>NW_026555195.1:6663060-7995672 GCF_021234165.1 Pteronotus mesoamericanus
ACGCAGGGGAGGGGGGAAGATGGGGGAAGAAACAGGGATTCTCTCATTTTTAGAACTCTCTGATTCAGAAGAATTCATAAACTTCCTGGCAAAAATCAAGGTAACTCTCCCCAAACCATAAAGCGTCCTCTTCCCCAAGAAACCCCTCATAGATTTGAAAACCAGAGTGGCCTGGGGGGCGGGAAAGGCAAGAGGGTCACCCTCCATGTGCACAATCTCAGAGCCTGGAACCCGGAGGTCCCTGGGGAGGAAGTCACGTTGAGTCTCACTGCACCTGACTCCAACCTGTGGCCAGGCCCTGGGGTCTGAAAGCAGCCTGCTGGAAGCCAATCCCAAAGACATGGGAGCCTGAGAGAGGGGGAGTCGGCTAGGGGAGCTGAGCTGTTAGGAATTTAAAGTAGAGAAGCTGGAAGAGAGGTAAACTAACACCCAACACCTTCTGTAAGAGCAGTGACCTTAAAACCAGAGACCTGGGGGGCAGGGGAGGAGGGTGTCAAAATACTTAATGCCAAATAGCAATGAAGAGGCTTTTCTTCTTCCATGAATCTTACTCTTCAGCTCCAACGTGCACGTGCGTGCACGCGCGCACACACACACAGCCCCTGGAAAAGATGGTATCTGGGAAATTGAAATCAATTCAATGCAACAAACTTGTATGCATTAAATTATCTGCTCTGCACAGGTACCCTGCCAGGTGCTAGGAAGGTCAGGAGAAGCCAGTACCCCCGCCCTCTGAAAGCTGATCCAAGGTCACGGCAGGAGAACAGCGTGGTCATGAATAAGGTGTAACCAGGCCACGGAGAAGGAGGAGAAGGGAGGATTAATTCTGCCTAGGAGCTGTGAAGGGACCGGGCAGGTTTGTCAGAGAAGGCATCACGTGACCCTTGAGGAGCGAGCTGGGGGTGGGGCAAAGACTGCAGCTCCGTAGGGCAGCTCGTTCTGAAGGGGGCGGGCCGTCAGCCAGAGGGCAAGCTGTGTTCAGGGAAGCGGACTCCAATGAGGCCTGCACAGGGTTGTTCTTTTGTTGTGAAGGACTTCGTGGAAGAACTCGGCTTTCATCCCGTAGGCAGTTTCTTAGGGTAAATGTTAAGCACGGACGTGCTCCTGTGGACTCCTTGACAAATGTAACTCTGACATCTGCAGCGCGGGCAGGTGAGGGGTGGGTTAGAGGAGACAGGTGACAAAGAGGGAGCTTGGGGGACAGAGGAGTCCGGGTCGATGGTCCCTGCTAGAGGCCCTGTCCGCCCCTGTGACCAGAGAAGGCCGGCCTGAGCGAGGTTTCAGGCGCAACATCAAAGACCGGGGGACAGCGGATGGCTGGATGGGGTGATGGAGCACCCAGGGGTCCCGCCCAGCTTTCTGACTTGGTTGGTGGGTGAAGCTGATTACGGGAGAAAGGGCCGGGCCGTGAGCCCCACGAGGGGCTCATTCACTGCCGTGAGTAGCTTTAGCAAGATCCGCAGCACCATTTGTTGACCGAAAGAGCAAAGGAATGAACGTGGTGTTGTGCAGGAGGAAAAGCCATGCAAACCAGCCCAGGGGAGTCACCAAAGACGGGATGCACGGACCAGACACCGCAGGCAGAACTTCGGCTTCCCTGGAGAAACGTTTCCCATCGGCGGACCTGCCGGTGCCCCTGCTCCATCCGCGCAGCCTCAGGCTCGGGCCAGGGTGAGAGAGGGCAGCAGACTGTCAGGAAACAAGAGCTGTGGGGAGGCAGGGTACAGCGGCCATGGCAGGATAGGCAAGAAAAGGCAAGTGGAAGGACTGAAATCTATTAACAGCAGGAAATCCATAACTGGGTCTGAGGCCAGCAAAGGGATTTGCAAAGGAAATTCTAGCCACAGTATATTTCCTTCTTATCACAGTAAATGGTCTGCCAAAGCGGCATTGCGCTCTATGGAAAACCTGCTGTCCTTTCAAAATCGCACATAGACACCCGTGCATTGTAGCCACTGTGTGCACATAAAGAGAGAGACGCATCCACAGCTCTTCATTTGCGCAGGCAGGGCCTGAGGCATCCGGCACAGGTGGGTCAGTGAACGGCTTCTGCATCGGAGACACAGCTCCTGAAGCAGGACCAACACTGTAATTATGGAGTATTATAGAGCTTACGTCTCAGGATAAATTCTACCCCTTCCTTTTTTTAAAGACAGTTTTCTTCATTTTAAGATTATTATGAAGCAAAATTGACTCTTACTTCCTTTGGTGTATAGTTCTACAAATTTTTACATATGTATAGATTTATGTAACCACCAGCATGATTAGGATAAATCGTGTGAGTTCTAGCCCCCCGAATTCCTTCCAGCTACCCCTTTAGGCCCAAGCCCTCACCCAGTCCATAATCCCTCATGACCCCTGATTTGTTGTCTATCATCATAATTTGTCTTTTGCAACCTATCAAATAATGGAATCACAGCATCTCACAGACAGTGATCAAAGTTTACCCTTACAGACACCCAGCCTGAAGGGTTAACGCCACCCACAAATGGACCAACAGCATTCAGTTCTCAACTACAACAGGGGGTGCACATAACCCACATGAAACATTCCTGGGGAAAAAAATAATGGAACCATATATAGGTAGCCTCTGAGACTGCTTTTCTCAGCCAGCACCGTGTCTTGGAGGTTCAGCAGCTCATGCTTTTCTCTGCCGCGTGAGGCTCCACGGGGTGGACGGAGCACGGTTGGCTTCCTGCCCTCCGGGTCCACTTCCTAGACCCTCGGCACCTCTCTCACAGAGGGGGCTGAGAGAACGAAGGGAAGACACACTGTGACCTCTCCTCCTGCACCAAGTAAGTACTGACAGGGGCCTGCTCCATGCCGGGCGCTGCTTCTGCGACTGCGGGTGCGGGACACGCATGTTCGAACAAAACAGGCAGCCCTCCCTGCCTTGAGGAAACCTCAGCTCCAGAGGGAGGAGACAGGCAGTAAATCCTAAGCCAGATAAATGGACGGTGCGGGATGTTAGGAGGTGGCCCGCGCTCTGAGGCAAATAGAGACGAGCAGGAGGAGGCAGAAGCAGAGGGAAGGGGTTGTGGAATAGAAGAAATGGAGGAGACAGTCAAGCAAAGACTTGAAGAAGAGAGCGAGCTCCTCTGATCCTAGAAGGAAGAGCCGGCTGTCAGAGGAGATGCGTCTGCAGGGAAAGGCCTGGGGGGCTTTGCTGGAGCAGCCTGGACAATGCGGCAGGGTCTGGGAGAAGAAGGGGCTTCTTCAGGACTGGGGCACCACCGCCCCCACGCCCCGTCCCCCACCTGTGTGGCTGCAGCATCTCAGGACCCCGAGGATGGCTGTCCATCACTCCCCACTTGACAGCCAAGCTCAGAAGAGGCTCCCGAGGCAGGCTGAAGCATATGCCTATGGTGGGAGCCTTGGGCAGGCTTCCCCGAGCCCCATCATAACCACCCCCAACCCTCAAAACAGGCTCACACACCAAAAGACTCTCAGGCCCCAAACAGAGAAAGAACGCTCTGCTCCCAGGAAAATAGTCATCTGGACACACTTTGCCAGCAGTGCCCTGAATCCAGGAGCCCGTGGCAGAGATGCCAGGGGTCAGGTGCAGCCTGGAGCCTGGGGTAACAGGCCTCCTGAGACTGAGGTCCTGGGGACCATCGATTCTGGCAGGTGTCCCCAAGAAAGCTCGACTTAAGTCTTCCTCCCAGAGCCAGGCAGAAGGGCGCAGCGCCACGTCTGAACCTGTGGCTAGGGTTCCAGATCTTATTAGCATTTACAAAAGTTTTCTTATTCCTTCCTTGATAATCTGGTGGTTGTTGATTTTTATTTTTAACTCTGGTTTTATGAAGACAAATACAGTGCCTTCGGCAGCACAGATGTTCCCAGGAGTGCAGAGGCAGCGTGGATCAAAAACGTAAGACCCAAACTCCTAAAGCCCCAATTAGGACCATCTGCAGCTGGTAGAGACAGCTCTGACTTCCCTTCCTCACAAAGAAGCTAAAAACAAGCATCAATGACCAGCAGCATACAGAAAGAAGGTGACATCTTGAGAGGCAAGTGAAGTGGGAAGTCCCAGCACCAGACTGTATGAGTGGCTAACCTCTGACCCCTCAGCCTACCTGGCCTGAGGACAGCACAGAGGTCACCCACCGTCCCCCACACCACTCGGGAATCAGCACCGAATGCCAATGTTTCAGCATCAGAACCACAATGGCTGGCTGCCCCCAGTGCCTCAAAGTCAGCAAGAGCTCACTGGGCAGAGCTGGACCTGCGTGGGGAAGACAAAGGCACCGAGCCAGCCCAGTCACTCACAGCGGTGTGAGCTGGGGCAGCCACAGGCCCACTGTGCCTCATCAGAGATGGAACGCAGGTACAAGCCCCAGCAAGGGCCTGGGGCGTAATCGGGGCTCCACCAGCACTTCCTCTCCCTCAGAAGACAAAGCCCATTCATTAGAGAAATTAGTTTAATCGAGATAAAAATCTCGATTAAACATCTCATGCCAAGGATTCTACAGGCATATACAAGGACTTGTAATACACATTAAATAAGTGTCCAACTCCTACCCACGCAGAGCTTAAAAATCAACCAGGGGTGTTGTGAGCAGCCCACTGAGCATGCGGGAACAGGAGCTCACGGAGACTGTGTAGATACCCCACTTCCACGCAGAGCTCGCCGTCTGGCTCAGCTCCGACCCTGCCCAGACGCAGTGGGGAGGGGAAGGAGAGGAGGCCAGGAGGCGCCGCCGTTCTGGGTCTGCCTCCACGCCAGGCATACCCACCTGTGATATCGTATTCAGTCCTCACAGGTTTGCAAATGAGGAAACTGGAACTCAGGTGAGCTTGGTGACTTGCCCGAGACTGGGAATCGTCTGGAATTCTAACCTGTGTCTGTCAGCCCAGAGCTTGTCGGCTGCTCTCCCTGCTGCCCAGACACGCAGCGGGGAGACCTGCAGCCCAGCAGAGAGGCTCCGGGAAGGAGCTCACTCGCGGGGAGCGCCAGAGCCTGGGCCCCCGATGACCCGCTCATGGCTGCAGCCTCTCGGGCACATCTGAGCCTTCGCCAAACCTGCCCTCATTAGCACAAACTCCCCAAACCGCTCCCCTCGCTTGCTCCCCTCGGCTTTCAGCAGGCTTTCCTCGGCCCAGCTCCTGAGCCGAAGGGTCTGACAGTCTCCCTGCACCACCACCACCACCACCACCGGCAGCGGGGAGGGGTCTCGGCCCACTGTCCGGAAGCCTGCATCTGCCTCAGGGGTCCCCAGGGGGCAGGGGAGACACTTATGCACGAGAAATCAGCACCATCTCATCCCTGGTGTGGGGATCAGGCACAGCAATTGGCTGATTAGGAAGGCTGCATTAACACCCAGTCAAAACAGCTCTTTAAAACAAGCTTTGACAAAATTGTCACATTAGATGTATCTGAATAAAGTCAGCCGGGTGGCTGGCAGAGCACAATTCTACATCATTTTGACAGCCTGCATTAAGAAGCTGCAGGCACCGCCGGGAAATCACCTCCAAGCTAAACCCGAATTATAGCCAATGCAGCATATTCAATCCAAAGCGGGCGAGAGGCTGCCAGAGAAGGGGCTCTGAGGGCCAGGACAGACGTTTCCCCTTCGCTCCTCCACAGTCAGGAGTGGGGAGAGACACCGCTGCCTGGCGTGGAAGCAAAATGGATTGCAGAGCAGCTAGTGGAGGCCCTTCCCCCTTCCATCTAAGTGGGAGCTCCTGTGCCTGAATTTCTTCCGGTGTCCTGCTTTGGTTTCCTGGGAAAGGAGACACTGAGTGACCCCCAAGTCTGAGCCCCTCCTTCGCTGTTCCTAATGAGCTGTTTGATCTCAGGCCACTTACCTCCCCTCCCTGGCCCTCCATGTTCTTTCCTTAAAAAAAGACTAAAATCGATGTTTCCCGCCCTGCGCTCCTTAGATTTCCAGAAGGTATCCCCGAGGTGATCCGAAGGGAGGGTGGGTGAAGGTGGAATGCATGCTAACTAGGCCTGCACTGCTTCTGTGTTATATGCACGGAGGGTCCAGGGAAGAGGCCTTTGAAGAAAAGGTTCTGTTGCTAATTTTAAAAAAAGAAGAAGAAAAGAAGGAAGGAAGGAAGGAAGGAAGGAAGGAAGGAAGGAAGGAAGGAAGGAAGGAAGGAAGGAAGGAAGGAAGGAAGGAAGGAAGGAAAGGAGGGAGAGAGGGAGGGAAGGAGGGAGGGAGGGAGGGAAGAAGGAAGGGAGGGAGGAGGGAAAGAAAGAAGCCACCACCAACCAGGAGCCACCAGACTTCTAATTGCTCTGATAGTATGTGCTCAAAGGGTCACATATTCCAGTACTCAGATGGGCTTCATCGCAAGTGACAAAACCTTTGCATTTTGCCTTTTTCCAAATGAGATCTGATGGCCTGAGCCTTCTGGCCCCTGGAAGAGGGGAGGTAGCCAGACCTAAGGGTTCAGACCTGTGGACGCCCAATCTTGCAAGGAGGCGGGGAGGAGCCCTGAGCTCCATGGCCTCCGCCCCCACCCGCAGAGATCGTAAATACAGTCCAGATGGAGTGGGCCCAGTTAGGAGGGGGGAGGATGCAAAAGGGTGTGAGGGCTCTGAATATTCATGATGCTAATTAAGCAACAGCTAATTGGAAAATGTTGAATTTTATTAAGACCTCAGACTTATATTGTTGTAACAGGCACCAACATAATAACAATCATCTAATGGGCACTTTGGGTTCTTTCCAGAGTTTCCTCCCTCCCTCCCTGGCTACTAAAGTGCAGGAGAGAGCTCGCCAGGGAGTGGATGAGGCCAAGAGGAGCGGATCGCTCGGTCTGTGCAGCCCAGAGGCAGAACTTCGGACCAGATGACCTGTCGAGGCTCTTTCCACATCATCATGAGTGGAGCTGCCGAAAGGAGGGCCGGAGGAGCGTTTGACTTTCCTGCTCCAGGATTCCTGAGGTTGGAGAGACAGAGAGACATACAGAAGGATATTTGCCACCCGCAAAGGTGGGCAAAAAATTCCACATGTAACCTGATTCCTTGCACTCAGCAGAGTATAAAGGCCAGATGATAGGAATGAAACAGGCTTTAGGAGGGAGCCGCTCCAGGGGGGTCTGCACCTCCCTGGCTGTCTCTCCCATGGAGCTGGGAACCAGTGGCCATTTCTCTGATCCTGGGAGGAAACTCCTCAAGGCCTGTGAGCCAGACAGTTCAGTTGTTTGGAGCATTGTCCTGTTCACCAAACTGCCGCGGGTTCGATTCTCAGTCAGCACACATGCCTAGACTGTGGATTTGATCCCCGACCGGGGTGCGTACAAGGCAGCCAGTTGGGGTTTCTCTCACACAGCCTTGTTTTTCTCTTTCTCTCTCTCTCTCTCTGAATCGCGCTCCCTCCTTCCCTCCCTCCCTCTTTCTCTCCCCCTCTTTTCCTTCCTCTCTCTCTAAAATCAATTTAAAAACATATCCTCGGGGTGAGGATTCAAAAAAAAAAAAAAAAAGGTCAAAATTTGGGGGAAAAGCCCATCCAATCGTTTAATCTCCCTACCCTGCAGAGAGAAACACCACCATAGAAGGAAACAGTGTAAAAAGGGTAGAGAGCCCTGGGCCCTTTGAAAAATGTCTCAAATGACAGTGATGTTTCATTAGAGGACAAAACGCAATCACACCTTCTCTACTTCGAGATTTGTTAACATGGGGCAAGGTATGAAACAGAACAAAGAAGGCTGTCCAGAAAGCCCTGTCCGGTGAGTGTGTCATTTGTGAGGCGGGGCATCGGGGCTCGCACATGCTTCGAGCTCGTAGTTCCCCTCTCACCATAGAAATGACGGGGAAAGAGGAGTAATAAAGGTCTTGTTAGAAAATAAAAGCTGAACATTAGAAGCAGGGAAAATGGACATGCATGCCCTCTGATGAGTGGTATATTTGATTAATCCACCTGATTTGCAGAACAGCCATAATCACCAGCAACAGGAAGCCAGTCCCTGGCACTTAAGACCCAACAAGCCCCCTGAATGGGGAGCAGACTAGGCAGCTGCTCCCGAGCCCCATCAAGTGTCAGGTGACTTCCTTCCCCTGCACTGCCCTGCAGACCTCCGTTTACCCCCACTGCCCCTTCCAGCCCAGGCCCCAGGCGCGCCCGCCGAGGGGCAGGCTGTCAGCCGCCCCACAGCCGGGCACCTGTGGGGGTGGGGGGGTCGCAGCGTGTGGAGTGCGGGATTGCGTGCGCCCAGGGAGGGGACGCGTCTCCCCTCGGCAGAGAAGACAAGCGGACGTCAGGCGGGACCATCAGCATTTCGAGGGAGGATCCACTGTCTGCGGGACCTTTTCATAGGAAAAGTTACACCAGGGGCCTAAACTCTGGAAATATCCAGTGGTTTGCCCTTTTTTTAGCTGGTAACAAAGATTTATCGCCAAAGAAAAAGCACTTGTTACATTTCATCAGAAAAAGCATGTTGGAGAGCAGCATTTGTATGCATTTTTAAAGCAAACAATATGTTTACTTGATTTTTTCCCCATTGGTTCGCCATGGACCCTTCTTGCCCGTGCCCCTACGAGGAGATGCCTTACGGCCCTGGACTCACAGGCAGCGCCCGCCCCGCCCACGGTTCCTGGGGCCTCTCCCACCAAAGGAGCTTAGCAAGAAAGCAGGTTGGTGAGGACATGGGTGAAAGGTAACCACCACGCACTGCTGATCGGAATAGAAATGGGTGCAGCCGCTGTGGAAGCAGTAGGAAGGTTCCTCAAAAAAATAAACACACATCTACCACACGATCCAGGAATCCCACATCTGGATGTTTATCCAAAAGTAAACTCTAACTTGGAAAAAATGTCTCCACTCTCCTTTCCATCGCAGTATTATTGACAATGGCCAAGATACGAAAACAACCTAAGTGTCCATCAACGGATAAACAGATGAAGAAAATGGGATGCGCACACACACACACAATAAGAATAATAATGGAATATTATTCAGCCATAAAAAAGAAGAAAACATTGCCAGTTACAATAACATGGATAGTCCTTGGGAGCATTATGCTAATTAAAAAAAGGCAGAGAAAGACAAATACCATGTAATTTCACTTATATGTGGAATCTTAAAAAAACAAATAAACAAAAACAAGCTCCTAGATACAGAGAACAGATTGGTCATTACCAGAAGTGGTATAAATGTTATTGAATAAATAAGTCATGAGGATAAAATGCACAGCATGGTAACTATAGTTAATAGTACTGTATTCTTTATTTAAAAGTTGTTAAGAGAATAAATCTTTAATAGTCACCTCAGAAGAAAAAGTATTTGTCAATATGTATGGTGATGGATGTTAGCTAGACTTAGTATGATGGTCAGTTCACAATATATACAAATATTGAACCATTCTATTATATATCTGAAACCAACATGTCATGTTACATCATTATACCACAATAAAGTAGTTAACAAATTAATTTTTAAAAAAGAAAGCAGATGATGAATAGAGGAGTTTATGATAAATACATAGACAGATGAACACAGATATAGTTATAAATAGAGGTGATAGATATTGATATACAAAACAATGCAAAAGCTCAATGATTGATATTACTTACAGCACTTTTTAAAAATATTGTAAGGCACTTTCCCACCTTTCCATAGAGCCTATAAAGGCGGCTGGGCTCTCGCCCCATTTCCACAGGTGAGAGTTCAGAGAGGATCGTGCAGGCGCAGGGTGGCGGGTCCGGGGCTCCTTCTCTTCTGATGGGGAGCGATGAGCCACGAGCATGTTCAGGCCCGACTGAGGGCTAGGGACACAGCGAGGAAAACAGAACAGGTTCCACCCAGGATGGGTCAGAGCTGGACGCTCTCCAGAGATGCTGCGTCCACAGCCAGCAGGAGTCACCGAGGTGAAGCTTAGCTGAGTTTCCGGAGTCCTTTGTGTCATTCTTCGGGGTCCGAGGAGCCCCCTACCCACCTGTGCACCTGGGGGCCAGCTTGTGGGTATGCCTTGGCACTTTGGGGAATCAAAAGGGACCCCACCCCATGACTGTACGCAGGTGAGGGTGTCAGACGGCCCTCCACAACAGAGGTCCCCAGAGCCGCCTGCTCGGGCTTCCCAGAGTCCCCTTTGCCAGTCTGCTGCCGACTCCCTGCTTCCCCGCCTCAAGGGCAGATTGAATACGGAAGGGGCTGCCGCAGGGGCTGCCGCAGGTCCTGCCCCGAGGGGCCCAGAGGAAGGAGGTGCCTTCTGAGACTCAGGCTGCTCCACTGTGGCTGCAAGTGACCCTGCTCTTTAGACACAAGACTAGAGAGAAGGAGGGCGGCATGGCTACAGCTTCCCAGTAATTGCGTCCGTAACTGCATTGCTGCCCGCAGCCTCCCCGGGGCTGTTTCCCGGCAGGACAGGCTATGGACCTCAGGACCCCCTGGCCTCGCTCAGTGATACCTGCTCTTGTCTGTCCGTAGCTCCAGAAACCCGAGAGTAAGCCGGGGACAAAGCTCCACTGCCCTGACCCTCCGGGCCTCCGCCCCGGCTGTGCTGCCGGTTCCCGTATGTACGTGCGAAGGGTAAGCAGTGACCAGGGCCCAGGGAGGAGAAACCCAGGGCACCCGGGCCCACAGGCCCTGGGGTCGCTCACAACTCGATTCTGGGCTCTGTTTTGCTGTGTAAGAAGAAACCTAGGCCTGTCTTCAACTAAGAGCCCTGGGGAGGCGGTCCAAACGGCGGTGTCAGCCAAGTGGCATGGCCGAGGCGCCCGCCTGGGGCCCGTGGGTCACAGTTGCCTGGAGCCCAGCCACCACGCTGGTCGTGGCTGCTCGGGTTCAGCGCCCTGGGACACACAAGTCCTCAAACAGGAGGTCTCACGCCCCAACCACGGCCCCCACCACACCAGGCCACCTCGTAGGAATCTGCACGGGAAAAGGGCCCTTGCTTCCCAGGTTCCCACGTCTTCTTCTCTCTACCCTCCTCCAGACCCGGTCGGCCAACGCCTGCACTGCCCGCCTCTCCCACGTGCCAGCTTCCCCCACAGTGGATGCCATTCCCTCCAAGCCCCCAGGCTGGACACAGACTGCTCTGCTGTGGGCTTTGAGTGCACCTGCCTCCCAGACATAGAAGCCCATGGATCGCTGTCTGTCTGTCCGATCGGGCAGGGTGTGGCTGCTCAGGTGCGCTCATTCCCCCTACCCTGGGAACTCCCGAGGACAGAGTGCCTCTTGCCTCCCCTGTATTCCCACAGAGCCTCCCCCAGCGCTGTGCGCACACCGGCTGCAGAGCGCCCGCCCTCTCCCTTCAGCAAGCACGCCTTAGGCTGTCACAGCCCCTAGTCATTGGCTGGCTCGGGCCAAAGATGCCGGGGAGGCCACGCAGACCTTAGCGTGCCCTTCACTAGACTCCTGCAGACACTCCTCAGCCCAGGCACCCGGAAGGAAAGCAGGCCCGCCGCATCCCCATGCTGTTCTTTAGTAAAGAACTGTGGAGACCCAGCTGCCCTCGCTGTCTTCCCTCTCTCAGGCCTCATCCTCTGAGGTTTTAGGTGACAGGTCTGGCGGCTCCTCACCCCCCCTGTCTAGCTGCCTCCCTGCCAGCCCTGTGTTTTTGCTCCCTCTGAGTCATCCTGACCCCAACTGCCACTACCAGCAGGCTCTGCTGGCCACAGCCCTCCCCTCCTTGTAAGTGACAGCTCTGTCACTGTGGCTCTGTCACCACAGCTCGGGCAGCACACTGTGTCCTTGAGGTCTTTCTCCTGCCTGCAGTGCACACACGTGGCTGTCCCCTCGCCCTCTGCAGCTCGCCCCACACTCTGCGGGCACCCTGCTCTTTTCACTCCGAATTCCCCGCATCTGGGGAACCGGAGTCACCCCGGCCGCGAGCCTGGCCAGCCTCCGCAACGTGTGCAGCCTTGGCAGACTTCTGACTCTTTCTCCTCAGTAAAGAAGAAATTGTAATGCATCCTTGCCTGCCTCGTGAGACTGCTGGGAGGTGAAATGAGATCATGTATGTGGATTTGCCAAGTAAAGACTCTGGTTATTATTACCCTCATTCCTGCGTCACATCTCCATTCCAAACCTGATCATCATAAGCGAGGCTGGGGGCAGTTTTAATGCCTAAGAACAGTCACCTCCTACCTTCCCCAGTCAGATTCTGCAGGAGTCCTTCATGGCTTACCCCAGCAAGCTCATCCACTCTGGTCTTGAAGCACAGGGAGATTATCGGGGCCTTATAGGATTGTGATGGTTAATTTTATATGTCAACTTGACTGGGCACAGGGTGCCCAGATATTTGGTCAAACATTATTTTAAGTGTTTCTGTGAGTTGTTCTGGGGAGAAATGAACACTGGAATCTGTAACCTGAGTAAAGCAGATTGCTCTCCCTTGTGTGGGTGGGCCTCACCCAATCAGTTGAAGGTCTACACAGAACAAAATATCTGAGCCTCCTGTGAGTAAAAGGGATCTCCTCCTGCCTGGCTGTCTTGAGCTGAGCCATCAGTCTTTTCCTGCCTTTGGACCTGAAGTAAAACATCAACTCTTCCTGGGTCTTGAGCCTGCTGGCCTTCAGACTGAAACTTATACCATTGGCTCTCCTGAGTCTCCAGCTTGCTGACTACAAGTCTTGTTAGCTTCCATAATTGCATAAGCCAACTCCTTATAATAAATCTCTCTCTCTCTCTCTCTCCATCCTGTTGGTTCTGTTTCTCTTAAGAATCCTGACTAACACACTGATCTTCCGGTGGTCCGTATGAGACAGTGAGGGGGAATGGAAACGTGTTGGGGAATATTTTGGTTGCCAGAATGACTCGGGACAGGAGGCAGTACTAAGATTTAATGGGCGAGGGCCAGAGATGCTAAATGCCACCTAATATCTGTGCTTGCCTCACCCCAACTGCCAAGGGCACACCTTTAAGAGGCTGGACAGAGGCCCAGCCAGCCTCTCCAAGTCCACCCCCTCCGCTCTTGGCATGGCTCCCTCTGCCCAGAGCCACCGAGCAACCCTGGCCTCCTTCTCTGTTTCTCAAGCTCACCAAGCTAGTTGCTGCCTTGGAATTCTGTTTCCATCCCCACCTCCAGACGATTTCATGACTCGTCCTTTCCTGTCCTTTAGGTTCCTTAACACCCCCTCAAAAGGGCCTTTCCTGACCACACAATCCCAGGCGGTCCGCCCCCCACTGACGTTCTTTAATCCTCTCTTTTACCTATCAAAAGCGCTCCATTCCCTGTGAGATAATTGTGTCCATTTGCTTCCTTGCTTCACTTCACTATTATTTATCGTCTTCTGCGCGAACAGGGACTTCCTGCCAGTGGCCCCTGTATTGCCGGAACTTAGCAGGAGCTCAGTAAATCTTTCTTAAACCTAGAGTGGGAACTTACAACCTGGTTGTACAGACCTGGTTCCATGCACCGATGCTGCAAAGCAGAATACGTTCTCCCCCACTGCAGGGCAGGAGCAGGTTCTGGAATTTACGTGGCGTAAGCAGTCCTGGCCGCAGTGTTTCGGATGAAAGTCCCAGGCGCTTGCACATTCATTCACCAAGGTGTTGGCATGACCAAGTTTCAGCTTCAGTCCACCAGCGCGTTGCTGTCCCCTTTATCTCTAGCCTGCTTACCCACAGACGCCTTCTTCCTAGCCTTGCTGTCACCGGCCGCTCCCCCGGGGCCCCAGGCCAGTGTGGTCCTGTGTCAGACTCAGTGTGCTGATGAGCCACCAGGGCACTGCAGTCGGTCCCGCTGGGCCCTGCTTGCCCGGTGACCCTCCTCACCTTTGTCATCCTCAAACAGCCGTGGAACATGGGCACCTTTCCCAAAGCCCTTACTCTGTCTAGACCTTATTTCTCCTCCAATTCAGGTTTCCAGAATCCTAGCTGGTCTGGGGTAAAAACCCCCTGAGGTTCAGGCCTACAGACCCGCCCTGACCAGGATTTAGACTTAAGAAGAGTGTTAGAATACTAACTGACCTTTCATTTGGCCCCGGATATCTCCTTCCTGGCCCCATGGCCCTTCAGGCCTGCAAAGTGTCAGGGACTCATTGGCCAGTCTCGCGCGATGGCACATCAAGAAGCCAAGTTCTAGGGCTGCCTGCTGAGAACAGTGGGCTTAAACAAGACAGCCAAGATAAGGGGGAGCCTCAAAGTGCCAGTGAGTGGCCCAGATAGGCCCCCAGTCAACAGCCCCTTGCTCCAGCGTCTGCTCCATGCCTCTTAACTCCACCACTGTTTCTAGAAGCTTCTTAATAAAACCGTAGATATTATTACACAAACTCAGAATTAGCACACCACCACTTTTTTATACTAACTGGTAAACACCAGAGGAGACAGAAACCCCAGAGCAGGGCATAAGAGAGAAGGAAGGAGAAAGAAGTGCGGTAGACAGTTTTTATTTCAGAATTTTGCCTCAGGTCAGACCTTGGAGATGTTCTCTCTGGAAGACAGCACCCCAGGCAGGCAGGGATCCCCGGATGTGACCCCGCTCACTTCACAGGCTGTCCCAGCTGTGCCCTGTTCTCCACGGGGGCACACCTACCACGGGCCCTTCTCTCCCCTCCCTTCCTGGAGGTGATGAGCCAATTGTGGAACCTTCCTTGTGGTGTGAACAATTGTCTTTTCTGCCTTAGATTAGTTGACACAAGGTTGGAAGTATTCAGGAAGAATTTTCAAAATGTAAGAGGAGGGAAGCAAAAATGAGAAATCAGAAAATTCAATGAACTATTTTCTCCCAATACAATACATCTCTTGCTATGGGTGGGAAAGACCTTGCTTACTGATAGAATTTTCAAGTGTCCACCGAATTTGAGATTTCTGTTCATTAAAATAATAGCAACTCTATAAATGTCTTATTTTTCTTCAAACTAAGTTTTCTTATGTAGTGATATAACTTATTTATACAAGAGCAGTATACTTTAACAAATAAGATAAGTTGCAATATAAATTATAGTCAAAGTTCCTAATACTGTGTGTTTTTATTTGATCTATAAACTTTTATCAAGCACATCTAATATATTTGTTGAAACCACCAGGCAGCTGAGAACAGAGGCCTTACCCGGACCACAGACCTGAAGTAGCTTCTGGGCGGGGCTCCCTGGGTACCCAGTCTAGGCAGGCCGTCCTTTCAGTCTTCAGCACCCAGTCTGTACCCCCAGATGGAGGGAGGGAACGCTCCCTCTGGCCCACAGCTGTTTTAGTCCTGGAAATTTCAGCATGAGGATTCTTCCTTTGTCCTTCCTGCTCGATGGGCCAACGGCTCTCAACCCCAAAAGCCTCCTCTTACCTCAGCCTTCTCCTTGTCACTCTCCAACTAAGGGCTCGGCAGGGTTTATATTTAGGACCAGTCCTGCCGATGTAAGAGGCGTCCAAACCTGTAGGAATTTTTGAGTTTATTTGAGCCAAACTGACATTTGCTACAGAGAATGGCAGTTTTTGCATCTTATTTTGTATATTATAATCTAAAAAGGAGACTTAAAAGGGTTACATGAAATTCATTGACAGATTAGGGCAACTGGAGAAAGCAAAACTGGGAAGTCACTGGGATGAGATTAAAAGTAAAACAGAGACCCGTACTTCTTATACATTGATGGGTATACGATAATTAACAGTCAACAATTAACATAATAAGAATAACAATGAGGGGATTTCTGGTCTGTGCCCTGAGGCGGGGGCAGGGTGGGGAGCGATTACCCTGACCTTCCAAAGGTCTGTCATCCTAGATGCAAGGAGACAATAGACAGGCTCGGTTCAGGTAAAGACTGACCTTTGTCAGGGAAAACACCAGCCTTAGGACAGGACCACCAGCCTTGACCTGCTTTTAGCTAGAAAGTTTTCATTTCAGAGCATCCTATGTGGTTACTTTGGTCTCTGAGCTTGTAAGGCCCCCACGCAGGCCTCCCCTGAGCTTGTCAGGTGTCGTGTGTGGCCCCGTTTTCAGCCATAGACTCTCTGCTTTCTGCAATGATGGAGATGTTCATTATGGTAACCACTCATCAGCCACATAGGGCTTCTGAGCACTTAAAATATACCAGAGCTCATACAACTGAGGAACTGAGTTCTTAATTATGTTTAATTATGATTAATTTAAATTTAAAGAGTCAAGTGTCACTAGTGGCTGTAACAGAGCAGACAGGGACCTTTTCACGTGTCGCCTTGGTGAATGACCCAACAATTGATACTGGAAGAAACAAGGTTTTATGTTCAATATTCCAACCTTGGAGGGGCTGAGAGCACTTATGCTTGGAGCCCCATTCTTCCTGGAGATCCCACATTCCTCTTGCTCCCCAAAAGGCTATAAGCCAGAAGCCTCAAAGCCAGAAGCTCCCCATGTCCTGATCTGAACTTAAGCCAGCTGCACAAACAGTTCCCCAGTCCCTCTGGAAGGTACCAAAGTCGCCGCCCTCATGCAGCAGCCCTCCTTCAGGATCTGGGGTACGTTGTCGTCAGCCTCCGTGTAATAGTCCAGAAAATCATGTGCCATGTTGCACTGGATAATGGTGAAGCCCAAAAGAGGCACAAGTCCTAAGAGTCCAGATAGAGTCTGGGTCTGCAAAGCAACAGGTCAGCTTCTTGCATGGCAGAGTTCTCAATGGCTTCTGAGTCAGCTAAAGCAGGAACAATCAGAGCAGCATCTTGTCTCCTTCCTTACAATATCAGGCCACACGGCAGGATCCTGACTACGAACTCCCTAGCTGTTTGCTTACTCCTCCCTTCACAGGGTTGCTACATCATTGCTCTCCTTCCTCAAGGCTCCCTGCTCACTACACCCTTTCCAAACTTCATGGCAGCCCTATCACTACCAGCAACACGGCTCTTCTCATGGCTGCCTGTCCTTAGTTTAAGTCCTGACCTGGGGTTTCCTGTGTGACCGCACCTCTGACTCCTCCCACAAGGAGCTGCATTTGCCAGTTTTCCCGTATTGTTCTACGTTCTCTCGGCTGCCAGCCTTAGTCAGGGTAAGCGCGACTCAGTGATCCAGGGGCCTCCACCTCCCCTGGCTATGCCATGAGTCTGGATAAGCCCTTCAAGTCATGAACACCCCTTTCAACCTGAGGTGGTAGCACAGCTATTAACCAGCTATAATCTAGCTACCAGCTTGCCGTCGTTATGTAAAGTATCTTATTCTGTATCATCTGCTTCTTCCGTTCCCCCAGCTATGGGCTCTGGAGGTCCATGGTCTGCATCCCATTTCGTGGCTGCCCTATCAGACAGCTTAGCTCTAGTTAATGATGACATTGTTGTGGACCCCACCGTCATCCTGGCCTTGTCTGACTCATGTTAACAGCCTGCCTATCGTACCCTTTAGGCTACAAGAACACTTACATTGGATCTTACATTTAAATCTCTATTTAGTCTAAGAAATCCCTTATTTTCATTATATTTGCAAAGCAGACTTTTATATCTTTGACAAGAGGAAAATTCTGAGATGTCCTAAATTAAATCACAGTAGTCTAGAGAGTAGAGGAAAGAGACAGGGTAATTATTCAGTTAATAGCTGTGGGGCAAAACTAACAAAAGACTATTCACATTCCTGAATGTATGGTGGAGCTTTGGGTCAACTCCTAGGCAGCTATCAGAAAAGAAATAGCAGTCCACCAGAAGCCACAACATCCTGTTTATGCATGAACTTTCCAGACTATGGCCCATAAGCAATCAAAACACTAGTAAAATTTCTTCCTTACACACCAAGCACCTAATCTATAAGTGTCTCTGCTTTACCTTTTCCTGCACCATCCCCCCTTATCTTATCTGCAGCCAATGTAAATTCTTTCAAAACAACTTCCATCTTTAAAAGAGCCCTGTCAGCCCCACGATGGAGAACATGTGTCTTCTCCATCTAGCTCTGCTTCTGGTGGTTTTATGGTACGTAGACAGGCATGAGCAGAGCAGGACAACAGGCCAGGTATGGAATGTCACCAGGACAGAACATCCTGAGCACCTAGCAACGGATACCTAGCAACCGACAGAAATGGGAAAGCAAGTATAGGAAATGTGTTCTTAATGAGGACCTCAGCCTGAGACACCCTTTTCTCCCTTAGATCATCTCAGGCCATGCAGGCCAGACCCTCCCCCTGATCTTCGCCACCCTGGCATGCAGCTAGTCATGCAGAAGACCTTGCCCCCTTAGAGAAGAACAAGGGGGCTGGAGAAAAGCCCCCCATGACTTCTGTACAAGGACAGGAGCTGATGGGACAGGTCATCATAGGTCGGCTCGAAGAGAAAAGCAGTTAACGCCTTCTAAGGGGTTAAAAGGAGCCCTGGCACTAATCAATCAGTAGAGGCCACAACCACGAAAGGACACACCTGGAAAGCTGATGAATATTCTCTTGGGATCCTCCCTTGAGACCTCCAGACAAATACCCTCAAGCCCAGGCACCCAACGCAGCCTCGCTCCCTGGGCAGCACGCGCCCGCTCTTCCTCTCCCCTCTTCACCTCTCCTGCAGGTGCATTACCTTTACTTTCTCTCTCCTAAGCTCCAAGGGCCCCTTCTATGGCCTCTGTAGCTTATTTCCTGAGCCCATTTCTTCTACTGCTCACTTCTTCTACGTCTGTGACTTTCTAAGTAAACTTTATATTAGAGTGTGAGTCTTGACTCTGAATTCTTTCTTAGCCAGAGGTCCAGTACCAAGGTTGCTGATCCAAGGTTTGGTCCGATTCCACTGGTCTAACACCTGGTGCTGATTTTGTTTTCACCACCGACAGTTCAGACTGCCTTCCCAGGCCCTGGTCCTTTTTCTGCCTGCCGTATGGCTCCACAAATCTTTTCTTTTAGAAAACTTTCAGCTGCCAAGGTTTTTGTGTAATATCTCTAACTTTTAATTATACCTTTAACCTGCTGAATGATCTGTTTCTTTTCAGTTTAGCCTATAAACTCTGCCACTTCCCTAGGAACTCCCCACACTCTCCTACCCTGTGGATACCTGAGAGACTGAGGAAAACTGCCTGAGAGGAAAGGAAAAAGTAAAATTGTATTATGAAGAACTTTAATATTAGGAAAAGGAATTTAGATGTGATGCCTTAATTTAAAAAAAAAAAATCATCGAAAATTTCAGAGTTAAAAAGTGACAAAGGTTGTAAGCATTTAAAAAAAAAAGCCTGGGGCACTTACAACTTAGAAAACCTAATTGAGTTCTCTGAACAATCTATGGATAAGTGACTTGCCATTTTTGAGCCTCAATGTCTTCATCTGTAAAGTGGGGATAATACTCGTCTGTATTTAGCAGGGTTCTCTGGAGAAACAGAAACAAAAGGATGTGCCTCAGAGAGACAGAGAGATCTGTTTCAAAGGTTGGTTCATGTGATTATGGAGGCTGACGTGTCCACAGTCTGCAGGGTGGGCTGGCAGGCTGCAGACACAGAGGAGAGCCAGTGTTTCCGTTCAAGCCCAAAGTCTGTTGGCAGAATTTTCCCATCCAAAGGAAAGTGGCTTCCCAGGAGGAATGACCACTTTTAAGGGTCACAGATGTCATGTGGACAGGGTGTCTTACAATGTTAAAGCAATTTCACATCCATCCTGCTCTTCGGCCCCGACAACAGCCTTCCTGCAGGGGAGCACTATGCTTCCTTTTCTACACGTTGGGTAACTGGGTCCCAGAAACGGTAAGTTGCCCAAGGTCACAGAGCTGGGCCTCACATAGTTCTGTCTCCACATGCCTGAATCTTTTTACCACGTCACACAACTGTCTCCAAATAAGAGGCATCGTATAATGTCCCTTGTCACGTGTTTTCAGTTTAGGAAGCACGTATCCAAGCCTTGTCTCCTGACAACGCTCGCTCTGTAATAACTGTCCCAGGAGGAGGAAAGCACGTGCTCAGTGGAACGACGCCTTTACGTGCACATCAGACGATACCCCAGCCTGCTCGCTACCTTTCTGAAGCCAAGCCAACCGCCACTGCATAAAAAGAAGACTCCTTGTTTTAGTGCGTAAGGAAGGCCCTCCAGGATCTGCCCCCACAAGACACTCTTTCAGACCTAACTTTCTGTCCTCCCTTTTTCTCACCACATTCGAGCCAACCAAGCCTCCTTGTCCTTCATGTCAGCCACGGACCCCCTCTCACAGCTTCTACCCTGGCTGCTCATTCACTTGGGATTCTCTTTCCTCTGATCCCATAGGGTTTGTGTCTGTTAAAAGATAAAAAATAATCTTCCCTGGTGAAGCAACCTTAATCACTCAAAATGTAATCTCATACACAGACTCTACACATACTGCACATACCACACACTCTCTGTACCACACACACACCCTACACCATACATATACCCTATAGCACAAACACACCACTCATATATTCAACACCACACACACCTTATAGTGCACACATACTGCACACCATGTAGCATACCACACCCCCCCTACACATACACCTTACATGACACATGCACACATACCACATACCATACAATACACACACCCTGTACCACACACATATGCCATATACCACATACCATGCCACACAATCACCCTATACTATACTTACCATACACATGCCCTATACATATTACACACACCACATATACCATACAACACACACATACCACAAGCCATGTTATACACATATAACCTATACCACACACATCCCACATACTACATACCATAACATACACACCGCAGCACACATACCCTCCACAGCACACACATGCATACCCCACACTGCACAACCCCATACACATACATGCCATCTCTAACCCTCCTCACCTCGCCTTCCTTCCTCCCCATTTCCTTTATCACTACTGGGTAAGTTTATTTATCTGTTTATTGTCCGTCTCCCCCACTAGCAAATAAGCTCCATAAAGGTATAAACTTTTTTCTGTTACACTGCATTTTCAATGCCTAGAACATCACTAGGCACTTATTGGGGATACAAAATGTGTTTGTTGCTGAATGAATGAATGAACCAATGAATGTGTGGAGAGGATGAGGAGGGCCGAGAGGGTGCAGGGCATGCCAAACCGATGTTCTGGTCTCTCTTCTTCAGCTTCCTCCTCCTCTCCCCACCGTGCCTCTTGCCCACTGCAGGCTGCAGCTGTGATCTTCCAAATGTTGACTCAAGGGCCTCCTCATGGAGCTTGGGTCTTCTAAATATTACAGGGCCCTCCTGAGCAGAACAGATGCTGACTGTCAAGAGAGGATTCTGTCTCCAGAACAAAAGCAGGAAATACTCCCACTGCTCTCGGCCTGCAGACACTGAGGTCCTTACACAGAGCGGGTGGAGCTGGTGAGAAGTCTTCTTTCCCTTCCATGCAGAGAGGGATGGCCATCTTATCCCATTCCCTGGTTTCTTCAGGGACTTTTTTCAGGAAAATGACTGCCCTTGACCCCCACAGAACTGTCGCCCCATCTGCCTTCCTCATCGCCCCACAGAAGTGAGAGGCTGTAGTGAGGCCAGGCAGAGCCATTTCACTTCCTTTTCTCCTCATCCAAAGAGAAGTGGCTTTCTAGGAGAAGTGTTTTTAAAAAATATTTTTAAAAATATTTCTACTAGCTTCCATCCAAGATGGAGGCATAGGAGGCATTTTGCTTCCTTGCACAACCAAAAGAAACATAACAACCAATTTAAAAACAAAAAACAACCAAAACTGCCAGAAAATCAAACTGCATGGAAGTCTGACAACCAAGGAGTTAAAGAAACATTCATCCAGACTGGTAAGAGGAGCAGAGTCAGACAGCCAGGGCAGAGAGACTGTCCAGCAAGGTGGTGGATGGGGCACATGGGGCCACAGCAGGTGGACTGGACAGTCTCACATTTGTGTGCAAATAAACCAGGATGAAAAACTGGGAAGCCAGACCAACCATGCAACTCAGGTTTCCAGTGCAGGAAACTGAAGCCTCAAAACCTCTGGCTGTAAAAACCTGTGGGGGATACAGTGGGAGATTCTCCTAGTCTCACAGGAGAGTCCATTGGAGGGGCCCATGGGGTCCTAGAATGTACACAAGCCCACCCACCTGGGAATCAGCACCAGAAGGGCTCAATTTGCTTGTGTGTAGCAGCATAAGTGACTTAAAGCAAGGTGAGAGCCCAGAGCAGCATTGTTCACTCTCTGACCCCTCCCACATGCACAGCACCATAGCGCAGCAAAGAGAGTTGTCCTGCCCTGGCAAATACCTAAGGCTCCACCCTTTACAGTGTAACAGGTGTACCAAGACAAAGAAATATGGCCCAAATGAAAGAACATATCAAAACTCCAGGAAAAGAAATAAGCAACAAGGAGATAGCCACCTATCAGATACGGAGTTCAAAACACTGGTAATCAGGATGCTCACAGGAATTATTGAGTATGGCCACAAAATAAAGGAAAAAGTGAGAGCTATACAAAGTGAAATAAAGAAAAATATACAGGGAACCAACAGTGAAGGGAATGAAACTGGTACTCAAAGCAATGATTTGGAGCAGAAGGAAGAAATAAACATTCAACTGGAACTGAGTGAAGAAACAAGAATTCAAAAAAGTGACAAGCAGCTTAGGAACCTCTGGGACAACTTTAAATGTTCCAACATCTGAATCATAGGGGTGCCAGAAGGAGAAGAGGAAGAACAAGAAATTGAAAACTTATTTGAAAAAATAATGAAGGAGAACTTCCCCAATCTGGTGAAAGAACTAGACATGCAAGTCCAGGAGCTCAGAGAGTCCTAAAGAAGGTGGACCCAAGGTGAAACACACCAAGACACATCATAATTACATTACCCAAGGTTAAAGATAAGGAGAGAATCATAAAAGCAACAAGAGAAAAGGAGAGAGTGATCTACCAAGAGTGCCCATAAGACCATCAGCTTCTTGCCTTACAGGTAAGAAGAGGCTGGAAAGAAGTATCCAAGTCATGAAAATCCAGGACCTACATCCAAGATTACTCTCTCCAGCAAAGCTATTATTTAGAACGGGAGGGCAGATAAAGTGCTTCCCAGATAAGGTCAAGTTAAAGGAATGCATCATCACCCAGACCATATCATATGAAACGTTAAAGGGATTTTCTAAGAAAAAGAAGATCAAAACTACAAACAGTGAAATGACAACAAACTCACAACTATCAACAATTGAACCTAAAAACAAAAACAAACTAAGCAAACAACTAGAACACGAACAAAATCACTGAAATGGAGATCACATGGAAAATTATCAGCAGGGAGGGGGAGGAGGGAGAATGGGGGAAAAGGTACAGGGAATAAGAAGCATAAATGGTAAGTACAAAATAGACAGCAGGAGGTTAAAAATAGTGTAGGAAATGGAGAAGCCAAAAAACTTATGTGTACGACCCATGGACGTGAACTAAGGGGGGCGAGGGGGGGATGCTGGTGAGAGGGGATACCGGGCAGGGGGAGAAAACAGGGAGGAAAAAAAATGGGACACCTGTAATAGCATAATCAATAAAATATACTTAAAAAATAAAAAGGAATTCCAAATAAAAAGTCCCTGGCACTTAGTAAGTAGGAGCTTATTACACACAGGGTGGGGCAAAAGTAGGTTTATAGTCATGAGTACGTGAAACAGAGAGTTTATCCTTGTTTTATTATTTATAAATTATTGTACTATGTCCCATATGAACAAGTGTAAACCTACTTTTGCCCCACACTGTATGTTTCAAACGAAAAAATGACGCAACACTGCCCACCTCCACAAGTCAGGCGGGCTGGGCAGGAAGGGGACAGCCACTGGCCCTCAGGCCCTTCGTGCCCAGAGGAAGCAGAAAGCTCCATTTTCCACGCCGGGGCCTCAGCTGGGGGTCACAGAGCTGGCCTTGGACGCGACATTGGCTCATCTCCCTCAATGCCCTGCTCCCGGCTGCCTCTAGTGACACTTGAGTACAAGTCCCCACACCAGAAACCTTAAACAGGGAAAGAGGCACAGCTGCCCTAGGGGGTCTGAAAAGGCACAACTACAGGTCTTCCAGATCATTCACCATTGACAGGGCGGTCTCTGAACCCTGGGGCAAAGACTGCCTTCCAAGCAGAGAAGCCGCCGCAGGGCGGGCAGCAGACTTGGCAAGGTTGCAGCCCCTCCCTCACAGCCAGTGTTCCTGAGAGCCCAGCGCAAGGAGGGCAGAGGTCTGGGCCCCGGGGGCATGGGCGGAGGCCGGGCAAGTCATTGCAGCCTCTCTGGACAGGACAGAGGTGGACCAGAGGCCACCTCCAGGCTCCAGCACTGGAGACCCGCCAAAGCTCTGAGGGCTTCACAGGGGCCCACACAGAGCTGAGAGTCCTGGGCCAGAAGTCAGAGGCCAGATTCCAGTTTCAGCTCTGCCACTAACACCATGTGTGCCTTGAGCTCCTGTTTTCACCAGCGCGGGGCGGGGGATGAAGACACACCCCCGAAGCTGGGAGGACCAGGTGAGACGCTGCACATCGAGGCCGCGCACAGACCCTGGCGCCTCCATGCAGCCCTGACCCCACGCTGCAAGGAGGGGATGACCCACTTCAATCGCTCCTCCACCCTCACCTCCCCGAACCCGCAGTGACCTGGGGGACGAGACTGGGCCTCCTTGGCAAGGGTCGGGTGAATGCCCCTCCCCCAGCTCTGCCCGGCCTCTGCCGACCTGACTTTCACCTTTAACACAAGATCTGATGCAAAAGAGAGGCCTTGGGGCAGAGGAGCAGCCCAGGCCCTGGCCTGCTGCCGCCCCTGGTCCACAGTACCTGTCCCCTCGGAGGGGGCAGGACAGGGAGCTGCAAGCTTCTGGGGCAGCGTCAGGCAGGGTGAGGTGGAGGCCAGGGGTTCTCTGGGCCTTCTTTCCAGGCTGCATGTTTGTTGCTTCGTGTGAAGAAGCTGGGCTGAGGGCCAGGTGGCGGCCGGGGGGCTGAGGGGCCACGGGAACGCTGACGGGGATGACCCACCATACCGGCTGCCGTGCCTCATTTCTCCACCTGTCCTTGTGCCCCGAAAATCACAGAGGGAGGGACATAGATGTGCCTTCCAGAAAAGGCTGAGACAAAGCTGGTCCGCTGGGTGAAGACCTAATATAGGTGTCATTGGAATCTTCCTGGGTGACCAGCCATCTCGGCTTGCCAAGGACGGAGGGGACTCTGGGACCTGGGATTCGGCACTGAAACAGGGACAGGCCTGAGCGCACCAGGCGGGCAGGCGGCGCTCGGTCGGAGCACTACAGGCTCGTTCTTCTGAACCCCCTCCTCGCTCCGATCCCTGTGCTCCCCCTCAGCCCCCACACCTCCGTCCACTCCGACTTTGGCAGCACCTCCACCGGCCCCGGAAAGAGAGAGGTGGGGAACGTGTGGGCCTCTCTGTGCCTTGGGCACAACGGACAAGTTCAGGGCAGGACCAGCGTCTCTCATGCTGGCAGCCGAGCTAGAATAAAGGATGAAGGCGGCAACCAGCCGTGAGTGGGAAAGCAGGAGAAAGCCTTGAGCCATTTTATTAATGAAATACCACCCACTTTCTAAAACAAAGCAGGGCCCAGAGCCCCCAGATTTCCCCTTCAGGGCTCTGCGTGTCCCTGCGTTCTCGCTGTACCTAAGAAACAGTGACGCTCTGCCGACAGCTGAGACAGACACATCTAATTCAGACTCAGCAGCGAGGCGGACCCTCAGCCCACAGGGAGAGGACCTTCACCCACAGTCGGGTCTTCCCTGCCCCCTCCCCGGGGAGCTTGGGGCCAGGAGCAGGCTCAGTTGCTCAGGTCAGAACTTGTGTCTAAGAACCATAGTTCCTACTTTTAGAGCGTTCTAGCCCTTTGTAAGAGCTATCATGCACACTACATCTCTCTCTCTTTTTTTCAGGAGAGTTTTATTTTTTGTCAATTTTGTTGAGATATCGTTGACACATAACATTGTGTAGGTCGAATCATCACATTGTTCACCTTAAACATACGTCACCTCTTGCCCCTCACAACACCCGTGAGCTCCAGGGCCTGGATCGAGGTCCCACGGTGGAGTCACCCTGGGGCCCAGACTCTTTCTGCTCCTGCTTCGGGGCTGTTTTGCTTTGCTTATAAACACTATCAGCAAACAAGGCCTTCCAGGCTCTAAGGTGGCCCGGGCAGACGAGGGAAGTGTCACAGCCACATTGTGGTGAGCACCAAGCCCCAGGCACCAATGACCTGAGACGTGGCCCAGATGTGCAGTCCCCAACTGTGCCGCCTTGGCAGTCTCAGCCCAGCCTGAAGCCAAAGGAAATACCTTACAGGACAGGCTGCACCTGCAGAGCTGTTGGCACACGTTCGGCAGGTCTCTAAATACCCGCGCTCCTTGCAACATATACCAAAATATAACAGAGGTGTCGGCTCTTTTAAAGATGCATTTTCTAGAGTTTCTCCACGTTAAAGAAGCTTTCAGCAACATTAGTTTTTGGGGATTATTTCCTGGTAAATGAGAGGGGTGAAAAGCCCATACATATATGCCCGAGTTGAGAATGGAAAAAAAATATGGTGTTTCCCACATAACACTTCCTCTGAAACATTAGCACTAAAGGGGAAACAGATGTTAAAGACGCCAGTATAAAGAGCCAGGGCTCCCCAGTCAGTTCCTGTGGCCTTATTTGAATCATTGTGTCAGAAGAGCTCTTTTTCTTTTCAATTACAGTTTACATTCCATATTATTTTGTATTCCTTTCAGGTGTACAGCGTAGTGGTAGACAATCATATACATCACAAAGTGTTCCCCTGGAATTTTCAGTGCCCACCTGGCCCCATACATAATTATTGCAACGTTATTGACTGCATCCCTTCTGCTCTACATCCGCCTCGTAACCACCAATCTGTACTGCTCAGTCTCCTCACCTTTTTAACCCAGTCCCCAACATCCCTCCCCTCCTGCAACCACCAGCCTGTTCTCTGCATCTATGAGTCTGTTTCTGTTTTGTTTGTTCATTTATTTTATTCTTTAGATCCCACGTATCAATGAGATCATATGGTATTTGTTATTCTCTGACTGACTTATTTCATTTAGCATAATAGCCTCTACGTCCATCCGTGCCGTGGTAAATGGTTAAGAGTTCCTTTTTTTCATGGCCAAGCAACATTTCATTGTATATGTGTACCACTGCTATTTTATCCACTCATAGATTGATGGTCACTTGAGTTGCTTCCATTGCTTGGCTGCAATAGACATAGGAATGGATATATGGGGTCTGTCCGGGAAAAGTCCAGCCATCATTAACATAACAAGAATGTTTTGTGTGACATCGATGTAACCTGGCAGCCAAGGAGAGTGGACTGGAAGGTACGTGCATGAACAATGATGACTTCATTTTACTAGTCAGTGGGGGCAGTAGACGCCACCATTGAATGAATATGTAACTGTGTGGCTGTCACATTCAAAATGCCGAAGTAGAGCAAGAATCTGCATCAAATTTTGCATTAAGTTTGAACATTCCTCTCTGGAAACTATTCAGATGATTCAGAAGACCACAGCTATGAGCAGCTGGTGACTGGCGCTTCATCACGACAATGCACCCACTCATGCATCATGTCTTGTGCACGTGCAGAGTTTTTTGGTGAAACATCAAATCACCCAAGTGACTCAGCCCCCCTTCATCCCAGATTTGGCACCCTGTGACTTCTGGTTTTTCCCAAAACTAAAATCACCTTTGAAAGGGAATAGATATCAGACTGCCAATGAAATTCAGGAAAATACGAACGGCCAGCTGATGGCAATTCCAACAAAGGATTTTGCAAAGTGTTTTGAACAGTGAAGAGCCGCTAGGAGAACTGTGTGAGATCCCAAGATGCCTACTTTGAAGGGGACTGAGATGTCATTTTTCTATGTACAATGTTTCTTGTATCTTCTTCAATACATGTCTCTATTTTTCCTTGCACATGGCCGGATACTTTCTGGACAGACTTCTTATTGTTTTGAGTATCTTTAGATATATATTCAGAAGTAGACTCACTAGGTCATAAGGCAGTTCCACTTTTAATTTTTTAAGGAAACTCCATACTGTTTTCCATAGTGGCTACTCCAACTTTCATTTCTGCCAACAGTGCACAAGTGTTCCCTTTTCTCCACATCCTCACCAACTTGTTGTTTGTTGATTTATTGATGATATCTCATTGTGGTTTGAATTTGAATTTGAATTTCTCTGATGATTAGTAACTTTGGGTAACTTTTCATGTCTATTGATCTTCTGTATGTCATCTTGGAGAAGTGTCTATTCAGGTCCTCTGCCCATTTTTTAATTGGCTTGTTTGTTTTTTGTGTTGAGCCATATGAGTTTTTTTAATAAATTTTGGGTATTAACCCCTTATCAGAGGTATCATGGGAAAATATCTTCTTCTATTCAGTGTGTTGTCTTTTCATTTTGTTGATGGTTTCCTTCGCTGGGCAAAAACATTTTAGTTGGACATAGACCCATTTGTTTATTTTTTTCTTTTGTTTCCCTGTCCCCAAGGAGATATATAAGAAAAAAAATTGCTAAGAGAAATGTCATAGAGTTTACTGCCTATGTTTTCTTCTACGAATTTTATGATTTTAAGCCTTACATTTTTCTTTAATCCATTTTGAGTTTGTTCTTCTATATGGTATAAGAAGGTGGTCTAGTTTCACTTCTTTGCATGTATTTGTCCAATGTTTCTAATATGTTTTATTGAATTGACTATCTCCACCCTGTTTTATATCTTTGCCTACTATGTCAAATATTAATTGACCACATAGGCATGGGTTTATTTCTGAATTTTTTATTCTGTTCCACAAATCTATATATCTGTTTTTATGCCAGTACCATGCTGTTTTGATTACCAAGGTCTTTTGTGGATCCATGTAAGTTTTTGAATCATTTGTTTTAATTCTGTGAAATATACCATATTTTGATAGGAATTTCTTGAATCTATAGATTACTTTGGGTAGTATGGACATTTTAAAAATGTTAATTCCTTCTATACATGAACACAGTATATGCTTCCACTTATATGTATCTTCAACTTTTTCCTCCAGTGTCATAATTTTCTGAGTATAGGAATTTTACCTCCATGGTTAAATTTATTCCAAATGCTTTTGACACAGTTGTAAATGGGATGTTTTCTTAGTTTCCCTTCCTGATAACTTACTATTGATGTATAAAAATGCATCAATAGTGCATTAGAAATTTAGAACCAATTTCTAAAAATTAATTTTTTATCCTGCTGCTTTACTGAATACATTTATCAGTTCTAGAAGTTTTTGGTGGAATCATTAGGGTTCTCTATATACAGTATTATGTAATCTGCAAATAATGACAGTTTTACTTCTTCCTTACCAATTTGGAGGCCTTTTGTTCTTATCTGATTGCTCTGGCTAGGACTTCCAGTATTATGTTGAATAACAGTGGTGAAAGTAGACATCCCTGGCTTGTTCCTGTTCTTAAGGGAATGCTTTTTGTTTTTGCCCATTAAGTATGATGTTAACTATGAGTTTGTCATATATGTCCTTTTATGCTGTGATATGTTCCCTCTTTTCCCACTTTGCTGAGAGTTTTTGTCATAAATTGATGCTACTAGACTTTGTCAAATGATTTTTTACCTCTATAGGTATAATCATATAATTTTTATCCTTCATTTTGTTTGTGTGTTATATCACATTAATTGGTTTGTGGATATTGTACCAACCCTACATCCCAGGAATAAATCCCACTTGATCATTTTAATTTATTTTTTAAATTTATTGCTGGATTTGATTTGCTAATATTTTATTGAGGAATTTAACATCTATGTTCATTAGGGATATTGGCCTATAATTTTTTTCTTTGTAGTGTTTTATCTGGTTTTGGAATTAGGATAATTGTTGCCTCATTAAATAAGCCTGGGAGCTGTCCATCCTCTTGAATTTTTTGGTGTAGTTTGAGAAGAATAGGTGCAGGTTCTTCTTTGAATGTTTGGTGATGTTCACCTGTGAGACCGTTTGGTCCAGGACAATTGTTCATCAGAAGTTTTTTGATTACTGCTTTGATTTCATTAGTTGTAATTGATCTGTTCAGCTTTTCTGTTTCTTCTTGATTTAGTTTTGGAAGATTGCACATTTCTAGGAATTTATCCATTTCTTCCAGATTGTTCAAATTGTTGGCATACAGTTGTTCAAAATATTCTCTTACGATCCGTTGTTTCTTTGGTGTCCATTGTTACTTCTCCTCTTTTATTTCTGGTTTTATTTATTTGTGTTCTTGCTCTTTTTCTCTTGATGAGTTTGGTTAAAAATTTATTAATCTTGCTTATCTTTTGAAAGAATCAACTCTTGGTTTCATTGATCTTTTGTATTGTTTTTTAGTCTATTTCACTCTGACCTTTATTATTTCTTTTATTCTATTCATGTTTGGTTTTGTTTTTCTTTTTCTAGTTCATTTTAGTGTAAGGTTAGGTTGTTTATCTAAGATTTTTCTTGTTTTTTGAGGTAGGCCTGTATTGCTATCAATTTTTTTAGGACAGTTTCCATTGTGTCCCATAGATTTTTGATTATTGTGTTCCCATTTTCAGTGGTCTCAAGGTGTATTTTTATTTCTTCCTCGATCTCATTGTTAACCCGTTCGTTGTTTAGTAACATGTTATTTAGCTTCCATGGATTTGTTTTTCAGGGTTTTTTTTTTTCTTGTAATTGATTTCTAGTTATATAACATTTTGGTCAGAGAAGATGTTTGATATGATTTCAATCTTGTTAAGTTTATTGAGACCTGTATTGTGTCCTAACATGTCATCTATCCTAGAAAGTGTTTCATGTGCACTTGAAAAGAATGTATATTCTGCTGCTTTGGGGTGAAAGGGCCCTGAAGATATGAGTTAAATCCATCTGATATAGTATGACAGTTAAGACCGCTGTTTCCTGGTTGAGTTTCTGTCTGGAAGATCTATCCATTGATGTCAACGGGGTGATAAAATCCCGTGCTATGGCTGTAATCCTGTCAATCTCTCCCTTTATGTCCATCAAGGTTTGCTTTATACATTTAGGTGCTCCTCTGTTGGGTTCATAAATGTTTACAAGGGTCATGTCCTCTTGAATTGATCCTTTTATCATTTTGTAATGTCCTTCTTTATCTCTTACCATAGCCTTTGTTTTAAAGTCTCTTTTGTCTGATATAAGTATTGTTACCCCAGCTTATTTTTCACTTTCATTTTCATAAAATATCTTTTTCTACCCCTTTACTTCTTTTTTTTTACCCCTTCACTTTTAGTCTGCGTGTGAATTTCATAATGAGGTGGATCTCTTGTAGACAACACGTATATGGGTCTTGTTTTCTTATCCATTCAGCTATCCTACGCTTTTTGATTAGAGCATTTACATTTAAAGTATTTCTTTTCAGTACTTATTTATTGTTATTTTATTCTTTACCACTATGTTCCTCTTTTCTTTCTTTCTTCTTTTTTTAAAAAAAGATTTTATTTATTTATTTTCAGACAGAGGGGAAGGGAGGAAGAGAGGGAGAGAAATATCAATGTGTGGTTGCCTCTCACGTGCCCCCTACTGGAGACATGGCCCACAACCCAGCTGTGTGCCCTAACTGGGAATTGAACCAGCAACCCTGTTTCACAGGCCGGCACTCAATCCACTGAGCCACACCAACCAGGGCTCACTCTTTCTTCTGAAAGATCTTTCAACACTTTTTGTAATACTCGTTTTGTTTGGTGGTAATGAAGTCCATTAGCTTTTTTTTTCCCCTTGTCTGGAGAGCTCTATTTCTCCTTTAATTTTGAATTACAGCCTTGCTGGGTAAAGTAATCTTAATTGTAGGTCCTTGCTTTTCATCACTTCAAATATTTTGTGCCAATCCCTTCTGGCCTGAAATGTTTCTGTTGAGAAATCAGCTGATAGTTTTATGGGACTCCCTTGTAGGTAACTAACTGCCTTTCTCTTGCTGTTTTTAAGATTCTCTCTTTGTCTTTAACTTTTGCCATTTTAATTATCATGTGTCTTGGTGTAGGCCTCTTTATGTTCATCTTCTTTGGAACTCTCTGCATTCCTGGAATTGTATGTCATTTTTCTTCAGCAGTTTAAGAAAGTTTTCAGTCATTATTTCTTCAGATAGATTCTCAGTCCCTTGCCCTCTTTCTTTTCATTCTGGTACTCCTGTGCTGTGGATGTTGTTACACTTCCCGTTGTCCCAAATGTCCCTTAAAGCAACCTCATTTTTAATTTTTTTTTCTTTCCCATGCTTTGGTAGGATATTACTTGCTACCGTGTCTTCCAAATCACTGATTCAATTCTGTGCTTCATCTAACCTATTATTTATTCCTTCTAGTGTAGTATTCAGTTCAGGTATTGTATTCTTCATTTCTGACTGATTTATTTTTATGGTTTCTGTGCCCTTTTCCATGCTGTTGAAACCCTCACTAAGTTCCATGAGCATCCTTATAATCCATGTTTTGAACCCTGTGTCATGTAGGTTACCTGCCTCCACTTCATTTAGTTCTTTTTCTGGAGATTTCTCCTGTTCTTTACATGGGTGTGCTTCTTTGTCTCCCCATTTTAGCTCCTTCTTTGTGTTTGTTTCGGTATAATACATTGGTCTGCTACTTCTCCCAGTTTTGTTACAGTAGCATTATGTAGGAGGTATCCTGCAGAACCCAGTGGCTCAGTGTCCCCAATCTTCTGAGCTGGGTGCTCTAGGAACATCCCTTGTGGGGTTATGTGAGTCCTCCTCTTATAGTTGAGTCCTGATTGCTATGGTCTGTTCGTGCATGGGTTTGACCCTCAGGCTGGTTGACTGTGGGGATCCACCTCCACCACAGCATATAAGCTGCTCTGCAGATGCAGACCACACAAAGCAGAATTAGCCTCAGCAGGGTCTGGTGTCGGCCAATATCTCCATTTGGACGTGCTGCTTGTAGAGCTATTTAGATCCTGCTCTGATGTTATCTGAACACTGACATTAGGTGTGTTGGTTCTGGGACCTCTTGAAAGGGACTCCCATGCAGGTCAATGTCAGATGCTGCCTGTGACTGGCCCTGCGCAACCTGTTTGAAGCTATAAAGTGATCCCATTTGTGACTGCTTTTGCTGGGTTTTGGCATTCATGGGAAGAACCAGGTTGTGCACCAAGGCCAGCTTCCACTGTCACCAAGCCAGGGGCATGTCAGCAAAATGCCCAGAGTACCCTGAGTTCTGCTTCTACCTTCTGGCTACCTGTTGGGTTCAGTCAGCAGAAGAGCCTCTGGTGGAACACAAGTTGCGTGAGGTAGTTTCTCAGTAAGTCAACAGTAGGGGCAAGTGGTATTCACCAGATTCAAACAAGGTGCTAGTGCTGGGTCTGATGTCACTTAGCAAAAGTTCCAGGGTACACCAAGGCAAGCTGTCCCCTGCTGGGTGCCCGTAGACATTTATTGAGTGGGGGGGGGGGGGACTCTCAGGGAGTCATCAGAGAGAAGCCAACAGAGTTTATTAGGCTTAAACAGACCAAGAGTTGATGTGTGAAGGAAGGGTTCTGCGCCAGTCATGTGTTTGAGAGAGAAATGTCCTCCATCCTGGAGCCATACAACTCAGTCTGTCCCAGATGCTGGCTGGACCTCCTTGACAGCCTGAGTTCTGCAGGGCAGTGCCTCCTGGATGGATGGTGCCAATCAGGCTCACAGGAAGGTGGGTAAAAAGGCCCTTGCCCCAGATCCACACAACTCAACCTCAGATACCCCCTGAGTCCATCCAGAACTCGACATCTTGGGCCCAAGCAACTGAATCTTTTTCAGGGTGTGAGCTTGACAGAGCAGAGTGACTGGGTGGAGGGAGGGAAGGGCTATTGCATTTCCCCAGGCTAATGCAGTTCAGAGAGGAGTGCTTGACCCAAGGAAGATGATGTTTCTGGGCAGTGTGGAAGGGGGACTCAGCACAGGGACTCTGGTAGGTGTCACTTCAGCTCTCTCCCTGAAGCCACACAACCCAATCTCTCCTCACACAACTCTAGTCTACTGTAACCTGCTCTCCCTCTACCAGAGCCCAGCGTGAGTGTCTGCAAACAAGATTTTGTGTGCTAGCCCTTTAACAAGACCCCTGGGTTAACAGCAGACTCTCGTTTCTCCCTGGTGGACAGAACCCTGCTGATTTTCACAACCAAATGTTATGTGGGCATCTTTTCCCAGCTCTTGCCTCTCCCCATGCTCCTCAGGGAAAACCTTTGCAGCCGAGATATCCCTCCAGGATTTCAGCCTCCACCCTTGGGAGCAGTTCCAGCCCTTCTTGTGCCTTCCTACCAGTCTTCATGTGGCTTCTTCTGTAAATCCTTTATTATAAGACTTCTGTTCAGTTTGGCTTTATTTTATTATTCTGGTTGATTGTTCTGTATTTTAGTTGTAATTCCAGTTTGGTCCTGGGAGCAGGTGAGTATAAGTTCCACCTATTCCACTGCCATCTTGGATATCCAGAACAATTCTTATTCTAAACGGAAAGTGCAGTCCTTGATGGCAAACTGGAGAGTCTGGTCCACAGGCCTCAATCCACATACACTGAGCATCATTGATTAGAGCAAGGGGGCTAAATTAAACCAACTGAATGGAACCCCAGTTCCTTCCCTTATAAGCTGGGTTGCCTTAGATATGCAAGTCTTTGCCTCAGTTTCCCCTTTATGAACTGGGGTTCCACATAATGCCCATAGAACTCTCATAAGAACTAGATGAGTGAAAACAAATTGACCTTTTAAAAGAATGCTGCCTCATAGAACGTGCGCCATAAATCTTGGTTGTTATTGTTGCTATGCAGAGGGGGCATGGGCAGGGCTATTCAGAGGGGCTTCACATGTATTACTTTGATCCTTTTTTAAAAAGCCTGAAACAAATGACATTGATCCCTCCTTTTCAGATGAGGAAATAGAGGCTTAGAGAGGGCGTGGGGAGACTGGGGGTGAAGGCAGGGCTGGAGAGCCAAAGATGGAAGTTGTTTTTAAACATCTAAGTCCTGTTTGAAAGCCCCGTGGCTTCTCATCACACCGAGCCCGGCCTGGCCTGTGGGCCCTTCACCAAGCCCGCCCTCACTGGCTTCCTCAGGCCTCCTCATGCCTTCCAGATCTTTCCTTTCACAGTGTCTTCATATATCCTCTTTCCTCTTCGGCAAGCATTTACCACCCAGCCACACACTTAGCTGGCACCTCCTGGGGGGCCACCAACTCTCAGGGTAGCTGTACGAATAAGGAAAAAGTACACATGTTGTCCATGTTTGTCATCCTCCTCTAGACTCAGTGAGAGCAGAAACTGTACCTGACTTATTACTGTCCCTGGCAGAGAAGAGGCACAGAATAAATATGAATTACATGAATGAATGAATAAGCAACAGATCCCTAAATTAACTAGGTTAGCTATCAGGATTCTGAAAGCATCCCTGATTAAGGTAAAAGACTGTTGCTAAAGAGACCTTCAAAAGGGCCCCAACCAGAAGATCAGAACCTACTAATCGTGCTTCATATCATAGCCTGAATTCCCAAAATAGTCACTGCCACCACAATATAAAGCGTAGAGAATTGCTTTTCTTGCTCACAATTATCTCCCTAGCGATGACCACAGTCCCTGACATATGGTAGACACTTAATGTATTCTTGTTAAATGAATAAATGTTTCTAACAGGTGTGGTTTCAAAGCAGTCATATTTCTGTGCTTAAGCCTGAATCCTATTTCCTTGATCAAACTGGTAAACCATATTTTCTGGAAACTATTGGGAAGCTCCCTGGAAAATCCAGGATCTGAGCACTCAAACATCCAGTTATTGAATGGGTCGCTCTTGCTGCCATGCTCTCTGAGCAAACGACAGGAATGCAACGTACACAGGAAACACAAATCTTCTCATCCACATTCAGTGTCTGCCATTTTTCACTGTATGTCTGTTGGAAAATATCTTCCCAGACCCTCAGTTTAGTCACCTACAAATGAAGGTAATATAAGAATACCCACCTCCTGGGAAAGTTGAGGATTGAATTAGATATCAACTGGTACATAGTAAACCATTATTATTATTATTATTATTGCTTAAACAGAAGCATGATTTCAGAAGAAAGCTATTTAAAGCTCTGAGAATTCATGGTATGAAAATCTACATACAGAAAAAGTCATGAAATTCCTTGAAATGTGCTGTCCTAAGGAGCGTATTTCTTCCCAGTTCCACACCTCCCACAATCAACTATCCATTTCAAAGTGGATTCTGATTGAAATTATAAAAAAAAAAAAAAAATTGGCAACAAGAATGTATATTGCCAAACAAAATGTGTTGCTTTTAAAGTGATTTTGGAGCCTCCGTAATTAGTCTAGCAAGTTCCAAAGATACATTCTGTAGTCATCATTCAGTATTTGTTTCCTTTGGTTATCTGCCTTTCCAAAAAAAAAAACAAAACTGTAAAAATAAACCAAGGGGAAACATCTGTCAAGAAGCTACCTGGGACTGAAGGGCCCCCCCAGGCCGTGTTGGGCTCTGTGTTGTAAGAAACCCCTCTTGGATCCCACATTCCTCCCTCCTGCCAGGCTGCTCCTGGGTCACTTCTCAGCTCTTGTGGCTGCTGAAACAAGACAGATGCTGCTATACAAAATAGCTCAAGAACATACCAGAGCCTGTTACTTGCAGCACTTGGAAAATTTGACATTCAAATATGCAAATATTTTATGGCATGAAGAGAAAAAAGAGAGAGAGAAGGAGCTGGAAAGTCGCATTTGAAATGAAACATAGTAGAGATGTAAGCAAACTGGAATTAACACTTCTGGATTATAATTAAACTGGTGCTATTATCTGAGAAGAGCACCGTTTGCCATGATCCGCCGAGTCCCTTGGTGCGGTGACGCCGCGGACGTGGCACCCGGGCATCAGCAGGGACCGGCACAGCGTCGCTGTGCTTGAGGCCCCCGTGTGCTCCTCCTCCCCAGCCGACCGAAAGCGCCAGGTGACATAAAAGGCAGCAGGAAATCAGAACCCTGTCTTTACTCCATTTTCAGCAATGCAATATTTAAATTTATTTTTTAAATGGAATGTCTTTAAATATGAAGATTAAATTCTGTCAGTCATCAGAGTCCTCATAAACTTTGCGTTGGTGTTGCAGGAGCTGTAAGAGAATGAGCAAAGTCAGTCTGACCATCTCAAACGGTGAAGGGAAAAGAAAATCAAACCAGAAGTCCAAAACCAATCTGGGTCACACCATTAATAGCTGAGCTATTTTGATCATTCCCTTAACCTCTTCAAGTCTCTACTTCACATTAGTAGAGTGAGTCTACATGATTTCAAAGTTGCCTTCCAGATCTTGAATTCTGTGAAAGACTGTAGTGGCAAGATTTGAACTAGACAGACCCGAGTTTCAGTGATGGTTTCATTATTTACTCTTTTCTTTTTTTTTTTTTTTTTAACTTGGGCAAGTTGCTTAATAGCATGGGTCTCTGGTTCTCATCCATAAAACATGGACAATAATAGCTCTTATCTCACAAGGTTGCTGTAAAGTTTAAATGCAATTATGTAAGGAAAGCGTTTGACATAGAGTCAATGGTGGTTTTATTCCTTTTCTTATAATTTCTTCTTCTTTGTTACAGAAGCCAGAGGATACAACTAGATGAGATGAGAGACAGGTAGCGACTGGGATACCTGCAACGTTAAGCTCATCAATACTGTGTTCTAGCTGACTGAGGTAACTTTTTTAAAAAAAAATTTTTTTATTCTTAGAGAGAGGAGAAGGGAGGGAGAAAAAGGGTAAGAAACATATATGTGAGAGAGAAACATCTATTGGTTGCCTCTCAAATGTGCTCTGAATGGGGACCCAAGCCCACAACCCAGGCATGTGCTCTGATGGGGAATTGAACTGGTGACCTTTCACTTTGTGGAAAACACCCAACCCATTGAGCCACACTGGTTAGGGGTAACTGAGGTAAGTTTTGAAGGTGTAGATTTAGATCCAGTCATACACAGGACTAGTCACTTAATTGGAAGACCACCCATGGCACATTTTAACTTATAATTGGCCATCCTCCTGTGCCAACTGCACATCCAATGCCCTATCATCACCAGGTGGTGTGTGTTTAGTGAACAGCAGTTATTTTTTAATACTAATCTAGCAATAAAGAGTGAACTTTACTACCTGATTTTCCCCTCCTTCCATAAATCACACAAAGATATCCAGAAATGTTTTATTTTGTTTTAACTTTATCAGTAACACGATCCCCCTTATTTGACATAGACACTGAAATTCATTGAATTAATTAATTCAGCTGTTTTTACTGGCATTTCCTCCATATTTTTTAATATTGAGACTTGTTATTTACTAGGCACTATGCTAAGCACTCAAAATAAATGAGAGGAATGTTGCTCTGGTTTGATATGATAAAGGAACTCTGATTTGTCAACAGGCTTGGCTATGTTAAAAGACATTACTGGGAAAAGGCTCCTGGCCAAGATGGAGGCGTAGGTAGATATGCTTCACTTCCTCACACAACCAATTTAAAAACAAAAAACAACCAGAACTGCCAGAAAATCGAACTGTATGGAAGTCTGACTACCAAGGAGTTAAAGAAACATTGATCCAGACTAGTAGGAGGGGCAGAGACAGGCAGCCGGGGTGGAGAGGGTGCTCTGTGAGGCAGTGACTGGCAGACGGGGTGGTTCCCGCATTTGCATGCGGATAAACCGGGAGGAACAGCTGGGGAGTGAGACAGAGCACACAACCCAGGGTTTCAGTGCAGGAAAAGAAAGCCTCAACGCCTCTGGCCATAAAAAGTCTGTGGGGGACTCCACAGGAGTAACTCCCAGCCTCACAGGAGAGTTTGTTGGAGAGACCCACAGGGTCCTAGAACATACACAAACCCACCCACCGGGGAATCAGCACCAGAAGGGCTCAATTTGCTTGTGGGTAGCGGGGGAAGTAACTGAAAGCTGGCTGAGAGCAGAGCACGCAGCACTGTTCCCTCTCAGCCCCCTGCCCCACATGCAGTGCCACAATGCAGAAAACTGGGTTGCCCCACCCTGGCAAATACCTGAGGCTCATCCTTAAGACATAGCAGGTGCACCAAGACAAAGAAATGTGGCCGAAATGAAAGAACAAATCAAAATTCCAGAAAAAACTAAGCGATGAAGAGATAGCCAACCTATCAGATGCTGAGTTGAAAACATTGGTAATCAGGATGCTCAGAGAAATTAATGAGTACAGTCGCAAAATAAAGGGAGTAGTGAAGGCTATATAAAGTGAAATAAAGAAAAATATACAGGGAACCAACAGTAAAGGGAAGGAAACAGGGACACAAATCAATGATTTGGAGCAGGAGGAAGAGATAAACATTCACCTAGAACAGAATGAAGAAACCAGAATTCAAAAAGATGAGGAGAGGATTAGGAATCTCTGGGACAACTTTAAACGTCCCAACATCTGAATCATAGGGGTGCCAGAAGGAGAAGAGGAAGAGCAATAGATTGAAAACTTACTTGAAAAAATAATGAAAGAAAACTTCCCTAGTCTGGCAAAGGAAATAGACTTCCCGGAAGTCCAGGAATCTCAGAGTCCCAAAGAAATTGGACCCAAGGAAACATACATCAAGACACATAATTAAATTACCCAAGATTAAAGATAAGGAGAGAATCTTAAAAGCAGTAAGAGGAAAGGAGAAAGTTACCTGCAAAGGAGTTCCCATGAGACTATCTGCTGATTTCTCAAAAGAAACTTTAGAGGCAAGAAGGAGTTTGAAAGAAGTATTCCAAGTCATGAAAGGCTAGGACCTACATCCAAGGTTACTCTCTCCAGCAAAGCTCTCTCTTAAAATGGAAGGGCATATAAAGTGCTTCCCAGATAAGGTCAAGTTAAAGGAGTGCATCATCACCAAGCCCTTGTTATATGAAATGTTAAAGGGACTTACCTAAGAAAATGAAGAAGATCAAAACTATGAACAGTGAAGAACAAACTCACAACTATCAACAACTGAACCTAAAAACAAAAACAAAAACAAACTAAGCAAACAGCTAGAACAGGAACAGAATCCCAGAAATGGAGATCCCATGAGGGTTATCAGCGGTGAGGAGAAGGTGGGAGAATGGCAGCAAAGGTACAGGGAATAAGAAGCATAAATGGTAGGTACAAAATAGGCAGGGGGAGGTTAAGAATAGTACAGGAAATGGAGAAGCCAAAGAACTTATATGTGCGACCCATGGACATGAACTAAGGGGGCAATGGGAGAGGGGCGCGGGGCTGAGGCGGGAGAAAGGGGAGGAAAAAATGGGACAACTGAAATAGCATAATCAGCAAACTATACTTAAAAAAAGAACTCAGGGACAGGGACAACAATGAGGTGCTTGTGGGGGTGGGGTGGAGGTGAAAGAGAGTATAAGGGGGATAAATGGTAATGGAAAAAATACAATAAAAATGAACTATTAAAAAATTTTTTAAAAAAAGACATTACCAGAAAGGACACAATGAAAGAAACCTAGTGCTAGAGAAATACCTTCTATTAGTTATCTATTGCTGTTTAACAAATTACTGCAAAACCTAGTGACTTAACACAAAAGTATTTATTATTTCCCACAGGTTGTGGACTCCAGGAGGAACCCAGGAGCCACTCGGCGCGAGGGGCTCACGAGCCTGCAGCCCGGTCGGTCGGCAGCGCGGCCGTCACCCGGAGGCTTGGCCGGGGCTGGGGGAGCCACCTCCGGGCGGCTCCCTCACGCGTCTGGGAAGGCAGCCTGCTTTCAGCCCCCGGCCCTCTCTCTAAGGTGGCCCAGGCATTTTCATGACGTGGCAGCCGGGGCCCCCCTCCCCAGAGGAAGGTGCAAGGTACAAGCCACGATGCCTCTTGCGACCTGGCCTTGGAAGTCACACTCTGTTACTCTGCACACTCCGTTCCTATCGGTCGCACAGGCTAAGCCTACGCAGGAGGGGACTACGAAGGGCACAGATGCCAGTGAAGCTCCATGAAGGCTTCTGGCGGAGGCTGGCCACCGCTGCCATTACTGTACAGAAAGAGAATTCTGACTTTTGACCATGGAGGGAACACTGGGGCAGCAGTTCTAACCGAAGACAGGGAGGGAGGGGCAAAGCTGTCCACGGGGATGAAGAACAGAGAGAAGGTCAAAGCTACCCAGTAAGTTTCACCCCCGGAGGCAGTGAGCCTGACCACCTGGAGCCTAACCCCGTCCACGGGGCAGACGGGCAGGAAGGCGGCTGTGAAGGCGCAGAGGCCGTGGTGCCCGGAGGGCAGCAGCAGAGAGAAGGGGGTGCTGATGGGGGACATAAGCAATGCGATCATCTGCAGGGCAGCTCCCGCTGCGAAGCTCTGGGGCACAGAGGGGAGACGGGAGGGTCTGTGGGTGGACACCTGCCCCACTCCTGGACTCGCAGCCGATGGTCTTCTCTTCATCACAGGAAACAGTTCAGCTCTTGCATTTAGCCAGCCCCAGGCGGGGGTTCTGGACGTCCCTCCTTCATTCCACACCCCGAGCCCCAAAGTTTTCTCTCCTCATGTGATCCTAGGACATTCCCCCAAAAGAAGCCTTTATAAAGACCTTTAATTGGGAAGTTTTACCTGGACATCAGCCTCCATGGGGTCCATCAACTTGGACCCTGAAACTGGGCCTAGCCGGGGGTTTTTTCCTCTTTAGTAACATACGCAGTGGGGATCGAAATGAAGAGATTGCAATAAAGTGTTACCCTGTAAGGCACCCTTCCAACGTCCCGGTGTTCCCACGACGCAGATCAATGTGGCATCCTCAGGCTTGGCTGCCTTGCCTGGGGCATATCCTTGAGGGCGCACCTCCTGGCCTAGAGGCCCCGTCTGGAAGTCTGTCACGGTGCTGCCCACGCCGCTAGTGCTGGCTGGTGCCCCGTGGTCTCTGCCCTGGTGTGAGGACACAGGGGTCACGCAACCTCATGAGCAGAGATAATTATGTCCCAGCTGCCCCCTTGAGAGGCTGATGAGTAACTAAGCTGACCCCTCTCTTCCTGGTGCAGCCCTAAAGATCCCACATGAAAGAAAGGTAAAGAAGGAGCGGGAAAGATTGTCAGTCAGTGCATCGCTCTCCTTCAAGGCTGACAGCAGAGAGCTGGCGTGATCCCCAGGGATCCCCAGCTCCGTGAAAAGAGATCTGATCTGAGAGATTGGTGGGTTGTGCTGACGCCATTTACCCCAGTGAATAATAAAATCAGGCCAATCTGCTCAAAACCACCTGGCTTCTTTCCTCATGGGCAGAGACAGCTGACGGGGAGAGCAAGGGCAGCTGGGGCCCTGTCATTCATGAAAATAATGTCATTTGACAAAAGAAACCTGTGGAGATCTCTGACCTCAGCCCCCCTTGGGAGGGAGCTTCCCAACCGGCTTCCACACCCTTCAAGGGTCCAAGGTAGGAGTCAGGACTGAGCCAGGAAGCTGTAAGTCTGGCCCAAAACACATTATGCAAACAGTTGACCTGCCAGAGGATGAGCTGAAATGCAAATACAGAGGACAGAGGTAGCAGCATTTCCCTAAGCCCTTCGCCCAGCAGAAGACAGGGCACCTAGCAAAGCAGTTCTCACTCAGGGAGGGAGCTTCAGAGTGGCCTCAAGAAGCCACCAGGCCCTTCCCAGGTCCCCAGCCTCTGCCCCAGTGCCCGGCAGCCACCGTGGACTCACGTGGAAGGCCGTGGCCTCTGCATTTTCCCTTCTGTGTAACCTCTGCACCTAAGACGGGTCTGTCCATCTCACTTTTCCTGAGCTCTAAGAAGGTGCTCAGTTCTGCTCTGGCTGCCTTCCGCTGGGTTCAAAGTTTGCCCTGGTTTAGAGCCATCTTGTCTCCACTATTCGCCCTTTGTTTCTGCCAGCACAATGCTCCCAAAGAGGGGAATGTGAGTATTTTCCTCTTCAAGGGGAGAGGAAGGATATCTGGGTCCCTAATCCCTTACCTAATGGTCTAGCAAAGACACCCCTACCCTGACAAAGGGCTCAGATATATACCTATGGCTCGAATATATATATATATATATATATATATATATATATATATATATATATACATACATATATATATATATATAGGGCTCGAATATTCATAGATACAGAGATATACGTACATACACACATACTCTAAGGAAATAATGTATTAGAAAAAGATATGTTTAAGGCATATTTTATTTTTTTAAAAGATTTTATTTATTTATTTTTAGAGAGAGGGGAAGTGAGGGAGAGAAACATTGATGTGTGGTTGCCTCTCATGCACCCCTAACTGGGGACCTGGCCCACACCCCAGGCATGCGCCCTGACTGGGAATCAAACCAGTGACAGTTCGCAGGCTGGCACTCAGTCCATCGAGCCACACCAGCCAGGGTATTTAAGGAATATTTTAAAAGGTAGACATCCTCCCAAAAATGAACAACAAAGCTAAATAAGCAATTCACAGAATAGAATATCCAAAGGCCATTAAACCCAGGGTAGGGCAAAAGTAGGTTTACAGTTGTTCAAATGGAACATAATCCACTAATTAATAAATAATAACACAAGAATAAACTGTTTTGTGTACTCACAGCTGTAAACCTACTTTTGCCCCACCCTATATGTAAAAACATCTTAACCTCCGTAGTGATCGAGGAAATGGAAATTAAAACCACAAAAAGATACCACTACACACACATCAGAGTAGTTAAAATTAAAAGGAGTGGTCATATAAAATTTTCCCTGGGATGTAGAGCAGTGGGAATTCTCAGAGGCTGCTGGCAGCAGTTCAGGTCGGTGCAGCCACGGTGGGAACCTGTTGGGCAGCAGCCGGTGAAGCTGAGCCTACGTGTGCGCACTCCATGGCTCGGCAGGCTCACTGCTAGATGCACGCCTTACAAAGGGCCTGCACGTGTCCCCTAAAAGACATACATTAGAATGGCATCGCAGCAACACACTTTTTAATGAAGGCTGAAAACAAGCCAAAGCTTCATCACCAATGAAACAAATAAGTTGTCATAGTCGTGTAACGAAATACTATTCACTAATGAAAATTAACAAACTATGGCCATACAAACAACATGAATGAATCCCAGAAATGTAAATATTAATAAAGACAAACACAAAAACATACACACAGTGTGATACCATTTTTATAAAACTTATATATAAACAAACCTGGTCTTTAGGGACGGAAGCCTGGGTGGGTTTATAATAGAAATGCTACTATCACCTCTGGGCTGGGGTGAGCAGGGGGGCTGCGAGGGGAAGTAGAGAGAGAGGCTGCTGCGGAATTGACTCTGTTTCTACTTTGCGTTGGCAGATATTTGGACTGTGATATTTGAGGGAGGGGGTTGTTTTTTGTTTTTTAATTGTTTTTACTTTTCAATTATAGTTGACATAATATATTGGTTTCAGGTGTAGAACATAGTGATTAAACATTTATCTAATTTAGAAAACAATCTCCCCAATAAATCTAGTACCCACCTGGCACCATACACTGTTATGACGATAGCGTTGACTACAGCCCGTACGCTGCACTTTACATCTTGGTGACTGTTTTTATAAGCGGCAATTTGTACACCTTAATCTCTTCTCCTTTTTCACCCTTCTCCCAACCCTCCTCCTGTCAAGCAGCCATCAGTTTGTTCTCTGTATCTATGAGTTTGTTGTGATATTTGGTTTTTAATAATTCATTGGGCTGACCATGTTTGTTTTTCACATTGTTCTGTTTGAGTGTATATTTAACAATTAAAAAAAATAGGTTAAAGAAATCGTCCCTTGCCGGCCCACATGCTCCTTGTGGGAGGTGGGTTAGAGACGCAGGTGGACTCAGGTCCACCTGCGATTAAATCAAGCCTCTTAACACCTGTGTGTTTGGGGCGAGCTACTAACTTCTGTAAGCCTCAGTTTCCTTTTCTATATGATGGGGATAATACTAATTAACAAATAAGGTGGATAGTGGAGTGGAATGTCCTAGAATATGTTAAGAGCCCAGCGTGGTGCTAGAACACAGAAGGTGTTCAGTGAATGATGGGTGAGGGCCATCAAAGTGGAACAGTTGTTCCTTCTTGCTCTGCCTTAAGTTCACCTTGATCTATCGTACTTGAACTGTGGGACAGTGGAAAGCACTCTGCATTTGGAATTAACTTGAGAAAGCGATTTGTCTTCTTTAAGGTTCAGTTACCTTATCTTTAAAATGGGATAAATATATTCTGGCTGTGTGGCTCAGTTGGTTGGAACACCATGCCATGCACCAAACGTTTGTGAGTTTGATTCCCAGTCAGGACACATACCTAGGTGGTCGGTTCAATCCCCAGGCAGGACACATCTGGGAGGCAACCAACAGTTCTCTCTCTCTCAGATTATTAAACATGCTCTGACAAGAGTGGCTAAGTTGGTTGGAGCATTGTCCCATAAACCAAAAGATTGTGGGTTTGATTTCTAGTCAGGGCACATGCCTAGGTTTCAGGTTCTACCCCCAGTCAGAACGCGTGCGGGAGGCAACCGATTGATGTTTCTCTTACATCAATGTTTCTATCTCTCTCTCTCTCTCTCTCTCCCCCTTCCCCTATAAACAAACAAACAAACAAACAAAAATGTCTTCAGGTGAGGGTTTTAAAAATATAAATACATATATACATACATATATAAAACAGGATAAATACTACTTAGCTCAGACAGCTCTTAAATAAGATTAAGTGAACTAACACATGAACATGTCTGGCAACACAGGAACACAAGACACAGAAGGACCCCAATTTTGTTTCTCTAGTAGTTTGAGGGGTTTTGTTTTTATCTTGGGACCATCCATGAGGGAGGTACCGTAGGAAAGGGACTGCAGGAAAAACGACTGGCCCAGGAGACTGAGCAGCTGTTCTGATTACCTATCACGGGTAACCTTCACATTACCCACAACTTGGCAGCTCAAAACAATAACTGTCTTTTTCTTACAATTCTGTGGGTCAATTGGACATTTCTCACTTGGGGCCTCTCATGCAGTTGCATTCAGATGTCAACTGAAGCTGCAGTCGTTTGAAAGCTCAACTTGGCTGCCTGTCCAAGAAGCTAACTTGCTTGCTGACAGTCAACACTTGCTCCTGGCAGGGAGCTCAGTTGGAGCCAGTTTCCAATTAAGCACCTGCCTATGACCTCCCCGTCTGGCCCAGGCTTTCTCAAAACATAGCGACCTTAAGGCTTCAAAAGGGAGTGGCCAAGTGGGTAAGGGAGAAGCCGCATTGTTTTTCATGGCCTGGTCTTGGAGGTCATCTAATGTCACTTCCCCCAGAATCTGTTAGGCAAAGCAATCACAAAACTAACCTTAATCAAGAGATAAAGACCCAGAATTTGCAGCCATCTTTGAAAACTCTCAGAGGTTCTCAGAACACTAAGATTATATATAAGATTACAATCAGAATTAAGATTAATTCTGAAAACCTTCCCTGTAACATTATAGGCAGCCTTGCATAATCGGGGTCCAAATTCTGATTCTACCACTTATTTCTGCACATTCTTTAGGAGTTACTTAACATCTCTCTCTTAGATTCCTTGTTTGTAACCTGAAGATAATAATACCATCTTTACTGGTCTAGTCAGACAGAGTGCGTGGTCCATGGTAAATATGCTCAATGTCAATATGAATATTAATTTTAATGTTGTTTCCACTCAGAGTTGTATCTCATTCCCTGACCTTGGATCCTATCTGTGTCATACTTAGACCTCCACATGTTTCCTATGGATATCACCTCTTTCCTAGGATCTATGCCCTATGACTGCTCCAGAGAGGGTGGAACCAGGCACCTACATATAGTGAGATAAGCATTTGAATTGCATTCAGATGGTCCTGAGTTCAAATCCTAATTCTGCTTCTACTTGATGGGTGTGAAATAAGGTGTTTATTCTCTGAGATGCAGCGTCTTCATATCTGTAAAGAGGAGAAAACTGGGACCTCCTTGACAAAAGAGCTGAGAAAATTAAATAAGAAAGAGTTTATAAAGCCCTTAATACAGAGTCTAGCATTTCGTGGACATTTGGAATTTGGGGGTATTTTTAGTTTTCAGGACTAAGAGAATGTGAGTCTCAGAGAAGGTAATCAAAAAAAGTATTTCTCAGTGGTTGAAATAAACAACTCAGTTAAACCATCCTCTTCAGCCAGGAAGGCAAGAAACGTAAGCACTTGGGGATCACGTGGTAATTCCACCCCAAGGCATCACATCCCCATCTTCCCCTTGCTCGGCTCTTCTTTGCTCAGCTCCCTGTTTTCCCCAAGCCCTGGAACCCATGACCACCCAAACCCACTGCACAAACGCACACACTAGATAAGCAAGTTCAACTGCTGGACCCGCTGTCTCCACAACGGACCCACGGCTCTCTGTGCCTCTACCCCTTCAGTACCCTCTCTAATGCTTTGTTTTCTCACTATGGCTGCTTTGGCACAATCACGTTATGCTGGAATTTTGGGGGGCTATACTCCTCAACTGAACTCCTATATGAGCCACTCTGGTACTTTCAGAAGTTCCCTGCAGGACAAAACATCCAGAAAGGAGCTGGGATCCTTGGTGGGAACAGACATGCTTTTCTTCATCTGCTCACTTCCTTCTCTGCATCTGCTTGGCATCAAGGAGCTTATTCTCCACCTTCTCTCCTCTTCCCCATATTCATTCCTTCACTCATTCATTCGTTACTGCTCATTCATGCGCTAGATATTTATTAAACACCTTCTGTACACAAAACAAACAAAAACTTCTCTTCTCCTGGCCTTTATTTTCTAGGGGAAGTTTTCTCCAGTTTCTGCCTTAGACAAAACCTCCCAAAAAAGATACAGCCCAGCTAGACAGCCCAGATGGGGCATAGCTAAGAACAAAGGTTGGCTCTGGTAAGCCCCTCAGGGTTCGTGGTTCCTGCCATGGCTGAGCACAGGGGTGTCGTGGCTGAGAGGGAGGTGAGGTTAGGGGGTGCAGTGGCAGGAACCCAGGAAGCCTGAGGCCTAGGCCTCTGTTAAATCTGTAGAAAACATCAACGCCAGAGTTGGATGGGGCATAGTGGTCAGAGGGGAGCTGTACCAGGTCTGACCAGCATCCCCAGTAAAGAGGCCCAAGAGAGCAGGGGATCCCGAGACAATCACCTGTCTCTCTCAGGGCTCTGGAGCCCACGGGTGATGTCACTCTTCTCCTGGGGCTTTCTAAGTGCCCTGCTCAGTCAAAGGCAACCCAGCTGAAGGTCCTTGCAAAGTAGGAGACATCTGCTTTTGAAGGCAGAGGTGTAATGAAACTCAGAGCCCTGCCCTCTTCTCTAACGATTAGGGGGTACTGGGGACCACAAGGGGACCTCGGCTCTGGGGAAAGTAAAGCTGCTTCACCCTCCCCGGGTTTCAGCCACCGACGGCCTTACCATTTCTCCATCAATGAAACGTGAAGCACTTCTGAGTTCCCAGGTAAAGCCAAGCCCACCTGCTCACAAAGGAAACTTAGCGTCAACTTCTTAAGTCATGATTATACATACTGTGTACATAAGATATCAGCATGTAGCCCCTCAAATGAAAACTACGCAAATTGGTCAGAGACAAGCAAGTAAGAGAGGTATATTACATTTTCCAAAAACTGCTCAAAAGTTCAATAGCGCTCAGTTTTCTGGAGTCACTTGATGACCTCTAGCTCAATCCATCTCTCACAAATTAAAAATCAACATCCCGTCATTATCTCTCACAAATCAGAGGCAAGATTCTACAATTGCAAGGTCATGCCCATCCGTACCTCTGTCCTTGAAGACAGACAGACTTTGAAAACATTTTAGGGAGAGTTGTCTGAAGGACAAGCCAGGGACAGATTAACCAAATCATATCAGGGTGACAAACACACTTACCTTGATCTCCTCATGATATAAATGCTTAATGCATCATGCTACTTTTTAAAGCTTTGTTCCTTTTGTCCTGTGGATGCTTGCCCATGTCATGATGTCTGTCTTTAGACGTTGATTCTTCAAAGACAAGTCTTCGTCACAAATAACAATTTATTTAAAAATATGAACAGTCCATGATTCTGAATGTTTTCATCAACAGTGACAACAGGACCTTGGGTGTACCCTCAGGAAGAAAGCATGACTGCCCCCTGTTCGCCACTCCTCTCCCATCTCATTCTTTGCTTCTCCTACGAGGCACTTGAGGGAAGGCCTTTGAAATTTAGAAACAAGGTTTAAGGAAGTAGGATCCTCCTGCCTAAAGAACAAGGGGCTGAGTCTTGTTTAATTGTCTTTGGAAGCCCTGGAGGAAAAGGAGGGAATGTGCCCGTGGTAAAGTGTTTCCAATAATTAGGAACAGACAGTTCATAACTGGAAAAAGGAGACTAGAGAAAATATTTGTCACAGGCGCATGAGTAAGTGTTACAGAAAGTAAGACCTTGAAACTGGGGTAGACAGAGAACTAAGAAACCATTATGGGAGATGGGGAGCCATCAGAAGGTTTCAATTCATGCAGATTTTTCCAAGCAGAGGGTGCATTTTTATAATTTTAATTCTAAGGCACATGACAGGTGCTCATTAGATACTTGCTACACTATTAGACTGAACTGATCCAAAAATAAAACATTGAGCCTAGCTCTAGCCAGTCAGTGTGACTCAGTTGGTTGGAGCATCGACCTATATAGACTGAAAGGTCTCAGGTTCAATTCCAGATCAAGGCACATACCTAGGTTGGGGGTTTGATCCCCAGTCAAGATGCTTAAGAGAAGGCAAGCAACCACATCTCTCACATCTCTCTCTCTCTCTCTCTTTGAAAGCAATGAAAAACTGTCCTGGGGTGAGGATTTTTAAAAATTCGGGTCTAAAACCAGATGCATTCATTCCTCCCCAACTCCATCACACTGACTCGTGGGTCAGGCCCCTGGAACGAGAGCAGGGTGAGCACTGCAGCCCCCGGCTCCCCCGCCCTGAGGCTCGCACCCCCCGTGGAGAGCTCCCACCCATCTTTGCATGGCTCCTTGATTGCGCTGTTCCACTGGTATTTTTAGCTTGACTTCTTGGCAGTTTCTCCAATGCTTTTCAGGATGCTTTTGGGCACATAATTAAGAGCTACTAGTACAATATTGGGGAGTTTTCCCAAAACCGGCCCGATGCACCTTCATTCTACATGCCCCACCTATGAGGGCCCCTGTCTTGTTCTCTGTCCCAGTTTTGCTCTGATGTGTTTGAGTACCACAAGCCCAGGCTGGATCTACCCTAATAAATCAACGGAAACTTTGGCATAAAATACAGGAGAAAGCTTTTAAAGTTATTACTTTTTTGTCATTAGGCAGAGTCAGTTTTTCAATCGACTAACCTTGATTTGACTTTAGAGGCTAAGCATATGGCTTGCAGGCTTAGAAGTTCTGATTTGTAAATTTTAACAAGAGAAGGCTAGACCAGAGGACGAGAGGCAAGGCCACGGAGAGGGCAAATGTGCTTATTTGACACCTATGGAAAAATACGCAAGGATGAGATCCCTTTCTTCTCTATTTGCTGGAAAAGTTTTAAAAATACGGCAGCAAAACAAATGAAAGTTAGATGGAAAACCTTTACCGATAACATCTTAAGAGACTTGAGAAACGCTTTGATCGTCTTCTGCATACCAAGCTTAAAAACACTTTCCCTTATAAAATGTTAAGGAAAAAGAGAAATGACTTATAAAATCAATTATACTGAACAGTGAGGCTAGGGTGAACTAAAGATGCGTTGGAGTAGTAAGAAGAATGTTGAAGAAGGAGTGAATTTAAGTGACAGGTCCTTTAACACAGCAGTCCACAACCTTTTTGGTACCAGGAATTGGCTTCAGAGAAGACAATTTTTCCAGGGACTGGGGTGGAGGGGGCTGGTTTGGGGATGATTCAAGCACATTGCACTCAAGCTCACCTCCTGCTGTGTGGCTTGGCTTGGTTCCTAATGGTATGGTCCGTGGCCCGGAGGTTGGGGGCCCCCGCTTTATCATCTCTGGACTTCAGGTTCCTCTTTTACTAAAGAGGGAGTTTAGGGGGGAAATCTTTAAGACCCTCTTCAACTTCTAACTTGGTATCACTCTGGAGTTCTCATCCAGCTTGAGAAGAATTTGATTCTAAACAGGGAGTCTTGGGGTTAAAGTCACACCACTAGTAACTGGCAAGGCAGTTTTATCAGCGACTTGCGGCGGAGTCTTGGATGCCACAAAGAAGGCTTGATCGTGGCCAGGCGGGGGCAGGCCCTCAGAAAGCCCGTGGGCAGTGGCTGCGGGGCTGCTGTCGTCCAATCAAGTGAGGACGTTTTCACTCGTTGGGAGTTAGTGGGGAGGGTGGGGGCAGGGGAGACAGAGGGAATAAAATATGGCAGGAAAACCAAGGCCCTCTTTTAAAACATTCTTCCACATTCGTACTTGGAAGGGACGAGAGCAAATGCCTGTCCAAGGAGGAGAGAAGACTACGTGCGAAGGAGACACATACATATTTATTCACGCTCCTCAACAAATCACAAGGTGAGCTGACAGACAATGACCCTGTCATAATACTCATGCCCGGATCTGTAGTATCCCTTTTAGACATGAAGCAGGTGACAGGGAGGGCAGACACCCTGTTTCATGCCAGTGACAGATGTTCCCGCTGCAGAGTGTGGTCACTTGGGTGGAAAACATGGCAGCGCCTTCGTACAACTGTTCACTACTCAGATGTGAGCTGTACCTGCTCGACATTGCCTTTCCTCACCTGGAAACCCTTTGCTGTGCCCTTCAATCAAATACATTGGCACAGGCTAGAGCGGTACGGCCTGGTCAGAAAGTATCATGATGGGCAATGAGATGTGAATATGCCCTTGTCCATGAGAGCTCACCGCTCCCTCTCATGTAGGAAATGACAGAGGTCAAATAGGCAAACCTGCCCGCCCTGTGGCCTTCTTGTCCCTCCTCTGGTCTAGCCTTCTGTTGTTGAAGTTCAAGAATTGGAACTTCCAAGTTTGTAAGCCATGCACCTATTCCCTAAAGTTAAATGAAGGCTACCCTTGGCCTCCTCTCACAGGGCAGTAATGTGATCAAATAAAAGAATATTTATGAGAAGCCCCATGTCACCACAGGCTGTCATCACTGCCCTCTCTGCTGTCCGTCTCTCTCATCTTAGTCTTAGTTGCCACGCAAAAGACTTCTTTGCCTCTCGCAGCCTGGAACAGACATCTTGCTTCTGTCTGTTTCATTGGTTGCTGTGTTATTCTCTTCCTTGCTTAAAGAAAAAAAAGCTCTTTTCCCTTGCTTGGGTGTCTTAATTTCCCTCTTCTTTAGCTGCTACTTCAGCAGCTCTGCTAGTTAGCTCTGCAGTGTCATAGTAGACAGTTGGGGAAGGGAACTGTGTTTAATGACAGAGCATCCAAATCCAGGGCTGGCTTCTTGGTGGTTAGAAAGCCCTCTTTGAAGCTCATCGCCATTTTATTGCTTTGCAGGAAGTTCCCTTTGGCAAGAGAAAAGAAAACCTCCCTTAATCCCACGATTTCCCCACCCCACACATACACACAAGCCTCCCCAAGGGCTTGTTCAGGGGGCCTCACTGCCACCCTCCCCTGGCGGAAGGAGACATGGCAGCAACGGGAGCTTGGGGCGCCAGTCCCCGCCCTAGAGCCCCAGCAGCCTGACTGCCTCTTGTGAGAATATCTGCGTGGTGTTTGCCGTTTTGTGCGTATCCTTCTCAGCGCCTTCGAATTTGGTGAAGCCGGAGGGTATGCGGGCTGCCTGAAGTGGATGACGATGCCTGCCCAGCAGTCACCGGACTGTAGCTCCACGGCAGGCTCAGCCTCTTCCTTCCTGGGCCACCCTGAGAGGTCCCCGTCTCCTCGAAGCCTCAGTCTCCTGACCTGTAACAGAGTTCGCAGGACTGCTGGGAGACTGCGGCCTTTGTTCATTCACCAAGAGGAGTCATGATGTGGTAGAAAGAAAAGAAACCTTGAATCACATGGAGTTCTAATCCGAGCTCTTCCACTACTAACTGTGTGACCGTGGGCAAGTCACAAAGTGAGACTCAAACAGTGAAAAGAGGTAGATCTTCCATTCGTATATACATCTTAAAGCATTTTATTTTTTTTAAAGATTTTATTTATTTATTTTTAGAGAGAGGAAGAGAGGGAGAGAGAAAAACATCAATATGTGGTTGCCTCTCATGCGCCCCCCACTGGGGACCCGGCCTGCAACCCAGGCATGTGCCCTGACTGGGAACTGAACCAGCGACCCTTTGGTTCACAGGCTGGCACTCAGTCCACTGAGTGACACCAGCCAGAGCCATCTTTAAGCATTTTAAAGACAAAATAGTGTAACTTATGCCATGCAGTCTATGGAGAAGTTGGCCTGGGACGTTAAGACCCCTTACATTCTAACAGATCTCAATTCTATTTCTTCATAAACTCACAAATCCTGAGCTAGAGTTCTAATCATCAGCAATTACTAAACCAATTATTTTTTGAAAACCTACTATGCATCACTCTACTCTTTTCTTGAAATAGAGATGGGTTATATATATTTCAATCACTAAAATATAATATAGCATATGCCAAGCAACAAATGGATGGAACTGTAGAAGCAAACCGCCCTTGGATTCAGAGGAGGAAGTGGTTACCAGGATGCCCATCCCATCCCCCACATGGCTGGGGGCTCCACTTGACCTTAACCAATATCCACTTCAGTCAGAGGAAGCCAGGCAAAATGAGTTCTTGGATGGATTAAAACAACAACGACGACAACAAAAACCTAAGTTTTTAGTTTTCAAAGATTTAGCAGATGGTCCTCGGGTCCTCCATGAAGGCATGTGTTTGGGGGAGCAATGGTAACAGGAGCCCCACGACAGCCTTGGGGGAGAACAGGCGCTGCTCACAGCTGTGCTCATCTTCCTCAGAGGAGAGCTCCCGCCAACAGAGCAGCGAGGGCATGGCTTCCATTTAGCCAATCGTCTGGCCAGAGCCCAGGTCTCAGCATCTCCCTAGGTTTGTCAAGGGGAACTGTCAAGAATTTTCCTCCCCATCTCAGAGAGGAGGAAACTACAGCACCAAGTAGAGAATGACATCAACCCAGGTTTCAAATAAACTGGAACAGAACCTAGTGGAATGCTGCTTGGTCAGACTGTGAAGGCCACGCCTTCTGGGCAGACTGAGAGAGGAAGCCTGAGCCCCTCTCCCGAGCCACCCCTGCACCACTTCCCACGGAGAACGGCCTCGCGGGGCAGGAGGCAGGCACTCAGAGCAGGCCTGCTGGGGAGGAGGGAGAGGAAGAGCCCTGTGGAGCCAGCTACTCCTTCGCTGCTTGGTTGATGTGTTCGGAATAAATCACTTGGGATAATAATAGAAATGAAGGCGCTGGAATGAAACATCGTGACAGGAAGTGTTCCCACTGGCATCTCAATCAACTGTGATTTTTTGGCACAATGTCCTCTTGCTCACAGGCAGAGGGACTCTTGACCAGACGAAGGGGAATGAGCCTCCCTTCCCCGCCGCCCAGCCCACTCCGTCCAGGAAGTGGTCTCCGCCATCTTTAACAACCGTCACCTGACTTCTTCCGAGGAGGAGGCCTTAGCATGGATGAACCTTACTCGTTTTCGTTTGGTTTTCTGACCGTTATAAAGGGAGAGGGTAGTTCTACAGCTGAAAGGTTCTTTAGGGGCCATCTTGTCTGCTTCTTTCATTTTTCTTTAGGTACGTTTCAGTGACGTACTGAGGTCCTATAGCTGGTTCACGGCCCCCAAGACCCACAGCTGTGGCTCCTGACTTTCCTTGCTGGAGGGCCCTTTCCTCCTCCGCAATGCCGTCTCCCTAGTGAGAACACCACTCACTGGAGCCCCGTCCTCTACTCAGTGGGGAGAACGCCAACGGCTCTAAGGCAGGGAGACCCCTTGCCAGTGTCCCTTCCCTCGCACTTCCCCGGCGGGGAGCAGGGGCGGTCTTCCCTCGCGCCCTCTTCTCCACCTTATTGAACCCTATTCATCCTGTCCTCCATTGCCCCCCCCGCCAAGGACCACCTCCTCTCACAGCTTCCTGCTCCCCAGGTTGGCTTGATCGTACCTCCATTTTGTCTTTAGAACACCTTTGGCATAGGCCCATTACGTGGTATTGAAGCCACTGAATTGCCTGACAGCTTCCTCACTCGGCTGAGCCCTCCTCTGAGGGCAGCCCGTGCGTCAGGTGACAGCCTCGCAGCACAGTGCCCCACACGGAGCGGGTAAGCAAGGGAAGTTTGTTGAGCGTACAGAGAAGGGTTCCCAGAGCCAGCAGGCGTCTGGCCTGCTGAGCGATGCCTGCCCCATCTCTGGGCACTCGGGAGCCTCCCTGTGCTCTCCTCCGGTTTGGGAGAAAGAGTGTTGCCAGATGGGGACAGCAGCCTTGAGAGCTCGGCGAGGAGCAGCCTGGAGAGGGGAGGAGGCACCGTGGAGGTGGATGCGGGGAGGGAGCCCTCTCGAGATCGCTGTGGGAGTAGTGACAGAGACAAGGGAATGCCAACAGCCACCACGAAAGTCGTGAGCCACCCAGAAGGCAGGAGAAATCAAGGAGGCTGAGAAGAAGACGGTCTGGAGCCCAAGCAACAAAACCAGGAGGGTAGCAGAGCAGAAGCTTCTGTGACTTCGTATTCAGAGTTTCGATCTGACTTAAGGTTCAAAGCGTCAGGCTCTCCATGCGTTTCCCCAAAATGCTGTCAGGCCCCGGCAGACCTCAGGATGCACGTGACCCTCGGTCCCAGGCGCTGGATGTCTCAGAAGAGTTCGAGGTAACGGGGTTTGGCACAGTTGCCGTCCAACTGCCCAGCTGTGTTGTCAGCAACCAGAAGGGCCCGAGTTAGGCGACCATAGTCTTCTTGTTTCTCATCTACCGAGGAGCAAGATCTTGGCAAACCATTTCCTCTCACAAGACCCCATCACTGGTCTGGAATCCCAAACACCTATTCCAAATGCGTGCATTCAGGCTCATCTGGCCCGCAAGCTCCCCCGTCCCGAGTGTGGCCCTGTGCCCCAGTCCCCGGCCCTGTGCCCCACACCCGGGGGGCTAACATTGCTCTTCAATGCCTTAAATGACAAGACTCAGCAAAGAGCTGGTTGCGGCAGAAATTCAGCGTAGGTGGATTCTAAGAGGACCAAGATCCAAAACCACAGGTAGAGGATGAACAGCAGGTACCCTTCCAGCAAAGAGGACAGGTTTTTGATAGTCTCTTGCCTACCGACAGATGGAGGGAGGAAACAGAGAAGAAGGCCACAGCTTGGGCCCAGTTTAGGTCTTCCCTTCCCCCCATTTTTTTTTTGCTTCTGTGGGGTGGGGGTGGGGATTGCGATCAAATCTCCTGTTCAACCTCTCCCCCTGTGTCTTTTGCAAAGTAGCAGAGGCAGCTGATCAACCCCTTCTCTAAGAAGCCACCTTCTCCCTAGAAGACACCTCCTCAGCTCTGTGACATTTTCTCTTTTTCGCTTTGCTCTTCTTACATTAGCAGCTCAATCTATATGCTGATTGTTGTTACCCATGCATTAAATGGCAGGGGCTGCAGCCCTTGACTGGTAAGTGGGAGAAAGCTTCAAGGGAGGGTGTTTATTGCTCTTCAACTAACAGGCTGAGCATGTGTGCGGAGAAGGCCTGGGTCCCTGGAGCAGAGAAGGAGGTGCATGCTATCCCACCTCCCCCACCAGGGAGGGGCAGACCTCCAGGTAGCAGTGAGGATGGGGATTTCTTGCTGATGATCTCTAGGCTTAAGTACCTTGGTTATTTGGCCACTCGATCTGGTGTTTAAATCATTCTGGTTTTCAGAGCTCTACGGCCAACAGTCTCCATTCAGGGTTCAGACAGCCTCAAAGCTCAGACCTGCCAAGGGACCCTCCCCCCTGAAAAAAATGGCCTTTGCTCTTCCCAGCTTCACAGCGAACACGGGGCAATGGGAGGCAAGCTCTGCTACATTGTTTGCACCCGCTGAGCAGGAGGGCTCACGGAAAGAGTGCCGAGACCCGGGAGTCGGCCGGGGTTTTGTATCAGGATGAGAGGAGCAAACCAGAACATGGGAACGAGAGAAGGGCTCAGGGTCGGCCCTGGTAGACTCCTAACTCCCGTGACTGGGCCACCCTCCACGGTGGGTCCTCATGAGCGCCCTGGGGCACCTGGGGAGCTGCTCCCTGTTCGGGAGCACGCTGTGGCCTCTGGCTTACATGTACTTGAGGTTAAAGAAATGACACCCCTCATTCGGTCCACCTGCATCTCACGTCAATCATCCCATCTTTGCAATTCTGGCACCCATGCAAAATCAAGTTTTCTTATCCTTTGGGCTAAAGAAAAGCTGGGAAAGAGTTAGACCTTGTCTGAGGCATACGCTTGGTCTTTCCCCAGCCTTACATGGAACACTTACTGGGAAGCCCAGCGACGATGCAGCCCGGGCCCCACAACGCAGCCTGCTCGGCCTCCCTGCGCGGGGCGGGGGCGCAGCTGGGTGGAAGCGCCTTGACCAGGCCGCCCTGCGCTCTCGGGCCGCTCCTCCTGCCCCGACTGAGGAACGTCTGCCACTCTGAACCCAGGGCAGAGCGGCTCCATCTAGGTCTCCTCAAAAGCCCGCTGGGCATTCTCACGGCAAGCGCACTTTTGGTCCCTTTCCCAAAGGTGGCTGCCACTCCCAAAACTGCCTCTTCTACTAAATACCTTCTGCATTTCTCTGGCGATTTGCATCTTCATGTCACTGTCTTGCTGTTTCTCTGTGACAACAATATGTAATCGAAACCTTGTCCTGCCCCTCAGTTTTCTTTACTTCTCTTAGTATTTAGAGAAGGGAGAAGCTGAAGAAAACCCAGCTTGGTGTGGCTCAGTGGGTTGGGCATCGTCCCACGAAGCGAGAGGTCGGCGCGCCAGTTCGATTCCCAGCCAGGGCACATGCCCGGGTTGCGGGTGTGGTCCCGGGGAGGCCTGCGATGTTTCTCACAGTGATGTCTCTCTTCCTCTCTTTCTCCCTGCCTTTGCCTCTCTCTAGAAATAAATAAAATCTTTTAAAAAGATAAGAAAAAGTTAACCCTTCTTCTCCTAAAGCACACGCTGGGCGGTGCCTCCGCCGGGGATGGAGAATTCGCGGCTCACGCCCCAGGTCTCAGCAGCCCTGCCAACCCCTCCACACAGGCCCTCTCCTTGAGTCCCCGCCGCACCTGTGAGCACAGCATCCCTCCTCCTCCTGTGCTGGAGGGAGCTGAGATAAGAAAGGCTGAGCTTCTTGCCCAGAGCTGGCGAGTACACCCTGGGGTTCAAACCCAGGTCCCTCGCTGTGCTAGAGCCTCGGCTTAGCATCTCCCAGCAGGAAGTTGCCCGAACCCCCGTTTCTGACCGGGGCCCTGGCAGTGTTCCTCCTGGGCACCGGTTCCTGCCCCCAGTTCTCAGAGAAGAACCCCCGCCCCCAACCTCCTCATATCACCATCAGAAAATTAAAAGGTTAAAGAACAAAAGGTCTGAATCAGAGCCTCAGAAGCTCCTTAGTTTAAGAAGCACTGCTTTTTAAGCAACCTCTGAATCACTGCCTTTTCAGCCAGCGCCCCCTCAGGCTGCGAGTGGGGCCAAGGGGGGGGGGCGGGGGGGGGCTGCAGCCGCGTGTGAGCCAGCCCCAGCCCTGACTCAGGGATGACGCCCAGGGCTTTCTCCTCCACACATTAATCACCTCCAGTTACGGCTCCTGACGGGCGCCCAGTCACCCAGGGCACCCCCTCTCTGCCCGGCCCGCGCCTCCCTGCCATCCGGCGGTTGTTTGTCCCAGATGCTGGCTGCGCACCCCGCCTCCCGGTGCCCCAGAAAGGCGCCCCGGCAGCCGGTGACTCAGGAGTCAGGACCCACCCTCTTCCCCCTCATCATCTGCTCTCAGCACTGCGAGGTTCTGGGGGCAAAAACAAAAGGGGCCATGCAATTGCTGCCCGCCCCAGCAGCCCAGAGACGACTGTGAACCCTGCATTAGCTGATTGGATAATACTCGCCGTGTCTCTCCTCGGCAGTGACTCGGAAAGCTTTCTCTTGTTTCCGCTAATTACCCCTGCTCACAGAGGAGGATGCCACCAGGCCCGGTGTGGCCTGGAGGATGTGCCATGCCCCCGCCTCGCTCCCATCAGTGGCCTCTGCGGAGCACCTGCCTCCCTGCCACGCTGCCAGCAGAGCCTGGGGCAGCTGGCCCCGCTCCCTCCCGCGTCCTCTGTGGAATTCCTAAGCATCCTCGCGTTGGCTGCCGACCCAGGCACACACATGCGTCCCCGCCGGCACCGCGCCAGCCACCCGCCGCCGGGGGTGTCACACTGGGCGGCCTGCCCTGAGTGCCAGCTGAGCGGGCATGAAGGAGAACTCGGCTTAGGCGCCGAGGACATTTCCGCAATGCCGCTCGGTTTGCACGCACTTTCCCAGATCTTGTTTCGTGTGATCTTCATGGAATCATCAGGGATTAGGACACATGCCTGCCCCTGAGAAAATGTGGTGTGTTCTTACTCCTTCTCTTTAGAGGAGGGGACACTGAGGCTGCGGGAGCCCACCCAGCTTACTGCCCGCACTCAGTGAGCAGCAGCGCTAAATCCAGGGCTCGTGCGTCCCCGGTGTCATGACCCAGCCCCTGGCATCAGGAGGACAGAACACCCCCTGAAAGCCTTCTGCGTATGGCGCGCGAGCTTTAGGGTGAGGCAGGCCTGTGACTGAATCCTACACTCTCTAACTCCCTCTGATCTGGTGATAGGCACTGTTCTAAGGACTTTCCAAATCCAACGCCACCTCCCCAGAACGGTCCTTTGGGGTAGGAACAATCAGGATCCTCAATGCACAGCTAAGAAAACAGAGGGCGAGGTCACGCAGGTAACAGGGGTGCGGCGAGGTCAGACTCAGGCCCTGTGGTCCAGGGCTGTGCTCCGAACCCCCACGCCCCTCCGCCAGGCTGCCCCTCACTTCTCCAGCTTCTAACTCTGTAAACCTGAGCTAAGCACTGACATTCTTTTGGGGTTTCAATATGCTCACCTTTGAAATGGCCATGGTAAGAGACTCTTCCTCCTAGGGCTGTATGAGAGTCCAAGGAGATGACAATAGAACACTAAGCTCAGGGCCTGGCGCACAGTACGAAGCACCGGAGACTTGCACAGCTAACCCCGGGGGAAAGCTGCGAGACAGAGAAGGGTGAGGAGAGCGCTTCAGACGCAGTAGCAGGAGCACTCCCAGTTGCTACTGCCAGAGGTCCACAGAGGACCACACGGCCAGTCATTCGGACTCTGGAAAGCAAAAGGCTCAGTAATTAAGGCTCTTACCTACGAGGGACTTAGTCATCTTCGAGAATTTGATAAAAACTACAAACTCTTTCTCCAGAGAAATTCACATACACCCAGATACACAAACTTGCTCTTGGAAGTTCAGGGGTAATCATGAGACCACAGAGGGGTCTATCAGACCCCAAGCTTATGAGCTTCTTTTCTATATAATCAGGAAGCAGCCTTATAATCATCATGGGTAAGCTTGTCAAGCCTTTTCCTTTCCAACTTCATACCAGGACTTTCACACACACACACACACACACACACACACACACACACACATGCTCCCTCCCCCCGGCTCCCCTCCCCCCACCAAAGTTTCCTTGGACACTGCTCCTGGCCAGTGCAGAAGCTGAAGCTGCAGCGGTGGTTGCGATGGCAATGGTGATGGCTGTTGCTAAGGGAGCCAGGAGGCCAGGGTGGGGGAAGGCGAGTGGGCAGCAGCCCAGCAGGGCAGCCCCCCCACCCATACATGTCTGAGCGCCTCAGGCCCTGGAAACGGTGTTCCCAGCTGGCTGCCATGGCAACAGCAGGCTTGGGGAACTATTCATCATGGTCTGGACAGATTTCCCCAGCTTGCACTTGCTCTTTCTTCTCCCTAAGTGGCTAATTGAGGTGTGAAAGGGTCTGCGGTGAGTGGACAAGGGCACCAAGGGCAAAGGGCTGGTCACATGCGTGTGCTGCACGGAGCAGGCTCCCTGGGGGCTGAGAGGCCAGTGGAGGGTCTGAGCCAGCCCCCAAGCAGAAGGGCCAGCTGCTGAGGAGCCCCAAAACACAAAGACGGTTTTCCGAGGAGGGCCACCCGCCCCTCCTCCTGCTCGGCACCCCTCACGCCTCACCCCCTGGAAGGGGCCCCGCTGTGGGCCAGGTGAGCCAGCAACCGGGTGGGAGGCGGTCGCTTCCAGCAGCGTCATTCGGGCGATGCAGTGGCTGTGGAGCATCAGGCTGATGAGGAAGGGTTGAGAGATTGAGAATTGATGGCCACTGAGTCTAATTTAAATGAGGTTAAGGGACAGATGAGGTCAGAGGTTAATGAAACAAGTCAAGCCTCTTCAGTGCCAAGACCACCAATTCACTAGCCTGATTCTAAATGCCATTTAACATTCTCATCATCTAAAAGCACTGGCCTTGCCCTGGCCAGTGTGGCTCAGTTGGTTGGAGCATCGTCCCATAACCAAAAGGTTGCAGGTCCGATTCCCAGACTGGATGCATACAACTGCTGGTCTGGGCACATATGACCCCCGGTCCACGCGTGTACGGGAGGCAACCAATCAATGCCTCTCTCACATCAATGTTTCCTTCTCTCCCTTTCTATCTCAAAAAAACAATGAAAATGTCCTCAGATGAGGAAATACATACATACATACACATATGTGCTATCCTTGTTACCAACAGCTGGGTGGTGATTAAATAGTGTCCCTATCTCAACTTAATCTCTGAAGCAGCATTCTGAGTGAGATACTGCCTTCTTTTTACAGGTAAGGTGACTGAGGCTTAGAGAGGTCAAATCACTTGCTCAAGTCATGCAAACCAGAAAGTGGTAAAGCTGAGATTTGAACTTGTGTCTGTCTGCCTACAAATCCCACTCTTTACTGATGTGCCAACAGATAGCAGAGAGACTCAAGGCCACATGGGTGAGACCTGTTCGCCTGTCAAGACAAGAGCACGCTCCTCGGTGTGAGGCTGTGGGTTCAGGGCCCCGTGGATGAAGGTTCCTCCTTCCACGCTGCATCCTGCGTCAGGTGGTGTTAGAGCAGCAATTTGATTTCTTTTAAACCGACAACTTACTATGGTGATCATTTTGCATCACTGTTTTTAAAACATGTGTACAAAGGTAGGGGATCTCCGTTGCACCCCAGGGCCCAGCGGTGACTCCCAGAAGGCTCCCACAGGAACAGGACCCTGGGTGAGAGTCACCAGATAGTCCTCTGCCCAAACAACAGGGGCTGCAGCTCAAGGAGCTGGCCTGGTCTTCTCTGCTCTCAGCAGCTTGGACGGCAAAGGGAGGCAGCCAGATCTGGCTGCAGTTACGGAAGGGAAAGGAGCTGCCATTTAGAAGCACCTACTAGGTTCTAGGAATTCTACTACCTGTATTGGTTTAATCTTCACGGTAACTCCATAAGGCTGATGTTGTCCTCGCCCCATACTGTGGAGTGAGAAGCCAAGCTCACAGAGGCTGGGCAATGTGGCCCAAGGCAAGCAGGACTGCAGCCCAAATTCAACGGGCCCAAAAACCTCCCTGGTTCATAGTCTCTTCTCTGACCTCCTCCTGGTTTGTTGACGCCAGAATTCCCAGTTGAGCCTCCTAACTGACAGGCCAAGCAGTCTTCTTCCTCCGGGCTCCCTCGCCCACACAGCAGATGGGCATCTTTCATCCACCAGGTTTTGTTTTTTTTTTTCTGTTTTTCCTACCCTCCTGGCTCTGTCCAAGCAGGAGACCAGGAGTCACAGTCAACAAGCCAGAAGCCAGAGCAAGGCTCCCGCTCCATCTCCTCCCCAGACACCCGGCGCCCTCACCAAGCCTGAGTGCAGGGAGGGGTCCACTGGGGAGCCTGGTGATGGGGTCTCCATGCTTAAGCAGCCTCGGTCCCCTCTAACTCTGCTTCCTGGGAAAGCCCTCCCAGCTGTAGGCCCTGCAGGGATTATAGGTGGGAAAGCGAGTGCCCTCAGGAGACCACCCATTCTCCAGGATGGACGGTCCCAGCCTCCGCTGACTTCCTCCTCCAGGCCAGAAGCAGAACTGCAGCTCAGCCTGGTTTTCGTGCTGTGTCTCCTTTTGGAATCAATTCTTAGGGGGTAGTTTGTAGTCCTGAGAAGAACTCGAGATTGGGAGCCAGAAGACATTTGTTCTGTTCCATTTCTGCCGCCAGCAAGCTGGGTGATCTCGAGCGAGGAATTGAGCAATCGGGGGCCTCAGTTTCCTCTTGTGTAATCGTCCAACCAATCGGTCCATTTTAATAGTCTACATTGCTTCTGGGCTCTGCAGTTTTTAAATCTCTTCCATGTCTCCCTTCCAGACCCAGCAGTACCTTCCACCCCCGGCCGTCAGATGTTCCTATCCTGTCCAGATCCTGCCAGATAAAGACACAGGCAAGTGGTGTTGGTGTTATGGTTTCTTTTCAGGCAGGAAGTTGAATTTAAATTGTGCCCCAATCAGCACAAAAACTAGGATGCTCAGGTCTCCCACACAATGGATTCTATAAAAACAGCTCACCTCTTATTTCTCTTTGTTCCTGCTTTTTTCCAAACACTCAGTCAAGTAATAGGTGATATTAAGAGGATGTGTCTGCAAGGCACAGAGCAGATATGTAATCCAAAACGACAAGGTCCTTGTCCACCAGGAACTTACAATTCCTTAAGGATCCAACACAGACGGCAGCATCAAAGGCAGCCCGCTGCCCTTGTGCAGTGGGCAAGGACAAAGAATTCCTCGATGCCTTTGAATGTTTCCTTTACCCACTTCTGTTGTTGTAACGATATTGAAGACAGGCGCCTGTCTTCGAGCCACTCTGCCTCCGTCTTCTTATCTAGGGAGAGAGGCAAGCTGCTGTAAGACATCCATTCCCGCTCCTGTTCCCACGCCTCTGCAACCAACAGGCAAGGGTCTGCAGGCTGTGACAGGCAGGTCGTGTCCGCCTGAACCAGAGATGGGGCTGCAGGTGGAGGCGGGGGTGGGGGGGGCAGCAGCTGGCCCCCGCCCCCCCAGGTGCCCGTGCTGCCTCAGCACTCCCTTGCGGAGCCTCTTCCAGGGCAAGTGCCGCCCGCTGCTTTCCTCTCTTCCTTTAGTCCCCACGCTCGCCACTCCATGGTCTGCTCCATAAATAATAGCTTCTCTAGAGCTCTTTATAATTTACAAACAGCTTGCACGCGTATTTTCTCATTTAATCTCCTCAACAATGCTGTGAGATAGAGTTCTTGTTGCTCCTTCTTTACAGGTAAGAGCCTGAGGCTCAGAGAGGCGGCATGAGTGGCCCCAGACCCACAGCCAGACTGGGCTGCGCCAGGCGGGGGCTTCCCTGAGTGCTTTCGGCCCGAGACGCGCCCTCGTGGGTTCGCCACTCTCCTGAGGCACCGCAGCGCCCTGCACCTCCAGGGACAGCCGGCCTGCGAGGCTGCGCCCCTTCGTACTGCACGAGGGTCCCACACTCAGGGCGCCGGAGTCCAGCCAAGGAGGAAGAAGATGAGGACACATGACAGCGAGCCAGGGGGCGAGCTGGCGACACCCCAGCTGAGGACCAGACTGACGGGAGCACTTCGGGGGGAGAGTGTTTACAACATAAAGGGAGTTTTGAAGGGTTTGTTAGTTCAGTTTTGTTTATTTTTTTCTGGCCAGAATTTTTTTTTTTTAAGTAAAACATTGGCCCACGAGTCCCACGTGAAAACGAGGAAGTACCTGGGTGTGGAAAAAAGCCAAACCAAGCCAGGTAAACAACAGGCAGGAGGCTCAGGGCTGCACCGGTCCCTTTGGCCAACAGAAGGGGGCGCGTGTGGCCAGGAGAGAGGGTGTCGGGCTTTCCTTGGAGCAGAGGTCCGTCCACGCCTCACCCCCCGAAGGGACCCACAGTGCGGCCTCCAAGTAAGTCTACATGGCGGGGGGGTAAATCTGCTGCAGGTCCACGTTGGGTAGGCCAAGCCGCCCGCCCCCACGCTGGTCTAAACCCTGTGGCTGCAGACCGGAGTCGGGCTGGGGGAGGAAGGGGCAGCCCAGCTCCTGCTCACTCCCACATGGACCCCGCTCCTGCGCCCGCCCCGCCCTCAGGCTGCGCCAACTGCTTTGCCAGAGGAAGACAAATGCCGGGGGTAGGGCTTAGGAGGAGGTGGTCGGGGGGGCAAGGAGAGGGAAGGGCATGAGAAAGACGGAAGAGAACTGGGCCAGAAGAAGGGCCAGGCCCTGAAGATGCAGGGAAGACAGGCAGGTGACTCTAAGGGGGAAGGGAAAAGAAGAAAGAGAGAAGGAACCCTGAGGCCAGATGATAAATGGCAGAAACAGGAGACAGAAACAACAGGGGCTGGGGGGCTAACTCATTAACATGTGAGGACAAGACGACACAGTGTCCCGTCCCCACCGGCTGCCACAGTGGTCGTGGTAAAACCAGCGGGCACCGAGGAGATGACAGACGACACGCCGGCCCAGCCGCACTCCCCTTCTTCCCTGTTCTCCCTCTGTCGTCTCAGTTTCTCACCCCCTTATCCTTTATCCACACACACCACAGCTTTCGGGTCCTTTCTGGGCAGATACCTGCCACCGCCAAGGGCTGGAAGTCCCAAAGCCGGGACTGACTCAAGCTCTGTCCCTTGAACGCCGGGTGGTGCTGGCGCAGTGACTTCCAGTTGGAACACCACAGTTTATTCATTAATGAACCTCCCATGAGAATTGTATGGGGATAATAGCAGATATAAAATAATTGTAAAGGCACCAAAGGATCAGATAGTATAAATCCTAAGTTATTTCCAGGACTGAACTTCTCAGATCCCTGGAGGGCCGACCCTTGCCCCAGTACGGGCCCCTGACCGAGGCACTGCGGCCGGTCTGGCTGCTCCTACGCGCCTTACAGCTGCTTTGTTCCAAATCTGAGGAGGGGACATTGCGGAGAGTGAGCCATGTTTGAGTGGGAGGGTCGGCGGGTTCACCAACATTTTCTAGACAATTAATCCAGACTGAGGTCAGAGACAGAGACCTGGAGCTAGAGACTAAGGAGTATTCCTGAAGCAGATCTAGGCTTTTAGCACAGGGATCGATCTAGGATTTTCAAGGAGCCACAGAATATGTGAATAGGGAGGAAAACAGCAGAGAAGCAAGAAGAAGGATGGACAGAGACAACAGGCGGAAGAAGACCTCAGGGCCTGCGGTGTGAATGCGGTTGGAGAGAGACAGGGAGAAAGGAAAGGGAGAAACGGAGAGCAGGAAGGAGGCCTGTGAGAGAAATAAAGAGGCCGGGAGAGCTGAGCCAGGATCTGGCGGAGCAGCAGATGGAGCAACAGAGACAGAGAGCGCAGCCCGGGCGAGCAGCACGCGGCAAGGCCTGGCCGCCAAGCCCCGCGGGTTTCCGTGGGAAGCAGATGCTTACAGGGAGCACGTGGAGCCTCGTTGACTCCAGGCCCAGCGCAACCTCCTGGGCAGCTAGCCTGAGCCTGGAGGGGCAAACCGGCCCAGAGAGGCAGGTGAAGGACAGCCGGCCCTGGAGGGCCCCAGTTCTCCTCGCCCGTCTTCCTCCTGGCCGCGCCAGCCTCCCCGGGTCCAAGGCTGCCCTAAGCTGCCGCATCACGCCGGGAAGGAAGGGGGCCGCCTGGAGGGGTGGCGTGAGCCCTGGCATGGGTGTGCGTGTGTGTGCACGGATGTGCCAGCTGGTGAGAGGGGCAGGAGGGGCAGAGCCATGACTCCGGTGCCGGCCGGCCCACATCCGTGCTGCCCTGAGGTGGGGCTGGCGCCTTGCAGAGCTCTGCTGGGGAAGGGGCGGGCCTCCCTTGCCCCCTCGGAGTGACTGCGAGCACCCTGCAGCTTCTTGCTGCCGCCACTCTCTGTGTCCAAGCCACCAGCCTGCCACACTGAGGTTCAGAGTCAGCAGAACCTCGGGGCCTTCCTGGCCTCTTTCGCTCCTGCTGCCACTCACAGGTCAATTTCCTGTCACTGCTGTGGACAGAGAGAAGCATCTACAAAACTCTGGTTTCTGGGTACCCCCCACCGACCCCCAGCCCAAGAATGCCCTCTGGGAGGAAGAACGCTCAGAAGGGCCTGAAGAGGAGGTGCTTTTTAGCAGGACCTGGCCCTCCGCCAGGTGCAAAGGCCCCGCCCATGCTGCCCTCCACCGCCCATGTCAGCCCCCCACTGGCATCCCCAGGACACCGAAGTGACCCCGATGCCAGGGTGCCCGGCGTGCCTAGGCAGTTCCACAGGCTGGAGGAGTCCCCCACTGCACACCCAGGGTCAAGGGCGCCTGCCAGTGGCCTCAGAGTGGACGAGAGCCCTGCCCTGGGAGGGGAAGTGGTCGAGGGAGGGGATCAGGCAGGAGCCCAGAGGCGGAGAGGAAGCGCAGTGCAAGAAAGGCAGGTACCGCGAGCCAGATGGGCCAAGCAGAAACAGAAGTTAAGTAGGAAGAGACGGATAAACAGCAGACACCAAGCAACCAGCCAAGCATATGCTCCGCAAGCAGGCAACACAAGCACCCAGTAGGGTTTTGGGTGGGGGCGGGGCTGTGGGCCCACAGAGGGGGCCTTGGCTTCCCTGTGGGCTGACTGCTGCTAAATCAGAGCAAGGACCTTGGCCTTGTCCGGGGAGCCTCAGAACAATCGAGTGCAGCTAGTGCTGGCAAGGAAAAGACACATCGGGGGCTGGGTGGCGGGTGGGGGGAGGCAGGCCGTGCTTGGTGTCTGGTGGAAGAACCAGAGTCCCAGACCTGGAAGCCTAAACAGCCAGCTGCCACCTCCCAGACCCCAAAGCAGGGAGCCTCTGGAGCTGAACGGGATTCAGGAAAGGAGCAGAGAACCGCCGCAGGGCAAACCCGGGAAGTCCTTGAACGCTGCGGGTGCCGGCTTTTCCGCTATTGAAGCCCATCCAGGCTGAAGCCTCAGTCTGGGTGATGTCATCCCTTTGAGCTCCTGGCTGGGAAGGGGTGGAGTCAGACCCGAGCTTTGCGGGGTTTACAGGCTCCACCCCCCGACCAGCTCTGCTTCTGGGCCCTGTCTGCCCATCCCCCTCCCAGCGACGGCTCCCCGCACAGCCTGCTGGAAGCCCGGGGCTGCTGCAGAGCGGAGGAGGGGGAAGGTCATGCAGAATCACCCCGTGCAGAAGCAGGGCCTGGGCAGCGGATGGGCTTACCTAGGGCCTTCACCTACCATATCCGTGTTCCTTCCCAATTTCGCTTAGAGGAGCCCTGAGCTACCGAAGGCCCTGAGCCAGCTGGCCGGACCCCAGTTCCCTGGGACCCCAGCCTCAGCCCCACAGCACGACCTGCGATGCTCTTCTCCCCACTGAACTTGCCTGTCTGAATACTACCCCAGGCAGGAGTCACTGAGGGCGAGGGTCACTACCCTGGGTTCGTGCAGAGCTAAGGAAATAAAGCTGTGAGCTGAATCTGTGACTGTTCCAAGCCCCAAAGCCAGATAGCCCTCCCACAGAGAGGTCCCACAGACGGGTCCCTTCACCCCTCGCATGCTCATGCTGGGCACAAGCCAGCTTGGTGCCAGCTGCTGGCACCCTCCCAAAGCTGGCCCGGGCCCCCGCATCCTGCCTCCCCGCCCCCAGGCTACCCCAGTGGAGCCACTGTGGCTGCAAGCACCGAGGTCCCTGGGCCAGGCAAAACTCTGCCCCCCCCCCACCTTACATGTCAAGGCGCTACTGGGGGTCCCCACAGGCAGCCACATACGTTGCTAGGGTGGCACAGATGCAAGAACCGCCCTGACCTGCTCTGTGAAACTCGCCACACCACAGGGACTGTGGTTGCAGACTCGGTGGCTTGGCACAGCCTCAGCGGCTTGGCACAGCCTCGGGGCCCAGGAGCAGACAGGAGCTGCCCAGGTGCAGGCCTGGGAGCCAGGCCCACGCACACCCACACGCCCGAGGCAGGTGCTTGGCTCGGTGCCGCAGCCCTCGCAGCCCTTACTGAGCCGATGGCTCTGTGGCCACGCAGTGTTGGGGACAGACAGAAGTGAGGATGAGGGTGAAACTCACAGGAAGAAAGGAGGGTCTGGGAGTGGAGTTTTCACTTTGACTCATGGAGCCCTGGACCAGGGGCCCCTGGAAAGACCAGCACGAGGACCAGCTCACACCAGGAAAGCGCTGCCCTTTCCTTGCCAGCCCTCGGACCTCACGCGTGAAACCAGTTGCCCCGGTGGCCCGCAGGATCATGCGTATTGCTCTCTTCGGGTGCTTTCTTGTACATCAGGCCTGGTTCCCACTGCGCTGCCATGACTGAAGATAAAGCATGTGGTGTTTTCACCCATTTTACCAACAAGGTTGAACTTGAGCCTGTATTTATTAAAGGCTTCACAAGACATGTGAGATTTTGAGCAAAACAACTTCTTACGACCCTGGCTGAGCAGAGAGCCCGGGCTGCCGGACTCCAAGGGGCACAATCCCTCCTCTGCATGGCACTGCTTGGAGTGTTCACCTCCAAAGAAGAGGTGCCTGGAGGGACTAGGGGAGGGAATTCTCACCCACCGCTAGTTGCGTGAGGAAGGCGTAAGGTACGGAGCACAGCGCAGGGGGTGTGCAGTGTGTGCCCATGAGATGTGCCGTCCTGTCTTTGGGTATGGGCACACCTTGTATGTTTTAAAGGCTGACTTAGCCTTGACCAGTGCAGCTCGCTTGGCTGGGCACTGTCCCACAAAGCGAAAGTTCTCTGGTTCGATTCCCGGTCAGGGCACATGCCTGGGTTGCAGGTTTGATCCCCAGTAGGGACATGTGCAAGAGACAACCAGCTGATGTCTCTCTCACACATGGATGTTTCTCTCCCTCTCTTTATCCTCCCTTCCCTTCTAAGAATAAATAATAAATAAAATCTTTAAAAAAAATAAAGGCTGAATTAGGAAACAGTATACCCTGAGCTTGAAATAACTCACATTATAGTTATTACAGTAGCAGATAAACTGATGGCAAACGCACGTGCAGAACGAGAAGAATGTGTTTATGTGGAGGTTATGTGGAGGTGTTGGCGTCTCTGGGCCTCACTGGAGGAAGAGCTGTCTTGGGCCACAGGTTAAATACACAAACAATAACAAAAACAAAAAAAAATCTCACAATATTTTAAGTCAATTTACGATTTTGGGTTGGGCCGCAGGAGGGAAACGCCCAGGCTGCAGCCCACAGTAACCTGAGCAGACAGGCTGCTCTGCTCTGCCCTTCTCTACCTTTCCAAGCAGGTGCCTCAAGCAGAGAAGGGCAGGGAGGGGCCTCCTCTGTGCAGGACGCCCCTTTCCAAAAGTGTGCAATGAGTCCCTTGAACAGAAAGCCCCCCCCCATCCACCTCTGGGCGTCGGGGCTGCGCTGAGCCATTCCCCACGGAACAGTGATTTATGAGGCTGTAGCCTCTGCCGCAAGAGGCAGCCTCCGTTTCACTCCAGGAACAGGTGCTAAATACCAAATGCCAAAGGCCACAGCAGCCACCTGGCAGTCAGCTAGCTGCAGGGGGAGCAAGGGGAGAGGTCACCAAGGAGGAGGGCCTGAGGTCTGGGGGTGCCCAGAAGCACAGCTCAGTCCAGCAGCTGAGAGCTGTTCTCTACTGGGTTCTGGTCCCAGCCCCTCTGAGAACTGTAGCATCAGGAGGCCCTTTGTCCCACTTTTCCCTAAAGAGGACCCCTGTGTGACACCATGACAGAGACCAAGGCACATCAGAGCTGGAAGGAACCTCAGCTGTACTGTAGTGTCCCAGCCCCCCTTCATTTCACCAACAAGAAAGCTGAGCCCCCCAAATATAGAAAAGGACTTGACCAGCATCCAAAAGCTCATGGCGACTGCACCAAGATGATAGCTCAGTCAGTTTTTGCAAACGGGCTTTTCTTTCCTTTTTTTATTTTTTAAGTATATTTTATTGATGATGCTATTACAGTTGTTCCGTTTTTTCTCCGCTTTATCCTCATCTGCCCTGCACCCCTCCTGCAACCAGCACCCCCGCTCCACCAGTTCATGTCCGTGAGTCCCACATATAAGTTCTTTGGCTTCTCCATTCCCTATACTGTTCTTAACCTCCCCTTGTCTACTTGGTGCCTACCAGTTTTGCTTCTTATTCCCTATACCTTTTTCCCCCCATTCTCTCCCTTTCCCCTCCCCACTGATAAACCTCCATGTGATCTCCATATCTGTGATTCTGTTCCTGTTCTAGTCATTTGCTTAGTTTTGGGGGGGTTTTTTGTTTTTGAGGTTCAATTGTTAATAGTTGTGAGTTTGGTGTCATTTCACTGTTCATAGTTTTGATCTTCTTCATTTTCTTAGATAAGTCCCTTTAACATTTCATATAATAAGGGCATGGTGATGATGCACTCCTTTAACTTGACTTTATCTGGGAAGCACTTTATCTGCCCTTCCATTCTAAATGACAGCTTTGCTGGGTAGAGTAATCTTGGATGTAGGTCCTGGCTTTTCATGACTTTGAATACTTCTTTCTAGTCTCTTCTTGCCTGTAAGGTTTCTTTTGAGAAATCAGTTGATAATCTTATGGGAACTCCTTTGTAGGTAACTCTCCTTTTTCCTTGCTGCTTCTAAGATTCTCTCCTTATCTTTAATCTTGGGTAACTTAATTATGATGTGTCTTGGTATGTTCCTCCTTGGGTCCAAGTTCTTTAGGACTCTCTGAGCCTCATGGACTTGCATGTCTCTTTCCTTCACCAGATGGGGGGAGTTTTCCTTCATATTTTTTCAAATAAGTTTTCAATTTCTTGCTCTTCTCTTCTCCTTCTGGCACCCTTATAATTCAGATATTGAAACACTTAAAGTTCTCCCAGATGTTCCTAATCATCTCATTTTTTTTAAATCCTTATTTCTTCATTCTGTTCTTGTTGAATGTTTATTTCCTTTTGTTGGACATCGTTGATTTGAGTCCCAGTTTCCTTCCCTTCACTGTTGGAATTTTTTCTTTATTTCACTTTGTATAGTCTTCACCTTTTCCTTTATTTTGTGGCCATACTCAGTCATTTCTGTAAGCATCCTGATTACCAGTATTTTGAAGTCTGCATCTGATAGGTTGGTTATCTCCTCATTGCTTAATTCTTTTCCTGGCGTTTTGATCTGTTCTTTCATTTGGGCCATATTTCTTTGTCTCAGTGCACCTGTTACATTGGAAGGCACAGAGCCTTAGGTATTCCCCTAAGGCGTGGCAGCCCACTTTGCTGCATTGTGGCGCTGTGTGTGGGGGAGGGGTCCAAGAGGGAATGATACTGTTTGCTGGGCTCTCCACCCACTTTCAGTCACTTCCCCTGTTACCCAGAAGCAGACTGTGCTCTTTCAGGTGTTGCTCTGTGTTGGTTCCCGGGTGAGAGGGCCTGTGTACATTCTAGGACTCATTGTCCCCTCCAAAGGACTCTCCTGTGAGGCTGGGAGTTTCTCCTGCAAACGCAACCCCCGCAGATTTTTACAGCCAGAGGTTTTGAGGTCTTAATTTCTCATGCTGGCACCCTGGGTTGTGCGGTCTGTCTCAATGTCTAGTTGTTCCTCCTGGTTTATCTGCACAAGAATGTGGGACCGCCTGGTCCTCTACCCACCACCTTGCGACGAGTTCTCTCCACTTCAGCTGTCCATCTCCGCCCCTCCTACAAGTCTGGATGAATGTTTCTTTAACTGCTTGGTTGTCGGACTTCCCTACAGTTCAATTTTCTGGCAGCTCTGGTTGTTTTTTTTTAATTGGTTGTTATCATTTTGGTTGTGAAAGGAAGTGAAGCATATCTACCTATGCCTCCATCTTGGCCAAAAGCCTGCAAATGGGTTTTTCTATAGTTTGGTAGACTTTGGGCATTTTTCAGAAGACCAGTCTGTCTGGGCCAGCATCACCGAATCCACACTGCTAGAGCTCTGTAGTTAAAATTCAGCTGCATTCTTCTTGCTGGGAAAGGCAGTGACGGAGACATCAGTTCAGGCCAAGCAGCTGCATCCCACTGTTAAAACAGTAGCTCTGAACTCAAGGTCCATGCATTCAGCTGCCTGGGCTCCTAAGCCCCTCAAATTGCAGGAGTATTTTTGAGCATCTGTGCACTGGACATTTTTCTGCAGAGAAGTTCACAGTGTTAACCAATTTATGAACAGATGCATGACATGGAAAAGGTTGAGAATCCTTGCCTTAAAAGCACCAGGAATCCAGAGCTCAGGAGAAATCAGATTTTAGCCATCATTTGCTAGGCACCTTAGCAGCATCCACAGACATAAAAGTGTTGGACTATTGTTCCCTGGATTTATGAGTATATATTTTGTACTATGAAAGAGTTTCTAAGCTCTAGAATGTAAGTTTTTCAAGGGTAATAAGGTACTTGTCTATTTGTTCATCTAGTTAAGGTTTCCTTAGTGCCTGGATCAGGACCTGAGGCAAATAAAAATCTAATTAACTTACTAATTTGTACAGTACTTCTCATCCCATGCCCGCTCTTACTTGGTCTCCAAAAATCACAAGAATTACAAACTAGGGGAATCCTGATGCAAAACCTGCAGGAATTGTTTTAAACTTTGATGTTGAATTTAAGGACCTCTTTTTTGTCCACTATTAAGAGTCTAATTGCTGGGGAAGTCAAGGCAGTACAACCAAATCCTGCGTCCAGATCCCCTGACACCTCTCGTGTTGTCCCACAACCACTGGGAACCGTGAGGGGAGCTCGCTCCGTCGGACACTGCAGAAGCGCTTCTGGGAGTGGGGGTGGCTGTGCGCCTGGCCTACGCGATCTGAGTTCTCAGGTGTAAAAGGAGAAGATTTCTAAATGTGGCCAGGATCAGGGCAGCCCTCGGCCTGAGGACACGGGCTCCACTCCTCCTTCCTTCCTACCTGGCAGCCTCCACAGCTTGGCTGCCAAGCCCCCAGGGGTTAGGATGCAGGCGGCCTCCCGAGGACAGAGGGGAAAGAGCCGGGTTCTCGGCGCTCCCCTTCCTCATCTCGCCCAGGCAGGCTGGACGCTCCTGGGGAGAGAGGAGCTTCGAGAGGTGGCTGCACAGCTGCTGCTTCTGTCTGGAGCTAAAAATAGCCTTCTCTCCATGCCTGTCCGGCCCAGGGCCAGGCAGAGCTGTGGAGAAAACTCACAGGTGGGGGACCCAGGGAGATGGAAGGAGGGGCAAGACACACATGCCCCAAAACAAGCACAGGCCTGGGAGACAGGGGCCAGGAGGACCGGTCCCAGGCCCTGCACCTTAGCTCTGGTTTCCTCTGTGCCCTGGAACCTCCCTTGGGAAAGAGAGAAGGTTCCTCACAACTGCGCTTCTGGAAGCAAACTGAGGTGAGGAGAGGCTGGGAAGGCTGACCAGGTCAGGCACCAGCACCTAATAATATTTATGGCAGACTTAGAAGGTGCCTGTTTTACTGCCTTTGGCACCATAGACATAAAAGGTCTCTCCAATGATGAAGGGGCCTTTTGTTATTATTATTCCCTTTAACAGTCGCAGGAGCAAAGACACAGAGGCAAACTCACCAAACTCACAGAGCCAGAAAGGGCCAGTGGGGAGCGGATTTCCCATCAGGCAGCCCCGGCACAGAGCCGAAGTCCCCAGCCACAGAGGGTCCCAGCCCACCCAAGGCGCAGAAGGTGGAGGGAGGGTGCACCCACCTTCTGAAGAGCTCATTATAATCCTAGACACGTGATGTGGTCCTCAGCTCACCACTCAGTAGCCACATCCTCAGAGTCTCTTTGAATTTTTAGGTAAACCTTCTCTCTCTAGCTGTCCCTATTTTTGGCTGTCCCTCACAGGCTGCCACTTCCCGATTTATGAAAAGGCGCAGGGACACGATGTCCAACTAGCTCCCAAGCAGCAGGGATCCCAGACTCTCGGAGGGACGAAGCCACAGATGGTGGACCCAGCTCCCTGCAACAGGCGGGAGGGGCAGCTGAGGACCTGTCCCTCCTGAGTTACTTAGATGCTTAGAATAAAGCAGATCTGAGTTTCACAGACAGGGATGAAGGTGGAGAGAGGATGGAGGGGAGGATGTAAAGGAGAAAAGAGGGGGGAGAAAGGAGAGGGAGACAGAGGAAGAGGAAGAAAGAAGAGAGGGGAGAGGCAAAGAGTGACAGGGGGCGGGGTCTCGAAGGCGGGCTGCCTGTCCACAACGGCTGCCTTCCCGGGAGGCAGGGCTGGTGCTGCCCAGCTGGGAACAGCAGCCGTGGAGAGGGAACCAAGGGTGGCAAAGGGGGCAATGGCAGCCACCAGCCCTCAGGAGGCTCGTAAACACCGCTTTAGTCCCGTCTCCTCTCCGGATGCCTCGGTAGGACTTGCCTTGTTTAAGGCCAAAGCCCACACTATCCTCCCGCAGAGCCACTAATGCAATTAACAAAACGCATTCATAAATCTTGCATGGCGCGCTGTTTCCTCTCCCCGAGCACACGAGACCCTGCACGGGCCTCTGACCAGCCCAGCGTCAGGGCCTCCGGGAGAAAGCAGAGGAAGCCTTAATAGGACATGAAGACCCGGGTCCCTGCAGGGACGCCATTACAAGGGGAGGGGGCAGGAAATACAGAGAGGCCGGAAGAAGCAGGAGGGGCAGGTGAAAGTGATGTGTGTTTGCTGGGAACTGGGGAAGCGGTTCTTGCCTTCCAAGCGTCACATATGCGCACCCCCAAAGCCCCACAGAAGCACTCTTTTGGGGGTGATTTTACTCCAGGGGACAGCACGTGAGAGGGTATGAGACAGGGCATCTGTGCGGGGACGTGTGCCTGCCTCGGCGGCACGTCCAGGTGTTTGTGTTTTTGGGGGGGGCGGGTGTGTGAGTGTGAGTGTGAGTGAGTGTGCTCCCAGGCTGGAAACTGGTGACTCACTAAAAAGGGAGCTTGCTTATCTGAAGAGCCTATTTTCAGCTATTTTTATTTCCTCTTGTTCTTGGCCCTTTTTCCCCCTTGTCGCTTTCAAAATAGAGGAATTTGAGGTTGTGAAGGTTGTGTGGCCCTGAGCCTGGGCAGAGAGGTGGGAACCCCTGGGAATGCAGACAAACACACGCGTGGGCTCTGTGGACACAGCGGGACACTAACACGCAGAACATCCCTCTCTGGGGCGTCTGCACACGGGCGCACAAGAAAGTGTGAGTGAAGCAGGAAAGGTTGCTGGGTGTTTCCACACCATCTGCCTGCACTCTCTGATGGGGTTGGAGTGTAACTCCATGTGCTCATATCATTACCACCCAGCCCAGCCCGCACCACTGCCCACCGGCCGGGTGGCCACGCCCCCGTGGTGCACTGCCCCACGCCCACCGCACACTAACTAGGTGGGCACATTCCCATGAACACTTGGCCACAGGCAGAGTCCTGGGCCCCTATATTGGGGTGTGAGTCTGGTCCCTGCATCTTCTTTCTTTTCTGCATAGTCATCCTCACCCCCAAATATTGACATCTTATCAGGAGGCCTTTCTCTGCTCTGTCAGCTGGGAACCAGAAGCACCAGCTGCTCCACTGGTTTCTTGAAACCTAGCCCCAGCCATCCAGCTATCTGGGGCCCGCTTGAGCCTGGGCTGGTGGGCCTGGCAGCTGCTTAAAGAAACTGTTTTCCTGCAGCTCCAGAAAGCGGGAGGGAAGGGGAGGGAAAGCCAGGCTGCTCTGCCTCAGGACGGGCTGCTGCAGAGAGAGGCCAGTGAGGCCTCTACAGAAGGCGTCCCAGAATGTCCTTCCCTCTCTCAAAGGGGTGAGGCAGGGAGCCGATTACATTCTTTGGCTTCTAGAATGCCTGCGTGTCCCTTGGCCTAGATTCCATGTTGATATGACCACACGTGCACACGTGTGCTAGCATCAGTACAAAAATGCACATATGCTCAAAGAACCAGGCACAGCATGTGACAAATGCTCTCAACATCACTATGCACAGGAACAGGCCCCACTGCCTGTCTTCTCACACAGGCGTGCACGTTGACACACGCACCCCTGGGTCACACGCTTGCATGCCTGCACCTAGTAACCCCCATGAGAGCCACTGTGGGGACTCTAGTATGTTGGCCTCTAGCCCTTCCCTAAGGTTTCAGTTCATGCACGGCTCCCAGGCCCCCAGCCCAGGGGCCCAAAATCCAGCTGTGTGTGTCTCCCGGAGCCGGGCACCCTGCTGAGCGGCTGAGTCATTCCAGAGGAGGGTGCCTCCTCTTTGTTCAGTGGGCACTGGGTGTGAGCTGTTGGAGGAGCTGGCCAGCCGCCTGCCCGCCCACTTCATCCGCTGTGCTGCAGGAGCCTGCGAGGAGCCCGTGCACTGTGCAGGTCATCGCCACAAGGAGGGCTGGCCATCCAGAGCGCCAGAGCCTCCTGCCTGGCAGGGAAGACAAAGGCCCGCCCAGCTCTCCTGAGCAGATGTGCCCCGAGGCTGGGTCTGTGCATAAACCGCACAGGTGGGAGTCACTATTCCTTCCTGCTGGGGCCTGGGGCCTTCACAGCGAAGGGGACGAAGGGGACGGGAGGGGGTGTCACCTGGCCCTGAGGGACGAATACATTTCACCAGGTGGAGGAGGAACTTAGGTAGGGGAACGGGCTAAATGACGGTATGGGGTTGGGGCGTGAAGACAGCGGCTAGGAAAGGTGCCCACGAGAGTGGCAGAGAAGGAACACATGGGAAAAGACCAGACATCCCCCGGGGCGGCCTGGGTTCCCATCCTGCATTGGCTGGTCTGTGGCTCTGTGGTCTTGTCTAAGGGAGAAGAGATTTTGGATTGTCTCCTTCTCTCCTTACCCCACATGGAAGGAAAAAGCCTCCCCTTTCTTGACAGATCTGGGTACCTTCTAAGTGGGTGTCTTATAAGAATCTACGAAATGGGGACACTAGTAGGTGATGTTCTGAACGTTAAGCGAGAGACCCCACGGACCGCTGTCAGCGCAGAGCTTTGCAGAATGTCCTAACTTACTAGCCTGCATTCCGGTGGTTCTCGATGGGCGTTTATCAGCATCCGGAGACATCCTTGGTTGTTAGGACCTGGGGCCGGGGCGATGCCCCTGCACCGAGCTGGCAAGGCCCGGCCGCCGCTCACCACCCTGCAGCGGGCAGGACGGCCTCCGCACCACGGAGCAGGCCATCCGAAATGCTCAGTGCAGAGGCGAGAAAGCCCGGGCTGAGCAGTCTGCCTTTCCCTGCGCACAATGAGGTGATAATGATTTTTCAGCAGAGGGTGACATAATGAAATCTAAGTTTTGGAAAGAAAATTCCAGCAAAGATGTGACATGACTAGAGAGCTCAATTAGGCGGCCCCTGCAGATCCACAGATAATCAAGAGGCCGTGAGAGGGACATGGAGTGGCAGTGAGACCAGGAGAAGGGCACAAATTCAGGGCGTAGGAAGGAGAGCGCTGAGAGAACGGGCCTGGCAGCGGGGGGGTGGGGGGGGACAGGCGGGGCGGTGTCAGGGGGGCCCCAGTGCTTTCAGCTTGTAGGACTAGGTGATGCCATCTTGCAACAGCTTCTGCAGAGAAGACCCTGTTTGGCCCCAGGAGTGCTGGCTGGCACTGAAAGCATCTCCAGCGACCATCAGCTGTGTCCCCTCCATGCTACCTGCTCCCACTCTCCCCCAACCCCATGTGCAATGGACTGCCCTTTAAGAGGCCGCTTTGCCATGCTCTTTGGGGCCCCAGAGAGGTTCCTTTTCCCTTTCAGCCCCCCACCCTACGGCTGCCACAGGACCCCCAGGGCCCCTCAGCAGACAAGCCAAAGATCGAAGATGACCGCTCTGGACCCGTGATGCCCAGGACCTGTCTTTAGCATTCAAGTGACTGGAGTGCCTGCGGCCCATGGAGGGCAGGGTGAGGGGACCCCGTGGCCAGGGCAGAGTTGATCAGCACTGAGACCGAGCCGCCTTGCGTCCCAGTTCCCCCTGGCCCTTTGAATGAGCTCTGCAGACCACTCAGGGGGCCTCGGTGTGGTGTAAGGAGCGCTGGGTAGGGATTAGACCAGTTCTGCCCTGCTGCCCTAAGGCCCGAGGCAGGTCCCTGCACCTCATCCCTGTAGATTACTCCCAATTGTCTGGATTACGCTCGACGGCAGCCCTTCTGTCTGCAGCTGTGTTGAGAAGGATTCTGAGGTAGCATTCCAACCCAGCAGAAGTGCTATCGTTAATCAGTGATGCCCAAGGTGAATGCTAAAGGCGGCTGTGGCAAAGATTGCTACTTATTAACCATGCCAGATTAAGAGCAGTGACTGGGGTCATGGGTAAGGACCCTTCCAGCTCTCGCATTCTGTAACTCCATGATTTAAACGGTACATTTCAAGGCACCAGCTGGAACTGCACCACATCAGAGGAGGGAGAGATCTGGGTGGCTTTGAACCATCAGGGAAGGCTTTGGAAAGGAGGCGGCACTCCAGGTAGGCCTCGAAGTGGGGTGGGGGTGAGCAGCTGCAGCGGGGGGAGACATTTCTGTGCCTGTAAAGGGGGCCAAGCAGGGGCTGTGCTTGGTACAGGAAGGGGGAGGCCAGCGAGCGAGAATGCGCTGTCTTTGTTTGGGGCAGATGAGAATATGTACGCAAGGCTGGCCACTCGTAGAAACAAGGGCCAGCTTCACTGAGAGCTTACTCCGTGGTGGGCCACAGAGCAAAGATGAATTTCCCTGTAGTGTCTCGTCCAATCCCTACACCACGCCCTCCGTGTTGTCCTAGTTGCTAGCCTTCTCTTAGAGATGTGGGCACACAATCAGAGACGTGACATGAGTAGCTCAGGGTCACGCAGCTAGTGGTAGTTGAGTGGGATCTTTAGCGCATGCAATGCGCGACTGATGTTTGCAGGCGTCGCCTCTGCTCTGTAGCCTCCCCTCCTCTTAAAAGCAGGGTCGTGAGGGCACAGTGCCGCTGAGACAGCACGGCTGATCGTCTGAGGTCCAGAAGAGGGCAAAGAGCACTGTGTCCACGGGAGGAGGACCTAGAAGGTAGATCACATGAACAAACTCAAGCCAAGAGCAAGGCAACGTGGATACAGGTCACAGCAACCCCTAATGCCGAGGGTCCAAGCTCCTAGAGACTTTCCCCAAGCCCCAGCTAATCAATTGGACGCAGTCCCAGCACGGGGCGGGGGGCGGGGCGGGGGGGCGGCGCGGGGGATGGGGATGACAGTTCAGGGATTTGGGGCTCAGCGTGTGAGGGTAGAAATAGATCCTACCCTGCTTTTAGCACAAGCTCAGAAACAGAAGGCAGCAGCCTGAACAGAGACCTCATTTCGGAGGTCTTAGCTCTACCCAGGGCTGCCGCCTCGCCAGCTCCGCTCTGTCCCTGCCTGGCACCTGGCGGTGGGCCAGGGAACTGCTGCTCCTTCACCCTGTGTGTCTAGCCCTCTCTGGTTCCTTCTTTCTTCTCCGGGTTCAGGGACAGCCCCAGCCCCTCCCCAGCTTGGCTCTTAGTTCAGGAGGACTCAGGAACGTCTTGCTGTGCCTCGCTTACAGGCTTGTGGACAGAGTAGGGGGCTCACATCTGCTTGTTTTCCCACCAGCGCTAGTACTGCTTCCCTCCGCCCGGCAGCGGCGCCTGTGCTGGTAGGCGCGGCTCAGGAATCTGGTGATCAGCGTGAAGCCAGCTCGGGAACTCCCCACCCTCTCCACAACCTTCCTCTCTGCCACCTGACCCTGGCTCTGTTCGTCAGCTGGTCTCATTCAGTCTCAGGACCCCCTTGACGTCCTTTCTTCTGGTTTCCCCCTCTGGCTTCAGCGAGGCCTCCAGCCCCCACGGAGCCTCCTGGCGTGGAAGAAGAGGCACAGCCGTGGCGGCAGGCTGGCGGCTCCCACAAGCCACCTGCCACTCCCACCTTGCCACCCTCTCAGCAAAGCTCTCGCGCCTGCTGGCCAAGACATGCTCATTGACTACCAGCCCGATTCCGTGACTCTTTCCAGAACCTTCCTTCTTCCCAGGCCACTGAGCCAGAGTGGCCACCCTCACTGTCAAGAAATTCCTTCTTATTTCCCAGCTTCATTTCTTGAACGTGCCCATTCTTCCTTGTTCTGGGGGTACAGGGCTTGCCGCTGCCCTGATGGGGCTCCATAGAGCCCACCCCGTAAAAAACCAGTTCCCTCGCTCAGCCTCTTCAAAGCTTGCAGCCCCAGTTCCCCGGCTCTGAGGCACAGGAAAGAAAGCTTTCCTCCCGGCAAGGAGCAAAGCAGGGCAAACCTGGGGCTCCCCTGCAGCCCCGTGGAGGGCTCCGCGAGCCTCCGCAGATCGCTGAGCTTTGCTCTTTCTTCCTGGTGGACCCAAAGGCCAGCGCTCTTTGGCCAGCCTAGTCATCAGCATCCAAACCTCTCTTCTTTCTTCCTTCCTTCCCTTTGAAGGTATCTCCCTCTGTTTGGGTACACAGTCCTTTCAAGCCTTATCTGGAGCTGCCTCTGACAGGACTCATGTTGTGATAGGCAAATTGGCTCCAGTGTCAGAGCCAGGAACCCGATGCTGCCTCTCGCTCTCGCTGGGCCTGGAGATAAGAGAGCAGCAACAGGGCTGCCAGCAGCACCAGGGGGAGCGGGGCGCCGAGTGCAGCCAGGGAGTGGCAGCCAGCGCCCTGGGGATCACCTGCTGCTCAAGTTCACACGGAGGCCAGAGTCCTCCCATGCTGCGGGCCCAGATTCATTCTCCCCACCCCCAGGTGATGCTGGACTAATAGGGAGGAACAGAACGCCCCCGGCAGGCGCTGCGGTATTCCCAAGGGGCTCGTGAACAGGACTACGCCTTTTTCCAGTGATAACATGGCCGAAAGCCCTCAAAGTGCTACTTCCTGAGGGGAGGGCATGTCACCTGGGCCCGGGATTAGGAGGGGCTGGAAGAGGTAAGCGGTGCTGCAGAAAGAGCAGCAGCCACTCTGACCCCGTCATAGTCTTTTTGTCTCTGAAATAAAGGCACAGTTACATAAAACTCCAGCTGACTTGGTACAAGCTATGACTAAGAAAAGTTTCCAAAGACAGTTGGTGGTCCTCCACCCCTCACTGACTGGTGAGAACGGCCCCCACGGAGGGAGCTGAGCAGAGATTAAGGTTCTGAGCTCCGTGGCCTGAGTCATCACGCACGCAAACACTCCCCGACGCTCTTTCCCAGAACGGCTCCCTCCCACCCCTCCACCCTCCCACCCAGGCTGGGTGACAAAAATGAATGCCCCAGAGATCTTGCCAAGTTCTGAGCCAGGCTGAGACAGGGAACATGAAATTCCCCAAAGAATGGGGGCTGTGGGGGAAGCCAGATACCCCACAGAAACAAATAATGTCCATTCAAAGGAAAAGTACTACATGAGTCTACCATGATCACTGTGTTATTCCCCAAATAGCTCGGACTACTCCCCCACCCCACCCCCTGCAAAAAAAGCTCAAAGCTCCGTAATCATAAAATATTAGAGCTCAAAGGAATCTGAAAAATCATCCTTAACCTGTGCTCTCCTTCCCTATTTTCATGCAGCTATCCATCCATGCTTTTATTTTTCAATTTTATTTACTGACTGATTTTAGAGAGAGAGGAAGGAAGAAAGAGAGAGAGAGAAACATTGACCAGCTGCCTTGGGCACACGCCCCAACCAGGGATGGAACCCGAAACCTAAGCATGTGTCCTGACCAGGAATCCAACCCACAACCTTTCAACTCATGGAGCAATGCTCCAACCAACTGAGCCACGCAGCCAAGACTGCATCTGTGCATTTATCTGTCTATTCGTTCATTAGTTATTGAGTTCCTGCTCTTTGCCATGTACAGTCCACGTAAGAGGGACCGAGCACAGTCTTTACTCCTGGAGCTTATCAAAGAGGCACACCATGGGGTAGGGTGGGGGTTGTTCATAGACTTTACTGGGAGAAGTGATACCTCAGTTGAGATATAAAATAAAAGGAAATTTCATTTCATTTGGTAACAGGTTTGTTCAACAATTTAAATGGCCAAAGCAGTGTTTGGCACACTACATAAAGAACTAATATAGTATCTGCAAATAGAGTGTGTCACCCGGTAAGGAACACCACATAAAGGTGCAAATGACTAGAATAGACTAGGAAGCACCGCCGAGAAGACCCCATGGAGCCCTAGGGAGAGTTTCAGAGGGGTGAAGGAAAATACCCAATTGGAAAGATCAGGAAAAGCTCCCTGGAAGAACTGGACTTTGAGTTTATCTTGGGGATGGATAGAAATTAGAGACACAGATGAAGTGGGGAGGGCTTGTCAAGCAAGAATAAAAATATCAGCAAAGTCTAAGAACCGAACCAACGATGGGCCCTGGGTGGCTCGGTTGGTCGCAGAGTCATCCTGCACACCAAAAGGTCGTGGGTTCGGTCCAGGGTGGGTGCCTACGGGAAGCAACCCACTGATGTTTCTCTCTCTCTCTCTCTCTCTCTCTCCCCCCCCCCTCCTCTTTCCTTTCTCTTTCAAATCAGTAAAAACATATTCTCAGGTGAGGGTTTAAAAAAATGTTTTTAAAGGACCAGTGACATCTGTCTAAGGGAAGGAGAATATATCAGTTTGACTAAACACACAGAGGAAGTAATGGTAATAGAAATGCAGGTCTTCTGAATGCAACTTCAGTGCCTCCTCTGCAGGTGCCCGGCAGGCGGCTTCTCTGGGGCGCTTCATCCTCACTCCCGGGTAGAGCACGGTGGCCCGCTTTCCCCTCCTTCCGCTAGGGGGAGGTCTCTCTGCAAAGCAAGCCGACCCCACGCTACCAATTCTGGTAGAAGGGAACTTATGCATTTTCCGGGAATATGTAAATACTATTAAAAGTGGCTAGGCAAATAATTCTAATAGCCTGGGTTAGAGTCTCACCTTGGCTCTGGCCCAGCCCAGTTTGAAATAACTTGGAATTCCGATAGCTAGTCTCCTTTCTCTTTCCTCACCCTTACAAATACACTGACCTGTGACCTTCAGTGTTAAGGCTTGTTTCTTGTGCATGCCCAAGTCTGTGCTCAGGTCCGTGTGGGTGTCTCTGTTTACGACTGCAAACGCTTGAAATACTGGGACATTAAATAGGGACACCTGTAATAGCGTCAACAATAAATACAAAGTTAAAGAGAATACTGAGGCACTGTTCACAGAACTCCCTTTGAACAATCAAGCAAAGAACGACAAAACCTAAGCATTTAAAGCCCGCGTATGGCATTAAAGCGCTGAGTAGATCGGGGCTAAGGAATTGTAATGGTAAGAACCGGCCCTAAGGTGGCGCCGTGAGGCTGGCGAAAGGGTTTTCCCAGGCTGGCGGCGGAAACTCCCCCCTGGGAGGGGTCTCAAGCTTTCTCCTAAGACGGCCACAAATCAGGCTTGGGCGGGATCCTGGAACGCGGAAGGAGACTTCTAGGCGCAGCGTTTGCGCTTTGCTCTTCTCCTTTCATAAACCATCTGGCACCAGGAGCAGAACCGGTGGTTGGGGGGTCGGGAAGCGGGAGATAGGGGGGTGGATCTCCGCTCCTGGATCCCTCTAGACAAGCCACCCCTCAGAAGGGAGGGGCAGCAGCGCTGAAGAGCCTGGAGAAGGGCTGGAGGCTCCCTCACCACGAGAGGAAGTGCGTGTGCGTGTGGTGTCCTTGAGGTTTGAAAGACTTGGGGGCAGGGTCAAAGATGCTTTTTTCTTAGTCTGATGAGTTTCTTGGAAACAAAGTCATTTCTTGGGAGGAAGCCAAACCCTGGATATTTGCTACCGCCCCAGAATTGGACGTTTTGAGGGAGAGGGTTTGGATACTTCTTAGAAGTACAGGAGAGCTTCCTTTCTCCAGAATTTATCCTGCACAGAGACCACACAAATAAAAAATGTCTCCCACCTCAGTTCACGGCTGCTCTTAAATATGTATTTCTACCAATGTCATTTTCCAAACATCCCTCAGAAACACGTCTCTGCACCCACAGGTGCACGCATACCCGTCTTCATCCCACGTCCGCCCTCCCCGTCTTTCCTCACGTGAGGTCTCGCTCAGAGAGTCATGTGCATATCTAGCTCACGTGCATTTCTCCGCACAGAAAGATAGATGCAGGTCTGCGCACACGCCTGCAGCATCGCGCCCCACCCCCACCCCGCATCACCCGCCTCCAGGGCAGTAGGCACAGTGTATGCAGAGACAAGAACAGCAATTCCCTTGTATGATTAAGGGCCAAACTCCCTTTGGCCTCGCAGTGGGAAGTTTGTTTCCATCTTGCACACACTGGTTCTGAGCTCTGCTGGGGCGGTGCAGGTGGAGATGGAGGAGGGAGGAAAGCTCATCAGAGTCTGAATGCAGCCTTGCCTCAGCCTTGCAGGCAAAAAATACAGGAGAAGGGGCCTTTGATGTGCAGTTTTCTGGGAGGTTAGCAAAGGGTGAGGCAGACACACCCAGTCTCAGTAAGAGCCAGAAAGGGTGGCCTCAGAACGTTGAACTTGGCCTTTGCAGGTCAACCGAGGGGTCAGGGTATTTGCTGATGCAAAGAGAAGTTATATGTGCGTGGGTCTCTGTGCCTAAAGGTGCGTTTGGAAAAACAGGAGAGAGCAAAGCAGGGTGGAGGAAAGGACGAAACCACAGGGGTAAAAGCAAGCAACTGGGAAAAAGTAAATTAGAAAGCAGAAGCAAATGAATATAAACAAGGAATGTTCATCCAGACAGGAAAGGAACTGAATCGGGGACGTGAACGGAGAGAAAGGGATCAGAGGAAGAAAGCTTGGAGGCAGAGGGAACCGGGGAGGGCGGAGCGGGCTCCTCCGCCTGAGAGGCTCGGCCTGTCTGAGCACCTGCGGGGCCTCATCTGCTACTTACAAGCACAGCTTCCCTCAATCCTGATTAACAGGAACTAAGCGGCATATGGCTAATTCTCGCTGCCACAGTCCTTAATGCTTTTCAGCCCCCGCACAGGAAACCTGCCCGCCCCTTTCTGCAGTCAGGAGGCCTCCCCAGCCTCAGACCGTGGCCCCAGGGACCCTGGCGGCAGGAGCGGCTCTGGCAGCAGATTATCCAGCCCAGAGGACAAGGGGAGGGTGCAGCGGCTGAACAGCGTTCTCCACCTCCTTCTTGGAGGGAAGACCCATCTCCACCCGTTAGCTATTTGCTTTTCCCGCTTCCAAAATGGGTTCCTATCGTCTCGTTTAAATCATCACAGAAAACCTATGAGGGACAGGAGATATAGAATTCTCATGAAAAAAGTTGGAAAGCAAATCTGAGAGACTTGAAAGGATATGTACTCTGGCCAAGTAGTTCGGTTGGTTAGCGCATCATCCCACCATGCCAAGATTGTGGTTTCGATCCCTGGTCAGGGCACGTACAAGGAGCAACCAATGAACACATCAATAAGTGGAACAACAAATCAATGTTTCTCTCTTCCTTCCTCTCTCTCCCTCAAATCAATAAATTTTTTTAAAAAATTCTTTTTTTTGGCCCTGGCTGGTGTGGCTCAGTGGACTGAGTGCTGGCCTGTGAACCAAAGAGTCACTGGTTCGATTCCCAGTCAGGGCACACGCCTGGGTTGCAGGCCAGGCTCCCAGTTGGGGGTGTGTGAGAGGCAACCACACATTGATATTTCTCTCCCTCTCTTTCTCCTTCCCTTCCCCTCTCTCTAAAAAAGAATACATGAAATCTTTTAAAAAAATAAATGTAAAAAAATTTTAAAGAAAGGATTTGTAACCACAGAACCACAGAATGGTCCTATCCTTTTTGACAAGGGGCTGAGCTGTTTTTTAGAGACATCAGACCAAAACCACAAGTCAAGTAGCCAACACTTGCACGAAGGAGAGAACTTTGACCTCCAGGTGCACCTGGAACCAAATCTGATCTTCACCTGTGGAACCAAAGGACCAGGACATAACCTGAGCTTGAACGCAGGAACCCTTCAGAAGCCAAGGGTCCGTTGTCCAGGAAGACCTGATGTTGACCCCCATTAGCACAAATAGCCAAGTTCCAAGTTCCTTCGATTAAAATTTGCCCCGCCAGCACCTCCGCACACCTGTTCCTCCTGACCTCTGAGAAAATCCTTAACCTCGTCCAGCGAACAAGATGGATTTGAGGTACCACTAAGTATCCCATTTTCTCAATGGATGACTTCTTGATCAATAAACCTTTCCTTATTTCGAGCTCTGACGTGAGTTTTGGCAAGTGGACTTTGGTCCAGCAACAGAGTGAACCAAGGACTACTTCATAGCTTAGGTAGGGTGTCCTCCCTCAGAGCCCAGCCCCAAATGTGGAAGACAGCGGCTGATTTGCTCCATACCTATGGAAGAAAGAAAAGAAAGGAAAAAGAAAAGCAGAAAGGGAGAGAAAGACAAATACCATGTGATCTCACCTATAAGCAGAACCTAATCAACAAAACAAACAAGCAAGAAAAATGTAACCAGCAACATTGAAAGGAAAAACAAACTGACCATAACGAGAGGGGAGGAGGGGGGTGGGTAACAGGGAAAAGAAGGGGAAAAGAAAAGCAGAAAGAGAAGGAAGAGAGGGGGTTGGAAAAGGAAAAGGGAGAGAAGTAGAAAGTGGAGTGGAGGGGAGAAAAGGAGAAAGAACAGGAAAAAGTGAATTTGTGACAGTCACCAAGACAGAGCCAGGTGTACTACAAGCCCCGACCGATGCTTTGTAATTGAGGGCTTGCTTGGCTCTGCCTTAGGTGAGGCAGGAAGCTGCCCTGAGACGAGGAATAGTGTGGGAAAAAGTGCCCCCAGGGGACACTGGCAGGGGTGTGTGGGGAAGCAGGTCAGGGAAAGGGAGAAGCCATGTACAGATGCATCTGCAGGGACAGTCTCAACTCAGCCTATTCTCAGAGGTTTCCAGTCCTCTGGGTTTGTCCCAACTGGATGCAAGGGAGCAGCAGAACCCCCTCCTACCCTCCACCCCCATATCAGCCCCCAACTCCACCCCAAGCCCCACACCCAGGGGCATTTACTCCCAGGCGCCCCAGGCCCCGAGCACAATGGGCGCGTGGGCCAGGAGCACCCCGGGGGGGGGGGCCGCAGAGAGAGGGAAAGGAAACAGGCCCTGGGGGAGAAACAGAGCACCTGTTGCTGACGGAAGGCCAGCTGGTTTCAGACCCGCGCCCCTTCCCTGAAAGATTCTCAGCTCAGATTTCTAAAACGTTTCTTCACTTTAGAAACATTTAGAAACTGTCGAGAATAAAGATAGTTTCTAAATTTACAACCCATAGAGATGGTATGGGAGCATACCATCTACACACATACTGTACACATATGTACATGAAAAATGATATAATAACCCTGGTCCTGTGGCTTGACTAATTTGGAGTATCATCCCATACACGAAAATGTTGCAGGTTCAATTCCCGTTCAGGGCACATACCTAGGCCGGGGGTTTGATCCCTGATCAGGATGCATACAAGAAGCAACTGATCAATGTTTCTCCCCCACATCTCTCTCTCTCTCTCTCTCTCTCTCTCTCAAATCAATAAAAGCGTATCCTCCGGTAAGAATTTTTTTAAAGAAAGAATGATATGGTAGATGCTATTTCAGAGATACCTCTGTGGACAAAAAAGGGGCCACATACTAAACCTGGCAAACTCAGGGGAGGCCAGCATGGCAGCCTTACAAACTCAGAGACTGAAAGTAACCACATAGGATGGTCTGAACATAAAAATTCCCTGCTAAAAGTGAGTCAGGCAGGCAGTCGCGTCCTGGGCCTATAGCTTCCATGACAGAAAGAGCTGTCTATTGTTTTTTTTTGCATCTAAGATAAGAGAGCCTTGAAATATCAGAGAAATTTCCTTTTCCAGACCCCTCAGGGCACACCCATTCCACCAAAGCCCAAGACCACAGAACTCTTCATTGTTATCTTATTGCCCCCATACCATCTCTACGGGGTGTAAATGTTAATTGAGAACTGTCCCGTACCCACCAATGTAAAAGCAGCGTGTGCCTCACCGGTTTACTTTTTACCCAATATCAGAGACTTCTCCCCTTTGCCTTTTCCTGCCTTTCTAATCTACCACCAATACATTTCATGTAGCCTCCTTACACCTCCTCCTTTGACTGAAATGTATAAAGTAAGCTGTAAAACTGCCATTCTTTGGAGGAGTTTTACAATTCATTGATATTTTGCTTCCCAGCAGTTGTTGTCAGTTTGGCTCAAATAAACTCATAAAAGTTCTCTACAGGTTTGGACATTCCTTACACTGACACCTCCAAAATATTCTGGAACACAGAGTAAGTGATCAATTATGCTGCCGAGGTGGGTCAGGGGAGTATAAGCGGGAGTTAGCTGTTAGAATGCTTCCGATAGTTCTCGTCTCCTATAGAATAATTAGAAATAGCTTGTCCTAAAATTCAAAGCCCTTTCCTAAATACCCACTCACCTACTCTACTCATTTGCAGGTTGTATATTTCACTTCTATCCTTTTAAGAGTTACACTTAAATGTTTAAACTGAATGCTTTAAAAGTATAAATTTAATTTAAACCTTTATCATCTTCCCCATGCTCTTTTTCAAACTCTAGTTTTTTTTAAAATATAGTATTATTGTCTAATATGTTTTTAAAACCTCACAGAATAGGTTATTATTATTATCAATTTTTAGAGTCAATGCTTACTTAAATATGCCCACCTACTTACCACAATTTTTGCTCATCATTGCTTCTTTTTTATTGCATTGTTTTCTTCTGGATTCTGTTTTTTTCCTTTCTTTTTATGCTTTCCTTTTAAAACATCCATTGATATTTTTTTCAACAAATAAACAGGAACTCTGGCTGGTGTGGCTCAGTGGACTGAGCAGCGGCCTGGGAACCAAAGGGTCCCTGGTTTGATTCCCAGTCAGGCCACATGCCTGGGTTGCAGGCCAGGTCCTCAGGAGTGGGAGCTTAAGAGACAACCACATTTGCATTGGTTGTTTCTCTCCCTCTCTTTCTCCCTCCTTTCCCCTCTCTCTAAAAATAAATAAATAAAATCTTACAAAAGAACGACAAATAAACCATAGATATACTCTCTCGAATACTTTGCCCTAAATTTTTTTTTTAAGGTTCACTTTATTCTCCTTCAAGAGAGAGACACATCCCTGTGAGAGAGAAACATTGATTGGTTGCTCCCATATGTGCCCAACTAGGGATCAAACCTGCGACCTAGGCATGTGCCCTGACCAAGGATCAGCCTGGCAACCGTTCAGCTATGGATGACACTCCAACCAATGAACCACACCAGCCAGGGCTATTTTTTAAAGTTATATTTTATATGTTTTGCCCTTATTCTTGAGCCATAATTTAGCTGGATAGAGACTCCCAGACCAACTTCTTATTTCCCTCATCTCTTTGAAGTAATTATTTCATTTTTTCCAGCCTCTACCATTACTGCTGTTCGTTTGTAAATAGCCCATCTTTTTAAACCAACTAACTTTGAGATTTTTCTTTTAGTTTTCAGTTCTAATATTGCACTCTGCTATGTCTAAGAATGACCCACATGCCCAGGAGGGACTAAACAAAATGAGACAGTTCCTCACCCTGGGATATTGTGTTTGGAGTAGCTTCTTTAAACTAACAATTCATGTGTTAAAGAACACAAATTGACCCTGACAGGTGTGGCTCAGTTATTTGGGTGTAGTCCTGCAAAGCGAAAGGTTGCTGGTTCAACCCCTGGTCCAGGCACACACCTGGGTTGCAGGTTCTGTCTGTGGTTGAGATGCACACAAGCAGCAACTAATCAATGTTTCTCTCCCTTTTTCCCTCCCTTCCCACCTCTCTAAAAATAAATAAATAAAACTGTTTATGAAAAAATATGTAATTCAAATTCACTTGATTGAATTTATTTCAATTATATATTGGCTTTATTAAGTGGTTCGTGAATTAGGCAGCATCCCAACTAGCAATGACAAGAGTACTCTGAGGGGTTGTACCAAAATGGGCAGTTTTTCTAGAAAGAACGATGGGGCAAGGCGTTTATTTAGCAAAAGAAAAGAAAGGATGTTTCAGTCCAGGCATCTTGACTGTTTAAAGGTCACATTCTTGGGAGAGGTTGAATAACGCAACCAAGTTCCCGTTCACTTGCAGAGGGGCAAATGACTACATTTTGGACCTGCTTTTCCTTTCTTTTAAACATATGTTGTTCATCAATTCTGGGAAATTCTGAGCCATCACCTCTTCAATCACTAGTCTTTTCCTTGTTCTTATTTTATTCCTCTATGACTCTTTTTTTTTAAAGAAGACTTTATCCATTCATATTTTTTTAGAGAGAGGGGAAAGAAGGGAGAAAGAGAGGGAGAGAAACATCAATGTGTGGTTGCCTCTCGCGCGCCCCCCATCAGGGACCTGGCCCGCAACCCAGGCACGTGCCCTGACTGGGAACCGAACCGGCGACCCCTCGATTCTCAGGCCGGTGCTCAATCCACTGAGCCACACCAGCCAGGGCTATTCCTCTCTGACTCTTGTTCTATATTGCTGCACATCTCCTACCATCTTCTTTCACATTTTAGGGTGTGGATTCTTTTGTTACATATGCCAGCTCTGCCTTGTGGCAAGGCATTAGCTGGTCTTCATCAGGAATCGTTTTGTTCTGTGGGGCCCTTTACGTTCTCAGGACATGCCAGGAAGAGTTATCCGATTGCTTCTACTGGTTGCTAGGCGACCACAGTGTGAGAACAGGTTTTACATTCATCTAGGGGCTTGGGGAGTTAGCATGAGTTCACACCGCACAGGGGAACGTGATGCAGGCCTGAAAGTTTGAGCTTCTTACAGGAAACTTTTTTCCCCAGAGACCCAGGCAGAAACTGATGGGGGAGATTTTTCCTGCTCATCTTCTCCGGAGGGAGGCGGGGGCTTCAGCTTCAAAGTCCTGCAGCAGACGGTGGGTTGTGAGGTCGCTCCCTGGCACACGCGGGTGTTAAACTGCTCCTGGGACTCCCTCCTCTTCCTCTTCACATTACCATGCCTCCAGTGTGCAGGCCGACTGTTTGGCTTTAAATTTCTTCCTTGTTTCTGTTCCTTGGGGATTTCCTCCTTATTTCAAGCCCAATCTGCATTTAATTTTTCTGTTATGCTTTATTCAGAATTTTCCCGTGTGGTGCTGTAGAGCAGGGACCATCCACATGAGCTCATTCTGTGAGTTACTTGGTCCCAATGGTGTAATTATTTTTACCCCCCGTCCCTCCCACTGGTCCGTGGGCTTCTGGAAGATTGAAACTGGTCTCTTGCTCGGTACCAGACAAAAACACAATATAATGTTTGCTAGGTGGGTACTTAAATATTGGTGATTATCAAAGCTTATACAGGCATTTCTACATCTCTAGGAAGAAGACTTCCTCAGTCATTCTAAGCACAAAGATATTCTGAGAAATGGTTATAGGAGATTCTGTAACATGACATTATGACACCTATGTGAGTGCGTTTTTCTTAACATTGAGTAACCACTATGTAGTGGTGGACCCCAAGAAGAAAGATCCATTTGGTGGGAACCCTGAGAAGAAATTTACCTGCTGAGGTGCACTCCCCACGATCAACCCACGGTCCAAACTTCCTGGCTAGTCTGAGAAGAACCTCAGACTAAATGGTAGCCTCCCACACTATTGCCCTGCTCTTTTTATGCCGTCTGAGTCAACCACTGCAGGTAAGCCCTGGGTTCACCTTTCCACCAACACACAGAAGCCTCCTGTGTCCAATCAGGACCACACTAATTGGCCCTGGCTGGATAGTTCAGTTGGTTAGAGCATTGTCCCAATAGGCCAAGGTTGAGGGTTTGATCCCCAGTCAGAGCACATACAGCAAGCAACCAATGGATGCTTCAATAAGTGGAACAAGAAATTGATGTTCCTCTCTCTCTCTTTCTCAAATAAATAAATAAAATTAATTAAAAAAAAGAACTACACAAATTGTATCCTTGTTTGCCTGTACACGAACCAATCAGAATTTTGTTATTTGGCCCAATCAGAACTGCACCATTTGGAAACCTCATCTGCGTACAATTGTGAAATGAGCAGAAACTTTCTTTATGAAAGATGGCCTCCTTTTTGTCTTGAACCCAATTGAGGTTGCTGGCTGAATTTGCTTCTCTTGGGCTGCAGCCCCTTTTGCTCAGATAAATGCTTTTCATTCTTCATTACAGCCAAAAAAATAATTTTGGCCTACCTAAAAGAATACATGCGGAAGAGCATTTGCAGAGACACACAGCTGCACAAGCAAGGCCCACACGCAGGGTCCTTGTGTTGGAGGAGGGGAGACACGGAGCACAGCTCTCACACGATGCAGCAGAGGCTATTGTGCGTGCCATGGTTCCATTCACGGAGAGGTCTGCGTTTGTTTGGGAGAAAATGTTTAACAGGCCTGTGTAGGAGAGCAGCTACGTCTCCAGGGAACTTGAGAATGGAAGAAGCTGCTCTGAGTCAGGCAAGGGTAGCATTTTTGTAGTGGAGCCAGAGGGAGAAACAGGGAGAGGAGGGGACTGGAGGCAATGAGGGGGTAAGAGCCACGTGTGCGCTTCACGGTGTCACCAGAGCGGGAACGATGCTCCTGCACCTGTATGCCACGTAGTGAAAAATGAAAAGCATATTGACAGAATTATAATGCAATAAGGAGAAATGCTTAATCACAGTGTGATATTTAACAAAACTGTTCCAGAAACTGACAACATTAGTAACAAAGAAGCACAATACATATACTTAACTAATGGATATCTATTTAGAGTCCTATATCCAATCATCAGAGAATGAACTTCTCTATGATGAATGCTCAGGTAGAAATCATAAAAGAAATTAGAAAGTACTTGGAAGCAAGTGCCAATGAAGACAATATATATGACAACATGTGGGATGCACCCAATGGAGTGCTCGGAAAGGAAGTGTAGTCTCGGGGGCTCTTACTGGAAAAGAAGGAAGGTCAAAAACAGTATTAAACTCTTGAAGCCTGGAAAAAACTACAGAGAAAGCAAGGCATTGCAATACAATGAGATAAAGTGTAAGATGGAGGCATTTATAATGCGGTGCATTATGGGAAGCACAGAGGAAGGCCACTAAATCATCTTGGAAGGAACACTGGGGTCCGAAGATCCTTCCATGAGGAGGACGTGCTAGGAGATTTCAGTGGCTTCCAGCAGACACGCTAAGGTTAGAAAACTGGCTGGGTTCAAAGGAGACGGCAATGCAGGCAAAGGGGACCACACAGGGAACTTCGGAGGCTCGAAAGAACAATGGCAAGTTTTAGGAAGTTCAAGTAGCTGTGCAACTAGATTCATCGGCATAGAGGAGGACGTAATAATGAGATGTTACATTGTGATGCTTGTGACCAAAAGGCTTGTGTTTTTGCAGCCATGACTTTTTCAGTCATATACAGGAATTGAACTGTATTCTGAAGGTAATACGGAGGCACTTAAGGATTTTAAGCAGAAGAGCATGAGCTGATGTTAGTTCTGCAGGACACAGGAGTCTGACACTCGTTCATTCCACAGGTATTTAGTGAGCACCTACTATTGTTCTCTACCCTGTACTGTTCACAATTTTGAAAAGAAAGGTCAAGAAACCATCTGCGGTTCCTGGAAACCAAGTTAACAATACAGAGGAGAAAATGATAAGCTTATACTGAGCTGGTGGCAGTGGGGCGGACACCCATGGGTGCGCGAGGAGTCTTTACTGCATAGCGGGGCTCCCTGTCCCTTCCATGGTCCCTCCCGGGCAGGGGCTAGCGGTAGGCCTGGGGCACACGGGACAGCGCAATTCGAGAGGGCGCTGACTGGCCCGACAACAAAACACAGCCTGGGGAAAGTGACGGCAGTAAGGCGAGACGTCAGAGTACAAAGGGCGCGGAGTCGCAGAGCGTTCAGCGGGTGGTGGTTCAAGGCCCCGTCCTCTGCAGGGCTGAGCGTGGCCGCCCCGCTGGGTAAGGCTGCTGTGCTCTTGCGTGCTCTGGGAATCAGACATCGTCCCGGAGGACCAAACACAGCCGCTCCTCCCAGTCCTAAATCTTGTGGGAATACATTCCATGGGATTAAAGAGCAATTTGAGAGTCTTACCTAGCTTTGCTTAAGAGGCATGATATTGAATAATCTCTGGGGGGAAGAAAAGCCTCTTGTGGTATATTCCTAATCATGTTCGACATCTGGGAAATGGAATCGATGCCCCTGTTTTCCAGTCCTAGAGCAGGATATCCAGAAGCTCTGCTGTGGAGGCCAAAACAACAGCCGCCCGCTGCGAAGGAGCGGGCAGAGCCTGTGGCCACACCGGCCCCTGGGCCCCAAGTCCTCGGGAAGAACTTCCCCCCAAATCCTGAGGCAGGGGCTCGCTGGGGGAAGCGACTCTGGGGGGCAGGGGCGGCGGGGTGGGGGTGAACAAGGCCCTGGCCTCCCGCTGGTGCCACCAGGAAGCACACACTGGCTGGTAAAATGTATGTAAAGAGAAAATTACCTCTGATTGGAGGGTTGGGATAAAAATATCTCCAATCTGTAAACAAAGTAGTTGTGTTGCCAGTGGAAGTGGGGCTCTTTCATGGGACTGAGAAAAAAGCGTTTCATCGACCCACGCTTGGGAGATGGCAGTGTGGCACGAATTATTCGGGGGGAGGGCTGCCCCTGTGTCCCATCTCCTTCTGTCCCACCAGGGGAAAAGTCTGTGTCTTCCGCAAGGCCCAAACTAGTGCCAGTGTCCAGCGTTCCTGTGCCATGATAAAGCTTGGTCCAGTCCAGCCTTTCTCATGACCTAGCTAGCTCAGCTTATGCTCCTGGCTGCTGTCTGTTGCTTTGCTGTGGTATCCAGGCTCCCGCCAGGAGCCTGCATTTGGAGCCTGCATTTGGATCTGCAAGGCCATTGGCCACGTGGCTGCTAGGACCACACGGTGATGGAGAAAGAGCCTGCGAGTGCATGGGGTGGGTGTGGGTCACCGACAAAGAGACCTCTTCTTTGCTTCCTGGGACTTGGGAAGGCCCAAGAGCTTTCTCAAAATAACCAATCAACTTCCCGAGCTTTGTAAGCTTCCGATGGGTCCAACCCCTGGCCAATCGATCCCTTTCCCAGGTTAGACTAACAGGCCCCTGTGGTCAAGCATCTTCCCTGCACCACTGTGACTTCTGCTGAGCATATACTCACCTCCCCCAGCTCCTCCCAAGAATCTGGCACTAGAGGGCGAAGGGAGGGGGGTTAATCCTTTGCAGGGCAATGCTGTGATGCCCCGGAGGGAGTGAAGCTGTAGCTTTCCGGGAAAGCAAACAGGCTTATGCTCCCTGGGTGAGTATGCTCATCAATGTCCAGTTCCCTTTGCTTCCTTCCTTGTTAATAATTACCTGCCTACAGTAACAGCTGGAGTGTCCCGGAGGCACAGAGCTGGGGGGGGGGGCATCCCAGCGCTGCAGGTACCTCTCTGCCCATGGTTAGGGCCCCTCACTCCCAATCTTCTCATCCTTGGCCACACAGAGCAGCGGTTGCTCCTGGGCTTGGCTTTAAGACAGTTCAGGTGGCAGGGATGTCCTGATGCTCATCTGTGCCCCCAGCCCGGAAGCACAGATTAGGAAGAGCTCCTCACCTTCTCCCCAGGCCAGTGGAAATATCAGGTGGGGGGGGGGGGGAATAAGTCCTGGTCTGTTTTATCTCACCGCAGGAGTCCTTGCTGCAGGGGTCTGTGGAGTGTTGTTTACTAGCTGTCCCTGACACCTGTCCCCGGGTGCCTGTGGGGGGCACTCAGCCAAGCCCTGCTTCTCCACCCCCTCGGAGAAAGAACTGCAGCAGACAGAGGAGGCTGGGATTCAAGGTTCCTGCGGCCTCAACCTGAAGGAAGCGAATGCTGTGTCAGCCTTGCACTGTGGGCAGGTTATTGTCCATCCACTGTTGTGGTTGTGGCTGTGTTTTGTTGTGTTGCGTTTTCAGGTGCGCTGGGGAGTAAAGAGACCCTGGCTGACAGTGAAGCAAAGGGACATTTTAACTTCTCCCCCAGCAAAGGCAAGGGATGCTTGCTTTCACTTTTGGTCTGCATGACATGTTTACTACACACACACACACACACACACACAGTCTAGGACATGAACACGCACCCTCCCTTTGCCGAAACCTGAAAAGTCAGCTAAATTGCTTATTAGAAAGACCTTTCCCTAGGACAGCAGCCCCCGGCCTTTTTGGCACCAGGGACTGGGTTTGTGGAAGACAGTCCTTCCATGGACCGGGGTGGGGGTAGGGATGGTGTGGGGATGATTCAAGCACATTACATTTATTGGGCACTTTATTTCTGTTACTATTACAGTGTAATATATAATGAAGTAATTATAGCATTCACCATAATGCAGAGTCAGTGGGAACCCTGAGCTTGTTTTCCTGCAACTAGGTGGTCCCACCTGGGGAGACAGTGACACCCCCAAGCATTGTTTCTGTCCAGTCTACTCCGTAATCCCTGCAACAATCTTATTTTATTTTTTGCCTTTAAGGTTACTGAAAATCTGCACATAGACAAGGCAATTAATTCTCATAATAAAAATACCCCCATCCACATGGCCAAGGTCTCCATCAGAGTCCACGGTGAGCGTGTGGTACGTTACGTTCTATTCCACAGGTGCATTTTCTTATGAGTCTGCAGGGTTACGAACAATTCTTTCTGGAAATATTAGCTTCTCACAAACTGCCTCCTAGATTGATAAATATTGGGCTACTTCACTGGGCTCTGTGACAAAAGGAGGCAGAACATGTGTTAAATGAGTAGTTTTGCTCTCTCGTGATGTATATTATCGTGACATATAGGTCTTGTCAACCTCTGGTAAAGTCTCATGTCATTCATTCTGATAAACACTCCATCAGTTCTCAAAAAGAAAAAGAAAAAACTGCAACAGCAGGAAAAAGCTGGAAGGCATTACTCTAATTTTTACCCATTAGGCTTGAAACTCTATGATCATGAAGTTCATCCTCAAATAAGAGAACTTCTTCAAAAAACTTAGCCTGTTCTCTGGCTTTTGATTTCTCTGTGTTTATATGGCCTGTTGTAGGTACAACCTTTAACTTCAGTGATTCTCCAAGGAATGTTCCCTTAGAGTCTGTTGTATAGGTCCCATCCTACGGTTTAATAACTCCTTGTAGTGTTTGCCTGCCACCCTGCTTCCCTGCTGCTCTTCCGCAGAGGCTGCTTCGAGCATTCCTGGATGGTTGTTTCCACATCTTAAAGAATCTGTAGCAATGAACTCAATTCCAGAGCCAGGACAGTGCTGGATTCTTAAAATGTTGTCTCAGCCCTGGCTGGTGTGGCTCAGTGGATTGAGTGCCAACCTGTGAACCAAAAGGTCACAGGTTCGATCCACAGTCAGGGCACATGCCTGGGTTACAGGCCAGGTCCCTGGTTGGGGGTATGTGGCAAGCAACCAACTGATGTTACTCTCATCCATCGGTGTTTCTTTCTCTTTCTCCCTCCCTTCCCCTCTCTCTAAAAGTAAATGAATAAAAATTAAAAAGATTAAATTAAAGAAATACTTTCAAGGGAGAGATCAGAGGATGATAGTTGGGATAACATGGGAGAGAATGGAGTTGGAAATACTGCAAGGAGGTAAGACTTAAAGGGAGAGGACAGGAAGCAGCAGAACCTGTTGAGCCCTGAAGAGAAATGCTTTAAGGCGCCTGTTGTGGGTCAGAGAATCTCCTCAGTCAGTGGATCTCCCTTGTCTCATGCTGTGAGGGTGGACTTCAGGTGTATAATGGCAGTGAGAGCACAGAAGCCATCGTTGTGTTAACTTTTAAAGAATCCAGTCACACAAAGAAAATAAACACACACTGATGTAAATTTCTTCTGTGTTTCTCATTCCCTCTGACACATTTGCAGGCTGAATGTCCTTTTTTTTTTTAAATTAAGACTTTCCAGGAATATTGTAACCATTTTGCCTGAACTGAACTAAAATAGTAGGAAAAGGAAGGGGCACAGGCAATTGTCAACATGAGAAACATCCAAGCTGTAAAAATTTTTATGAGTTTATTTGAGCCAAACTGATGACAATTGCTGGAAAGCAAAATCTCAAGGGATTGTGAAAATGCTCCAGAAAATGGAAGTTTTACCACTCATTTTATGCATCAGAATCAGAGGGAAAGGCGTAAGAGGGTTACATGGAATCTACTGGTGATAGATTAGGGAGGCGAGGGAAAGCAAAGCGGGAAATCCCCGGGATTGGATAAAAAGTAAAATGATAGACACGAACTCCTTTTCCATAGGTGGGTAAAGGATAGTTAACAGTTAACAATGGACATGATAACAATAACAATGGGGGGATTGTGGTAGTTGAGCTTTGAGGGGTGGGGATGGGGGAAAATTACCCCGATATTCCAAAGGTATGTCATCAGGTGATGTTATCTTAGATGCAGAAGACAACAGGCAGGCTCAGTTTAGGTGAAGACTGACCTTTGTCAGGGAAAAACACCACACTAGGACATGACTGCCTTGCCTGAACAGTTTTTAGTTAGGAAGTTTTCATCTCAGACCATCCTGTGTGGTTACTTTGGTCTCTGAGTTTGTGAGGCTGCCACACAGGCCTCCCCGAGCTTGTCAGGTTTCCTGTGTGGCCTCCTTTTTGTCCACATAATAAATATATATTGAGCACCTAGTATGTTCCATGCCTTTACCTCACATGATTCTCACAATGACCATTTTAGGGAGGTATTGTTATCCCTGTTTTACAGACAAGGAATCCAAGGCTTAGAGAAGGTAAGTAACTTCCCCAAATTTATAACAACTGAGCATTTGAATCATGGTCCTGTTGCAGGTGGGCACAGGTAACCAGGTTCTTGGTGATTGTGGACAAAAAAATTGAACCAAACACAGAGTGTATAGCAGAAAGCGAGAGAAAGCAGATTTATTAAACCGCACAGAACATGGGAGCAGGCTGACTCTGAGCAGAGTGGAGCAGAGCAGAGCAGAGCCTAACAGCAGCCGCCGGGAACTCCGGGGCTAGAGGGCTTCTATTCCTCAGGGTGTGTCTCCCACGATTTCCTTGATTGGCTACTGGGAAGGGGGTCCCACAGTGCTAATTTATTATAATGCCATTATAATGAAGCGGGGGTCAGGTAGCATCTTCTGCGCAGGTGCATTCCTGATTCACTAGGATTCAGTGCTTTTCCAGATGCAGAAACTACCAAGTCCTAGAACAGGGTCTCCGCCCTTTATCCACGTTCTTTATCTCAGCCCTGGGGCACCTGGAGTTTCCTGCTTCCTGACTATCTCCTGCCTCAGCCCTGTTGACGGAAGAGATCTGGTTCTTCTTGCTGATGTATGTAAAGAATTACACATCCGCAAATCGTCCTTCAGAAGAAAACAAGTCTGGAGCTCGGCTAGGCAGGCATCTTGTGGATCCCAGCATCATCAGCTGTGTCGTCGCGATTTCCGGCTCTTAATCTGAATCCACACGGCACCTTCTTGTGACCCACTCACAGAGTCCTTTCTCCCCTTTCCTTCCCACGTGGTCTTCGCATGTTTCCCCCATGGCATGGGCGAGCCATCTGGGAGCTCTCGTGCACACGCGCTGTAACCGGGGGAGCAGCCTCCATGGCTGCTATGTCCTGCTTTCCTGCTTCTCAGAACCACGTGGTCAAATGGCTGCCGCGTCTGGGTCCAAACCCTGACAGGAATCCTCCCCTGCAACCCCATCTCGGACTCCTTCAGCAGGAAGCTGCTAGCCCAGCCACAGCCTGGGTTAAACTTATGTAAACTTCCCTGTTTAGCCTTGCTGATATACAAAATAATTATCTTTGCGTATGAGGAATGAAGCTACCCTTCTGTTATTAACATGCAAAATCCCTGCTCCCTGTCTCCCATCCCCCACAGCTGCACGCCTGGGGGGTGGTTGAGACTATTCTATATATCTCTTGGACACCCCAATTTATAGACCCCATTACAGTCCGCCAGACTTCAGAGCGCACGTTTCCCTTCCTGTGACTGCCGCTTCTGGGACTTCCCCTGTGTTCCGAGGCTAGTCTCATGGGGAAAACCTCGCTCTTCCTTTACCACTTGATTTCAACTTTATGCTGGTATTGGAAAATATTGCAAATGCCTATGTTCAAGTTTAGCACAAGGCTGTGTAGTTCACAGAGCTCTTTTAAGAAATGCATCTCTCCTTAGTAAGCCATGCATTAGAAATAAGCACGTTCAGCCCTGCCAGGGAGCTCAGATGGTTAGAGCACCATCCCCTTACACCAGGGGTGTGGGCTCAATCTCCAGTTAGGGTACATACAAGAAGCAACCAGTGAATGCATAAATGAGTGGAAAACAAATCAGTATTTCTCTCTCTCTAAAAATCAATTGATAAAATTTTTTAAAACAGAAGTAAGCATATTCAGGTGAGTAATGGCGATGACAGAAGCACAGACTCCACAGCCCCGCTCACCGAATGCTTCCAGGGCTCTGGTTCGCTTCTGAGCAGGGCCAGCGCTCTCCTGGGAACAGTGAGATCGTAAGGAGGAGGAGGTCACTGCACCGCCCAATGCATCCTACCCAGCCCTGGTGCATTATTGCTAGTTGGCCTCCATGCCAGGAGCATGTCTCTCAGCTGGCAGACTCCCTATGTAGAAGATTATCAGTGTTTTCAATGAAGTCCCTGCATCCATTCTCCTAGGAACCTCTCCTCCTTATAGGATATTCATGGAGCCGCTTTGTGATCTCGTTTTGACTTTTGAAAGATTTCCTAGCAGAGAAGAAGTTTAACAGACAGAATCATTTCACAGTGCAAGCAGAGGAAATCCAGCAGGAGGAAAGGGGCACTAATTTCTGAAAACTGTACTCTGTCCACAGTCAGATACCATCTTACATTCCTCAGGTAACCAAAATGGTTCCTTCAGTTAGGCAAATACCACTGGCTGCATAACCAGGAGCTAAAGAAAATAATAAAGGAAAGAGAGAGCAGAAGGAAAAACAGCCAGCGGGCCTAAAAAGAATGTTTCTCTTTTAATTTCTTTGTTATGTGTTTGATGAAAGGAGAGAGACTGCCACCATAAAATAATTTTTACATGCTTTTACTTGTGACTTTGAATTTATGAGAAACTGAAACTGAAAGAAGCTTTAGAAAATGAAAGACAAGCCCTGGCTGGTGTGGCTCAGTGGATTGAGTGCTGGCCTTTGAACCAAATAGTCGCTGGTTCTATTCCCAGTCAGGGCACGTGCCTGGGTTGCAGGCCAGCTGCCCAGTAGGGGGCATGTGAGAGGCAACCACACATGGATGTTTCTCTCCCTCTCTTTCTCCCTCCCTTCCTCTCTCTCTAAAAATAAATAAATGAAATCTTTATTAGAAAATAAAATGAAAGACAAATGGAATGATGATAGGTGACTGAGCTGTTTTTAAGTTTTTATATTATTTTTATGAGAATTTGGGGAATGTAATTAACTCATACTTGCAAAGGTTCGAGCAGTTACAAAGACTTAGAGACCCTTGACAGATCAAGACGGTGACATAGGTGAACACAGCTTGCCTATTGCACAACCACATTGTAACGGGGCCCATCCGGGACCCCCCAGAGGGTATTTGTGATGTGGTCCAGAGATTGGGGTGTTCAAGAAAAATATATTCTCTCCACCCCAGGGCCGGCCGCCTTGGGGGATGGGAGCCTTGAGCAGGGCCATTGAGAGTCATTTCGCATGTCAATAACAGGATAGCTTCATTCCTCATATGCAAAGAGGGTTATTTTGCATATCACCAAGTCAAATCAGGAAGGTTTGAAAGACTTAATACAGAATGTAACTGGGAGAGGAAGAGGAGAGACGGAGGCCTGCAGGAGAGACAAAGGGACACGGAGTCTGGGGAACAGTGTGAAGACCACGTGGGAAGAAAGAACGGAGAAAGGACTCTTGCTAGTGGGCCATGAGAAGGTGCCACATGGTTATGGATTAAGAGCTGGAGATTGTGGCGACGCAGCGGATGGTGCTGAGACCCGCAAGAGGCCTGCCTAGCTGAGCCCCGGACTTCTGTTCTTTTCCTTCTGAAGGACGGTACCCCTGACTGGCCTGACTGGCCCAACTGGGCAAAGCGGGGAAGGCAGGACTGTGTGTGTGCTGGTGATTGTTTTAAAGGGATTTTGAGGTTTAAGGGCGACATTTAGCCATTAATCAAGTCTGTATAACTTTTGAATAAATAGTCCCTTTCCACCAAACTCTGCCATTCAGAGCCATAATTCCAAGGGCGGCGGGCAAAGGACCCACAACCGAGGGACCCCAGGGAAGTGGGGGGTTGTTTCAGTAATAGCATCTGGGCAACCCCCCCCTCCCCGGGTTCATTTTTTCAGTAACAACATCAAAATTTCAGCTGGGATATAGAACCACCGTCATTCAGAACGATCAGAAATTGAGCTGAATGGAAGTCCTACAACTATGGAATTAAAGAAGAAACCACCTCATGGCTGGTAGAAGGAGCAGAGACATGGAATGGGCTGGTCCACGCCCACCTGTTGCAGATAAAAATCAGGAGGGCTATCTCAGGAGTGAGGAGCTCCATCCCTCCTACTTAGGGTTCCAGTGCCAGGAAGATGTCTTCATAACTTCTGGCTGCAAAAGCCAGTGAGGATTGTGGCTGAGTGAGACAGAGGGCTGCTGGAGTGTCAGGCAGTTCCTCTTAATGGGCCCATGCACAGATTTACTCAGGCTCACTCTCTCTGAGCTCTGGCACTGAGGCAGCGGATTGAAAGGCATCAGAGACATCCGGGACGGAACTTAATTGTCCGGCATCAGGGCAAGAGCTGAGGGGCAGCTTTCAGATGGAAGTGCTGGCAGAGGCCATTTTTCCTTTTCTGAGCCCTCTCCCCAGACAGCCACAGAGCATATTTGAGACTCCATCAACCTGGCTCACATTCTTTGCACCACACGGGTGATTCCCTACCCACCCAAGTTGTGTGTCCACCCACAATGTTTCCAGAGGTTTTTCCATATGAATGGCTTGTCTTGGCCCATGCTTCATCTTTTCCTAAATTGTCTCAAACAAGCAGTATCTGGCTTCAGAGAGCCCCATACCTCTTCCTAAGTTGTCCCCGCCCAGCACTAGCAGTAGTCAGCCTTGGTTCACGACTTGGCCTTACCTAGGCACTTCCAAGCCCAGCACAAGTAGCAGCTATCTGCAGGTCCCTTTGCAGCTTATGCAGTGTGATCCCAGACAGAACACAGTTAGTGGCTGCCCTTGGATGTGCCAACAGCAGTCAAGGCTCAGTTGCAACAGGAGGGTTTACACAACCCACACAGTAGGCGCGCCTTGAGTACCCAGCTTGGAGAAGAGGGGAGGCTGTGTCACTGGACCCTATAGGACACCTATTACATTAGACCGCTCTGCCAAGCTTGGGAAATATAGTAGCTCTACCTAACACATAAAAACAAACACAGGGAGGCTGGCAGAATGAGGAGACAAAGAAACATGGCCCATATGTAAGAATAGAGCAAAACTCCAGAAAAAGAACTAAACAAAATGGAGAGAAACAATCTATCAGATGCAGAGTTTAAAACACTAGTTATAATGATGCTCAGGGAACTTAGTGAGGACTTCAACAGCATCAAAAAAATCCAGTCAGAAACAAAGGATACACTAATTGAAATAAAGAACAATTTACAGGGAATCAACAGTAGAGTGGATGAAGCCAAGAATCAAATCAGAACACAAGGAAGCAAAAACCAACCAATGAGAAGAGCAAGAAGAAATAGAATCCAAAAAAAATGAGGACAGTGTAAGGAGCCTCTGGGACAATTTCAGATGCATCAACATTTGTATCATAGGGGTACTGGAAGGAGAAGTGCAAGAGCAAGAAATTGGAAACCTATTTGAAAATAATGAAAGAAAACTTCCCTAACTAGGTGGAGGAAATAGACATACAAGTCCAGGAAGAACAGAGAGTCCCAAACAAGTAGACCCAAAGAGAACCTCTCCAAGACACATCATAAGTAAAATGTCAAAGGTTAAAGACAAAGAGAGACTCTTAAAAGAAGGGAAAAGCAGTAGTTCCCTACAAGGGAGCTCCTATAAGACTGTCAGCTGATTTCTCTAAAGAATCATTGCCCACTATAAGGGACTGGCAAGAAATATTCAAAGTGACGAAAAGCAAGGACCTACAACCAAAATTATTCCTCAAAGCTATCATTTAGAATCAAAGGACAGATAAAGTGCTTCCCAGACAAGAAAAAGGTAATGGAGTTTATCATCACCAAACCATTATTATATGAAGTGTTAAAATGATCTTTGAGAAGAAGATCTAAAATATGAACAATAAAATGGCAATAAATACATATCTATCAGCAATTGAATCTAAAAAACAAAATAAACAAGGAGAACAAAAACAGAATCATAGATACAGAGAACACTTTGATTGTTGCCAGATCGGAGAAGCATTGGGGGTACAGGCAAAAAAGTGAAGGGATTAAGAAGTACAAATTGGTAATTACAGAATAGTCATAGGGCTGTAAAGTACAGCATAGGGAAAAGAGTAGCCAAAAAACATACATGCAGTATCCATGGACATGGACAATGGTGTGGTGATTGCCTGAGGGAGTGGTGGGTGCTGGTGGAGAGAGACAAAGGGGGAAAATTTGGGACAGCTGTAATAGCATAAACAATAAAATATAATTAAAATAAATAAAAGCTATCCTTATTAACTGAATAAAACGACTTATAAAGAAGATTATATAATGATTGCATTTGAAACATGAATTTGGCAACAACCTCAATCTATTAGATGTTTCTTGATATTTGTATGTATTATAAATTAAAATATATAATTTAGTATATATGTAAATTATACACACACTGTCCTACTTTGTAAAAACCAAAAACACTAAAAGAAATTTAGGGTGACTGTATGAAAAATTAAAGTCCATTAGTTATACATTAAAATATATAGTTGTTGTAAATTAACACATGTTACTAATCATTATATTCAAATTCTGTTTTTATTCTTATTTCTTGGAACAATAGAAATGTACTTTCTATATTAGATATAATACAAGCTATTTTGAAATTTTCCATAGTATTAAATGACACTAAAAACCACCTGCATCCTAAAGTCCAATTTGCAGTACATTTTATCCTTCTCTTCATCTTGTCTTCTTGACCTCCTAAGATTCTGCTGCAGTTTTTCTCCCTAGCCTTATCGTTTTCCTATATTTAGAAACCAGGTAACCAAAATGGTTCCTTCAGTTAGGCAAATAATTAGGCTGGCTTTCTGCAGAAGAAACTACTAAGTATATCATCAATTTTGATCTACCATAGAAACGAATCACGCTTGTTTTAGAAAGATGTCACTTTTATGTACTGTAAAATGAATGTGTTGGCTATGTTTTATATTGATTTCAGAGCTTTTTTCTTTTATCACATTTGGAATTGGGGCCTCAAAAAAAGTGCAGGCAGTAATGCTTCCAAGATAGCTGGGCTGCATCCTTATTGGTAAAATGAGAAACACTTCTTTTTACAGTTTTTGAGTGTTCCTTCTCTGATCTGTAATGATGTATTCATTCTAAAGCTATGGAAATTTACCCCACCCCACTCTTGAACATCCTCCTCCCACTCAATTCATTGAAACAGACATTGTGGGCCCAGGTCCAGGGCATCCCTGCATCGAGTATAACTAGATTTCAGCTTCCTTTGTCACCATGGTGACGGCTCTGCCGGGCCAGGTGGTCGCTATGGTAACAAGGGGCGGATAGCAGGGTCTCCGCCGGCTGGGCGCATGCGCGCGGGGAAGCCTAGCTGCGCCGCAAGCCCGCGGCCCCTGAGCTTTCCAAGACATGGCGTTGAGGCTGCGGCGGCGGGGATTCCAGCTCTGCGCCCGGCTGCCTGACTTCTTCCTGATGCTGCTTTTCAAGGGTGAGTGTGAGTGTCCGCCTTTGGGAGAAAGGGGTCTGGGGATGATGGGAGCGGAGCGGGCCCGCAGCGGCTGGATCCCGTCCAGGGTGGAATAGCGGTCCCAGCGCCCGAGGCTCCGGGGGCTCCGAGGCTCCGCGGCTTCGGTGCTCAGAGGCTCCGGGGCTCCGGGGCTCCGGGGCTCTGGGGCTCTGGGGCTCCGGGGCTCCGGGGCTCCGGGTTCTCTGTCGTGGGAGCGCTCGGTTCTCCGGAGAGGATTCGGATCCGGGCCTGGAGGCGGGGTCCGGGCGGGTAGGCGTGGGGTGCGGGGCCCGGGCAGCTCGTTGCGGGCGGTGGGCTCTACCCGGGCAGTTGGCAGGGCCTCTGGAAAGACAGTGGCCGTTTGGGCGTAGGCGCGGGAACTTGCTAGAAGAGACACTGGAGCAAGCGGCGTGCTTGGAAGTGGGTAGTGAACGGCTTTCTGAAGGGTCAGCGGATGCACAACTCTGTCGCCTGCCTGGCTTCTTAGTCACGCTCTCTGGGGATCACTTGTCCCTTGCTGTAAACAAAGGGACTCGATTTGGCAAACCCAACTTTCATGTAAATAAAATGCCACAGATCTCAGTCAAGTACTTTTTGTTGGCCTCCAGTTCGACCAGGAGACCCCACAGAGCCTTACCCTGGGCCTTAGCATCTGGACCATTTTGATCAGGACACACCGATAAATTTGGGCGTTTTGATTTGTCTTTTCCACTGTCTGAAACTGCCCTTAGCTTCGTGTGTCCCGGGACGACTGGACAGAAGGACTGAAATAGCTTCTGATTAGTGAGCACGCACTGTATACTGGGTACTCTGAATTAGTATCTTATTTAGACTTTACAGCAACTTTGCGAGGTGGGTTTCACTAATCCATTTTCACGTAAGACAACGAAGACCTAAGCCAAGTCTCTTTTCAAAGGCTGCGTTCCAAGTAGGAGCGAAGACTCAAACCTGCGTCGATCTAAAAGCAGGATACCACACTTTTTCTTTCCTTATGGCGGTGCAGTTCCTAGGTCATTTTATCGTTTGGCTTCTTCGCCATTGCCGTCCCATGATGTTTTCCAGAATATACAAATTAAAACACGAAGTGACGTTGGGGAGTGGGGGTGGAAGAACAAGGGGAACAAAGCGCTCCTGTGTTTGATGGCCATTCCTGTGGGGTGTTCTTAATGATGGCGGTCAGAAGTGAGGCTCCAGGACAGGCGCTGTGAACACAGGGCTCTGTGACGAAAGGTAAGTTTCAGGGTATAAATACTGACCATATACTTTGCCTGAAAGTGATTTCCAAAAACACATGTGGTTGAGTGATATAAGTGGTCAAAGGCTAGCCAGGGGACAAGGGTGTCAGGAATGTCCAGCCCCCGGCTTTGCTGACACTGTCCTATTCACAGACTGGAACAACTCCCTATTGTTGCAGAGGTCTATTCACATGAAAGTTTGCAGTTTTTATTTAAGGAACATTTGGTGATTTATTTCAGGAATGAGTCTCTGTTGTGCTTCGTGGTTTGTTAATAAAACGAGAAGATGCTGAGGACCTCACACACCCTTCTATTTAGCTGCCCCGAAGGAGCTTGTCCTGTGGCTTTCTTGATGTTAAGGGCTGAGGTTTACCTGGAGAGCACAGGAGAAAGAATCTAATTTTGCAAAATAGGACCGATGACAAAGAGTCAAGGTGGTAGGATTATCAATTCATTCTGAAGGGACATGGTTATCTTTTTTAAGCAGGGAGCTCTTTTTTCATTTTTTTGTTTAGACTCTAAATATACTTGTAATAGTTTGAAACTATTCTTCCACAGCTCATGACAGCAGTATGTTTTTTTATTTTTATGACTATTTTTTTAAAAAGATTTTAAATTTATTTTTATTTTGTTTATTTTTTTAAAAAGATTTTATTTATTTTAGAGAGAGGAGAAGGAAGGGAGAAAGAGAGGGAGAGAAACACCTATGTGAGAGAGAAACCTCAGTCGGTTGCCTCTAGTATGCGCCCCAGTTGGGAACCGAACTCACAACTCAGGCATGTGCCCTAACTGGGAATTGAAGCAGCTGGGGACTGTACCCACAACTCAGGCAGTGCCCTGACAGTGCCTGACCAACTGAGCCACACTGGTCAGGGCACTGGTCATTTAACAAATGTTGGTTCCCAATATAATACAAACATTCTTTGTTAGTTACCCTTTGCCAGGCTCTATTATAAGAATTTAACATGTATTCATTTAATACTGATAATCTTAGAGGATGCTATTACTATTTTCCCCAATTTGTAAATGAAGAAATAAGTACAGAGAGATTCAGTAACTTGCTAAGGGTGATTTAATTTGGAAATCTTCAACCATTTGTGTTAATGCAATTTTTGGAATTTGTATTATTCCATTTGACAGTGAAGTTCTTCCTATGGATCAGTTTACTAAATTATCAAATGTTCAAATATATGTGGTTTATATCCGAAATACTCTTTTGTTGAATTGGTGACCGGTGCAATTCAGGTTTACAAATGTTATGTCCCATGATATTTTTAAAAAGATTTTATTTATTTATTTTTAGGGAGAGGGGAAGGAAAGGAAGAAGAGGGAGAGGAACATCAGTGTGTGATTGCCTCGCACACGTGCCCCAGCTGGGGGTCTGGCCCGCTGTGCCCTGACTGGGGACCAAACCTGTGACTTTTTGGGGCGCAGGCCTGCACTTAGTCCACTAGCCACACCAGCCAGAGCCCATGTCATTTTTAAATGATTATTACTGTTGGGCTTCTGAATCTTTTGATGTCCTAGAGAGAAGTGCCTCATTTAGAGTTAAAACAATAAGTAACAGTTTGTATTCTTGGGATAAAACAGTGTGCTAAAGCCTCACAAAGTCTGAAAATCACAGTTACCAGGACATTTTTTGGAAAAACAAAATTCTCAGTTTTCTATTTGTATTTGTCTGGACTTTTGAAACTTTTTTGTTTTAAACCCTATTCTTTTATGTTGTTTTAATTCTTCTAAATTATCTGACACATATAGTCATGACTGGAATGTACACGTGTTTTCAGAAGAGCGAGGAACACCTGCCTGATGCATGCAGTGCCTTAGATCAGCTGTTCACTCCCAGACAACTTGTTGACTGGCATTTGTTCTTCAGTGCTTTAGGCTGGGGAGACTGAATGGAGAGCTATTAGAAACACTTAGTCAGAAGAGATTGCTGGATTACATCCTGGTAGAACTATCATACACCCAACTTCCAAGCTCCCTGCAACTTGCTCTTAAGGCAGTCCAATAGGATAGGCTTAAATCGAAACTAGATTCGTTTTAAGCACACTTTCTGAAATGGCCAAATAACGTAACTGAAGAAGCTATGGATTTAGTACATCCAACTAGCAGCTGTTAGAGATGTGATAGTAGCAAATTCCTTCTCTCTAAATTCTTTGAATTTTTTCAAAGCACAAGTGGAATAAAAGAAAGGAAAATATGTGTGGGAATGAAGTTAGGATGTATGGAGTCTGCTGAATAATATACCCTAGTTCAGGAAGTTGGATTCTCTCTCTTAAAAAGATTTTATTTATTTACTTTTAAAGAGAGGAGAAGGGAGGGGGAAAGAGAGGGAGAGGAACATCAGTGTGTGAGAGATATTGATCGGCTGCTTCTCCCATGTTCCCAACCAGGGACCTGGCCTGCAACCCAGGCGTGTGCCTGGACTGGGAATCAAATCAGTGACCTTTAGCTTTGCAGGCCGGCGCTCTGGCCTCTGAACCACACCAGGCCGGGCACATTCTCTTTTTTTTAAGATATGTTTGTAATCAGGTGGTGTGAATATGATGCTGTTGGGGCTGAATGCAGATTCCAAATCTTCTGTAACCACCCTCTAAATGCTAACATTATATATATATGCGCAAATAGCTTCACTGAGTGTAGAGATCTGAAAGAAAGTTTAGGTAAACACACTCTTTTTCACCTTGCTTAGCAAGGACGGCATCCACGACGGAACTCTGCATTGATATCTAAAGTCTTAATTTACTGCTTCTGCCGCTTGTCATCTTTTCACACAGAAAGCTTCCTGAGAATGAGTGCTTGTTTGTGATGTCGAGGAATGTAGTGTTCTGTGCTGGTGTGTTTTCTTTGTTTTTAAGTTGTGTCTATAATGTGTTACAGGTTCCTCATGAGTAGTTAATATGTACAACAGGGGTTTCAATGCTGGTTGTGCAGAAACAGCAAAGTTTTTAATAAATTAGGACTATGTAAACATTTTTTTCTCACACCGCCTTTCATTTTCAGAGTATCCCAGGGCTTCTGTGGTTCAGCTTCCTTTCTCCAAATTATTGCCAGAATCAAAGTCTGCCATGTCCACGCTCTCTGGTTTGCCTAATTTAACCTCAACTCACAGTGACCTTCCCCTCTATAAATAAGCACAGCTCTTAGCCCGTAGGTCAGCTCAGTGCAGCGGGTGCTTCTGAGCATCTCTAACGTGCCAGGCAGCGTTGTGCGTGCTGGGGGTGCAAAATGAACAAAGCGCCTCCAGCCCTCGGAGAGCCAGGACGAGCGTGTTCTGAATTCCGTTGGGCCTCCGTTGTGGGGTGTAAATGCATTTTATCTTCTCGGTGACATTAAAAATGTGTTGGGAACAGAGGGTGAATTTAATTTCCATTGTATCTTTTCAGAGGTGATTATAGTCCATATTCTCTTTGTCACTTGAAACTCAGTTAACATTTCTTAAACGCTGCCTATGTGTCTAGACATGTTTAATGTATCTTATCTTAGTTACTGTGGCCCAGAAACTTGGAAAGTCCTAGTTTTTAACTACATTGGTTTTAGTGGAAGAAAAATAACGGGAAGCATTTCTTGACTTGGTTTAATTACAAATCTTTCTACCACCCACCCTGTGCAGTGATACAAGGTTAAGCAGAAGAAGAACATGGGGAACTGCTGATGATGTGACTTCAGTGGCACAGGCTCCAGATACGATGAGCGTGTACCAAACAGCCACAGTTACACAAAACATCTAATGCTTAGGGGCGAAAACCTGGAAAAAATGAATCACAATGTTGATAGGAGCTATTTTTGAGTGATGTGTCTTAGGGCTGATGGTTTTCTACTTTTTTCTGTCTTTCTGACGGATTTCTTTGTCTTTTTTTTGTTGTTGTTGAAGTTTTCTTTAATGAAGATTTTTTATATAATGAAAGTAAATGCATTTTGTTTTGGCCTGCAACAGATAGTGGATTTTTATCTGTTTATTTAAAGATTTTATTAATTTTCAGAGAGAGGGGAAGAGAGGGAGAGGAACATGGATGCCAGAGGGAAACATCAGCTGGCTGCCTCTCACATGCCCCCAACCTGGGATCTGGCCTGCAGTGCAGGCCTGTGCCCTGACTGGGAATTGAACCAGTGGCCTTTCGGTTTGCAGCCTCATGCTCAATCCACTGAGCCACACCAGCCAGGGCAGATAGTGGATTTTTAAATTTGATACTAGTTAAGGATTTTCTTTTAAAGTGGGAAAACTTTGTTTAGTTTAATGCGATAGCATGTGGATTGTGCCTTTTTCTAGCTCTTTAATGCCCATCACAGTGGGTGAAGAAGGGGCTGACTTGAAGTTCAGTAATTTCATTATACAAGCTTAGTGACCCCTTTGAGAGATTAGCGGCCATTGGTTTTGAGTCGGGGAGCCAGCTATGGCATCCTCAGCAAGTGGTTACCTGGAAAACTAAAAGGGCCGATGAGAGTATCTGCCTCCCCTAGCCCATCACGCCCCCCATCCCTTCAACAGACACACACATTTTTTTTTGAACAAATAACCTGCGTAGTGGCTTTGGTCTACCTGTTTAGAGCCAACCGGCATTTACTAAACGCCTGCTTTGTGCCAGCCGGGCAACTCCCGGAGGGCCTGTTCTTAGTTTCAGATGAGAGGAATACCAGACCAAACAGACTTCCTTGGAAAGGAGAGGCTGAGAAATGTGTCCTGAATTGAGCCGTCCGCTGATGCACCCTCTTCGCTTCTTCCTGCCCACCACACACTTCTTTTTGGATCCGTTTCTTTAAGGAAAATATTCAGTGTCTTCAGAATGAAGTACAGCTCTGTGCGGGATTATAAAACAAGAATGCAGCGAATCCTAAAACAGCTGCCCTTCCTTCCTTCCTTCGTTGCTTCCTTCCTTCCTGTCCTTTTTGCGATGTGTTTTCCTCTAAGGTATCTCTGTCAGGGTGTTGGAACTTACTCGGTGAATCCCTACTTATTTGGCAATCTCCATTTTCATGTCAATAAAGCTTCTTGCGGGCAAAATAGGGAAATATATTTTTTCATACCAGAAGGAACATACAATTTAAAACATTAACGAACAGGGCATTTAGGGTAAATGTTTTCTGTATTTAGAAGAGAGAGGACTTGCTCTGGGCTGGCCTGGGGGAGGAGAGTTCAAGAAGGAGTGGAGTTTTAGGGGTAATTTTGATTTATGTAGTGTAGATTTGGGGAATGGAGGTGTTGCGGGTCAATTAAGCAGAGGGAATAATATGAGCAAAGGTGTTGAGTTGGGAATATATATGGTGTATTTTGGGACCAATGAGTAATTATACTGATACAAATATTTACAGCTACCAATTATTGAAATCCATGTGTCAGGCATTGTGCTGATAGGTTTACTTGGTCGTCTTCATTGATCTCATTGATACCGACCGTCTGTTCAGACCGCAGGGAGCTGGCTGAGGCCGAGAACAGGAGGGGCCGCTGGGGAAGATAGAAGTAGGCCATGCGAATGGGACTTGGGAGCCACTTGTGCCCTGAGCTACGCTCCTCGGGGGCAAGGTCGGAGGTTTGAGCGCTGAGGACAGGACGAGCAGCCGGTTAAAGAATGCCTGTGCAAACCGCCTGGGGCCACGGTGAGGACTTTGAGCTTCCCAGGGCAGTGCCAGGTCCTGCACGCAGGAGGCCGCGATTGCCAGGTAACCAGGGTCTTGCGCGGTGGACATCCTACCCGGTGCCGAGAGGTCCTGCTCTTGGCTGCAGACGCCCCGCGCCTTCCACCGAGGCCGCCCTCTGCTCTCCATGAGAGGCCGTGCAGGCTCCAGCGTCCCTTTACGCAGGACTTCGGTTCCTCTGTTGCTTGTGGGCCCCGAGTGTGGGCGGCTCGCTGCAGGCGCGGACTAGGGTGGGGCGCGCCGCTGACTACGCGCCAGGGTTGTTCCCTCCAACAGGAGGAGGTTTTTACACCGAGCACACAGGGTTAGCAAAATAATTGGATAGAGGAAAAAGGCCCCCTACCCTCTTTCAGTACCACCTTAAGGGTGGGACCACCGAAGGTGGGCACACTGGCCATAGAAGTCAAAATGGCAGCTGTGGGAGGTGCTGGACCAAAGAGGCCTGTCAGTCTAGCCTGGGGAAGGAAGGGATTGGTTTGGGAGGTAGACCCACCTAAAGCAGCAAAAGTTTGGGAAGTTAAATGGTCATTCTGAGAAAGCACCTGCTCATTCCACACCCAAAACAAATACACTCCCAGGGGAACAAAGAAACGCTCCTCTTGGCTTGGATCCTGTTTCTCATCGCTGGCCACTGGGACCTGCACTCAGAACTGGGACATGATGGTGCTTTGGCCCATCCTCTCCGTGGGCCACGTGACCTTCGCAGTCTCGTGGTCCATGGCTCCAGTAGGGCATCCTTCTCTCTCTCTCTTCTCCCCCCACCCAGTGAATGCCCCGGTTCGTGCGTTTGTGCAGCCTGGTGTCCTTAGCAGCCACATGGCCTTGAGCGTGCTGGCTCCACACGCAGCCCCCAGGAAGGAGCCTGAAGCAGCTGGGAATAAGCTAGGCTACCAGGGTGGCTGCTCGAGCTGCCTCGGGCTCCAAAGAATGGTACTTTAAAGTGGAGCAGGAACTCCGTGCCCTTTTGGTTGTCCTTGCTGAGGACCGTGGGGTTTTGTGGCGGTTTTGTGGAGGAGATGAACTTTGAGACCGGGAGTCCCCCATTCTCCCAGATCATTCAGCAACCGAATAAGAGCCTCTTTTCTTTCTCACCTGCCTCTGCCTTGCGAGGTAGCCTTGTGTGGCGGCAGGCAGTTGAACACCTTGTTTTGTTTGATAACATCAGCAGTCAGTTTTTATAGGCTTCGTTTTGCAGCTGATGAATCTGAGGCTCAGATAGGTTAATTACCTAGCCCACGGTCATAGCTAATAAATTGAGGAGTCAAATTGTGCATTGAAAAGATCATTAGAGAGTAACTAGATTGTAAAGCACCTTCAATGCCAGGCTAAGAAATTGGGACCTTATTATGTAGGTTCTAGAAATTTAATTGGCAGTTTGAAGCAGGAAAGTGTTCTGATCAAAAGGATTTTAGAAGTATTAATCTGATATTCAAGAAGATCGGGGAGGGAAGGTCAGTTAGCTACTAGAATAGTTCAAGGTCACCTCCTTTAGGATAGGTCTCTTGATGTTGAATTCATTTTTATTTATATTTGAAAATATATTTGTTTTAATCTAGTTCTTGATACGTAATTTTAAGTTGACAGTTATTTTGTCTTACAGCCTGGGCTGTGTGACACTGACGCTTCCCGGTTTCCGTCATTCCTGTTGCGGAGTCTTGCAGTCTTGCCTCAGGCATAGCATCCGCCTTCTCTGGGTTGCCTGTCTTCTCTCCAGCTACTTCAAAGATCTTTTCTTTGTCTTTGGTGTCCTGAAACGTTACAGCAATCTGACGAGGTTGGATTTCTTTTTAATGATGTACTTGTTAATATGTCATTCTTGTGCATGTGTGAGTTTATGTCTTTCCTGAGAATCCTCAAGTACTATAGTTCAGATACTGCCTAGCTTATGTTCTCTTAATTCTTTTCTTCCGGGAGTCTGCTAAGATCTATTCAGCCGTTCTGTTCTTCCAAGGCTATTAAACCTTCTGTCATAATTTTGTATTCCTTTCTGTTTGTGTTGTTCTGGGTTATTTATCCAATATTTAGCTTTGCGTTATAGTTATTTCTTTATCCAGTTGTATTTAATCTGTCACTTAACCACTGCATAGAGCTTTTAACCAATTGCATTGTTCATTTCTAAAAAGTTTTACCTGGTTCTTTCTATAATTTGGTCTCTTTTGCTTGCTCATTTCTTTTACTCCTTTATTTTTTAAACACTTCATGTACAAATGTTTTATATTATGCATCTGATTCTTCAAATATCTGAAGTTCTTGAGGATCTAAATCTAATGTTTGTTGTTCCTTAGGACTCTTACTTATGGTGGTTTGTTTTTTTTTACTTGCAAGCTGATATTTGGTTGATCTCAATCTGTGCAAATGTGAGCCTGAGCCCAGGAAGCTTTTTGTGGGAGAGTGTGCTTCTGCTGGGTGGCCGCCACCTGGGATGGCTTCGCCCTTTTCAGGGACCCTGGTGTTATTTGAAAATCTCAGATTCAGCTTCTCTGCCTAACTGCTGGCCAAGGGCGCAGTCTCCGCGCTGAAGTATTGACCTCAGGGTCACACCCCACGCATCTTATTACTTTCTGGCTTCAGCCCACACCTATTTCATTTTTTTTTTTTAAGATTTCTCTCACTTCCTGTGAGCCCAGAGATACATTGAAAACTATGATGTACGAAGAATCTTGTTGTTGGAGCATAAAGGCCTTTCAGAGTATCAAATCCACTCCACTGCTGGAAACAGGAAATTCAGCTTTACTTAACCTTTTCACCTTTTTGATTAACATAAGAGTCTCATACTTTTCTTTGCCTTTTTTTCTTTTTAAATTACACTTGGCGTACAGTATTAATTTATATTAGCCTCAAGTGTACAGCATGATGGTCACACGTATAACTGACAAGGTGATCCTCCTGGTAAGTCTCGTGCCCACCTGGCACCGTGCATAGTTATTACAGTATTACTGACTGTACTCCCTGTGTGGTGCTTTATGTCCCATGACTGTTTTGTAACTACCGATCTGCACTTCTTAACCCTTTTACCTTTTTTTCACCCCCAAGCCTCCCTCCCATCTGGCAACGATCAATTTGTTCTCTGTATCTGTGAATCTGTTTCTGTTTTGTTTGTTCATTTATTTTTTTCTTTAGAGTCCACATATAAGTGAAGTTATATGTTATTTATCTTTCTCTGGCTGACGTATTTCACTTAGCATAATATTCTCTAGGTCCATCATGTTGTTGCCCATGGCAAGATTTCATTCTTTTTTTATGGCCGAGAAATATTCCATTGTATTGAATATACGAGGTCTGTCCAGAAGGTTCCATCCATGTAGTATGAAAAGTAGAGACATTTATTGAAGGAGACACAAAATACAAGAAACATTGTACACAGGACAATGACGACTCAGTCCCCTTCAAAGTAGGCACCTTGGGACTTCACACAGTTCTCCCAGTTGCCATCAGGTGCCCTCTCATATTTTCCTGAATCTCATCAATGCTCTGAAATTTCTTCCCTTTCAAAGGTGATTTTAGTTTTGGGAAAAGCCAGAAGCCTCAGGATGCGAAATCTGGGCTGTGGAGGGGGCTGAGTCAACCTGAGTGATTTGATGTTTTGTCAAAAAAACTGCATGAGATGCGATGTGTGAACGGGTGTTGTGATGAAGCTGCCAATCACCCGTTGCCCATAGCTGTGGTCTTCTGAATCATCCAAAAAGTTTCCACAGAGGAATTTTCAAGCTTAAGGCAAAATTTGATGGAAATTCATCGCTATACTCACTCAGTTGTTTTGAATGTGATGGCCACACAAGTACACATACTCCCTTAATGGCTTCTACTGCCCCCACAGACTAGGACAGTGGGGTCATCATTGTTCATGCATGTGCATTCCAGTCCCCTCTCCTTGGCTGCCAGGTTACATCAATGTTGCATAAACCGTTCTTGTTATAGTAACAATGGCTAGACTTTTTCTGGATAGACCTTGTATATGTAACACATCATGTTTGTCTGATCTTTTCTATAGATGGCCACTTAGATTTCTTCCGTATCTTGGCTATTGCAAAAATGCGTCAGTGAACACGGGGCTGTATATACCTTTTTGAATTAGCGTTTCAGATTTCTTCAGATAGAATCCCAAAACTCTAGTTGCTGGGTCATAAGGTAGTTCTACTTTTGATATTTTGAGGAAACTCCATACTCTTTTCCACAGTAGCTGCACCAGTCTGCATTCCAACCAACAATGCACAAGGGCTCCCTTTTTTCCACATTCTTGCCAACACATCCTTGGTAACACTTTTTTGTTGATTTATTGTTGACAGCTATTTGACAGGTGTGAAGTGATTAAATCATTATGAGTTAATTTACATTTCTCTGATGATGAATGATGTTGAATATCTTTAAAAAAAATTTTTTTTAGATTTTATTTATTTTTAGAGAGAGTGGAAGGGAAGAAGAGAGGGAGAGAAACATTGATGTGTGAGAAATACAATGATTGGTTGCCTCTCACATACCCCCAACTGAGGACCCACCCCTCAGCCCAAGCATGTGCCCTGACTGGGAATCGAACTGGTGACTTTTAGGTTTGCAGGCCGGCACTCAATCCAGTGAGCTACACCAGCCAGGGCTGAATATCTTTTCATATGTCTATTGGCCACCTGTATGCCCTTTTTGGTTCTCTGCCCATATTAAAAAAAATTGATTTTAGAGAGGGAGGAAGGGTGGGGGGTGGCAAGTGAGAGAGATCTATTTTTTATTCCTTGGTAAATTCTTGTATATCCCCTGACCGGGAATCGAACCTGCAATCTTGGCACATCAGGATGATAATCTAACCTACTAAGCTAATTGGCCAGGGCTGCCCATTTGTTTGTGGGGTTTTTTGGTGTTAAGTTTTATGAGTGCTTTGTAAATTGTTGATATTATCCCCTTATCATGTATGTATCAATGGTTATCTGTGGTGAATATCTTCTCACAGTTGGTAGGTTGTCTTTTCATTTTGTTGATAGTTTCCTTTTGTGCAAAAACTGTTGGATGTAGACCCATTTTAAAATTTTTTTGTTTTGTTTCCCTTGCCCTAAAAGAATCATCAGAAAAAAAATAGTACTAACAGTAATGTCAGAGAGCTTACTACCTATATTTTCTTCTAGGAGGTTTATGATTTTGCGTCTTACATTTACATCTTTAATTCATTTTTAGTTTATTGTTGTATATGGTGTAAGAAGGTGGTCTAGTTTAATTTTTTTGTATGTATCTGTCCAGTTTTCCCAGTACCACATTTGAATAAGACTCTCTTTACCACATTGCATATTTTTGCCTCTTTTGTCATAAATTAATTAATCATATAGACATGGGTTTATTTCTGGGCTCTGTATTCTGTTCCATTAATCTATGTATCTGTGTGTCTTTTTTTAAAAATTCCATTGCCATTCTGTTTTGACTACTATAGCTTTGTAGTATAGTTTGATATGAGGTAGTGCGATAACTTCCATTTTGTTTTTCCTCAAGATTGCTGTGGCTGCTTGTGGTTTTTGGTGTTTCCATATAAATTTTTGGATTATTTGTTCTACTTCTGTGGAAGATGCCATTGGTATTTTGATAGGGATTGCACTGAATCAATAGATTTTGGGGGATATTATGGACATTTTAATTATGTTAATTCTTCCTCTCCTTGAGCAAGGTATATGCTTCCATATATTTGATTTTTCTTCAACTTCTTTCTCCAGTGTCTTATATATTTTGAGTATAATTCTTTCACCACTTGGCTAAATTTATTTTAGGTATTTTTTTGATGCAATCGTAAGTGGGATTTTCTTAGTTTTTTTCCTGATAGTTTATTATTGACCTATCAAAAAGCAGCCAGTTTCTGAATTTATTTTGTACCTGCCACAGTACTGAATTTACTTATCAGTTTTATTTAATTTTTTGGTGGAATCTTTAGGGTTTTATATATAGTATTATGTCATCTGCAAATAATGACACTTTTACTACTTTCATTACAATTTGGATGCTTTTTATTTCTTTCTCATGTCTGATTGCTTTGGCGAGGACTTCCAATACTATGTTGAATAAAAGTGGTGAAGTGGGCATTCTTGTCTTGTTCCTGATGTTAAGGAAAATGTTCTAGTTTTTCCCCATTGAGCATGATGTTAGCTGTGGTTTTGTTATATGTGGCCCTTATTATGTTGACGTATATGCCCTGTACTCCCACTTTGCTGGTGGTTTTTAATCATAAATGGATGTGGGATTTTATCAAATACATTTTTCTACATTTATTGATATGATATAATTTTTTATTTTAATTTTGTCTATGTGATGTATCACATTCATTGATTTGAGGTTGTTAAACCAACCTTGCATCCCAGGAAAAAACTCACACTTGATCATGGTGTATACTCTTTTAAAAGATTTTATTTATTATTTTTAGAGAGAGAGGAAGGGAAGGAGAAAGAGAGGAAGAGAAACATCAGTGTGCAAGAGAAACATTGATTGGTTGCCTCTTGTACACCCCCAACTGGGGACCCAGGCATGTGCCTGGGAATTGAACTGGCAACTTGCGTTTTGCAAGGCAACGCCAACCAACTTAGCCACACCAGTCAGGCCCCTGGTGTATTCTCTTTTAATGCATTGCTGAATTCAGTTTGCTATTACTTTGTTGAGGATTTTTGCATTTGTGTTCATCAGAGATTTTGGTCTATAATTTTGTTTTTTGATGGTGTCTTTGTCTGGTTTTGGAATCAGGGTAATGCTGAACTAGTAAAATGAGCTTAGGGGCCTTTCCTCCTCTTGAAATTTTTGGAATATTTTGATAAGGTTAGTTAATTCTTCTCTGAATATTTCCTAAAAGTCACCTGTGAAACTATCTGGTCTCAGACTTTTGTTTCGTGGGAATTTTTTGATGAAGTCAATTTTCTTTATGCAGTGACCCTTTAAGAGAATTCCTGGGGTTCCAGTAGCTTTCTCTCTCACACAGGTGGACAGAATCCTTGCTAAGTTGGGTTCTAGTTTTGGCTCCACTGCTTAATATTTACGCGATGCAAAGCTGGTTCCTGAACTTTTCCAGGCCTTGGCTGTTTGTTCTTGAATAATCTTTGACAACAGTGGTTCTCAGCTGGGGGAGGGGGATACGCCCACACGGGGCGTTTGGAAAGGTCCAGAGTTGTTTTTGGTTTTCATAGCTCAGGGTGCTGCTGGCATCTGGAGGCCAGGACACTGCAGAACATCCTGCAGAGCATAGCATAGCCCCTCATGAAAAAAGATTATATAGCCCGAAATGTCCAGGCAGAGAAACCCTGTCTTACAGCACCTTTCAGTTCTAAAATTTGATACACCTGTATGAGCTAAGAGGCGTAAATATTGCCTTTACGAGTAGAAAACTTAACACAAAAGGATTAAATGGCTTGCTAAGATTATATTGTAAATCAATGGTAAAACCCTTTTTTTCTGATAATCAGTCCAGCTATTGAAAAAGTAGATTTGGCTTATAAGATAGTGCCTTCTTCCAGAGAAGTCCAACATGAACAGCCTTTAAAAGAAGAAGAAAAACTTTTAAAGGTCTCTTAACTAGCTGTGGTGTAACGAGAGGTTCCAAGCTTTTGTTCTCCAGTGGGAGTCTCTAACTTTTGAACAATGATTAATGCTCCCAGACTCTCAAGATTTCAACTAACACTTTGAAATGAGTATGAAAATAATCTATGAGAGAGAAAGTTGGGAGGCCAGAGTTTAATGTCCACCATATGCTCTTCTTCTTTAGTGTCCAACATTTGGCTTGTTTCTGCATTTTTTAAAAAATACTCTTCGTTCTTACACAGAGGTATTTTATTTGTTGAGTTCAGAGTGTTTTCCTTTTCTTTCATACTCTTCCCCTTCTTTCTCCTTATATGCAAAAGAAAACATGTTCTTCATCTGAAGGGCTTCTAACACCATTACATGACACACTGACCCCAGCATATGAAATGCCTGTTGCTTCATTCCAGCAAGTGTTTGGGGGAAAAGTGATAAACTCTCAAGTGGAAACACCAGCGGAACTCGGAGACCTCTTTATTCATATGGTACTTTGTTTTCCTGGACTCATCCCTTCTTCATAGCTATTCTTCTACTGAGACATTTATTTTTAGTGTAAACGCACCGATTTATATTGGCAGCTCCTTCACTTAAAGATATGCTGGAATTTCCACTGAAACTTTTTATTATTCAAAGTTTTCTGGTTCAAGAACAAAAATTTCCCTCAGGTTTAAGATGTCTAATCTCTTCTACAAATATCACTGAGCCGCTATTTAATCCAAGAATGTCAAAGAGAAATTTTTCTTTACTCTTGAAACTTAAAACCTGATTTTTTTTTTTTTTGAAAAATTCTGGACACTGGTACTTTGGATAAGATATCTTTCCCACATACTAAAAAATGGAAAACTTGCCATCTCATCAAAATAAACCATGAAGGAAGCTTTAATATGAGAAAGTTCCTCTCTTTTTGGATTACAACCTAAGGTTTTGGAGAGCCAGGAGACTAATGAAATTCTGGAACCCACAGGGAATAAAGCAATGTACAGAATGACAACATTTTATGTTTCAAAGCATTTTATAATTTACAGTAGCACTTTCACACATGATCTCATTTGACACAACAGTTCTATAAAGTAGGTATTATAATCTCATCTCATAGTTTTAAAGAAAAGGGTTCAGACAACTACAACCTCAAAACTCAAAAGCATCAGAGGTCAAAGTGGAAACCATGTCTTTTGACTTTAAATTATTTTAATATCAAAATTAAGAAACATACAAATTAGACCATAGTTCCTCATCTGTCAAGGCTGTGATATGTTTGAAGAGAAATACTGGTCAGCCCCCACCTAATGCAGTTAGCGAGTGAGGCGCCTGCTCCTTCCAAATCACAATGAAAGACAAATCCTGGTGCACTGAGCTCTCAGCGGTGAGTGTCTGCATCGCTCTTCTGGCCCTGACGTTCAGCTGGCATAAGGCAAGGTTTCTGCCCTTCAAGCCACAAACCATTTGAAGAGTCAAGACACACACATAGGAAAAACATTGCCATTAATATTTTAAGTTAGTAGGTGCATATAACATCAGAGAATACGATTCAAGAAGAAAGATTGTGATTGGTGTGAATCTAAGTTTTGTGGAGCCTGAACCTTTGCAATATTCAGACCTCATTAAGAAGACAAATATAAAATTAGGAACAAAGTGAACATATATTAAGAACGAGAACAGAAATAACCAAAATGTAGTAGATTTAAAAAGCTGGCAACACAAATACCACAAAATCTAGAAAAATAACAATATTTTTATTAACCCCTTACTACTCTATAATGTTTCTTACATGTTTTAGTATTTTTGATCACCTCATCATATGCCAGTGATTTTGAAATACTGTCTGTGGAAATAACAGAATCATTAAGACTTTCCTTTGGCATGGTTAATAAAAAATTTTATATTAATAGTTTAGGAAAGTTTCTCTTCACTTCATATTGTATTATTCATTATCTGTAATGTCACAGGGAAATGAAATATTCATTATTACTGGAAAATTATGCAAAGTGTTAAGGATTGTTGTTAAATTTGGGCAAAGCTCTATCTAAGATTTTCTTCACATTTAAGCTGTAGGATTTCAGGGCATTTCAAGTTTTCTTGTAGAGAGACTACTCTTATACTTTAACACGCAAAAATCCCTCTCATTGCTCACTGCCCCCATCCTCATGTTAGTAGCATTATAGAGGCTTAAAAGTGACATTCACAGTGGGGCCTACACATCATGGCACAATCCTCGTAAGTCAGACAGCACGGCAGAACGTTCCTGGAAGCCATTCCAACACCAGGATGGCTAGGAACAACTACTGCTGTACGCAGCAGTTTCTGGGGGCCGCATGAACATCCCACTGAACGAGACCTGGATGTGTTCACAGATCACCTTCCGGAGGCCAGAATAAACATCTGTGGCCATGACGGCGGTACCCAACATAAGGAGAGGTGTGACAGAGGGGAAGGCAGAGTAGGACAAAAGAACAGTTGGGACTGATTAGCTAAGGCATCTAACAACTGTGAAATTTGAGGGTACATTGATAGAATGAGACCAAAGGCTTTGGAAGGGGTCCCCTTGTAAATGAGAAGTCCAAAAACTTCAGCTTGATCGGCTTCACTTTAAACTTGCCTCTGAAATACAGATCGAATGAGTTGTAGTCAAGCACTAATAGAAGTAGCAGCAGCAGCAGCAATAAAGAGTAACAGTAAATCTCTACCACTTACTAATGAAAAATAAAGCCAACACTGAGACCTTATTATTATGCCAGGTCCTCTGCTATGTACGTTATATGAATTATGCAATTAATTTTAATTGTATTAGTGTTATTTTTCTTACCATTTTCTTAAATACTTTTATAGGAGCTTTATGTATAGTCACTAGTTCACAAAACAACCCCATAAAGTTATATATTATTACTACACTGTGGATAAGGAAATTGGCTTTGACAAGTCACATAGCAGAGTTTAGGTTCAAACCCCAGTCTATCTTATGCCCCTCTGATTAGTAGGAATTTAGTTGAGGAAGAGAGCACTCCAGGCTAGAGATTTTAAAAAGGCTTTACAGAGAATTGCTTCAGGCTGGATATTAGGGAATGAGCAGGAATGAACAGGAAGAGGATGCTTTTTATTTGGGGTGTATGGGCCATAAAAATAAGAAGGTAATGGCAATAAACAATTATACAGAAGTCAGTGATGAAGCAATTTTTCAGAGCCAAAACCATGCTCCAAATCTTGGTTTCTTAATAAAATGTGAATCAATTAAAGTCTTATGATTAATTTTAACCTTAGTGTAGGTATAATGTTGTAAAGGATAAAGCAACATTTGTCTGGAATCCACCCCCTATGGTGGATGTGGACATGCAAAGAAATGCCTCATCTCTGCAATCCGGCAACGCAAACAGTGGCTTTTACCCTTTGAAGACAGGATGGCTGTTTCTACTGTAAACAATGGCTTTACACCAAGTACATCACATTATTCATCCACTGTAGTGGAGGTATAGAGGAGGATAAGATATGAGGCTTATAACTGAAGCCTCTAAAACCCAGCTAAATATTCTTCCTCAAGGTTTCTTAGAAGTAGCTTTTAAAAATGTGAGCTAAAAGGTGCTGCCCACACATAAGAATAGAAGCAATGAAAGTTGTAACAGATTTTATTCCCTCTACACGTAGAAAATGTACCTGACTAGAGGGGCACAGAAAGTAAAGCCTGTGAGCTTATGAGAACCAAACACAAAAATATACTTCCCCTTGAAAAAGTTACCTAGAGTTAACAGGATGATGTGCTCTCTTCAGGGTGGTTATTTCAAAGGTGTGTTAACATAGATGCACTGAAACAATAGACAGGGCTCGCTTAAGGCAAAGATAAATCCTTTATTAAAAAGTTACATGACATCAAAATTACAACTAAACAACAGAACAGCCATCATTTAGAACCATCAGAAACCGAGCTGAGTGAAGTCCTACAGCTACGGAATTAAAGATGAAGCCATACTGTGACTGGTAGGAGAGGTGGAGACATGGAATGGCCTGCTCCCAGGTGGTGGATAAAAATCAGGAGGGGTATCGCAGGAGCAAGGGGTCCCAGCCCCGCACTGGGCCCCTGAGCCCGGGTTTCAATTCCCAGAAAGAGAAGTCTCTATAACTTCTGGGTGTAAAAACCAGAGGGGATTGAGGCTGTGGAAGACAGAAAGTGCTGGACTCCCTGGTAGTTCCTCTTAAAGGGCTGGTGCACAGATTTACTTGGCCTCACTCCCTCTGAGCTCCAGCATGGGGTTAGCAGATTGAAAGGCATCAGATGTATGGGAGAAACTGAATTGTCCAGGATGGGGGACAGCTTTCGCCCAGATAGAGGTCCTGGCAGAGGCAGTTATCTCATTTCTGAGTCCTCCCCACGCAGAGCCGCAGAGCCAGCAGGTGGGCACTATATCTGAGACTCCATCAACTTGGCTCACAAAGTTAGCCCCACACTGATGATTCCCTGAGGCCAAACCCACCCAACTTTCAGGCCAACCCAAGCTGTTTCCAGAGGCTTTTCCATATGAATCTCTTGTTTTGGCCCATGCTTCAGATTTTCCTAAATTCTTTCAAACAAGAAGCATCCAGCTTCAGTGAGTCCCCTACTTCTTGCTAAGTTGCCCCAGGCCTGGTACTAGTAGCAGCCAGCCTTGATTCATAGCTTGGGTTTGCCTGGGCATCTCCAAGCCTAGCAAATGTGCAGATTGCTTTGTAGCTTATGCTGTATAACCATGGTTTGGATACAGGCCATGGCTGACCTGGACGTGCCAACAGCAGTCAAAGCTTAACTACAACAGGAGGGTGTATACAGCCCACACACTGAGCGTACTTTCAGTATCCAGCTTGGGTAAGGGGGGAGACTGAGTCACCTGCTCTTATAGGACACCTGCTACATTGAGCCACTCTATGAAGCCTGGGAGATATAGTAGCTCTACCTAACACATATGGAGAAATACAGGGAGGCTGCCAAAATCAGGAGTCAAAGAAATATGGTGCAAATGTAAGAACAGATCAAAACTCCAGAAAAATAATGAAACAAAATGGAGGTAAGCAATATATTAGATGCAGAGAATCTCCTCCCATAAGACTGTCGTCAGATTTCTCAATACAAAGGACTGGCACACAATTTACAAAGTGATGGAAAGAGTACCAATAACCAAGACTACTCTATATAGCAAACTCTCATTTAAAACTGAAGGAGATATAAAAAGCTTCCCAGACAAGAAAAGGATATGAAGGAATTCATCACCACAAAACCTGTATTACAAGAAATGTCAAAGAGAGTTTTTAAAGAAAAGAAAGAACATAAATACGAATAATAAAATGGCAATAACTCCACATGTATTAATAATCACTTTAAATGTAAATAGATTAAATGCTCCAATCAAAAGACTGAATGGTGGCTGAATGGATGCCAAAATAAGATTCTTAAATAAGATATCTGCAAGAGACCAACTTCAGATAGAAAGACACACATCAACTGAAAGTAAAGGGATGGGAAAAGATATTTCATGCAGATATCAATGAGAAAAAAAGATGAGTGGCAATACTTACATCAGACAAAGTAGACTTTAAAATGTATGCTATAATAATAAACAAAGAAGGATATTTCAGAATGACAAAAGGATGAATCCAACAAGGAGATATTATAACCTTTGATAACATTTATGCATTCAGCATGGAGCACATAAACATATAAAGCAAATATTAATGGACATCAAGGGAGAGATCGACAAAAGTAGTCATAGTATGGGATTTTAACACTCCATTGATATCAGTGGATAAGTCTTTCCAGCAGAAGGTCCACAGGGAAACATCGGCCTTAAAGGACACATTAAACCACATGGATTTAATTGACATGTTTAGAGCACTTCATCCCAAAGCAGCAGAGCATACATTCCTTTCAAGTGTACAAGGAACATGACCACATACTCGGAAACAAAACAAGTCTCCATAAATTGAAGATTGAAATCACACCAAGCATGTTCTCTGACCACAATGGTATGAAACTAGAAATCAATTACAAGGGAATAAACCCTGAAAACACAAAAACCCATGGAGGCTAAATGACATGCTAAACAATTAATAGGTTAACAATGAGATCAAGGAAGAAAGCAAAAGATATCTTGAGACAAATGAAAATGAAAACACAATGCCACAAAATCTATGTGAACTACATAATGAAAGTAGTTCTGAGAGGAAAATTCATAGCATTGCAGTCCTACTTCAGGAAACAGAAATAGCTCAAATGAACAATCTAACCTTATACCTAAAGGACTGATGAAAGAACAGACAAAGCCCAAAGTGAGGAGAAGGAAGGATATAATAAAGATCAGAGTGGAAATAAATAAAATAGAGTCTAAGAACACAATACAAAAAATCAATAAAACTAAGAACTGGTTCTTTGAAAAGATGAACAAGATTGATAAACTTTAATCTGACTCATCAAGAAAAAAAGGAGAGCGGACTCAAATAAATAACATCAGACATGAAAGAAAAGTAACAATTGACACCACAGAAACACAGTGGATTATAAGAAAATATTATGAACAACTTATGCTAACAAATTGGACAATCTGGAAGAAATGGATAAATTCCTAGAACCGTACAGTCTTCCAATGCTGAATCAAGGTAATTCAAAATCTGAACAGACCCATCATAACCAAAAATTGAAACAATTAGGAAAAAAAAAACCTAACAAAGAAATGTTTTGGACCAGAAGGCTTCCAAGGTAAATTTTACTAAACATTCAAGGAGAAATTAACAGCTATTATTCTCAAATTCTTCCAAAAAATTCAAAAGGGAAAAAGGCCCCCAAGCTCATTTTGCAAGACGAGCATTACCCTGATTCTAAAAAACCAGACAAAGACATTACAGAAAAAATGATATGCCAATATCCCTGAGGAATATAGACATAAAAATCCTCAACAATATTAGCAACCAAACTCAGCAATACATTGAAAAGATCATACACCATGATCAAGTGGGATTTATTCCTGGGACACAAGCTTGGTTCATTATCTGCAAATCAATTAACGTAAGACACCACATAAACAAAAGGAAAATAAAAATTATATGATCATATTAATTGATGAGAAAAAAAGAACATGACAAAATCCAGCACCCATTTAAGATGAAAACTCTCAGCAAAGTGGGAGGGAACATACCTCAACATAATAAGGGCCATATATGACAGACCTACAGCTAACATCATACTCAAAGAAACCCAGAACACTAATTCAAAAAGATACATGTATCACTATGTTCATTGCAGCATTATTTACACTAGCCTATATAATGAAGCAACCCAAGTGCCTGTTGATAGACGAGGGGCTAAGGAAAATGTGGTACATATATACAATGGAATATTACCGGTCCATAAAAAAAGAATGAAATTTTACCATTGTGACAGCATGGACCAAGCAGGTCTTATGCTAAGTGAAATTAGTCAGACAGAGAAAGACAAATACCAAATGATTTCACTTATATGTGGAATCTAAATAGCAAAATAATTGAACAAAGCAGAAACAGACTTTATAGATGCGTAGTCCAAATTAAGGGTTACTAGATGCAGGGGATGGGGGAGAGGTTGATAGAAAGGGTGAGGGGATTAAGGAGTACAAATTGGTTGTTTCAAAATAGTCATGGGGATGTGGAGTAGAGCATGGGATAGATAGTTACAGTATTGTAATAGCTTTGGTAACAGTATGGGGCAAAAAGGAGTTTTAGCAAAGCAGACTAAGTCTGGAGTTAAGATGTATCCTGCACATAAAAGCGTGTATTGAGCTTCCGATCAGGATGGTGGAATAGGTACATGCTTGCTCGCCTCCTCTTACAACCACATCAGAATTACAACTAAACTACAGAACAACCATTGAGAACTTCCTGAAGTGTAGCTGCTGTGTAATTAAGGATATTTAGAAGCTACGTTGAGATAAATAGGAGGGGCAGAAACTCTTAAATGGGTGGGTCCCCTGTCCACATGTGGCAGTTAAAAATCAGGAGGGATATGTTGGCTGGAGGTCCCCCCCTTAGGAGTGAGGGGTCCAAATCCTATACCAGGCTCCCTACACCAGGTTTCCAGTGCTGGGAAGAGAAGTCCCTATAACTTCTGGCTGTGAAAATCAGTGGGGATGGTGGCTGAGTGAGGTGGAGGGCTCCAGGAGTCCCAGGCAGTTCCTCTAGTGAGCCCAAGTGTGGACTGACTTGCTGATGGACTCCACTCAGTCTGAGCCCCAGCACTGGGGCAGCTCCAAAAGTGCCAGGGATATGTGTGTGTTGGCGGGCGGGGGCGTGGGCGGGCACTGAATTGTCCGTCTTTAGGACAAGAGCCTGAGGGGAAACTTTGTGCAGACAGAAGTGCAGGCAAAAGCCTTTATTACTTTGTTGAGCCCTCTCCACACCAGCCTGCAGGTGCAGACAGGTGTCATATATGTCTCTTCATGAACCTGGCTAACACCATTTGCCCCAGCCTTGTGATTCCTTGAGACTCTGCCCCCCACCACCTTTGGGGCCCACCCAAACCACTTTCAGTTACTTTTCCATACAAACAGTCTGTCTTGGTACATGCTTTGGAATTTCCTAAATTTTTTCAGAAGTTCACAAACCTCAAACAAGAAGCATCTGGCATTGGGGTGCCACATACTTCTTGCAAGGCATCCCCAAACCAGGCACTAGCAGCAGCAGAGCCTCTCCCAGGCACCTCCAAGCCCAACACAAGTGGTAGCCATCTTCAGATCATTTTATAGCTCATACCCAGTGGCCCCAGGCAGGGCAAATGCAGCAGCTTACCTGAGTCTGCACCAGAGTCCCTCCCCAGAGGCCTCAGAAGAAACACAGTAGGTGGCCAGCTTCAGACCACACCAGAGTACCATCGCCACCTCCACCAATGACATACCCAAATGGCATCCTTGGTTGGTACTAGGGTCCTGCTAAAGCAAATGCAGCTCCCTAGCGTCAGCCCCCGCGCAGCAGCTCCTCCCTGGTAGTCATGGTAGTCATGGCTGGTCCTCACAACCAACCAGCCTGAAGGTCAGTCCGTCTCATTGATATTCCAACAGCCATCAAGGCTCAACTATGACAGGAGGGGACACACAGCCTACACAAGGGGCACACCAGGAACACCTGGCCCAGGTGGCCAGGGAGACTGCCACTGGGGCCCATAGAACACCTAGTTCATAAGACCACCCAACCGAGACTGAGAGATGTTGAAAATCTACCTAACACATAGAAACAAACATAGGGAGGCAACCAGAATGAGGAGGTTAAGAAACATGTCACAAATGAAAGAACAGAACAAAATTCCAGTAAAATGGAGACAAGCAATCTATCAGATTCAGAGTCCAAAACACTAGTTACAAGGATGCTCAGTGAACTTAGAGGAAGAATAGATGATCTCAGTGAGGAGTTAAAGAGATAGTAAGCATAAAAAAGGACATGGAAAACATAAGAAGAACCAGTCAGAAATGAAGAATACAATATCTGAAATGAGGAATACACTAGAAGAAAGCAACAGATGAGATGAAACAAAGGATTGAATCAGTGATTTGGAAGACAAGGTAGCATAAAACATCCAGTCAGAAGAGCAAAAAGGAAAAAAAAATTTTTTTTAAAGGATAGTTTAAGGGACCTTTGGGAGGTTCAGTGAACTAACATCTGCATTATAAGGGCACCAGAAAGAGAGGAGAGTACGGAATTGAGAACCTATTTGAGGAACTAATGATGGAAAACTTTCCTAACCTGGAGAGGGAAATAGACACAGAAGTCCAGGAAGTGCAGAGAGTCCAAATAAGATGAACCCAGGGGCCAAAAAGACACATCATAATTAAAATGCCAAAGGTTAAAGATAAAGAGAATCTTAAGAGCAGCAAGATAAAAGCAGTCAGTGACCTACAAGGGAGCTCCCATAAGACTGTCTTCTGGTTTTTGAACAGAAACTTTGCAGGCCAGAAGGAATTGTGAAATGTTCAGAGTGTTGAAAAGCAAGGACCTCTAACCAAGACTACTCTCCCCAGCAAGGCTATCATTTTAAATTGATGGAGAGATAAAGAGCCTTCCAGACAAGAAAAAGCTGAAGGAATTCATCACTACCAGTCCAATGTTATAAGAAATATTAAAGGGACTTCTTTAAGAAGAAAAAAAAGTTGGATCAAAAAAGTTATGGTACATATACACAATGGAGTACTACACAGCAGAAAGAAAAAAAGAACTACTGAACTTCGCGACAAATGGATGGAACTGGAGAGCATTATGCTAAGCAAAATAAGCCAGGGGGCGAAAGACAAATACCATATGATCTCACCTATAAGTGGAACCTAACCAACAATACAAAGATGCAAGGAAAATAAGACCCGCAACACTGAAAGGAAAAGAAATCAACAGAGACAAGAGGGAAGGAGGGAGGGGGGGGGCGGGGAAAAGGAAGGGAAGGAGAAAGTCAAGGAACATATAGCAAGGACTCATGGACAAAACCAAAGGGGAAGAGCTGAGGGAGGGAAGGAGGGAGGGGACAAGGGAAAGTGATGGGGGGTAGGCAGAGACAAATGTATTTGAAAAAATAAATTAAAATAAAATTAAAAAAAGAAGAAAAATTAAAAAAATTGAATAATAAAATGGCAGTAACTACATACCTATCAGCAATGACTTTAAATGTAAATGGATTAAATGCTACAATCAAAAGACGTGGGGTAGCTGAATGGATAAGAAACCCAGACTTATGTATAGATTGCCTACAAGAGACAGATGCACAGCAGATCAAAAGATACACATACTGAAAGTAAAGGGATAGAATAAGATATTTCATGAAAATGGAAATGTAAGGGAAAAGAAGTAGGGCTAGCAATACCTTTATTACAAAAAAATAAACTAAAACGAAGAAAGACCCAGCAATTCCACTTTTTGGTATTTACCTGAAGAAACCCAGCAGGCTAATTTGAAAATTCATGTGTATCTCTTTGTTCATTGCAACATTATTTACAATAGCCAAGATTTGGAAGCAGCCCAAGTGTCCATCAATAGATGAGTGGTTAAAACAGCTATGGTACATTTACACAATGGAATACTTTGTGGCCATAAAAAGGAAGAAAATTTTACCCTTTGCAACACCACGGATGGACCTGAAGCACATTATGCTAAGTGAAATAAACAGAACATTTTGATGGTTTTCAGATGGGAGGGTTTTAGGGAGGTGGATAAAAAGGGGCAAGGGATTAAGAAGTACAAAATGGTAGTTATAAAAAGTCACAGGGCTGTAAAGTACAGCACAGGGAATATAGTCAATAACATTGTAACTGCTATACATAGTTTCAGATGGGTACTAGACTTATCTGACTGACTACTTTGTAAGTTATTAAACCTTTATCACTTTGTTGTCTATCTGAAAATAATATAACGTATGTCTACTCTAATTGAAAATTTAAATAATTAATTTAAAAATGTGTTTAAGGATGGAAAGGTTGCATGAGGCCAGGGGAAGAGAGCTGCTACCATGGTGTGTTTGCAGATGTGGCTTTTTCTAAACTGTAAGAATAAGTTATTGATAGTATACATTTGTTAAGTTTAAAAAGTATACAAAAGACAAGAATTAATCATATCAAAACAAGATTACATTAAAACATTTAGCACTGCAAGTAAAATTTAACATTTTCATATATTTACTTGTCAGTTTTCTGTACATTTTTAGAAACAATCGAGTTCATATTGAGTTCAGTACACTTTCGCTTTGTGCTTTTTTTCATTGCCTTGCTTACAAATTTTCAGGGGCTTCCCATTTCTCTTGGTATTAAACGGAAAGCCTTGCTCTTTTCCTCTCTGGTTTTCTCTCTCATCAGTCGCCTGTTTGTTCGCTGTAGCCCAGTGTCCTTGGCTTTCTTTCATTTTTTCACACATGCTCAGAGACATTACACATTCTTCTCGGGGCATGTAATTTGCTCGTTGGCCACCTTTTTTGCAGGATTGACCCTACTTACTCATCGGATTCAATCCTAAATGTCACTTCCTTAGAAAAGCTTCTCCTAATCTCTTAGGTTCGTACCTCCTATTATATGCTTTCATAGCCCCTATACTTTTCTTTGTACCATTTATTACAATTGCATTAACTGTAAGGTGTAGAATTAGGATGCTGTTTATGTGTACATGGTTGGAATGCTTTTCCAGCGTGAGGTCTGTGAGAGGAGCTCTTCTTTGCTGTAGCTCTAGCTCCCGGTACAGTATGTGGTGGGTCCTTATTAACATTCAGTGTATGTTGAAAAAAAAAATGAGTCAATAAATGAATGAGCAGGTATTATAGGCAGCAGTCTCCTTCCTTCCTTTATACATGACACATTTGTTAAAGTAGATGCTTGGTATTGAATGTCTGAAAGCCTAATCATGGATTTTCCCCAAGGAGCTAGTAAGTTTATTTAAATCCCTACGTGTTCTTCCTAGAGGCGCTGCTGTTCTTGACCCCGGCAGTGGGTTCGGGGTCAGCCTCATCAGACATGAGGGGTGGGAAGGCACCACAGGACAGTGCTCGTCAGCTGCTCCATGCTGCTTTGCGTATTGGTAAGGCGAGCCAGGAGCCTCCTCCACAGGCTCACCACGCCCTTCCCTGAGCCTTACAGTCTGTGTTCACAGTCAGGCAACCTGCTGCATTGGAACTTTTGCCCCGGGTTGTTCTCGGTAGCATCCTGAGGGGCAGGAGCGGGGAGCACGTTAGCAGGACCTGTGTGGAACTTCAACCAGCTGTCCGCACTCCCGAATCATGATCATCCAGGTGGGGCTCTTCACTTGGGACTCCCTGCAGGGAATGCCTAAGGTAACAGAAGAGGCAGATTTAGTGAGGTGAAGTTCCAGGCCCCAGGGGCCCCTGAACATGGAAGGACTGACTTCACTGAATCACTGAATTGGGGGAGGAAGAAATAGGGGCATCATCACTGCCAAAATATTTTCCAGCAGATACCACCCCTAGCTGCAGCAGTGCGTGGTAGCAGTGCTATGTTTTAACCCTAATTAATCGTTAGAAAATGTGATTTAGGGCCTTGCCGCTGAATGTGCGGTTTATGGACCAGCAGCTCATAAAGAAGTAAATCAGAATCTTCATTTCACCGAGTGCTGGGTGGTTAGCACACACAGGAACATGTGAGGCACATGCTGGGTTAAGTTGTTGTAGAATGTGTGGACGGAGTGGTTGCAAGTTTTATTCAATTTGCCTGATTATGTATTAGCACAGACCTTTTAAAATAGTCTTGTACCAATGGAAGAAAACAGCAGTTTTTCTTATTTTGTGTATGCTGAGATATTTAGAAGATACTCCAAACAGGTGCATTTTCTCATTAGATTTATTTTGTTACAAAACCTATTTTTAGCAAGTGGGAAAACAAGGTTGGTTTATTTTCTCTTTCCCTTGAACTTCTTGCCTGTCACATTTGTTCAACATAAATCTACAATTTAACACGTAGCAAATGAGTCATCTTTCTGTTGCTGCACTTAATAAGACCATTAACATTGTCTGGCCTTTAGAAGCCCTTTATACATGGGGAGGCTGTCACTGGGGTGAGCTCTGAATTGAGCATAAATAGGTCAGGGCCTTGTATTCTCTGACCTTGGGCGCTCAGTTCTACTTAGAACTTCTGTTTCTGCTGAAGAAATAGTACAGCAGCTTTGTATGTGAGGACAGACATTAAGGCAGGCGCTTTTACCTTCTTTATTTCACGTCAAACTTTAGTCAGATACTGCATTGTTGGGGAGCTTCCTCTATTTTAAGATTCTTCCCAAATCCAGGGACCAGCTGTGTGGGCGGACGTTTACTTGGAACTAACCACCTGCCCCTCCACTCAAGGGCCGGCGTGTCTTTGAAGCCCTAGGTCCATTACCCAGAAGCTGGTTCTGCATTTTCCTGCCCCTGGCCTTCCAGTGAAGGCTGGTTCTGTTTGCGTATTTCCTGCCGCCCTCTGCTTTGACCCGCTGTCCTCGGGGTGCTGGGTGCTAGGTTATCAGCAGTGAACACATTTGGATTCTTTCCTCTGGTAGATGCTGTGGCCAGAGGTCCTCCCCGCCTGTGCTGGCGCGCAGTCCGGAAAGGCTTCCTTGGTTTGTGGTTCCTCAGCACTCACCCAAGTTAGTCTGTTTAATTTAGTTTATTATCATTAAATGCTGGCTGTATGCTCACACTGGACACTTCCAGGACTCTTTGGGGATGACTGAGAAAGTGTGTCTCTGTGTCTCGGGGCTGAGGAGGAGGGCTGGAGTGGAGCCTTGTCCTTGACTCGTCCCTTTGTAGTGTGCGATGTAGAAAAGCCTTCTTCATGGGCCCGGCAGGTCCTCTGCTGCCCAGGCAGAGCTTGCTGGGGTGAGCAGAGACACCGAAAGAGAAGAGGTGATGTTCTACATTTCAGAGCACTTTTGCTTACTGCACTGAGTCTTAGCTGGTCACTTTGCTCTGTACGTCCTGCACACACAGCAACAGGGTACATCAGTGACACCTGTGTTTTCATCTTAGCGAGAATCTCAACAATACCTCTGGAATCTTTGGATGAACCTCTGGAACATTACTGACAAACTAATGTCTTTTGCAGAGACATCTCTTTTTCCATCTGATTAGTCTGGCTTTGAGGAGCGGGATGAATTCTGGTTGTATTGTCACCTCTAGATTCTTTTTTTCCCTACTAGTGGAGAAAGAAGGCATTTATAGGGAGTGGAAAAATTCAAATGGCAAAGAATTAAAAACAGGTTAAAACTTTATTTTACTTTAAATAACTTTTGTTGTATTTCTGACCATGTAATGTTTACCTCTGGTTAATTTCTCTTGATTTTTTTTTTAATATTACAAGATGCCACTTTGTAAATCCCCCAAATCATGGAAAGCAGTTTTAAGGAGTGATTTTCAGGGTTTTGTTTTTCTTTAATTGAAAAATCTGTTCTTAATTTTCCCACTCCCTTTATCTACTTCTCTCGGCATTGTAATAGTTACGTTGCATTCATTAAGGGCTCCAGCCCTTGAGTTCTTGAAAATTTAGTGCTTACACAGTTGTGAGGACCATATCAGTTTTTCCCCACTCATTTCCAGCCTGCGTGTTATGGAACACAGAGGAAACACCTCTCTGGGCCTGTTCTATTTCATTCCCCTGGGATCTGGATGAGACCCGTCCCCTGGCTCTAGTCTGTACTTGGCGTGCCTGCTGTGCGCACCAGGCACTTGGCTGACGTCTGAGCAAGGCTCTGCCCTCCGAGCAAGGCTCTGCCCTCCAGGAGAAGCGCTGTAGCCGAGAGGAGAGCAGTGGAGAGGAGGAGATGGAGCTGGTCTTTCCCTTTGTTGCATCCACACTGTGCAAGACTATAGCCTCATGCATATGCAGAGCCTTCAGTAGCAGATGGGCTGCTTTTTAAGGAGAGAGTGACAGCTTCACAGAGGATAACTAAGCAAGTCTAAATTAACTGAAGTCTTTTGTTTTGAAAGAGGTCTGTTAATGAAATGAAGCTTGTACTTACAGAAAGCACAATAACCAAAATTAGATAAAACCCATTAGATGGTTTATGTGAGATATTAGGGATTTGCAAAATTAGCCCTCATGAGTTGGGAGAAATAGTAACCTATTTCTGTCTGGGCAAGATTTTGCTGCTTCTGTGTATCTGAAGTCAGAATCATAGTCCCTGAGGCTGAAATGCCTCCTCACAGGCGGGGCAAGTCAAGTGTGCAGGTGAGCGTCCTCTTTATAGTTGGGTCAACTAGCCTGTTCTGGTACCTCTGACAAAATGGCTAAAGTGGCTGAGGAAACTTTGTTGCATCATAGCAAAGGCATTGTCGAAGTGCACCGTACTGTAAATGAGATGAATAGCAACGTTTTTGTTTTACTTTTCTGAGCCTGATTTTAGGGTGCCCTGAGCTTCCATACTGGGTTCAGAGCCAGCTCGAACCTCGGCAAGGCAGAGCGTCACTTGCTGACGTTTGTGAAGGATGGCTCAGTAAGCGCTCTCCCAGGATGGCCTCCCCGCTGACTTCACCATTGGAGACATACCTTCGGGCTGAGCTGGTGTCCACTGAGTGTGTGTTTAAACACATCTCTGCAGGGTGGAGGCGAGCCCTCCTGGGCTGCTGTCACTGGTGGCTCAGAGGCTCAGCTGGCCAGTGGGCCAGCTCAGTGGGGTGGCCTCCAGGATGGGAGATAGCGTGTCACCTTTTGGGGGAAGCCAGCAACTGTTCCCATGAGTCAGACCCAAGAAACAATTTCTGATAATTGTGATTTTATCAAAAACATCTTGTTCTTACTGTACAATGGCACAAAAGCTTTTCCATGACATGTTGACCACAAACTGTTGGAACTGGACATGCTTAAATACGGAAGCCAGTTTCAAGACATCTTACAAAATGACTGGTGAAAAAAACCACGCCAAGAATATTTGTCAGTGGAGCTTTTATAAGAGGTGCAACCGACACTCATAGGCCACGCCAAAAAGGCAATTGCTTCTACTGGGTCATCGGTGTTTAAAAAAAGTAACAAGAATTTTTGTGATAGTACAATATCAGTCATTTACAGTGATGATGCCTGATAATGCATTTTGAATGTTTGAGGACATTTAAATATGTGAGTTACCTTAGTGAAAAAGTTGTAAAAGTGATGACCCATAAACGCTGTGGAAGCCACAGAACAAATCAGCGCATCCACGCTGCAGGAAGGGGGGAAGGATGAGATCAGGGTGCGGTGCAGGCGCCCTGGGCCGGCTTCCGGTCACAGCGGCCCTGATGCTCAGGTCTGCGTCCATTTGCTAGATCTTCTTTCTCCCACCTGGTCCCCACTACTTAGAAGGGGACTCGCAGGTACACACGTCATGAGTCCGTTAGCTCCTTCTGTCACTCTCTCCCCTGTGGTAGTGTTGGAGGAGGAGACAGTATAGTCATTTGTAATATAATGTAACTGATTACATAAACGTACCAAATGTATACATCTGGCTAGAAGAGTACTTTGCGGTAAATCCCCTCTTATGGTATTTTTTAGTTTCTTTTTCTGGATCTTCAAGGAAATAACTCCATTTTTCTGATCCAGGCCAGTTTCTGTGACTCTGTTCTGTAGGGTCCTCACGTCCTCTGCAAACTGATCACTTTCTGCAAAACGCCTCATGTTCTTTGCTGCCGTCCACCCACTGAACCCTTCTTGCTGAGGAGGAGGAGGTGTGATGTGGGAAAACCAGGAGTGCTTTTCTCACCCGTTTGATTGACAGCGCAGATGGTGAGGAAAATCCCTTGAGGAACTAAAAATGGAGTGAGTGGTAGCAGAACCACTTTAGGACCACTGTAGGGTTCCCACCCTTTTATTTAGGCGCCAGAGTTCTGCTTCCCAGCTGAGAGTGAGCTCCGTGGAGGCGGCCTTGGCTTGCACACCACCGGCACCCTAGACAGTGGTTCTTTAAAATGATAACAGCAAAGGCCAACAGTGAGTGCTTCCTGTGTGCCAGGTACTGTGCTAAGCACTTTAAATATGCTATCATACTTAATTCGTGTAGTCTTAACAGGGGAATATTGTGATCGCCGTGTTTTATGGATGAGAAAACAGGTTGAGTAAAGACTCCAGTTTCGAGTACCCGGTGTGCAGGGGAGGTGGAATTCAAGCATCAGCTTGCTAGTGTGTGAGCTCTCAACCCACGATGTCATACTACCTCTTTGTCACATACTCAGTTTCTAAAGGAATATTTGCTGAGCAAAAGAATGAGTGTCCGAACTCAAATTAATTCTCTGAAACCACATGGGCACGTTTTATGTCCTCTTAGAATAAACTGCTCTTCATGTCAGGGGTCATCCAGGGTGCAGGGTGCGGGGCTTGGTACTGCTCAGGATTCGGGGAGAGGTGTTGCCCTGGTTATAAACACCCAACCTGGGATACCAGTGTGAACAGCGTAACAGTTTCTTCTCTTTCTGTAGCCTTTTCCAAACAAAACAGTCAGGCACAATTCAACAGGGAGACTTGACTTATAAACGTAACATATATTGCTTAATGGTAATGACAAGTTAATGTGATGTTACTTATAGAATGGCACTGTCATTTAAGTACAAATTAAAATGTAGGTTTTCGTCCCGGCTCTGTATGTAGTAAGCGGAATGTGCTGGGAACCACAGAGCCCTGTCGAGGGGGACAGCCACTTCACTAGAAGCACAAAACATTTGATTTACTGAAAATAATACTAGAGTATTTGTTCAAAGAGGGGTAGCAAGGAAGTGACTTGGGTGAGGGTACTACTTTCTGGAGGAGAGAACATTGGACTGTGAGTCAGAAAATCTACACTTTAATCTAGTTCTTCATTTTAAATTTCTATTGCCTTTAGCGAAGGCATTCCTGCTGTTAATACTTTAATGCGTATTTCTAACTACACAGGAAAATACAGCAACCTCCTTTGTGCCTTTATAATGATACACTGTTATTTTGGTAGAATTTTCTGGCTTCCACCACTACTGACTTTATCTTCTTAAAAAGCAGATCTAATCACATTACTCTTCATTTTTTCTTTTCCTCACTCCAATTTTTATCGAGTGCTTACTGTGTGCCAGGAAATGTTATGTCCGTTATATATAGACTCTCACTGAATTACGTCAGTCACATTGTGAGGTGGGCACTGGTAGCCAGTGTCACCGCTGAGAAGACTGAGACACGGGAGAACTCGGAGTGACAGAGGAGGCGACGGGCTGTTAGCTGTTAGCAAACGCAGACGGTCCGGGGCTGGAACCCGCACTGTCAACTAGTGCTTTGCTGCCTGTCAGGGCAACGGTTTTTTTCCCCCTCGAAAATCACTGAACAAGATATTAATGAGCCATTAATGCATGTCAGTTACTGTGCCAGGACCTTGGGTTCCGACAGTCTCTCTGCGAGGGCGCCTCGGACCGGAGTGCTCCCCTGATAGGCGTCGGGGCGCGTACTCACGGGCTCGGGGCCGCGCCCGCGCCGCCCCCTTACCCGGAAGGCGGCGTAGTAAACCGTCTCAGACCAGTCTGCGGCTTGGGGCCCCAAAGGCAACAAGGTTTTCGGCCTTCACCGTTCCCGGTTCGTGTTGGAAGATGCCAGTAATGTAAGCCGCCTCTTACACCGCACGGCGTCAGGCCGCGCGCACAGCAGCGAGGGCGGGGGCGCACGTCTGGAGCCACCACGTGGGTCACCTCCCCCTGCGCGCAGCAGGGCGCGGTGCTCTGGGAGTCACTCTCCTCATCTCTGATGGGGAAGGTCGGTCGGTCCCTTCCTCACAGGACCGCTGGCTGGAACAGGAAGGCCCAGCGCGTGTAAGGACTGTGGTGCTCGGCCCAGGGGAAATACTCCTGCCGGGGGGTGTGGGTGTGTGTGTGTGTGTGTGTGTGAGACACACACGGTACATAGTCAGGTATATCTGTGTGGAAATACATCATTTATGTATCATATATATGTATATGTATATATATAGTATTCTTGTTTAGGTTACGATTATAGTTTGATTTGAAACGTGCACTTCCATTTCTGACCCTGAGTTTACAGGTCAGTGTACATTATTCTCCTGGGATATGAATGTCGCCCTATGAGCTGTGGCCCGCGGGGCTCAGCTGCTTGGGCGTCGCGCACACCGGAAGGTCAGCGGTTCCGTTCCCGTCGGCACGTGCCTGGGCTGCGGCTCTGCGCGCGGCCCCCTCGCGGCGCTTGCGGAAGGCGGTCCGCGTTTCTCTCTCACCCTCTCTCCCTCCCTTCTACGCTCTGTCTTTAAAAAAGAAAAAAGAAAAAGAAAAAGGTTGCTATATGAGGCAGATCGTTTTCACATAGAAGCTATTTTTCTAGTTTTAGAGATCCACTCTCCCCCCTGGTTCTAAAAGTGTAATTCGTGTCGTTATGCGGGCTGTGGTAGGAGCGAGAGTAAGGGTTTCAGCCCCGAGTTGTTTGGATGCCCTGAGAACGTTGGGTTTCCATCGTAACCGTGAGAAATTTGGTTTGTGGTTTTCCTATTCATTTATGGATCTATAGAAGCTGAAAATGAGATCTTTCTCCATTGAGATGAATTATCTGAAAAGACTATGGCAATGCCTTTTTTATTTTTTATCTGGAATGAGAACAACACTTTTTCCGCCCTAAGCTTCTCTCGTCTTTTAACATGCAATTTTGGCCATTATCCCACTTTCCCATTCTCTTCCTTATTCCTTGTTACATTGTAGGATCTCATTTTAAAGTTCAAAAGCAGGACCAAAGGCTTAATTCTCGGATGTTTGGGGAAGATCATACATAGTATGAGAAAAATTGAGTTCCTTCCTTTGTAATACTATGATTTTTATTGACACCTTCGCCTCCCTCTTAGGATCATGCATAAGACAGAAAAGAAATTCCTTAAATTTTCATTGTGCCTCTCTGTAGTTGAACTGAACGGTGAGTGTGTGTTGGGTGGAGTGCTAGCATGTGGCATGGGCGTAGGAAGGATATTATAAGAACAAAATCATCATTAAGAAATGAATGAGTCCTGTATTTTTATACCCTGAGCGTCTCAGAGAAGGAAAAGGCTGGACACCTGCATTTCGGTGCCCAGTTTTGGGAGAGAGGGTATCTGGTTTAAAGCTACTGCATTCTTATTTAGCAGATCACTTTGTCAAAGGGCCACACATCAGAGGCCTGTTTTTCAATTTTGGACATTTTAGTAGATAAGATATAGTTGGCATATGATAGACTGCACGCATTTAAAGTTTATAGTTTGATAAGTTGGGCGTATATGGAAACTCTGTGAACTGCCCCCACAATCAGAATATGGAACACCCCCCCCCCCCCCCCCGAAAGGGTGTCTGCGCTCCCTGGCAGCCCCCCCCCCCCCCGCCCCGTGCCCCCCATCCTTCCCTGCCTGCTGGCAGCCACTCGCCTGTTTTCTCTCATAATATGCTCGTTTGGACTTTATAGAGTTTTAGATAAATAGAATCATACCGTTTGCACCCTTTCTTTTGATATTTGTCCACATTGCAGCATGTACCTGTAATTCTTTTTTTTTTTTTAATTGTGAATAGTAGTATTCCATTGTATGGAAATAACACGGTTTATTTATCTATTCGCTCTTCATAGGTATTTGGGTTGTTTCCAGTTCAGTGTTACAATGAAGTTGCTATCAATATTTGTGTACAAGTATTTGTATGCACATATGAGTGCATTCTCTTTTGTAAATATCTGGGAATAGAAAGGTTGAATCAAATGATAGGTATGTTTAAGTTTTTAAGAAATTGCCAACCTGCTTTCCAAAGTGGTTGTACAGTTTTACATTCCTACCTGTGGTGGATGAGAGATCCAGTTTTTGACCTAGTCATCAACACTTGAGCTGATCAGTCTTTTGAGTTTTAGCTATTCTAATAGGCACATAGTGTGGTATCTTATTAATTTACATTTCACTCACAGCTACTGATGTTGAGCATCTTTTCATGTGTTTATTTACCTTCCATAAGGTCTCTGTTGCAGTTACTCAACTACCATTTTAGGGTGAAAGCACCTGTACACAATATGTAAATGAATGGGTGTGGGTGTGTAGTTCATTGAAGTTTTATCTACCAAGACAACAAACAACAAAAAAACGGAGCGTAGGATGTATATGGCCTTCAGATTGTAGTTTGCTGACTCCTGACATAGATGATCATGTTGTCTGCTGAAAAAGACAGATTTACTTCTTGGATACTTAAAAAAAAATGTTTTTTTCATGCCTAATTGCTCTGGCTAAAACCTCTGATACAATGTTGACTAGAAATGGTGAGAGTGCCTATCCTTGTCTTACTTCTGACCTTCGGAGGAAAGCATTTAGTTCATTATTAATTAATTAATCCTGCTATTAATATTAATATTAATCCTGAATTAAGCTATACTTAATAATTTTTCATTATTAATTATAATCTTAGCTGTAGGTTTGTCATGGGTACTGTTTATCAAGTTTAAGAAATGTTCTCAATTCCTAATTTTGAGTTTAATTGAATGAGCTTTTTAGTTTACTAATTTTCTTCAATTTTTTTTCTGTTGTCTCTGTCAAGAAGTTTCTTTCTACTCCCCAGTTTATTAAAAACCAGGAATGAATGTTAGATTTGGTCAAATGACTTTTATACCTTTATTGAGAATGTCATACAGTTTTTCTTTGTTAGTATGATAAATTACATTGATTGGTTTTCAAATGATAAGCCAACCTTGCATTCCTGGGGTGAACCTCAGTTGGTATTTTTAAAATGTATTTTTGGATTTGATTTGCTAAGATTTTATTTGGAATTTTTACATCTATGTTTATGAGATATATTGGTCTATAGTTTTGTCATAATACTTTTTTCTGGTTTGGATATTAGGGTAATGCTGGCCACATACTATGGATAAGGTGGGAATATTTCCTTCTCTTTTCTGAAAGAGTTTGTTCAGAATTTGTATTATTATTATTGTTTGAAATATTTGGTAGAATTCACCAGTGAAGCTGTCTGGACATGAAGTTTTCTTGTGGGGAAGATCTTACCTTAATAAAAAAAATAGACATAAATATATATTCAAGTTACTTTGTGAGTGAGCTTGGTAGTTTGGATCTTTCAAGGAATTTATTCCCTCTAAATTGTAAGTTTAGAAGCATAAACTTACTCATAACATTGTCCGACGTTCTGTTACTACATGGACAATTGTAGGGCTGTCACCTCTCGTTCCTGATACTGTTTATATGTATCTTCTGTCTGTTTTCCCTGATCAGTCTAGGTAGAGGTTTATTAATTTTACTGATCTTTTCATAGGATCAGCTTTTAGTTTTACTGGTTCTCTATTTTTCTTTTGGTTTTACTGGTTCTCATCATCATGAGAATTCTTTCTCATGATTTCTGCTTTGATCTTTATTATTTCCTTTCTTCTGCCCACTTTGGATATAATTTTCCCCCCTCCAATTTCATAATATAGAAAGCTGAGGTCATTTATGTGAGACCTTTTTTCTTTTCTAATATAAGCCTTTAGGGCTATAAATTTCATTCTTAATTACTGATGTAGTAGCTTACCACAAATTCTGACCTGCCATGTTTTCATTTTCATTCAGTTAAAAATACTTTCTAATTTCCCTCTTGATTTCTTCTTTGATCTATGGGTTATTGAAAAGCATGTTATTTAGTTTCCAAATATTAGGGATTTTTCAGATACCTTTCTGTTACTGATTTCTGTCATTGTGGTTAAAAACAGACTGTGTGTGATTTGAATCTTTTAAAACTTAATGTGATATGTTTTATGGCCCAGAATATGGTCTATTTCTCATGTGCACTTGAAGAGAATGATTTAAAATCTAGAACCATACTGATTTTCTGTTTACTTGTTCTATTATCAAGAGAAGTATATTTAAATCTGCAACAATAACTGCATTTCTGTAGCTTTATTATTAGGTGCATCATTGTTTGGGTTTGTTATGGATGACCTTTTTTTTTTTTAATCCTCACCTGATGATATGCTTATTGATTTGAGAGTGCGGGGGGTGGGGGAGAGAGAGAGAAACATCGATGTGAGAAACATCCCATACGTGCCCGAATGGGGTATTGAACCCGCCACCTAGGTATGTGTCCTGCCCCAGGATTGAACCTGCAGCCTTTTGGTGTACAGATGACGCTCCAACCGCCTGAGCCATGTGGCTAGGGCTGGGTGACCTTTTTTATTCCTGGTTATATTTGCTCTTAAGTCTACTTTGATATTAACATAGCCACCCCACTTTTTTGACTAGTGTTAGTATAGTAAATCCTTTTATTTCTAACCTATTTATATCTTTACATTTAAACATGCTGTGCTTTAAAAAATATTGGATTGGACAAGCTCTGCCTTTTAATTGGAATGTTTAGACCATTCACATTTAATGTGGTTATTTATATAGTTAGGTTTAAGTTTATTCTGTTGCTGTTTGTTTTATATTTGTTTCATCTATTTTGTTCCCCTTTTCCTGTTTGTTTCTTTTTCCCTTCTTTCAAATTAGTATTTCTTCTTCTATTTTATTTCTTTTGTTAGTTCATTAGCCGTAATTTGTTACCTTGAAACATTTAAAAAAGTAGTGGTTAGTATTTGGTAGAGTGCTCCTTAACTGGAGTTTGTTTGATGTTTGCTCATAATTAGACTTGGGTTATAGGTTTGGGGTGTGGTGGGGTGGGTATGGGAATACCACTGACATGCAGTACCCTGCTCATCATACATATCCAAGGGCCCATAAAATCATCATGACATGTTACTGATAATGTTACTTTGATCTCCAGTTTTAGGTGGTGTCTTCCAGGTTTCTCCACGGTAAAGTTACTGTTTTTCCCTTTTTGAACTCTATTTGTTTGAATTCCAGCCTACAAGGAGAGAGAAATTAGACTTCACCTTCTGGAGGAGGAGTATCAAATCATTTGCAGACATATGATAAAACCACCACAATCGCTAATAGATACTTCGGAGGATAAGATGTTCGGCAGCCACCAGAGTATCCGCTTCTCCTCAAGCTTTTCCGGTCACGGTGGTGCCCATCAGGGGGCGTGGCCCGCAGCGCCCATTGCTCAGGTGTGCTGCAGGTGATTTCCTATTTCCCTCATGTCCCCTACACTTACTAACTGGAGTTCTTCCATGAAGAAAATTTGCCCTCTCATTCCCATTTATTTGCTTACTCATTCACTTAGTTATATTATTATGGACTTGTGGATATTTCATTCTTTGTGTTACAGTCCAGTATCATCTTATTTTATTTATTTATTTATTTACTTTGCTGAGATCTTCCAGCTTTTGCCACTGGAAGCCTTTTCAGTTTGGCTCCTGGTCTTTTTGTTGTTGTTCGTGTTAGCATTTCTTCACTTTCTGGTACTACAAGTTGCTCCAGGCTCCTCTTGTATTTTTCCCTGCCCTAGCCCTAGAACCAGCCGTTCTCCAAGGAGCCTTAGTTCTCTGTATCAGAGAATGGTACTTACACACCAAGATCTGGCCCTGGCTGGTGTGGCTCAGTGGATTGAACCAAAGGGTCACCGGTTCCATTCCCAGTCAGGCCACATGTCTGGGTTGTAGGCCAGATTCCCAGTGGGGGGCACTCGAGAGGCAACCACACATTGATGTTTCCTTCTCTTTCTCCCTCCCTTCCCCTCTGTCTAAAACTAGATAAATAAAATCTTAAAAAAAAAAAAAAAACCAACGTCTGGGCACTGACTGTACTTGGTGTTACTGAGGTGTCAGTACTTCTCGGGTCTCTTTGTAGACAGGGTTAGGGGTTATATGTATCTACACTAACCTATGTATATAAACAGGTCTATATTTACTCCTCTATTTGTTTATATATTAAAATACACATTTGTTTACACACTGGTATCTCTGACTAACCCAGCACTACAGAATTAACTCTAGCCTTTCCCTTTTGCATATTTATAATTTCTTTCTTTGTCAGTGATAAACTTTTCTCTCATTACCTATGGGATATTTATAATTCTTATTTGTTTAATCCTATTATGCAGATAAAGTATTTTCAGAGTTGCTAACGCAAACACTTTTGAGAAACAAATTTATCAGCTAGAATACAGTGTTTGCGTGAAATTCTTCTGTTCGTAGCCTTATAATATCTAGTCAAAACACTGTTTTCCGAAGTTATTTATGTCAACTCCTTTCTGCCCCACCCCCTTAAGTGAGGTTGTGTTATTTGTAATACAGTTAATTTCATTTATCAGAGTCTGCATTCCATCCTGATTCTCTGGACATCCTGGATGATATATTTATACTTATATTTTTCCATTTGTATACGGTAAAATTCTGTCTTCGTGCTGTATAGTTTTAAAGAGTCTGACGAATGCTTAGCCACGTATTCCCCGTGACAGCACTGCACCCAAACAACACCATGATGCAGCCCATTGTAGTCAGCCCAGCCCCTTACCCCTTTCTTTTAAAAAAAAGTTACTTCTTGAAATAAATTATTTCATACATCCTTAGAGTGTATTTTGTTACTACAATAAACCATAGGATGCGAAAATTTTTTTTCAGACTAAATTTTGACATGAAAAATTATGCAGGTTTTCCAGGGCTAGCTCGAGTCATTAAGTCCTGTTAGGCTGAGGTCAGCAGTAGGGAAAGCCAGCTAAGAAGACTGTTGCTTTGTCTTCTTTTTGTTCTAGAGTGATGAAAAATCTTTGATGTGGCTTCTCAGAGAATACTTTCCTCTCTAAGTAAAAGAAAATTTTCCTATCTCTAGTAAAGCAATTGAAGATCAATGAATGTTAGTCAGCCACTTTAAAAACAAAGTCACCTGTTAGTGACAACTGTCTAAAGCCTACCAGTATTAATACTTAAGAAATCTCTCAGTGTAATGACATAGCCTCGCTGACTGTGCCTGTATTCCATTTTATTTCCTCTCTCCTTCTTTACACTTTGCACTCTTTCCCTTTTTCTGTGTTCACTTATATATGCATTTATTCAGTAAACTGTATATATTTAGTCCTGACTACATGTATCACTATATTGGCCTGTTTTTGTTCTGTGTCCTTAGAATGAGCTTTAATATAAAATTATGTGTTTTTTTAATTGGTTATATTTATTAAATATATATTCTGGTCTGAATTTAAAATATAAGCAGACTTTTATTTTTTGTTGAGATAAGAAAAAGCAAATTAAATTGCTCTTTATAGGATTTGTTTAGTCTGTATATGAATCAGGGATCATCAGTAGAAAAAGTGTGTTCCTGACTGTAGTAAAGAAGAAATATTTGGTAGTTTGCAGTCCTTTCTTCTGCCTCAGGTGGGACTGCACTAAAATTAATGTGAGCATATGAGGGTTTCACTTCTTGTAAAGACCACTCCCTGCCCCTCCCCTGTTCTCCAACATCTCAGTCCCCATTGGAATATTTCATGGCATTTAAAAAAACATATTAAAACTAAAGCCCATGTGTTGTAGTTTGAATATTTTTCCTCTTGTGGATGTCAGTGGAATAAAACAAAACAAAAACAAAATGAATAACTAGTCCTTGTCTTTTACATAGTGGTTCTTGGCTGGTGCGATTACCCTCCCTGGTCAAGCCTAGGGCCCTGCGGTGCTCACCGTTCAGGCTCTCAAGTCAGCGCCCCCGTGCCCTGCCGGCTCCCCCACAGCCAGCGAGGCTGTCTCCCTGCGCTTCTGACCGGTGCCAAGATGGGGGGGCTGGGGGGCGGGGGTCTGGGAGCGAGCTCTAGAGAGGACACTCTGGAGGGGAGTCTGCCGTGTCTGCAGTTGAGATGCAGATGTCATTTTGAATTATTTCTCTACAGCGTAGGAGAGCGGGCCTTCTCACAGAATTTTCTGATCCTGGAATCTGTAATCACACGTGAGCTTGTATTGCAGGGCAGGGCTCACAGAGAACAGCTTTCGGCTGCGGTCCTATTCTCAGGGCAGTTGTTGGGGATGATTTATTTCCAGATGAAGTATTCACAGAATGAGAAAGCGCCTCGACACATGTTCTTTGTTTAGTCAAACATATTTGTCATGCCTCAGTACCTCTGAGATGGGTCTCACTGCAGCCGACAGAGGATTTTATGTGCTCATCTGTGCTTCAGCGCTGCGGATACTTCACAGTTGCTCTAATTGGGCTGCAATTAGAAAAAGTGATAGTGCCAGGCTCGTGTGAAGATAGGGACCCCTTCCACCCAGCCGTTGTATCACTCTGGTTGGTTCCTCACTGCGGGAGAACACTGCAGGTTGATCTCCGCTGCATAGACTTGTGAACCATAGAGAAAACGGAGAAATCCCTGCACTATTCCAGTAGAAATGGTGTCATTATTCTGGATGATTCTTTCCCTCTCCTTCTCTTCCACTTTGCCTCCCCTTTACCTGTTCCCCTACCTCACTCCTCTCTACGCTCTCCCCCTTCATTTCCCTTCTCCCCTTTTCCCAGCTCCTGGTGTAGGTTGTTTTATTCGTATTTTTACCTGGTGGTTCGAGGCTGAAAGGACGTATAAGACCTAGCCCTTCTTTTCTTCTTTTGGCATTCTGCTGTGGCTTCGATTACTATGACAGTAATTTCTTTGCACGATAATTCTGGACTTTCTGCTTAAACTGTATAAACCTAAGTATTAGAGACGGATGGGGGCTGAGGAAAAGTCCTTCCAAAGTAGTTGTTTCCTCAAACACTCCTAGCCAAGATGGCTGCTAGGTGAGTTTTACTCGGGTGTTATCCGACTTGGTTAGTCAGACTCGGTGTCAGGAAACACTCAGTGGCTTTGGTTTGGAGATAGAATTAAATAGAAACAAGATCATTTCAAATCAGTGGCATCTCAGCTGATGTCTTCCTGCTAGCAGAACATTGGACTATGACATGCTAGTGCTCCAACTCTGCGTTTAGGGTTGCCACTGAAAGCTGCTTTGGGGAGTGAGAATACATGCAGCGAGATAATGTAGGCTTTTCTTCTAAAGGGAAGATTCAAAAGAAGAAGTGCCATACCCATTGTATTAGTGAGGGTTCTCCAGAGAAACAGAACCATAGGGTGAATACAATAGGATAGAATGTATTTACTCTAGGAATATATGGAGTATATGTATAAAGAGATTCACGATAAGAACTGGCTCCTGTGATTAGGGAGGCTGGCGAGGTAGACCTGCGGGTGGGCCAGCCGCCTGGAGACCCCGGGGAGCAGAAGGGGAGCGGAAGGCGCAGGCGAGGCCCGCGGGCGGCCTGTCTGCGGGAGGAAGCTCTCTCGTGCGGGGAGGCCGGTCTTTTTGCTGCAGTCATGCCTTTCGACTGGTTGGATGAGGCCTGTCCACATTATGGAGGGCAGTGTGCTTGCTCAAAAGGTCACCAATCTGAATGTTAATTTTATCCAAAAACACCTTCTAAGTTGACACATAAAGTGAACCATCACAGCCAGATGTAGTTGGAGTTCCATGAAGTTTGCTTGGGTCGTTTTATGCTTTAGTTTTAAGGGTCTCTTTGTATAACCGTTTTGTTTAGCCAGAGTAATAATGGGCAATCTGCTCCTGTCAAAACTTATCTTTAATTGATTTACTACGTATTCTTTGCTGTGTGTATGGATGACTGGGCCTGGAAAATATTATTGACTCATACTTTCTCTCCTTGCTCTTAAATTCCTTAAAAAATTGGTTACGGAACTGAGACATAGTTGAAAAGATGCTGTCTTAATGGGACATTTTCTTCTCTAAGCTGGATTCCACTAAGCAAGCGCGCAGAAGAATAAAGATGTAAGTATTCTCCACTGGAACGCCTGCAGAGCCATTTTATATATAGACTCGCGCCCCAGAAGACCAGCGAGGTCCCCCAGTGAGCCCTGCTGACGTGCGACCGCGCTGCTCCAGCCCTGGTCAGAGAACGTTTCTTTTGAGCAGGAGACGAACTGGACAGAATGCCAGAAGGCTAAAAATAGCTCTTGAGCGAGCCAGACATACATAAACGATTTCTTAGTGAGCAGCACATCTGACTCAAAGTGAAAACATTTTCTAAAAGAACTTCTTTCCCCTCTTGCTTTACAGTAGTAAGTATAAACCCAAATAAATTTAATTTTTCATGGAGAGGGAGACGGCCATTGACTTCTCTCTCTCAGCTCTCCCTGCAGTTAAATGATCATAGCCATTATTAAAGATAGAAGGAAGCCCCTTTATCGCCCAGCATCCCATTCCTGAGCCAGCCAGCCTGTTATGCTGTTAAGATCAGCTTTGCTTTCATAAGAGAAAAGGACAGGTAGTTTTCACAGTGAGACCTTGACCTGTCTGGATGTGCATCACGTGGCCAACTTTGGAATTCAGTTTTCCAGGGAGTCTCCTTGCCTCAGGGTGCTTGCCCGGGGCAGTCAGGCTGAGGCTGCTGGGAGAATACGTCCACGTCAGCCAGCCTCTCCTGAATCGGAGTTTGGGGGCTGAGACTAACATTGCCGCGACGTCTTACGGCTTTCATGTGTGGTCTGTTAGGATAGTTTATGCTGTCATTAGGTTCTTGAGTTCTGCCGAACAGTAAGGAAAGCAGACCTCATCCCCATGCCCAGCGACAGGGCTGCGCTTTGGTGGACACAGGTGTAGACTTTGGGCCGGGTCTGACATGTGAACGATTCAGTCCCGTTTCCCAAATGGGGCTGTACATAAAAACCACCGGGGATGCTTGGAAAAAAATACAGAGCCAGGCCTTTTCCAGCCCGCTGAATTAGAATTCGTGGGGAGTGCACGCCAGCGGCTGAGGAGGTGGGTTAGGAAATGACATTTTAAATGACCGGTCAGGCATCGGATCCCTAGACGCTGGCAGGATAGCTGAAAGGTCTCTCATACTGGAATAGGAATCTGCAGTTGTTGACCACAGCTGCTGAATTGTTCCAGGTTATGAAAGGGAAGGGCAAACAAAGAAACAGACGTTCCAGAGAACAATCTGAGGAGCCCGCGGAACTAGGGAGGCCACTGTGAGAGTGAGCATTTCCTCTCCTGCCTTATCACCCCGATCTGCCTGCTCCCTCCGCTGCCTGCTGCCTCCGCTTAACTGTTTCCCCAGCTTCCCGGGAAGGAAGGGACGGCTGTGTGGAAGATGCCCTGCCATCTGGTTATCATCCCAGGGGCTTTTAAAAGAGGGAACTTCCTTTGCAAACTCATCTAAGAAAGGGTCTCAGTAGAACAATGGGATATAAGTTTAGGCTTAAGGTTCTGAGTCATGTTTCCCTTTTCATTCCAGACCCTCTGTCTTTTTTAGTTCTGGATAGATTGTAATGATATGTTTCTTACAAGATTATGAAATCGGGCAGGGAAGGAGGGAACAGGGGTCAGAACTGGCTTTCGGTCTGTACTTTGAGCTTGTGGACACTGGCCTCCGGGCCCTGACCGCCGCCTGGGAAACGGGTGCAGCCGTTCTCGCCTCCCTCGGCGGGGAGGGCTGCTGGGGGGCTTCCTGCTGGCTGTTCGGGATGTGCTGGGAGACAGCCCAAACAGTACCCAGGACACTGTAGAGTTCTTTCCGTTTCCAGCATCCTATGTGCTTACCCTTTAGTTTCCTCCTGCTTTGTTAATCATCAAAGTGTTGGTGGGAGAAGTAGAGCGTCTGCTTTGTTCTTAGGCATCGGCCCTGTAGGCTGGGCTGACTGTCGGGTTCAGAGAAAAGTACCTTCACGGTTCACGTCTCCTTTTTAGCAGGACTGTAAACTGAACGACAGGAAGCAGCTTACCCATGGCATGTACTACGTGTCAAGATAATGCTCTCTGTGAGCGGCAGGTCTCACCTCTCTCTGTCTGCCTGCCCTGAGCACTGCTGATCGGCCCCTTGTCTGTGCACCCATGTGACCCATCCCCAGCCCACCCTTCTCTTCTCAGGAAAAGCATATGTTTTCCTTCTAGACCATTGTCCAGAGGAGGTGAGATACTTGTCATTCTTGAGCCCACCTGCTTGATCAGTTGATACTGGAACGTAGAAAGTGACCCCCAGGTCCTCTGGCTCTCTGACCCAACGAGGCAAAGGCTGATATCAGAGGCGGCGGCGCGGAAGCAGAGGAATGGCCACAGCGGGCTCCATTCCCGTGCCATCTCTCCCCCTGCCCTCTCCTTTTCAGCCCGTGGTGCAGTTCTCTGCAAGTGCTTTTTCCACGCCCCACTCTGTCATCTGTTTCTGGGAGCAGAGCGGCAACCTCCTGACTGGTGACGGGGCGTCCCTGGTCTGCGTCCTCAGGGCAGGAATCCCAGCAGGGTGACTCCTCTCCATGGGAGCACCTCGCTGCTCAGGCTCTTTCCTCTTGTGGCTTAGAGAGAGGCACACATATCCCAGGCAGGGCACTTGGCTGGATCGGCCTGGGGACCATGCAGACCGTTTATGGCAAAGCGCATGTGTTTGGAAGTAAGTCTGTCCCATGTGTAATATTCTTGAATCCTGGTTTTGCCTCTCCCTTCCCAAGCCCTGCTGATTATACTTAGCTGTTGGGCCTTAAGGATATCAATAACTTCTTTCTCTCTGATCACGTGATGTGGTTAACATCAATGTATTGCAGATAACTTGGCCCTGATGCCTTGTAGAATAACCTTGCCTTTGGACCATTAGTGTCATTTGACATTTGGGAAATAAGTGTTTATGATTGTAGAGGAAGGAGGAAATCTCAAACTTTAAAAAAAAATCATCTCTTACCACATTTCTTGTCAACCACGCACACATAAAAAACCAAACAAATGATAGTTAATTTTCTTCATGGTGTCACGGGGGAAAGAAGGAATTGCAGACAATACAGTGTAATGGAAAGAGTATTGGACTTGCCCCCGCTGGTGTGGCTCACTGGGTTGGACCTCGTCCTGTAAACTGAAAGGTCGCCGATTTGATTCAAGTCAAGGGCACAGGCCTGGGTTATGGGCCAGGTCCCTGGCTGGGGTGTGTGCTAGAGGCAACTGATCGATGTTTCTCTTGTGCATCAATGTTTCTGTCTCTCTCTTTTTCCCTCCCTTCCCCTCTCTTGAAAAATAAATAAAATCTTGGAAAAAAAAAAAGGAAAGATTATTGGATTTGGAGTCAGAGGACACAGCTTAAGTATTAGCTTTATCACTTAGCTGTGGACTAGGGGCTAGTCACTTAGCCACTTCATTTCTAAATTGAAAATGACACTACTTGCCCTCACTATCTTGAAGGGTGTTTTGAGGAATGAATTGGAATTTACTTCACTTCCTTCCCTACCCTGGGACGGTGATATCTCTGACAGCCTTGGTTTCAAGAATAAGAAACAAAGCCATTCTAAAGCTTGATGGCTCTGGGGGGTGCAGGGGGGGATTGGGACAACTGTAATACCATAATCAATAAAACATAATTTTTAAAAAAGCTTGATGCCTCTGGAAATAGAGAATTAGTTTAATATTTTTCAAACAAGTAGGCCCAATGGAAAATGGAGTGACAACTGATGCTTCTAGAATAACACTAAGAAAGACACCGAGGAGAAGAAACAGGGGGAGAGCGATGTGAGGCGCCCCGGGTTGCGCCGGCTTTCCCGCCGCGGCAGGGCCCCTTCATCTCCCTCTGGGCAAAAGGGCTGCTGCCTTGGGGGCGAGGTGCCTCCAGGCAGAAAGCACACATTGACTGTCACACTAAACCAAACAATGGTATGTTTTGCTTGTTAAAATAAAACCAGAGAGGCTTTGGGGTGTTGCTTACAGGGAGGAGGGAAAAAAAAAAAAGGAAGGGAGAGAAGAGGCTTTCTTCCAGGGTTTCATTCAGCCTTGTCTTGACACTGAACTAATTCTGTAATTGTTATCAGCTTGGGAGCACCCCAGCCTGAGGTTGAGCCTTTTCCTTAAAATGCCTGGAAATGTCATTCTGTGTGGTTTTCTAAACCCTTCATCATCTCGGCTCGCCTGTAGAGACAGCCCCCCAGGCATGAACCCCGCTGCCTAAATCCTCAGAACTCCCTGGCCTTGTAACTGGGATTAGATACCACTGAACCAGAAGACCATCAGCCTTTGCTAGCTCTGAATTCTGGCATCTTTTGATGCTAACAATTTAGAATTTCTGGATTTCTTGTAAAGTCAGGAATCATCATTTTTATGTTTTCATTTATTTTTATGCTTTTTCTTGATGCCTTTCAGTTTTCTCCTTTTCAATTCTTCTTGCTTCCCTTCTTTGCTCTGTCCTTCCTTCCCTTTTCTCTTTTAGCCTACCTTTCCTTTACTTGCCCTAAAACTCATGCTGAATTTTCTTGGGATTCTCATTTGTATTCTTTCACTCATAGTATTCAGGGTTAGTATATTTTCTGGTCTCAGGCCTAAAGCCATTAAGTTAGAAACTTACTGCCACTACTATCCTATTCCAAAACCAGAGAAAGACATTACAAAGAAAATTATAGGCCAGTATCCCTGATGAACACAGATGCAAAAATCCTCAACAAAATATTAGCAAGACAAATTTAACAATACATTAAAAAGATCATACACCACAATCAAGAGGGATTCATTTCTGGTACACAAGGTTGATTCAACATTTGCAAATCGATGAACATGATACACCACAGAAACAAAATGAAGAATAAAAATCATATGATCAGCCCTGGCTGCTCTGGCTTAGCGGATTGAGTGCTGGCCTGTGAACCAAATGGTTGCCAGTTCAATTCCCATCCCAATCAGGGCACATGCCTGGATTGCAGGCCAGGTCCCCAGTTTGGGATGTGGAAGAGGTAACCACACATTGATGTTTCTCTCCCTCTCTTCCCCTCTCCCTGGAAGTAAATAAAATCTTTTTAAAAAAGTCTTATGATCATATTAAGAGATGCAGAAAAAGCATTGGACAAAATCAAGCACCCATTTGTAATAAAAACTCTCAGCAAAATGGGAATAGAGGGAATATACCACAGCATAATAAAGGAACATAGCTGAGACACCCACAGCTAAAATTATACTCATGACAAAAAGCTAAAAGCATTTTCTTTAAGATCAAGAAATGTTTGGTCACTTTTACCACTTTTATTCAACATAGTATTGGAAGTCCTAGCCACAGCAATCAGAAAAGAAAAAGAAATAAAAGACATCCAAATTGGAAAGAAAGCAGTAAAACTGCCATTATTTGCAGAAGACATGATAACTATACAGAGAGAGAACCCTAAAGATTCCACTGAGAAGCTTCCAGAACTGATAAACAAATTCAGTAAAGTAGCAGGATACAAAATAAACATTCAGAAATTGGTTTCATCTTTATACACTAATAATGAATGATCAGAAAGAGAAATTAAGAGAATAATTTCATTTATAATTGCATCAAAAAACCCAAAATACCTAGGGATAAATTAAACTAAGGGGGGAAAGGACTGTACTTGGAAATACAAGACATTGAAGAAAGAAATTGATGGAGATATAAATAAAGATAAAGATATAGTATATGGACGCATATGCTGTGCTCCTGGATAAGAAGAGTTATCATCGTTAAAATGTCCATACTCCCCAGAGCAATGTATAGATTCTCTGCAGTTCCCATCAAAATACCATTGGTTTTTCTCACAGAACTAGAAGAAATAATCCACTACTTTATATGGAACCTCAAAAGATGTCGAATAGCCACAGCAATCTTGAGAAAGAAGAACAAAGTGAGAGGTATCATGCTACCTGGTATCAAACTGTACTGCAAATCTATAGTAATCAAAACAGCATGTTACTTTCATAAAAATAGACACCCAGATTAGTAGAACAGAAGAGAGTGCCCAGAAATAAACCCATGCCTGTAAGGTTAATGAATATATGACAAAGGAAGCAAGAACATACAATGGGGTAAAGACAGTCTCTTCAATAAATAGTGTTGGAAAATTGGGCAGATACATGCAAAAAAAAATGAAACTAGATCACCTTCTTATCCCATATACAGACTTAAATGTAAGATTCGAAACCATAAAACTCCTAGAAGAAAACACAGGCAGCAAACTCTCTGACATTTCTCTTAGCATTTATTTTCTGATATTTCTCTTAAGGAAGGGAAACAAAATAAAAATAAACAAATGGGACTACATCAAACTAAAAAGTTTTTGCACAGCAAAGGAAACCATCAACAAAATGAAAACACAACATACTGAATGGAAAAAGATATTTGCCAATGACACATACCATAGCGGTTAATATCCAAATTCATAAGGAACTCATAAAACTTAACACCAAAAAGACAAACAATCCAATTAAAAAATAGGCAGAGGATCTGAATAGGCACTTCTTCAAAGAGGACATACAGGCAGCAATGAAGATTAGAAAAGATTCTCAACTTTGGTAATCATAAGAGAAATGCAAATTAAAACCACAATGAGATATCACCTCACTCCTGTCAAAAGGGCTATCAGTAAATCAACAAACAGCAAGTGTTGGCAAGGATGTGGAGAAAAGAGAACGCTAGTGCACTATTGGTGGGGATGCACATTGGTGCAGCCATGTGTTTCCACAGTATGGAGGTTCATCAAAACATTAAAAATGAAACTGCCTTATAACCAAGCGGTTTCACTGCTGGGGATATATCTGAGGAAACTGAAAACACTAATTTGTAACTATATATGCATCCTATGACCACTGTAGCATTATTTACAGAAACCAAGATAAGGAAGCAACCCAAGTGCCCATCAATACATGAGTGGATAAAAAAGTACTGATACATATATACAATGAAATACTACTCGATCATAAAAAGGAGTGAGATCTTACCAATTGCAACTGCTTGTTTGGACCTACAGGGTATTATGCTAAATGAATTAAGTCAGAGAAAGACAAATATTATATTTCACTTATATGCATAATTTAAAGAACAAAATAAATGAACCAACGAAAGAGAAACAGACTCTTAGATGCAGAGAACAGCTGAGGGTTTCCAGAGGGGTGGGGGTTTCCAGAGGAGAGGGAGTTTCCAGAGGGGAGGGGTATAGGAGCTGGGTGGAAAAGGAGAAGGGATTAAGAAGTACAAATTGGTATTTACAAAATAATCATGGGGACATAAAGTACAAAGTAGGGAATATAGTAATATTTTAATAACTAAGTGTGGTGCCACTTGGATGTTTGCAGTACCAGGGAGATCCCTTTTTAAATTATATTATTGTCTAACCATTATGCTATATACCTGAAATTTATTTAAAATATTGAATGTCAGTTGTAATTGAAAAAATAAAATTAAAAAATTTTAAAACTTACACTTCCTTGGGCCACTAGAAGGACTTTGATTCCTATATAGGACATATAATAAAAATAAAAGGGTAAAAAATGTTTATCTTTAAGTGTTAGTGAAAGAAGGGTAAAGAGTTTCTAATAATTTACATTTGGAAAATTAAGGGCTACAAAATCACACAAAGTCAATATGAAAATTAAAAAGAGGACTCAGATTTCTTGATAGTAGTACATAGTTTTGGCATATAGAAAGAACTTTGAAAATGGAGTTAACAATACAACACTGAATTGTTACTTCTGTTTTGGATTGGGCCACCTACTCCTTTTATGTTGAAAACACATTTTTCAGTTCTACTTGAAGCAGTTAAGTCCTGGGTAATCATGGAAGAAGCCAAAAATGCCACTTACCCAATTTACAACAAGAGCTACATTTTCAGAAGAAACACTGAAAGAACAAAGACAGTGAGTCAGACAGCCCTGGGTTTGAATTGTGACTCTGGCCAGGTGTGTCATACACTCAGTAGATTTCTGGCATGCCTTTTTTATATCATATTGAACTTTTGTTACTTGTTTCCTCTTACAATCGATACCGCTTCCAAAAACTCTTGCATCTTAAGCATGATGTTTAGGAATTGGAGGTGCAAAGATGATTAAGAGTAGCTGAAATAAAAAATGAAAGAAAAGTAGGAGCAACAATGCTGGCTTGGATTTACATCATCAAGAGGCAGAATAGGAATTTGCCAAGCTCTTGTTCCCCCATAGAAACTTTGGAAAAACAAACAATAGCTGAGCCAGCTTTGTCGGGATTCTAAAAACAGTCAGAGGTTTATTGCAACCATGCAAATGCCCAGTCAAGAAGAAACAATCTTCAGAATGGTAGGAAAGTTTTATGACAATTATGCTTACCATGCCCCACCCTCTGCTGAGCACAGGGTTTCCCCACAGCCCTCCAAATTGGAGGGAGCAGAGCAAACCTTTTTTTCAAATTATTGTGGACATCGGTAGGGGGATACCTGAAGGACTTACATGAGGCACTTAATCTTTGTCTCATATAACTTGGAACGCAGGTGGGAGAAGGAGCAGCCAAGGTGAGTACAAATTCTCCATTGCCTGAAGAAATTCCAGGAAGGGATAGACCATAAACAATAGGTCAATAGGTCATCTAAGACTCAGAAGATAAGCTGTGGTGAGGCTGGGGAATTTGGACTTTCACAAGCATCCATGTAACACCTCAGGGTGACCCCTGCGCTCAGAGCAAGCCGAGCGAAAGGGCGAGGGAGGGCCCCTGCACAGAGCCCATCTGCGGAGACTTGGAATAGGCGGCTGCTCTCTCTTCTCTGTTTTATTTATTCCTTTTTTGTTGTTGTATGTGTTTGTTTTAGCTTTTGGTGTTCAAAGAAATCTTTATCAAAACAGGAAATTTCACTTATATATGTATCTAAAGCTTAAAAGGGAATAGTGGTTGAGGAAAAAAATCTTAGAAGTGTCAAAACAGACTACTACACCCTTCAACATTAGTTATTTTAAACACGCATATACACAGAGAGAGCAGCCCCTGGCGAAGGAGAATCTGTTTTCTAGAGTAACCACTTTTTAATAGTCAGATGCCCAATTTTCAACAACAACAACAACACAATCACAAAGCATAAAAATAACCACGAAGACATGTCTCATTCAGAGAAACACAATGAATGAACAGAAACTGTCCCAGAGGAAGCCCAGATGTCAGGCTTACTAGATGGAGACTAGATGGTTTAAATTATTTTTCTTAAATATACTCAAAGAGCTAAGAGAAGATGTTGAAAAGAAACCAGGAAAACATTATTTGAGCAACAAAGTATCAATAAAGTGATAGAAATTATAAAAAAATTCTGGAGCTCAAAAGTTCAAAATTGAAATGAAAAGTGTACTGGAAGGGATAAATAGAATATGTGGGCAGGCAAAAGAAAGAATCAATTAACTAGAAGATAAGGGAAATTTAAATGATCAACTCTGAGAAGGAGATAAAAAGAAGGAAGCATGAACAGAGGCTTTATTAGTTTGTTAGGCTTCCATATCAAAATACTACTGACCGAGCAACTTAAACAACAGAAATTATTTTCTCACAGTTATGAAGAGTAGAAGTCCAAATCAAGGTGTTGGCAGGTTTGGTTTCTTCTGTGGCTTCCCCTTGACTTGCAGATGGCTGCCTTCTTGCTCTGTCCTCACATGGTCTTTCCTCTGTACATAAACATCATTTCTGTGTCCTAATCTAGTTTTATGACAACATTAGTAAGATTGGATTAGGGCCCCTCATGGTCTTATTTTAATTTATCATCTCTTTTAGGGCCCATTCTCCACATATAGTCCCATTCTGAGTATCAGGGGCTTTTTTTGTGTGTGTTGTAGGGTGGGGTCGGGGAAGGGGGAAGCACAGTTGAGCCCATAACAAAGCCTAAAGGAATTGTGAGACACTCTCAGGGTGTCCAACGTATGCTTTATGGGAGTCCCAAGAGGAGAAGAGAGAACGAAGGAGGCAGAAAGATTATTTGCAGTAACTTCCCCAATTTCCTTTATGTCATGGATCTAAAGTCTAAGAAACTCAGTGAACTCCAAGTAGAATAAACCTAAAAGGACCCACCCTAAAACACATAATCAAATTATCAAAAGCCAGAGACAAAGAAAGAATCTTGAAAGCGGTAAAAGAGAAGTGAATCATCACATACAAGGAATCCTTAATAAAAGATAAGCAGCTAATTTCTCATCAGAAACATTGGAGGTCATAAGAAAGTGGGATGGTATATTTAATTCATTGAAAGAAAAAAGACTCTAAGTGGAAAATTTTGTATCTGGCAAAACTGACCTTCAAAAATGAGGGAGAAATTGAGACATTCTAAGTTAAACAAAAGATCAGGAAGTTAATTACCACTAGACCCACTCTACAAAAAACAAACAAAGCACTATAGGAACGCATTCAGGTTGACATAAAAGAACACTAGACAGTAACTCAAAGCTGTGAAGATAAGATCTTCAATAGAGGTAATTACGCAGACAAATATAAAAGCTAATCTTATTATAATTTTTGTTTTTAACTGCAATTTTTCTTTTCTACAGAATTTAAAAGACAAATGCATAAAAGTTATTATGAATCTATGTTGATAAGGCATCCCATGTGTAAAAATGTAGTTTGTGTCATCAATAGCATAAAGGGGAAAACTGAATAGAATTTGTTTTTGTATACAACTGAAGTTACATTGGCATCAATTCAAATTTGTTATAACTTAAGGATATTACAATAATCCTCATGATAACCACAAAGAAAATATATAGAGAGGAGACATTAAAGGAAATGAGACACTACAAAAAAAAAAAAAAAGCAAAAAACACAAAAAAGGCAGTCATGGAGGAAGTGAGAAACAAAAAATAATACATATATAGAAGCAGCAAAATACCAGTAAAGAATTTTTGATCAGTTAAAAACTTTAAGTGTAGATGGATTGAATTCTCTAGTCAAAAGTCAGAGATTAGCAGAATTGAGACAACACCACGATCCAACTACATGTTGTCTACAAGGCATTTCCTATGGCACTAAACAAAAAAGGTTGGGGGCGTGAAAGGATGGAAGAAGATATCCTGTGCAAGTGTAATAGTAACTGAAAGCTGAAGGGCTATATTAATAATACCAGACAAACTAGGTTAGTCAAAAACTTATAAGAGACAGCCTTGTCTGGTGTGGCTCTTGGCTGGTGTGGATTGAGTGCCAGCCTGTGAATCAAAGGGTTGCCAGTGAGTTCATTTCCCAGTCAGGGCATGTGGCTGGATTGCGGGCTGGGTTCCCCATGGGGGGTGTGCAAGAGGCAACCACACATTGACGTTTCTCCTTCTCCCTCCCTTACCCTTTCTTTAAAAATAAATAAAATCTTAAAAAAAAAATAAGATAAAAAGAATGACTATATATTGATAAAAGGGTTAATTTGCCAAGAAGACATATCAATTATAAACATACCCATCAAACCCGAGCTCAGTAATATATGAAACAAAAATTGACAGCATTGAAGGGAGATACAGGAAGTTTTTCAAAAATAACTGGAGATATCAATGCCCCACTTTCAGTAAGAAATAGATGAAGGTAAAAGATCAGTCAGTGAGAGAATATAGGGCTTGAAATGTGGACCAGTTAGACCTAAGAGATTCTATACCTAACAACAGCAGAATACACACTTTTCACAAATGCATATGGAACATTATCTAGGATAAATCAAACCTTAAATTAAAAAAACCATATAAAGTATCTTTTCTAATTACAATGCACTGAAACTAGGAACAAATAACTTAAGGAAACTAGAAAATTCACAAATATGTAGAAAAACAACAGAATCCTAACCAGTGGGTTAGAGAAGGTACAAAGGAAATTAGAAAATACCTTGAGATAAATGAAAATGAAAACACAATCTACCAAAACTTATGGAATTCAACAAAAACAACACTAAGAACTAAAACACTTAAATTAAAAAAAAAAATCTCAAACAAACATTACCTTAGGTAACTGGCAGAAAAACAAACTAAATCCAAAATTAGCAGAAGGAAGGAAATAAGTATTAGAGCTGAGAGTAATAAAAAAGAGACTAGAAAAACAATAGAAAAAAATCAATGAAAACAAAAGTTACTTCTTTGAAAAAATCAACAAAATTGACCAACATTTAACTAGATTGATTAAGGAAAACAAGACTTGAATTACTAAAATCAGAAAAGAAAGTGGGGACGTATCTACTGATTTTAAAGAAATAGGATTATAAGGGAATGCTATGAACAAGTGTACATCAGCAAATTGGATAACCTAATGAAATGAACAAATTCCTAGAAACATGCAGTCTACCAGAACTTAGTCATTAAGAAACAGAAAATCTGTATAGCCAGTCCTATAGCTAGTAAGGAAATTGAGTCAGTAATCAAAGGCAGAAAATTTTGAACCACATGGCTTCACTGGTGAATTGTACCAAACATTGAAAAAAATTAACACCAGTCCTTCTCAAACTCTTCCAGATAATTGAAGAGGAGGAAATACTTCCTAACTCATTCCATAAGGCCAGCGTTACCTTCATATTAAGAGCAGACAGAGACACTACAAGAAGAGAAAACTAGAACAATACTTATTGATGCAAAAACATTAAAAAAATACTAGCAAACTGAATTCCATTGTGTATTAAAAAGATTATACACCATGAATAAATGGGATTTGTTCCCAGAATACAAGTATAGTTTAACATGTTAAAATCAAGGTAATATGGCACATTAATAGCATGATGGAAAGGAACCACATGACCTCAGTTGATGTGGAGAAAGCATTTGACAAAATCAATATCATCGTCATAAAAATGCTCAGTAAACTAGAACAAGAAGAGAACTTTATTAACATGATGAAAGCCATGTTGAAAACCCACAGCTACAGTCATGTCCTACATAATGGTCCACATATATGATGGCGATTCCTTAAGATTACAATGGAGCTGAAAAATTCTTATTGCCTAGTGCTGTTGCAGCAGTCATAACTTCATAGCATAATCCTCAAGTGTTTGTTGGGATACAGGTGTAAGTAAACCTGTTGTGCTGCCAGTCAAATAAAAGTAGCACACGCAATTATGTACAGTACCTATTAACTCATAATAAATAAAAAGGACAGCATTTACTGTTCTGTGCATTTTTGTTACTTTAGAGTGTATTCTTGTAAAACAGTATGCCATGTTATGCCACCAGCAGCCTCATACATGTGTGTTTACTCTGTCCCCGATCGCATCATTTGTCTTGTGCTTGATTTAATCTGTTATTTTATAAATTGAGTGTAGCCTCACTGTGCAGTGTTTATAAAGTCTACAGGAGGGGGCAGCAATGGCTTAGGACTCTACATTTATTCAGAACTCACTCACTGACTCACCCAGAGCAACTTCTAGTCAGGCAGGCTCTGTTCATGGTAAATGCCCTATACAGATGTACTGTTTTTTACCTTTTACACTCTGTCTTTACTGTACCTTTTTTATGTTTAGATACACAAAGCATATCTGTGTTTAGATATACTTATCATTGTGTTGCAATTGCCTACAGTATTCAGTGCAGCAACATGCTGTGCAGGTTTGTAGAGTAGGAGCAAGAGGCACAGGTTAGGTGTATAGTAGGCTGTACCATCTAGGTTGATACAAGTACACTCCATGATGTTTTTACAACAATGAAATTGTCTAATGATTAGTTTCTCAGAACATATCCCCATCATTAAACTGTGCACAACTATAATGTCATTTATTAATAATGAGAGATTGAAAAGTTTCCCCCTAAGACCAGGAACAAGACAAGGACGTCCACATTCACCACTTCTATTCTACATAGTATTAGTATTTCTAGCCAGAGCAAGTAATCAACAAAAAGAAATAAAATCTATCCAAATCGGAAAGGAGAAAGTAAAATTATCCCTATTCTTAGACAACATGATGTGGAAAACCCTAAAGATTACACCAAAAACAACAACAAAAGCTGTTAGAGCTAATAATGGGAAAACAAAACAGGAAAACAGAAAACCAAAACCAACAGACAAAAATCAATTGCATTTCTACATACTGACAATAAACAATCAGTAAAGGAAATTAGGAAAGGAATCCCATTTACAATAGCATTGAAAACAATAACATACTTAGGAATACATTTAATCAAGGAAGTGAAAGACTTGTATGCTGAAAACTACAAAAGAATGGTGAAGGAAATTAGAGAAGATACAACTAAATGAAAGATACCCCATGTTTATGGATTAGGAAATTTAATATTGGTAATGCTACAAATAAAGCAGGTTTAATACATTCTCTTTCAAAATCCCGATGGTATTTTTTTTTATCAGAAATAGAAAATCACACCATAAAATTTATATGGAATTTTAAGGGACCCCAAGTAGCCAATGTCAACTTGAAAAAGAACAAAATTGGAAGACTCACATTTCCTGACTGCAAAACTTACTGTAAAGCTACAGTAACCAAACAGTGTGGTACTGGCATAAAGACAGACAAATAGACCAATGGACAGAACAGAGAGTCTTGGAATAAATAAACCCTTGTGTACATGATCAGATAATTTTTGACATGGGTGCTAAGACCATTGAATGGATCAAAGACCTAAACATGAGATCTAAAAGTATACAGTTTTTGGAAGAAAACAGAGGGCAAAATCTTCATGGCATTGGATTTGGCAATGATTTCTTGGATGGGACACCAAAAGCACAGGCAACAAAAGAAAAAATAGATACATTGGGACTTCATAAAAATTAAAACTTTGGTACAATAAAGGACACTATTAAGGGAGTGAAAATATAGCTCACAGAATGGGAGTTTACTCTTGTGTTATTATTAATTAAATAATCTATTATTTTCCATATAAACAACTGTAAACCTACTTTTGCCCCACCTTGTGTATGGGGTAATATCCAGAATATATAAAGAATTCCTACAACTTAACAACAAAAAAGCAAACAACCCAATTGAAAAAGGGCAGAGGACATGAATAAACATCTTTCCATAGATTTACAAATGGCCAGTAAGCACATGAAAAGATGTGCAACATCACTAACCTTTAGGGAAATGCAAATCAAAACCACAGTGAGATACTAACGACTTCACACCATTGGGATGACTTTTTTTTTTTTTAAGGAAACTTACAAATGTTGGTGAGGATATAGAAAAATTACGCATTGCTGATGGGATTGCAAATGATGCAGCCACTGTGGGAAAGTGTGGCAGGTCCTCAAGCAGTTGCACAGACAGTTAGCATATGATCCAGGAATCAAATTCCTAGGTACACACCCCAAAGAGTTGAAAGCAGTGATCAAACAGATACTTGTACGTCATTGTTCACAGCAGCATTATTCACAACAGACAAAAGGTAGAAGCAACCCAATGTTCGTCATCAGATGAATGGACAAACAAAATGTGATATGTGATACACACACACACACACACACACACACACACATACATACACACATACATACATACATACATACAGTGGAATATTATTCAGCCTTACAAAAGAATGAAATTTGGATACATGTTACATGGGTATGCCCTGAAAACATTTTGCTATGTGAAATAAGCCAGACATAAGAGGAGAAATCCTGTATGATTCCACTTGTATGAGGTACCTGTAATAGGCAGATCCGTAGAGGTGAAGTAGAATAGAGGTCATCAGAGGGCTCTTGATTGAAGGAAATGGGGCGTTACTGTTTAATGGCTGCAGAGTCTCTGGGATGATGAAGGACTTGTGGAGATGGATGGTGATGGTGGATGCACAACCCTGAAGGCATGTACTGTACACTTAAAAATGCTTATAATGGTAAATTTTATGCATATTTTTCTAGAATAAAACAATTTTTTTACATGGTAATGATGTGAGAATGTGGAAAAAGTAGATCACACATATAAATTACACATAGAAAACACAATAAAGATACAAGTGAAGGGAAAATCCCAGAGAAAAGGGAACTTTTATTCCTACAGAAACCTGTCCACAAATGTTCACAAGTGTCTTACCAAGATAAAAATATCACATTCGGTAAAGAGAACATCTTTCTGTCGCCCTGACTCCCTGATCTTCCCTATTCACTTCTTTTCATTTGAATGGGAACAGCAGACTCTTCATCTGCTGTTTAGAAAGCCCAAAAGCAAAAACGTCAAAACATTAATACTTAATGGAATGGTGGAAGCACAGACTACTGCAAAATCACTCATGACCCCGTAAGTATTCTCATGGTATACTTTGATTATGACTGCAGTTAAGCCAGTTGACTCTCTCTCTCTCTTTCTCTTTTATTTTAGGGAGAGGGGAAGGAAGGGAGAGAAACATTGGTTGTCTTCTGCCTTCTGCAAGCACCCCAATTGGGGACAGAGCACAGAGCTTACAACCCAGGCATGTACCTGACCAGGAATGAAACCTGCAAACTTTAGGTTTGCAGGATAATGCCCAACCAACTGAACTACACTGGCCAGGGCAAGCCAGTTGACCTTTTAAACTTAGGTATTCACTAAAAGAACTTGGGAGAACTTATATGAATTTTTAAATATAAGTTTAAATAGTTTTATAAGTACATAATGTTGGTATATTGTAAATATTGGCACTTTAAATTAAAACTGTGAATTTTCTACTGTATCCAATGAATTCCAAATGCCATAGTGATTTTTTTCAGATTTTTGAAATTTTTAATTGATATTTTGGTCTTTACAAGTGATTATTTAAAAAAATATATTTTATTTTTACATATATTTAGAGAGGGAGGGACACATCAATGTGTGGTTGCACTTCATGCATCCTCACTGGGGACCTGGCCCAGCCAGGCATGTGCCCTACACCGGGAATTGAACCAGTAACCCTTTCGCTCGCAGGCCAGTGCACAATCCACTGAGCCACACCAGCCAGGGCTACAAATGATCGTTTTTAAATTGACTTTGCTGTATGAATGTTGTGATTTGACATGCACCATCATCATTTTAGAAATACAAAAGGGTTTTGTAAAGTGTTAAAATAATTATAGATTCACAGAGAGTTGCAAAGGTAGTACAGAGTGGTCCAGTATACCATTCTAAGTAAAGAAAACTTTCCCGAAATGGAATCTTGGTACAGCCCTGGAAAATTTTGTCAGTACTTCAAAAAATCCAACCATGCAGCAACATACAGCTGAGCTTTTGCACTCCTGGGCATTTATCCCAGAGAAAAGGGAACTTTTATTCATACAGAAACCTGTCCACAAATATTCACAACAGTCTTATTGATAATAGCCTCAAACTAGAACAACCTAGATGTTTTTAAGTGGGTGAATGGTAAAACAAACTATGGTACATGTTTACCATGAAATACTAAACAGCAACAGAAAGGGATGAAATGTCATTATACACGAGTTGGATGGATCTAAAGGGCATTATGTTAAATGAAAAAAGTCAATCTTGAACTTCCTAGTCAAGATGGCAGCGTAGGCAGATATGTTTCGCCTCTTCGCACAACCACAGCTGGCTTCATTGAGCCCTAGCGGCAGCCAGATTAGAATCACAGTGTGGCTTCACCTGGGAATCTCCAAGCCCAGCACAAGTAGCCACCATCTCAGATTGCTTTATAGCTCAGGCAGGGTGCTCCTGGGTAAAACAGAGGTGGGGGCTGACCTTGGCCTGCACTACCTGGGAAACCCCAGGGGCCTGCCCACCCAGTGGACAGCTACAGACCACGTCTGGAGCACCACCACCCTGCCCCTGCACAGCTGATCCTCCATGGAGGGCAGAGGTTGGTGGTCAGTGGTCACAGCCAGTCCTTGCAGCTGACTGGCCTGACTAAATCCCTCCCATTGATCTGCCAACAGCAACCAAGGCTCAAACTACAAGAGAAAGGTATACTCAGCCCACCCAAAGGACACACCTTAAGTATGCAGCTTGGGTGATAGGGGAGGCTATGTCCCTGGACTCTACAGGACACCTACTAGAGTAGGCCACACTACCATGACATGGAGTCAAAGTAGCTCTACCTAATACATAAAAACAAACACATAGAGCGGCCAAAAAGAGGAGACCAAGACACATGGCCCAAATGAAAGGACAGATCAAAACTCTAGGAAAAAAAAACTAAACAAAGTGGAGATAAGCAATCTGTCAGATGCAGAGTTCAAAACACTGGTTATATGGATGCTCAAGGAACTCAGGACCTCAGCAGCATAAAAAAGACCCAGTCAGAAATGAAGGTTACACTACTTGAAATAAAGAACAATTTACAGGGAAACAACAATAGAGTGGATGAAGGCAAGAATCAGTTCAGCGATTTGGAACATAAGGAAGCAAAAAACAAAACAAAAAAACACCAATGAGAACAGCAAGAAAAATAGAACCCCCTAAAAATGAGGGTAGTGTAAGGAGCCTTAAAGACAGCTTCCCAATGTGTCAACACTCACATCATAATCTGCTGGAAGGAGAAGTGAAAGAGCAAGGAATTGGAAATCTATCTGAAAGAACACTGAAAGAAAATTTCCCTAATTTGGTGAAGGAAATAGACATGCCAGTTCAGGAAGCCCAGAGAGTCCCAATTATGATGGATGCAAAGAGGCCCACTTCAAGACACATAATTAAAAGGTCAAAGGTTAGAGATAAAGAGGGAGACTTAAAAAGCATAAGAAGTTGGTTAGCAGATGGTTGCCAGAAGGAAGAGGTATAGGGGGAGAATGGGTGAAGAGGTGAGGGGATTAAGAAGTACAAATAGGTAGTTACAGAACAGCCATGGGGATGTAAAGTACAGTACAGGAAATGGAGCAAAGAACTTGATACACATGACCCATGGACATGAACAGTGGTGGGGGGATTGCCTGGGGGAGTAGGGGGCACTAGGTGGAAGGGGGCAAAATGGGATATATCAGGACAACTGTAATAACAATCAATAGAATATGATTTTAAAAAATGAAAAAAAGTCAATCTCAAAAAGTCACCTGTTTATTTTCATTTATGTAACATTCTCAAGTGGCAAAAATTATTTTGAAATGGGATCCTGAGTTATTGGGGATGGGCATAGTTAGGCATTAGAGGCATACCTTGTTTTATTGTTTCACAGATACTGTGTTGTTTTTTTGTGTGTGTCTGTGTCCAGGAAATCTATTGGTGCTCTTCCCAATAGCATTTGCTCACTTTGTATCTCTGTGTAACAAATTCTGCTAATTTTCATGCTATTTCAAACATTGTCCTTATTATTATATATGTTATGGTAACCTATGATCGGTGATCTTTGGTGTTAATATTGTAATTGTTTTGGTGTGCCTTGCACTGAACCCACATAAGATGACAAACTTAATTGATAAATGTGTGTGTTCTGACTGCTGCACCAGCTGGACCTTCTTGTCTCCCTTCCTCTCTTTGGGCCTCACTGTTCTCTGAACCATGACAATATTAATATTAGACCAGTTAATAACCCTACAGTGGACTCTTAAGTGGTTCAAGTGAAAGGAAGAGTTGCATGTCTCTCACTTTAAATCAAAAGCTGGAAGTGATTAAGCTTAGTGAGGAAGCCGAGATAAGTTGAAAGCTAGTTTCTTATACCAAACAGCATGGTTGTGAACGCAAAGGTAAAGTTCTCGAAGGAAATAAGAAGTGCTAATTCCACGAAGGCTGAGAGAGGTGAGGAAGCTACAGGAGATAAGTTTGAAAGAAGCAGAAGTTGGTTCGTGAGATTTAAGGAAAGAAGGCATGTCCATAACACAGGGCAGCATGAAGCAGCAAGTTCTCCAGAAGACGTGGCTGAGACAGTGCATGAAGGCAGCTACACTAAACAGCAGATTCTCGGTGTAGATGCAACAGTCTTAGATTGAAGAAGATGCCACCTAGGACTTCCATAACTGGAGAGGAGAGGCCAGTGCCCATCTTCAGAGCTTCAAAGGATGGGCTGACTCTCTTGCTGGGGCTCTTGCCGCTGCAGCTGAGGACTCGAATTGAAGCCAGTAGTCAACTGCTGATCTAAATGTCCCAGGGCACTTCAGAATGTTGCCAGACCTACCCTGCCTGTGCTCCCTAAATGGAGCAACAAAGCTGAATGACAGTCGATGTACTTACAGTGTGGTTTCCTGAATATCTTAAGCCTGCTGTTGAGACCTGCTGTTCAGAAAGTAAGATTCCTTTCAAAATTGTTCTGCTCGTTGGCAGTGCACATGGTCACCCCCGAGCTCCGGGGGGCGGGGGGGTGTGCAATGGGAGTGATGTTTTCTTGCCTGCTGATACAACACCCGTGCTGCAGCCTGTGGACCAAGGGGTACCTCCGACATCCAAGTCTTACTGTGTTTGAGAACCACATTGTTCCAGGCTGCAGCTGTGGTCGACAGTGAGCTCTCTGACAGACCTGAGGAAGGTGAATTGAAAGCCTCTGGGAAAGAGTCACGATTCTAGATGCCACTAAGGACATTCATGATTCATAGGAAGAGGTCAAAGTATCAGCCCCCATGGATGACTCTAAGGGGCTCAGGACTGCAGCTGAGGAAGTCACTGCGTATGTGGGGGGAAGAGCAAGAGAAGTAGAAGTAGAGCTGGAGCCTGAGGAGGGGGCTGAACGGCCGCAACCTTGTGATCAGACTTGAACCATGAGGACTTGCTGCTTATGGCTGAGCAGAAACAGTGGTTTCTTGGGATGGAATCTCCTGGTGAAGAGGCTGTGAAGAGTGTTGAAATGATGACAAAAGATTTATGTAGAATATTACCTAAACTTAGTTGATGAAGCAGCAACAAGGTTGGAGAGGGTTGACTCCACAGAAAGTTCTGTGGGTAACATACTCTCCAACAGGGCCACATTTTTCATGAAAGGAAGAGTCCGCGTGGCCAACCTCACTGTTGTCTGGCTTTAAGGAATCGCCACAGCCTTCCACTGCCACCACCCTGATTGGTTGGCAGCCGTGCGCACTGAGGCCCTCCGCCAGCAAAAAGATGACAGCTGGCTGAAGGCTCAGGCGATGGTAGCAGTCTTTAGCAATAAAGTATTTGTTAATTAAGATTTGTATATTTTTTAAATATAATGCTGTGCACGCCTAATAGACTACAGTATAGTGTAAACATGACTTTGATATGCATTGGGAAGCTACAGAATTCATGCGATTCGCTCTCTTGCAATATTGGCTTTATTGTGGTGGTCGGGAACGGAACCTGCAGTATCTCTGAGGTGTGTTTGTATAGAAGATTTGTAAATTGAAGAATTGTTTAGAAAAGGAATGAGAATTCCAAGGAAGGACTCTTAGCTTGGGACCCATCAGACGGACAGCCCAGCTGTTGTAAATAATCACGTAAACAAGAACCTCACTTGCTTGTTGTGGACCTCTGTTCTTGAATCTTTTGGGGCCATATTGTCTTCTAAGACCAGCGCGAGCAGGTGCCTGTGACACTTGTCTCGGGGAGCTGGGCAGGAAGGAGGTTAAGGCAAGCATTCTTTTTTTTAAAAAAATATATTTTATTGATTGTTATTCCATTTTTTTTCTTGCCTTTATTCCCCCAACCCGACACCACCCCACCCCCTCAGCATTCCTTGCCCCTTAGTTCATGTCCTTGGGTCGTACATATAAGTTGTTTGGCTTCTCCATTTCCTATACTATTCTTAACCTTCCCCTGCCTATTTTGTACCTATTTATGCTGCTTATTCCCTGTACCTTTTCCCCCATTCTTCCCCTCCCTGTCCCCTCTGTTTTCTTGTTCATAGTTTTTTATCTTCTTTTTCTTAGATAAGTCCCTTTCACATTTCATATAATAAGGGCTTGGTGATGATGAACTCTTTTAACTTGACCTTATCTGGGAAGCACTTTATCTGCCCTTCCATTCTAAATGATAGCTTTGCTGGAGAGAGTATCTTGGATGAAGGTCCTTGCTTTTCGTGACTTTGAAAACTTCCGGCCAGTGCCTTCTTGCCTGCAAGGTTTCTTTTGAGAAATCAGCTAATAGTCTCTTGGGAACTCCTTTGTAGGTAACTGTCTCCTTTTTTCTTGCTGTTTTTAAGATTCTCACCTTATCTTTAATCTTGAGTAATGTAATGATGATGTGCCTTGGTGTGTGCTTTCCTTGGATCCAACTTCTTTGGGACTCCGTGAGCTTCCTTGATCTCTTGGAAGTCTATTTCCTTGGCCAGAGAGGGGAAGTTCTCCTTCATTATTTTTTCAAATAAGTTTTCAATGTCTTGCTCTTCCTCTTCTCCTTCTGGCACCCCTATGATTCTGATGTTGGGATGTTTAACGTTGTCCCAGAGGTTCCTAAGCCTCTCCTCATTTTTTTGAATTCTTGTTCTTCATTCTGTTCTAGTTGAATATTTATTTCTTCCTTCTGCTTCAAATCGTTGATTTGAGTCCCAGTTTCCTTTCCTTTCCTGTTGGTTCCCTGTACATTTTTCTTTATTTCACTTTGCGTAGCCTTCACTTTTTCATCCATTTTTCAACCGTATTCAACTAATTCAGTGACCATCCAGATTACCAGTGTTTTGAATTGTGCACCTGATAGGTTGGCTATCAGTTCATTGCTTAGTTCTATTTTTGGAACTTTGACCTGTTCTTTCATTTGGGCCATATTTCTTTGTGTTGGCATACCTTGGAAATCATTGGGAGGGGCAGAGCCTTAGGTATTCGCCAGGGCAGGGCAACCCAGGTCACTGTGCTGTGATGCAGTGTGTGGGGGAGGGGTCCGAGAGAGAACAGTGCTGCTTGCTTGGCTCTCAGCCAGCTTTCAGTCATTTCCCCCGCTACTCACAAGCAAATTGGGCCCTTCTGTGCTGATTCCCAGGTGGGTGGGTGGACTTGTGTATATTCTAGGACACCGTGGGACTCTCCGACAGACTCTCCTGTGAGGCTGGGAGTTTCTGCTGCTGCTGCAACCCGCATAGGTTTTTACCTCCTGAGGTTTTGAGGCTTTCTTTTCCTGCGCTGGAACCCTGGGTTGTGGCGTCTGTCTCGCTCCCCAGCTTTGGGACCGCCTGGTCTGTCAGCCACCGCCGTCACACATGTCCTCTCTGCCCCAGCTGCCCATCTCTGTCCCTCCTACCGGTCTGGAAGAATGGTTCTTCTTTAACTCCTTGGTTGTTGGACTTCTGTATAGTTCGATGTTCTGGCAGTTCTGGTTATTTTTTGTTTTTAAATTTATCTTTCTTCTGTTCTTCTTTTGGTTGTGCGAAAAGGCAAAGTGTATCTACTTACACCTCCATCTTGGCCGGAAGTCCCAAACATTCTTTAAGAAGCATAGAGCATTCCCCTCTGCTGCAGAGTAGAGGGAAGAGAGGGATGATCATCTCCACTATCGGGGACTGTGTTACCTTGACTGTGTATTAGTTGTGAGAAACAAAATCGCTCAGTGTACCTGAGAGATTTATTGTTTAAAAATCTATCTCAGTTGGCTTGATGGAAATGTGGCATTGCTGCAGACGCTCCAGTGACTTTAGTGTTATCTTTTTCATTCTCTGGTTCATGTTACCAGCTCTACTGTTTGTACCATTTGGATGAGTCAGCCTATCTCTTTTTACTCTAACTCTGCTTCTCTGTTGACTACATAAACTCTCTAATTCATTTGCTTACTTCTCTTAGTTTCACACTTCTTAAAAGAAAGGATCAGATTGGGTGGTCCGGTTGGGCAGAGTTCTCAGATGTTACACTAAGACCCCTTTGATAGCCTTTGGGTCCGAAGCTGATCCCTGGTCATGGTCATTTGTAGCCAGAGCTTCGGGGTCTCATGATCATACTGTAAATGGCTGTGGTCACTTTCCTCAGAAGGAACTCGTGTGGCCTTGGTAGATAGTCAGAGCATCATAGACTATTCTCTATTCATGGGTCACTGGGAACTTTCAGATTGAGAAGGAAATAGTACTATACATGCTCATGGTTAACCCAAACAAAATAATACTAATTTATGCTATTCTACAACCTTTTGGAGAATGGAGTGTTTTATTTATTTATTTTTATAGAGAGGGGAAGAGAGGGAGAAAGAGGAAAAGAAACACTGACCGTGTGAGAGAGCCGTTAATTGGTTGCCTCTTACATGCCCCCAACCAGGGACTGAACCCGCAGCTCAGGCATGGGCCCTGACTGGGAATAGAACTGGTGACTTTGGAGCTTGCACGATGACGCCCAGCCCACTGAACCACACCAGTCAGGGCAAGAAGGGAGTGTTTTAGAAACCAACAGCAACTGAGGTACATTATACTACTGATTTTTATCCCTTTAAAAGAAAAGTTCTTTGAGGTTTTTGTTATAATTATTGAAATCTTAGTAAGAAAGGATTAAAATGTATATTGGAATGTACACATGCAGCCGCACCATTAAATATGATTTAAAAAAGGAAAGAATGGATTGCTGTGACCATAATGTAAACGGAGTTAGCACCTTAGGGCCGTGATTTTTGATTGCTGCGCCGCGCGGATTTTTAGAACATGCAGCACCTGACTGTTTCGTCAGGGACACCGAACTCTTCCCTTAGATTGTCCAAAAATTGACAACAGCCAATGCAATAGCCGCCTGATGTGAATGATCAAAATTATACTAATTTTTTTTGTCAGATCAGTAAAAAAATATATTTTTTTGGTGTGCCAAAGAATTTTAGTAATTAGTTTATGTGTGCCATGAGATGAAAAAGGTTGAAAATGTTGCCTTAGAGTATAAGTTTCTGTGCCTTTTATTTATCTGATATGGTCAGTGAAGATCCACTGACCTTTTTAAGAGTTTTATGTATGAAGGCCTTCCTTGGGGATAGTGTGTTTTCTGAGGGACCAGATAACTGAAAAATGACATTTTGTGGGTGATCGTTGTACCTACTTGATTTTCTCTCCAAGAAAATTGCTTGAGACATTTCGAGACCATGAGGAATGGTTTCTAATGTTTGTTGAAACACAGAGAGTCCAGGGTGAGTTTTGACAGGATTATTTTGCAAATAGCACATCTTGATTTCGTCAGTAGCTTCATTTAGCTTAGCTTTCTGATACTTCCATACTTCCCCCTTTACTAAAAGGCTGGTGAAAACGTCTTAATGGATAGGACTTGCTGGGCTGGGTACGTGTCTAACACAGGAAGTGGTCTCTGAGGTGGTTGGTGACTGTAAGCAGAGAGGGTTGACGCCAAGTAGCAGGCCCAGGGTTTGGACTGTGTCGGATCTGCCAAGAGTGCGCCTGCCAGATTTGAAGCCTAGAGGAGGGGGAGAGGCAGGAGGGAGGGGGTGACAAGAAGGTGGCCCGTTTGGGTCTGGGTGAGAGATGTTGTAACAATTAACGATGATTCTAAGCAAGAAGCAAACTTTTAGAGGAAAAGGTCTTTGAAGTTCTAGGGGGCTTTGTGCTGGGACTGAGAAGGAAAGAGAATTCTTGGAATTCTTCACTTTTTCTTCGTTTCTTCCAGTGAAGGTCAGGCTGAGATACACTTGCTGTATCTATCCAGGAGTCTTTGTTTTGGAATGTAGTATTTTTCCATCCTTTGTCATTAGTGATTAAAGCCTACATAGAAGGAAAAATCCGACCTCAGTCTGAGGGTTCTTTGCTGTTTTAGAGTCACATTGTCTATGATTTTACCTATTTTTTTTTCCCCCTTCAGGCTGCTTGATAGGAGCCGTGAATCTCAAATCCAGCAATCGAAACCCAGTGGTACCAGAATTTGAAAGTAAGTACCAGGGAAACTATGTATGAGGAGAATGGGCACCATCTAATGGACATTCCACAGTCTTGCAGCCACCTCAGGGCAAACACGCACATACATGTAGTGCCAGAGGGGTGTTCTGGTGGGTGGCGGCTCACCTGTGCGTTTGCTGCGCGGGCGCAGCGGGGAGGCCCGGCTTCGGCGGCCCCGGGGAACTCCGCAGCAGTTGGAGTACGAGCACAACAGGACTTTCTTACGCACGGGTGGAGCACGACGGGGAATGTCCACTCTCTTTAGTAAGTGTTCTTGCTAATCAAGCCTGTTCCTTTTCTGGCTCTAATCTTTTCTTAAAGCCTTTTGGAGCCAGGAGATAGTTGGGTTTTTAATCTGCAGAGAAGGCCTCTCTAAATCCAGACATAAGTCGCACGGTCTGGGCTACAAGGAACCGGACATCGATCCACTTTCCCTGAGAATTCTCTTTTTTTCTTTGCTCGTCAGGTGTGGAGCTGTCTTGTATCATTACAGAGTCACAGACACATAACCCCAGGATCGAATGGAAGAAAATTCAAGATGCCCAAACCACATATGTGTTTTTTGACAACAAAATTCAGGGTAAGAGCCTGTAGTCCTCTCCTTTGTCTGTAAGGCCCAGATGTACCCTTGTGGCTGGAGACGTTCTTTCCTCTGACTGATCCTGCTTCTGTAGCTGGGACTAATTTTTTTGTTTTGTTTGCTTTACTTAGGGAAAATTCAAACACATACATGTGTTGAGAGGAGCATGTGGACCCTTCCTGACCCTGTCACCCAGCTCCTTAGGATTTTAATCTCTCTGCAGAATATCTCTGAAGTATCAGTGAACATTTTCCTAGGCCATCTTTTTACCATGATCCATGACGTTAGTGATGTGAGCTCATCAGAAGGATCACTTGGAACAGCCAGGAGACAAGTAGTAGTATTTGGCAAGCATTTCCTGGGTGCAGGCGTAGCGCCCCGAGAAGGCACTTGCAGACCACTTGGCAGGATGGTATCCTGTATTAGAACAGAGGTACGCACAGGGCACTCCCGGTTACAGGAAGTAGGGGCAGGGCAGGTGATCGTGAAAGGCTTCCCAGAACAGACCTTCAGGCAGACACGCTAGGAAAGGCTAGTGGGGCTGGCCAGGTGGTAAGGCGTGGGGTAAAGAAATGGGTCGGGCAGGGAAGAAGGCTGAGTATGAAGATGAGGCAGCAAATGGCAGCCTGGCTTGATGGAGACACCGCTCGGCTCCACCACAGCCCGGGCTTAGACAGGGAGGGGGCACAGGGCCCCAGGCGGAGCTCAGAGGGGGGCCAGGGCCAGACAGCAAGCCGTGCCCGCCCAGTGAGGAGGGACAGGCTTCTGAGGGTGCACGGACAGATTTGAAGAGGGAAGTGACATGATTCCATTTATGCCCTAGAATGACCGAATCAGCCAGTCTGTAGAGAAGAGACTGGAGGCGGGCAAACCTCAGAGCAGGGCAACAATTCAGAATTCTTTTGCGGAATCCAGGAGGGAGCTGCTGGTGGCCTGAGCCAAGGTCAGGGCTGTGGAGAGCGAGATGAAAGCAGAGGGTGTTGCTGGGAGTTAGCTGTCATGAGGGAGGGGGATGAGGAGTCACACGAGATCGGAAGTGGGACAGGCCCTCCACTCTGGCAGGTGGAGGGAGCGAACGGGAGGCACACGTGCAGGTGAGTTATAAGCGGGGTGGCTTCAGGGTTCTCAGAGAAGTTGATAGTTGCAGTTTGAAGATGGGAAAGGGGTTTTGTGGAAACACCCTGAACTCATGGTCTTTCTGCTCTGGGTCCTCAGTATCATCTGGAGTTACAGGCTCATAAAAATGGTTTTGCTTTTCCACCAACATCCTCCCTCATCCCTTATTTTTGAAGAGAGAAATATTATTCTCAGAAAACAAATCCGTTTTCTCTGGCAACTTAGGCTGCTCCTGACACGCCCTGTTCATACAGTTTTGATCATCTGAGAAGCCAAATGGGCATTTGCCCAAAACACTTTCTGTTTCTGGGAATTAAACACCTTACTCTTAGCCCTCAAGGATGGGGAGACTATTCACCACACAAAGTTTGGGGGCTGGAGGGAAACTTCAGACTGTTTGGTCTTTTCATTGCCTCAATACAGATACCACAAGCCTCCTGATAGGTTCTCGTTCACCATTGTCTTACATGGCGTGAGTTCCAGTCCTCCACTAATGACCACTGGATAGCAGACCTTCCTATTAGAAAATGCCTTTGCAAGTGTTTGTCCTCTAGCATAAGAGTTTGCTGTTTTTATCATATTATGGTAAATTCTTCTTTTCACTAAACAGCGGGTTTAGTAATAATTACTTTCTACTTCTTTGTGTCATTTTTTACCCCCTAATTTCTCCCTTATTTGTCATTCCTAAGGTTCGTCATGCTTCTTTGAAAGAGGAACTATGTCTTTTTATGCTTTAAACATTTTTTAAAACTGGGATATTCATATAGCATAAAACTCACTTTTTAAAAGTGTATATTCAACAAAGACGTGTAACTGTCATTACCATCAAATTCTGGAACACTTTTACTTGTCCCCAAGGGAAACCCTACACCCACCAGGGGTCAGTCACTCCCCAGTTTCTCTACTGCTCCGCCCGCTGCCCCAGCCCTGTCCTGCCCCCCACCCTCCCTGCAACCACTAATCCACTCTTTCTTGATGGGGTTGCCTCTTCCGGACGCCTCATGGAAATGAAATCACACACTGTGTGGTCCTTTGTGACTGACTTCTACTGAGCATGTTGTTTTCAAGGCTCATCTGTGTTGTAGAATATGTCGGTACTTCATTTTATACAATATGGATCAATAATATTTTATTTTTTCATCAGTTCATGCACATTTGAGTTATTTTCCCTTTTTGGCCATTATCAATAATACATTTATATACAGGTTTTTGTATAGACATCATTTCTTGGGGATAAATGACCAAGAGAACAATTGCTAGGTCATATAGTAGTTGCATGTATAGTTTTGTTTTGTTTTTTAAAGAAACTGCCAAACTCAACGTTGTAAATTTTGCACAGTTGCTATACCATTTCATATTCCTTCAGCAATTTATTTCCCTACATCCTCACAAAAACTTGTAATTGTCCATCATGTTGATTCTAGCCATCCTAGTGGGTGTGAAGTGGTATCTCATTGTGGCTTTGATTTGCATTTCCCTCATGAATAAAGATGTTGAGTGTCTTTTCATGTGCTTATTGGCCATTTGCAGGTCCTCTGAAAAATGTCTGTTCAAATCCTTTGTCCACTTTAATTAGGTTATTTGTCTACTTATTGTTGACTTGCAAATTCTTTATATACGGACTTAGTTTTATTGCTCTTCACCTTATTGTGCTTTACAGATGTTGGGTTTTTTTTTAACAAATTGAAGGCAAGACCCTCTACCAACAAAAAGATTAAAACTTGCTTTTTTTGTGTTACTTGCTTTATTGTGATGGTCTTCAAGGTAGGCCTGTGCACAGGATACTAGTCCTTTGTTAGATCCATCATTTGTAAATATTTTCTCCCATTCAGTAAATTATGTTTTCACTTGCTTGTGTCCTATGAAGCACAAGTCTCTATTTTTATGAAAGTCCAGTGGAAGCAAATGTAACTGTGTGTGTATGTGTTTGTGTGTGTGTGTGTGAGAGAGAGAGAGGGAATTGTGTGTTCCTTTGGTGTCATGTCTAAGAAATCATTGCTGATCCAAGGTCATGACAATTTATGTCTATGTTTTTTCCTCCGAGTTTCATAGGTTTAGCTTTTCAGTAAGGTCTTTGGTGTATATGGTGTGAGGTAGGATTCCATCTTCATTCCTTTGCGTGTGGAGATCCCGTTGTCCCAGCACCATTTGTGGCACGCTGGGGGTTTATTTAATGGCGTTTGTTTGATTTTTTTCCTTTTGGTGGGAACCCCTGCTGAAAATGATGAGAAGGAAACAAGGTCCATGCTTTCAAAACAGACACATGTAAAGAGCCCTCTTACACACCAGGCACTGTTTTGGTGCCCGGTGTCTTCAGAGAGTTCACCTCTGTTACAAAGGAACAGAGAGAGAATCCAGTCCGCAGTCTTCCTACTGAGGCATCAAACACTGGCCCTAGAAACCAGCTCCTTCAAGTTGGAAAATGTATCTTTAAAGAGTCTTCAAGTGTCCTGTGTCTTCTTTTCTATAGGTGACTTGGCAGGTCGTGCAGAACTATTTGGGCAAACGTCTCTAAAGATCTGGAACGTGACCCGAACAGACTCAGCTCTTTATCGCTGTGAGGTGGTTGCTCGAAATGACCGCAAAGAAATGGATGAGATTGTCATTGAATTAACTGTGCAAGGTAGGGACTCATGTGAAGTTAAAATAGGCTCCCCTTTCAGGCTTCATGAATCTGTATATAGAAGAAAAAAAAAAGATCAACTCTTAACTTTCTTTCCCTCTATAACCACATCCCTGAGGGCATCACACGACTTAGGGAGGGAGAGCTTGGGGACCTAAGAGTGCTGGAGTTGGGTGGAGGACGAGATGAGAGTGGAGTTCCTCCCACTTCCCTCTGCTAGCTGTAGGAGGCGCTGCTCGGGTGGCGGAGGCCTTGGGAGCAGCCGTGGGTTACACCAAGCATCGGGGCTGAGCTGCAGGGGCACATTCCAGGCAGCACATCACATGTCATCTGAAGGCTCACGTGACCATGGGGGTGGCAGTGGTGCAGATCCCATGGCTGCCTTTCTTGTCTTGGGAGTGGACTTATTGCGGCTCCAATGAGAATACAGCTGTGTTGCTGATTTTAAACACCAACCTGCATTTCTCCTGCAGTGAAGCCAGTACCTCCGGTGTGCAGAGTACCAAAGGCCGTGCCTGTGGGCAAGGCGGCCACGCTGTACTGCCAGGAGCGGGAGGGCCACCCCCCACCTCATTACAGCTGGTACCGCAATGACTTACCCCTGCCGAAGGATTCCAGAACCAACCCCAGATTTAAAAATTCCTCTTTTCTTATGAACTCTGAAACAGGCACTCTGGTAAGATGTCTTCTGAGAGGCGAGGGCGGAAACGTCTTTGCTGGGGGTAGGGAAATCTCTTGTCGAAAGAATGGTTATTAGGAGAGAGAATGAAACTTTTTAAGACATGAGCTAAGAACCCATGTCAGAAATTCTGCAGGAAAAGGTCCTGATGTGAATATCCAACTGTAAAACTTGTGAGACAACGAGAGACGTTGGATAACAGGTTGGATGATTGAGATTAAGGAATTGTTTGTTGCTTTAGGCATGACAACGATATTGTAGTTACGATGAAAAAATTCTCGTCTTCTAGGGACACTTATTGAAATATTTGTGGATAAAATGTGTCTGGAATTTGCTTCAGAAGAACCCAGGAGCCTTGGTGGGAAGGGGTGGGTGGCGGGAAGAGGTGAAATCAGATTGGTTGTGCCCAGGGGACAGACCACCTGGGAGCGTATGGCATCAGGCTCCCGCGACACCTAGGACCACTGGTCTGCGGTGCACCTCAGTGTGGAGCGGGAGCTCTCCGGGCTATAGAATACGATCCTCTGTGCATGTATTGCCAAGGTGTTGCTTGAGGAACAATCATTATCAGAGTCCCTTCTCCTGAATAAAAGCCAGACTCCACATCTCATTGTGGGCAGTGCTAGGTTTTGCTGTCTCCATATGCCAAGGGGTGCCTGTTGTTCAGAGCGCCCAGGCAGGTGTCAAAAAAGAATATCAGGATGGACCCCAGACAGTGACCCAGCAGCCAAAGGGGAACAGGAGCCGATGAGCAGGCACTTTACCATGTTCTGGGCTTAGCGTGTAGGTGGGCAGGGTAGCATCTTCTTCCCCACCCCTCGGGCATCTGCCCTGCTGATTGGTCTTACTGTTCCCTTGGGTTCCCGGTGCAGGTTTTCAGCGTGGTTCACAAGGAGGACTCCGGGAGGTATTACTGCATCGCTTCCAACGACGCGGGCTCCGCCAAGTGTGAGGAGCAGGAGATGGAAGTCTGTGAGTTTCTCTTTGAAAATATTTCCTCTGAAGACTGGCAGGTGGCTAGAGCATGTTAAATTTAGCCTTAGACCATCCATTCGAACAGCTCGTCTGCTTTCTTCTGTAGACGACTGGATCCACCCAAATACACTTGGGCTCACTGAAAGATGAGAAAGTTCTGAGGAACAGCTAAATGACTAATAAGTGGTCCTTACAATATGTTTATCTCCTCAAAATAGACTTAATAGAGCCTTTTGGTGTTGAAAACATGGCTAATTATGTAGCTTTTAATGGCATTTAATCAACTCCATTACTTCGTGATTGATAAAAACAAGGTTTTGTAAAGTCCTCAGAAATTTACCCAGTTGTAACCATTTTGCAGTAAGCTGGAGCAGAGTTTGGCCCCTGTTCTGCGACGATGCTGGGATGTGTCGAGCCAGGATGGGGGCAGGTGGGGCACATCAGAAACACCTGGGGACTCGCTGAGTCCCTCCCTCCTCTCCATGTGCAGCCACCCTCTGAGCTGTGTCAAACTTTCCTGATCCTCAGATTCATTTGGGGCCACCGTTTCACATTCAGATTCCAGGCGCCCTCCCCGCCCCAACACAGATCCATGTGCAGGGAAAGTTGGGAAGTGTCTGTGTGTGAGACGGTGTTCTGGTGATCCTCCTCTCTGTCGAATGAGGAGGAAGCGTCCTGGCTTTGCTCCAGACCTGTTGAATCTCTAGGGATGGAGCTTGGAAACTGAGATTTTAAAATAAAAATTTCAAGTTGAGTTTTAAATGTCCCCTCATATTTGAGACCTGCTCTACTGGGGTCAGGGAGAATTTTAACAACTCCCTTATGTTGCTATGTCCCCTACATGTTTTTCATTGTGGGTTTGTTTTTTTTTTAACATTTTATTTTTAGAGAAGGGAAGGGAGAGCAAAGGGAGGGAAACATCAATGTGTGGTTGCCTCTCAAGCACCCCCTACTGGGGGCCTGGCCCGCAACCCAGGCATGTGCCCTGACTGGCAATCGAACCAGCGACTCTTTGGTTCACAGGCCAGTGCTCAATCCGCTGAGCCACACCAGCCAGGGCTCACTGCATTTTTATTTGCATGAAGGAAACAGTCCTTAGTGCTCCCGCACTGAACATGACCGAGTCCCTTTGCCCATGATCCAGAAATGAGAAGACAGTCAGGTTTCTGCCCAGGGTGCCCATGGATGAAGGTCTTGTTCTCACCTCATATTTATTTCTGCTGGAAACTAGCTGTCTTCCCCAAACTAATCACAGCCAAGGGAAGCCCTGAAGATTAGGGATTTTTCTTTCATAAGACTCCTCGCTAATTCTGTCCTTATAGTGTATCTATTTTTCCCTTTAATAATACTTTCAGGGATTTAGCCAGAGGATTTTTGACTCCGTCATACAATGCCAGGCCCCATTTACTACAGTAGTAAATATAATGGCATTTGAACTGTAGAGGGCTCAGTACTCTCCACAAGTGAGATAGGGGTTACAATGTCCTGTGTATGGGAAAGAAAGGAGTCTTGCGTGTCTCCACTTTGTTCTGGCTGCAGGGTCTGGGGGGCAGAGGGGGCAGGGAGGGAGAGAGAAAGGGGGGAAGCGCGGCGGGCCTGCGTCTTGTTGAGAGCAGGCAGCATGTGTCCTCCCTTCCGGCAACCTTTCTTTAACCCAGATGACCTGAACATTGGCGGGATTATTGGCGGGGTCCTGGTGGTCCTTGCTGTCCTGACACTGATGACAGTGGGCATCTGCTGCGCATACAGACGTGGCTACTTCATCAACAACAAACAGAGTGAGGAAAGGTGAGCCTGTCTTTTGAGGAAAAACAAAGTTCAATTTGGCATTGATACGGGAGTGAGTACTCACTGAACTACCCTCTTCTTTTATTTCACAGTTACAAGAATCCAGGGAAGCCGGACGGAGTTAACTACATCCGGACAGATGAGGAGGTACGGTGGAGGGGCAGAGCAGGGATCATGTAGGAGGCTTACAAATCGAGGTGTTCCCAGCAGGGACAGTGACATTCCTCCTCAGAAACCAAATTGGGTCCCCTATGAAAATAGATTTCCAAATTATATTCCAGACCCTGGACTCTCTAGCCTTCACAATTACATGTCTGTGCTAATGGCACTTCTAGTTGTAAGCTTTTGATGCTACTTGTTCAGAATGATTCATTTGATTTGTTTTGCCAGTTTCTCCCTTCGGGAATGGTGCACTGGCCTTGACCACCATTCTCCCTTCCCTCGTCCCGGCAGCCCCCCGCCCTGCCCCCTGACTGGTAGAGGAAGGCTGTGTTCTAACTCTGTTGGCTTTGCAGGGTGACTTCAGACACAAGTCGTCATTTGTGATCTGAAAGCTGACGGTGTGGCTGAGAGCACACGCAATACCTCTACTAGAAACGTCTGTATAGATCAGCTCGGAGTGAAGTGCACTTGGACAGAGCTAGACACTCGTGCAAAAGCTTTTTGTTTTGGCCAAAGTTGACCGCTACTCCTTTCTTACTTTTTAACAAGCCACATAAATAAAAGTTTTCCTCAAGATGGCCACAGTCTTCACAAGGAAAAGAAACTGAGGTTGTCTCCGGCCTGGCTGCCCGCTGAGTGTGAGGGTGGTTGTGAAGCGCTTGCTTGCAGACTGCTGGGCACTCTGGGCCCGGGAGGCCGGCTTAGTTGCCACTTGGTGTCATCAGCCAGGGTGAGCACCGTGTGAGGGGTGACAAGCGGGCTACATCACGCCAGCAGTGTACAGCTTGGCAGTGTGAATCCCGGCATGAAGGCCCGCGGCTGCAGAGCGAATCAGCGAACCCGAAGAGGCTTTTTCTGCAATGAACTTGCCTCACCATGGCCCACAGGCAGTCCGGCACTGTCTCTTGTTAAAGGCCTCGTTGATCAGTGTCACGGTGTCCACCTTGGAGAATCTTCCTGGGTCAGCATCTTACAAATAAACCAACCTAAATCGGAAAGGAGAGCTGCCTGTTGGAAGAAGGGCCTTCTTCCATGGACAGCCCTGCATGTCCATGGAGGTTTCGGTGTTTAAGGAGAGCCTCCACCTCAGCCTCAATGTGAAATGGTACTAAGATAACGTCCTGCTTTTCTATGGGTGTTTATTTTATAGAATTTTATATTCTAAATTTTTGCTAAACATGTATTTTGGTTATTGAAAAGAAAATTTCTATTTAAACTGTAAATATGTTGTCAGTATTAAATAACCTATTTTTTTTTTAAAAGAAAAAGTTCAACCTACAGTAGTAGTTCCAAGCTACTCATGTTAAATTGGGAAATGTCAATATTAAGAAGTATCTTAACCCAAGGACTCCTCTCAAGGAGGCTTACCGGAACATTCCTTTTCCCACATGTGCTTTAGCATTTTTCACAAGAACTTGCGCCATGTATACATCAGACCATTGTTGCTTAGGCACCCTTTAAAAATTCCACTTAAGTAATGTCAGAATCTGTTTGACATCTCTCAAACAAAATAAAACAAAACATAAGGAACTCTTAGACATAAATGTGCAAACCACATCCGTCAACTCCCAGGCCGAGTCATCTGCTGTCTTGAATGGGTATTGGCCACTAACTCCTAAGGCTAGCCAGCATGTCCCCCTCCCATCTCTAATGCCCCGACTATGGCTCTGTGTGCCGTTTGGCTTTAATATGTTGTTCATGTCCCACAGGCACTTGGCTCAGCCCAGGACAGTTCTAAGGTGTCACTTCAGGAATGATGGATCTTTTCCATGTGGCATCCCAGCCTTTGGGTTCCCTGGGCCACAGCCCTTTTGGATTGTGAATGGCTCATGAAACAGAAGCTACTACTATTTGGCTTTTTAAATTCACTTAACTTACTTGTGTAGTTCATAAGACTGTCCAGCGCCAAAGGCAGTTTTGAATCAAATCTGTCAACTATAATAATATTTAAAAAAAAAAATGAATTCCTCTTTGCCACAATGAAAGCCCCAAGGCACCACAGGTTCTGTCTCACTTCACAGTGAGCTGTTGCGTGGTGGCCACTGGGCCGGCCTCATAGACTATGAGGTTGAGTGGCTGGAGCCAGAGGCCGAGGGTGAGGAGAGTGAAGTTCTTCAGTCAAAGGCAGCTTTCTAACTCTACCCACAACACCGCGCACTTTGTGGGGGACGTCCGATGCGTTCAGAAGCCTTTACTCTTTAAGAGCAGATGTTCTTAGCCTCAGATACGATGCTGTGTTAACTCATAATGTGAAGGGATTTGAAGGAGCTTGTTAAAGGAATGTCTTGGATTCTACTGTGTGCTTAGAGGATAGTTTTTATATAAGAACATAGTCATCTTAGGGATTAAACTTTGTCTTAATTTTTTATACTTTGAGGTTTTTAAAACTCAAGACTTTAGACCTACATTGACTTTTCTAAGTTATGTGAAATACTTTGCCGTGGGATGGTGGGCAGAAGCAGTGGGAAGCTCTTCATAATTGCTCAGTGGTACCCACTACCTTTTGCATTTGTCTCGAATGCTTACAATTAGGGCTCTCCCTTCATTTTTACCCCTTCGTGGTAGGGATAGCTTCCCCCTTTTCCAGCTGGGGATCTTGGTTGTCACAGTGATAGGGCAGCCTTTTTATGCCCTAAAACCTCCTACCCTGGTACCCTGTGGACTGGGTCTGACGGGAGAGTAGTGAATTGTGGAGTCTGGGAGGTAGTTGCCTGTTATTGTAAAAGTGTGGACATCAAAGGAACACTTGTATGTTTTCAAACATGAATGTGACTGAAGACTCGAGGCCAGAGCGAGGCTGTTGTGGCCTCTGGTGTGGCTCCTGTGTACATAGATGTGGCAGCCTTGTACTAACACACCTGTAAGTTGATATTTGTTAAATCTCACTTATAAAAGCTTTAAAAAAAAATCAGTGTTGCCTCATTATTTCTATTATTTCCTCTTGTGTTGGTTTATGCCTTCTTCCTAGCATTTTGTTTAGGTAAGTATACTCAGAGATAACTGCCATCGCCGTTGACATGAGTTGGAAATGAGTGTGTTCCCTCAAAGCAGCTCTGTAAGTTCCTCTACCAGTGACGTGGCCACATGCCACAGCTCACATATGGGAGGGCTGTGGGGAGACAGTGATATTCCACCCCTCAAAGCCAACCACCACGTTTATATTGAAAACACAGTGGCCTTTACTTTTGCTTCTGTAGTACAGGGATTAAAAAAATGAACCTACTGAATTTCTTCCTGGTCATTCTTGGAGAAAACACGACTTACATATTTTCAGGTTGCCTGGTGGTACGAACAGAAGAGACTAAAGTCATGCTCTTAATGGGAGCAGTCCTTAGCAAACTAGACTATCAACACAAATTAGTGGTAGTGCCACTCAGGGTAAGAGACATGAAGCAGTGTTTCCAGAAGCAGGACTATGTTTACACATTGACAGGGATGTGTGTTGTCAGGAGGCAGCAGTAGCAGTGTTGGGACAGATGAACTGAACCTTAAAGACAGTAACTGTTTCTCCCTAACAGGGAAGATTTGGTTTTATTATTAATTTTTTAAAATCCTCACCTGAGGATGTTTATTGGTTTTTATAAGAAGGGAGAGAGAAACATCAATCGGTTGCCTTCTGTACATGTCCTGACCAGTGATTGAACACGCAACGTTTTGGTACATGGGACAACATTCCAATCAGCCAAGCCACCCAGCCCGGGCTGGTTTTATTATTAAACATTTTATGTAAATTAAAATGACTACCCACAAAAGCCCTGTTCAAAAAATAGAAAAATTCTATTGCAAAAGAATACTAGAAGGCTATACTTATGCTTAACCTTTTTATTCTGTTTTAGAAAGCTGTACATTTTTTAAAGAAATGTGCAGTTCATAAATAATAGAAAAAATATTACAATCAAAATCTTGTCATCAGATATGGGAAAGTACTATAAAGAATTCAATTAAAGAAAGCAAATGTGTTGTGTTCCTTAAGAACCAGAATATAGATCATCAAAATGGACTTGATACTGTCAAATGGAGTAAAGTTAAAATATTAAATAGCTAAGGCATTTCTCTATTATTTTACAAATTTTTTTTTAACCATGTATTTCCTAAGAAATTGCAACGGTTGGCAGCTCACCGGCGAACAGTCGGAGGGTGCTGGAATCACAGGGACAAGCTCGGTGTGAGGCCCCGGAAGCGCCCCGCGCTCTGCGGGGAGCCATGCTCCGCCTCCGCACGCAGGACGCGTCTTCGCGCGCGCCCGGACGCTCCCCGCCGGCGCGCCCCGGTTCAGTTGGCCGTCTTCAGGGGGCTCTTCCGGAGGGACCGCCGACTGGGGACGGGATTGTCTTTATTTCTGGCTGGAGACTTCACGTTCCACTGCTGAGGCTGCGGAGGCCTAGGCAAAGAAGAGAGACAGTCGTCCTGGAACTAGGGGGAAACGCTGACAAAACCTACGGCAAAAGGAGCTCCTGCTGACTTACGGTTTATCGGGCAACGACAAACATAAAATGTCATTTCCTTGATCCTGGGTTTCAATTTTCTCTGAAAGGGAGCCAAACACAACAACATCAGGTTTCTCAGGGCTCTGGAGAGGCCGGCCACTGCGCGTCCGAGAGGCCGGGCACTTGCCTTTGACGGGGAAAGGCGTCCGCGGCGTGCCGATGTAGCTGACTCCCGCTTCGAAGGTGACGTCGGCGATGGTCTCTGGCGGAGGGAAGAGGCAGGGCTGTGAGCGGCGGGAGAGGCCGCTGCCGCCCGGGCCAGTGCAACCCCCTGAGGGGCTGAGGCCCGGGTGTCTGCTGTGGTTTCGTTCGGTCTCTTACACAGCAGCAGCCGCCCGCCAGTCAGGCCTCACGTGGCCTCTCTGTAGGGCGTGACGGTGCTGAAGAGGCCGCCTTCCCGTCCTTCCTGTGGCACCCCTGCTAAAATCAGGCAGCGCTGGGGGCGCCCGAGCGCCGCCGCGCCGGGTCTCTGGTTTCCACACGCCCACCCCCGCGGCTGCGGTCAGTGCCCACAGGCCAGCGACCCTGACTCCGTGCCAGATCCCCCTGCAGCGCTCGTCACACCTGCCCTGAACGTCCCAGGGTGCGATGCTGCCGGTCCCTCCGCTGCTATGGTTGGTGCCTGTCCCTCACGGAGGTCACCCTCACGAGCGTCAGCCCCTCTGACTGCCGAGCCGGGGCCATCACCGCTGCCTGCCCGCCATGTACCCCAGCTCTCCTTCCTCACCGGGGGGGGGGGGGCCTTCGCCCAGCTCACCCTTGATCTATCACAGCCCTCCCCCGCTGGCGGCCCCCCCTTCTGCCGATTCGCCCTTAGGAGCCAGGAGAGCGAGAGTGGAACAGACTCTGAATCCGACTTGGGGTTTGAGTTCTGGCTGGTCTTACTACTTGTGGGAACTACTCTAAGAGCCTCAAGTTTCTTTACCTCTGAAACGGGATCAAATGCACTGACTTCAGGGGAGGTGTCAGGGTTAGATGAGACCATTTATATTAAGTCCTTCACACAGTGCTTGGTACCAGGTAAGTGCTAAGGATATGTTAGCGGCTACTGCAACTTACGAACTATTGTTCCCCACGCCATTTAGAGGTAAATTTGTTCCAAGATCTGGTAAGGTGACTGCCCTGCTGAAGTCTCCTGATGGCTCAGGGTGTGCTGTCTGGGCTGGGCACTCAGCCACTGTGCAGCCAGGCCCCCACCACCCTCAAAGCCAGGTCCCCAACACCCTCAAAGCCCGTGTGCACACGTGAGCCGCGGGTCACCAGCCCCCGATTCTCATCGTCCTCCATGCAGGCGCCAGCGTGGCACACCTGGCGCTCCCGAGCAGTTCTGCCTGGAGTGCTCTCCACGAGCGCGCTACAACATGCCATGCCTCCTCTGAGACCCAGGTGGTGACAGGACCACTCCTCTCTCCAGGACTCCCTCCTGCTTTGTGCTCTGTACCATTTTGTGTGAGCTGCTATCCCTCCAGTCAGCACTGGGCCTGTGCAGGCTGCTGACTGTCCTGGCAGAGCCTGCTGTCCCTTCTGCAAGAACACTTCTGGAGTAAGCTGCGCAGCTCGGACGTCTCCCCTTACACGGTACCCTTCCTGGGAGCACCGACAAGATCTTCCCTGTCTGTGTTCTCAAGTGCATCAGTGCCTCCGCAGGGCTGTATGCCTGAGCTACTGGAGCTCGTTAACAGAAGACATTTGAGAACAGCATTCTCAGCACCACCATTCAAATAGCTCCATGCGGCTTACTCCTCTTTCTGGGAGGTCTCTTTGTGTGCTACAGTTGAAGTTCCCCTTTCTCTTCCTGTTTGGAAGCCTGTGGACACCCAGGCAGTAAGTTTCTGACCTTCCCCAAAGCACGGATGCAGTAGCTCTTAGATGCATTCCCCTGTCTGCTTGTAGACCCTTAGAATCAAAGACAGAAGCATCTTTGCTGCTCAGGTTACAGCAGGAAGGACTTGCCAACCCCCTGTAGATTTTGTTAAAATCTCTCTCTGAAAGTCACTCATTTCCACCCAGCAAAACTACTTCATTCCTGCCGAGTATCACTGGTGTGCCTGAATAGTGGAGCTGGGTAGCATTTTTCTACTGGTTTCACAGAGATGAACCACCTCTTAATAGTCACCCCACCTAAGTTGTGAACAGAATTCATATTTGTAAACTACAGAGAAAACACAACTGAGTGTTTTTAAATGAACAGTTCTCCCAGGCACCTCTCACAGACACAGATACCATGGGGAGTGAGGAGAAGCCAGCTCACCCCCCAGCCACTTACTCTCCGGGGTGCTGATGGCTCGTCTGGCCACAGGGTCGATCCCTCCACTGGACTCCTGCTCCAAGCTGCATGACGAGGCTGCAACAAGATGAAAAAGTTTTATCTGCTCAAAAAACCCAAAACAATACCACAGAGCAAAACAACTGAAATGAGAAACAGAGTAAGATACAAGATAAGGTTACTATCCCATATAGTGTTATTATAAAGAGATAATTCAGAAAGATACAAAAAATGATAAAAATGAGAGGCAATGTCCATCCTCACTAGAATTCAAAGAAATGGAATTAAAATCATAACCATTTTTGACCTATAAAGCCCAACAAAGAACATGGAAACTTATAAAACTAATGTTTCTAAGTGGGAAAGTGACGCTCATGGGCCACTGGCAGGAGGACAACGTGGAATGAATTCTAGAATATTCATGGTCTCTGAGTGTGGGAAATAAATGCTAAAGATTATACATGTACAAGGCTGTTTACTGTGACATTATTTCAAAAAACTGAAAAACACTTACATTACCCAAAATTAGGGCAGTAACAGGTAAGTTAAGGTACTTCCACAGGACACGATGCTGCCCAACTACTGGGAGAAAAGTTTTGAAAGAAAGGCTCATGGAAAACTTATCATTCTATTATTAGAAGTATGTATAGGAAAAAGGGGTATAAAACAGAATGCAGCCCTAGCTGGTGTGGCTCAGTGGATCAAACGCTGGCCTGCAAACCAAAGGGTTGCTGGTTCGATTCCCAGTGCAGGGAACATGCCTGGATTGCAGGCCAGGTCCACAGAAGAAGGCGTGTGAGATGCAGCCACACATTGATGCTTCTCTCCCTCTCTTTCTCCCTCCCCTCCTTTCTCTAAAAATAAATAAATTTTAAAAATCTTAAAAAAAAACCCAAAACAGAATGCACACTAAAACCACAATTTTATAAATAAAACCAAGCACACGTGTGAAGAGTAGAACAGAAGAAAAAAATAACTCACTACTATGATTTTTCCACAATCTTTTATCACAAATATGCATTGTTTTATTACCTATAATCCTAAGACACAAAGTTTTTTGTTTTGAAGACAGTAAAACAGAAACTACTTTAAAAGGAACGAGAAGGCAGCTTGTCCTATGTCTGAATCTAAATTCACTACAAGGGAGGTGGGAAACTGAGGAGCTTGGGGAGCCACCTGGAGCTGCCTGGAGACTTACCCCGACGGCGTGTTTTGTCCAGGCTTTCAGAATTTAACGTGAAAGGCAACACTCCTATGCTCCGATTCCCACGCCTGCTATTTGACTCCACAGCTTTCTTGACCGAATTCAGGATTGCAATGGTACTCAGAGACATAGACCTGTGGAGGAGAACATGCCACAGGCGTGCAGAAAGCAAGTCAGAGAAAACCTGGAAGTCACTACCCATTTTCCTTCCAATGCAACCCCAGCCACACTCACTTCAAACCTGAAAGGAAAGAGCGGGGCAAGAAGCATCAGTGCAAACACAAGAGCCACACTCACAGCTGAAACGGCAAACTAACTGATCCTCCAGCTCTGTACCTGGCTTTGGGCATCAATCTTTTCACCTGCCCAGTCTCGGGTGAAACAGGCAGAAGCGGGGCTTGGCCACTGCCCGACCTGTGTGCTGAAGGCTGGTTCCCACCGCGGGGCACAGGGACACTTTGTCGGCCATCTGGAGCTGGCATCATTTCTACACTTGGAGCAACCTGTCAGAGAAAATAAGGAGTACTCACCCTCTAGCACGTGATGTGCTAGGCGCAAGGCTGTAAGTCATCTACTTTAAAGCACGTCAGCCCAGGGTAAGTAGAACTTTCTCTTCGGAAACAGTACTGTTAGCAGACTGCCACACGCAGATGTTGTGGTAGAGAAAAAGCAGAACGTTAGTTTGTTTTCACCATTTTTAAAAAATTTTATTTATTTTTTTAGGGAGGGCAAGCAGAGGGGAGAGGAAGAGAAACATCAATGTGTGACAGAAACATCTCTTGGTTGCCTCTCGCTCGCCCCCAACTGGGGACCTGGCCTACAACCCATGCATGTGCCCCAACTGGGGATTAAACCCGCAACCTTTTGGTTCTCAGGCCAGCGCTCAACCCACAGCAGCCAGGGCTAGTCTTTGACATTTTTAAGGCATAGACCTGGACTTCTCAGAGAAGTGAGCAGTGGCTCACTAGAAACACCCCCGGCTATAGGGTTTTCTCAACAGGGAATGTGGAGAGGCCAGGCCAGCAAAGCAAGCACCCCAGGAGCTCTAGTTACCAAGGTTCACTCTGATCCAAGGTCAGGTAACCCTGCTGCCAGCCTGCTTCCTGGGCATTCACACGTTTCCCAAAACTCTTATAATGGCGTGGCAGACAAGCTTGATTGACAGGACCCTAAGGGAAGGGACGCCTCCATGACTCAGCTTCCTGCCCGTGACACGTAACAAACACAAGCAGGCCTCAAGCAGCACTCCTGAAGCCTAACTCAGACCGACCTCTGCACACATGCACAAGAAAGAGCCGACCAGGGAGGAGAGTCGGACCTAAGGCGGCTGCCCATTTACCTGATCGCCTAGGGCCCCAGCCACTCCTTCCGCCGCTCTGTTCATGTCCGCCTGTCTGGCCAGCTCTTGTTCCTGGGCCAGCTGCTCATTGTACTTCTTCATGTCGTACTCGAGCTCTGAAGCGAGCTGCTTGTCAACTGCAAAGAAGTCGTTGATTTCATCTCGGTAATCCTGCATCACCTCCTAAAACAGACACAAAGGTACCTTTAATGCTTTCTTAAACAAAGAAATATGCTCTCCAATACAACTTGATAAATAATAGTAGGAAAAGTAAGACTTTGCTGAGAGAGGACAATTTCTATTACATCAACTGATAAGTTAATTAACACAATGGTATTTTCCCAGGAAACACCAACTGCACTTGACCACACAAGCCAGTGAGCATGACATGAGAAAATAACTAAGGATTCCAATCACTTAGAAAGCTAATTGTCTGTGTGCTAGTTAATAGGTAATTTCCCAGGTTCCGGATGGGAGAAAGGGCATGGGATCACACAATCTTAGCCTAAAGCAGAGCTTTAAACAGGGAACAGAACCGCCACCATCAGCGATCTCCTTTCCGTTCCTAAAGGCAGGCAGCACACAGTGAGGTATCTGGGTGGTCTGGCTTGGCTGTGGTCACCACCCACCCAGAGGATCTTGTAGCATCACTAAGGCAGGCCTCTGAGGAATTCAAGTCAGGCGTGGGTGGGTAGGCGACACATGGCACTGTCCTGGCCCAGACAGGGTCTCTGGAGCAAGGTACGGGAAGCAGTGGGCTCCCAAACCACCCCTCTGTCCACACCAGCTCCCTCAGAGGACAGCGGCCCTGGCGCCTAAGCCTCTTCTGTGGCCCCTCCTACAGGCATGGCGGGAAGCCTTTTCCCTCCTATCAGGGTAAGAACAGGCTCAGGTCACAACAGGGGCTGCTAGGCACGGAGCCTCCTTGCTCAGAGAAAGGAGCCATCTCACCTAACAGTATTAGAGGGAGAACAAGATACATCATAGTCCCTAGTCTCAACAAAGGGAAGGGAGTAAACCAATTGTCCACGCTGCTGCCAAGCACGGTTCCAGAGGTTGAGGGCGAACTGCTGGAGCCCTTCAACAGAAGGTTCCAAACGCAGCTGTGCTCTGCTGTTGGGGGTATGCTCACCAAGAGGAGAGAGGCTTACTGTGCTTAGGTGTTCAAGCAAGCAGCAAGCAGTCAAGCTAGGATCTAAGCTCTCGTTTCTTTCTTCTCTAAGATTTACTACAGAGCAATAAAAATAAAAGAATAACTAGAAATTCTCATTTTTTTTCCAGACAATGAGCCCATCTTTCACATGCTAACTTCCTTGGTACAGAGGGCTACTTGAAAAATTGTATTCAATGCAATTTGTTGTAGCTCTTTTTGAAAAAACTTCTTAGCATTTTTTGAGGAAGAAAACAGCATAGTGCAAACAGAAAAAGGAAAAAAGGTGCTGTATTTATTACTGATTGAAAGACTTTGCCAGAGAGGTCTGAGGCATCACTTATGTCAGCACTGGAAGCATACACATCATGGCTCCTCAGACTGAGGCTCCTCCTGGCACGCGCGAGGGCGGCCAGGCCTCTGGGGGCCATTCCCTGGCGGCTGCTGCTGCCGGGCAGGGCCGCCCTGATTTGTAAATCAGAGACTGTGTTAAAGGTAAATATCCCCAAAGTACACACGAGGACCAAGGTTCACTTTATCCCTCACCAGGCTGAACTAAGACGATGACTCTGCCCTTGACCCCCATTGAGAAAGTCTTCAAAACGGACTCTAAATGGCTGATCAGGACCGCACGTGCTCAGCAGCGGGGGTCAGCTCTTCATACACTCAGCTGCTCAAGAAAAGCAGCAGCTTCTGTGCAACCTGGGGTCGACCTCTTCACCTTCTCCCTGGCAGCCAAAAGGCCTGGCTGGCTGGTCTAGGTCTAAAACAATGTGACACTGGTTTGGAGGCACATTAAGTTCTAGCCTGTCACCAAATAACTGTCCCCTCCTAACTGCCAGAGTAATGACCTTGGGGAGTGGGGGCCACCAACCACAAAGCCCAAAGCGTCTTTTACCCTGAGGTAGTGCATGAGCTCCCGCAGAGCTGGGATCTTCTTCTTCTCCAGCATGCTCTTCAGGGAAATGATAATTGGAATAATGTTTTCTATGAAATTCCTCTTCTGAACCTGCAGTAACACGAAGGCACATGTCAGCTGCACAAAGTTCTGAGAATAAAGACTTTCACCGGACCTAGTTCCTTTTGTCTAGCAGATCTAGTATACTCAATCAGTTTATTTTTGATTTTTGATTACAGTAATTGTATAGTATGCATCACCATTGTTCTGGAGATTTTAAAAGCATGACCTCAAAACACAAGGAAAGCTCTGTAAAGCAGGACACAAATAAATACTATTCTTATTTTCTAAACAAGAAAAAGGAATTAGAAATACATTGAATAACCTGACAGCTCCAAACCTCCACACAAACCCATCGCAGACCCTTGCCTCCGCACTGAGATCCTCCATTAAACAGAGAGACATTTTTATTCCTCTTGGTGAAACGACAGTGGAAGAAAATGGCTAAGCATGAAGGTAGTCAGTTTTGTACTTCTTTTGTTTTTTTTTTTTATAACTTTCTATGTACTTAGGAAAGTGTTATGTATTTATACAGTCCTTGACTTCACCAAGCCTTCATATTCTTTACCATGATCACTAACCACAAATGTTTTGCAATAATCTCTTAGAATTAAAAATACTTCATTGTAGTAGCACATATGTGCAAGATTTATGATTTTGAATCTGAAAAGCATTCTTTTTATTTAAAGTCACAACTATGTGCTCCTTGCCTGTAAACTACTCATTTCTTTCTTTCTTTTTTTTTTTAAATTTTGATTTATTTATTTTTAGAAAGAGGGGAAGGGGAGAGGGAAAGAAACATCAATGTGTGGTTGCCTCTCGCACGCCCCCTCCTGGGGACCTGGCCTGTATCCCATGGATGTGCCCCAACTGGGAATCAGACTGGCGACCCTTTGGTTCGCAGGTCAGCACTCAATCCACTGAGCCACACCAGCCAGGGCAAAACCACTTATTTCTAAAAGGTCTTACCAGAATTCCTGAAATAGGAGGGCAATAACAGAGAAACAAACAACTTAATAAATATGAGTCTAAGCAGATGGTATATATAGTGGCCTAAATGCATTCATTCAACAAACACGATCAAACACCTTCTATGTACTACACACAAAGCTAACCTCTGGGGATACAGAAAGGAATTCCTGCCTTCAAGTTACTTCTAGACCAGACTAGAAGTCTGTGTTTTGATGTGTGCCACGCTGTGACAAGTGGCAGGGTATTAAGAAACTTATGGAAGAGGGATGCCTAGGAAGGAAGGGGAAATAGGAGTATAAACCAGGATGGCCCTTAGGATGCACAGGAATTAGGCTGTGGAAAAGGAGGCTGGTGTGGGGGAGCGGGCTCTGCGGACAGAGGCAGCCGCGTGCCAAGGCGCAGAGGCAGGACCAGCGGTCTGGAACAGAGATCCCAGAGTGGAGAGCAGCAGAGAGGGTGCGAGTGGCACGGCACACAGTAGAGCTCTGTTTGCCTTGGGGAATCAGGATCTTATTCAGAAGATGAGAGGAAGCTACCAAACTACTTATTAAAAGTATCATCAGTGAGGTATAACTTATATACAATAAAATCTGCCCCTGTTAAGTGAACAGTTGAATGACCTGAAAGAAGTATGAGGGGGGGACCCAAAAATTCCCCATATTTATTTATAAAAAACTGTGTATTTATCTTTATATATTTTTTTAAAGTTATAAACATCAATTTTCATTAGCATATTTTATATTTAGCTGTTTGTTTTAAATTTCATTTAATAACTTTGTAAACAGGATATTCTATAATTTTTAAATTTTTTTTAAAGATTCTATTTATTTTTAGAGAAGGGTAGGGAGGGAGGAAAGCATCAATGTGTGGTTGCCTCTTGAGTGTCCCCTACTGGGGACCTGGCCCACAAACCAGGCATGTGCCCAGACTGGGAATCAAACCAGTAACCCTTTGGTTTGCAGGCCGGTGCTCAATCCACTGAGCCACACCAGCCAGGGCTATTCTCGAATGTTTAAACTTTAGTCACCTTCAGAGTACTCTCCCTTGGATGCAATACATCAATCGAGACCTTTTTCTACTGCTCAAAACAGTTTTTGAACTCATTGCTTTTGATGCCTTTTAGTGCTTCTGCCATTTTTTGTTTTGCCTCTTCCACATCAGCAAAACATTTTCCCCTGAGGACTTTTTTTCATTGGGGAAACAAAAAAAGTTGCATGGGGGGAGATGGGGTGAATTGCGGGTGGAGATAAGGGGGTCATGCTGCTTTTGGTTAAAAACTGCTCAACACTTAGCACCTCATGGGAGGTGCGCTTGTAAATCATCTATCATGAAATAGGCAAACTGGTCGAAAGAATCTTAAAAAAAATTCACTGAAGCTGAACACAGCCTCTCATACCACCACCGGCCAGTACACTGATACAGATGAGTTCCTAGAACAGTCACCTAGTGGGGGAAGCCTGTACTATAAGAGTCCTGCCCTCCAGAAGATAATTTCAGGTTATTCAGGGTCCCCACAATATATCCTGAGTAACCAACACCACAATTTAAATCATCACCCACGATCCGTCACTCCAAACATTCCCTGCTGCCCCCGGCAGTCAGCCTGCCTCTGGCCTCTTTTAAGCAGGAGGTTAAAATGATCAAATCCATACTGGAGAGAGATGGTTTGGGCAGCAAAGTGGTGCACAGCCCACAACAGAAGGGAACCAGATGGAGAAAGGGTGCTGAGGGAAGTCCAGAAATGGCACAGGCTCACAGAAACGCAGCACTAGGGAAAAGGTAACAGAGATGGATGGGTAAGTTCAAATGGACACATGGGATGGGATCTGTCTGTTTCTTTGGGGTCCAAGGTCTTCTGAGCTCAGGTGGGAAACAAGGATTAGCAATGCAGGCCAGCTTTGAGAGCCTGTGGCCTGGTGAGCATCACAGTCAGCTGCCGCCTGGAAGGGATGCAAATCCCAACTTCTACACTTGCTGGCTGAGGAACACGTGCCCGGCAAGCCAGACTCTGGATGGGGGTAGTGCCGGGCCCCCTTCTCCACAACAGAAGACTGTGAGAAAAGAGAGTGAGGAAGAGGAAGAAGAAGGGATGAGGAATTCAGTTTGGATGGAGGAAGGCCGAGATGCCCAGGCACAGCGAGAGAGGGTTCACGCTTACAAGAGGCTGGAACTGGAAACACAGATGGAGAATAATCACCCCCTGGGCGAATGAAGGGCACTGCTAAGAATGGTGTCAGCATCCCGGCGAGACCAGCCGTATTTGGCACGTGACCACGCCTACTTAGAGAACACACTCACCTGGGAGATGAGCTTTTTCTGGGCCTCCTCCATGACTACATTTGCAAGGGCCATGTCATCTTCTTCCATCAGGAGGTCCTTGTCTGGCTTTGATCTCATGGCCAGAAGCTTGATTTCCTTTGAGCTGAGGACCTCGAAGGTGTCTGAGAGTAAGTCACTGGCTTCCATGTCCAGGGGCAGGATGCCGTCGGCGAAGCACGCTGAGAGAGAGCGCAGGAGGGGGCTGCTGAGAGCCTGCGCGGCCTCAAGGGGAGGTGCAGCGCAGAGCTAGGAGAGCATGTCTGGGCCGCAGGGGGTCTGCAGGGGCACAGGCGGGGTCTAAGGACACCGAGGGGCCTTCCTGTAAGACCAGACCTGCTAGCTAGACCATGAGCAACACAGCATTTCATTCTGAAATAGACATTTTATCCCAAACACAGCATGCCTACCCAAAATACTAAGGCAGATTTTGGAAGTGATATTGAATCTCTGTTCATCTGTGAAGTGCTCCAGAAGAAACTTGTAGATTTTCATTCGTTTCTCCTTGTTTGTCTTTCCCTTCAGTGAAAAAAGCCGCTTCTCTCTGTGGCAAAACAGGACAATCTCACCTCGTCACACGGGCAAAGATGAACAGGACTATAATAGCATTTCACAGCCATCTACCAGGACTCAGGACAAGTATTTCCCTAGGACTACAGGTGCTGTCCTGAGGAATCCACCCAGAGTACGTGGCCGGGGTCTGGGCCCACCTCGCGTACCAGGCCACTCGCTGACCGCTGGCTGCTCACCTAGCTCCCCCCCGGGGCCTCACTGACCTCTCTGACTGGGGGAACTTGTTATATTTCTCATGCTTCTCGTAGTTGTTGAAGTGGAAGATACACTCAATGAAGTGCTGGAAGAACATGACAGGATTCCTCTTCAGTAACAGGTGAGCCAGGCAAAACTCCCCGAAACTGCAAAAGAAGGAGGCCATTGGATATTTGCAGACAGGCTCTAAAATTATAGCAAGAACTCTGCAAAACAGAGGGGAACTGTGAATAAGGGTAGGGGATACTAAACCTATCCCAAAAGACAGCTTCATTCACATCAAAACAAGACATGAATTTAGTTTCTTTTGTCTATCCTTGTACAACAGCGTCCTTTCGGACTCCAAGGTCAGCACAAAGGCTTTCCTCTCGGCCAGGCTTCCTTCCCAACTTCTAACACAGTGTCATTACTCAGTGACACGTCAAGCAGGAGAAACACCAACCCACCCCAACTGCTTCTCAGAGCAGAGGCTGTGGCCCTTCCGGCTGACGCAGGGAGAACGACCAGCTGAAAAGGAACACCTGGGCTTCGACCCCTGACTGAAGCCTGTTGCCCACAATGATAAACAAAAACCAATTTTAGTAACTGGAACTTTTTCAAGAATTGTGATTAATTATAAGAGCTTCATGGTTTGGGTCAAAACAAAAAGCACCCTCCCTAGACAGCGACTGACTCTCCTGGAGCTGAGCTCCTCAGCCAGCCCTGGGCACTCTCCTCCTTCCTGTGCGCCAGACCCGCAACAGGCGTGCAGCACGCAGGCACCAGGCTACATGGGGGACCCCGACGTCACCAGCACCATGCCAACCTGAAGGGCAAATCTAATGGTTTCCCAGCCACAATGCTCATGACAAAGGCCAGGCTGTTCACCCTCAGGCTCTCCGACAGCTTCTGTCTCATCAGCACAGTTGGAAGGACAGCACCAGAGCTGCTCTGCTCAGAGGTCAGCCTGTGGGTGCGGCTGGCCTGGGCCCATTCACACTGACCACACTAGCGTTTCAACTCATTTCACAGCTAAATGCAATTTCCACCTGCACAGGAGCACCAGTCAACTCCCACCCGGCGATGGGCAGGGACAAGGACAGGCCGACCCTTTCGTCCCTGGCTTTCGAACGCACTAGGGCCTGCAGGAGGTGCGCCTTCCCTACGGCTGTTCCTCAGGCTCACTCTCGCCAGGATACACAGCAGCAAAAGGTCACAGAGCCGCTCAGAAATCACCATGTTGAAATAAGCTTAGGTGAAAATTCCGCTGCAAATCATGACCCTTTGACTAGTCGCCTAGGAAATAAGGGAGCAGCCTGACATAATTATGTAAACAAAACAGATAAACCCTATTTAATGAAGGGCATTCCTCAGGAGAAGTTCGCTCATGGCCAGTGGGAAGCACCTGTTTGATCTGAGCGTCATCGGTACACTCTACACAAACTGTGTGTTCTAGTAGCCCAGGTTAGAAAGACAAAGGTCACCCCATCAAATGAAGTCCTTTTTAAACAAGGGTTATTTTGGTAAACCTTCTGCAACAAGAATGAAAAACACCACTGAATAAACAAAAAACACCCCCCAAAGAAGCCATAACTTCTCCCTCTCCGGTGCTGTATCACAGCTAACCTACCAGGCTGTCTTCTCAGATCTGAAGCCACTCATATGAAAGAGTAAAATCGGATAGAACCCAATAATTCTTCTGCAAGAGGGGATGCTTTGGCCTTGAATTTGATGTCAAATGCTCACCTACTTAGATTTGGGTCAAGCACACACACAGGGAGAAGGAACTATTGAGCAAGATACTTCAGTCTACCCCCTAGTTAATAACAGGCTCACCAACTGCACAAATAAATTCAATGTAACAAATTATGCAAAGAAAGCCCCGTGCTCAGGGCTGAAGGCAGACTCAGGGCCTCTGTACCAGGAGAAGCCAGAGGCCACAGTCTGGGCGATATGCAGCACAGTCAGCCCGCTGCAGGCGCTGCTGGGACTCACACAGCCAAGCTTCGGCTCCCACGGGGTTCAGCCTCACAGATCCTACTGGTTCAATAAACGGGAAGAGGAACCACTTCTTTGTCAGGTGAAAAGGTAAAAAAGCTAACGCTCTAAGTAATGCCTCCCTTGGAGGGATGGAAGGCAGCACTTCTCAGGTACCTGGAATAAAAAACTTCACCAGTTCTAAAGAAATCTCATTAAGTTAAGAACTCACTGCTCTCTACCCCTCAGGACAATGAATAGAAATCATACCTACCCACACCACCAATTCAGGGATTCTGTCTAGAGTTTACACAGCATTAACTGCATTTTATGAAAAATAGAAGAAAAACCAGTTAAATCTGAGTAATAATAATCTCATGGAAAGAAATTATTACTCTTATTAAGACTCCAAGTCCAGGTTTCAAACAGCTCTATGAGGCCCCAAGGGGAGAGCTGTCTGTTCACTTCCACTTTTAGATTTAGCAGGAAACAAAATCCTGACTCCCCGCAGACGTCGTCCCGAGCAGGTGCTCCTCGGAAGCAGGTGTCTGCTCCGTGAAGGCTGCTGTCAATGGCGGCAGAGCCCTAATCCGGTCTCTCAGACAGGGCTGGGGGCTCGGGGCCCATTTACACCAGGACTCCACCTGAAACTTGAGGCAGGCTACTTCCTGTGCCTGTGTCGCCTCAGCTGCCACCCAGGTCCAGGCCCAGCTTGTCGCGTGACCCTGCCCTCTGTCCTGTCCCTGTCTGCCGCTGTGTGCTCCCTTCCTCCTGAGCTCATCCCACACCCCTCTCCCCTCTTTCCTGGGCCCGGGATGGACCGCTGCGTTCGGCAGGCCAGGCTACGCCAGGGTTCAGGCTTCTGCCCTCTCCAGGCTCCCTCCGCCTTCTCAAGAAGAGCCAGCCCTCCTCTGAGGGCACTGCCGCCCTTCACAGCTCTGCAGAGGCTGCCCTTCCCTCCAATCCCACAGCCAGGGCTCGGGGACCATGCCTCCCCGTGGACATTTTCCATTTACCAAATGTTCACTGAGGGTCTGCTCTGTGTCAAGATCTTTCCTGGGGCTGGGATATGGCGTCCACAAAATCCCTGCCCCCGGCCCCCAGAAGCTCCCATGCTAGTGGACAGGCGGAGGCACACACAATGCAAAAGATGTTGCCAAAAGGGCTCTGAGGAAAAAGACACAGGGAGGAAACAGGTAAGGGGGAAGGGAGGCTTGGCTACTGGTTAAAAAAAACATGCCTTCTTTACCTGGTTCCTATGACAATACTGAGCCTTTTCTCTTGAAGCTCCTGCCATCTAATTTTCTCCATTCTAAATCCTAACATCACTGCTGTGGTCTGAGTGTGACTTCTGCTCCAAATTCCTGTGCTGAAAACCTAACGCCCAAGGGAATGGGGACTTTGGGGTCATTAGGTCATGAGGACAGAGAGCCCTCGTGAATGGGATTATGCCTTACACACGAAGCCCCAGAGGGATCTCGCTTCCCTGCCGCATGTCAAGATGCAATGAGAAGTCTGTGGAGAGGGCCTTCACCAGAAAGCGGCCACGCCGGCCCCTTGATCTCAGACCGCCAGCCTCCAAACTGAGAAACCAGTCTGTTGTTTATAAGTCACCCAGTCTGTGGTATTTGTCACAGCCACCCAAACAGACCGAGACAGTCTCTGAGAGCATCTTCAATGTCCACACCGAGGAGCTCATCTGACCCCAAACATTCCATCTTCTGGACTTCGTCGACTCCAGTGGCCCTCACGTTTATACTTTTGCTACTTGGTAGGCACATCCTGGACCAGGCCCCTACACTAGCAACACCCCACTTCTGATGTCCCCATTCCCCTCGTTCTACAACATCACTAGGCCCTCTAGATCCTCAGCTACTTCCTTTTCTCCCCAGTCACACAATCTCTGTCTTTCCTTCCTTTTCTATCCCAGTGGTCCACTATTTTAGCCACTTTCTTTTTTGCCTTGAACCTCTCTGGCTCCTGCCTCCTCACGCCTCTGCAGCGTTTATCCAGTTAAGTGGAAACAACCCACTGATTGTCTGGCTGTTGCCCTGTGACTACTGTACTACAAAGTCACCACCTATTGGGCAGAGGAGAAAATATATCGCACGATTTTGTAGCCCCCAAATTTTGGGTTTATTACCGTATGACCAATTAAATATGTCATGCAAATTTGCTCATGCCAGATTCTTTGGGAAATCCAATTGGACCAAAAATAAATTCAACAGGTTCTGTCACTAGGGTCTTTTGGGAAGGCAGGTATTAGCAGATACATGTGGAAAGAGTAATTGTTTCCAGTGTAAGCAGACAGGGCTGACCCTTGGCCTAAACACAGGGGAAAAGACTGATTTAAATGACAGCTAGCAAAGCTGAAAATCATGGTCCACATTTGAACCACAGTTTAAACAAACCCAGGATCAGATAAAATGGAAAGATTTAAGGGGGAAATATTAAAATGTTGTAAGAGGCACTGACAATCTTACTATAGTGTAAATACGCACCTGTCCTTCTAATTTCTGATTCATGCTCCCGTCACCTGTACAACAAGTTCTGTGTGTATTTTACATACTAATTAATGCTCTTTTGAACACATAGGAACAGAGGCTGACAAAAGTGGGAAAAACAGAAGCGCAAGATAAATGACCAGTTCACCCACCAGGCTCTTCATCCGAAAGCCCCCCAAGCACTCGTGGCTGTGCCTGCTCCCGGGCCCACGGGGTGGGAGGAGCCACGGGAGCCCCCACGGGAGCCGGTGTCCCGGCAGCAGGGCAAAGGTGAGAGCGTGCACAGCTGCCTCGGCCCCCTTCCCAATTACAGAAACAAAGAAAAGGTAATAGGCTTAGCTTCTTCCTTCTGAGTCTAGGCAGTATTAATTAAAATATTAACCTCCACTACTTTATTATGTAAAATGTTCCTCCTTGGAAAATTATACCTAAAGGAAACGGAACAGAAATTCTTCAGGGACTCAGGGTAAATCATTCATGACCACATTTAGAACCTGAGCGACCTGTTATTATAAGCTATTTATAGTTAATGAACTCTATAAAGACCGTTTCCCCATTGTGGTAACTTTTGCCATGGTATTCAATATTCTATTTTCCAATTGCAGGTTTGCTTTAAAAAAATTATTTATGCAAGATAGTAATCCAGGTTAGCAAATTCTGTGAGATCATTTTCAATCCTTTGAAATAAATCTTTAAAAAAATTACTGAATGGCAGGAATTAAGAAGTGACAAAGCAATTCCCTTCCCTTCCAATTCTTAAGAAACAGCCACTTGCAAGGAACTCTGTAATTTGTATACTCTATTTCATACTATGCAATTGTGTCTTAATTCCTAGACTTTCTTTTTAAGATTTCTGCACTTAAAAGAAACTCTCAACTCTCTCAAAACTCCGATTTTATTGGCCTAGAAAACAACAGAGTAAAGTCTGCATCTAATGGCTACTACTTTGTAGTTTACTACGGCAAAGGCACAAACTGCTCCTTCACTACTGCTTTAAAAAGAGTAAACAAAGTTGGCAAATGTGGTCAACACTGAGATTATTCAATGGTCAATCTGAATGACTCTTTTTTTAAACTTGTATGCAAAATAAAGCTTGTTCAAAGCTTGGTATTTCAGAAATCTGCTAATTTTCTGGCAACCGCCAAAAGCTCACTGAATCCTAAATAATTCAACTCTAAGCCAACGTTAAAGAAAAGAGATCTAACACAGACCAGAAGTTAGGTCGGTCATTCTGCTGCCTGACACATGAGGGAAAAATTTACCTGGCGATGTCCGGGTGTGGATCTATCAGAGTGCTGACAAAGCGAAAGAACAGAGAGCCCTTCCATTTCACAAATTCTTCCTGTACAAAGAGAAACGACATGAGTGAGGAGGATTTCTAATACGGAACCCTTAACAGCATTCAGTCATAAAACCAACTTTGAACTTCCTTTTGCTTAACCTCTTGCCCGTCAGCCACTCAAGTCTGCCTGTGGCGCAAGAGCAGTTCGTTAGCGCTCACTTCCCAGCACCTGGTAGGTGCAATACCAGCCATTAGTCCTGAGAGAAGTGGAGGAACATGGGGGCAGAGCAGCACCAAATCTTGTACTGTATTAAGACAATGACTCACAGCACATGCCTTTAAAAGGGAGTGCCACCTTTTCCTTCGGCAGGTACATAACGTATGAGAACATGAGTATTCAGAACATCCTAGAATAGATGTACATCTTCGTTCAATGTCCTCTTTTTAAAGATCAAATACTATTTTCCCCTCCTCGTAGGCCTAACATGCGTTCTTAACGTGGGTGAAAAGTATCTCACTCTCTGAGGAGCCTCACAGTTTGCTGAGGTCTTTGACGCACTGAAAGGTCTCTGCATATGCAGAGCAACGCTGGGAGACAGCCAGGGAAACGGGGGGATGCTCGTTTTACAAATGAGGGTGTCACATCTGAGAAACCCTGACCTGTGCAAACGTCAAGAATAGCAGAACTGGAAACAGAACTACTTGTTTACCGAGTGTGCTTTCTCTACATGTCATTTATTTGCAAAAGTGAAAATTTATGCTGCTTGACAGGATACCTGAACAAATGCCCGAAACAAATTTTAGGAAGTAACAATCTGTTTAAAAGGCTGTTCAATTAGAAGAGTGATTATTTTAAACCAAGGATGAGGCTAATTATTTTGAGATTCTACTACCGAGCAACACATTTCCTATGCTACTCAAATGCTCCCTTAAACCAGAAGCCATGCTGGAGGGAAACAAAGAACAGACAGACCTAATGCTGATACGAACCTGCAAGAGATTGGTAAGCAAGATGAGCGTTTGCTTTCGGATGAATGGATCCGAATCCTTCAGGCACATGGAGATATTGGGGACGTACTTATCCACCATGACAGTGTACCGGATGCAGAGATCACACAGAACAATGACAACATTGTTGCGAACGGCCACGTCTTCGCACACCTCGAGCTCTCTCACGAGGGCTGGGATGCTCTTCTTTGCCAGATCCTCGTGCTGTAAGCACAGCTTACCTGTCACAGAAGAGAGGAAGTCATGGCTCTACTCTGTCCCTGCACGCACAGATGCCTACACTCTCTCCAGAAATATGCTGCTATGGATTTTATTTAATCAAGTTAAAACATGTCAATAATCACACACACACACACAAAACCAAAGGCAGGCAGACCCATATTAAATATTAGAAAATGCAAAATAGCTTAAGAAAAAACACCTCCCCCAACCCTCTAGGATCTCATGAGATATATATCCCTTCTCTATAGTAAAATTATCTTTCTTTTCAAGACAACAGTTGGATCTTGGAGTTATCTACTTCCCTGAAAAATGACCAATAAAATTAACGATGAACTTGAACTCTTGAGCTAGGTAATTAGGAAAGAAAGCTAACTCATTTATTTCTTTTTCACAGAAGGAGGCTGTTGTTGAGGTCTGTTGGTTTGTGGGGTGTGTGTGTGGCCTAGGGAATGTTTTGCTCTTATTTACAATTCTTTGATGTTAAAAAAGGATTACAAAAACATTTATGGCGCGTATCCAGCATAAAACACATAATCACAATAGAGAAAAAAATGAAATTACAAATAGAGGTTAGTTACAAGATTAATACCAATTTGAGTTTGTGAAGGAATCTGCTTACTAGCTCATCTACCAGCCTGGAAAGTATCAGACAAACCATCTCCTTTTATACACTGAACTCAGTGTAGTACCTGCCTCACAGTACTTGATGAATAGACTTCCTGGTGTTACATTATGAGCATAAAAAAAATAAATCACAGGGACAGGTATAACTGTAACAAATTAACATAAAAACAAAAGCTTCCTACAGGGAGTGTCTTGAGTCTGATGTCTTGGGAGGAGTTGGGTGCTCCTTTCAGAACTGCCTCAAAGCTCCCAAGGGCTGGAGCAGATAGATGCCCAGCAGCAGGCAACCCGTTATTGGCTGAAATAAGACAAAAAGCCAGGGAGGGAAGGAGCTGCACAAGCGATCCTCTGCCCGCACGCTGTTCTTACGTACCGAGGGTGATGATGGCATGGGCTCTAATCGCAGAAGGCATGACAGAGCCTCTGAGCTGGGAGGGCGGCTGAGCGGCCGGGGCTTCACTGCTTCCTTGGCTGCTGCCTTGAGAAGGGCCTACTACAGGGAGAGGAAGAAGGACTTAGTGACGGAGCTTCCGGGGCTCACGCAGGCTCAGACAGCATCTGCAAAGGGTGAGTTTAAGTGCCTTACAGTGATCTGCGTCAGCAGAAGAAGCCAGAATGGACTGAATCAGAAGGAAGGCTCGCTTCTCCACTCTGGCTGGACAGAGTTGGGCTATATCTCCTAAGGTAAAAATGTACTTCACCTGCAAAGAAAATTGGTTTGCAGTAAATATTAAGCAAGAGAAAAATTAACTTGAGCCAGACTAAGGACACATCAATGGAGTACATTTTTGTCCCCTGAACTGAGAATAACTTTTCTCATAAAAATAGCCATTTTAAAAATTCAGTCACTACTTAATAAAATTCATCTAAAATTAGGGTGACCAGGTGATTTATCACCTACATCTAGATACTTCGCAAGTAAAATGGGGTGCTGTCCATAGTTATGCTGTGAGGCGTAAACCAGGATCATCATGGGTAACTAGGAACATAGAATTACCTACTTATCATTCCACCACCCAACGATTATATCATTATTATTTTGTATGTAACTTTATTTTCAAAGTATTTTTACTCGCATGGCTTTATGTTTTTTTAATACACTTCCCAATGGTGCTATTTTGATGTTTGCAATTATTACTTCAATATTATGCATTCTTTAGTATCAATATAGAAAATTAACACATTTAATGACTAAGTATGTAACAAACTATGGATGTCATCAATTTATTGCATTATTCCACTGTTAATAAACATTTACGTTGTATCTAGTCCTTTGTTGTTGCTTGCATTAGTGCTGATGAACACCTTTGTACTTTTGAGTAAGTTCTACTTCCTTCGAAGTGACATCCAGGGTTAAAGGACATATAAAACTGCTGTACATGTTAAAACATATTTCCCAACTGTCCCCCAGATTAGTTCACTGTTTAGACTCCTACCAAAACTTACGAGTGCTGCTTCCTCACAGCCGTCACTACCGTGCGTTTAGCAAGGACGTGCAGCTTAATAGTCAAGTAATGCTGCTTTTTATAAGCCCTAGAAAGGTTGATTCTAAAGAGTAAAATGTTAAATAAAGGCTTACTTTAGATTAAGAAAGCCAATAAAGACTTTGGGTTTAAAAAATACTGAACGCATTCTGTTAGTGAATTGAAGAAATATTTGAAGAGTGAAGTGAACAATATATATAGGGTAAAACTTCTCTCTCTATATTCTCACTGAAGGGTAGGTTTTATATTTTGACTAAAGGGTAGATTTTGGTGACATATTAAACAGTGGGGAAAAAAACCCTGAGGTGGGAGGACTGACTGGTCAGAATAAGCATTTTCTGAGTTTGGGCAGTGACTGCCAGATGCATTAGGAGGGCGAGGCCCTCTGGAAACCCTGGGTCAGGACCACCCTACACATGGCCCTCTGACCTAAAATATCCGAACTCCAATCGATAATAATGTTTATATTACTAAACTGTATGCATATCGATATCTCACACATAAATGGTCTTCCCGTCTAACAAATCTGAACATGGTCTTCCATCACAAGGTACAAGTACCAGGTGGTAATGCAGGAACTGATCCCAGAAGAGAGATGCTCTGCTAATTTTCAAACAGATGAGGGAAAAAGACAATTCTGGTTAAAGAACAGCCTCGACTGCCCTGGCTGGTGTGGCTCAGTGGATTGAGTGCCAACCTGCAGAACAAAAGGTCACTGGTTTGATTCCCAGTCAGGGCACATGCCTGGGTTTTGGGCTGGGTTCCCAGCTGGGGTGTGCAAGGGGCAACCACACATTGATGTTTCTCTCCCTTCCTTCACCCTCTCTCTAAATATAAATTTAAAAAAAAAAAAGAATGGCCTCTATTGAAGGACATAACAACAAAAAGGCTCATTATTTTCTTTACTGAACAAGTGTCAGATGTTGGAATCAGAATTTCCAAAACATCTTTTTGTTGACGGACAGGCACTCGAATCAGAACACAGGCTCCACATTTGTTGGCTCACAGGAATCCCTGGCGCTGACCCAGTTTCTAAAGCAAGGATGCATGTCAGACAATCTTGCTGCTCCAAAGTCATTTGTGTTTTCAATTTTCAAATGCCTCATTTTATTTTAGACATGACTTTAAAATTGCTCAGGACTATTCCTGAGTTCTATAGTCTGATAATAAAAAAGCTCAGCAGACACATTGTAATTTTAGAACCAAGCCAATCAAAAGAACAAAAATTATACTGGCTTTATTATTTTTCTCACCTTATTATTTCTAAGCCTGACTCTACCATGGGGACACAACACTTACTGTTTTCCCTGCTGGATGAGGTATTGAACAGGATCTAACTGGAGGAAGTGTATACCGTCAACTCTTTTCCCCCAGATAATAAGTATGAGAGACAGATGAATAGGTCATCAAAAAAAATTCTTCTAAGAAACGAGTAAGGCCTATGCTAGGAAAATCCCTTTCTTGCTAATACTACTGGAGATGCACATTACAAAGTCATCTTTAAAAAAACCCCAACTGAAATAAAGAGAAAACAACGGTTAAGAAAAGGAGTCCCTTACCAGCAGGCCTTCATCCATGTTCCCAGCGCCGCCTTCCTTCAGCACGATGTTGGAGAGGCAGGTCACACAGGTGGACAGGACGCCCCCGCACACCTGCCTCAGCAGCTCCTGTGCAAGGCAAAGGTCGGCTCTGAAGCGTCCCGCACGTCTATCAGGCTACTCAGGAGGCACAACTTCCTCAAGAAACTCTGATTTTCAGGTGTATAAACCCTAAGCCAGGAACACCTAGCCATCATGCGTTGGTGTCTTTGCTCTTTTAGCAGTCTGGCAATTGGCAAAGTAAAATTTACAAAGAAATGTGTGTGTGTATACATGGATACACACGCACGCACATATGTATTTATTTTCTTCCAATAGTTGCCCCATAGGAGCCAAGGGCCCATACTGGGGTGGACTGCGTGCCCTAATTTATAAGGGAGCTGCAATTGCAGTGCTCCTCCTCTGAAAATGGAAATGGTTCAATTCTTCTAACCCATGTCAATGGTGAATTAACCACTGTAATAAGTGGGCATAAAAATGCATAGGTGTTATTCTTCTGAAACGTATTCATCAGAGACACTTGTCAGCATCTCTCATTAGTTAGAATGACTTCCAAGCGTCGCCACCTCTGGCCCGCATCTGACTGCACTCGACAGGGAGGGAGCCTGCCACATCCGACGGCTCCTTGGCTTCCCTTCCTCCAAGGGGTCGTTCCGAAACACCCAGCTTCAGTTAAGCGGCTCCATCCCAGTACTTCCATGTGAACTGACGCACGCTTCTATTTTAGGAATAATTTTATCACATTGAAATGAACTGTTCGCTTATAAAACTGTCTTAATTATCATCCCAGGGCCTAGGCGCACTGCCACAAAGGGAACTCAGTGTTTGCCAATCTGCTGGCCAACCATCATGATGATCCAGGTATTTTTATTCCAATTACAGTTTACATTTAATATTATTGTGTATCAGTTTCAGGTATATAGCATAGCAATTAGATAATCATATGCTTAAACAAAATGTTTCTCCCCAATACTTCTGGTATCCACTATACAGTTATTACAATATTATTGACTATATTCCCTGTGCTGCATTTTAAATCCCTGTAGCTACTTTTTAACTACCAATTTATACTTAATCCTGTCACCTTTTTCACCCTGTCCCCAACCTCCCTCCCCTCCAGCAATGATCAGTCTGTATCTATGAATGTTTCTATTTGTTCGTTCATTTTCTTTAGATTCTACATATAAGTGAAATCACATGGTATTTATCTTTCTCAAACTTATTTCACTTAGCATAATACCCTCTAGATCCATTCATGCTGTCACAAATAGTAAGAATTCATTCTTTTCTTATGGCCAAGTACTATCCCACTGGGTATACGTACCACTGCTTTTTTATCCACCCATCTACTGATGGGCACCTGGGTTGCATCCATAGTTTGGCTATTGTAAATAATGTTGCAATAAACATATGGGTGCATATATTATTCTGAATTAGTGTTTTTGGTTTCTTTGGATATATACCCAAAATGGAATCCCTAGGTCATAAGGCAGTTCCATTTTTTATTTTTTGAGAGCCCTCCATCCTGTTTTCTGCCATGGCTGCACCAGTCTGCATACCCATCAAAACGCACAAGGGTTCCCCTTTATCCACGTCCTTGCCAACACGCGTTAACGATTTACCAAGGATAGCCATTCTGACAGGTGTGAGGTGATTATCTCATTGTGGTTTTAATTTGCATTTCTCTGATGATTAGTGACATCGAACATCCTTTCATATGTCTATTGTTATGTTCAGGTCCTTTGCCCATTAAAAAAAATTTTTTTAATGTTGAGTTGCATGAGTTCTTTATAAATTTTGGATATTAACCCCTTATCAGATGTATCATTAGTAAATATCTTCTCCCATTCAGTAGGTTGTCTTTTTGTTTTGTTGATTTCCTTTGCTGAGCTAAACTTTTTAGTTTGATGTAGCCCCATTTGTTTATTTTTTCATTTCTATTGCCTGAGTAGATATATCAGGAAAAAATTGCTAAGAGAGATTTTACTGCCTGTTTTCTTCTAGGAGTTCTATGGTTTTGAATTTTACATTTAAGTCTTTAACATTTTTTGAGTTTATTCTTATATATTGTATAAGAAGATAATCTCATTTCATTTTTTTACATTTGGTCAGTTTCCCCAATACCATTTATTGAATAGACTTTGTTTTCCTCATTTTATGTTCTTGCCTCCTTTGTTGTATATTTATTGACCACGTAGGCATGAGTTCATTTATGGGCCCTCTCTGTTTTCTTCCAATGATCTATGTATCTGTTTTTGTGCCAATATCATGCTGTTTTGATTACTATGGCTTTGTAGTATAGTTTGATGCCAGGTAGCGTGATACCTCCAACTTTGCTCTGCTTTCTCAAGACCGTTGTGGCTATTTGGTGTCCTTTGTGTTTCCCTGTAAATTTTTGGTTTATTTGATTTACTTTTGTGAAAATCACCATTGGTAATTTGATACAAATTACACTGAATCTATAGATTGCTTTGGGCAGTATGGACATTTTAACGATCTTAATTTTTCCTATTCATGAGCATTGTATATGCTCCATGTACTTGTATCTTCTTCAATTTCTTTGTGCAGTGTCTTACAATTTTCTGAATACAGGTTTTTTATCTCCTTGGTTAAATTTATTCCTAGGTATTTATTTTTATTGCAATTGTAAATGGGATTGTTTTCTTCGTTTCCTTTTCTGGGAGTTTCCTTGTAGTTAATTGTCTTTCTCTTGCTGCCTTTAGATTATCTGTTTGTCTTCAAGTATTGCCATTTTAATCACAATGTGTCTTGGTATGGGCCTCTTTGGGTTCATTTTTGTTTGGGACTCTCTGCGCTTCCTGGACTTCTGTATCTTTTTCCTTCACCAGGTTAGGAAAGTTTCAGCCACTGCTTCTTCAAACAGTTTCGTGATTCTTTGCTTGGTCTCTTCTCCCTCTGGTACCCCTATGATGTGAATGTTGTTATGCTTCATACTGTCCCTTAAACCATCCTCAATTTTTTAAATTCTTTTTTCTTTTTGCTGCTCTGATCAAGTGTTTTCTGCTATCTTGTCTGCCAAATTGCTGACATGATCCTTTCCTTCTTCTAATCTGCTATTGATTCTTTCTAGTGTATTCTTCATTTCAGATACTGTATCCTTCATTTTAGACTGGTTCTTTTTATATTTTCTCTGCCCTTTTTTTTTGTTTCCTATCTCTTTAAGCTCCTGACTAGGTAGGAAATCACCTATGAAACATTCTTAAAATAAGGGTATATGTGAAGAAAGCGTATACTTGAAACTATCACAGGCACCTAGCACACCTTATTAGACAATCTTGCACCAAGGTTGTCTGCACCAAGGCGGTGACTTCCTAAAGGACCTGTATGTCTTTAGCAGCCAAGTTCTTCCTGGAAAATGTCAACTGCTTTTCATACTAAGTGTTTCCTTTTGTTGTAGTAACAGCTGCTGGGGACCAGTCATTCTTACAGGTTCTCTACAGAGAACATTTCTCAAACTTCAAAAGAGTAATATGTCTAGTAAGTACAAATAAATGGCAAACATTCAGGAAAGTTTGTAGTGTACCTGTTCCTCCATAGGTGTCTCTGCAGATGCTCTACAGAGTCTTTGCAGAGTATCAACAGCTGAGCTGATCAACTCTAAAGACCACTGGAATCCATTCAGCTTACACTTGACAACATCTGAAAGGGAAGTCAAAATCCTTGAGGTTTAACTGCTTAAAATACATATATGTAAGTGAGAAGCAATGCCTTCTCAAGATCCTCCAGCAGACACTCACCAATCACCTTGTCTCGGGTGCTCTTTGGAAGATGCTTCCCAATATGTCCAATAACACACAGAATATGTCCTAAAGTGTCTGAATTGGGATTCTGTTGACTAAGAAAAAGGCAGAAGAAATATCACGTAGAACCAAGTGAACATTGCTGCCAACAAAATAATTTCGTTCTGGATTATTAATACCAGGGTAGCATGGTTTGGGATTCAAGTTTTAAGTGCATTAAGGCACTGAAAGTACTGGGACAAAAAGTAAACCGAAAGCTTAAAAGTGATTCTTACTTTTCATGTTTGTTTATAAGCCTAAGGTTAAAAAAAAGATCTGTGTAGACTAATACCGATAAAATAGCCCATTTCTTTAAGACATGAGCTTTATTTCCAAGAATCTTTAGTGTGTCCGTCAGTAGCTAAATTATAAGCACGCAAACCTGCTGATTTTCTCCCAGGACTCTATGACTTTGGTGTAGTCCAGCTTGGGGGATGAGCAGGCAATCTTGGAGAGCAGCATCCAGGCTGGGGCAGAATGTTCCGTGCCAGTGTGAGATATCACATTGTTTATAAAAGTAGATGAGAATTTATCTTTCTTGGACCAGATATAAAAAGCCTTATTTAAATAGCGGCTGAAAAAAAGATGAGAAAGCAGAATTGTAACTATAAATGTACCAAACTGTTGAGATCGGCCCCACTGGTAAAAGGGCATCTAAGCCCGCTGCTCCAGCACTCCCCTGGCACACGAAACACCCACGGGGAGGTTCCTAGTTAGCAGCACACTTGATACCAGACTAGGTATTGTTTCAATTTTTATTACACAGAATAAGGTATATTTACATAAAGTACTTACTTTAAAGCAACGAATAAAATTTCATAATTCATTTGAGAACCTTCTCATCCTCATCCCCTCCAAAATTTATATACAAACATATGGGTCACGTTACCAATAACAAATACATCCAGGGTTTATAAAATTTCAGTGACAAAAAGCATAGACACTGTCCTTTCTTTCAATGAAGGACTGGAGAGAAATGACATCCTAGCATTTAAATGCAGTGATATTAATGAGCTAAAATTTGCTATGACCTGTCAATATCGCTCAGAAATATATATTTCTTCTCATTCTTGAACACTTGATCAAACATTTGAGTAAGAAATTAAAATATATATATATTTAAAAAAATTTTATTTGTTTTTAGAGCGGGAAGGGAGGTAGAAAGAGAGGGAAAGAAACATCAAGGTGTGGTTGCCTCTCACACGCCCCCACTGGGGACCTGGCCTGCAACCCACGCATGTGCCCTAGACTGGGAGTCAAACCGGTGACTCTTTGGTTCACAGGCCGGCACTCAATCCACTGAGACATACCAGTCAAGGATGTATTTCAAACCTTTTAAAAATGAAACAAAAAAATGCTTCTAATGTAGTAAAGTTTGTGTATGTCATTGTTGTTTTTAAATAATTTCTTTCCCTTCTTTCCATAGTACTGAATGAGATCTATGACTCAAGATAAATGCAATATTACATATTTAAGTGAAGAGAAAAAAACACTCCTTCCCCAAAATATTTTTCTTAGACTGCTAAGAAAACACACACACACACACACACACACACGACTTTCTCATTAAATGAAAAAGCAATAAATTCTCAATGGTTGCAAAAGGCAACTATAACAAAATAAACACATCTACCCACACTAAGCATATGCATAGTAATAAATGGTTTTATTAACATATTAGCTATCCATTAAATGTCTATCTATATATGTCTAGAGTTTTACTGCAGATACTTCACAACATGTAATTTTTATCTGATAACTGTCCCAAAACAAGATATGTACAATCAATACTTTAAAATTTATTAATAAGAATGACACACAGCCCTGGCTGGTATGACTCAGTGGCTTGAGCACTGGCCTACAAACCAAAGGGTCGCCGGTTCAATTCCCAGTCAGAGCATATGTCTGGGTTGTGGGTCAGGCCCCCAGTAGGGGGCGCATGAGAGGCAACCACCCATTGATATTTTTCTCCCTCTCTTTCTCCCTCCCGTCCTCTCTGTATAAAAGTAAATAAAATCTTAAAAAAAAGAAAAGACAAAATAAGTGATATTTACTACAGGAAGCCAACAGAATGGGGAAAAAATGTCTCTGGATTTCAAATTTGGCTCCTAACAGCTCACTCCTCCACACCAGCCGAGCAGCTCCCAAAAGGCCCCCCGGTTTGCCCCTCAGTTAGTTCTGCAGATGGTTACAAGCCATCCCCAAAGTCAGAAAGTGACTCAACAAATGGTAACCTAGCGCTCCTGAAAAGCATCGTGGACCTCTATCCTATTTCAAAACCAAGGGACACTCTTCAGCCCCCATTTTACGTGACTTCTACTAGACATGATTGGTCACTCTTTTTGCCTCTTCTTTTCTCTTCATTAATTCCTTTTCTTCTAATCACTTTAATTGCAGATTGTGAAAAGCTCTATTCTTAATCCTCTTATCCACAACCAAACTCTGGGTTACCTGGTTCGCTGCCAAGAGCTTTCCATTCAGGCCTGCAACGAAGCATCGCACGCACACAGTCCTAACTGGACTTCCACCCCCAGTCCTCCCTCCTCTCCCTTCCGCCACCGGCCCACCGGCCCGGCCTCCGCCGCCGCCTTCCGCGCCTTCCGCGCCTCCCGCGCCCCCGGCGGCCTCCGGCGACGGCAGCCCCACTGAGCGGTCACTGCAGTCGGAATTCTCGGCGCCAGCAGGCTTCCAAGCCGTTGCTCTGCCACTTCGGCCTGGAAAACCTCACCATCTGGCTGCCTGGTTAATTGCTACTCATTCCACCTCTGGGAATTTCTACTTACTCACCTCATGCCCCCATCTCTAGGTTGCCATCCTCAGCTAAAAAATAAAATAAAATAAAAAATCTGTTCCTATAACTCACTGTCTACTAAAATAGTGAATTTATTTTGTCTCTCTCCACCAGACCGAGCAACCTGAGCAGAGGAAGTGAACCGATCTCCTTCAACCTTCCAACCAAATCCTCACCAACTCCACACTCCCCCTGCCCCGCAGCTCGGAGCGTGGCTGTTCTCCCCACTTCCACGGGGCATCGTCACCTTGGTCCAGGCCCTCATCACCTAACTTAAGTCAGTTCAGCGGGAGCCCGGTTTCTCAGACAATACCCTTGTATCTTGGTCATCAAACACGAGGTCCATGCACTGTACTTCCTAAAATAAAACCCGCTTTTCCTCCTCCACTGCAGTTCATCAGTGCCCTCCGAACACCCCCGCCCACCGTTTCCTAGCTCAGGTCAAACTTCTGCCTTACGCGCAAGCTAAGCCACCACGCCAGGACCTGGCCCGCCCACTGCCCGGTTCCTTCCGCGCACAGACCAGCGGGCCGCCCCCCCGACTGCTGGCCGGTGGCTCCTCCCCCGCAGACTCGGCTGGACGCGCGGCTCTGCGCTGCGCCCGCTCTTGCTCATTTCTGCCCCTTTCTAACCTCCAGCGTTCAACTCTAAGCTGTCTCATCTGCGAAGTCTTTTTTCCTGAATATTCCTTGATATTTTAGTAATTTTCTGTTTATTCAAGAACTTATTGCAAGATTTTGTTTATAAATATTAACAGAACTCTATTGCACTAACCCTTCCTGTTCTCAGTCATTCTATTTTTTTTTCGATTCCCTAGTCAGTGGCGCTCATACTTTTTTATCACAGGGCCTTCTTAAATTCTTAAAAATTACTGTCTGCCTTGAAATGCTTTTGTTTATGTGAGAAATTACATTGCCATGCTACAAATTAAAACTGTGAAATTTTAAAATATTTATCAATTCATCTAAAAATAACAATAAGTTAATTACATGCTAACATAAATAATGCATTATTTTACACAAAAAATAACTTTCTCAAACGAAAATAACTTGGTTACAAGAATGCTATTATTTTATACTTTCGTAAATCTCTCTACAATCTGACTTAAACAGAAGACAGATGGATTCTCATTCCTGTCTCTGCATTCAATTGTTCCCATACCATTTCACAGCTTTTGGAAAACGACTGTACTACTCTGAAAGAATAAAAGTGAGAAATGCATGTAACATCTTAATATTATGATAAAAAACCACCTGCGCTCAGGAATTCAACACACTTGGAGAACTGATGCCCTAGCTCACCTCCTCAGTGGCTATTCCAAAACTACTTTACACCTGTGCCCCTAATTCTACCTCTTGCCTCCAATATTTGGGCAAAAAAAATTTTGTTATCAATTATGGTAAAATATACATAACAAAATTCGCCACTTTAACTATTTTTAAGTGTAGTTCAGTGGTCTTAAGTACATTCACCTTGTTGTACAATCATCTAATTCTAGAACGTTTTCAATCGCCCCGTTCTGAAACTGCATCCTTCAACGCTGACTCCCCATTGCCCCTCCACAGCCCCTGGCAAATCCCACTTTACTGTCTGTCTCTATGAATTTCGACTCTTCCAAGGACCTCATATAAGTGGAATCATACAATATTTGACCTTTTGTGTCTGCCTTACATCACTCAGTGATGTTTTCAATGTTCATTCATGCTGTAGCATGTATCAGAATTTCACTGCTTTTTAAGGCTGAGGAACGTCCAACCGTCACACTTTCCTTATTGCAGTCAGCAGGCAATGGACATCTGGGTTGTTTCCACCCTTGGCTCCTGCGAGTGATGCTGCTATATTATTGTTGTACTGGGCAAATATTCGGATTATCACTTTATTAAGAAAGGCCAGAAAGCTCTAGTGATAATATCATGTCCTCTTTGAATGTCTGTTTCTCCATTCTCTTTTTGTTTCCTTTTATTTCTGAAGTTCTTTACTCCTACTTTATCAAGTGCATTCTTTTTCAGAAACTTTAGTAACTATCTCTCTCATTCATCCTCAATATTTCCTATCTACTGGTTCTCTTTCATTCTGATTTCCAAATATGAAAAGGCGTTTCCCCCATCTTAAAAGGAGAAAAGAAAAGCCTGTGAAGGAAGCTATTACACAAGTTAACTGTAGGTAAGTTAAAGACCTGACTGTGAAGTGGGGAAAGAGAATGTCGAACTTCTAGGGCGTTATATGGGAGAATATCTGTAAGAAGCACTGGTAGGAAAAGATTTCTTTAGAAATACATTAACCACAGAGAAAACCACTGACAAAATGAACTCATCAAAAGATACCCTTAGGAGAGTAAAATAGGGAAATCATGGAGTGGGAGGTGGTATTTGCAATATACATAAAAACAACTTGTACATAGAATACATAGTGAGCACTTTCAGATGAACACGAGTGACAGCCAAATTAAAAAAAAAAAAGACAGTTCACAAATATGAATATCTACATACTAATTCACATATGAAGAGGCTCAATCTCATTAGCATGGCGCTGTAAATTAAAACCACAGTAAAATACTAGTATTCATCCACCAAAATGGCTAAAAAGAAAAAAAAAAAAAGGTAATATGTAGTGCTGGCCAAGATACGGAGCGAATGGAACTCACATAACTACTGGAGCAAAACGTACACTGGTACGACCACTCTGGACAACTGACAGGCAGTCTATTAAAGATAAATGAAAACAGTCTCAACAATACTGTTCCTAGGTGTGATACCCAACAGATACGTATGCATATGTGTGGCACAAGTTATGTACAGGAACATTCATAGCAGCATTATAGACAATAATAAAAAAGTTGATTATTGGGGTTGTTGATACAACCCAATTATGTATCAGCAGTAGAATGGATAAATTGTGGTTTATTCATAAATGTCATATATATGCAGCAATAAAAATGAATGAGCTACAGATATACACAATAATTTGAATCTTGTTCTACAGTGAGTGGAAGGAGTCAGATACACAAAGAATACATACTATATTAATGCCACTTACATAAAGTTAAAGAGTACAGACAACTAACATGTGGTATCAAAATCACAAAAGCGGTTACCTTTGAGGAGTTACCAGTGATTAGATGGGAGTGTGAAGGTACTTTCTTGGCCTAGCAACATTCTATTTCTTAACCTGAATGGTGGTTGCATGGGTTTATTTTCTTTCTCATATTTATTGACCTCATAGTTTGTATGCTTTTCTCTGCAAGTTATGTTTCAATATAAAAGCTTTTTTTTAAAGAAAAATAAATGAATGGAATTCCCAATGGCTTCACATGAGCTGTAGGAGGCTTCTCCTGCTTGCTTTTTCTTTTTCTTTCTTTTTTCTTTTTTTTGGTGAAGAATGGCTACTGCCTTTCATTACCCTGAAGCTTTAATATGTTGGCTATGTACAGTGAAATATCCCTAAGAAAAGCAAAAAAGTAGTTGATTTTATTGCTGGCTAACTTTCCTTTCTATCCAGGCTTTCAGCAAAGCATATAGCTGGTACTGAGAAAATAATGAGTGAACACATTTTCAGTTATAGTTTTAATATCAAAGTTACACAACTTTAAGAGATCACGTCATCCAATGGCCCATTCTTACAAATCAGGAAACTAAGACCCAGAGCATTAAGATGATTTCTTGCCAGGGCCACAGAACAGTATTTTATGATACTAAATTCCATTATTCTTTCTATTGTACAAATCCTTCATAACTACATGTAAATAAATAGGGAAGTATTTCTTGTATAATTTTTTAAAAAAGGAAAAGGCAGTCAAGGTAGCACAAAACACAAACTAATTCCAGGATCACTCCAGAGCAGATTAAAATGTATCAGTGCGGGTGCTAACTCCTCCCCATCCAGTTCACTGCGCACTGTATGCTCAATAGACGTCACCAAATGGAAAAAAATACTGCAGTGTTTTTAAGTCAACCAGACCGATAAAATGTTAGGAGAAGTTTAACATGTAAAAACTAGGGATTTTAAAAAAATAACTAGTACTGCGGAAAATTCACATTCCATATCCATCAGTGCCGTCTATTACTTCTGTATTAAGATATTGATTTAAAACTGGAGAACACTCAGAGAAAAGCAAAGGAAGTGATCAAATGCTCCACAAAAAAAGTCACCACAAAAAGACTAAGAGATGTGAATTAGGCCAAGAACAACAGACCAGAACTGAGTCTTCAAATATACTAAGCAATTTAGAAAGCTGCTTTTCCAAGATCGATACAGGAATTTATTCATCAAAACCCCGAGAGCCTTCTCTAAGGAAAATGGGTCAGAATGCACACACCTCAGTTCTTGGCTCTCTGTGCTGAGGAGGCCGAGCAGCGCCCAGGCCAGCACCTGGCCGTCGTCTCCACCGTGGAACTTGCTAAAGTGCTTAACGTTCTGCAGCAGGAGCTGGTCGAGGCACTCCAGGGCCTTCTCCTGCACCGTGCTCTCACCGTCCATCACCACGGGCACGGCGCCCCGCAGCCAGGCTTTCTGGATGGGGACGCACCCCGGGTGGGCCTTCGGGAGGAAAACGGTGCAGTCATGAAGAAATCCGATGCTATTTCAGTCTAACTGCACATCAGTGAAGTCGTGATCAATGTTTTGAAACATGTTAAGAGTAGTTGCCCACACAATTATCAGTAGACCATAAAGGTTAAAGAAACAAACAAACCAGAATATTTGAACACTATGTGAAAACCAAGTTCAATCTCCAGTCATTGAAAACCAGCGCACACTGAAATCTGCATTATTTTGTTAATAGCAGTTAATCAGCACTTCTCGGTAATTCAAGATCAAGAACAAATACTAAATACTTATCCCAAGCAGTAATTAGAATAAATGTTATCAGGGAAAGTGAAAATACACATTGCTCAATGCCTCCTATCACAAAACAAAGAGAAAAACATGCTCTTAAAATTCTTCAAGAGCGGATTACTTGGCAGAAGTAAACTATCTGGGATTACTGGTTCTGCTCTTTTGGCAACGTCATCTATATAGGCCTTAACGAACAAAAATTAATCTAGGCCTCTGGCCTAACCAATTAATTTTAAAATTCATAATTCTATGTGAGATTTGAGCTGAAGTCAAGAAAGGCTATAAACATTAGCATTCTCTAGCATTAGTGCATAATTATATTTAATACGAAATGCACCCTATCAGATGTAATGAAAAGATACTTCTTCCTTTTCCTTATACTTTATAATAGACTTGGTAGAATTTCTACCAGTCAGCTTAATATTTAGCACCAAACAGCCACTACGCTGCGTTATTTTTTCATGTCAAACCCTATGTATGAGATCCACAGTGCCTCGCCCCTCACCGTAAGCAGCTCAGTGAGAGACTGCAAGGCCTGCTTCCGGACGGACACTGCGGGGTCCCGGCACTGCTCCTGGAGAACTGACAGTTCTTCTTTCATAGCCGAGACGTTGCAGTGCTTCAGGATACTCACCAGCACCTAGGAGGTGCACACAGATGACGAAGTGATGACTTACACACAGTAAAAACGCAACGGAGGAACTAGAGACAAAACCATGTCCTTCGAAAGTTCGATATACATATTACATAAACAAGTATGTAAAAACAATGTCAGTGGTTTCACAAACCCTATCAAAATCTATCCATGGTCCCCAAGCTAACAGTCCCTATTCTAAAAAATGAAATTAAGGATATAGGTTCATTATTCTTAAAAAGCTGGCAACCCAGCAGGAAAGCTTATAAACAGATAATCTTTCAGTTCATCTATGTAATTTAGGTAAAACAGGATCAAGATGACCTAATGTTGAGTCAAAAGCAAATGAAATAACAAATATGACAGGAGGATTTTTAAAGTATTCTCTTGCATTTACAAGTTTTTTAGTCTGAAAAAGAGAGCACAGGAAAGGCCATCTGGAAAAAACTCACACCTGGAGGGCAGACTTCCGAACATTAGTCTTCTCGTCTCTGATTCTCTTTCTCAGCATTGCCAGGACACATCTTTCTGTTAGGAAGTGCCAGAGTCAGTAGAGACTGAGAAAGACTATACAGTATCTGACATCTCATCACACGCAACCAAGGAAATCCAAAAAACTGACTCACTAGCTTGTTTTAAATCACAGTTATGAGGTGAAATAGAAAAAAAAAATCAAATAACTAGATATTCATGATAATTAAAAAGGCAGAATTAGTGTAAAAAAAAATTAGGGAAATCCATGTGAAATACTGAAAATTCAATTTTAAATCCTGGCTCCTATGCCTAAAATTTTGAATAATTTATGATCTTCTATTTTGTTTAGTTACAAGTAGAAATATTTAAACCATAGGGTTTTAATAGACTAAATAAAATAATATAAATATGTAAGAGCAGCTTTAAAACTTTTAAATCACAGGCTCCTTTACACTATTAAAAATTACTGAAGACTCCTAAGGGCTTTTTTAAAAAAATGTGAATTCCATGTTTTAATCTGAATTAGACACTTAAACTGAGAACTGTAAAAAGAACAATTCATTTGAAAAAAAGACACACCACCTTAAAGAGTACATTTTAAATAAAAAATAACTGCACTTTAAAAAAATTAGTAAAAAGAATGGCATTGTTTTATATTTTTGCTAATTCTTTATTGTCTGGCTTAATAAAAGACAGCTGGATTCTCATTTCTCCTCTGCCGGAATGCGCCCCGTCTTCATGTCAGGGACTTCTGGAAAGCCTCGGTTTATGCTTGTGGGGAAAGCAGAGTGCTGGAGGGAGACAGTGTCCTGATATTATTATAAAAACAGTATTAACTTCAAGGGTGCGTTGAAGGAGACGTAGGATTTCAAAATGCATTTTGAGAACTGCAGATCTCTAAGATAGCAAATCAAAAAATGAACTACAGAGAAAATAAATGAAATTAAAACTAAGCTCCTTGAAAAAGGTAAGAAAAGTAACAAACTACTATTTTTTCTTTTCTTTTTTAAAATTTTTCCAGTTAAAATCTACTTCCTCTCTTTTAATGTGATCTGTTACATTTTTCCCATTACCATTTAGTCCTCTTACACCCCAGCGCCCCCGCAGTCACCACACTGTTGTCCATGTCCACAAAACTAACAAACTTTTAGACAGACTAAGAAAAGAAGAGAGAAGGTTCAACTGCTAAAATCAGGAATGAAGAGGAGGACATTATTACTGACTTTACAGAAATAGAAAAAATTGCTAAATACTATGCACAAGTTTATGTTAACAAATTAAGTAACTTAGATGAAATGAACAAATTTCTACAACCATATGAATCACGGAAACTGACTCAAGAAGAAATAGGAAGTCTGAATGTCCCTACAAGCAAAGATACTAAGTTAATAACCAAAAAACTTCCCATGCATGCACAAAAGGCCACGCATTACTGAAGAATTCTCTAGAAACAAAAATTTAACACCAATTTATAATGCACATATCTGCCTCTCCTGCTGCTCCTTAAGAAATGAGACTATATTTTATTTAAGTCTGTATCAACAATGCCTACCACAGATTAGGAGGGACCATACACAAATTTAATTAAATAAACCAATAAATCTAATTATATAATCAATCCTCTAAATACATATTCCTTCTCTCTCTCTCTTATCTATTTACTCATCTTTTAGTATTGCTTCTCTAAACACTACTTCCAGAGGCTCCAACAGCAGCCCTTTGTGAAAGATACGGAAGGTGCCAGGATCTGAACTGACATTTAGAGAGTCTGTTCATCTCCACATCTTAGCTCATGCAGCTATTTAGTATCAGAATTGTACAAGAATTCAGACTGCTTCTCATTTCTAACAGCGTGGTCGGTGTTTTCTCCACTATTTTGTTTTATGTTGTATTACAGATGAAAAAGGAGCTCAAGACCTTTGACAGCTAGACAGAAAGAGAATCAATCTGAGGGGAAGCTCCGGGTCTATCCACTGCCTAGCACAGGTTTGCTTTTTCCTTCCTGAATCACTCAAACCATCCCAGATTCAGTAAGTCAGTGAAAATGACCAGGCATCGCTTATGTTCCGAATCCTGGGCTGGAGTTCCTGCAACCCAGAGAGGATCTCCTAATCACTCCATACAATGTGTATGGCCCATTAAAAAACGGCTCATTCTGTTGGTGAAGGGAAATATAATCTAAGTTCTAAACTGTCTTTTCCAGAGGAAGCTTGGACTCACAGTTTCCAACCAGGTATTAAAAGTGGACTCTGGGATGGCTGAATCAGATTCAAGATGACAAGGTAGACAAAGGAATAAGGGATGAAAAATGGGAACAAGGTTGGGTACGGTACCACAATGCTGTTCATCGCGTCCCCCACCCCTTTTCTCCTCCAAACACAAAGTTAATCTCAGCCGCACATTCCCTAGTAGCAGGTCCTTTTTTGTTAAATAATCCCAAGAGTTCACAACAATAAACTCTAATAAGGAAATAAAATGTTTGCTGATATTCTCTCTATTACAGAAATACTGGGTTTCAGTACGTGATAAATAAATTGTAGCTTATTCTTTATCTTAAAAATGATATACAGTATAGTGCAAGGACATCAATTAAAGATGTAATGAAATAGAAATGACTATTTTTCAGAAAAAAAAGATGTTCAGATTCTTAAGGGTGAATTAGGAAAAAAAAAATACCCAAGGTTTTTAGATTCTACTTATGTTTATCCCTCATCCGATTGTGATAAAATATGACATACCCCTAGATCCAACGGTTTCGTCGCTGCTGTCCGTATTGATCATCCCTGAGTCACCAGAAGGGTCAAGTGTCTGCTTCTGACAGGAAAAAGCTTAAAAATAATAAATGAAAAAAAGAGGCCCAGTTACTAAGGTAAAAATTTATTTCACCTTTTAATAATAGAAGCATGGCATATTAAACATTTACCACATACATCACTACTTTAATAAATTTCAATTTCTTTGATGAAGAAAAAAGGGCAATAGTAAAACAGATAAATATAGAAATGGAAAAAAAAATTTCAAGTATCAGCTAGTCCTTTAAATAAGAAGGTAACCATTCAATACTTGAAAATATATTGACCCTTTACCTGATGAATTTTTCAGTAAAGTACCAGGGTGGCTCTCTATTCGTAAAATTGTGGGACCTAAAAATAAGCAGATAGAAAGAGGGAAAAAACGTAAGTATCATAAACCCTAAGTAAATATTCACAGAGGAATAAAAATCAAAATAATTAGGCCTAAAGAGAAGAGAGAGTCTGAACTGCTGACAGTTGATCATTTCTCCTTGGGTTTGCATTTGAAATGGATATTAAGCCCCACACAGCAGATCCCCAGCATGCAAACAGGGACAGCAGCCAAAACTCGCACCTTGGACACACGATCATGTGACGTACTTAAAAAGGCCTTTCAGATGTATCAGGCTTGTCTAAAAAGTTACTCAACAATACAATACTGAAATAAGTTTATAGGAATAAAGGTATATCATACCACATCGGTTATTTTTGCTACAACAAAGAACTATTCCCTTGCAGTCCAATTTCTTGACAAGCGTAATACCAATTCCATTTCGTGACGGTTGCCACACTTACTGTTAATCAGGAATTCCAGGATGCTCTCCGATGCAGTGTTCACAGACAATTCCAGGCAGTGTGCGAAGCTGGATAATGCCTTGCTGCGGACAGTCGGTGCCTTGTCTAAACAGCGATCAAACATAATGTCCTGCACCAAGAACTTATGCTTTAAGAACCTCTGATGCTCCAAGGGGAGTGTGTTATCCGCCTCTCTTTCTGGCAGTTCCAACAGAGCTAAGGCAACATCAAGAGTAAAAACCCTGTGTGGGATCTGGTAAGGCAAAATCATAAGAATCTCCATCACATAGGAACGAAAACCATAGGATCCCTTAAGTATACAGATCTGGCTGTCATGAGAAGGTTGCAGAACCAGGAATGAAAAGCTTACGCAGACGTATGACTTACCTTGGAGCTTCGTGAATATCTGTAAAGCCAGGCAATGAAGGCAGCATATTCCCCACAAGGCAGCTTGCTGAGCAGCTGCACCAGGGCCTGAGCTGCGTAGGTCCGATACTCTGATTTATCTACCACCTGAGACACAAACATTGAGAAGCTGTTCACCTGGGCAACTGAGACACGTTGTAAAATACAAGTGGAAAGTCACTGAGTGTAACTATAACTAGTTCGGTGATCTTTAAGTGTGAACAAAATGACTGACAAATTTCAGGTTTCTGACCCTCTGAAAACTAACCTGTAAGAAATCTATAGGCCCTCTTTTCAGAAATTCGAACTTACCACATGATTGAAGGGAGTTTATGAACCCCTGCAATCCATAGAGTTCAAATTAAAAATCATTTGTCCAGACAGTTATAAAAATTTAAGAGAGAATCATAGAAGTGTGAACATTAAGTGGATATTTGGTGATATTAAAGAATTACTGTGCATTCTGTGATTTTTAAAGAGTTCTTATCTTTTAGACATACATATAAATATTTATATATGAAAGAATATGCTGGATTCGTTTCCAAAAAAACCCCAGTGTGCACACGCGCTTGGGGAGCACCACTTTTCGGGGTCTCAGCAACACAACACTGTCGAAGATGGGTGCCCATCGCTCTGTTCCTTTATTTCTTCACACGTCTGAAAACTTCCAAAATGAAAAAGTTTTTTATTCCCAAAAGAACACTGTCTAGGGGAATATCTAGGGACTATATTAAATAAAACTACCTTTAGTAATGACAAGAGACTCATCCACAAGAACAAAAACACATATACGCACGTTTAACTTCACATAGTATATATTTTTAAAATTATTATTATTACTAAAGCAACTGGTACCTTGGCACAGATGTGCTGGAGTAAGATACGAAGAACTGGAAATATACCTTCCCTTAGTTCATCCACAAGTGAGCTATTAAAAAAAAAAAAAAACAAACACATCCCCTGTTTACATATACCTATAATTACAGGTCACTTTCTTGGACTCTCCTCAAAACCCACTATACCTCTGTTTTAGAAATCCTAAATGTTAAAAGCAATCTATCCCCACATGCAAGCGGTGTTTCAGTGAATAAAGAGCAAAGACAAAGCGTCATAGCAGAAGGCCAATCCCGACTTCCCATGCATGGTTTGAGAGCTGCTGCAGGCTGACAGCTACAGCCGGGGAGGAGCAAACGTGCAAGCCTCGTATGACTCTTTGGACTACTTAGGAAATTTCATATTAAGACTAAAAATATATCATTTTGGGGTAAATAATAGACTAAGACACAGCACCACCTCATGGTAGCTCAGTGAAATGCAACTACTTTGATGCATTTGTATCAGTACCTCTTCAAATTTTAAGTCAAGAAGAAATTATTATAATGCCCAGATTTGACCAATTTTTAGTGTTAAGTTTATTTGTACCATTATATGAATAGACTACTGCATCATGAAATCTCATGGAAAAACCAAAGTGAGGGTGTTCACTTAAAACATTTTGGTACCCTGGCTGGTGTGGCTCAGTGGATTGAGCGGCAGCCTGCGAACTGAAAGGTCACTGGTTCAATTCCCAGTCAGGGCACAGGCCTGGGTTGTGGGCCAGGTCCCCAGCTGGGAGCGTGCAAGAGGCAACTGATCAATGTTTTGATGTTCCTCTCCCTCTCTTTCTCTCTCCCTTCATCTATCTCTAAAAGTAAATACATAAAATCTTTTTTAAAAAATTGGTTATTTAATGATAGTCCATACCTGGGTTCCACCACTTTCAAATCTTCAACTACATTATAAAGTGTCTATGAACACACTCTCATATACTTACTGACCACTCTTTTGCCCCACCACCAAATATTCAGTAAGGGAGGAAAAGAAGCCAAGGACAGCAAATACCTCCTTCCCAATAATGGTGAAACATGGAACTTTTTAGGTGAGCTAAATGACTCATGAGGGAAAAATCAGTCTATCGATTATGGCCAAAGAAGTAAAAATCCACTTAATTCTTTCCTCAAGAAGTATCTTCTACAGAAGGAAGGGAACAGAAGAATGAAAAGAAACAAGGAAGGGGCGGCGAGGAACGACAGGAAGGAGGCGCAGAGGGGAGAGAAGCAGCAGACCGGGACGGGGCAGGCTGCAGGGATGGTCAGGGCTGAGGCAGATGGCGCCACGGCAGAGGAGAGGCAACGGGCGCCCTCAGAGGCTGACCTCGCAGGCTGGCGGAAGTCAGGCTGGAGGCCGGTGACGCCCAAGAACTGCAGGTTCCTTACCCCTTCAACAAGGCCCCAGGGCAGAGGTTACCAACAGTGACCTGGGCCACACAAACCAGGCGGACTATCAGGTGCTCTATTTTTTTTTAAAATAATTGTTTCTTTTGGTAAAGACATTTATTTATTTATTTTTAGAGAGGGGAAAAGAGGGAGAAAGAGAGGGAGAGAAACATCAATATGTGGTTTCATTTTGCACACTCCCTGCTGGAGACCTGGCCTACAACCCAGGCGTGTGCCCTACACTGGGAATCAAACTGGCGACCCTTTGGTTCCCAGGCTGGTGCTCAGCCCACTGAGCCGCACCAGCTGGGGCTACAGCGCTTTATTTTGACCCCCAAGCCACAAACAGGCCAGAAACGTATTAGTTTCCACAGGTGTCAGACACCTTGGTTGGTCCAGGGCCCGGAAGGTGAAGGGAAAGCGAGGAAGGGGAAAATTCCAGGCTGTGGGTGCGTCACCTGATGAACTGGACCGCCTGGTTCCTGCTGCTGATGACTGGTGAGGTAATGGCAAGGGGGGCGTGGTGCGGTCCGTCCCCCACTTCTAACATCAATATCACATTTAGCATTTGATGGAAAACAGAACCGATAACCTGGGAAAGAAAACTCAAATTAAGGTATAACAGAGAATCCTCAAATAACCAACTCCAGCTGTCTAAAGATAAGCCAGGGCGACAATTTTGGGCCGAGCACCACGGATGTGTTCCTTAGACAATTATCAGATACTCGATAAATGCGCAATGTAAACAGTGTGAAAATACTGCTTATCCACAACGATAGCAATATCATCTAGTTTCTCTTTGCACCCTCTTGTACTGCAGCCCAGAAATTAAGGCAAAAAGAATTAGTTGTCACTTACAGGTGGCACAGAATGCTAATAATAATTCCTTAGAGCAAAGCACGGAGAACGATATTTCACACTTGTGTTTTATCTGAAGTTCACAAAGCACCTTCCAATATATCATCTCATGTAATTTACTCAGATAATTCAGTCACTCATCCAATCGGGTAGCAGGTATTGCATTAAGCACATTCATACATAATGCTAGATTTTACTATATTTAACCTTAAACCTCACAACAACCCCGTGAGGTAAGCAGGGCATTTCCATTTTATACATAATATTATTTCCAGTTTATACATAATTACAGAGACTCCAAGGTGAGTTGTCCAAAGTTAAATAATTAAAGGCCTGGCTAAAACTAAAGTTGTCAAACATCAGGTCAGTACCTCCACAGTTAAAAAATATTACGTCTTTAGAGACTCAGTGGACCTAAAAGAATACATTGCCCATCCATTCTATTTTTTAAAATGTTAAAAAGGGCATGAAAATTAAAAGCATTGTGTGAATTCTATCACATCATATTTCAAGCCCACAGAGGTAATAGTAATAAATTGTAAAATATGAAATGTTTTTTAAACAGCAAGCACTGTGTTCAACGCTTGACAGGCAGCCTTTCACAGAATCCTCCTGACAGGCCCGCGAGGAGGGTGAGCCGTTTACCGTTTTTGTCCAGGAGAGAGCCCTGAGCGAGGCTGAGCGAGTCACGCGAGGACACACAGAGAGGAAGCGCTGGGACCAGCACCGGAACACAGGCGCACCTTCGCCTGGGGGCCCCAACCCTGTTACCGTCCCTGGAAATTAAGTGTATCACAGCCACCCAAAGCCTCATGACCTTGGTCTATCCCATTTTTGACAAAATCTTATTTTATTAATGACGTCTGAGTTTAGTAACACAATGCTCGAATAACCCTACCTCAGACATTAGTGATACTGTTAAGGTAACTTTTGGGGGCAGAATCCACATGTGAGTGCTAACCACAGGAACAATAACCAGTGATATTTTTGTAGAATTACCAACTAAAATAACCTGACAACTAATAAAATCACTGAAGCACACATGAATTGCCAAGGGAAACTAGAAAATTCTGACTGTTCAATCTTCTTATAAGAAAAATTTGGTGAATATTTCTATAAAAGTAATGTTCTCTTCAATAGCTGTCTGTTCTTCCTAATTTGTACTGAAACCATTTTTTTAATGTATGAAACCAAATAATAATTTGCTGTGGCCACCAAGTGTTTGGATATAAGTTTTGTTACGAAGAGTAGGCAACAAATAAAAATGGTGATACTTTCTATTATACAAATGATATGTAAGGTCATGAAAATAACCTGGTAAATTAAAATAGCATTACATCAAGTGCTTTTAATGTTTTTCCACTATATGATTTGCACGCTTTCAATTTAACTAGTAACTAAATTAGACCTTCGTCCCCTTTACCTTGTCTCCTTCTCCATGAATTGGGGAGCAGAGCAAATACAATCCATGATAAGCCAGTTCTGGTACGTATTTTGCTTGATTAATGTTTCTAAAGAAAAAAGACAAAGGTTAGTTAATGGATATGGTTTTACTTTGAATATTCCCTTAACATTATAAGCCATATTTAAATGAATAAATTCTGCCTGTGTGCCAATTAGGATAAAATGGCATTTGTACTTCTGCTGAAGCAATTTACTTCACTATATTTACATTTTAGCATTGGAAAGTTTAATGGCTCACCTGGCTTGTGTAACATTAAATTCATGAAGCACTGGCTCAAAATTAGTTAATGCCACAAAGACCTAGAAAACAGATACCAAGAAGAGGCCTGAGTTTTCTTGCTCATTAAGTATTAGCCCACGTCTGTGCCTTCTGAGATTGCCCAGTTTCTTGGAATTTTCACTTACCTCTATACAAGTCTGTACACACTGTGGCTTTTCTTTCAGGGAAAACTTGGACAGAAGCCTTAAAAAATTCTTCAAAAGGTGAAAGATGGCTTTTCGAATTTGACAAAGGTCCCACGCAGAAAAACAAATGTCCTCTTCGTCCTCTTGTTCTTCTATAATTTCATCCATCTAGATTATAAAGAAATGTACAGGTGACTGTAAAATAATGCCTCACACTCTGTCCCATGGTTTTCAATGTACACAAATCAAACGCAGAAGCGCCAGGGGGTTGCCGAGTTGCTGAGGTGACCAGGTCCCTGGACTGCTCAGGTCCCTGTGGTCGCGATGGGAGGCCACTGGACGAGGTGACGACTACGACAGTGTCTAGCTCTACAGCTTTGTATCAATGAGAATTCTGACAGATCTTAAGTTTTCGCATCAGGGAACCCCTATGATCCTACCTGGTCATAAAACAACGTGGAATAATGTTATTCTCTCACACGCTATGGATCTGAGTCCTCAGGGTACTTCAACCACCCTCTCTAATGGCAATGAGATAATGTGGCTAATAATCCTGTTAGCAAGTTGTCCAGCACAGTGGGCACAGGGCTGGGAGAGGTGGTGGGGAGGCTGGAAAGCTGGCGAGGCAGAAATGTGCTCTTGGTCGGATATGAAGCCCTGGAGGCAACTTAGTCCTACTGAAGAGCTGGTGATATTTTGGGGCCTCGTAATTATAATCACTATGTCTGAAACTGTATTCTAATATAAAGTAATCTCATATCAAAATCATGTGTTGGTACAGATATGTTTTATTATTTCTCTTCTTACCTCAATATCTTCTTTCCTGGGTGGCTTTCCTCTTTTTCTATGCCCTCTTGGATTAGCCTGCGAGTTCTTAGGCTGTTCCTTTTTTCTTTTCCGACTCAAGTTAGATTCCTGAGGCCAGCTCTTCTTTAAAATCTGTATACATTTGTCAAACATGACTGGGTGGAATATTTGATTGGCGACACTGCCTATTATTCATAAAGAATAAAGGGTAAGCAGGTTAGATGTAATTGTCTTGAAATACATCTGTAAGGACAGGTAAAAATTTCAAAAGCAAAACCAGGCTTTTCATTAACTTTGAACAATAGCGACCCCTTTGCGAAACAGTACCATTCGCCTTTAGCCACAGGTCAGCAAAAGTGCTGGTCTGAAGTGAAACACAAGATTTCCACGTGTGGCCAGGAGAGAGTTTTACACTTGTCCTGCCATAAACAACTATAAACTGGACAAAACATTTTAAAACATGGAACAAGAGGAAGCATAAGAATAAAATCTCTCAGATAAAGGAAACAAATGAGGTAAACCCTAAAATTGCTCTAGTTTTCATATTTTGAGGCAATTTCTAAACAGCAGCAGAAAAATGGTGACCTTAAGCACATTATTATGGTCTTACTAAGTGAGACTAGAGAAATCAAGTCAGAACGGCAGAGGGAGCTGGGACTTACGGAGCAGAAGAGTGGAGAAGAGGAAGCTACACAGAAAAGGAGCTCCAGAAACCTGCACAGAACTGATTATAAGCTATGCATGCTTGGCCTAAAACTCCAGGAAAGGTGGGCAAAGAGCGATTTCTAAGGACTTAGAAGATGAGTAATTTTGGGAACTCACACAAGGTTGAGGTCTGGCCAGCCAGAGCAGAGAGACACCTTGTTAACCACCTGGAGCATCGAGCAGAGAGCGCGGGAAGAAACACACCTTTATAGCCGGGCTCAGTTAGCTCTAGAGTAAAAGCTATTTTAAATCTGCATTAAGACAAGCTGCAAAAAGATTAAGTTAATCCACCATTAACTGACTAGTAAAACATATTAAACTATTTAAAGGAAAACAACAAAATCAAGACACTTAATGACTTAACATTCAAATGTCCAGCATCCAATAAAAAGGCCCTTGGGCATGCGAGGAAGCAGGGACCTGTGCGCCTGATAGGAAGAAGAGTCAGTCAGAACCAGTCTAAGAAATAACAGAGATAACAGAACTGGAAGACAAGAACCTCCGGGCAGATACTATAAATAATTAAATATCAAGAATTAAAACAGTAACGAACAAAAAGAGAAGTGGCATTAAAACAGTAGCAAACAAAAAGAGAAGTGAAATTTTTTTTTTAAAGAATTAAACGTAACTTCTTGATCTGAAAATGAAAAATTCACCGGAGGGGCTTACCAGTGGATTAGAAATTGCAGAAACAAAAAATTAACAGACTCAGCAACTTGGAAAATATCAAGCAGTCTAACATGAGTAATTACCAATTACTCCCAGAAAAAGGGAGGGAAAAAATATTTGAAGAAATAATAACCGAAAAAATTCCAAATTTGTTAAAACTATAAATCCACAGACCCCAGAAGCTCAATGACCCCAACCATGGTAAACACACACACACAAAATCACACTAAAGCATAGATAATCTAATCAAATTGCTGAAACAAACTGACAGAGAAAATCTTTTAAGTATCCAGACTAAATAAAAGGACACAAAACAAGGAAACAATATCTCGGTAGAAACTGACATAAACTAGAAGACAACGAAATAACATCTTTAAAAACATCTGTAACCCTAGACTTCTATATTCAGCAAAAACATTCCTGAAGGTATAATAAAGTCATTTTCATAAAATCAAAATCCAAGACAACTGATGGCCAGCAGAACTATACCATAAGAAGGCGAAGAAAGCTTTTCAGGCTGAAGGAAAATTACATGGGATGAAATCTTTTAAATATAAGACACTTTTTTTTAATCTCAAATTCTTTACAAGATAATCCAAAGACAAATGTTGACTCCAAACTGTGGGGTTTATGACATGCAGGAATACAATGAATAACTACAATAGTACAAAGAAGAGGAGGGAGAAACTATACTGTTTTAAGGTTCTTACATTACTTACAAATTGTAGAATATTGTATGAGGTTACATTATTAAAAGCCCTTATTGTATACCCAAAGGAAACACCTAAAACACACACAAGCGCACACACACTAAGAAGTGTAGTTAATTAGCCAAAAGAAGAGATAACATGAGATACTAAAAAATACTCAATCCAAAAATAGAAAGAGGAAAAAATGGAACAAAGAAAAGATGGCACAAACAGGACAGAGCAAGATTGCAGAATCCCAATCATATTGATAATTACATGCAGTATATTTACCTGAACTGTCTAAAAATTCTCATAAAAAGGCACAGTGGATGATTGGTTGTCCCAGTGGATACAAAGCATGACTCAATGTTAAGCAGTCTAAAGCACACTCTTTAAATATAAACACACAGATAGATTAAAAATAAAAGCATGGGAAAGGATGTCCAACCAAGGACAAATCATAAGATAGCTAGAATTGGTATCTTAATATGAGACAAAGTAGACTTCAGGGCAAGGAATACGACCAAAGAGGGACATGACATAATACCAAAAGGTCAATTCATCAGGAAGATATATAATTATAAATATTTGTATCTTGCAGCCCTGACTGGCATGGCTCATTGGGTTGGGCACGGTCCAGCAAAGTGAAAGACGGCCAGTTGCCCAGTCAGGCCCCGGACAGGGGAGGGGATGGGTTAGGGAAGGGGAAGGCAGCATGTGAGAGGCAGCTGACTGATGCACTTCTCTCCTTCTCTTTCTCCCCGCCTTCCCCTCTCTCTGAAACGAAATAAAATCTTTTTAAAAAACTGACAGAATTAAAAGAAAAATAGAAAAACTGACAAGTATATTTGGAGATTTCAATACTGCTCTCTCACTAATTGATAGAACAAATAAACAGAATATCAGGAAGGCTCTAAGATGAACAACCTTAGCAACCAACTTGACATAAATGACATTTGCAGAACACTAGGTCCACCAAAGGCAGAATATACATTCCGATCAAGTGCAGACAGAAGATTTAGCATGTCAAACCCTATGCTGAACCACTAAAAAAACAAACAAAAAACCTCAGTAATTTATGTGCTCTGACCTCAACATAATTACAACAGAAATTCAATTAAAATAAGATTTCAAGGAAGTTCTCAACTATTTAAAAATTATTAGCCCTGGCTGGTGTGGCTCAGTGGATTGAGTGCCGGCCTGCGAACCAAAAGGTCGCTGGTTCGATTCCCAGTCAGGGCACGTGCCTGGGTTGTGGGCCAGGTCCCCAGTAGGGGGTGCACGAGACACAGCCACACACTGGTGTTTCCCTCTCTGTCTCCCTTCCTTCCCTTCTCTAAAAATAAATAAATCTTAAAAAAAAAAACAAAACATTAAACACTCTGCTAAATAACTCAGGTATAAGAAGAAATCACAAGATTAGAAAATTGCTTTGGCCTGAATAATGAAAACAAGTCACCAAAATTTGTGGGATACAGATAAAGCAGAACACAGAGAGAAATTTATAACATTATTTATATTAGAAACAAAGAAAAAATGTGAGAACAAAGATCTATGCATCTACCTTAAAAAATTAGAATAAGAACAAATTAAACCTAAAGAAGGAAGGCAATAGAGATAAGATCACTGACATGAAAAAATGGATAAGTAGGGTATAATCAATATAAAAAGTGGGTTCTTTGAAATGATCAATAAAATTGATAAATCTCTATCTAGATTGATGAAGGAAAAAAAGAAATAGAAATTACTAATATTAGACATGAAAGAGGACATATCACTACAGATTCCACAACCTTCTTTCAAAAGAAACTCCAAGCCCAGATGGCTTCACTAGTGAAAGCTACTGAGGAGGCTGAAAATAATGAATACTTTTCCTGCCACCTTCTAAGTTCTTCTAGTTGGACTAATAACCAAATTAACAGAGAAAAATTAACAAGGACAGATTAACAGGAGAAAATCAAATTTTAATACCTGTATGTGAAGAATTCGTATATGCATGGAAATTCCAAAGGCAACACTGGGTATATAAGGCATTTTGGACAAAGGAGAAAAGCGGGGAAGAGAGTGAGAATGTGTCCTTTACAGGTAGCTGAGGAAGAGCAGGAACACACACGGCAGGCAAATTGTTGCTAGGCAACTCAGAAACAACGAGACACCGGTGGTATCCAGCTAACAGGCCCCTGCCTGAAGCCCTTCCTATTTATCATACTTAATTCCAATTAGGTTAAGGGGAACGTGTTAAGATTTCCTTCCTGAAGCAGATTTTTCTATCTAAAATCTCTTGGGCAGGAAAGGAGGAAGGGTCAGAGGTTTCTTCTGAGTCTTTTGTTTCTTAATAATCAGCTTAAAATCAATATCCCAAAAGACAGCTTCAGTGGGGGCAAAACTTTGGTCTCCTTCACTACCAAAAATTTAAGAAAGAAAGAAAATCAATTCTTCCCAAACTTCCAAAACAATGAAGAGGCAACAGCACTACCCCAAACTCATTCTATAGTATTGCCCTGAAACCCAAGCCAGATAGACATCTCAAAAAAACAAAACAAAAAACCCTTGTGAATACAGATGAAAAAATCTTTAATAAAATATTAGCAAAACTGAACCTGGCAACATATCAAAAGGACTATACACTGTAACCAAGGTCATGTAAAATCAGTTTAACATATGAAAATCAATCAATGTAATATACTACATTATGAGCATAAAGAACAAAAACCACAATGATCATTTCATAGATGTTTTAGAAAAGCAAATAACATTTAATACCCTCTCATAATAAAACATTCAACAACGAGAAATAATAACCTAATAAAGGCCATCCTCAAGGCACCCACAGTGAACATCGTATTTAGGAACAGAAGACTGAAAGCTTTTCTCCTGAGGAACAGGACAAGATGCCCACCTCCCTGCTGCTATTCAGCACTGTGCAGGAGGTCCTAACCAGGGCAATAAGACAAGAAAAAGAAATAAAGGGCACCTAGATTGGAAAAGAAATAAAATTAGGTCTATTCATAGATGACATGATCTTATACATAGGAAATACTACTAGAACCAATAAATGAGTTCAGCAAAGTTTCAGGGCACAAGATCAATAATCAAAGATCAAATTGTACTTCTATGCCCTAAAAGTAAGTAATCTGAAAATGAAAGAAAAAAATTTCATCTACCAAAACATCAAAGGATGAAATTCTTAGGAATAAATTTAACCAAGGCAGTGTAAGAACTGTACACTGAAAACTGTAAAATACAATTGAAACAAATTAAAGACCTAAATAAATGGAAAGACATTCTGCGTTCACAGACTAGAAGACTTAACATTGTTAATATGTCAACACTCTTCAAATTGATGTACAGATTCCATGAATCTGTCAAAATCCCAGCTTTTTCCCCCCAGAAATGGATATGTAAATCCTAAATCATATGGAAATGCAAGGGACCCAGAATAACCAAAACGATCCTGAACAAGAACATATTTTTGATCAAATATTAAGTACTAACAGCATCCCAACCAAAACCCAGAAACATTTAGAAGCAGAAGATACGTCGGGAAGAGCATAACTTCCAGGAAAGCTGCGAACGGCCCCACGGTGAATAACAGCCGCCTCCCCTCTTCGGCTTCGGCAACCCGAGTCAGAAGGAGTGGCCCCCAGCAAGGGAAAAGGAAAGGGAAGCTGGCCTTCCAAAAACTGCCAATTTTCTGAGAGCCCAGTTAAAACTAAATTCTTCAGGAATTATTTTAAAAGTCATGGGAGTATTAACAATACAAATTAATATTCAAAACACTGTGTCTCATTTTACCAATTCCTAAACCGTAGAGATTAAATCCTTGACATTCATTACAAATGCTCTTACTCGAACAACGGGTGCAGCAAAGCTGACTAATCTTCTGACTTTCTTTTCTATTTGATAGCCTTTGGGCTTTCCAGCTCTACTCCCTTCTCTGTTTGGCCCTCGGCCCTCGGCCCTCGTCTGCCTTGAGTTATCACAGAGAGAGGAGGATGCATTCCCCGCTCACAGGAGGGCAGCCACCGGGTGCCCCGGGCTCTGACGGTGAAGGGAGTGAACAGTGCTCACAGTTTGCTCTCCCGCACTTCCCGCCACCAAGCACTACAACCAGGCTTCTGCTCTCTTGATTAGAATGTTTGCATGCGTTGTCCACACCATCCAGGGGAGCTACAACACAGAGATGCCCCACAGCACTTTTTCTCAGTCTGGACAGGCAGTCAGGAGAAGAGAGGGAAACATCAGAATTTCTTACTAGGGGGGGATGGGTGGCAGTGGAGCTCTTGTGGCTAGGAAACATTCTCCCTCTAGCCTTGTCCCTCCTGGATTGTTTCTAACACGGCGTAATACTAACACACACACACACACACACACACACACACACACACACACACACACACTTAAAGAAAAATGGAAAAGACACTTCAGGAGAACTTATGCATGGATTTCATAGACTTAACCTCATTTAAAGTCAGGGCACTCTAGGAGATGGGTGCCTACTGCTCTATTTTATGTCAGGAAACAAGAGCTCAAAAATGATGTAGAAAAATTTAAATGACAAAAGATATGTTCTATCATATCAAATTACATACCTGGTACTTCTAGTAGCAGGAAGTAAAGACCAGCGGCATGCAGGCCGTATTCTCGGTACTGCACATTGACGTTTTTCTTATGGACTGTTTGAACGAAGTGATAGAACAAAGCCACCAGCGCATGGTGAGAAATGCTGTTCTCAGTGAAGAAGGTCCAAATGACCTGGGGGAGGGGTAAATCACAAAAACCAATCATTGCAGAAATGGAAAAATCTCCTATTATTTTATTTTGATATTAATACTTAGTATCTTATAAAAGAGGAGAATAGAGCAGCCTAGCTCTTAATTATAAATATTTGCTACTTCAAAGGGACTAAAACAAAAAATTAAAAATGTACTATTCAAAATTACAAAGATAAGTCTATAAGAGATTTAGATAATTAAAGAAAGCTCTGCTAAGATTGAATCATATATATTTCTGAAATTATTAGAGCTAAAAACTACACTAAGACTTTTGGGGCACCATACAGTAGTGATTTACTCAGACAAGTTGTCCCTCCATCCGTATTAAAGGTGCCCAAATTCATCAATCCCTCTGATTCCTAGCTGAGGAAATCAGGTCAATTTACTTAAATTTAAAATGTTCTGTGGGCGATGGGAGTAAGAAAGGATCCTCCCTCAGTTGATTTCAGAAGTAGCCCACATGAGAAAGGAAATAAACCTTAGACTATAAACCACAATTTTATTAATTTTGTTACTGTTCCATGCTTTCTCCATTAAACACATGAAGAAGAAATGGGTTATTTCTATAAATCAAATGTAGCAGGAACTAAATATGGGTTACCCTTAAAAAAACGTAAGTCCACAAAAGTTCCAGAGGCAGACCATGTACCTCGGTTGCCCTGCAAGGACAGGGAAAGCGGCGGGTGATGCCGCGGCTTCGGCGCCGCGCTTGGCACAGGCCACGTCCCCGGAGGCGCCATTTGGAGTCGTTGCGCATCCTCCTCTCCTTTCCTATGAACTTCGGAAAGAATCCTCTCCTGCCTTAGAGCGGCAACGTCTTCATTCCTAACACCACCTTCATTCCTAACACCACCTCCGCTCCCGGAACCGCCTGTGACTGTATCCCGGCAGTTGCCGATGACAGTCTAAACACCTCTGCCCGCACTGCCTCGCCTCAGGGCGGCACCCGCCCGTCACCGCTGCGGCATTTGACACCTGGGCCACTTCCCAGCCGCCACGTCGGAATTCCGCGCACGTCTACGTGGTCCTCCTCAGGCCTCCTTCCACCAGCGTTCTTGGCTCTGTCCTGCGTCTCCTCTCCCTCACTGATCTCTGTGATTCAAACATCTTGAGCCAAAGGACTCTCTCATCTATTTTGTTGAATTTATCTTCTCTCCTGGTCTTCTGATTCATGTTTCCAACCACTAATTACACGGCCCTAAAGATCTCTTAACGAATCTCACATTCAAAGCCTAAAACTGAACTCATCATGTTTCCACTTGACCTTGCTCCTTCCCCATTACTCCCCACACCTTGGACAACTGCATCGCCCTCCTGGCTCTGAGACCTTGGCGATCTTTCACATTTTCCTTTCTCTGACTCGCTACACCCAGTCGATGTAGCACTTCACAGATTAATCTTGCAGATTTGCCTGCAAGTCAACACTACTCACGATTCTCTCAGCCTTCCCTACGTATTCCCTGTCGTTCCTCTCCCAGGGATGCCCCCAGAGAGATTTCTGCTAGTCGACACCCTACCCACTTGTGAAGGCTCCCCTCTGGCGACTTTCTTTCTGGAACCTTCCCAATCTTACCCTGCTCCCTCTTCCACATCCCTGTTGGATGGCAGTACACCTCTCTTAACAGCAGTTTTTACAATGCGGCTCACCCAGTATTTCCAGCTCTTCCCCGGTACTCAGGGTGGCACTGTGCTGCTCTGCCCTCCGGCCGCTGAACGTGGCTTCGGGCCATGCTTTGGGAAATGGGAGTAGGAGCTGTGAGAGCCAGTGCCTTCTTCTCTCCCTTCCCACACTGGGGCGGTCCTTGACGTAGGGAGGGGTTCTGTAACTTAATCATTTTATCTTCTAAGGTACTTAAAGTAGTACTTAGCGTTAGGCTTAATGTTTAACTAGATGATTTACTTTTTGAAAAGTGATGTGAAATTTGTAACTGAAATATTTTTTAATTTAAAGTTTTCAGATGTTAGTATCTAAGTATTTTTCATTCTGGTACCTGGTCCTTCAGGGTTTTGAAAAGCAGTCAATGAGTTAAATACTAATAAACACACTAGGTAGGACTCAATATTTAAAGGAACTCTCTATTCCAAAGGACTTTAACCACTTTTCATTTTAATAATACCAGATTTTTCTTAAAGTTAAGGCATGCTGAAATTGTTATTGCATTTCCCTTGGCGTTCTTTTCATATTTGGTTTAATCTGGTTTTCTTCCTTGTTTTGGCCTTTATTCTTTTCCTCTAATTTGCTGTTTAAAAAAAAAAAAAAAAAGTCACCCCTTGGGAAAAAAGGCCAGATTAATATCTTGAACCTTCTGGAGGAAAACTATTAGGATATTCCGAAAAATGACCCACATTCTTCATGCTACTTTCCTCTTACTCCTTATGAATTGTTCACTGAAGGGACTAAGCCTTAGACAATAATAACTTTCATATTCTACTTCTACACCTAAAGATGGCTAGCTTTATTTTCTTTACCTCTGTAGATCCATGTTCTTCGGTAGCAAAGTGGAAGAGACTTTCATAGAGTTTTGTGAATGCATCCAATCCAGTCTCTATAATATCTGCTTCTATGTTGGGATCCAAAGGTTCAGTCTCTGTGAAGTCCAGTTCCCAAACTGTGTCCACCCATTCTAGTGGGGAAATGGAATTCAATCAGTAAGTGCTCTATAGCAAGTAAAAAACCAATCATTTTTAGACTCTAGGTACATTCAAGAAGGGGAAAGTTTATTAGTCACAACTCACATTCATTCAATCATATAATACAGGTTAAGTATAATTCAGGGAAAGCAGAAAGGGTTAAGAAAATCTTTCATTTTTTTTTAAATTACAACTGACATCTGGTTATTAGTTTGGTTACCTTCTAAAAATATCAAGGAGGAAAACACTTTTTACACAGAACAGTTTTACATAGAATGACACTTCAAAACACTCAAAGATCAGCCTTTCCTATACATTCAACCTGGAGAAGGAAGAGGTTAATCCAAAAACTGCCCCAGATATCCCTTTGTAAAAACTTTGTAACTTAGTTAATAAGCCCAAATAAAATACTATATTGGGCCCTTGGAGAATAATGTATCATGTTTTTGAAAAGATACAATTTTCCTAAGAAGTTTAAATCAGAGGAGGAATGCGAGATCCACACTCAGAAACACTCAGTGATTTCAAAATACGCTGATGGAAAGAATGTATGTGAAAAGAATGTGATATTAATGCAGCATTCATGCTGAATTCCTTGCTAATCTCTCTTAACTCTAAACCTTCTCACATGTTTCTACCAAGTATCTTCCCTAATATTTTGCTAGTATGCCCTAAAACCTAAATTCAGGACCAGATGGAAACGGGCGGACCTCTCCAGCGTTATTAATCAGGTGCTCCTTCACGCTGCCTTCACAGATCTCTGCAGGAGAGATTCTTAACACATCTCTTCATCCCAGGAGTAAAACCTAGAGCGGACCAGCAACCCTGCCCACAGCCACCCTCACCTGTGAAGAGCAGGCAACCCCTGGGGCAGGAGGGGGAGGGAGAGAAGAAGGTGCACTCAGAACCACAGTTTATCCAAGGCCAGCCCCTTTCAGGCACCCAGAGGTCAAGGTTCTCAATTCAGGAATGTCAAAAAAGGGCTCGGATTCATGATGGCGGGTCTTGTGATTCATAAGACAAGACACAGGACGGTACAGCTTAAATCTTTGCACAGGATTGACTGTTTTAACATGCTTTAGTTAATTTTTCACTCACTCTCTTTCCTAGTCATTCTCATAACAACTACTGTCATCTTCCTAAAAATGTTCTTGTACCTTTTTCTGCCTCTTTTCTTCTCAGACATTCTCCCATTTATTTTATACACATATTTTAAATACATGTTTATAACTGCACACCAGTATTTCTGATCTCATTTCTGGATTACAACTACAAAGTCCCAATGAGAAAAGAAAAGATTTGGTGACAGGAAATCGATAAATTCAATAAACAATAGCTAGTACTATTTTTACAACGGGATGTGTGTTAAAACAATAACAGAAATGTAAAACATGAGCACGCCTAACAGAAAATACTTCTGGGAGAAGTGGAAGGGAAGAGGTGGAACGGATGACTCTTCTTTATTTAGACCTAAACATGCAAGTTTACCAGGGAAAGAAAAACAGAAAAGTGCGTCCTAGGCAGAGAGAACTGCATAACACAGCACAACGGGAAAGTATAGCCTGACTGGAAATGAACGAAATAGTTACAGCACAGAGATTAAATGTGAAGGGTCAGAGTTATTATTAGTATTTTTCAGCAGTACCAGGTACCAAATTAATCTTCACAAAATCTTATGTGAGGTAGATACTATATCCCTATTTGACAGATAAGGAAACCAAGGCTTAGTAAGGTTAAGCCGCTGGATGCTAAGCAAAGTGTAAGACCAGTTATCTCTCACTCCAAAGCTTATGCTCTTGGAAAAGACTGCACTGAAAAGTGAAGGTTTTTATATGGCAGGCTAGAGATTCGGTCATTTGTTTAGGAAACAAAGGGGGAAATATTAAAGGTTTAAAGACCTGACAAGTCGCATTTGTGTTTTCAAAAGTGGTCCTAGCGTGCAGATGTGCAGAACAGGAAGGGGAAAGCAGAGAAAACAGATGCAAAAGAACCAAAAGATACCGGGCAACTTAAACTCTTTTTTAACGTAACTCTTTTTCTAACTCTATTCTATTCTCGGCTCGCCAACGTCCCGGAGTGCAGACCTTGAGGGCCCAGACCTTTCAGAGAGCCAAACGCCCCACCCCCACTGCACCCCAGGCCTAGGCTGAAGAGCAGCACAGGCGCAAAGCACCACAGCCCTGCCTCCCCGAGGCTCGAGGCCTCGCTCCCTCACCTGGGCTGAGATCCACCGGGCACCAGGGCTGCAGGCCGCTCCCAAGGTCCGGCAGCGCCACCATGATCGCCCAGAAACCCGCACGCCTGCGCTGCGGTCAACTTTCAAAGCTCGCTCCCGCGCGCGCTCTGAGTCGTTCCTGCGGACCAGTCACAACATGCAGAATTTCCCACGAACCTATCAACGCGCCCTGTCGGCTTTATTATATTAACCAATCAGCAGGGTCTTCTACCGCATGCGCAAAGAATGGGGCGGGCCTAGGACTGTACATCAAGCCAAGGTTCCACGACGCGGTGTTTTATTTTTCCCTTTAAAGAAGAGGTTAAGAAATCAGTTAAATTTTAATAGCTCCTTTTCTGCCTCGTTTTTCTTCAGTGGGAGGGCACTTTAAAGAGAACTTGAGACAAGATACTTCCTGTAATAGACATCTCTGCGCCCCTGTCAAGTGGCATGTCATGTGTCAAAGGGCTACCATTACCCCGTCAAATAGCACTCAAACGCTGTGCATGTCCAAATGTGGATTGTACACTAACGTTTATCGAACAAAAACAATAGAGGAAAAGCAGGAAAATAAAGCATTGCGAAAGGATATCTGCAGTTCTCTTAATTTTACAGGATGTTGTGGGCCCGAATTCTGGAAAGAGGCCGTAGGTACCATGTCAACTAAGGGAAAGACAAGCAGCCCTTCTCCCATTGTACATGCGCGGTGAGCACACCTCCGGCGGCCTGGTGGCAGCAGCTACAGAAGCAGAGGCGTGCGCATGCGCGCGACATCTCCCGAGCGTCCAGGCTGGAGGCCGCCAGCCTCCTCCTCCCCGCCCCCAGCCGGGAGCCGCTGGAGCAGCTCCGGGTGTCGCACCGCGGAAGGCTGGCAGGTTCGCTCCGCCACTCCGCGCTGCAAGGCACCGGGTAGGCGGCAACGACCGGGAGGCTCGGCTCTGCACCGCTCCGTTAGAGTTACATCGCAGCCACCGCCCCTCACTGTCTCCAGCTGCTCGCGCACGTTAGGGGCTGGCGGGCCGCGGTGCATCTGTGCTCTGGGCGCCCAGCCGGCCCTGCCCAGTGTTCCCCTCGTAGCGGGCAGTCGCGCCTCGTCCCCCGCCTGGTCGCACGTCCAGCCCGCTGGCCTTGCCTTAGGGCAGCTCAGCCCCGGAGAGCCCGGCGCGCCTGGCTGCCGGCGAGATGAGCTTCTTCGGCTTTGGGCAGAGCGTGGAGGTAGAGATCGTGCTCAACGATGCGGAGAGTAGGAAGCGGGCCGAGCACAAGACGGAGGACGGGAAGAAAGAGAAGTATTTCCTCTTCTACGACGGAGAGACGGTCTCCGGGAAGGTGAGCCTCGCACTCAAGCATCCCAATAAACGTCTGGAACACCAGGGCATCAAGATCGAGTTCATCGGGCAAATCGGTGAGTCGGTGTCCAGTGCCTCCCTCCCGCGCCGCGCTCGCGGGCCAGGCGCGGTCTCGGGGCGGGGACCCCGGGCGGCTCCGGTGAGGCCTGTTGGAGCTCCCCGTCCCCCACTGTCTGAGGCCAGCCCACCGGAGGCCGCCCCTGCGGTGCCGTCTAACCGGCCCCTAGGGACTGCGCGCAGTGAGGGCGGCGGTGCCGAAGGCACAGGGCGGGCGTCCCTGCTGTGCACCTCCGTGGTGGGTAGCTCGGCCCCGGAATGCCTCGATTGTCCCTTCGACACGCCTCTGAGCTTGGCTTCCCGTCGCCAGGATTTCGGAGTGAGATGCTCCTGCCTTAGCCTGCAGGTGGGTTTGTCAGGGAGAGACTATTCTGCCAGCCCTGCTTTTGCCTTTCTTTGGCCCAAGTCGAGATGGTCGTCGGTGCCTCACTTAGTAGGTCTGACCCACCCCTTGTTTCTTTTAGACGTGATGTGGGAGAGGTGGCTCACCAGCGTCTCCTGTCCTACCTTATCTCTGGACTGCAGTCTTCAGACCCAGTGTTCCTGTCTACCTAGCCTGTATTTTCTAAGACTTCTTTATTAGTGTTAATTTTCAGTGGATTCATTTTTTCCTTAAAGACAAAGAAATGATGCTCCTAAGACTAAAATTAAATGATCCAAACTTCTCAATGCCCCGAGAGTCTTTAAGCATGATTATTGATAGTTAGAACTAGACAGTAAAAGGCAGTAACAATACAGAAGATTTTGGAAGCTGCCAGTGAAGAAGATGCAGTTGTCTCCAATTCTAAGACTGTTTGAAGTCTTGTGTTATTAAAACTCTGAGGTACTTCTGAAATAAATTGTTTTTGTCATCAGGTCAGGGGTAGATTCACAGTTAATATCCATGTACATTGAAAAACCTCTGGCAGAGAGTTCATACCCTGTACCACATGGTGCATGTTTAACTCTGTTTTGAAGAACTTCTTGGGAAAGTCTGTTAAATGGTCTCTCACGGCCTCAGAGTTCAGCAAAGAATCTGTTTTCCCCCTTTTACAAAGGCTAGAAACAGGTAGGCCCAGGTAGGAGGAACCCTGGGAAAGGGAGTCCCTGCGTGTCTCTGCGGACTGTCCGCAGCCTGAAGTATTTGCCTCTGGCATTTAAGCGAAGGAAAACAGGTTGAAGATTGGCTGACCCTACAGGAACCATTTTGTTGTTATTTCAAATGAAGATGTGAGTGGCCTTTTCATGTACCCAAAATGGTCTAAAGCGTGAGTTTCATACCCTTTGCTCCCCTGTCTAGCTTACATAGTGTTTCTCAACAGCACACAGTTGACATTTTGGGCCTAATAATTCTTTGTTGGTATAGAATGTTTGCGGTGTCTCCAGTTTTGACTCATCCGGTACCAGAAGCACCACCCAGTTATAACCTCAAAAATGGCTTGAGATATTGCCTTATGTACCCTAGAGGGTAAAATCCCCCCTAGTGAAGAGCCACTGAGTAGATGAATACTAAGCATTTTATGCTAAGTGTAACACATGAGATAGTGGAGAAGTCCTTGCCTACTTAGCATTAGTATTTTCAAGGAGCAGTTTGAACACTGTTGCATGGATTCTTTGGCTCTGTAATGCCAGTGTGGACAGGCAGGTTTAGTCTTGACTGTACCATGGTTCCTGCTGGTGATACCTCGTCAGTGTGTGAAAGATAACCAGAAAGTCTGCAGCCCCAGCTATGTGAGATGAGCTTTTCCAGGGGAATGGCGTCAAGACCTTCCTTCTTCTAGTCTAGTCTAAATGAAAGCAAGTTCAGGAGGCTGCTTGTTGTACCTGCCCTGCCTGATTTCTTGTCTAACTCTTTGGATCCCAGAATAGCATCTCTGCTGAATTTTCTCAGAACCTTTTATTGCTTCCACTGATAACTGTTCCTGGGCCCCCGAGCTCTCTGGCCTGTGTGGACCTGGTGACTCCGGGGAAGCTGTGCCCTTCTGGGCTGCTTCCTTTCCTGTAAGGCACAGATAGCAAAATCGCCATCTGAGAACGCTGAGATGTCAAAGGATCTTGCTTGATGCAGAGTGTGGTGTATCTGGGTATACCTAAGACTGTGCGCGAACTGACCTCTGGGCACTGGAGCGAGGCTGATTTTGTTGAAGTTGTGGTTTTGTGGTTTTCTCCTTCATTGTAGTCTGACTTTGTATGAAGTGGGTGGGACTTCAGATTCCGCGATCTGGCTGTATTTGTGACATATAGTATGGGACTTACTATACTATAGTAAGAAAGGATGGGGGTTCAGAAAGGATGATTGAGATCTTTGTGATCTCTTCATCCACCTTCCTCATTGATTTTCCACTTTCACTCAAAATTTTTCTTATAAACTATAGTTTGATTTGGTTCTTCTCCCTCTCTTCCATCCTGTTCCCCTCCCTCCCTTCCTTCCTCTTTTCCTTTCTTCCTTCCTCCCTCCCTCCGAAGAATTAGTTCCTTAGCTTGACAATGAAGTGGTTTATGTAATTAACCTGTTTATCATTATGACTGATTTGTCTTTGCTCCTAATGAGTGTATTTGTCCCATCTGTGTGTTCATTAGGGGCAGCCTGGTATATGCAGGGTCAAGCAGACTGGGTTACATAAATTAGATAAGGCCCAGTTTATAATAATACAGACTTTGCTAGGGTCAAGAGTTCGTAAGGACTAGAGATAACATACGTCAAGTGCAGGGCGTGGCACACATAGTAGGTCCTCAGTAAAAGGGAGGTAAGATAATCATTGTCATTTCTTTTGCCCTGTTAAGGTGGACCCATCAAGAAGTTTCCATGGGGCTAGACATTTAAAACATTTCAACTGGCAGTCGCCCCTAACGCCTGTGCAGACTCTCCATGGGGAATGTTGGCAGCAGGTTAGCCTCCCCTGTCATCTGCCTGCTTGCCTGCCTGCCCGCCTGCCCACAAAGCCTTCCCAGTGGCTTCTTCTGGGCTGCACAAGGGCCCAAGTAAACCGTATGGAAGGACTTGCAGAGACAACTCTTTGGACCCCTTTGTGCTCCATTTCTCACAGGCACCCAGGCCCTGCTCAGAAAAGCTCTTATCTTGATCATGGTGTGGAAGTAGGCCGGAAGAGGGTAACTTTTGTCCCTAGTTCCTTTCTCACTCCATAACTTGCTCTAGTAATCTCATCTGCACCCTCGACTTCAGTAGCTTCTCATATTCTGATGATTCCCAGATTCTTTCTCTGTTCTGACCTGAACACTCTTTTGAGTTCCATGCCTGCGTTCCCCTGCCTGGTAGACATCTCCACCTGGAGACGCCACCCCGCAGGCCCCTACAAGACTCATCCAAAGCAGAAACCCCTTTCTCCTTCTGTTCCAGCCCAGCCCTGCCGCTTCTCCTATGATTTGTTTTATTTTTCCCACTTTGGCTTCTGTCACCTGGGTCCATCTAGCCTCAGAAATGTGGGAGTCATCTTAGATTCTTTGTTCCTCCTCCCACACATCTAGTCGTCTTCTAAGCTTTGGTCTTCTCCAGCAACCCGAATGTGTCTTAAATCTACGCTTCCTCTCCATTCTTAACGCATTCCTTATTGCTATTTGTAGCAAGCAGTCTCCTAACTGGTTTTCCTGCCTTTGTTTTCTCTCGGTTCACCTTCCGTAAGAGTGACCTGTTTAAAGGGGAGTTCTACAATTGTCAGGCCCCTCCTTAAAATTCTTCTCCTCGGTTCCCTGCTGGTTAAAGGGGGGAAATACCTCCACCTCTTTCCTGAGCTGGCCCCTGCCCTTCCCTCCAGTCTCATCCCTCCCTGATCCTTCACCCTCATCACCCGTAGTTTCTTCAAAGTCTCATGCTCTTTCTAGAATGTTGGAATGTTCCTTTTGTATGTGAATGTCTTTCTGTGAGTCCTGACCTTCCACCCAAGCTCTTACTCTTCAAGCCCAGCCACATGCCATCCATCAGATAGCCTTCCCTGACCTCTCCAGACTGACCTCAGCACTTCTTCCACTGTTCTTCTAGAGGCCTCCTGGGTACCTCTTTTCAAGCAGGATATGACAAGCCTGGTATTTACTTATTTATTTTAATTTGTCCGTCTCTCACTAAATTCTGAGCCTTCAGTCCCTCCTCAGTCTGGTGGCTAATCTCTCGTCTCAGTGGCTGGTATGTAGGAAGTGTTCAAGAAATATTTGCTAACTGGAGACACTGGTCAGAGCTAAGAATTTACAGAAGCAATTCTCTGGACTGTTTTTCTCATCTCCTGCTAGATAAACCAGAGTTAAGTTTAATGAAAGAAAGGGAGAGTGTGCAGGTTGGCTTCGCTGGCACTGTTAGGAGGCTGGGCTTCCTGTTCGCGCCTGGGGCGGAGGCATTGATGAGCGAGGTGCCCCCCTCACTCCAGGCCTCACTCCAGGGAGCTAAGGTGACTCGCCGGCAGGCCTACACCCACGTGGGCAGCACTGTCCCTGAGGGAACCAAGGTAGGGAAATGTTGAAGCCGGATGTCAGTTCCCTTTTGCATCTTTCTTCCGTCACAGCTTCTTCTGCCAAGGTGAGGCTGATTTTCCCCTGCAAATAAGAAAATAAGCATTGTCAGAGCTACGGTCCGTACAGTTCTGCACTGACTGCTCAGATGTTGCCATTTGAATGTTGCCCCTCGGGAGTATGATAAGTATTTATTTATTGTGTCACATATGTTTTTCTGTTATCAGTAAGCTGTTGAGCTGCACTGGGATTCTTCCTGCACCTTGCATAGTTTTGCTATCAGTGCCAACAAAGGTGTGGTGAGGGCACCTCCCGCGTCACGCCAGCAGCTAATGGACATTTTAAGAACAATGCAACCTGTATGTAAGGAGCATTGAGGGAGTTCTGTCGCCCTCTCCATGTTTCAGCTGGAATCACTTGGGGAGCACTGATGGCGTGTGGAAGGCAGAGCTGGGCCACCATGGCAACTAATGGGGTTAAATAAACCAAAGGTAATTAGAAGGTCAAACTTGCAGAGGATGGCAGACAGGAACACCCTCCAAAAGCCAGATAGATAATATCTGATTTTTTTCCCCCAAGTTTTTAATAGTGATGGCACTGGATGTATCTGAACTCATCAGCCCTGATCAAACCTATACTTCTAAAAACTCCAGAGGCTTTCAGTATTTTAATTCATTCACCTATGAAATGCCAAGTAAAAGGACCATTGAGATTAAATGGATTGATTCTAGTCTATTAATAAGTCGTTGCAGGGCTTGGAGCAGAGCTGCACCTGGCTGGTTCTGGGCAGCTCGGGGATGACTGTCCCTACGGATTGACTAGGGTCCCAGGGGTCAGAGCGGATGTGACCAGCACGAATCTTAACTTGATTGCCAGAGGGCAAACAGAGGCTGAGAAAATCGGGGTGAAGAGGAGGCTCTTGGAGGTCTTTCTGCTGTTGCTAACTTAGTTTCTTCCAAGACCACCATGGATCCTGGGCCAAACGTGGTCCTTGCCCCACTGGAAGTCTCAAGGCATCTCTCAGGGGATGACCCTGTGCTGCCCAGCTAGCTCAATTTCCTTCCAAAGTGGCAGATTCACTCCTCAGCCGTTGGTGGCAAGTTTCATCATGAAAGCATCCTTACTACAAAACTCATTTCCTCCTGTGGGACTGAGTGTAGGAGGCTAAAGACAGGGAAGTTACCTTAACAAAAAAACTTGGTCAGTCTGACTTTTAACTTGAAAGGATTGGTCCCTGAGGGCTGTCGGGGTCCAGAAGAACAAGGCAGGACTTGTGCCTGCATCTTTGGGACAGAGTAGAGGCAGTTGGCTGTCTCTTTAGGATCCAAACCTCTCACTGGAACAGCCTTGGATTTTTTTATTTAATTTGTGTGAGAGGAAACCAAACTTTCTGGCAAATAACACAATATGGCTGCTACTTCTGCCCCTTTTGCCTTGCAGTGTTTGCAAAAGTATTGCAAATGGCCTAGAAGTCACAAATGAAAAATCCAAGTCCAGCCCCACTCAGACTACACACTGATCCTTCATCCATGACGTTTGGTGTAAGAGCTTGTATTCCTGCGTGTCCAGGAAAAAAGCGTGAAGGAGAACGTGATGCTTTGCTGGGAAGGACCTCTTCTGCCAGAGGTCCTGGCCACGCCAGGTCCCGCTGCTGGGTCAGGCGGACGGTTGCTAGGATCCTGGACGCTGGCAGCCCGACTGCTCTCTGAGCGCTCTCAGGTCCTCTGCTTTGTTTCTCTCGTTGCCTTTGGGCTGTGTAATCACATTTGTGTAATTTTCCATCCCTTTTTTCCCCGTCTTGGTCTTGATCTGGGATTTCCTCCTTAAAGATCATGGATGTTGGAGCCTTGCTCTGCCTGCTTTTGTCCCCTGAAACTATGGCCAGAATCCAGTGCTTGGGAATTGAGGTGCACCAGGTGGCCCAGCTGAGGAGTCAGGGCCCAGCTGAGGGCCAGGGCCATCGACAGGGGCTCGAGTAGCAGTGGACCAGCAAGAGTAAGTGGAGGAGCCCTTGATATGAGCTGGCCAGTGACTCTGCCTCTGCCCAGTCACCGCACACCATTTTACGGAGGGGCACAGTGGCAGGATTTTAAAACTAGCATTGGTTGCTCACCTTTTCCCCCATTTAGCGGTGCGTGGGTTATCACTCACTGCCCAGAATGCTGCCCACTGCAGGTTCCATTAAGTGTTGGGAAGAGAACACGGATTGTTTGTAATAGAAGATGGATTAAACGGTAACTACATAGGAAATCAGCAACAACTGTAATCACAGGACGTAATGTAAATTCGTACAGATTTAGCAGCACTAGCTTGGGATCAGCCATACTACTGCCTCCGTAATGAGTTGGATACATCTTCAGGACAGAGCCCTCTCCGCTTTAGAATGCCTCCTTGCCTGGGGGAAAGCAGCTCCCCATGGAATGGGTTTGGCAGGCCCCGCCCCTAGGGCAGCAATGTAGAGTTCGCATTCAGACTGAATGCACCGCTTGAAACCGCTTTCCCATTCTGGGCATGATTCTCCCGGGGGGCAAGCTGGACACTGCGCTGGCCCAGAATGGCTCCGATCCTGACTGGGGCTCAGACTTCGTGCTGCCCAGCGTGCAGCCAGAGCAAATGCATCTCTGCTCCTCGTCCCCTGGCGCTTAGGTACCCGAGAGAGGCTGCTGTGCCTGCAGATCCAAGACCAGGTCCGTGGGCGGTTGTCCCAGACACTTCCCTCTGCCGGCCTGTCTCTTTATCCCCAAGCAGCCAACAGTAGGAGTGGCACGTGCACCTCCCTGCTTCATTTTCCCGTTTGGTCTATCCTACTTTAGGGTGCAGCCTAGCATAGGACTGGAGCCCAGGAATGCCCAAGGGGCCGACCTGAGCTGTACTATGACCCCATATAGTCAGTCAGTATTAAGTGTCCACTGTGCAGTCAGGGTGTGTTGGGGAGGGTGCCAGGAATCTGGGCATATAGGCCTTACCTTTAATGACCGTGCGTATAGCAGAAGTTAATACTTGAATAGCAGAGTACAAAAAGGCATAAAGTAATATAGGATGAATGGGTGGCATGAACTTATAATAAAGAAATATACCAAAACTCTTCTCAAAGTGTGGTCCCTGGACCAGCAGGATCAGCATTCCCTGGGACCTTGTTAAAAAATATAGATTCTTGGCCCTGGCTGGGTAGCTCAGTTGGTTAGTGTATCTCAATGTGCCAAATTTGCAGGCTCCATCCCTGGCCAGGGCACACAGAAGATACCAACCAGTGAAAGCATGAATAAGTGGAACAGCTAAAATTGATGTGTGTGTGTGTGTGTGTCTCTCACTTTCCTTTCTCTCTAAAAATTAATAAAAATTTAAAAACAAAGAACTATAAATTCTCAGCCCCCTTTCCCCACCCCCGGTATCAGGCACTGGGGTGGGGGTGGGGGGCACGGAGCAGCAATCTCTGTTTTCAGAAGCCCTCCGGGAGCTTCCCATCCATGCACACTGAGGTTTGCGGGCCACTGTTAGGTGGCCACTGGGTTAGGTGGAGGTAATAGCATGAACATGTCTATGTCAGATTAGCCACACGAATTCCTTTTTGGTGGGTAGTAGCAGCTGACAGCCATGAGGTACTGTTCTAAGTCCTGTGCCTTCACTGGCTCCTTTAGTTCTCACAAAACCTTATGAAGTGGGTTGTGTTTACGCCCGTTTTACTGGGTCACAGAAACAGACGCGGTCCGGAGGGAGACCTTCTCCAGCCTCAGCTCTGCAGCCACCTCTGCGACTGCAGGCCAGTTTTTTAGCCATGCCGAGCCTCAGTTTCCTCATCTTTTATGTTGGGGATAAGGCCTGCCTTAGCTATCCCACAAGGTTTTTATAAGGATGGTAAGATTAAATACCCATGAATATGCCTTAAAAGTTAGAAGTATTTTTTTAAAACGTGCATTTAAATATCCGGTGTTTTTTAAAATGTGGTGCTTTTGATAGTGGTTCCTCTGACGTGCCCCTCCCCAGGTGCCGCTTGGAGCCCGAGCAGGAGTGTGCAGGGGTCTCGCGGTGCCACGGGAGCGCTCTCTGTAAAAGGGAAGAGGGTTTGTGGCAAGGGGCGGGGTGCAGGGAGGACGCTGGTCAGGAAAAGAGAGGGAGTCCTCGACAAGCGGGGTCTGTGGGGCTGTGGGGCGAAGGTCTTTCAGGAGGCGGGGGCCTCAGCCTGGAGCCCCCGGCCGGGCCGCGGTGCACGGGGTCTGACCGCGAAGGCGGCCGCTCTCTCTCCAGAACTCTACTACGACCGCGGGAACCACCACGAATTCGTGTCCCTGGTGAAGGACTTGGCCCGGCCTGGAGAGATTACCCAGTCTCAGGCTTTCGACTTCGAATTCACCCACGTGGAGAAGCCCTACGAGTCCTACACAGGGCAAAATGTGAAGCTCCGGTAAGTCGTGCCGCCTTGCCCGGAGGCTGCGCGCGTGGCCCGGACCTGCAGCCGCCCGCACTCCGGGCTCTTTGTACGGATACCGGGCAGGGGCAGGCGGGAGCGGGGGCCCGGGGGGTGTTCCGCAGCCGGCGCTGGGAGGCGAGCCCCTGGGGTGGTGGCGATTGTTAATTTCCGGAGCGCAGAGATTCCCACCGCGGCCCGTTGGGTGCTACTGAGCCGACAGCCCGCGGCAGCCGCGCGCAGAGACGTCTGGTGACCGCCTTCACCGAGCGTCCCGCCAGCCACGTGCAGACGCAGTACAAACTCCCGCGAGAGCGGAGACTGGTACGCGAAGCGGAATAGTTAGGAAGCAATGAGTTTTGGGTGTGTATTACCTTTGTTTTTAGTATAATTCATATAATTGTAAGTTTATATAATTTAATTTTAAATAATTGCTGTGTTTAACCACTGATTGAAGAAATTCCTGAAAGGTCAGCAGTCGGCGTCCTCAGGGCGCCGGCCCTCGACCCAGAGGTGCGCGCAGCCGCGGTGTGACCCGGGCCCTGGCGCTCAGCCTTCTCCCTGGGACGGTGCGCCCGGGGCCTGATACTAATTCTGGCCCTGCCGGCTCCCTCCGGGGGGTGACGAGACAGGAAAATGTAACCGTGGAACGAGTTCTTCAAAGATTAATCAACACAATTTAAGTGCATGGGATGGCTTTTATTGTTTCAGTCTTAGAAACTCTGAGGATAGGGCTGGTTTTAGGGCCTCTGGGGTAAAAAAAAAAAAAAAAATCCAGAGCAGCCTCTAGCCTCTTGAATGTAATCCTAGATTATGTTTTTATAACTGACAATTTGTACTTCTTAACCCCTTCCTGTTTTTCACCATCGCCCAGTCTCCGTCCCATCTGTCAACCATCAGTTTGCTCTCTGTATTTAGGGGCCTGTTTCTGTTTTGTTCGTTTGCTTTTTAGATTCCACATATAAGTGAAATCATATGTCATTTGTTTTTCTGACTTATTTTACTTAGCATAATATTCTCTAGGTCCACCCTACTCACTGTGTCCCAAATACAGCAAGATTCTTCTTTCCCTTCTTTCTCCCGCATTTCCCCAATTCTATCAGAAGAGAAGTTGTAGGCTCCCCTCTTTAAATCTTCGCAAAAACATACCCCAGCTAAAGAGAGTATTTTGTAATTGCATTCAGAGAAGGCAGCACCTAATCTTTGCTATCGGATTTATTTTATTTAACTTTATTCATTGCAGTGGATTTCTCAGAAAGAGAAAACAGTATGGTGATTTCTTAAAATACTAAAAATAGAATTATCATATAATCAACAGTTCCACTTTTGGGTACATATCCAAATGAAGTGTAAGCAGTGACTCAAACAGATACATGTATACCCACATTCATTGCAGCGTATTCGCAATAGCCAAAATGTGGGTGCCACCTGAGTGTCCACCAGCAGATGACTGGGTGAACAAGAAGTGGATAAAACAAAACATACAATGGAATGGTATTTAGCCTTGAAAAGGCTACAATATGGATGAATCTTAAAAACGTTATGCTAAGGGAAATAAGCTAGTCATAAGAAGACAAATACTGAATGGTTTCAATCTTAGGAGGCACTTAGAGGCATCAGAATCACAGAGACAGAAAGAAGAGTGATGGGTGCCAGGGGCTGCGGGGAGAGCGTTTAGTGGGGACAGAGTTTCAATTGGGGAAGCTGAAAAGTTCTGGAGGTGGATGATAGTGATGTTTGCACAACAGTGTGAATGCACTTAATGCCACCGAACTGTACACTTAATATTGGTTAAAATGGTAAATCTTACGTTATGTATATTGTAGAGGAAGAAGAAACTTCTTCTCCTACCCATCTTAGGCCCATTGGCCGGGCCCTGCAAACCAGACTGACAAAAGGCAGATTAGCAGGAGGAGAACAAACACATGCATTCACACGTGCATTGCGCATGCCTGAGCAACTCAGTGATAAGTAACTCAAAGGAGTGGTTAGAACTTGGGCTTACGTGAGCAGTTCCCAGGAAAAAATATATGTTCAATAGAAGTGACAAAACAAAGAGAAGCAATTTTAAGCTTCTTGGGCAACCAAGTGTGGGAGGTAAACATATGTGGGAAACATGGACGGTACAGGTTGTATTAGCAAGGCCGGTCACGTGGATTCCTCTGGTGCAGTCTCTGGGCTGATAAGAGTCTAGAGATGTCACGGGTGATGGAGAACGACCTGCCGTCCTGGGAAAGGGGGAAGGGCAGAGGTTTCCTTGTGTCTGCTGCTTCTCAGTTCCTTTTAGTTCCATATAAGCCTTATGCCAGAGTGACTTATTTGGGGCTGGCATACTCTGAACCCCTTCTACATTTTACCACAATAAAAAATAAATAAAGGACAGTGTTGTTGTACAAATTAGATAAACACTTCAGGATTTGCTTTAAGAAAGAGAGGAAGCAGTCCTAGCTGGTATGGCTCAGTGGATTGAGTGCCAGCCTATGAACCAAAGAGTTGTTGGTTCAATTCCCAATCTAGGGCGCATGCCTGGGTTGCGGGCCAGGTCTCCAGTAGGGGGCATACGAGGGGCAATCACACGTTGATGTTTCTCTCCCTCTCTCCTTCCCTTCTCTCTAAAAATAAATAAATAAATAATAAAATCTTTTGAGAGAGAGAGAGCAGTAAAGATGAGAAAATTAGCTAAGGGCAGTTTAGAGATGTGAATTCCAGATTAAGGGCAGTTTGAGATGTAAATTCCAGATTATGTATGTTATTACGTAGGCAGAGGTGGGGAAGCAGATTTGAAAAGATTGTTTTGGGCCCCCCCCCTTTTTTTTTCCATAGGCAGGGGAGTGGTTCTTTTGGAAGACTTTAAAGTCAATATGTGGTATTTGATAGGTAGGTAGAGTGTGGAAACAAGACTATTAGAAGGCTCGTATGAGGTTCTAAGAGTTTGGCTTTCGTGGACACGATGGGAACAGGAAGAAAGCCAGGAATTTAACAGGCCTCACCAGAATTTACAGGGCTGTCAGGAGGAAGAGAGGTTTGTAGATAGGATGATTTGTCCAGTTTTTAGAGTTTGGAGCCCTGGCAGAAGAGAGGTGTAAAAGTTGACGAGGTAATCGGAAATGCAAACCTGGTGCTCAGGGACCCACTGGTCGAAATCCTCTGCTCAGAGGTGATCACTGATGCGCTTTTCTGGGAGGAGAGTCAGGACCTCCTGGGGCTGGGCATAGCAGGAGGTGGAGCAGGGTCCTGCCTCCTGCTGAACAAGGGGAAGAGCATTTCAAGGAGGAGGAAGTGTTTTACACACTAATGTAGATCCGGTGCTGAAAAAAATGCCGCTGGATTTGGCAATAGAGGGGCTGGCTGTTAAATTGGGGATGGCAGTTTCTGTTGGGTGGCGAAGCCCGAGGCTACTGTGGAAGACGCTGCAGTGGTTAGAACTGCGTCTCCCTGTGACAGCTGCCTCCGAAGGATGGTCAAGAGTGTAAGGCCCGGGGAGTGTTTTGGGGATTAGTGATTTGGGGGCTTTTTAAACTCCAAGGGCGAAGCCTTTAGCTGTGGAGAGAGACTGGATATGTTCAGAAAATTGGAAGGGTCGAAGGATTAAGATGCCAGACAAGGCTCCCACATTAGAATCACTTGGGCAGCTTTAAAAAATGTTGATGTTTCTGTCTCTTTCCAGAGCAATTAAATGTCAGGTGCGCCTGGGCATCAGGATTTTTAAAGCCCCTCCCCCAGGTGATTCTGCTGTGCGTCCCGGTGGGGAGTCATTGTGCCAGAGGGAGGAGGCGAAGAGGTCCTGAGAGACAGGTGCTCTTCGAAGGAGGAAGGATGGGCAGATAGAGACACGCATATTTAAGCCCTAAGTGAGAAAGCACAAAGCAGAGAAGGGAGAGAATTATAAGTCTTGACTTGGAAGGCCTTCATCTTCTTAGAAGAGTAAAAGCAATGTCTTCCGCTGAGAGGGGGAGGGGAAGCTTGGGAGCCCGAGCTATTAGAAAAGAGTTAGGAACAAATGTCTTGGGGAGTGCAACGGAAGTCACTGAGGCACTGAGGCGAATAAAAAGACTGCCCAGAAGCAGTTAGTGCCACACAGAAGAGAGTAGCCTAATGCAGTGGAGCTGGTGAGCAATTTTATCCAAGAGTGCTTGAATGACAGTGGGGATTATCTAAGTTTTATTTAGAAGAAAATATAATTTAAGGGGTGTTTCCTCCTTCCGTGGGTATTAGCATAGACTTAAGCCAAGGGGACAGACATGCTGGGGAAGGCCACAGTACAGTGGCTGGCCATAAGGTCAGGCTTGGCATGCTTTCTTGCTTGCCCGTGCATCGACCCCCTTCCCCAAGGATCCTAGTTCAGCCAGGGATTTTCTTGTTTGAATACACCAGGTTCCCTCCCACCTCTGTTGCTGCACGGTTTGCACTCCCAAGTGCCCTTTTCTCTCTCCCAGTACATGATTACTGTATCCAGATCAGCACTTTGCAGGTGTTCTATTTTTTCTGTTTATTTGCCCATCTCCCCCAGTGGTGTGTGAGCTCCCATGAGATGGTATCTTTTATTCATCCTGTGCCTAGCTAGCAGTGAACGTTTGCTGATTGAGTAGCTTAGTTTCTCCATTCCTTATTCCTCTCTTTTAGCTGTCAGGGACTTGAGAAATGCTTCTTGATTGAATATTGTTAAATGAACGGGCATGCAAATATGTGAGTATGAGATGGATTCCTGTGCCCAAAGAGCTGGAAGGTAGTTGAAGAAATAAAACTAACTCAAACACACACCAGTACATGGTAGATAGTGGTGAAGGCCATGCAAGGCACAGGAATAACATGCTGCTCAAAAAGGGATTGAGGGGAAGGGTCTTTGAACTCCCCAGAATTGTGACTGCATAATGTTGTGTATAAGCGCATCTGTGCATTTTTTTTCTGGGAGGAGGGTCCACAGGGGTCAATTCTTAAAGGTATACCCAGCCACAAAGGCTAACTGCTGTAAGGGGTCCTCTCAAGAGTGTTGATTCAGTGCCTTAACCTAAGTACCACCTGGAGGCAAGGCGCATCCCTTCATGGCACATCTATATTCCCCAGGTATTTCCTTCGAGCCACCATCAGCCGCCGCCTCAACGATGTAGTAAAAGAGATGGACATTGTGGTTCACACCCTCAGCACGTACCCAGAGCTGAACTCTTCCATCAAGATGGAGGTCGGGATCGAGGACTGTCTGCACATTGAGTTTGAGTACAACAAATCCAAGTAAGTGCCCGGGCACCAGCTTGTGGAGGAACTGTTGGGGGGTGAGGGAGGGGGGTGGGGGGGCGAGGTGGTCAGGATAGGGCCTGACCCGAACGCCCAGTGAGGGACATGCCCGGACGCAGCGAGCTGGCAGTCCCGTGCTGCGGGAGAGGCCACGGAGGTGAAACATGGAACAGCTGCGCCAGACTGGCTAAAGGTAGGCTGCCCAGGAGATAAAACCTCATTTGACTTAAACTAAACTCTATTAAATTAAGGTACATTTATGTTAAACATCCTATGATCTCTTCCCAAGTCAAGTGAAACTAGCTTTAAGGCTGTTTGTCTTGGATTCCAGGTACAGCTCTTTCCTTCTGCTGCTGAGAATCTTCTCAAACCCCCCTCCGTTGTCATCTGTCTCCTGTGTACACACTGTGTCTTTAGAAGGCAAAGTGAAGAAGCCAAACCCCGGCCACAGTTTGCTGCTTCCTCTCTGAACTAAAATGAATTGTAGCAAAGAACACCTGATGGCTTTTCAAAAAGGTCTTTAAATAATTTTAACTGCCAAGTTGGGAAGCCATATATGTCTTAAACTGTGTTTGCTGTTAGAACCTAAAAATACATATTTAAAAGCTTATAAATCACAACATATACAGTTCAAAAATGTACCACAGCATCTTTCTTTTCAGGATAATACATTCTTGAAAATATTTGAAAATCAGATGTGCAAAAGCCAAAGTGTATTCTCTGCAGAGAGACCCTTACCAGAGACCCACTGGGACCCAGAGGCTCGAGGTGGAGGGGGCGGAGGCAGATGGCTGTCCTGCGAAGGGCCTCGGAACAGGGGGTTTAACACCAAGGACTCGTGCTCCTTAGAACAGGGGTGAGGAAGAGCTGTATTTCTTTCCCCTGCTCCCTGGCCTGGGACCAAGTGGGGCGTCAGTGGAATGATCACTGTGACTCCGCGCGTGGCCATTTATGGAGTGTGCAGGGTGATGTGGAAGGATGGGTGCTCGAAGGCTGGCAGAGACATGTAAAGGAACAGGCTTTTTCCCCGTTGTCCTCAGCTTCAGGGCTCTGTGGGCCTTCCTGACAAGGGGCCACCAAAGTGCATGGCTACCCATGTCCCAGCCACCTGACAAAGTGGGTGGCTGGCAGAGAGTACCACCTTGTGGGAGCTCAGCATAGCCGTCAGCCAGCAGTGTGCTCAGGATCTAATTCTGTGTGTGAGAGGCACTGAGAGCCGAGTCACGTGACGTCAGGACAGACTCCGGCAAGGCCTGACCCTGCGCTCCCAGTAGGCCACACTGTGTGGGGGCGCGTGGTCTGCAGGATGTGACACGAAGAACCCAGCACCTGCAGTCAGGTTCTGTCTGCCACTGTTCTCAGGCTAGGTTAGCAGGTACTAAAATTGTTGTGCCTTTGGTTCCTGAAAAATGAGGGGCTTGGATAGGTTAGTGGGTCTCTCGCGCGTGCGCGTGCTCGCGCGCGCTCTCTCTCTCTCTCTCTCTCTCTCTCTCTCTCAGATAGGTTAGTGGGTCTCTCGCGCGTGCGTGTGCTCGCGCTCTCTCTCTCTCTCTCTCTCTCTCTCTCTCTCTCACACACACACACACACACACACACACGCATGTGCGCGCGCACCAAAGGGACAAAGTGAAAGCGGCGCCAGGAGCCAGGGCCCTGAGCCCTCCCCAGAGCAGCTTTCCTGTTTCTCACATATTGATGCTCCTGCGTGAGGTTTTGTTTGGAATAAAGGAACTTTCAGTTCAGGAGTGTTGGAAACCCCTTAGAATCTATTTCCAGAATGCTGAGTGGCCTACATTCTGCTTTTGTAAATGTTCTTAGTTCTCTCTTAGAGTGTCTGCGGTCTTCCCAGTTAGATCCTCCGCCTCAGGGTGGCATGAAATAATGGAGAGAACGTGAGCTTAGGCATAAGGAACTTGGGTTCATGTCCTGTGCCTGGCCCCACGCAGATCCTGGTTAAATTAATTCCCTTCTTTGAACTTCCTTTTCTTTACCTGTCATATGAGAAAGTTAAATTCTAAAGTCCCTGCCAACGCTCACATCCGGTGATTCTGAAGGACAGGTTTGGGGATTTCCCTTTATGCCCGCCACGCTTGAGGTAGGGCTGTGCGTACACCCGACCCAGGGAAGGGCCCTATGCAATGTGGCTGGTTCCTGACAGCTCCCAGAGCACGATCCTTGTGAGCAGGGCCTGCAGAGAAGGTGTGGCTGGGACATGGCGTGTGCATCTTGCCCTGCTGTCCCTGGTCCACAGCACACAGACCTGTTTGCTGCAGCCATGAGGCTTAGAGAGGAAGAGCAAGACCGGCCTTCTGCACCCGTGGGAGTGGCCTCTCACACATTAGGATACCTGAAAAACACACATGTACACAAATGCAAAACGTATAAAAGATGTTACAGCACTGAGCAGATAGATCAGACGAGCAAGCATGAACGGGTGACGTGACATGCAGGAGGGTCGTCCTTTGAGTTGTATATGGAAGAATGGAAGGGACAGAAGTCACTGAGGTTCAGATAAAGAACATATTGGGCCCTGGCCGGTATGGCTCAGTTGGTTAAAATGTTGTCTTGTAAACCAAAAGGTCATGGATTCAGTCTCGTACCTAGGGTGCGGGTTTGAGGTCTCCAGTTGGGGTGCATGAGAGACAACTGATCAGTGCTTCTCTCCCTCTCTCTCTCCCCATTTCCCTCTCTCTATATCAATGGGCATGTCTTCGGGTGAGGATTAAAAAAAAAAAAAAAAGACCATGTTGGGAAATTCAGCGGCAGTGGCAGTGTGGGTGGGAATGGGGGCTAGTGTGCACAGCCAGGCCACCCGCCGCCAACATGCGGGGGTAGGCCAGAAAGGCCACAGATGTACAACGGGTTGGCTGCTGTACTCACACCTTACTTCTTTCGCTTTCTCTTCTCCAGGTACCACTTGAAAGATGTCATTGTGGGGAAGATATACTTCCTGCTGGTGAGAATCAAAATCAAGCACATGGAGATAGACATCATCAAGCGGGAAACAACAGGCACAGGCCCCAACGTGTACCACGAGAATGACACGATAGCCAAGTACGAGATCATGGATGGAGCGCCCGTGAGAGGTGAGCCCCGTGGCCCCCGCCACCACCCCTTTTCTCCCAGCCCCTGCACGGAACTTTGGAGGGGCCTGAGGGATTGTACTGTTAAAGTAAGATTTCTAGTACCTGTACTTTCTTAATCTCTGGCTGTACACTTGGGGTCTCAATAAGCAGAGAAACTCCTGAGTCTGCAAAACTCTAGGCGCCTACCCGCCTTCACCTAGAGGTGCTCCACCTCCACCTCGTTTATACAGTGAGCTGCTACTGGAGATTGAATCTCAAGACTTATGCCTGTTTAAAACAAAAAAGTTATTTAGCAAACTGATTTGAACATTTTGTTACTTTTGCCTGTTGACATTCTGATGTTCTTTGCTGCTAGGGGCCAAGGGATTAGGACAGAATAGTCATTTTTGTTACTTAGTTCTAGCTGTGGTAGAGGGATTAATTTTCTGCATTCCTTCACCAAGTATAAATACTCTGGCCAGCATCACCAGGGACCACAGACGGCCCTGGGAACTGGGCTGAAACTGGTCCCCCCACCCCCACGGAGCTCACACTAGCAGTGGGGGGGGGTGGAGGTGAGCACTTTGCTTGGGAACCCGTGTGCCTGTTTGGGAGTAGTCATCATTTAGGCTCTTCACTGGCTCTGTAGTTTTTCATGGAGAAGTGCCTGGCGGTGCCAAGGTTTTATTCAGTGCATTTCCACAGGCTGTTGTGTGCAGAAGGAGGGTGTCATAGACTTAGCAGCCCCGAGCGCTGGGGACAGTGACACCGTATCCTTGAGTATCACCATGCCAGGTCCTTGGGGGACAGGACTGAGCTCTCCAGACTCTCTGTGTGTTCCATTTTTTTTACCAGCTGTGCAAATAGAGCCAATTGCCACCTTCCCTGTACAAATGAAATGGGGCAGTGAGAAACAATGCAAACAGCAGATAATTAGAAGATCACTTACATTTAGCTCTAGACTGCATTATAGGTTTGGCCTTTCCCAGTGGAATTACTGCCCTAATTTTCTTCCACTTATACTACGAAAGGCATGATGTTAGAACCGGTGGGGATCTAAAACATTAGGTAGCCTGCTTCCATAATTTTCCACGCGAGAGAAGTAAGGTCCAGGGAAAGCAACAGACTTACTGGTTAATGAGGAACTGGGACCAGAATGGGGATTTTCTGTTTCCAAGACCACTATACCATTCTGCCAATCCACCTTAGAGTAGAGATGTATTTTGGAGGGCATGCCTAACTAATTAGGACGGAAGGAGGCAGTGTCAAAATGGCCAGGTGACATGAGTTTGCTGAGGTTTGACAATTGGCTCTTCAAAACCCAACCACTAGACACGTAACATGTGATGCCAAGACGTTTGACAGTAATATCCCTGTGCTGTTCATCTGCATGGCCCCCGCTGGCCTCTGTGTGGGCCTGGTGGGGGGGCATTCACCAGACCCAGCAGGACCAGGAGTGGGGTGGCAAAGTCACGTTTTTGCTTCAGCAAGTCCCTGGGCAGCCACAGACAGCTGCTCAGCAGGCAGAGGCAGCCTTGTCCAAGGTGGCCCAGGCCGTGCCCAGGCTCCCTACTGTGGTCGGATGCCTTGGCGGGAGGCCAAGCGGTTGCTTTGTCCTTCGCTCTCATTCCCGCCTGGCCCTTACAGGGGAGTCCATCCCAATCCGGCTCTTCCTGGCGGGCTACGAGCTCACCCCCACCATGCGGGACATCAACAAGAAGTTCTCCGTGCGCTATTATCTCAACCTGGTGCTGATAGACGAGGAGGAACGGCGCTACTTCAAACAGCAGGTGAGGCCTGGGCACCTCCTCCAGACCCCCGGGGGCCGTAGGGACAGAGCAGGAAGGGGATCGTCCCTGCAAAGGTCAGGCTCTGCTTCCGACAGGTGAAACAGCACGGTGGTCATCTCCACGCCATTGTTAGGTTCCACGCCATAAGAGGTGGAAACCGTGGGCTACCTAGCGTCCTGCAGCAAGAATGGGGGTTCCCGCTGGATACCTCGTCTGCTTTCCTGGGCCCAGCCCCAGCAGCCGCTCTGCCCTTCCAAGCCCAGAACGTCCAGAAGAGCTCTGGGACGGAGAGTGTGGATAGCTGCTGTCTTTGCTGAGAGATAAGCAGAGAGGGATGTTGCCTGAGCGTCCCCAGGAGAAAGTTGGAGCCTCTGGGAAACCCATCCCCTGCCTTCCTCTCATGTGTCATGTTGCCGCTCTCCCAATTTTGCAGGAAGTGGTGTTGTGGCGGAAGGGTGACATCGTACGGAAGAGCATGTCCCACCAGGCAGCCATCGCCTCACAGCGCTTCGAGGGCACAGCCGCCCTGGGTGAGGTGCGGACCCCCAGCCAGCTGTCGGACAACAACTGCAGGCAGTAGGCCCCCCGGGCCCGGACGCGGCGGGGCTCCCACCCAGCACCCCCGTCTATCGGACACACCAGCGGCTGGGGGCGGGGGACGGTGTGATGCTCAGCTGACATGTTACTTGTAACCTGAAAACAAATCATGTTTTTGACTTACATTCTTTTTTCTGAAGAACCTTAGGGGCTCGGGCCAGGAAGCAGTCTCCCGGGGGTTCGGCAGCTGGTGTGGGATAGTGAGAGGCAGCATCCTGGGACGCAGTGTCTCTGGGAAGAGAGCCTCCGTCGAGGCCTTGCACGTGGGCCACCTCGCATCGTACAGGAGAACAGAGTGCCAGGGTCTTTGGCTCCAGCCCTCTGGCTTCCTGATACAGCATCTGACCACGTCCCTGGGATTCTGAGCTGCCACCGGGGCCCCGGGTAGTCACATCTTGTCCCCACCTTTGCCCCTGAGGTAGTGGCAGGAGTTGGGCCTGCCTCATCCTGTGTGTCCAAGGGGAGACTCAAGATTAGGAAGCTACCTCTCTGGGAGTCTTGGATGTGGTGCTTTCCACAAGCCACCTCATCGCCGGCCTTTTCTCCCCGCTGGGAGCCAGGTACCCCTTTTCCATCTTCTATGGATTCTTGTCTGACATCCTGGGACAGAAGCCTGCGGAAGGGCCTTTGCCTGGTGTCCCCTCATCTGTGAGGAATCCTGGCACAGAGATCCCCCCAAGGTCAGTGTCATGTGTGGAGAGCAGCAGTGGCGAACGCAGGAGGCGTTGCCGGCGCACGAGGCAGAAGGGTGCTCAGCGCGTGGCAGCTGCCTGCCTCCACCTTGGACCTCCCCAGCGTCAGCCCCGGGCGCCGTGCGGGCTGGGGTGCCCGGGTACCCAGCGAGCATAAACAAGAGCGTCTGTTTCCTTTAAAGTCAGATCCCAGGAAAGGGACTTGATGTCTTGGCTGCCCTAAGAGTGGATCCTTATCACTCCTTGCTCTCCATTTGATTTCTGAGAACGGGGGCTGGGTTTCACAGTTGGAAAGTCTTGTTCTGACCACTGCCCAAGCTCTGTCACTCCTTCCTAAACCTGAGAGTAAAGGTGGGCAGTGAGGATCTCAGCAGGAGGCTCTGCCCCGCAACTTCCGAGTGATCCTGCCTGCCCAGTCAGGTCCTCGCCTTCACCAGCCGACTGACCCCCGCGTAGGACCACCGCTGTTTCTCTTTGGAAACACGTTACAGGAACGCACGTGGACATTCCTTTACACAAGAGAAGGGGATCCCCCGGCCACGCTGCCCTGGGCCGTTGCAGTCGCAGTGTTGACATCCTGTCTCACCGCCTCTGGAGATGACCAGGAATGACTCTCCTGCTGGCCTGCCGTCCGTGCTGGGAAGACAAGCAGGCCCTGCTGGCCACAAAGGGCTCATCTGAATGTCTGAGTTCTCTGAACCTTGGGCAGCAGAGAGGCTGGTTTCCGTGTCATCTTTCCGTTAGTGCGGAAAACCAGGATGGCTCTTCCTGCAAATTAAGTGCAGTCGTGGGCCTCTGCTGGGCAGGGCGTGCACGTTAGATCCAAGACTGGAGGGAAGGGCATCTGGGGTGACACCTGAGTCTGACCGGGGGACAGCAGCACCAAGGAGGGCGCAGTGGTTTCCCCAGGGCTTGGCCCCAAGTTCAGGTACAACGGACAGTCCCCTGGGAACAGGATCACCATCCAGCTGTCCCTGGATCTTCAAGGGTGCAGCTTGAGTGTTATGGGGAGGCAGGTTCTGTGCTCCTGCCTTTTTCAGAGCGTGAGTAAGCTCCGGTGTGCCTCCCGTAACCGATGATCTAACTGGAAAGCATCTGTCCATTCCTCTGCCCCCCCCACCTGACCACACAAATTAATTTTCCAACTTTCTTAACATCGTAAACCTTTCTACTGGGAGAACTAGAAGATAGAATTTGCTTTTATTCTCTCAGGAGCTGTGCACAAGCCAGATCTGATTTCTTACTGTGCCCCATTCTCCACTTGCCCAACTGTGGAAGTGAGGGGAGGCTCCCGGCCCCCTCTGTTAAAGGTCCCCACACCTGGGAGTGCATAGGTACTAAACCAAGCAGTGCAACTTGTAATTAAGCAGCTGCGGTGTTTACATGTTTCTTAATGTATCGTCTTTTCAATGGCTGTATTTTAAAAAAAAAACACTTGTTTCAGCTGTCTCTCTGATTAAAGGAAGCCCCTGTGGCTTGCTGGCATCTTGCCCATGGTCCACAAGGTTCTGTGGTCTCTTCTGATTTACACTCTCACCTCACATACAAGGAAACACAGACTCCACCCTTAACCAGCAAAATGCCTGCCCTCTCTTTGTGGCCTCTGGTGAACAATGGTGGATGCTTTATTCATACCTGTTTTAGCAAGCACATCGCCGAGAAAGGAATTCTGGTTTAGCAACTTGTCCTGAAACAGCTGGACAAGCTGCTAGGCAAGTAATTCGCTGGCCTATAGTAAGTTCTGTGGCAAAACTCTAGTCTAAGACCAACCTCCATTTCCGGCTGCACACGTTCTTACCCCATCTGCCTTGCTGTAGAGCCAGTGCGGGCTCAGGTATCTGGAAATAATGCACAGTCTAAGGCAGACAGGAAATCAATGCCACTTTGACAGAAATCTTAGAAGTGTATTCTTGGTGCCACTGTTTTTTCACCTGTGGTTGATAATTTTATCCTGATAAAATTACTGGTTTAAACCCCTGTGGGGCCTCCCAGCTCCAGGGGCGGGTGAGGACGGCTGGTGTAGAAAGACAGAAGTCCGCTCCAGTGGGGCTCGGCGGACTCAGCCCTGCGTGCTGCTGTTTGCTACAGTGAAGGAAGGTGACAGGTGGCCCTGCACGCTGCCGCTGCCGAGAGGGAAAGGAGCCAACCAGCAGGTAAAACTCCCGCAGGGGAGTGCGTGAGTGCGCCACTGCGCCCAGCGCTGCTCTAAGAGAGAAGCCTTCCAACTTGGAGACTCGAGTTTTATTGAGAAAAGTACACAACCTCAAACGAACACAACAAGCAAGGCTCCTCACACCTGTTCTCTTACAAAAGCCTCGTTTCTTTGGAGTAATGCCTTGCCCATTCCAGCAAGTGTCTCAGTTAACTCGGTTCCTTTTCCTCCAGGCTCAAAATAAAGTCAAACTCCTCTAGAAAAAGGGGGAAAACAAAGGAAGAATTAGGTCTGTCTCCTCTTGAACAGGGAAGTTAAGGTGGCTGGGCATCGCTCATGGTACAGAGGCAGGTAGTCTTCATTCAGACACTAGTTACAGAGGGTTTTAACTCTGTGCCAAGCAGTGTTGGATTCTAGGTACCCAGAAATGGGTGCCTGAGGACAGCCTTCCTCTTGCAGAGTCATTACAGGTGGAAGGACAGACTCAGGGTAAGCACCGAACCCAGTGTGACTCCTCAGTATGCGTGAGTCACCGCCAGTGCCGCCCTGGTGTGCGGGGCGGGGGTGGGGGGGTAAAGCCGAGGGCCCACGCTTACCTTGGCTCAGGGGTTGAACTGAGAGTCTCTGGAGGGTGAAGAGCGCCATACTTTTTAAAGGCCCACCAGTGGCTTTGTGAGCTTGGTGATGGGTTCTGAGCTCAGCCAGGGGAATGAAACGTTTCATCATCCGAATAAACTGCACATCCACCTAGGTGACAACAGTGGGGGACAGGGCCAGCTGGACTCTGTCCACTGTGTTTCAGCTGCTGCAGAAGGTTCCTGCGGGCAGCGCTGCCAGTGCTCTGCTCCCTCCAAAGGCAAGGCCACCTCCTCTGAGTCAGCTGAGCTCCATGCTTTGACCTAAATACACCCCAGACCTTCCTCCCTTTTCACCCAGCCTTCCCCTCATGACAGAGGAAAAACAGTAGTCCTTACCATGAACCATTTGGGGCTGTCTCTTTTGCTAGACGGATCATAATAGGGACTGCTTCTCTCAAACTGTGTGTGGTCTGGGTAAGCCTCCTTCACAATCTGAAACCAAAACCACACCCACCCCTCCCATCACTGGCCTGTGTAGTCAGCTCCGTGGCAAATCTTTAATCCAAGTCCAACCTTCATCTCTGGCCCTAAACATTCTTACTCCATCTGCCTTGCTGTAGAGCCAGTGTGGGCTCAGGTATCTGGAAATAATGCACAGTCTGAGGCAAGCAGGAAATCAATCCTGTTGTGACAAAAATCTTAAAACTACGTTCTTGGTGCCACTGTTTTTCCACCTGTGGTTAATAATTTTACCCTGATAACTCCTGGCTGGGAAGAGCTACCATCAGCCTTGTTTTGGGGTGAAAGGCCAAGGTGTAAAAATGGAGAGAAGTCTGTGCCGGTGGGACCTGAAATGAAGGCCTGTCTTGTTAGAACCTCACCACACAGGAAGGGGCCCGGGCAGTTCTCCTGTAACACTGGCAGGGCAGGGATAGGGAGAAGGGACTTTTTCCCTAATCTAGTTTAGCTATAGCTCTAAACTATATCTAGTTTAGCTATATCTGCACGTAGAAAGGGGTTCAGGCGAAAGCCTGCACAGATAACCTTCATAAGTCCTGCGATGCCCGGCTCTTTGCAATTGCTGTGGTAGAAGAAGGCTTCTTCCTCCAACTTCATGGCTCTGAGGAAGTTCCGGGCCTGTCCCAGGAGAGAAGAAGTAAGAATTATCCTTCACACCAACTGGAAAACAGTAGCTGTTAGCAGAAAGCAACTCTTCTTTTGTTAAATGAGTTTTTCTTCATTGCAGTGTCCCCAATTCAATTCTTGCCTTTGCCAAGATACCCAGACTTGTATTAGGACACTGCCTAAAATACACACCATTTGCAAATTGTGTGCATCGGAGTAATTAAGGCGGTGTTGTGTACAGTTTTAGTTTGGGCACTGGGAAAAACTAACCTTGGCCAAGAGATTTTGCTACTGAATAAATCAAAAAAAGGAGGCAGGGACTGATCCCACTCTCGGTCTCAGGGTCCTGCTCTTACCTGATAGTTGCGAACACCCTCCCAGCATGCTGTCTGCTTGGGCTCTGCTTTGAGATCCTCAATGCTGAACTAGGGTGACAGGAAATAAGGCCAATCATTAAATGATCCTGGGCCAATTGGTAAGAATATATGGGAACCAACGACGTCTTCCCATACATTGAGGGTGTTCCTGGCTACTGTGGAAGTATGCAGTTTACTGGGAAGTAGCTCAACAGAGGCACTTGTTTTTTCTTTTTGTGTTTTTCCATTCAACACATTTTGAGTAGTTACCATGCATGACACTGCATAAAATGCTGCAGATGCAATAATTAGAAAGATGTGATTGCTGTCCCCATCAAGTTTACTGTTCATTTTGGGTAATTTTTTATGACAAAAATTACAAAACAAGTATACTATGCTCTATAGGAGGACACAGAAGAGGCAATGAGGAATGTCTCAATATATATGAATGGTCATGCTAATACATTTCCCATGAAAGAAAAATATGCCATTTTTTCTTGTTTTTGTGCTTGAAAACTAAATATGAAGGTATCAGCTCATTTCAAGGGCTACCTGAATACAGGATTGGATCCCGCTCATTGTCCTTCATCTTACAGGGTGGGCAAAAGTAGGTTCACAGTTGTTCATATGGAAAATAATTTTAATAAATAATAATACAAGAATAACCTCTTGACAGAGGCACTTAATTTCAATGAGGATAGTGAGTTTAATTAACCTGCTAATTAAGAGGATTGGTTGAATGGATAATCCAGAGCATAAAGAAATCTGTTATTTTTATTTCAACTTATTAAATATTATCTATTCAATAATATTTCTAATTATATTTTCTCTGGGCTATTACTAAAATTAGTTTACATTAATTCCCTGGGAGCATGCCAGGTGGCAAGAAAATGACAATATAAAACTGAAATGTATAGATAAGGGCTGACAAACTACAGCGTTCAGGCCAGACCTATACCCCAAGGCTGATTTTGTAAATCCAGTTTTACAGGAACCCAGCCAAGCTATTTGATTATGTTTTGGCTATGACAATGTTCTTGCCACAGCCAAGTTGCTACAGCAACTATAAGCCCAGAGAGCCTAAAATATATACTGTCTAGCCCTTTACAGAGAGTTTACCACCCCTTCCCTAGATAGAGGATTCACAAAAGAGATCGTTGATGGTAGTAAGTCCTGCTGATTATATTCCGTATTTCCTTTTCCCTCCCCTTCAAAGATAAGAAGCTGGTAACGAAACCCTGTGGTGTCCATATTCATTTTTTATTTTAAAATATAAAACCAGCTTGTAGGGATTAGAGACAGGTACCTGGTCTCACCTTCACATCTACACCTTTCTCTAGTCGGCTTTCTGGCTCTGACTTCATCAGCCAGTAGTTGCTTAGATTCTTCCCACATTTTTGAAGGGCTGAAGTCCCCTGAGGACTGGAGTTCTCCACTTTAGCTGATGCCTCACTTGCATCCTTCGCCTTTGTACGCTTTCCTGCTGGTCCCTTCTTGTCTGCAATAGAAGCAAGAAGAAGAGAGCTATCATACGTGCTGAGAGGTGATGTCTTACTGTGGAGAAAGTATATGCTGTGGAGTCAGGCTGGACTCAAATCCTGGATTTGTCCGTTACCAGCAGCAGCTCAACTGCTGAACTTATTTCTACAAAAATGGGACAAGAATGCCTACCTTAAGGGACATCTCTGGACTACCCATTCAGTGGGGTAAGAATACCTTACCTGGTTGTAGTTTTAAGGTTAAAGATCCTAGCTGAGTACCTGGGCATGTATTAAGTAGCCAAAGTTTTTCCTTCCCTCACTCCTGTGTCTTTGCTGAGGTGATCCTTTCTGATATAGAAAGTAAGCCCCCACTCTGTGGGCTTGTTTCGAAAATCAAATAATATAATAGGAACAATGAGCTTAGACAATGCCTGGCTTTATAATAAGTAATAAATATTAGCTATTATCATCACCATCATTTCACACTTTCCTTCTTGATCACTGTGCTTTCATGGCCTGCCTCCCTTCTGCTCCTTGATGGTACCAACAAAAGCTGGATGAAGCCACCCATTCAGGACTGTACACAGACATGATAAAGACTGGATTTTATCCTAAGTGAATTAGAGAAGATGTGCCTGGGGAACTCAATTGCTAACGAGTTGTTAAATTCTTGCTACAGGACAAATCCCTCTGTTACCCTAACTGTAATCCTGTGAATCCATACAATGTATGAGATGTTTATTCACCTGGGAAATGTATCCCAGATGACACAACCAGTGACCGGTGGAATCAGGACTCGTCACTCTGGTCTCTCTGACTCCCCACCGAATGACAATTCTACACAGCCTCTGAATTAAGTCACAGTTCCTATGTCAGTCATCATTAAATATCATTTCTGGATGTCTAAACCCTAACCTTCCTAGCCTAGTTCCTAGTGCCCCCTTTGGAGTGAAGAGGCACACTAAAACCAGCGTTGTGGTCAATCTGCAACCCTGCCATTCCCAAAAGAGCTACTTTCCCTACCTTGAACTGCTTTGTTCCTGCTATTCATCCACTCAGAATGGTATTTGTATTTATTAATATAAAATGACATCTCATTTTCTTGGCGTGTGGAAAGCCTTTCCATCCCTCAAGGCTGGGCTCAAACTCCACTTGCTTCTCAAGGATTTCTCTGAGATTCCTGCCTTCTCTTAACCTGCCCAGCAATTCAGCGTCCTGGATCCTTCCGCTTCTGTCTCTCTGCATTCTCAGAGCAGGAAGTACACATGCCACCCTGTGTCACAAATACTTTTTGTGCTCACCAAACAGCTATTGCTTGAATGAACAAACAGAAAGCGCTCTGGGTATAAGCTTGATGGGGAGTAAAGGAGAAGATGGAGGGCAATTAGGATAACACAAAAAATAATCCACAAAGGATTCTCCCACAGGCAGAGAGAGGGTCGAAAGGGAAGAGCATCAAACACCCTGGAGAAATGTCCTCTGTGAGCTGCCTTTCTGCAGCCTAAGTGCAAGCTCACCTTGCCCAGCAGCCCCCGCCAGCCTCTTCCTGGGTCTTGGCATGGTCTCCCTGCACGGGGCTGAAGAGCGGAAGACTCTGGAATCTCCCGAGACACAAGAGGCAACTCTGTATCTGCCTCCAGAAACCTGCGCGGAGCAAGATAGAGACAATGGAAAGAAACTTAGAGGGTTTCAGCCCCGAGGCTCTTTTGCGAAGCACACGTCCTCCAATTATCCACGACCCCATTTGCATCCCGCGTAACCTGCCCCTTCACTATTCTCGGGTTCTCCCTCTAGCCTTGGCTCGTTCCTTCACCACTTTCTCAGCAGCCGGACCCACCACTCAGCAGACAGGACCCCAGCCAACCTCCCGGAGGCGCTTTCAGCACACGTCTCTCGAGCCCCCAGGCCCCGCGGGTCTCTGGGAGTTGTAGTCCCTGCTCCCCGCGCAGACCAGCCTGAACGCCGATGGTGAGTAAGCGGGGCGCGCGCCAGCTTCCAGAATGCACTACAGCTCCCAGGGCGCGCGGCGCGGGGCGTGGGGATGAAGGCTTGGCCGCCGGGTTCGGGCTGTGAGAGACGCGCCTAGCGTACGTGCTTCCAGTCCTTGGCTGCTATGTGGCGGAGTGGATGCCGGCGGCTAGGAGCGTGGCGCAGCTGCCCTCGCGGTCGTCTCCGGGCCCTCGCCGGCAGCGGCCGCCGGAGCTTGGTCTCCTGCATCGACCGTAAGGCTCACCCCGGGGAACAGGTGTTCGGGACCCGGACTTGGGCCGTGATCTCCGCGCCCACGGAGCGCTCTGTCACCCCGGGGAGGTCGGCACCACCGTCAGCCCCGGGCTCTCACCCCCCCACCCCCATTCCTCTTTCCGCCCTCCTCTCTGTCTCCGGGAGGTCACCCCCGGCTCGGCTTCTCCCCCGGGCCGCGATCTTATCCACCTGGGTGGCTTTGGCGCTTCTCACTCTTTCCGACCTCAGTCCACCTGTTGCGCGCCTGAGCCCTGTCAGCCCCTTCTCCCCCTCCACGCCCACACGCCCGCCCCCGGAAGGAGCGTAGGTACGAAGCCAGGCTCCTGAAGCGTGTGACCTGGCCAGGCCCTTCACTGGTTCTGGAGCGCTGTGTACCTCGCTATTTAGTCAGCGGCACTGACTGCAGCCGTCTGGTGTGGATGAATCGAATTCATACCTTTTTTTTTTGGTCAGATTTGGCAAGTGTATATATATGTATGTGTATGTATGTATGTATGCATGCCACGGAATATTAGTAATTAGTTTATGTGTGCTGTGAAATGAACAAGGGTTAAAATCGCTTGTCTAGAGGGACTTGGAGATTCTTGTCTGAAACTATGTCTTCCTACTGCATGGGGGCCCTGCAGCTAAAACAGCTTAGTCCTTGTTTCTAATGCTATTTACTCCTGTATTGTTCAGCTCCTCCTTAAACTTACTTTGTATTATCAACCTCTTGATAACGTGTTTCGTAAGTTTACTTATGAAATGAGTACAATAACTAAGAACTTTACATTTATCCTTACAACTCAGATACACTGTTATCCCTGCTTTTAAATAATGAGTGGATGCTTACAGAGGTGCAGAAACTCGCGACTTCGGTTTTTTTTAAATCATAACAATAGGTCATAAGGGCAGTAAGAATGTAAAAAATGGTGCTGGTGGTGATAGATGAAAAAAAGCTCCAAGTAATACAGATTTGCTCAAGTATTTAGATTTTTTTAAAGATTTTATTTATTTTTAGAAAGAGGGGGAAAGAGGGAGAAAAAAGGGGCAGAGAAACGTCAACGTGTGATTGGCTCTCGCGGCGCCCCCTACTGGGGACCCTGCCCGCAACCCAGGCACCTGCCCTGCCTGGGAATCCAATGAGCAACCCTCTGCTTCGCAGGCCAGCACTCAGTCCACTGAGTCACACCACCCGGGGCTCAAGTATTTAGATTTTATAACTTTACACCTATAGCTGTAAAACGATTTTACTGTGGAAATTCCTAAAGAAAAACATATTGCAAGAGGGGAACTCTCAGAGTTCACAGACCTGAATGTCTGCAGGGACCAGGGAAGTGACTTAGAATAACAGGGAGGGGTCCGGATGACCTAGGCCGCCGAGGAGATCCCCAGCCACTTTGTGCCTGTCGGTCACCTAACCCCTTTTTTCCTTCTGAAATATGTATTTTTAAATTTTAAATAAATGATTTAAAAAAAATAGTCTATGAATAGTCTATGAATCCCTTAGATTGATACTTAGGTCTAGAAAGTGCACTAAGGTATGGACTGCGGTTTTCTTCTCAGTGACCTAACACACCTTCACAAGGTGCTGCCCTGGTCCAGCCTGAGAACTTGGTAAACAAGGTCACCCTTGCTGATAGCAAAGCAGAGAGGGAGTTGTTCTGTCCCTCGGTAGGTTAAACAGGAGTATTTCTAGCAGCCAGTCGTGTAACTTCAGCCAGTAAAGTGCTTGTTCATGTTTTTAAAGGGAATTATCTTTTAAATAGTAAAATAAAAGGAAATTGTCCTTTCAATATATCGTCCAACTTTTAAAATGTCAAATTAATGGAAGTGGTCAACAAATACTTCTCATTGTTTCATTTTATATTTTAATGTGAAAAATAATTTTTAAGAAAATTGTGATTTTATTATATTTTAACATATATTACACACATATATAATTTCCTCATTTTACAGTATTACCATTTTGCAAGTGAGGAAGTGTACTCAGTGTCTAGTGGAGTCCCCTCAGTTTGCAATCCAGTAGCTGAGTGTACAGAGGTACCTGACTTACTGAACATTGCACAATTAATAATTTCAGAACCAGAGCTCAAATGAGTTAATTCCTTGACTAGCGCCCTTTTACTATAATTTGCTACAAATTCCCAAGCATTCCTTGAACACCAAGATTCTCAAATAGAACTATTGAGTCTGTACTTTGGATGCTTTTAAGGATTATTATATTATTTGAAGTTGTTCTTTGTGTGTGTGTGTGTTCACCTCTAATACTTCTGTTGCTACCCAATGAAGACTTTCATCTCATTTGGACCCTTTTTCTATTTAACTTTACCATTTGTGTGTGTGTGGGTGAGTGGGTGGGTGTGCGCGCGCGCATCGATGGTGTGTTGGCTCCTTGATCTCTGCCAGTAGCTTCAGCAAACTTCATGAGGTTTTGTGTTGTGTTATAGTGTGTGTTTTCTGGGAACTTAGGTATTTTTAATAACCATACTTTCTTGTATAGGTTTTACTTTTTAACTTGCCTTTTCCACTTCTTTTTCCTCCAAGTAATGCTTTCCTTTCATTAGCATCCCTTTAGCTAAAACTATTTGTTTTCTTAAAAAATGTAACTATGTTGTATTTACTTATACATGATTTGCATACACCTGTTCCCTGTTATTTACCTAGGATGCAATTAAAATTTATTTTTTCCTTGAACTGCTTGTTTTACTGTCAAAAAAAAATAACAATGATAATAATAACTGTAAACATTTATTGAGCTCTTGCCGCGACTGAAATCCTGTAGCGCCTCTCTTTCCACAGTGAGATGTTTGCAGTACTACAGCACTGCTCCACAACGGCCAGTGAACACTCTTTGGTGAACGGTCATTGAGCTTCGGTCTACAGGGCATTTCTGCACCATTATGCAAATGAATGACCTGACTCCTAGTTGGAAAATCATGAATTGTTTGATATATATTTAAACTATATACTATATTCTATACTACACTAAACTATATTCTATACCCTAACTATATTTCTCAGGGTAACACCTAACATCCCCATCTGCTCTGGGCTTCTCAGGCCTAATCTTTCATCCTCACAACTGTCCATTTCTGAGTTTCCCATTCTAATGAGAGTCCGATGCACACAGACGGCTTTCTCCCGCCTCACAGAGGAGGTACCCTGATCTGCCCCCGGGGAAGCGGGCTCTGCCACCTGAACTTGCTCTCTGCTGGAGGGGCTGTGCGGTGTTGGCATTAGGCACTGAAGTAAATTTTTGTTGAGTGTGGCTCTGTAGTCTTCCTTTAGTGTTCCTTAGCATCACCCCAGAATGACCAGATTAGCCCTGCAGAATGAAACCTTACTGGGGTGTTCAACCTGCCGCCCACGGGCCGCACGCAGCCAGGGTGGCTATGAATGTGGCCCAACACAAAATCGTAAATTTACTTAAAACATTATGAGGGTTTTTTTTTGTGATTACGTGTCACAATGTATTTAACATGTGGCCCAAGATAGGCCTTCCAGTGTGGCCCAGAGATGCTGAAAGGTCGTACAGCGAGGTCGTATAGAGCCCTGCGTTTTCTCTTCCCGTTCACTCCACTTTTACAGCTACCAATGTGGCTCCGGGCTCCACTGTACCTCCAAGCCTAGGCACACACTCCTTCATTTTCTCTTGGCACAACCGAGGCCGGTGGTCCTCTCAGAACAGCAGTAGTAAGGAACAACAAAAGAGTACGAAGTGTGAACATTACAGGTCTGATTCACCCTGTGCAGGTCGCTGATCTTACTGGGGTGTTCTGGCTCCCCGGATCTGTGGTTCCATCTTTTCTAAATTCTCTACACAGTCCCCACAAGGTTGCCTTTTCTTACAGAAGCTTTGCCTAGGTCTTGACTCTCAGCTCTTGGCCTGCCTCTAGCTGGAAGTTGGTATCACCCTGCAAAACAGGAGGCATACTTTAGACCTTACTTTACTAGACAGTTGACTTACAGCTCTGCTTCCCAATTCAATCCTCTCTTACTCCGTGTAGTTTTTGAAAAATGGGTAAAAAATAGTGTTCATGTCATTAGGGGAAATGACTCATTAAAGAAAATTTGTAATGATATTGTGAATCACATAGTCATTCTGTTTGATGTAAGCAGGTATAGGTATCTTCCTCCTAAAAAGTATCTTCCCTGATGAAATACTCACAGCGTAGTCTTTCATAAGAAGTTTAAGGCTCTAGAGAAACCTCTTCCCGTGGAGCCATACTACCTGCCTATTGGTGTTGCTCAGTTAATTCATTGTCCTTAACTCTTTAGGTATCTTAGACCTAGAAGTGAAGGAATTACTCAAAGTCACAGCACTGATAGTTAGGCTAGAAAAGGTTCTAAGATTCTGAGTCCATGGAGTGAAAACAGATTAGTAAGACCTTAACCATGTTTTAACACTGAAACACTTTCATTAACATTGTTCTCAAATGTCTGAGACTTACTAAATGCATGGTCTTATTCTAAGATCTTTTCCTTAATTTTGAAAGTAAGCCAAAGTATATGTGTCTTCCTTTCCTAATTGATCTTTTAAAATGAATGTTGGTGCAGAAAGACAGCAATAGACAGGTACATGTGGATAGGACACTGTTCTCCCAGGATATTAACACAGCTCAGGTAGGACAGCCTAAAGGAAAGACATGTTTGCTGTAATTTGAGAATCCACGTGTGTTACTATTTTAATGTGGATGTATGAGGAGGTAGAGCTAAAGAAGAGAACTGAAAGAATAACTAGGAGGTAAATGAAGTCAGCCAGTCCACTTGGGAATAAAGGAAGACGGGAAAAGCTAGTAATACGGGGTTTGCGAAAAAGCTTGTTTAGTTTTTTTCTATACAATGACTCTAGTAGCACTTAATTGTCTTTAACTTCATTTGAAACAATTTTGTTAGATTGTATTTTGACAGCTGTCATTTCAGCGTTCAATTTAAAAAAAACTTAGTGAAGTTGGTGAATTTAGGTGTAGCCATTTTAAAACTGAAGATGAAAGAAAATGCACAACATTTTTGACATATCATGCTTTATTATTTCAAGAAAGGTAAAAACGCAATTGAAACACAAAAAAAGATTTGTGCACAGTATGGAGAAGGTGCTATGATTTATCAAATGTGTCAAAAGTGGTTTTTGAAGTTTCTTGGTACTGTTGACATGTTAGCCAAATAATTCTTTGCTGTGGGGCTGTCTTATACTTTTGAAGATGTTTAGCTGCACCCCTGGCCTCTATGCACTAGAAGCCAATAGCAGGAGACAGCCTACATACTCCAAATGGTCAAATCAATAAAGTTATTGGTGAAAATGAAAAATTTGTCTTTTATTTTACAGAAAAAACTAAATGGACTTCTTGGCCAATCCAATATAGCAAAGAAACTGAGTATCGCTGGGTGATGTCATTCTTTGGGTGTTAAAAGTGCTGTGTATGGGAAATGCTCTGGCAAGTCTGTCCCAGCTTCACGCTGCTCCTTATTTATGGTACCCTCCCTGGACCCCTGTTCTGGAACTGAATATATGCGATCTTGCCCACAGCTTCCATCGGACTAAATGAAGAACAGAAAGGATTTCAGAAAGTGGCCTTTGACTTTGCAGCCCGGGAGATGGCTCCACATATGGCAGAGTGGGACCAGAAGGTAGAAGTTTTTCTGTGGCTAGATGTTCCAGCAAATGCCTGTCTTCACCCCTCGTAATCCTAACTGTTCATTGTTTATTTTCCACTTAAACATGGGAGTCCTCGTAATGAAGTGATTCCTTTTTTAGAGGGCATTCTTATCGTCTTGAAGATACCTGTTTTGTTTTTATTTTATTGCACAAGGATTTAGACTACTTCCGTAACCAAGGCAGTTGTATTGATAGTAAAAAGAAACTTTAATGCCAGAAAACCAGTCCTTATAGAATGCATTTTAACTGATGCCGCTGACTAGATGACAGGCATAGCAAGGTAAGAGAATCCCTATACTTCCAAATGCAAACGTGCTCATCCCTTGTTATGCCCTCTGAAGGAAGGCCACCTGCAAATCACTAACAACTCTGCTCTCTTGTGCATAGGAACTGTTCCCAGTGGACATGATGCGGAAGGCAGCCCAGCTAGGCTTCGGTGGGGTATACGTACGAACAGATGTGGGTGGGTCTGGACTCTCACGGCTCGATGCCTCTGTCATCTTTGAAGCCTTGGCTACAGGCTGCACCAGCACCACAGCCTATATAAGCATCCACAAGTGAGTGCGCCAAGTGTGGAAAGCACAATCAAGTGCTCCCATGGGTTGACTAGGAAATTTCAGATAAATAGGAAAAAGATTGATCTTTTCAGGTTGTTTGCCTTTTGAGAACGAGACTGTTAAAGGTTTATACTAGGTCTGCTGCTGCCTGTTGGACTTGAATTTGTCTTTGTGTATGTTGCTCAGAAAATCAGGTCTGCCTCCTCTTCTCCCAAATCTTAGATTGGCACCAAAGAGACTTCTCCAGTACAGTGGTTAGGGCCCTGCTTTCCTTTTCTTCAACCCAAAGAGGAAACCTCCAGAAATTTGGGAAAGTACATAAAACTCTTAGCATTTTAGGGAGCTCAGTTAGGGAGCTACGTGGAAGTAGCCGGAGCATTCAGGTGAGAACTGCCTTGGCCCAGGTCATCTCTGGGTTGTACCTGTCCCAAAAATAGGGTATAATCCAGGCCTTTCCTTTAAAGTTGAATCTTCTCAATTGTGACTTTTCCCTTCCACTCTCTGTTCTGCTTCTGTCTACCTTTCTTTGTTTTCTTTCTCCCCTCCCCTTCCTCCTCAAACTTCCTTTCCCATCTTTACCTCTGTGAGTGTCTTTTGTTCTTGTATACCTGTCTTGTATACCTGTCAGCATGTGTACCTGGATGATCGATACCTTTGGAAATGAGGAACAGAGGCACAAATTCTGCCCGCCGCTCTGTACCATGGAGAAGTTTGCTTCCTACTGCCTCACTGAGCCAGGTGGGTTTGCCGTACTGCAGGTAAGATGTTACTCAGGTGAAGTCACTGAGTGCTCCTTAGCCTGTTGATGCATATAACCATTATTTGCCAGAAATTTGGTTTTAGATTAACAGTTTCTCATGACTTGATGGTGCAAGACTAAGAGGCCTCTAGGGCAAAGTTTCTCCAGGCTCCTTGTAGGAGGCTCACTGCAAGACAGTGCAATGAACATGGAAAATGGTCTGACTGCTGTATGCAACTTCTGTCAAGGACAGAGAGTTCCTTGGGGGGTCTCAAGTTTGAAGTGTCAACCTGTGAGCTGTTTGTCATAAGGGAAGGTTTCCTAGGAGATGGAGCTGTGCTGGAGCTCCCTTAACCTCTCTGACTTTCTCCTCTGCCCTCTCTGCTTCCTCTCTGATCCCGCCTTAGGCAGTGGGAGCGATGCTGCCTCCCTCCTGACCTCAGCTAAACGACAAGGAGATCATTACATCCTCAATGGCTCCAAGGTACCAGTGTGCTCTCCCCGAACAACTGGGAGATTGTTTCCATCCTCTCGCTGACGTCGCCTGGATCCTTGCTATCTGCGAGTTAATATTCCCATAGGACTTTTTTACATGCTAGGAAGAGAACCTGTGACCCATTTCCCTGTATCACCTGCATTGTTTCTGTCTCTTCTGATCTGGTTCCAGATAATTTCACCCATTTTGGCCTCTCCTTTTTACAGTCTCATCAGCTAGGCCCCTGATTTCCTAGTCAGTGCAGTTTCTTCTTAGCCTTCCTCAGCTGCTCTGTGCCAGTGTGCCACATCGTGTCCTGTTGTCAGAAGGACCCCAGCTGTTCTCCCGGGTGGTAGGCTCTGAGGACTCATGCGCTCCCTGACCCCTGTGCCCCGCCTCCAAACCCGCAGGCCTTCATCAGTGGTGGAGGCGAATCAGATACCTATGTGGTTATGTGCCGAACAGGAGGACCAGGTCCCAAAGGCATCTCGTGCATAGTTGTTGAGAAGGAGACCCCTGGCCTCAGCTTTGGCAAAAAGGAAAAAAAGGTAAGTGGCTACCGACAGGAAGCAATTCAAGTTACAGTGCTGCCACCTCCAAACCAAGCTCTGCTCTATTCCTGGAAATAGGTTCATATACTTTCTGACTTGCCTTGGAGGCAGTTGCTTCTAGTAGGATTTTGACAGGAACATATAAAATATAATAGGACATTGTTAACAACCAGCAGGCCACTGGCAAAAGTGGGAGAGTCTGCCAGTCAGGGGCGCAAGCGGCCTGTTTTGATGAGAGTAATTTTTCTGTCATCTCTCCCCTTTCCATGTTTGGCCTGTATTCTTATCCAGCTTTATATTGGTGCACTCTGTTATCTCAAGAAGAACTACTTATAGAAGATTTGATGTTTACTAGAAGTCTCAGGAATGATGTTTTTGGGCCACTTCTTTAAATAAAAATAAAGTATAATTCATTGATGTTTGTGGGTATTTCAGTAATGTTCAGAGGAAGAGTGGTTCTTAGAGTGCTTTGAGAAGACATTTTTAGGATTAAGAAATCTGAGAGCCAGGTCATGAGCAGTGAAACTATAATTATGTAACTATAGCTGGAAATAAGGGTGAGACCCATTCCGATTCATTAGGCCAGGTGACCAGAACAGTCACTTAGCTCCTATATGTACTGTTACAGTTAGGACTTTGGGGAAGAAGTCAGGTAATGAAATAACCCCTAAATATACCTCTTTTATAGTACCCAGTGTTTCCAAATTTCCCTGCTTGACCCTTTCTGATCCTTTGTAACTGCCAAGGAGTTACCAATGCCCTTTTTATAATGTAGCAGATACTTACTTACTAGACACGTACTGTATGCAAAACTTTATGCTAACTCCTAGAAGCATACAAAAGTCACTTCTAGCTTTAAGATTATAAGACATATGCTGTCTTATCTGTGTAAGAACATATATGCTATGTGTGATACATTGTGTTGGCCAAAAAGTCTGTTTAGTTTTTTCTGTAAAATTATAAGACAAATTTTTCATTTTCACTAATTGATTTGGGTATTTGGAGTGTGTCAGCTGTCTCCTGCTTTTGGCTTCTAGTGGGTAGAGGCCAGGGTTGCATAACATCTTTGAATGCATAAGACAGCCCCACAGCAAAGAATTTTTGGCCAAAATGTCAACAGTACCAAGAAACTTCAAAAACCCCTTGTGACACATTTTGACCAGTCACAACACCTTCTCCATACAGTGTACAAATCTTTTTTTGAATTTCAATTGCGTTTTTACTTTTCTTGAAATAGTAAAGCACAATACACCAAAAATGTTGGACATTTTCTTTCATCTTCAGTATTAAAATGGCCACACCAAAATTCACCAACTTCGATAAGTTTTTTTTATTATTTTTTATTTTTTTTAAGATGTATTTATTTGTTTTTAGAAAGAGGGTAAGGGAAGGAGAAAGAGAGGAGGAAAAACATCAATGTGTGGTTGCCTCTCATACACCCACTGCTGGGAACCTGGCCTGCAACCCAGGCATGTGCCCTGACTGGGAATCGAACCAGCAAGACTTTTGTTTGTAGGCTGACACTCAATCCACTGAGCCACACCAGCCAGGGCGATAAGTTTTTTTTAAAATGCAAGCTAAAATACCAGCTGTCACAATCTAAGAAAGTTGTTTCAGATGAAGTTAAAGACAACTAAGCTCTACTAGAGCCATCATATGGAAAAAACTAAATAAGCCTTTGGCCAACCTAGTGTAAGATATATAGCTATAGGATTTCTAGATCCTAGGAATGTCTGTTTTGGATTATAAAACACAGAATGGCTTATGTATTCTGACACATAATTTTACAGGATCCGGTTATACTGATTCAGGTGTTTGATATGACTGTTTCAATACACATATTGAGGTCAGAACTTTCTGTTCCATTTTTACTTCAGGTGTTTATGTTCTAGCTGGGGAGATAAGTTCAGAGGTAGCCACCGTACAGGCCAGTACTGGAAGGTTTCAGACTTGTGGTGTTGAAACTGGGAGAAACGACCCCACAGGCTCAATTGCCTGCCACCACGAAAGGCACACTTATGAGACAGGTTCTGGTAAGAAGGAAAGTGGCTTTATTTCAGGTGCCTGCAACCTGAGAAGATGGCAGGCTCATGCCTTAAAAACCATCTTCTTGTCTCCAGTCAAGCAAGTGATTCTTACAGGGAATTGGTGGGAATTCGGGAGAGGGAGATTTCCTAGGGTGGTAATGCGGACATGCAGTTTCTCTCAAGAAAGGGAATTGGGAGTGAGGGGAGGGGAAGCAAAGACCAATGAATCAAGACCAGTTCATATATTGCACTAACTCTAGTCTCCATTCAGCCTAATTATTTGCAGAACTTGTTCTTGTTCTGCTATTATCTTGTGATGTATGTCAGCCAGACATCTGTGGTCCATTGTAGGGGTCAGTGCTCCTCATTCTGGGAACAGGTTATTCAACTATAAGAAGAACTTGGCCAGAGGGGTAAAATAGAGTTGATTAAAAGCACAGGTTAATTTGTTACAGAAGGCATAATTTGGATCACTAAACTAGTAATATTGAATCATGGTTACAACTCTCTACTGTCAATTCTGGCTCCACTTCTGGGGTGCCTTAAGGAGTAGTTTCTTGTAATTTATTAAGAAATAGAAGTTTTTGATCAGAAGCATTGAAGCATTTTTTTTAGCATTGAAGAAAGCCATTTTTGGAGGTTTAGACAATGTCTTACCAAATTTGCCAAAACAGCAGATGATTATTTTAAACATAAAATACATGAAAAAAATTAGTTAGCCTAAGTGTTAGAATCCCACCTAGAGTAGACCTAACCCTATCTGGTATCTATGAAAAGAAAGAAGAGTGCTAATCTGTAATTCCTTTTTCCATTCCTTCAAGTAGAGGGGGTGGGGGGTATGGTGATCTAATGTTTGCTGTAACCATGTAGCCTTTTGGTGAATCTCAGCGATACTGGTTTCTACTTACTAGCAGATCTCAAGAGGGAACAGTTTTCTGGTTTCCCCTGAACACATTAAAAGTGTCTGGAATTGGAGTGCATTTTCTGATCAAACCTGCAGGTGAAGTTGCTGCCTTTCTGGAGAAAAGGTTACTTGGGCGTGTAACTCACAGAGTACGTCCCGTCCTGGCAGAAGGATGGAACATTCAGACATACAGAGGAAGCTGTCTGATATCTTAAGGTCTCGGAGTTGGCATTCTAAAGGCTAGAAAAAGGTCTTTTGTTGCATCTGTCTGGTAACTCCTGCTATACCTAGATGATTTCCTGATTTCTTTTAGTCATTCTTGTATTTAAAACTGAATAAGCGGCTCCAGCGTCTACTAAAAAGTTAATTTGTTCCCCACTGTCAGTTGTACCTGGGGCTCCTAATGATGGTTTGGGAGGTCCCTGGGCCTCCTTATTTATTATTTGCCTATATGTTTCTTTTTTTACTTATTTTCCTTTTTTTAATGCCTCTTGCTAGGCACCCAGAGCTTTGCACCTTGGTGACCTTTTATACCTGGCCTTGCTCTGATCTTGTGTAACTGCCTACCACATTTTCCCTTCAATAATCTGGGCCCTGAAGCCTTTCAGGGAAAGGGTGCAGGATCTCTTCTGTAACTTCTTCCTGCTGAAGAAGGGTGACAACTTTCTTCTGGGCCAAGAGAGTCCTGCTGTTGGTCAGCGGGGAGATGAGGACTGGGCATGGGAGAAAGTGGTGATGGTGTCTGGAGGCGGCATTCCCTGAGTACGGACAGGGCTTGTAACCGGATGGGGACAAACTGTGTTAGAAATCTCAATATTATAGGGTAAAAGCTAGAAAAGTCAGGATCCAGTTCCTTTTATAAATGAAAAATAAAACTTGGAAGACAATTAACTGAACTACAGTCTAATGTCCATAATTGTGTATATAGAGTCTATGGAAATTCAATTTTTCTTTCTTTAAAATCACCCTTATTTTTATGAAAGAGCCAAATCAAGACCAATTAATTTAGCGCATTAACTCTAGTCTCAGTTCAGCCTAATTATTTGCATAAATACAAGAGGAATAGCAATTGATTATATAAGCTTTCTTAAATCTGCTTTGCTGGAATCTTATAAGAAATTTTTAGATTGAGCTTTAATTAGCCTCTCAGGACAAAGCACTAAGTCACACTGTTGCCATACCGCTTTGCCTGTAGTAGCTACGTGCTTGGGTGAGTTCCTCAAGTTCTCAAGGTCCCCAAAATGTCTTGTGGTTCTTCCTTTGCTATCTCCCAAGAAAGCAAGCATCATTCCTTACTGGAAAAGCCTGCCACAAACCATATGAATAAGCTAAGTACCAGGTCATTTCTCTAAGGGGCTTGTATCAGCTTGAAAGTCAATCTTCATTCCTTAAAACTTGATGGCGACCTCCGGAGTCTAATCATGTCACACCCAGACATGACATTGTCAAAGTCTTGGTAAATAAAACTGGCTTTATGTGTCCTGTTATGAAGAAATGAGATTCCTCTTGGATTTATGCAAACATATATTGCTATAAAAATAATAATTCTGGAGGGATTATGAGGGGAGAAAAAATAAATGTCTCGATATTGCTTATGAAAGTATAATTTACCAAATTGCTTTAAGAAAAAAACAACTTTTCTTATGTCTGGAAAACAAAAGATTAAAAATTAGCAATATTTTCAACAAAAAGTTAAAAAATTACAATTATTTTCAGTTCATTCAGTTCCACAGTCAGTTTTTGTTTATCCTGATTTGCCAGTATTTCCATGAATCCAGTTAGTCTAGAGTTCTACTAATCTTCATCCAGTTTTGATCTGAAAATTTTTCTCAGAAATATGTAATTAAGTCAGGATCCTTTTCATGGATTTTTCTGAAGATGTAATATATTTGCAAATGCATCAGGGCGAAACAATGACTCTCTCTAAATGACAGAAAAAAAACTTAAAATGACATGGTTATAGATCTGATTATAATGCAGTTGACAAAGGAATTAGCTTTCCTCTAATAACCTTTTAAAGTAACAAAATTACAAATGAAAGTATATCAGAACTTTGATGACTCTTGGCAATTTTTATATAATCTCTAGAATATTTATTTTAATAATATAAGTACATGTATATAAATAAAACATACAATGGTTATTATTTTTTTAATTTGACAAAGCTTCCCATGTACTTTTAAGTATTTCAAATAGGCTTAATCAATTTAAAATTTCTTCATAAGGAGAGAGAACAAATCCTTGAGGTATCCTGAGGGCCCATTCGAATGACTCAAAACCAATTCTAGCTCGAAAAAATCTTAAAATTTAAACCCTGGGAAACCCTGGGAAAGTTGTCAAACATACTATTTATTTACTCAAAGTGATAGCAAAAGGCCCTGACTTGTGAGACTCAGTGGGTTGGGCATCATCCCACAAACCAAAAGATCGCCATTCAGTTCCTGGTCAGGACACATGCCTGGTTTGCAGGCAAGGTCCCTGGTTTGGGGGCATGATAGGGGCAACCGATTCTCACGCTGATGCTTCTCTCCCTCCCTAGTTCCCTCTCTTCCCCTCCCTCTAAAAATATATAAATAAAATGTTTTTAAACAGTGACAACAAAAGTTTTCAAACACAACACAGGTTAGCAAAACTTTAGTTCTTAGGATTAAAAAGATGGGTTTTCAAATAACTAAGTACCTGATTAATATAATATGATGTAATTAACTTAATAATACATAGAATCTTTGCTTTCTAGGCAGATACAAGGGAAACTTTTTTTCCTTTTTAACAGACTGAATAAGGACCAAACAAATTTCGTAGTAGTTTACTTTTGATATTTAGGTTAATTTACTTAATTAAATTATTTAGCTTACCTATTTAATTTCCTATTAAGATTTCTATTTATAAGCCTTCTTACCATTCAGAAATAACCAGCTGTAGAACAATTTATTTTTTTAACAAGTATTGTTATACTTTGTATCTTTTATTATGAAACTATACAATTTCTTTCTAACTTAATTAGAATTCTTAACTGTTAGAAACCTTGATTTTTTTAGTGACAACTAAAAGTAATTCACATTCCTTAGATTGATACTTTTATGAACACATTCTATAACTTTTAAAAATGCATTTTTTTTATTTGGAAACACACTCACATTTTCAAAAGACATACTTCAAATAAAGTACAAGATATAGTCATAAACAGATCTAAATCTGTCCTTTAGCTTCTCTGCAATAAGAAGCCAAAAGTAGGCAAACTTAGATCAAATAATACTTCAGTATTATTTCAAAATATCCAGATTTTTAATAGCTTTCACCATTTAACCCAGCAAAACTCTGAAGTTTTAAGTTACCAAAGACTTTGGAAAACTATATTTAGGTATGTATAGTTGTTATAGAAAAGCTTTCTCAAAAACCTTTCATTTTAGTTTTATATATATTTCATTAGTTTGTTTCTAAAAAGTATTGTTTATGCTATTACAGCTGTCTCAGTTTTTCCCTTTCCCCCTCTTCCATCCAGCCCCCCCCCCCCCGTTTTCTCATGCATTTCCCACACAGTTGTCCTTGTCCATGGGTCATGCATATATGTTTTTTTGGCTAATCCCTTCACCTTCCTTCAACCAGTTTCCACCTCCCTTTATTTATTAAGTCTTAACAACTCTCTGAGATTTTAAAGTCAATTATTACCCAAGCCATTCTCTTGACAAATTTTGTAACAGAGATAAATAATATGAACTTATTCCTATAAACCCAGGCAAAACAAGCATATTTTATGTTAATAACTCTAAAAGACATTAATTAAACTTAAATCACCCATTTGGGTTCTTGGTGGTGATTGCACTCCTTCAGTGTGCTCAGAAGTGAGCTGTTTAATTTCAGAGTGTCCTTGACTTTTAAGAAGGCTGGAGAAGAGGCCAGGGGGGATGTCAGACTTGGGTGGAAGGTGGCTTGAGTTCAAAAAGTGCCATTTAAAAAATTTTTTAAAAATTCTCACTGAAGATACATTTATTGCCTTTAGAGAGAGAGAGAGAAACACTGATGTGAGAGAGACGCACTGATCAGTTGACTCCCTTATGAGCCCTGACTCGGGATGGAACCTGCAACCTAGGTAAATGCCTGCACTGGAGATTGAACCCATGATCTTTTGGTACATGGGATGACGCTCCAAACTACCAAGCCACACTAGCCAGGGCAAAGTGCCATTTTTTCCCCATGTTGAGGAGGGGCAGTTGCTCCTGCAGCTTCCACAGGTGGTGGCACTAATTCCCCCATAGTTCCCAGGACTGCAGCAGCTCCCACATCTCCATGAGGAGGACTGAGAGTACCTTAAATATTTATTTCTTCATTTTTTTTCTTCTTTCTGAGTTTTGCTATCTGGTAGAGGAGGCTTTCTAGATTCCCCTGCCTTCTGTACCATTAGCTTGTTTCCTTTTTTTGATGCAACCTGATTATGTAGACACACAGGCATGCACATATGGTATTTCATCCCATTTCCCAGCTGTAATATAGTATAATAATTCAAAGAATTATTCAGGAGCCATTCTCCCCCCAAATCAAGTATATATGTAGGCTAGGAAGTATTGCAATAAAAACTACGTTCTTCTTGGTCATTGACTTCTACCCTTAGTTAAGCCATTCAGCTAAAACACAGCTGAAGGGACTGCCTTCGGGGATAGGCCGCACTGCTCCCACAGTTACCAGCCAACAGAACCTTCCAGACACTTTTTTAAAAAAATAAAGCAGAGTTGTATCAGCACTGAAAACACAGAAAACCCGTAAGATGTATATATATATAAGCAGAACAGAGTGAGTACTCTTAACAGGGCTGGGATTTTCTGTCACAAAGCCTTGCCACACACTGAGCAGCGCCAGTCAATTCCTGTGGAATCCCAGATGGTTCACAAGAACCCAGACAGTAGGGCCGAAGGCTTCCCTAGTCATGCACACCAGGGACTTAACCAGTCACAGGCTTGTCAGCTCACCGGATAGCCATTTCCTTCTCCCAGCAGAGCGTAGCAAGCAGCCAGGACTGAGAGAGAGCCAGGGATAGTCCCTGAGTGAATGCACTCGGCAGCTGTTAGGGACTCCCGGGGTCTCTCCCAGGGTTGATCAGCCACAGACAGCCTAGGGAATCCCCTCCAAAGTCTGAGGACTTACCACAGGCTCTCATTTGCTCCTGGCTGGCTCTCCACCTCTGAAACTGGAACCGACGACCCTGCAGGCTCAACTGTGTGCTGCCACGAAAGCCAAACTTGTGAGACAGGTGCTGATGAGAAAGAAAAGTGGTTTTATTTCAGGTGCCAGCAATGTGAGAAGATGGTAGAGTTTGAAAGAAAACAAGATTGCTGCTGGCTCAAGTGACTGGGGATCCCTCAAGAGGCTTCATTTAACTAGACTGACAGAGGTTGGGACTAGGCTGTATTTCCAGCAGAGGGAGCAGAATAAGCAAAGTATGGATTTAAAAACCCAGTAGCACAGTGTGTAAACCAGCCTGCCTGGGGTGGAGAACACTTACAGGGGGCCTCTAGACTAGAGAAGACTGGGAAGGAAGGGTCGGGCTACATTTTAGAAGACCTTAACTCAAGGGCCGAGGCATAAAGTTTATCTTTCTGACAAAAGGGAGCTATTGAATGTTTTTCTACAAGGAAGTGGTAGTGATGTGAAGGCAATAGCGTTTTTGAGAGTTCCAAGGGAACTGGGAGATTTTATATAGTGTCGTTTTAAAATCTCCATCACCAAACCTCAGAGTTCTTGGAAGCTTTGGGGAGTACCTGGAGGAGGAGATAAAGAGTCAGGTAGTGAGAGCCTTACTCTATTTATATGAAACATCGGAATAAGATTTTATTTGAAGTAGCTCTGCTGGATTTCTAATGCAACTCCTTTATATAAGGGAAAACCGAGACCACAAAAATGCCCAGTGATTGTGCGAACGATGAAGAATACAGCTAGCTGGTTGCATGATAATGGACTATGTCTTAGGTATTCAGAATTCTCTCTGGGGCTTGTGACTGACACATTCAAGGATGTTCTGGTAAATCAGCTATTTGGGAAAACCAACCCCCCCGCCAACCCTCCTGGTTTGCCAGTTTTTGTGGTGTAACGCTCCCACCATGGCCGATGTCAGGCCACCAATGTCACCGAAAGCCAAGCTAGGAAAAGATATGCTTGTCTCTTGGGAGCTGGTGCTGGCACGTCACTGCATCTCTGCAGCTAATGCTGAACTAGGTGTTGCCAACACAGTGCAGCTTATTTATAATACCCCAGAAGAGCCCTAAGCTTGTGAAAGGGGAAGTGTGGCTATTGCTAATAATGCTAATGTCCTTATATAAGGACAAATAATCCAAATAATTCTTATCTATGTTTTCTAAAAATAAAGCATTGTACACACATAGAGGCACCCTAAAAGAAATTGTGAGACACACCTGTGAGTGGATTAATCTGGCAGAGTGGACATTAGAAAATAGATGCTTTTAATATGTTAAAAATGGTTTGCTGAAAAATATCTATCAAATATTTAAGTCTGAACTTTAATTTTTCCTCATTTTAAGTTCTCAAGGGTCTGACCTCAGGGGGATAGAACCGGTGTTTCCCAGGCTTCTGTGGAACACTGCCCCGGATGCGAACAGCCGGGTAGCCGTGCACTCCCTGCTTTTTGCCAGGTGGGGTGGAACTCTCAGCCAACCAGAGCCGTGATCTTTGAAGACTGTGCTGTCCCTGTGGCCAACAGAATTGGGAATGAGGGGCAGGGATTCCTTATTGCCATGAAGGGACTGAACGGAGGGAGAATCAACGTCGGTGAGAACAGGAAGGGGAGGGCCGGGAGGCAGCCGGCGGGGCAGGCAGGACTGCCCTTTCCGCTCAGTTGAAGTCCTGGCGCCCTTCCTTTCCAGCTTCTTGCTCTCTCGGGGCTGCGCATGCTTCCGTCATCCTCACCCAAGACCACCTCAAAGTTCGGAAGCAGTTTGGAGAGCCTCTGGCGAGTAACCAGGTAACTGCCCAGGTGTCTCTGCCTTTGCTTCCTGGTCTTTGCAGGAGACCTGCTCTGTGGCCCACATTCTCCAGGAGCGTGGAATTCTGCCCCGATCCGAGCCAGAACTGGTGCTCTTTGTATAGCAATAATTTTTCCCAGAGGTAGTAATGTAAGTGCAGGGCAAGCGAACTGGACTTAGAACTTGTAGGCAGTACGTTTTCTCTGTAGAAGAGGCAGGAAGCTTTGAGGCTTCGAGTCACTTAGGGAAGGCCCTTCCTTAGAGATGTCCTCCAGAGGGCCCCAGATCAGGTGCTGCTCCAGACCTGTCTCGTCAGCTCTCTTCTCCCTGTTGCCGTAGTACCTGCAGTTCAAACTGGCTGACATGGCAACCAGGCTGGTGGCCTCACGGCTGATGATCCGCAGTGCCGCAGTGGCCCTGCAGGAGGAGCGGGAAGATGCGGTGGCCCTGTGCTCCATGGCCAAGCTCTTCGCTACGGATGAATGTTTTGCCGTAAGTGATGCTCTCTGGCGCTCCCGGGCAAACAGGGAGCCCTGCTGGGTCAAAGGATGTTGAAAGGCTCAAGTCAACCCCTGGGATGCTTTAGGGATTGCCTTGGGCTTAAGGATATAAGTTCACTGTCCTGCAAGGGAGTGCTCATAGCTGGCTTTTTACCTGTCACAATGCCATTACACACCTCATTCTGTCATTGTCGTTTGGTTTTGGTCTAGATGAGATCTGCCTTTGGAAGACAGCTCAGAGTAGTAGCGCAGTACCTCTTGTTCAGACGTGCTGCGTTTACAGTGTTAGGGACAAAGCCATTTCCACGTGGAGGCTGCGCTGCTTCCAATGCACCTGAGCTTCCTAGAATCCGAGCCGTGGTGGTTGCAGGTGGCTCCTCCCTGAAAGCCAGAGAGATGGGGGTCTCTGCTTTGCCTGTCTGGTGGGAACTGACTAGATCAGTCAGTGAACTTCTCTTGTTGCCTTTGACCACAGAGAACATGGAGTCTCTTTTTAGCTAGGCTGGTTATCTGTAGGTTGTTCTTTCTCATATTAGTTCAGAGCAGGCTGCCAGTTTGGGGGCAGGGGTGGAGGCACAAGCCACTTGTTCTAATGTTCCCGAAACTCAAGATGCCTAATCCCTGTCTCCCTGCAGATCTGCAACCAGGCCTTACAGATGCATGGAGGCTATGGCTACCTGAAGGACTATGCTGTTCAGCAGTATATGCGGGACTCCAGGGTCCACCAAATCCTGGAAGGTAAACAGTTCCAGAGGTTATTCTCTTCCTTTCGGAATGGTTCTAGCATCCCCAGCCTCGCAGCTGGTCTCAGCGTTCCACCAGGCCCTGTCTGTTGTGGGGGTCCTGCCTCCTTCCTCCCTCCCCTGACCCGGCTCTGGAAGGGCCTGTTGGTGCCGTGCAAAGAGCCGGGAGGCTCTGGTTGGTCTCATGGGTAGGTCTTTGAATCACTTCCTGTCTCATCGTCTTTGTAAATTTTAGAGAAGGTGGAAACTGAGATAATACATGAAAAAACACTTTTAAAAAAGATTTTACTTATTTTTAGAGAGGAAAGGAGGAAGGAAGAAAGGGAGAGAAACATCAGTGTGTGGTTCCCTCTCATGCACTAGGGACCTGGCCCGCAACCCAGGCATGTGCCCTGACTGGGAATCAGACCAGTGACCCGTTGGTTCTCAGGCTGGCACTCAAGCCACTGAGCCACACCAGCCAGTGCATGAAAAAAACATTTTGAAGACTCCAGCAGTGACTGTTCTTTACTGTTATGAAGTGAGTACTTGGTCCCCAGGAATCCCAAAACTTCTGTACAGTAATTCACAGAACAAAAGTGAGCCAATTTGGTCACCACTGCCTTTACAAATTGGCTATCGGTCCGATAGTCTAAAAAATGTCTCATCAATTTTGCTACTGGATTGCTCATTAAAATTAATCCTAGTATGTGGGTATCTTCTCGGTAATCACAGACGCCCGGGAGGAGCAACGTGCAAGCTATTGGAGTCGTGCTCAGAGCGCGGCCTGCTCCGCTCTCCACACCCGTGCGTCTGTCTTGAAATTAGATCCCTGTGTTTCAGCTAGTGTAGGTAGCTGGGGCTGCGACACTGAAGGAAGAGCAGATGTGGCAAAGGCTTGTCTAAGTGACTTTCAGTGAAATAGCGTGGGTACTGTCACAGGGCACAGTGGAAGCCTCCGAGCATTGGCTTCCTGGACGCTTGCAAAGCACGCTTCTCAAACCTGAGCACAGGCGAAGCACCAGGAGGGCTTGTGAAGACAGATTGCTGGGCCTCGCCCCCAGAGGTTCTGACTCAGCCGGTCTTGGGTGGCCTGAGAATTTGCATCTGTAAGGAGTGTGCAAGTGAGACTGCTGCCGCTGGTCTGAGAGCCGCACTCTGGAGTGCCACTGCCCTGGCGCGACGTTCAAATCACGGGCGGGCGTCTGAAAGCTTCTGCTTCCTGCTAGACGCCTCCCCCTAAAGCCCCGCCCCCGACGGATGTTTACCGGTCCAATCGCCAGTGCTCCAATTACCATAGTTTGCCGTGTATAATACGCACTTTTTTTGCCCAAATATTTGAGGGGAAAATGAGGATGTGCATTATTCATGGGTAGTACGAATTCTGTAGCTATATAAATGTTTTTAATTCTTTTATTTATGTTTATGCGTTGAAAATGTAACTTGAGAAAGCAATAACGATATCCATAGGCAAAACAATACCCGTCAATACAAGTATCTAAATATAAATAAATTAAAAATTGAATTAAAAAATTACAGTGAAAGGGTTTTTTTCCTGAAAGTTTGGGCCAAAAATGTAGGTGCGCATTAAACACACAAAATAGGCTAAATTAGTCTTTTTCCTCTTCTGCTCCTACAGTTATTTTTTCACCCAGTATTATGAGTATAGAAGACTTTACCTCCATCATAACCCTGTCTTTTAACCCTGTTAGAATAAATGGGAAAAGGCAGAGACATTTATTTCAGGCCACACCATCTTCCACTCCTAGAAAAATTTGGGCATTGATCTTTATCACTTTCTTGTATCATGGACTTTGTTACTTGATAAATCTGAATATTTAGATTAGATTTTTTTTTTTTGAGATGTGTGGTTATTTATCCCTCATGGGGGTTCATATTTCTCTGCATTAAAGGCCACTGTAAAAATGAAGCAAGCATTTGACCCCCTTTTGGGGGAAGGTTTGTTCTTTTAAAATAGAGTGTTCTGATTACCAAAGAAATTGGTGTATTTATTGTTGAAAACTTATAAAATATAGGAAAAGGAAAAAAAAATCACGTTTCCACATCTAGAATGAATGTTTGACTCCTTTTATATTTAAGTCCAAAAATATCTCCTTTGGTTTTTTCTGTGCTTTTACAGATTCATTTTTTTTAAAGTAGAACTATACTATGTTTACACCATTTATTCTTCTTTGACTTAATAAAAGGATTTTTACCATCAGGTGAGGTTTTTTTAAAGTAAATTTATTTCTCACTTTCTGACACTTTTCTGTAGTTCGGAGAGAAGTCTGTGGTAATGTGGTCCCTCGCAGCAATAAAGGCGGCAACTGTCATTCACATCCATGACCACGTTGGGCTGGGCTTGGAGCACCCTGGTCAGAGCCTTGCCGAGGCCTCAGCCTTTGCTGCTACTGATTCCTTCCTTCCTGCTCCCCCGTACAGGCAGCAATGAGGTGATGAGGATGCTGATCTCGCGAAGCCTGCTTCAGGGGTAGCACCCAGACTCGGTGTTCTCGCGTGCTGTTTAACGTGCACCTTGACTTCGTATCAAGTCGATCCTTGTGGATGGTTCTGCTGCAGACGAGTCATGGATGAGACTGAAGGCCTGAGCTCTTGCAGGCCGACCCTTCACCGGGTGTTGGCAGCGCTGTGAGCTCTAGGGCCGGTGCAGCGTCTTCAGAGAGCTGGAGGAGCCACCTTGTTTGGGGGAGATACAAAAGGACACACTCTCTTGTTTTCCTGGTGCACACAGGCAACCAGTGAAGACACATCACCAGATCACAGGCCTCTCTGGAATCCACAGTATCTTGATTTGTCTGGTTCACAGGCTCCTCTTCCAAGGATTTGGGTACTTCCTGGGAGGGTTTTTCCTATTTATAAAGCAAAGACATGGGAAAGGAAAATGTAGTAAAAATGGACTCCTATCTTTTTCTGTCCTGTGCACCTCAGCTAAAGGGGCAAAAGGGCTCTGTGGGTGCACCTCCTTTATAGCACACCTCTGAAAGTCAATCATGATAAAACGAATATTAGGAAAACTTTGTCCCTAAGCTGTGATTTAGCGTGTATGTGGATGTCTGGACCACCTGAATGTCAAGGACGAAGGTCATTTGGAACTTCGAATATTTGTTGTTGCTTTCTTTTTTAGAAGCATGTGGTCTAGGAACGGTATTCAAAGTTTCTATAACACTTTCTAATAAGTACTTTGAGTATATTTTTTCCTATTGGTGTTTCTGTTTTCTTCTTTGAAATTGCTCCTCTTTTTAAATTACTGCATTGATAAATAAAGCCTACCCCTTTCTGTACCATCTTGAATTCTGCTGAATTTGGTTTTTACATTATTTCTCTGACTAAGCCTTTACCACTATTGTAAAATTTTTTATCATATTTAATTAAACATTTAAGTAGCTTTTGGAATAATAATAAAAAAAATCTCTCCTTGACCTAATTGGCTTTTTAAAAAATTTAAGCCCCTTAAATTACAAATAGCTTTGCAAACTAAGCATTGTTTATGATTTGTGAAAGTAGACTTAAAATAATATTTTAAAATGGAGACTTTTCAGAGAACCCTGTTACAAATGATCACTACATCACTCTATCCCTTCATACCTATAGAAAAAAGAAAATCCAAGAAACTTGTTAATTACAAGTCAGTCTTTAGTGAGACCAAAATGTACATCTTTAGCTATGACAAGTATTTTCTTTCTCAAATGCCTATCTTCTGAGAGGATCTGTGCTTGGCACTGCCCAGGGACAGGGTGTGCGTATACTGCGAAGTTTAATATTCTGCCTTTAAAGGCCTCATTTAGTAGTTGAGTACAAGGAAATGAGAGCTCTGCAGAAGAGAGTGAGTGAGCTGGGAAAAGTGAAGAGATTCCTGGAGATGATGGGAATTCAAATTAAGATTTTATGAAAAGAGAACCAAGAAAGTGGGTTTCAGGCAGGAAGGAACCAGGGTCAGAAAAAGTGAAGAATTTGTGTGGAAGTTGTTGACACTTTTTTTATTTTGTGCCTTGGATTTGGCACGGGAAAGAGAATGTCAGTAGAATCTGGAAGGAGAAGTTACGAAAACCAAGGTTTGGGTTTTATTTGTCCCCAGTGGGAGCCACAGGAAGTTTTTAATGAGGAGGATATGATGAAATTAATCTGTTCATAAGAAGTTCCTGGAATGTATATGCGGGATGAATGTGTGTGGGGAAAGGCATGCCCAGGCCATAGGTTCTTGAAGTAGTCAAGGTATGAGGCAATTTGAAGCTAAACTTGGAACGTAAAAGGAAAGAGCAGATGTGAGCAAAAATAGACCTGTGCTTAGGATGCCCACCGTGGAACCTGAAGGCCTGCCTGATAAGCGGGCTGCTTCCTGGCACTCCAGGGCTGACCGGCTCCTGTTCTGACCCGAAGCAAAAACAGGTGTCAACGGTGTCCTACAATGTATGCCCCTCATAAGTAGTTGATGAAATAAATACCAGTTGTTAGAAATGCATTCTGCACTATCCCCCTCAGTTACTGTTCAGAGTTCAGCTTCCCAGCAGCCTGGCAAGGGATTTGACCCCTGCATCAAGGACATAGTGAACTTGAAGCTAAACTATCATTGTTCACTTGGCTGTTCCAAAAATGTAACCAAAGAAGCAGAGCAGACGTGTTCAGGAAAACATCTGTGCTGGGTTCTATATTAGGTGTGCAATGTGTGCAGGTGACCAAATACTACTTGTCTGGGTCTGATGGACTGAGGTGGCTTGTAACTAGGAGAACAATTTCAGCCTGTGCCAGCACACGAAGGCACGCGAGAATGCTCTGGGGCACAGGCAGTCTCAGTGATCAGAACAGGACAACTTCAGTTAGAGCTGCATTTCCAAGTTGTCTGAACTCTGCAGTATCTCTTCAGAGTCACTTCCATCACAATACTAACACAGTTAAAGGGGAAATCTCTGCTCTAATTATATGTATATTTAAACAGAAGAATGTTTAGGTTACCTGTAAAAATTTATCCTTCGTTCTTTACAAACTTGGTAAGTTAAGACTACCTTGTTTACTTACTTGCTTTAGTGCTTATCTGGTGGTTCTTTCATTTTAAAATTGCTAGGACTTCTCCCAAGCACTTTCCTGTATGTTATCCTGTACATCTCTTGATTTTCACCAGGAAGTCCTTGCCCGAAGAAGCACTCAAGAGATATTTCTTATGTTGACAGGAATTGCATTGAGCAACAACCCTACTGAAAAGAGCAACTACCATAGCTGCTGCTGGGTGAAGGCTGGGCTCTGGATCCAGATTCCCATATTCACATTTGATCACTAGCTTTGCCACTTGGTGACTTTGAAGCAAAGCCATTTAAACTCTCTTTGGCTGTTTTCCTCATATATAAGTTGGAGATAAATTTTCTGCCTCATGGAATAGTGGATGAATCAAGTGAAAGAATACATATAAAGGGCTCAGACCAGAGTACATAAAGCACTCTCAAATATTAGTCAATATCATTAACCTAATTTTATAGATGAACAAAGATAACTGTGGAGAGATTAAGTGGCGTGCTCAAACCTACACAGGTGGCAGGCTGACGTTATAAGACACGTCTCTTCCAAGTACCACTAAAACATTTAAGATCATGACTAGTAGCCAATTACTGCTGACTCCCAAGTATGTTTGGGCTACTTCTCTTCCAGGAAAATGGCAGGATTACATTTCCCTTTTGCCAACTTGACGAAAACATAAGAGAACGTAAACACTAAGGTTTCTCCCAGGATCTTAGAAAGGGCCCAGACGCTTAAGCTTCATTAGCTTCACAGTAAATTTCCCATTGCCCCTCCTCTTTGCTTTATCTGTGCATTTCCATATACATTCTTTCCACTCAAAATCTGTTCTCCTTTCAGCACTCAGAAAGATTTGTTATTCCTGGGAATTATGATCAACCAAACACTGCATGAATGAATGCTCTCCAGGTAAATGTGGACAGGGAAGGTTGACTGCCACAGCACTATGACAAAGAGATCAGAACAGAGTGGGTCCCTGTGTTCCCACCTCAACAACTCCCAATTAGTAACACGCACTGGAAGAGAAGAGGGATTCAAAGAGGCCAGAGAGTAGTAGAGTGGGAGACCCAATGGACAAGTCTTTCCAACCAAAAATCAAATCTCAGATGCCTGATGAGCTGTGACAAATAGTGAAGGAGAAGGGAAAGAATGAACCAGGATAGACAGAATGTTCTTCTTTTTCTTTTTGTTAGATTATTACTTAGTTTTTAGAGAGAGAGGAGTGGCAGGAGAAGGAGGGAGAGAAACACCGATGTGTGAGAGATACGTCGATTGGTTACCTCTCACACATGCCCCAAGCCAGAATGCCCCTGCAACCCAGGCACGTGCTCTACCGGGAGGCGAACTGTGGAACAACACTCAACCAACGGAGCCACACCAGACAGGGCCAGAATGTTCCTTCCTTACTCAGAATGAAGCTAAATTCATCACAACTAGCAGGGCCCCAAGAGCTTCCACGGGCTCTAGGCCTAATTCAGTTTCTTTCATTCATTGGTAAATGAGGATAATGCTACATAGGCACCTAGTCCTTTCATTTTTCTCTCTGGCTATGTTTCTCCCTTGCCCCAGTTTTCTGGTCCACAGGCCAGAGCATCCGGGTCTGGTGGGAGAGCTGGAACACTCCCCTCCTGTCAGCACACACAGAAAGCAGCGTGAACTATGAACCACCGTAAGCGCCCAGCACAGTCCAAGGAGCTGTCAGTTCTCTGGAGCCCACAGAGGGGCAAGCGGATTTCACGCCACCCTGCTTTGGAAAAGGGGGGCCGGTGGTTTATTTCCAGCACGGTTCTATTCCGCTTTGGTTTGGTTTGGTTCTCCCCTTCCCCGGCTTTAATGTGGGCACTAGTTTCCTCAAGTGTTTGTAAAAACACTCCCAGACAGTTCGCTGGTTACCTTCCTTAACCATCACCCAGCATGAAGACCCTGAGCAGATCACATATTTGGGCCTTTCTATAGAAAATGCAGAAGTATCACAGTTTTCCATTTTGTCTAGCAACCAATTTGTAGGCTTAATGAGCTGTGAGATTCTTCCTCCAGATGTTAAGGTGATCAGAGTCAGAAATATACCTAATTCATCTCTTTATCCTCAGTGCCTTTTGGGCATATAATGGGAATTCAATGTTTATTGAACACGTAGAAAAAGATTGGGAAAACAAGCCATCGTTACAGGTGCAGTACTAATTGTAGCTGCTGGCGAGTCCCGTGTAGGATTAGACAAGGCCACCAAAAGTCAACTAGAGACACAAGAACATGGATGACCCTCCGGAAAAAGTGTGGTGAGTATGAAAGCGAACTCAGAAGGTCATGAACTGTGTGACCCCATTTATGTAGCATTCTTGAAAATAGAAGGGATGAAAGACAGGCTAGTCTTCGCCAGGGGCTAGATTGCGGGGAGGAGAAGAGGGGACAGTTCTGCATCATGATTGTGGTGGTGGCCACAAAGAGCCATGCCTGTGATACAATTGTCTAGAAATGTACACACAGGCACATGAGAATGACTGTGTATATAACCGGTGATGCACTAATGTCAATTTCATGGTCCTGAGATCGTACACGACGCAGGGTGGTAAATTGGCGGAGGAAGGGTAAGGTGTGCAAGGGACCTCCATGTAAACTTTCTTTAACCACTTCCTGTAACTTTATAATTATTTCGAAATAAAAAATTTCAAAGTCAACCTGCTGGTGAGACTACGCTTCCCTGACCCAGCCTATAGTTTGCAGCCCGAGTCTTCCCCGTCCCTGGCTGGCCCTGGGACATCCCTGGCTGGCGGTGGTGGCAGCCCCAGTAAGGCCTTCCCTGAAGTTTACTGAGCTTGCTTAGGGGAGCACAGGGGTGGGGAGTTTGAGCCAAAGGAAGCTGGGGAGACTGGGAAAACTGGGCAGTGGCAGGCCAGGTGATTTGGGCTGGCCTTTATTTTTCAAGCCAGCAGGTGTGTGCCTAAAACTCAGACCCCTGAGAGCCCGGTTCAGGAACTCCCTGCTGCTCCATAGCATCCCTCAGGTGGAAAACAAGAACCTCAGAGGCCAAAAGCACTCAGAAGTTTATTGTTCCCCTGCCCCTCCGCACTCCTTTCCTCCACAAGCAACAACAAACTGTAAGGCGTCTTGCATGCCAAGGAGTTGAATTTTATTCTGTGGTAATGAAGAGCACAGAGCTGGTAAGATGGGAGGAACGAAAAAGATCTACTTTGTCTAGGAGAGGTGTAAGGACTGTACTGCAGATGGAAAACTGGCTTGTTGTTGCAGTCAGCTGGGAGGGAGAGTGGAGCCTGCCCCGAGGTGGTGGGAACAGGGAATTGCAAACATCTGTTAAAAAGGAGCGCTGAACTCTGGCCAGGTGGCTCGGGTGGTTGGAGCATTGTCCCACACACCAAAAGGTTGTGGGTTTGATCCCTAGTGAGGGCACATACCCAGGTTGTGGGTTTGATCCCTGGTCGCAGCACATAAGGGAGACAACTGGTCAATGTTTCTGTCTTCCCCCTTCTTCTTTTTCTAAAATCAATAAAAATAATGCAATTACAGGAAGCACAGAGAGTCCCAAACAAGATGGATGCAAAGCGGCCCTCTCCAAGACACAACATAATTAAAATCCCAAAGGTTAAAAATAAAGAGAGAATCTTAAAAGCAGCAAGAGAAAGGCAGTTAGTTACCTCCAGGGGGGGGTCCCTGTAAGACTGTCAGCTGATTTCTCAAAAGAAACTCTGAGGGCTAGAAGGGATTGGCAAGAAATATTCAAAGTCATGAAAAGCAGGGACCTACATCCAAGATTGCTCTACCCAGCAAAGCTATCGTTTAGAATCGAAGGGCAGAAAAAGAGCTTCCCAGACAAGAAACGAAAGGAGTTCATCATCACCAAACCATTATTATGTGAAATGTTAAAGGGACTTATTTAAGAAAAAGGAGATCAAGTTTATTATTAGTTCAGCAGATGTTATTAGATCAATATATTCATTGCTTGATACCGAAAGATAAGAATGTATGGGTCCTGCCCTGGCTGGTGTGGCTTGGTGGGTTGGGTGCCAGCCTGTGAACCAGAAGGTCACTCGTTTGATTCCCGGTTGGAGCACATGCCTGGGGCGCGGGCCAGGTCCCCAGCTGGGGGAGTGCAAGAGGTAACCAGTTGATGGATCTTTCACACATCCATATTTTTCTCCCTCTCTTTCTCCTTCCCTTTCCCTCCCTCTAAAAATAAGTCAATAAATAAAAAGAATTTATGGGTTGTGCACCTCTTCTACCAGTCACATAAACTTTTTCTCTACCAGTTTTCCCAGTAAAGTTGTATTATGATTTTTGGTTAAACCAATGTTTAGTTTTACATTAATATATGTCTTGAACCTCATAGTGTTCCTATGATGTCCTTTCCTGTACAATATTTTATTTTTAGAGATTTTGTATTTTCTTCAATTTGGCAGTTATCAGAGAAGTCAGAATTAATAAGTATCTGTCCATATTCCAGATTTTGAAATAATATATTTTCATCCCATAATGATAATGTAAAATAATATTATATAAAATATATTATTAAAAGTATAAATGTTAATATAATAATTAATACTGAAAATACTAATTAATATTACTACTAAAATGAAAATAATTCTAGGAGACGTTGCAAAACGCAAACCCTAGAATATCTATATTGAATTGAGTTTATGTCGCCAGTAGGGACAGTGTAAAAGCTTAGGATAGGCTTTGGGAAGGGAGCCAGATTCAAAATAGATCCCCAATTTAAATGTCAGACATAAACCTTTAAAACCTTTAGAAAAAAACATAGAAGAAACTCTTTAGAAACTAGAGCTAGGCAGAATTCTTATACTTAACACCAAAAGCATGATCCCTAAGAAGAAAAATTGATAAATCTGATTTCCTTAAAATGACAAGCTTTTGCTCTGTGGAAGACTTTGTTCAGCTGATGGAATGATAACCTACAGCTAATAGAAAGTATTTGCAAGCCACATATCCAATAAACCACTAGTGTCTAGAATATATAATAAACTCTCAAACTCAAAACAAAAACCAATTCAATTAGAAAAAGAGTAAAAGACGAGAAGAGAGATTTCACAGAAGATACACATATGGTACACATGTACATGAAAAGATGTTCAATGTCATAGTTTTTTTAGGAAATGCAAGTTAAAACCACAATGAGATATCATTACACAGTTATCAAAATGGCAAAATTAAAAAATAGAGACAATACCATATGCTGGGGAGGATATAGAGACACTGGATTACTCATACATTGCTGGTGAGATTGTCAATGGAAAAAGCAGTTTGGTAGTTTCTTTTAAAACTAAAAACGGACTTTCATATGACCCAACAATTGCACTCCTGGGCATTTGTCTCAGAGAACAAAGACTTACATTCAGTTCTGGCTGGTATGGCTCAGTGTGGAGCAACGTTCCGCAGACTGAAAGGTCACAGGTTCAACTCCTGGTCAGGACACATACCTAGGCTGCCAGTCCGATCCCCAGTTGGGGCATGTATGAGAAAGAGTGTGGAGGCCACCAATCCATGTTTCTCTCTCTTTTCAATGTTTTCCCCTCTTTCTGTCTTTCTGTCAAAGCAGTGGAAAAACATTCTTGGATAAGGATAAAAAAAAGAATAAATAAATACATAAAAATAAAAACAATAGTCTTTGTATAAACAAAAAGACTTGCATTCATACAAAGAGCTGTACGTGAATATATTTTCATAAAAGTCCACAACTGGAAAAAACCCAAATGCCCTTTAACCAGTAAGTGGTTAAAGAGAATGTGGTACACACACACAATGAAAGACTACTCAGCAGAAAAAGGAAGAAACTACAGATCTACCTAAAAACCTGGATGAATCTCCAGAGGACTATGCTGAATGGAAAAAAGCCAACCCCCAAAGGTTACATACTGTGTGATTCCATTTGTGTGTCTTGAAATGATGACATTATAGGCATGGGGTCAGGGATGGACACGCCGGCGAGGGGAGTGGGTGCAGCAGCGAAGGTGCCATGGGAGGGACGCTCGCGCCGAGGGAGACGCTCTGTATTTTGACGGTATCACCATTCTGGCTGTGATGTTGTGCAGTAGTTTTGCAAGACATTACCACTGGGTAAATTGTACAAGGATCTGGTTAAAGTGTGCAAGGATCTCTCTCCCTATTATTCCTCACAACTGTATGTGAATCTGCAATTATCTCATGATATAAAATTTTATTTAAAAATATTAACAGGGATATCAGTACACAGGTATTTCACCTTCTTGGTTAAATTTATTCCTAAGTATTTTACACTCTTTGATGTAATTATAAATTGGATTATTTTCTTAATTTCTCTTTCTTATAGTTCATTGTAAGGGCATAGAAATGCAACTGACTTCTGTATATTGACTTTTGTATCCTGCAACTTTATTTATTGGTTCTAACAGTGTTTTGATGGCATCTTTACCTTTTTTTATATATAATACTATGTCATCTGTAGATAGTGGCATTTTACTTCTTCCTTTCTGCTCTGAAGGCTTTTCTTCTTCTTTTTCTTAAAGAGTCTTTAATGTTTCTTATAATCCTGGTCTGAAGGAGCCACTAGTGGTGCTCGAATTGCATGAGACAGGCTCTGCGGTGAGTCCCCAGGCAGGGGCGAGTGCTGCGCACCAGACTGATAGATAGAGGTTAAAACCCAGCGTCAGCGCTGGGACTGAGGCCACTCGGCCAACGTCCCAGGGGTCACCAAGTCTAGCTACCACTCGAGGGGTGCTCACACATCTTTGTGGTTGCGAAGGGTCTCAAGGAGTAGTTAGGGTGAGGCCAGAGGAGTCTGTCTGGCCCAAACATGCCAAGATGTGGCCGTGTGAGGAAGGGCTCTGTACTGGTCAGGTGAGTGAGGGAAAATGGCCCTTGTCCTAGAGACACACAACTCAGTCTGTCCAAGGTTCTGCTGGGAGGCCGAGCTCAGCAGGACAGGGTAGCTGGGAGAGGAGAGGGTGGGGGTAGTGGATCTCCTGTGAGAGGGAGGTGCTGGTCACACTGCGGGAAGGTGAAGGACGTTGCTGTCACCTAAGAGCCACACAACTCAGTCTGTCACTTTGCACATCTTCGCTCTTCCTATCAATCTCAATGTGGCTGCTTCTTTACATCCCTGGTTGTAAGACTTCTCTTCAGCTAGTCTTCAGTTGGTTATTCAGGTTGCTTGCTCTACATGTTCATTGGAATTCCCGTTTTGTCTTGGGAGGCGGCGAGTGTAACATCCACCTACTCTGCCACCATTTGGATCTCCCACAACGCCTTCCCTTCGAGGAGGAATCACACTCCATTGTATGGACGGACCACAATGAGTTCACACATCCATCCATCAGTGGAACACCTGAGTCGCTTCTGTTTTTGCCACCGTGAACAGCGCTGCTGTGAACATGAGTGTGCGCATGTCTCTTCAAGGCCCTGGGATCTTTGAGTGCACACCCAGGAGCGGGATTGCTGGAGCACACGTAGTTCTGGTTTTTTCAGGAACCTCCACACTCTTTCTCACAGCAGGTGCAGCAGAGTATACAAAGCCCCCGGACCTGGTTTCTTGGTAAGAGTATGATTAAAAAGTCAAAACAGGCCACATCCCAGGGCGTAAGGTGTCCAGGATGCGTCGTCTGAGAGCAGCCGTGGGAGCTCCGGGGCTCTGCAGAGGGTCTGTGGGTTCTCAGAGGCCAGGGAGGTGCTTCCCTCTGTGGGCGACTCATGGGTCCCCTGGGATGCGGAGACGGAGCGAGAGCCTGCTGGGGTCACGCAGCCATGATTCCGTCACTGTGTCATGAAACGTTTAGTCCCCTCATGAGTGGCTGATCCTAGCAGATGCCTCCCTCCACTTCTTTCCTAAAAGGGCTGCAGTTCTGTAGAGGCCCCCAAGCAGATTCATGTTCCCTGGCTGCCTGGACAGCACCCTCTCAGCCTTTGTCCCCAGGGCCCGGTGAGCCAGGCTGGCTGGGATCAGTGAAGGATGGGGTGGATAAAGCTCTCTTAGGTGAGTTGAAAATACTGTCAGAATCATTCAGGGTATGTAAAAAAAAATTTTTGTGTGTGTGTCTGTTCCTACTCTAGAACTAAGTAGCCAAAGTATATGCTTAGCACGTGCTCAGGGAAACACAGTCCTGCACTAGGGCCAGGTGCCACCAGCCCAGTGACGGAGGCACCGGGAGGGAGAAGACAAGTCGCTCCCCTTCCAGCAGTGAGCCCATCCCAGCAGTGAGTCCGTCTGCCCAGCTGAGTACTGCTGAGCCAGGAAGGCTTTCGGACACGAAGATGGCATGTTTCTGATTTGTGTTTTTTAATGATCACTCTGATTTATGTTTTATTTGTAGATTTTTAATCTTATTTCTTTTATTTCATTTGTTTTTATATTTTTAATAATTTTTAAAAATTTTAAATTTGAGTTGACATTCAATATTAGTTTCAGGTGTATAGCATAGTGGTTAGACATTTATAAAATTTACAAAGTGGTCCCCCCAGTAAGTCTAGTATGGGGTCTCTTTTAAAAGGTGCGAATCCCATCCTTGAAGGCTTCACCCTCATGATCTAATCACTCTCATAGGTCCCCACCTTTTATCTATTTTTAATTGAATTTATTGGAGTGACGTTGGTTAATCAAATTATATAGCTTTCAGGTACACAATGCTGCAATGCATCATCTGCATAGTATGTGTTCACCACCCCAAGTCTCCTCCCGTCACCATTTATTCTCCCTGTACCCTCTCTACTCCCCACCGCCTTCCCCTCTGGAGATCGTGCTGTGAATTGACATGTGAAATGATAGCTGAGATGTGTTTTGAGAGTAGGTAGGAATTAGACCAGCGATTTTCAACCGGTGTGCCGCGGCACACTGCTAGGTTGCTAGACTTTTTAAAGCATGCACTATCTGATTATTTAGTCAGGGACACTGGTCTCTTTTCAAGGCTTTTATCATTTTTTCTTTTCTTTTTCCCCCTCATTTCTCCTTTTTCTCTTTTCTTAGATGTTTCTAATGAATCGATCATTACATTTCCTAAATTCTGAAATGACCAACAGACCAGAGAAAGACATTTCTTTAGGCTCCTGCTTGTCATTTTTAAAATTTGACAGTCTAAGGGAAAAGGGTCAGTGTCCCTGACTAAACAGGCAGATATTTCATGTTTTAGAAACCTGCGTGGCACACTGGAAGAAAATCGCTCAGACGAAGAGGGTGAGGTGTGCTTCACCTACAGAGAGTGGACACGCAGCCAGGGGGCCAGAGAGATGAGGCCAGCAGACCAGGGCAGCCGCCCCGCAGCGGCCCGTGAGTGAGGGGACAGAGCAGGGGAGCAGAAGACCCTCTATGAAGAAGGGAGGGTGGGGGACAGGTACCCCCCGTGAAGGAAGCAAGGCAGGGGGATGGAAGACTGGGAAGGGGCAGAGCAGGGGGGACAGAGGACCCTGGGAGGGGCAAGGAAGAGGAAACAGCAGACCCTCCATGGATGGGGCAGTATCTCCTGTCACCTGCTCCTCAACCCTTGGCCCTCCTGCACGTCGCCATCCATAAAAGGCCCCCTGCCATCCCCGTCCTACCCCAGTCAGGAAGGGCCCCCTAGGCCCACTGCCCTGCCCTCTCCATGGAGAGACCTCTACCCACCCTTCCCTGTCCCTTCCATGGAGGGTCTTCTGTTCCCCTGCCCCGTCCGTCACTCACAGGTCTCTTCCTGGCATGTGCTCCGGTCTCTGGTCTTCATGTCTCCTGCCTCCGGGCCACGTGCTCAGGTATCTGTCCCTGAAGCACTTGTCTCACCATCCTCATCTGTCTAAATCCTACCTGTGCTCAAATATGATTTCAAATGTCAAATCACAGCATGATCTTTAAAAAATATAAATCAGATGATATTCTCGTGCCTACAAGCCTTCACGGTCGTGATAGCATTTTCAGCCCATCCGAGGGCCCCTAATCCACCCACCCGCCCGGCCCTGCCCCCCAGCCAGCCTGGCTGTCCCTGCCTTGGGGGCACTTGCTGTCCCTTTAGGGGAGGCTTCCCCAGTTGTCCACGTGGCCAGCCCTGTCTCCACAGCCAAGTCTGAGTTTGAGTGTGCTAAGATCTTGGGGAGCCCTTCCCTGACCCTGCGGGGGAGTCACTGCCGAGGTCCCAACCCAGCCCTGGGGGGTATCTCCCTGCACAGGTCACAGAGCTAGGACAGGTCACAATGGTGAGACAGGTCATGGAGGTGAACCGTCCCAGGTGACCCAGGGGGGCCAAGGCAACCAGCTGAGGCTGGATGGAGGGGGACCACGGGCCAAGGTTTTCGGGGTGCCTGGAATCCAGGAGTGGCTTTGGCAGGGACAAGGGAGGCAGCTGTCCCGAAAGGAGCGGCTTCTGCCGGCACCGCCTGAGCAGGGGAAGGGGCTCCCCGGAGCCTCCGGGGAGGAGCGCAGCCCGAGGCACCCGCCTCGGGTTCCTGACCCACAGCTCCTGCGTCGATCCCACACCTCGTGGCGTGGGCCCCTCCGTCTGAGGCCATGTGTTAGGGCCGCGATAGAAAACCAGGATCTTCCGTCCCTATCACCCAGTCGCAGCGCCTAAGCCCGTACCTCTCCCCAAGGACAGCGCCGCTCTAGCTCGCCTGCCTGGCTCTAAGCCCCTCTCGGCACCGGAAACGGGCCTGCGAGGCCCCGCCCCCCAGATCCAGGAGCTGCGAGGCCCCAGGGGAGCAGACGGCGCAGGCGCGTTGAATGAATTCAGCAGTGAGGGGCTCTTCTCCGATTCCATACAATTTCATTTTTGTAATAAAACTGATTCATTAGCCTCTAAATACATATGATTCCTTCCACCTCATTAGAACATCCTAAACAAATAAATTCTCCAACGCAAAATATTATTTTTGTCTGCGTGTGAATTTTTGGTTCAGAGATGCAGCTGTCACTCTGTGAGCTGCCTCATGGCGGGAGAGGGTCCTGGCTGCAGACAGGTCACCCTATGATGTGCCTCCTGTCCCCCTTCCCCACAAGCCAGCCCTTTAGCCTCCAGTGGCCAGTTCAGCCTGGCGTTGATCCCGATGTGGCTGGGGGACCCCCTACCCAGGGTTATGACAATCCTGGTGAACTTATCCCCTCGGGTTTGAGTTTCCGTTCATTCCTTCCTGGGGGACCGGGAGGTGCGGCCGTTGGAAGTGGGGGCAGCTCGCGGGCCGCGGGCTCGTGGCCACAGGCCTGCAGGGGGCAGGCAGTGTGTGGGGCAGCCCCTCCAGAAGCCCCCCGACCAGCCACCCGCCAACAGCAAGACCCCTCCAGTTCCGTTTGGGGCTTCCAGGGACAGCCTCAGAGACACAGTGAGGTCAGGTCATGACAGGGCAGCCTTGCGCCGCTTGCCACAGGGGCTGCTGTGATGACCTTCCTCAGTGGTGGCCCTGGCGGTGAGGGCTGAGCGGGGGACCGAGGGCCTCCAAGCGGCGGGGCTCGGAGGCTGGAGCTGTACTGAGGCGCAAAGTCTTCGGGCACGAGGGGCGGCTCCACCAGGGGGCCGCGTGCCCCGGCCCTGGGGGCGGCCTGGGCGCTGCCCCTCCAGCTCCTGACCTGCCCGGGGCCGTGGAGGCTCAGCGCCACGACTTGACAGGCAGGGCGGCCGGGGACAGCCCGTCAGACAGAAAATACCGCCTGAGACACGTGGATCCGGAAAGAGTCCTTGTTGTCCATCTGAAATTCAAATTTAGTTGCCTGCGCTGTTGACAAGGCCTCCGAGTCCAGGGCGCCGGCAACCCAGCCCAGACTCCGGAGCCTGGGCGGCTCGCGAAGAGTGCGGTGCTCCCGCAGGCTCGGTCTCCCCACCTGTCAGGTGGGCGGGACAGGCAGCTCCTGTGTAACGGAGGCCCCAGCGGCTCAGAAACCGGCTCCCGGCGACCTGAGGGGTGCAGCCAGCCCAGCCCGGGACGGCCTCCCGGCCACGGCCACCAGGGGGCGGCAGCACCCAGTGCTTGAGGCTCCTCTGCGGGTGGGGGCCCTGGCCCAGCTGTCAGATCACTTAGTCACTCAGCAAACGCTGACAGAGCCCATTGGGACAGGAGGGCTGTGGGGACAGGAGTGCGGACCGACGCAGGGAGACCCAGGGCCTGCCACGCCAGGGTGCCCAGGGCTTTGAGGAGGGGCTCCCGGCAGCCTTGTTCCCACACCAGGCTGCTCCCCCTGAAGCTCTTCCTGAGCCCCGCAGGGGAAGCCCGGCCCAGCTCCGCCCTGGCCCGGCTGCCTCGGGCCCAGTGAACAGCCAGTGGGTCTCTGCAGCCTGTCTTCTTGCTCCTCCTGCTGCCGGGAGTGGGGACCTTGCTGCCCCCTGCTGTCGGGAGTGGGTAATGCCCGCCCCGTCACCTGATGAGGTGCCCCTCAGAGTCTGCAGGCCTGGGCTCTGCTCACTGTCTGCCCCCGACTGGGCGCTGGTGGTGGCAGCAGGTGAGGGCCGGGGAAGCAGAGGTGCACCCTCGCCCATCCCCCACCCCTGCCCTGAAGCCAGCGTCCAGGTGCTTGTCTCCACCCACCAGTGCCACCGCTGCCTGCTCCCCTCTCTGCAAGGCTCCCTCTGAGCTCTTCCCACCCCAGGGCTGCCTGACAGGGCGCCTGGTCCCAGCCCCGGCTCTGGCCCCACCTCTAGAGGAGCTGGGGCCACTCCCAGCGCTCGCTCTGAGGCGGAGCGTCATGAGGCAGATCTTGTCCCCCGAATTCCCAGATCCCAGCACCGGGAGGCTCGGTGGGCACGTGCGCCACCCGCCGTTCACTTGCCACCCCAGTGTCGTGCCTGAAGACACCCTTGTCCCTCCAACTGTGGTGCCCGCGAGTCACCTGCGCCCCTGCTGAGGGCAGGTTCTGATGCTGTGGGTCTGGGGTGGGGCCTCAGAGCCTGCATCTGTGAAACCTCTCTGAGAATTAGGTGGTGAAATCAATGCGCACAGGTCACAGCACAGGTGCAACAACCACTTAAAGAGAGGGCTGGACATGTCCCCTCCAAACAGCGACTGGGGTCGCAGGCAGCCACTCTCCACTGCTTTCTGGATGGGGGACATCAGGCAAGGTGCCTAATCTCTGTGAACTAAACCAGTAATTCCTGCCTTGCAGTTCCCTCCGAGAGGCGGAGCAACAGTGTCTGTAAAGAGCCTCAGAAACGGAAGTTAACGTTTCCTCACCTGGCGGACGTCATAACTAAGAACCAAAAGTCTCCCAAAGTGGCCTCAGACTCACCTTGATCCACCCAAATGGGTGTCACTTTATCTCCTCCCACCCCCCGTAGTAAATCCTGCCTCGAGGGCCCTGGGTGTCTGTGGGTGAAACCAGGGGCCGCTCTGGGGGCAGACAGGGACAGAAGCTGCCTGGGCCTGGCCAGCAGTGCTGAGGGGGACAGGACCAGGCTGCCCAGCCCTGGGGCAGGGAAGGAGTGTCTGGTGTCCCAGCCTGGATGGCCCCCAGGGGCCAGCTTGCTGGCTTGGCAAAGGCAGAGGGCAAACCAGCAGGAGCTTAAGTGGGCTTGGGTGTCCTGGCCGCACCCACCCGGAGAGGTAGCTTACAGGGAGGGGCCGCGATGGCAGGTGAAACTGAGCAGACAGGCAGCTATGGGACTGATGGCCACGTTGGGGCACAGGCTCACGCACACGCATGTGCACTCCGCATGCTGACCCCGAAGGGAGTGAGGAACCTAAGGATCTGCAGAAATGGGGTTAATGGGACCTTCCCCTTCCCAAAGCTAAAACACTCTTGCCCTGAAAGGAAGGCTGGGGCAGTGGGGTCTTCCCACCCAAGCTTTGGAATAGGCAGCTATCAGCCAGTCACAGGTCAGCATTCAATGCGATGAAGGCCTCAGACCACAAGGTGGCGCCCGCATCCCACCTCGGGGCCAAGTGCTGAGACCTTGAATTCTGCAAGGAGTCCGAAGAGCCAGCTAAAGGCTGAGCCCGGGGAGCAGAGACGGCTTGTACCGGCGAGGCATCCTGGATCCGTTCTGAGTGTGGGGCGCTGAGTGAGCCCAGTCATGGGGAAAGGGCCCTGAAAATGGAGGGTGTCCCGTGAGAACCTAGAGGTCTGAAAGTGTGTTTGAGAGACAGTTCCCAGCTCGGCTGGGCCTGAACTTGGATTTGTCATGAACACCCTGCTTGTCATTTCACACATCCCAATACGTTTGTTCCAAGAATGCTCCTAGGGTCTGTGGGCAGAGCTGGAGGGAGAGGGTCCTGGGGAGATGGGTATCCGATGCCCCGGGATGGACCTTGTTTGGCACAGAGGACAGCAGGAGCCTCTGAAAGGCTCCAGGCTGCTCCGGCTGCCCGGGAGGGGAGGATGGGGGGGGGGGGGGGTCAGGAGGCAGGGTGACTAGGGAAGAAGTGTGTCCTCAGCGGGGCCACTGGGCAAGGAAGTGGAGCACAGAGGGGCTGTTACCAGAGACGTACCTGGGCTCGGACACTTCTGTCCGGGGCCTCCACTGTCTGGCTCCACATCCTCCCTGGATGGACACAAAAGGGCACCTTCTCCCAAACCAGTGCCGTGTACCACCCTTGACCCTAGGCTCAGTATTCGTGTCCAAGTGTGGCCTCTTTAAGTCCCATCTTTCAAAGCTCTGCTAAGAGAGAGTTCTCGAGCTCACAAGTCAGCCTGTGCCACTGAGGTAGCCAATAGTGTGTGTTCACACCACACTACCTGGTAGCAGTAAGTGTTTTAACCGGAGGCTTCTGCATTCAGTGTCTTAGTCCAAAGGTGTGACCGATAGTGATGATTCAGGCAGGGTGGCTGGCAGGCCTCTCTGTGGGGCTGGCGGGGTATGGGAGGCAGAAGCCTTCTGCAGGCCTCCCCTCATCTCAGAGAAAGAGCCCCGCTGCAAGACCCAGCGAGCTCGGTTTCCTCCAGCCCTAGCACTGCTCTCTCATTCCCACGGCCAGCTCCTGCTCATTTCACAGTGACGGCCCACTGTGACAGACCAGCTGACCTAGAATTAGTGCTCAGCTTGGCCCTGACCCAGATCCCTGCCAGCAGGTGGAAGGTGGTTACAGTTTCAACTCAGAGCAAGGGACCGTTTTGCAGCCCTGTGAGATGAAGTCACTTGCTCAAAGCTCGGTGACAAGTCTATCAGAGCCAGTTCAGAATCATCTCTCCAGCTTTAAGACCGGCGATATAAATGTTGGGATAAATAATTGTTGTTCATTACTTGCCATCACAATTTCAGAAAGAGGAGCAAATTAGCTCAGTCCAGTATGATGGGCATTCAGCAAAATCTAGAGAAGCAACGTAGTGCTTAGCAATCTAGTTCTGATCGCTAAGGATTTTATTGGGATGCTCTAAATTCCATCTGACACTTCAAACATAACCCAGGTGCAGCTCTACAAATTGATCCACTCAACTCCATAGAAGTCAAAAAGAAAGAAACTTTTGCATGGCAAAAAATACTATAAGCAGAGTCAAAATGACATATTGAGGGGAAGTATTTGTAGCATACATCAAAGATAAAAGACTGATATGATTACTATTTAAAGAACTTAAAATTTGAGGAAAAACCAAAATTTCAATAGAAAACTGGACCAAAAAATGACTATGCAATTCAAAAAATGAAATAAAATGGCTTTTAAACGTTAAAAAACTGTTCAACTCCACTCATAACAAGAGAGAGATAAATGGTAACTATACTGAAATGCTATTTTCACCCATTGGATTGGCAAAAATTCAAAAACTTGGTGAGACACCATGTTGGGGAGAGGCTGTGGACAAACGGGCTTCTCACAACTGCTGGCGGGAGTCAGAGCGGCAAAGCCCCAGGGGGACGATGGGACAATGTCGCACAGCGTGGACTCTGAGGAGCTCTTGCCCCAGCAATCCCACTTCTAGGAATCTATCCTGAGGGTGTATTTCCAACAATATGAAAATACATATGCACATGGTTATTCACTGCAAATTTTATGTAACAACAAAATATTGGAAACTCCCTCAGTGCCCCTAACCAGAGATTGCAGAAATTAAATGCGGTAAATCCACAAATGGAGGACAAAGCAGCCGTAAAAAAGAACAAGAAAAAATGCTGGAAACTGTTATGGAATGATTTCCAGAATATATTGTTGAATAGAAGAAATAAAGTGCATACATAGCATGCTATCTTCTGTGTAAGAAATAGAAATAAAATATGTACAAAACTGCATATATTTGGAAAAAAGAAAAGAAACGCAAAAAGGATGAACTAAAAACTTATGGAACTAATTACCTAAAGGTGTGGGTAGGAACAGAGTGGAAAGAAAAGAAGATATTTCTCTGACTAGACCTTTTTTTGTAGTTTCAACAAACTTTTGGAACCTTGTGAATGTGTTACATGTTCAGTAAATATAATTCAATAAGTACGTATGGGGAGGTCAACTCTAAAATTGCATAAAACCCAAACAAAAGAACTGAGCTATGTACAAAATGAATAACATAACTGCACAAGGAAAAAAGAGGAAAAAAGAACTAATTCAATTAGCTTTGAATAGAGTACTTTGACTTTACTACCTCAGTCTAAACGCAAAAAGGAAAAAAAAACCAAAACAATCCTGCAAAAAATCTAGCACTTTACCTAATAATGTTGTGGTTGGCAGAGATACAAATGTAACAATTCCAAAACAGCTTTTGCATATCATAAAACAGAAAGTGAGCAAATACACTGATACTGTCCGGAGCCTGAGTTTTCACTGTGGGAGAAAGGAGATGTGGGTGAGAAGTGGGGAAAGGTTAGTGTGTTTGTTTCCTCAGGCTGTTGGGACAGAGTTCCACAAGCTGGGTGGCTTAAACTACAGAATGTTTGGTTCTGGAGGTTGAAAGTCCAAGACCAAGGTGTCGGCAGGGTGGGTTCCTGGGGCTGTGAGGGAGCCTGTGTTCCAGGCTTCTCCTGGTTTCCGGTGGGTGGCTAGCGATCCAGGCACCCCTTGCAGCATTGCCCTCACTCCCGTCTTCATCTTCACAGCGTGTTCTCCCTGCACATGTGTGTGTCCAGACTTTTCCTTTTCATAAGGGCGCCGGTCATACCATTCTCCATGGACAGGGGCAGTGCTCTCTGGATAAATGAGGGTTTCCAGGGCTGGGAAACGGAAAGTGTGCATTGAGCCTGGAACTTTCTGCTTGGCCTGGAAGTAAGGAAGCGATACTTCCTTCATGTGTCAAATGGACACTGAGCAAGTCCACCTGAGGAGGGTTCTCCCGGCTAGATCTGGGATGAGGTGAGCATTAAAAAGAACAATGACAGTAACGGATTATAACACATTGAATCAATAAGAATGCATGAGTCTATACTGAGTCTAAAAAAAGGAAACATACAAAATAAATTGGGGGAGATGAGAAAGCACTTAACAGTCAAGAGACAACAAATGTAGAAGGGAGGAGGGTTATAACACAAACATTTTGCAACCATCACCATATAGTCGATTCAAACAAAAATACTGAAACCAGTGAGTGAAGGATTGTTGGCTAACCTGATATTTCCAATTTCAAGGTATCTCTGCAAAGAATACATACTTACAAAGAAAATAAAAAGATATCTTTACAGCGGGACATCGGGAGGGCCCCCCTTCCTTAAGCGATTAAAGTGAACACCAGCGGTGGGACAGGCTGACGTCCTGCGCCTCCTGCAGCACTGCGCCCGGATGCACAGGCCGGAGCGCGCCTGCCGAAATGACGGGATCCGAAGCAGATCTCCGGGAAACAAGCCAACAAGTGCGAATACGGAGACTTCTCTAAACAATGGCTTTGCATTCTTCAGGTATGTCAGGGTCATGAAACACCAACAAAAGATACGAAACTTCCGGATTAAAAGAATGGGATATTTTTACAGGACCTTATAAATTCACCCTAAAATTTACACAGAAGGAAAAAGAAAAAAATCCCTGAACAGTTAAATCAACTTTAAAAAAGGAAAGCAAAGATGAAGGATTTACCCTATCACCAAAGCTATTTTAATTAAAAAATAGCACAAAACACAGATCAGTAGACCAATGCAACAGAACAGAGCACTCAGACACACACATGTATATTTGGTAACAATATATGATAAGATGGTATCACTTATCAATAATGAGAAGATAATTTTTTTTTCAGGTAAATGGTATTGGGAAAACAGGTCCAATGTGGGGGAAAAAATAAAACTGGTTCCTTACCTAATATCATTACCCTATTCCAAAGATTACACTGGCATTTTGTAAAAGAGAAACCCAAACATCAGGTGGATATACTCTGTTAAACTCATCAGGAATCAGAGTAAAGGAACCCCAAAGGAAAAACGTCAGTCTCCCTCAGCAGCGGCTGACTAACCCAGTGCCGGAGAGGCCAGGAGCGCGGCGGGGCCCCTCTAGAGAGCCCGGCGGGTGGAGTCCTCCCACCATCCCCTGGGGCGACCTGCGCATTCTTCCTCCCACTCCTTAATCTACCCCAGTGCATGACCCGGCAAGTCCACCCCTGGAGTCCCACAAGGATGCTCTCTGTGGCCTTGTTTGAGGGGTGTTCCTGGAAAACGTCAGCCCAGATATGCGAGGAAGCAATCAAAGACCTCAGAGCATGTTAAAGGAACTGCACAGTCAATGCGAAGAAGCCCCCACCCCCAGGGACACTGGCACCATTAACAAGGATAATAGCTGCAATTAATGAAAACAATCAAACGTGTTTATATTCAGGAGTTTATAATGACACCAAAACAAAAACAAAAAACCCCAAGCACAAAGTATCGATTATGCCCAGACAATGCTAGGAAACTGCATTATTATTTTGAAAGCAGATAAATAAGGAGAAAGAATTAAGCATTTATCCTGCTTTCTTAATATGGATTACATCTTAGAGTTTAACCAAGTAGGTGATGAAGGGAAATCTCTACATACTTGTATATATTCCAACTAACAAACAAAGGAGGAACGAGAGAAATGAACGGATCACTGTTATGGACTGAATTTTGCCTCCCCCCCAAATTCATATGTTGAAGCCCTACCCCCGCAGTGTGACTGCATTCGAAGATAGAGTCTGTCAGGAGGGAATTAGGGTTCTATAAGGTCATAAGGGTGGGGCCCTAACTCAGTGGGCTAGTGGCCCTCCAAGAAGAGGAAGAGATGTCAGAAATCCCTCTCTCTCTCTCCCTCTCCCTCCTCTTGCTCAGAGAAGGAGGCCATGTGAGGACACAATGAGAAGATGCCACTTGCATACCAGGGAGAGAGGCCTCACCAGGAACCGATGCATTTCTGTTGTTTATGGCGTCCGGTCTATGCTGTTCTGTCATCGCAGCCCAGGCACACTAACAACAGCACCATATTTCAGCCCTTAATGAACTGCAGACCTGGGCAACGATCATCAATGGCTGGTAACACCACAAGAGAGAAAGATCAGACCTGTGTACCTCCTAATGTACCACTAGGAAGTCAGCTTGCCAAGCCAAATGAAAAACCAAACCAACCAGACAGAACATGATAAAAAAAAACACACACACACAACAACCCTGAGTCTAATTAAAACTGTAGCTCTAGTATTGGGTTGGTCAAAAAGTTTGTATAGTTTTTTCCATAAAATAAAAGATCTATTTTTCATTTTCACCAATAACTCTATTGATTTGGATATTTTGAGTATGTTGGCTATCTCCTGTGAAGTATAATGTTAATTGTTCTCAATTAACGTCTTGATTTGATCGCTATCCAATTTCAGCTGGTCTACCCAACCAGCATGAAACTTTGCAAACCACTTTTGACACATTTGACCAGTCACAGCACCTTCTCCATATAGTATACACATCTTTTTTTTGCATATCAGTTGCATTTTTACCTTCCTTGAAATAATAAAGCACAATATGCTGAAATGCTGCTTTTCTTCTATCTTCAATATTAAAATGGCTACACAAAAACTCATCAATTTAGATTTTTTTTTTAATGCACACTGATATGACAGCAGTCACAGTACACTCTAACAAAATTGTTTCAAATGAAGTTAAAGACCACTAAGCATTACTAGTGCCACTATATGGAAAAAATCAAACAAACTTTTTGGCCAACTCAATAATTTACATGAAATACTAGGGACAGAGGAACATATTAACTAACACCACAGATACAGTCAGTGAAATCCAGAGTGTGGGAAATTTGACAAGATCTGGTTTCTTCATAAAAAAAATTACAAGGAAAATAAGAGAAACCCATACAGATTAAAAGAAATTGAGGAAACAGCAATCACAATGTATGGACCTCATTTGAATCTCAAGCCAACAAATAAACCTTAGCAAAAAAAAAAAAAATTAAGACAATCAGGGAAGCATGAACACTGATTTGGTTTTTAATAATATTAAGGAATTATTTTAAATTGTGTTTATGTGTGACAATGGTCTTAGGTTTATTTTTTTCTAAAGAGTCTTTATCTTTTAAAGATACATGCTGAAATATTTACAGATGAAATAATACGTCTGAGATTTGGTTTGAAATCACGTAGGGGGTTAAGAAATGCGAGGAGGAACAGAAAACAAGACTGACCAGGAACTGGTACTCGCTAAAGCTGGATGACGAATACATTAGGTGCTATACTATCCTCTCCACTTTTAAAAGCTTGAAATTTTCTATAATAAAATTTTTTTGAGTACTTAGTATTTTAAAAAGTAATAAACAAAATGAGATTTTTTAGGCTGATCTTAGGTACATTAATAACTTACATAAATATACAAAAACCCCACATATTTAACGAGAACACAAACTGATATACATCTAACATGCTAGAGTAGTTGGTGGGGGAAGGGAGGAGAGGGAGTAGGGAACGGGAACAAAGGGGATTCATTAATTACTTAAATAAAGCTAGAGAGGGGCTTTGTAAAGACCGATGCTGACTGTTAACCACAGACTAATGAGCGGGTTTAACACCCTCCTGTGCACCTGAGGTCCAAGGACAGAGAAACTGGGGAGGAGGAAAAGCACAAGGATGCACTAAAAATCATGTGGCTTCACTACCTAGAGAGAAGCATTGTTAACATTTTGGTGTTTCCCTCTCTCTTTTTTTCTGTACCTATATCAAGCTATCCTTTTCTTTTTGCTTGTTATCTGGCTTTGGAGATACATGGAAATGGGTCAAAATTCTGGATTAATCATTTTACGAGGGATGTTTTCTTGGGCAAGTTGCTTCCTCTGGTCCATTTCAGTTTTCTCGTTCTGAAAGCAGTAGTTACCACGATCAGCCTCTTAAGGCTGTGTGACGATGACATGAAGTCATCGATGTGAGAAAGCACGTCATGTTATAAAAATTCCACTTGCTCGTCCTTTTAGAAGAGGTTCGCTGGGGTGGCTCTCCTGGCTCTTTGCAGACAGAGGCAGTAAACACTTGTCCAACTGAATGGAATTAAAAAACCCGAGAGAGCCAGATGTCACGTGTGGTTTCTCATCTCAAGGCATCTCCCTCTGTTGCCAGGATGCAGGTGATGACAAAAGGTAGGATGTTACTACACGCGTGGTATTTCTTTCTGTGTTCCGTTCTCCTCAGTTCCATGGGCGAGGAAAAGAAATTCACTCTTTTTGAGTTGTCCAGTTCACATGGAATGCTTTCCTTCATTATTGGTAGCATTTTCCAGGGAAGAGTGCAAAGATGTGGAAATCGACAGAAATATAATGTTTTCAAGACATATTCAGAAAGGGCCCCTGGTTGCTGGGAATGGGGAGGTTCACTCTCCAAGGCCCAGAGGCCCCTGGTAGTTTCCTGTCTTCAGAGTATGTGTCACATGAGTTACTCTGGAAGTCACCACGCAGGGCCAGGTATCATTGTCTTGAGCACTGCTGGATGCTGGCGCAGAGCAGGACTGGTTTGCAAACTGGACATGCCCACGTCTCAGGTGGCTTCGGGTGCCCAGGTAGGGAGCTCCTGGGTGGCACACTGGGCTCACTAAAGGTCTAACGGTCCAAACGTGTCGTCAGTTCGGGGCGCGACACACGTCGTTTGGAGAAATCAAGTGCTCTGCTGGCATTTGTGAATCTGGGACTTAAGAAGTTTCTCGGACGCAGGCCTCATGAGTCTCAAGGGCCTGGTTGATGACTGGCCAATCTGGACCCATGCTCTTCCTTATCCCGAGGCTTCCACCGGTGCTTCAGGCAACAGAACAGGGATCTTGGTTTTGTTTTTCTACCCAGGCTTCGGTCTTAGGAGGATGCACCAGCACACGCAGGAGCACGGGCTATCGAAACACAGGGCACGCAGCAGGGTCCTCTGTGCCTCTCTGTTCCCTTCACGGACCAGGTCCCCAAGTGCAGAGAGGTCGAAGGACTCGTCCGAAGTCGTGCAGAGGAGAGTCAGCTCATGCCATGTGGTTCTGGCTTTGGGGAGACAAACGGTGAGCTCAAGGCCACAGGAGCGAACGTCAGAGGGCTGCTCCGGAATCCCAGACTAAGTCCACAGGTGAAGTCACGAGGTCAGAACGCTGGCTCCCCGGCCCCTGCTCCCGCAGGCAGCTGGGGGCAGGGCGGGTGAAGAGCTCAGCCTCAGCTCAGGAGGGCCCAGGTCCCGCCCCTATTTATTTATTAATTTAATAAATAAATGCATTTATTGCTGTGTGAATTAGGGAAAATTATTCCACTTCCCTGTTCTGGTTTTCTTCTTAGGGAAACGTATTCCCCTGTAGAAGTGTTGTACAGTTTGAATGACTCAGGGCGTACAAAGGTGAGCAGCACGCAGACGGGGTGTGCGTGCACAGCGGCGGCCCGCAGCAGGCGCGGGGACGCCTGGACTCCCGCCCCCCGCCCGTCCCCCTCGCCCCCCGCCCCCCCCCCCCCCGGCCTGCCTGTCTGGGGTGGGAATCTCTCGGCTCCTCTGAGCCCTGCTTTCCTCCCTGCACCCCGGGGTAGGGAGCCCCACCCCATCACAAGGTAACGTGTTGGGGGGAGCATTTTGCGGAGGGCTAAGCACAGGCCCAGTGCTATGGCTCTATTGGCGGTGACCTAGTCTGACTCCATCGTTCCACGGAGGAGGTCACAACATGGCACCCCAACATATGCCACTCTGGCACCTTAACTATTTTGCGTAAAAGACTTGAAAATTAGCGGGTACACCCTGGTTAGGTTGCTCAGCTGGTTGGAGCGACAACCTGTAAACCAAAATATTGCGGTTTTGATCCCCAGTCAGGGCGCATACGTAGGTTGTGGGTTCAGTACCCATTTGGGGCATGTATGGGAAGCAGTTGATCCATGTTTCTCTCTCACTTTGATGTTTCTCTCTCTCTCTCCCTCCCTCCTTCTCTCTCTAAAAAATCAATAAAACATGTCCTCAGGTGAGGATTAAAAAAAAAAAAATTCAGCAAGTGCAAGCACACTCTGACCTTCCTTCTTTTTCTTAGAAACAGGAGATGAAATCCCCACGTGGAAAATGCCCTCCCCATCCCAGAAAGGAAGTCCCAGCCCTGTCGCCAAGGGCGGGGAGCTCAGACAGAGAGTCCTGCACCTCCTTGAAGTGACTCTCATGTTCCTCTCGCCTCTCCACATACTTTAGTTACTTTTGACACCTGCCTTTCTTGGTTTTTATTTCCGTATGAGGACTCCTATGACAAAGAAAACTTCTATTAAATAAATCTGCATGCTTTCCCCCATGGACCTATGTCACTTTAGTTTTCAGGCTCAGCTGAACATCCTATGAGGGCAGAGGGAAATCTCGCCTCACCTACAAAAGCAAAGCCTCAGAGGTCCCATGGGCCTGCTTTCCCTGCGGCTCCATCTGGCTGGTGCATATGCCTCCCCATCTGTGAAATCGCTGTCTGAGGAGTCAATTCAAGTCCCGAGTCACCCCACCCTTCCACAGGCCCCCCCGCCAGCTGAGCTTCCATCAGTTCCTGCACGCCGGGGTCATGGGTGCCTGGGGACCACTATGATGTGACAGCACCATGTCACGCAGGCAGGGTCCCCATGGCAGGGTGACAGCAGGGGAGCTGGGAAGCTAAGCTGGCAGGGATGCTAAAATCTGGGGACTTTGGGGCGGGAGGGAGGCTGGCCTGATATGCTCATATTGTTGATGGAGAAACCGAGGCCCAGAGCGAAGAAGGAACTTACCCAGGGACACGTGCCCTGGTGGCAGCACTGGGATTGGCATTCTGGGTGGCAGTCCTCACTCTTCCCTGCACCGCACACCCCTGCACGGAGAGTTCTGCTGAGCACAGGCTGCTCCCCGGATGTGCGCACGCTGAGCACTCAAAGGCTGAGCCCTCAGGCCTGTCCTTGCCTAGAGTCAAGAGTGCAGGTCAAGAGTGCAGGTTCCTGTGGTCGGTGTTTTACACCCAGAGCTGCTTAACTTTGGTGGCTTATAGAGATATTAATGTTACTACTATTGCATATTATCTCTTGGTACATTGCATTACTGTTTAAAAGTACTTTTCCCTAGATGGTCTTGTTTAACTCAACAATCCCACAAGACTGGCATTACGGTTTTCGTCCTTAGATGAAGTTGGTCACTCAGCCAGTAGTGACTGATATCCAAGGGTCTCTCCTCTGGCCATAGAGGCCTCAGGAGGCCCAGTCTCGTGGACATCCCAGAGCAGAGAGGGAGAAAGAGAGGCAGAGAAAAAGATCAATGTCCCAGAGAGACATTGATGGGCTGTCTCTCACGACCCCGACTGGGGACCTAGACCTGGCCTGCAACCCAGACATGTGCCCTGACCAGGAATCAAACCGGCAACCTATTGGATTGCAGACTGGCACTCAGTTCACTGAGCCATACCAGCCAGGGCCAAGAGGCTTCTTTAAGAGTGAGGATTTGTCTTTAATAATAATAATTTTAAAAGTCCAGAAGCTTGGGCAACACAAGGTCCACCCCATCTTTCCACCTCTGGGCAGCAGATCTCCCTTCTTTCCTCCGTCTGCTTGGCCTGGTTCCTGCCATCACGCTTCCCACAGCTGTGATGGAGCCGTGTGGCCAGCGTCTGGAGACCACTTCACAGCCCCGGTCTTGGCTGGGCAACGGGCTCTCTCTTCGTCTGGAAAGACTCTCTTCCCCAGCAGTAGGGGCATCTCAGGGAAGGAAGACACTGAAGCGTGCACAGTTGTGCTCACAATCATCCACGGAGGGCCAGCTGCGCCAGGCTCTGCCGAGGCGGGTGGAGCAGAACGGGACTTCCTGCTTCCTTTGGGCAAGCCCGGCTGAACCAATATTTGTTCTTACATGTTTAAACTTCAGTCACCTTCAGAGTACTCTCCATTTGATGCAATGCCCCTATCAAGACATTTTTTTCCCACTGCTCAAAACGGTTTTCAAACTCATCGATTCTGATGCCTTTTAGTGCTTCTGCTATTTTCTGTTTCACCTCTTCCACATGGGCAAACCATTTCCCTTTGAGGTCTTTTTTCATGGGGGGTGGTGATAATTGCCCAGGGCAAAATTGAGTGAATAGAGAAGGTGGGACACAGGGGTCATGTCATTTTTGGTCAAAAATTAAACTTGCTAAACACTCAGCACAGTGTAGGCAGATGCACTTGTAAATCAGCCATCATGAAACGGGCAAATTCACTGAAAGAGTCTTAAAAAAAATTCATTGAAGCTGAACACAGCCTCTCACAACAACACCAGCTGGTATACTGATACAGACGGTTTCCTAGAACACTCACCTAGAGGGGGAAGCCTGTACTGCAAGGGGCCTGTCCTCCAGAAGACAATTCTGGAGGACCCTCCAGAGGTAATTTGGGGGTCTCTCCTCATATATCAGTGAAACAAAATAGAGAGCCCAGAAATAAACCAACACCTTTATAGTCAATTAATATTTGACAGAGGAAGGAAGCACATACAATGGGCTAAAGACAGTTTATTCAATAAATGGTGTTGGGAAAATTGGACAGATTTGTGCAGAAAAATGAAACTGGACCACCTTCTTATGCATTTTACCATATTAATGGGTCCTTGTAGAAGAGTCACAGTCCCAATACACAGGTGCTGCTACTCTAAATCATTTACGTTGTCCCTTCTAGGTTTTTCTTTGCATTTTTTCTTTAGTTGAAATCATTTCCTCAACATAGTTTTGAATTGTTTTTCTCTTTAACTTGTATTTTATCACACTCATTTGGAGTGGGTTGGACTCCAGCAGGAAGTGAGGGTGTGTGACTGGGGAGTCCTGGGCCAGGCGCACAGATAGGGGAGGGCGTGGGGCGGGGCAACGCAGGCAGAGTCAGGGAAGGGCGAGGAAGTATTCGAGGCTGCCCTGTACCTCTGTGAGGGGCTGAGATTTAGCGAGGGGTCTAGAAAGACATTTAATTAATGTCAGATGGTTGAGAGCTTTTAATGACATACTAAGGAATTTGTAGTTTATTTCATTCTCATTAAAGAATAATATACTTTACATTGTACTTATTTAGAAAAATACAAATGAGAACAAACATTCAGGAGTAATTCAGCATCTCACGGAGGAAGGATAATAAGAAGCTAGGAAAATTCCCTGGCAAGTGGAATGGTGGGCAAAGGTAGGGGGTAGTGGGATATCTGTAACAGCATCAACAACAAAAATAAAGAAAAAAAATGGAATGGGGAAACTGAGACAGATAACTGATAAACTGGCCAAGCAGTTTACAGCCAGATACAGAAGGTCACCTCCCTGGAGACGACATCCAGGCCTCGGTTGTGTTTCAGCCCCAGGCCCAGAAAAGCAGCAAAGCCAGGTGGGCAACCCCAGGACCAGCTGCAATGACTGAAGGCCCCTGGCCCTGTCACTGACCAATCAGTGGAGACCATGTCCCTGAAAGACCACACCTGGAAAGCTGACGAATATTCTATTGAGATCTCCCCTAAGACCTCCCCTAAACTCCAAACCTTTAAAAACCCTTGAAACAGAGGACCCAGAGAGCACTCACTCCCCCTCTGGGGAGCACGTCTGTGCCTTTCCCGTCCCCCTCTCCTTCCCCCTTTTCTTCCTCCTCTTCTTCCCCCACAGGCACACGTCTCCTAAACCTTCAGGGTCCCCACAAGCCTTGCAACCAGGGAAGCAGCGGGCAGCAGCGGCCTGGTGAGAACATAGCATCATCTGTGCGGTCAGCCAGCTCAGGTGTTTCCAATTCTTCCCTTTGTAAACTGATACGATGTTCTTTGAGCATGTCCCATAATTATTTTCCAATAAAGGCTTTTGAACACGGGGTATGGCATAAACAGAGCCATTAATGTGAATGTAAAATCTTAACCATAATTCAGCAAACCACAGTCCTTAATGAACCAATTTTCTTTTGCTCACTTTTAGGAAATGTAGGAAAAACTCTATCCCTCCCACTCATCCCCCTCTTTTCCTCCCTACCACCCAAATGCACACACACGCACACACAGAATTATGAAACAGATATAAATTTAACAAATATGTGCAATAGCTGTGCTCTGAAAACTATGAAAACATCACTGAGAGAAAATGCAGGTGAGTGTGAATGGGAAGCTGTGCCCACTCAAGGACTGGAACACCCAACGCTGTTAAAGTGGCAATTCCCCTCCCCCGCCACCGCCCCGAGTGGTCTATAGATTAAACACAATGACATTCACAATATTACAGAGTTATTCTGAGAAATTTAGAAAGAGAAGTTTTGGAATTTGTGTGGAGATGCAAAACATATAGACTAGATAAAACAAGAGTGAAAAAGAGCAGAGCTGGAGGACTTACACTGTGGGTTTGCAAAACTCAAAGCTAACAGTAACCAAGCCAGGACAGTATTCAAGTAAAGGTCGGCACATACAGCAATGGAACAGAATAGAAAGTCCATAAACAGACGTACACATATGTATGGTCAATTGGTTTTCTAGCAAAGGTGGCAAGACAATTAAATGGGGGAAGGATAATTTTTTCAACAAAAAGTGCTGGAATAATTGGTTGGCTAGATGCACAAAAATGAGCTAACACTATAAGCCTACTTTAAAAAAAACAGGAGAAAATCTTACTGATCTTGGGTTAGGCAAAGACTTCTAAAATAGAATATGAATCCTGTAACCAGACCTTACCATGGACAGTCACAGCGAGGACTCACCTTGGCCGGACTGTGAGGCCTATGGTCTGAGCTATGCTCCGGTGGTCCTGTTCCTGGAAGGGAAGGAGGAACACGGCCTGGTTCTGCCACTTAACTGCGATCTCTTCACTTAAGAGTTTGGAAAGCTCCTGAGGTCTTTAAACCAAATTCTGAGTACCTCATACAAATCTCAGGAGGTCGTCTGACTTCTGGCTGCTGATGTCCTTTGACGAGCCAACTTTGTGTCCAGAGGACTTGCTCATTCATCCACTCACTCACTAAAGAAACTGTATGAAACACTTACTCTGTGAGGAGAGAGGGCAGGTTCTTTGTTGTTGTTGTTTTTAAAATTTTGTTTATTTTTCAAGAGAGGAGAAGAGAGGAAGAAAAACATTGATGTGCGAGAGAAATATCAGTCTGTTGGCTTTCGCGTGCCCCCAACCGGGAATCTGGCCTGCAACCCAAGCCTGTGCCCTAACCAGGAATGGAACCAGTGACCTTTCACTTTGCGGGACGTTGCTCAACCCACTAAGCCACGCCGATCAGGGTGAGAGCAGGCTCTCTGGAGCAAGCAGAACCGAGTTAAGATTCCCCCTCTGCCTCTTGCTGGCCACATCACCTGATGACCCCCTGAGCTTCTGTTTTGCTTCCTGTGTGAGGAAGGGAGAATGATTACCTCCCAGCTCAAGGACCAGATGACCCGGATAATGGGCCTGGCCCAGTGCCCCACATAGTACGTACCCAGCAAGTATCCGCTCCTTTTCCCTCCTCTCCAGGACTCCGCAAACCACAGGGCACTTGGGCTTCAGTTAGGGACAGACCAGGCCCCAGGCCTTGGAGCATTGGTGGCCCATCCCTGGGGAGGTACCTGATTTGCTCTCACCCCGAGCAGAAGTGCTCAAGCAAGCCCAGGGAGGAAGGGGTCCCGTGTGTGTGTGAGGGGTCAAGGATGGCGCTCGCTTTTTTGGAATATCCTTGTGCTTTGTGATTAGCATGTAATAGGTTTCCAGGAAGCTTTGAAGATAACAATATGTCTCTCTTTGCTTTCAGCTGATGATCTTGAAGTGATACACTTATGTTTGTAATGATATTCGGAGACTCTCTCAAGGAGTCAAGACTTGTTCTTATTTTTTTAAAAAAATTGAACCCCAGCTAGTGTGGCTCAGTGGATTGAGCGCCGGCCTGCAAACCAAAGGGTCGCTGGTACGATTCCCAGTCAGGGGTACATGCCTAGTTTGTGGGCCAGGTCCCCTGTGGGGAGGCGTGTGAGAGGCAACCACACATTAAAAATACTAAGAAGCCTGGTTGTGAAAATTAAAGCCGCAGAGAGGAGTGCACCAGGAGGCAGTCTTCGCAAGGCCTTCTGCTCGAGCTCTGCCTGTCTTGTGAGACAGATGGGCGGAGTGATGCAGTGAATTAAGCCTGATGCCAATCGTGGCATTTGAATCTCACTTTTCAGTTGTCACAGCTTTGACAAAGCCTTGGCACACCCATTAGCCTGTTTGTACCTGACAGTCTCAGAAGGGGTTTTGGCGACGCTATTCTCTCTGGGCTGCAGGTGAGAAAGTTGAGACTCAAGGAAGTGACTTGTGCGGCTCACAAACCTACCAGCTAAATTTCAGGGCTGAGTTCAATCCACTTCCCTGAGTACAGAGTCTCTGCTCTGTTGTCTCCTTGAAATACTTAGCTTTCCCCAAACATATAGCTGAGTTGTCCTGGGCATCAGAGGGTCCGGGGGAGGGAGTGGGACCAGCTCGAATGTGGCCACAGCCAGGAGGACTGGTGGCCACATTCCTGGAATTCCCAGGGCCTGCTCACAAAAGAATAGTATAGCTCCTAGGGGCAGCCTCGTCAGGGACCAGATCTGTCCCTGTGACCTGGTCAAGAGCTTCCTCCTGCAACTCTCCCCTCTCTCTCAGTAACTGGTATTTCGTTTCTGTTAACCTACAAATATGCCGCAGAAGTTCACATTTTTAACCTTCTCCATAGGGCCTTTCAGTCCTGCCCAGGTCTCCGCTCTTCCTTTCAGCAAAACTCCTGCAGGCGCCGTCTTTCCTCACAGCCTACCCCTCCTCTGTCCTGCCTGAGACCCTCTCCAGGGGACCGCGTGTCCTCACCGCTTCACCGAGCACGACTTGCTAAGACCTGAGCCCAGCTCCCCCTGCTCTAGCTAGCATTCGCCGCCATTCCTTCTTTCTGGAAACCTTTTTCACGTGCCGCTGGTCACCACACTGGCCCTCCTCCTTCCTCACTGGCTGCTCCTTCTCTGTCTTCTTCACCAGATTGTCCTGACTCCTGCTTGTTCCAGCGCCCACGCCTCAGCCCCGGGCTCCCTCCTCTGCTCTGCAGGATGCTCTCACTCCTCGGGCGCCCTGCCCTCACTTAGTCCAGGGCTTTAAGTCTCATTTGTGCACTATAACTCACAAATTTGCATTTCCAGCCAGACAGCTCCTCCGAATTCCAGGTTCATTTGTCTGACTTCCTATCCGTTAACTCTTTTCTTATTTCTAACATGGACATCAAACCTAACATGTCCCGGTGCTGATTTCTACCCGCAAACCCGCCCATAACCGTCTCAGTGAAGGGCTCTGCCACCCACCGCACCCTCAGCCTTCACGCCTCTTCACTCCCACAGCTGCACCCAATCTAGTGTTGGCCCCACCTTGAAAGCACTCCTATCTGTTGCTCTCGGTGCCCGTGCCCAAGGGCGCTGCATCTGGGCTGCATTCCTGTAAGGCTCCCTGTTAGTCATCCTCACTCCACCCACACAGAGGCCTGAGTAACAGAAGTCAGGCCGCGTCCCTCCTCTGTTCAAAATCCTGCAATGACTTCTCAGCACGCCTCGAATTAAACTGAAATGCGTAACTCTGGCCTTGGAAAGATCTCTGAAATACCCACATTTAACAACTGGCAGGGGAATATATATTCATGTATAAGTTTCCATGTAAATAAAGAACTTTAACTATATTCTGTTCTATTTTCTAAATAAGCCAAAGTATATCTTTTCATCTATGTAATAAAACTGCTTACAAAATGATGTAAGCTGTTACAGAGAGCACCTGTCAAGCCAGTCTAATAGTTTCTAGGTCATTTTTTGGTTCCCAGAAGTTATTGGTGTGATCTTTATTTGATATATACTAATTAAATAATGCCTCTATTGCAGCTATGATTTGACTGAAGGAAATGCAACAAACTCTTCCAATAACTTTCCCATTAAATCAGTAGCCACTAGGTAACTTGTAGACTCAAAATAGAGAATATCTCTTGGTAACACCAATATTTTGGGTAATGTATTGTCTGTTAGTGTGAAGTGAGAGCAGTCATATGCAAACATTTTCTGCTTCTCACAGCGCCGTCTGAGGTGCTTACACAGCCAACGCCCTTCTAGCTCAGTCACAGAAATCTCTGGGGGGGCGCCGTACTTAATGATGTCCAGCCCGGTCCCTGTGGAGGAGGTCATGGCAGGGCAGCCGCAGCTGCGCTTTCTTGGCCAGGCGACTTGGTTTTGACCCCGGCTCAGCCGCTACATCAGCTTCCAGTGACCTCTCTTTGTGCCAGTTTTCTTGTCTGTAACATGGGGTCGATGATGATTATAACACTCAAATGAGTTACCATGGTCAGGATACCACCTGGCTCAGAAAATGCTAGATGCGCCGTAGCTCTCACTTTACTAAGGAAACCAGTGTTGTCGGGGTCCTTGGCCAAGGCTTGCTGCGGCTGTAACAGGCGGTGCCCCGATGGAAGTGCGGTTCAGTGAGCAGGGGAGAGAGAGCGCTGCGCCCTGGCATCCTCGGGCCCTTCCCGTGTGGGCCTCCCTCCTGTTCTCACAGTAGAGGCCTGCGTTCCTGCCTCTGCCCGTAGGCTCCCGCTGCCCTGCTCTGCTGTCCGCCAGGCTCTCCCCTGCTCGCTCTGAGCCAAGATCCTGTGACAACCGTCACCTGCCCAGGCAGGCATGGGTTAGTGGGCAGGGCAAGGCAGCCGCAGCTGGCTGGCCCCGCTCCCCTCCCTGGTGGGAGCCAGTGATGGTGGCCAGGAGATGGACCTACACAGGATGCACGGCCCAGGCGGTATGGGTGTACTGGCCACGCATCACACCTCTGGGTCTGGGACACCCAGCAGCCGGGGTCTGGCCCAGCGTGCTGACCTCAGAGCCCATGACTCTACCTTTCACCCGTGACCTCTGGCTGCACAAGCTCCCTTTTGTTCCTCATGCACACCCAGCTGGCTCTGCCCCCGGGCTTTCTCACTTTCCCTGGGGTGTGTTCCCCATACTCTTGCCGGGCTCCACCCACCCTCAGAGAGGGCTCCCTGATGGCTCTACAACAATTCCGTGCATGTCACCCATATACCTCTCCAGCATTAAAATGTTTGTCACTCCCTAGTGTCATATTTGTTAAATGTATTTTTTTATTATACTATTATAGTTGTCTTAACTTTTCCCCCTTTGCCTCCCTCCACCCAGTACTATCATTCCCTCCAGCAACCCCGCCCCCCTTAGTTCATGGCCATGGGTCATGCATGTAAGTTCTTTGGCTTCTCCATTGCCTATATTATTCTTAACATCCCATTGTTTATTTTGTGCCTACCAATTTGTGCTTCTTAATCCCAGCACCTTTTTACCCACTTTCCAAATGATATCTCTCCAAATGATTTCCATATCTATGATTCTGTTCCTGTTCCATTTGTTTGCTTAGTTTGTCTTTTAGATTCAGTTGTTGATAGCTGTGAATTTATTGCCATTTTAATGTCTATAGTTTTGATCTCTTTTTTCTTATATAATTTTCTTTAGCATTTCATATAATAGTGCCTTGGTGACAATGAACTCCTTTAGTTTTACTTTGTCTGGGAAGCCCTTTATCTGCCCTTCCATACTAAATGATAGCTTTGCTGGGTAGAGTAATCTAGGTTGTAGGTCCTTGCTTTCCATCACTTTCAATACTTCTTGCCAGTCCTTTCTAGCCTGCTTGTTTTCTTTTGAGAAATCAGCTAACAGTATTATGGGAACTCATTTTTAGGTAATTGTGTGCTTTTCCCTTGCTGCTTTTAAGGTGCTCTCTTTATCTTTAACCTTTGGTATTTTAATTATGATTGTGTCTTGGTGTGGTCCTCTTTGGGTCCAATTTGTTTAGGACTCTCTGTGCTTCCTGGGCTTGTATGTCCTGGGCTTGAATTTCCTTCACCAAATTAGGAAAGCTGCCTTTCATTATTTTTTTCAAATAAGTTTTCAATTTCTTGCTCTTTCTCTTCTCCTTCTGGTGCCCCAATGATTCAAATGTTGGTACATTTAAAGATGTCCCAGAGGTTCCTAAGCCTATCTTTGTTTTTTTATTTTGTTTTGTTTTCTCTTCCTGCTGTTCTGATTGAATGTTCTTTTCTTTCTTGTGTTCCAAATCGTTGATTTGATTCTCGGCTTCATCCTTTCCACTGCTGGTTCCCTGTAAATGTTTCTTTATTTCACTGAATGCCACCTTCATTTCTGTCTGTGTCTTTTTTATGCCATTGAAATATGCCTTGAGTTCCTGGAACATCCTGATAACCAGTGTTTTGAACTCTGCATCTGATAAGTTGCCGATTTCCATTTCATTTAGTTCTTTTTCTGGAGTTTTGTTCTGTTCTTTCATTTGGGCCACATTTCTTTGTCTCCTCCTTTTGTCAGCTTCCTGGTGGTGGTTTCTGTGTATAAGATAGAACTGCTTTGACTCTCTTAGTAGCATGGCCTACTGCAGAAATGTGCACCTGTTAAGTAGTATGGGGCAGAGCCTTAGGGAATTGCTGTGTTGGGGCAACCCGAGTCCCCGCTCTGTTGCTCTGTGTGGGGAAGGCGTGCAGAGGGGACAGTGCCGCTGCCCGGCCTCTGGAGTTTTGCCCGGGAGGAAGCTGTCTCCTGGCACTCGCACTTCACTTTCCTCTATATGCCACTGAGGCCCTTCCAGCTGTTGCACTGGTGCTGAATCCCAGAGCGGGTGGGTCTGTGTGAGTCCTCAATCCATTGTGGGCCCTTTAAGAGGAGTCTCTTGAGATTCCCTGCAGTTTCTTTCGCTGCCTCAACCCCCACTGGTTTTCACAGCCAGAAGTTATGGGGACTTCTCTTCCCGGCACTGGAACCCTGGGTTGGGTGGTCTGGACTGGGGCTGGGTTCCCTCACTCCCGAGGTCTCCTTCCCATTTTTTGCCTGCCACACGTGAATGTGGGTCGGCCCATTCCCACCTCCGCACCTCTCCACCTCTCCGTGCCACTCCATGTCTCCACCCCTCTTACTCATCTGGATGAATGTGGCTTCTTTAGATACTTGGTTGTTGGACTTCCACACAGCTCTATTTTCTGACAATTTGGGGTGATAATTGTTTTGTAGTCGAGCTGTATTTTTGCTATAGTTGTGCCTGGAGGTGAGGCATGTTTACCTGTGCCTCCATCTTGACCAGAAGTCCCGCGTGTTATGTTTTATATTCATCTGTTTTCTGCCATTGTGCCGTGACAAATGTGGACTACAAATACTGTTATTAAAACTTTGGGAGGTGTATAAAATGCTAAAAATTTATAGGAAACAAGTATTGGACCAAATTAAGCAGGTTTGTAACTTGAAGTTCTGCTGCCCAGATAAAGAAAATGTAGATATTTCCAACAAGTCCTGCCCAGGGCTGTTCTAGATTCTGTTTCAGTCATGGGATGTAGCAAGAGCTACTGCTGAGGAGTCACTGATGGGGCAATGCACCAGGGAGCAGATGATCGGGACACTAAAGAATTTCTTTCATAAAACAGTATCTTGTGGTGCCCTGGCTGGTGTGGCTCAGTGGATTGAGTGCCAGCCTGCAAACCAAAGGGTCGCTGGTTTGATTCCCAGTCAGGGCACATGCCTGGGCTGCAGGCTAGGTCCCCAGTAGGGGGCGAGAGAGAGGCAACCACTTATTGATGTGTCCAACTCTTCCTCCCTTCTCTTCTCTCTAAAAACAATAAATAAATGAAATCTTTTAAGGAACCTAACAATATTTTATGATAAAATGCTGTCATGTAACTTGAAAAATTGGCTGCCTTGGCTATAATAACAAAAGAAGACTGGCATTAGACTGCTGGCGTGCCTCGGGTGAAATGCGCCGGCAGGGAGTGGCAGCAAAGTGGGAGGCAGACGCACGCACACTGCTGCAGCACGCCGTGGGTGCGGTTCACTGTAGACGCAGAAGTGCCGCAGATGTGGTTGATTTTAGACGCAGAAGTGCACATAACTGCTGCAGAGCATCATGGGTGTCGGTAATTTTAGATGCAGAAGCACACACTGCTGCAAAGTGCAGAACACCTCAGATTCCAGAGGCAGAATGCATTTCTCTCTAAAATCAATATACACAGCCTCAGGTGAGGATTAAAAATAAAAAGAGTGATCCACACTCTTCCACCAGGCCCCTGCTGAACCTGCTCTACGTGGCTGTCCTTCCCAACACTGGAGCCACTCTTGTCAAAGTCACTGATGGTCAGTCCCTAGTCTCCATCTTGCTGCCACCCTCTCCTCCTTCGCGGTCCCTACTTCTCTATGTCAGCGTGCCCAGGTCCTAGTCCTCCGAACTTCTACTTCCTTTTTTTTTTTTTATTCCTCACCTGAGGACACGTTTATTGATTTTTAGAGAGAGGGGAAGGAAGGGAGGGAGAAAGAAAGAACATCATCAGTTGCCTCTCGTAGACACCTGACAGGGGATCAAACCTGCAACCTATGCAGGTGCCCTCACCAGGAATTGAACCTGTGACCTTTCTGTTTATGGGATGATACTCCAACCAACTGAGTCACACTGGCCAGGGCAGACTTCTGGCCTTTCTTCTTTCTCTACATTCACACCCTTGATGATCTTACCCAGACTCTTGACACCCAGTTATACCTCCAATTGTTACCTTTCCACAGAATATGAAACTCATCTATTCACCAGCATGCTCACCTTCTCCACTTGGCTATCGAATAGGCATCACTACTAACTCAAACACATCCCAAACTGAAGTCCGGATGTTTTCCCCAAAGTCTATCATGAGCCCACACGTAGGCCCTTCCCACCTCAGTGAACGGCACCTGCGTCCCTACATAGGCTCAGCTTGGCAGTCATCCTTAACTTTCTTTCTCTCACTCCCCACACGCAGTCCACCAGGAAGGGCTTTTTGTTTGCACCGTTCAAAGTGACCACTTACCAGCATCACCACTCAGCCCAGAGCAGCCCACGCCTGCGTTAGGAGCAGCCTCCCAGGTGGTCTCGCTGCACCCCCCCCGCCCGACATACAACCTGTTCTCCAGGCCCCGGAGGAACCCTTTGAAAATGTGAGGTGGCTGCTGTCACTCCTCTGCTTTCTACCTCACCGAGGGTAGGCTCTGACGTCCCTGCTACAGTCCACAGGCCCCTCCCCCTCCTCCCTTATGAAGGACCGCCTTACTATCTAGGTCTGGCGTGCCAATCCCCCGGCTCTGAGTGACTGGGTCCCCCACCTTTTTGGTGTCCTCTCAAATCTCACCTTTATTTGAGGGACCTTCTATCTTCATATCTTGATTTCTTTTTTCTCATGGAAGTTTTTTGCCACCTGACACATCATTATTTATGTTATCATTTTAACATTTATGAGTGTCCCATAACATATATCACTAGAACAGTCCTATGTGTGTATAATTCATATAAAAATACACATCTGTATATAGGGATGTGTGCTCAAATTATTTTCTGATATGCTGTATAGAGAAGGTATTAGGATAAGATTAGTTCTGGGCACGTGTTTTAGGTTTTTGTAATCACAATCTACTACAAGAACGAGTTTCTGTAGCTAACCTATTACTTTGTAACAAATTACATCAGAATTCAGTGGCTTAAAACAATAACCATTTTGTTGACTCAGAACTCTGTGAGTCAGGACTTTGGGCAGGACTAGGCTGGGCAGTCCTCTCTGCTGCACATCAGCGGGGGTCATTCACCAGCTGCACACATGCAGTGACTGGGCTAGGTGGTGTCGCCACATATCTGACCTCTCAGTCCTCTACGCAGCTGCTCCAGTACACGTGGCAACCTTGGGCATCCCAACAGCATGGCTGCCTTGAGGTACTTGGACTTCTTGCCAAGGCTGCTGGCTTTCAGGAAGGAGCATTCTAAGAAGAGCAAAAGCTGCTGAGTCATTGCTTGGAAAACATGCAACATCCTTAAAGCAGCATTCCAATGTTCAAAGATGGGCACAAGAATACTGCCGATTCGAGGAGGGGGGGAAATTGACCTCATGTGGCAAAAGTCTGAGGTTGTTTTTAATCCACAGGCTTCTTTTGCACATCTTTGTTTGTGAGATTCATCCATATTATTGTATGCAGTCATTCTTTTCCATTACTGTATAGTATTCCATTAGGGGACCATATCATAATTTGCTTATCCATTCTTTTATTGATGGTCATTTGGTTATAATTTTTGACTATTATAAAGAAACCTTCACAAAAATAATTGTACATATCTTTTGGCAAACACGTGTACTAATTTTCTCTTGCATATATATCTAGAAATGGAAATGGAATTCCTGGGACATAAGTAGCATATATTTAGCATTACTTCCACACAATTTTCCAAAATATTTCTATGAATTTACACTCCCATCAGCAACATAGAGGAGATCCAGTTTATCCACATTCTTGCCAAACCTTTATCTTGTCAGTTTTTTAAACTATAGCCTGGTGGGTGTGTATGGCATCTCATTGTGGTTTTAATTTGCATTTTATGATGAGTCATAGCATTGAACATCTTTTCATATATTTATTAATCCTTTAGCTAGCCTCTTTTGTGAAACAGCTCTTCAAGTCTTTTGCTTATTTTTAAATTGGGTTATTATTTTTATTGATTTATAGAAATTATTTGCTATGAATATGTCTTTTGTTGAATATGTATATTGTGAATATCTTCTCTCAGTTATTAGTTTACTTTAACAATGTTTTGATTAACTAAAATTCTTCATTTTAATAAAGTACAATGTAACAATCTTTTATTTCATGCAAAGTGCTTCTTTGAGATCTTTTTTTTTGAAATCTACCATATCCTAAGTCATAAAGCTATTTACCTTGTTCCTAGAAGCTTTGTGGTTTTTGCCTATCCCATGTAGGTCTATGGTCCATTTCAAATTAATTTTTTTATATGGTGTGAGGTAAGGATTGATAATTTTTCATTTAAATGTCCAATTCATATGAACCAAAATCATGTATTATAAAACAATTTCCCCCCACTGAATTTTCATTGAAACTTTGATGTAAATCAGGTTGCCTTATATGTATTTATGGGTCAGTTTCTGAACTTTCTATTCAGTTCCATTGATCTTTTGGTCTATCCTTGCACCACACTATCTGGATTTGTTTGATTTGTTGTTACTGTTTAGTGTTAAACCAACTTTGCGTTCCTAGAAAAAAATTCAACTTGGCTTCAATTTATTATTCTATTTACATATTGCTAAATACAACAAAGGGGTTGCTTTCAATTTGCTAATATAGTTTTTGGAACATTTGCTTGTTTCTGAGAGAAAATGGACTTTGGTAGAATTCACCAGTTTTACCCCATTTAAGACTGGATTTTGCTTTGTGAGGTGGTTTTTACTTATAGAGCTGATTCCTTAAGTAGATATAGGGTTGTTCAGATTTTTTATTTCTTCTTGCATACCTCTTGTGCTTTTCTAGGAACTTATCTGTCTCTTCAGAATTTTCAAATTTATTGGCCTAGAGTTACTGGCAAAGTTGTGTAATGGTTAGTGATGGGCTCCATGTCTGCCACTTAAGAAGGGTGGACTCTTGGGTATATTTACTGCTTGGGCATAACAGTGGTGCTGGAGTCCTTGCTCTAGTTAGATCCTTCTGTTAGGCTTGAAGAGCTAAATAAATCTCTTTTTGATTTATACAGTCTTTCTTTAGATATGTTAATACTTTCAATCAGGCTTTGGCATTAAATCAAATCTTGGCCCAGAGACTCTTTGGTCCCTTTAAGGGTTTATTTCTCTGTTCTAATTTTATTTTCCTATTTTTAGTTCTTGGGGTTGCCTCAAAGTTACCCACCCCTATCAACTGTGTGTAGTTGAACTGCTTTCCAGAAATATCCCATGTTCACTCTGACCGTCAGCAGGAGACGGAGTTCACTCACGGAGCCCTTCTGCCACTGGTCATCTCCCTTCGCTGAGAGTCAGCTACGCCCAATCTGACAGGCCCCAAATGGCCTCTGAGCAGAGCTGCAAGAAACGCATACGAAAGCCTCTCTGCTGCGACACGCCTCTGAGTCTTACAGGCTAAGAAGACGTTCCTCCCAAGGAGTCGGACTTGGCTCATAACACTCAACTTTCTGTTAAGAAATGGCTGGAAAAATCTGACTTATTCTTGTGTAGCCACACGTCCAAAGTCTCAAATCAAGACATGTCACCTACTTAACTTAAAATACTCTGCGTGTACATAAAAGTCTTACAAAGGCACACATCCACTCAACAAATGTTTATTGATCACATTCTAGGAGCAAAGTACTGTTCTGGGCCCTGGGTATATAGCAATAAACAAAAAAACCCCACCCCAAATCCCTGATGCCACAGAGCTATTTAGTTCAATACACTAACTCCTCTAGTTGGACATTCAGTGCTGCCCCTTTCTAATATTTCAACAGTTAAAATCAGGGCTGGTCTAGAAAATAAAAGGCTTACGACCAGCGTTCGTAGGACAATCCTTGATGTTTTGAAGACGGGTAAGGTTTTCTGGAACGAGTCTGCAGTGGCACAGAGCCAAGCCTGGTGCGCGACGCGGGGGACGGGAGCGGTGAAGGGCACTTGCCCAGTGCCCTGAGAAAATGACCAGGCTGGGCAGACGGGGCCTCTCGAGGGCGGGGACTCGGTCCTGCTTATCCCTCACTTCACACTTGCGGGCCCACTGCCTGGTATATAGTGGGTGTTTAGTGACGTCGTGAAATTCATGGGTGGACAAGTGAATAAGGAGTGAATGAATAAAGATTCCCTCCCTTGGTGATCTCATCTAGTCTCTTTAGATACCATCCTGACAGGGAGAGCTCCCAAACGTACCTCTCCAGGCCAGAATTTGCCTCTGAATTGGACTCCGATATCCAATTTACCTTCTCCTCTTACCCGGCTGTCCTCCAGAGAGCTCTAACTCAACATTGTCAAAATCAAATTTTTGATCCCTCCTCAGCCCACTCCCAAACGGCTCCACCCGCAGTCTGCCCCCACTCGGTCAGTGGCAGCCTCACCCTTCCAGTGGCCCGGGGCAAAAATCTCGGTCATCCTTGGCTCCTTTCTCTTACTGCCTACTTCATGGTCATCAAAATATCCTTACGGCTCTGCCTTCAAAACCTGTATTTCCAGATTCTGTCCACTTACCACTATCTCCATTACTTTTACTGGATTCGAGCTCCCATTATAACTTGTTTGTATTACTGTAAGACTCTCCTGACTTGTCTCCCAACTTCTGCTTTTGCCCCCTAGCGGTCTATCGTCCCCACAACAGCCACAACGATCTGTTAAACACAAGTCTGGTCATATAACGCCTTCAAGGGCTTCCCCAAATTCTCCAGTTCAAAATCCATAACACGTATTTTGCCCCAACCGCATTTGCTGCTCTCCCCCCAGCTCACTGTTCCCACCTCTCCCTGACCGCCTTGCTGATCCTTAAATGACGCAGCATGAGACTCAGGACTCAGGGCCTTCATTCTTACTGTTCCCACTGCCTGGAATGATGTTCCCAACATGGCTCTTGCTTCCTTGCCTCAAAAGTCACCTTCCTGGTGAAGCCTTTCTTAACCACCCCATCAAAAATGGAACCTCCCCGCCACCCGCTCCCCTTCTCCTTTCCTCCTTTTCTTCCTAGCACCCGTCACCACTTGCCACACCACGTATTTCCGTATTTATTTCGGTCTCTCCCCACCAGACTATAACCTCCAGGACAAGTAAACACAAAGGGACTGTTGTTTACTTTGTTCCCTGCTGAGTCCGCAGGACCTGAAACAGCGACTGCTTAATGAATAAATCAGGGAACGAACGTGCCCAGTGAAGGAACAATACAAGCTAAATTCGCGAGCACTTCCGTGAGGCTCGCATTAGAAGGGGCTCACAGGTAATAGCTACCTTTTACAGAGGAGGAAACTGAGGCACAAGGAAGCAGAACAACCGTGCTTGGAAACCCAGGTCTAACCCCGGGACCTGCGTCCTTCCCGCCGAACCTCAGGCCTCCCCTGGGCCACTAAAGATGGGGGATTTGCGAACTTCGCCCCGGAGGGAGCAGAGGCTTCTCCGCGGCCTCCGGGAGGCCGGAATCCAAAGTCAGGGTCGCGGTTTCCGCGCGGAAGTCTACCTCGCGGCTCCCGGAAGCTGCGCTCGCTGCCGGGTTACGGGCCCAGGCGGCGTGGGCGGTGGCCGCACGGGTCTGGACCCGGAGGAAGGGGGTGGGCCGGGCGGGTCCGCACAGTGGGCCGGAGGGGAACTTCGCCGAGGAGCTGGGGCTGGAGGACGCCAACTTGCTGTGGGGGCGGCCACTGACCGAAGGAGGCGGGGCCGAAGGCTGCGGGCGGGAAGGGATGGAGCTGGCGGGCGTGTGAGCCTGTGTTTTGAGGAAAGAGGCCTGAGCTGCTGTCTGGATGAGGTTGTGGGTGAAAGGAGTGGGGGTGATAGCCCTTATGGGTGTACTTCAGGAGGAGGATGAAGTTATGGATTTTGTGGGGTGTCCACCCACATGGCTCATGCCCTCTGGACGGAGCACCCACAAGTTCCCTTTGGTTCTGGGACGGGCGGGGGAGGGCCGGGTTGCACCCAGGATACACCCAAGTAACCCCCGCCAGCCGCTCTGGCAAGTCTCGGCACCGTCTGGCGCAGGGATTCCAGGCTGAGGTTTGGGTACACTCCAAGTAATGGTAGTTACCAATAGGGATTAATGAGAACTTGACCAACTTGCCAAAATAAACTTGGCATTCATTTCCGACATATTGCATAAAATGCCGCATCCTTTGATGGTATTAAAGTATTCCATGATTAGATCAACGATAATGTCGGACACCAAAGAGACGGGGATCAGTAATTCAGTGACAGTTCAGGGATGTGTGGTGGAACTAGAAGGCCTGACTCGTGGTCGATGCTCAAGAGATGTTGAATGGTGGATGGGTAGCGTCTGTAAATGCTAGGGTCACGACGTTGATCAGTATACCTCACCATTAGCCTGTATATGCGTTTTGCTAACCAGCGAATCCTCATCACTAGTGAAGTGCCTAGACCGTAAGTAGTTGATAATCTTATATTGCTGAATACGTAATCAAAACTTGAAACAACTCTAATAAAATCTGATGTCTTTGTAGTGAGTATGAGTTTTTAGTGTTCTGGAGGAAGTTCCAGTTGGTGTGGTATTTTTTTTTCCCCCTTTTTTAAGCCTTCTCCATACTTAAATCTTGTGATCTTATAATTACAGTATTTCCAAGGAGTTTTATTTACTCATTTTTTCCCCATTTTACCTCTACCACCTTTTTTCTTTTTTCTTTTTCCCTCTCACATTACATATTTTAGAAAGTTTTCTCTAATACTCCCAATTCCATTTCAAAGTGCTCAAGAAACTGAACTGCTATTCTCCTGGCTTATAGTCCACCTTTTGCCCTAAATGGCCCACCCCCAGGGGCATCGGTTTTCGCTGTCTGTCCTGCAGCCGGCAGCTCTGTGTACGGCGCATCGTGATGTCTGGTTGGGGCCGTTAACTATTCAGTTCCCTCTGGAAGATCAAGTCTTCGCTCCTCCCCACGTCCCTGACGGCCCTCCTCCCACTAGTCACAGCTCACAACTCTGCATTTCTCATTCTCTGTCCTCCCGGCATAATTAGAATTTTTTACCAGATCAATATTTAGTGCTGAAACTATTATAAGTGTGTAAGTGCTACTCAGAACTTAGCCGCATAACTTACCATGGTTACACTTTTTGTATATCCTTTGGATTTTTAGTGTTGGTAATCATCAACTTCTTTGTTTAGTTTTATATTTGTTTATTATTATCCTATAAGTTGTTACTAATGTATCTCCACACTTCGTTATAAAAAAAAAAGTCTCTCAGTTCCTTAGGTGTTCTGTAGTTTTATCTTTTTCTTTACAAATACTTATTTTTAGAGAGAGGGGAGGAAGGGAGGGAGAAAGCGAGGGAGAGAAACATCAGCTGGTTACCTCTCCACCCTGACTGGGAATAAGAACTGGCCAGCTTTTGCTTTGCAGGATGGCCCCCAACCAACTGACCCAACTGGTCAGGGCAGTTTTAGGTAATTTAGAGAAGCCTACCTTTGTGGGGGCACCCTGTACTGACATGTAAAAGGAGACAATAATTCTGTCAGGTGTTTTACATGCCCGTGATACAATGGGTCATGGTTTTTAATTAAGACAGGATGCCTCTTGTAAGTGAAGCCCTGGTTCGTGAAATAAAAATTGTGTCCCTTTAAAAAATACTAAATTCTATGACTTCCAATGTGGTTTGAGGGCGACTAAGTCTCAGTTATCTAGACGAAATTCTTTTTTGAAATTTAATACAAATTATTTTTCTATAAGAAGAAAACTTGAAAACTTTACTGAAATACATCAAAGAATACCACAAAAAAAAAAAAAAAAAAAAAAAAAAAGGGCATAATACAGCGACCCTGGAAAGGGTGCCTGATTTTAAACAGCTTTTTGTAGTTTTTACATAATAAAATCAACGCATTTAAAATTGCATTTTGATGAGCTTTGAAATCTCAATGTTTTAAAAACATCAGAAATGACAAATACCACATGATTTCACTTATATGTTGAATCTAAAGAACAAAATAAAAAAAGGACATAAACTCACAGATACAGAGAACATTTTGATGGTTGCCGGATAGGAAGGGTTTGGGGGAATGAGTGAAAATGGGGGAGGGTGTAAGTGCGAACTGGCACTTACAAAACAGTCATGGGGTGTAAAGTACAGCACAGGGAGTGTAGTCAGTGACACTGGACCGACGATACGTAGCGTCAGGTGGCACTAGATTTATCAGGGTGGTCACTTCGTGAGTTATATAAAATGACTAATTACTATGTTGTACACCTGAAGTGAATATAATATTGTATGCCAACTGTAATTGAAAAACAAACAGACATTTGGCTGGATACACCATCAAGATATATCCTAATGGCAAAAAAGAACTACAAAGAAATCTTAAATTGTTTTCAGTAGTCATACTGTTAGTCACAACATCAGTATAGTGACTTAGAGATTATAAAAGAATTAACTATATACTTTGTCCTATACAAAATATGTTACTATCATTGCACCAAAATTTCAGCATAAAGGAGATATGTATATATATAAAATAAGTAAAAACTTGGAATTCTCACATTTGAATTGGAAACAAAAACATTCATTCATAATGTATTTTTCTCTTGAAAAAAGAAGCAAAGAAGTATTTTCTAGTTTTTTTCCACTGAAACACACTGGAGACAGTAACTATGAAGGGGGACCCAAAAACCTCAGAATTTATTTATAAAAAATTGTGTGTTCTTGCATGTTTAAACTTTAGCTACCTTCAAAGTACTCTCCATTTGATGCAATACACCTATCAAGACGTTTTTTCCATTGCTCAAAACAGTTTTTGAACCCATTGATTTTGATGCCTTTAGTGCTTCTGCCTTTTTCTGTTTCACCTGTTCCGCATAGGCAAAACGTTTCCTTTTGAGGACATTTTTCATCCAGGGAAAGAAAAAAACGTTACTTGGGGAGAGATCGGGTGAATAGGGAGGGTGGGGCATGGAGTTCATGCCATTTTTTTGTCAAAAAAAATGCTGAATACTCAGCATCGTGTGGGCAGGTGCGCTCCTAAGTCATCCATCATGAAATGGGCAAAGGCATTGAAAGTCTTCCAAAAAAATTCACTGAAGTCAAATGCAACCTCTCACAACAATGCCAGCTGATACACTGATGCAGATGGGTTCCTAGAACACTCACCTAGAGGGGGAAGCCTGTACTACAAGGGGGCAGCCCTCCAGAAGATGACTCTGATTTTTTGGGGTCTCTCTTCATATTTCAGTAGCAACAAACATCCTTGGTCCCTAGATTGTGTCCACTAAATAACATTGTCACTAAAGTGACCCAGGGCTCCTTAGAGAACTGGCTAATTCCAGGTGGGGGCAAGAAATGTGTAAGATGAGCCTGGAACATTTTATACTAGAAAGCAAGGAATCTAGAGGACAAATCACTTTTAGAGATTGCTAAACACATCATTAAAGTCACTGTATAACAGAAATGGTCATGAATACATGAAAAGATGTTCAATGCCATCAGTCCTTAGGGAAATTTGAGTCAAAACTACAATGAGTTAGAGCTTCACACCCACAAGGATGGCTATAATAAGACAGATAATAACAAATTTTGAAAAGGATGTAGAGAAATAAGAACCTTCACGGATTATTGGTAGGAAGATAAAGTGTTTCAACCACAGTCTGGCAATTCTTCAAAATGTTAAGCATAGAGTTACCATATGTTCCAGCAATTCCACTCCTAGGTATATACCCAAGAGAGCTGAAAGCATGTCCACACAAAACCTTGTACATGAACGTGTATAGCAGTGTTATTTACAATAGGAAAAAGAGAGAAATAACTCAAATGTCTGTCAACTGATGAATGGATAAATAAAATGTGGTATAACCATGTAATGGGATATTATTTGGCAATAAAAATAAACGAAGTACTGCTCCATGCTGCAACATGGATGAACCTTGAAAACATTAAGTGAAAGACAGACAGACACATGAACACATATTGTATGACTCCAGAGCAGACAAATCCATAGAGGCATGAGGAAGATTAGTGGGTGCCAGGGTCTGAGGGAAGGGGGTAGGGAATGAGGAGGGACTACTAATGGATACCAGGTTGTGGGGCGGAGCTGTCCTGGGATCAGGTGGTGGCGATGGTTGCACAGCTCTGTGAATACACTAAAAACTACTTAATTGTGAACTTTAAAGGGGTGAATTGTGTGGTATGTGGTTTGTATCTCACTAAAGCTATTATCTTCAAAAAATCACTTTATAGACTTGTTTGGTTCCTGATTCAAACCAACCGATTTTAAAGACTTGTAGAAAACAACCTGGCAAGTGTGAACACTGACTCAGCATTCAATATTAATGAGTCATTGTTCATTTTATTTGAGATGTGATAACGCTATTGCAATTATTTAAAAATTACCTTGTAGAGGTACATCCGTAAGTACTTATAGATGAAACCATATGACCGCTGGGATTTGCTATTAAGTTTAGTGGGAGTAGAGCACAGCACACGAGGTGGCTAACAGGCTGGTATCTGCTGGAGCTGGGTGAAGGCCACATGTGTGTTTATTACGCTTTTCTCTCTACTGTTGTATATGTTCTAAAATTGCCATAATAAAAATGTTTTAAAATTATTTTTCAGAAAGAAAACAAAGGAAACAGTAAAAGAAAAAGGCAGTCCCTGAGAATTTGTTAATTTGTGTCCATAAGAGCCCCCCTACAGGATCGGCTCAGGGCCTCTGACCGCAGCCAGGCAGTGTCCCCTGTCCTCCAGGCGCCCAGCACTCGACGCCTGCCGCGGCGGGGCTGGCCTTACTTGTACTCCTGTCTGTTGAAGTACAGTGACTGTGTAAACATACATTGATTACAGCTTCAAGCCTCTAAGAGTCCCAAGACTGATCATCCTAAATAAATACTTTTTCTTTTTTTGGATGATTGAAAGTTTATCCCTTACTTAAAATTTTAAACATTTTAATACTTTGGATAAAAACCTTTGTAAAGCATATTGCGTGCTTTTTACCTTCCTAGTCAGTTTTATCAAATTGATCTACTCTAAATGAGGTTTTAAACATTAATCTTATGAAAATGAACCACTGTGTTTGCTGTAGTACTGCAGTCCTTGCACAGGTTGCCAGCTATAAGGTTGCTTGTTGCCTAAACCAAATGACCCCAGGTTGCTTTGAGGCTTTTTGTTTGTTTTGTTTTGCTTTTACTTTTTAAATCCCTTATTTTTGTGGCATTTCTGTCCCTTCACTTGCTGGTACTGTCTTTTCTCTCTGTCCTCACAGTGGCCCTCCTTACCCATTTCTAATTTGCTGCTTCTAATTTAACATATGCGAAGGAACTAGGCATTTAAACTTGTTAACGAGTTATACATACAGTGACTGTGCTTTCTAGATACCCAGGACAGTTTCAGTTTACACTGATTGTCCTAGTGTATTTACTAATAGCACCTTTTAAAAATTCTTGATTGTATCCTGGGTTTTAATAATAAATTATCGAATCATCCCAGTTATGTGTCAAACAAGAGCATATCTCTATTAAAAAGTCTGGCGGGCTACACGTTTCTGCCTCCATTCAAGTGTTAAAGTGTAAGGGCTTGATGGGTTTTCTTCAACATTTATTGAGCATCTATTAGGTGCCAAGCACAATGCCGGTCCTTGCTCTCTGGGAGCTTGTAGTACAGTAAAGCGGTGACAGAACTATCCACAGGTAAGTAGAGCACAGTGCTATGCATGTGTGCGGATATAGACAGAGCATGCTCCTGGGTACCTTGGGGCCACAGACCAAGGGCCATTTTCCCAGCACGGCGCTTGTGAACCTCAGCACTACTGAGCATTTAAACTGGGTCATTTTGTTGTTGTGGGGCTGCCCTGTGCCCTGTGGGAAGCATAGCAGCATCCCTGGCCTCCGCCCACTAGTTGCCAGCAGCATTCCCCTAAGTCATGACAAGAGACAATAGGAAATGTCTCCAGACATTGCCAAATGTACTCTAGCGGACAGAACAGCCCTGGGTTGAGAACTACCCTAGTCCAAGAGGCATGAGGACAGCGCTGGGAGACTGCAGCAGATGAAACCGAGCCAGGTCTTGTGAGCAGAAGCTCATCAAACCAGGAGAGACAAGGCAGAGGAAAGGGCTTCGCAAGTGGAGCGTAAGTAGCAGGTCAGGAAAGGGGGAGACTGGGAGTCCAGGACACGGATGTGGTAGGGAGTGGGGAAGGATTAAAATCAGATCGGTCCTATTAACCTATTTTGCTCATTTTTGTACTTGTTTTCCTAGTTCTTCTAAGTTTTGGTTAGTTCAGGGCCAAAGGGCCAGCTTAATTCTGAATAGATAAATGCAAAAGCACTTTGCAGACTCTGGGAAATATTATTTGTATGTAAACTATCATTATTATTACCACTACAGCAGATAAAAACAATGTACTTTATGTCTTTACTTTGTAAGCACTCTTCAATCCCTAAACGCCCTGAAGAACAGCGCGGTATTACTGCACTGCCCGTTAGATTGTTTTCCCTTTCAGATGCGCACATAGCGCATGCTGTGCTGTGATGCCCAGGAAACCTCTGCACGCCTCCGATTTCCTTGGTACGCCTCAGCCAGGAGGGGGCACTGGAGGGAGACTAGAAGGCTGGAACCGGGAAAGGGGAGTCCTTCCCGGTGCTCTTGCTCTGAGCCCTGACAGTGTTGCTTCATCCCTGCAGCTGGGTTTGTTTCCATCGCAGCAGCTCATTCCTGCTTTCCTGAGACGACGCCCCCGCCCCGCCCCCAGAGCCAGCTTCATCGTATCTTTTCAAAGACTGGCTCCATCAGCTTGGGATTTCCTCGTGCCCCTTCCTCCAAGCCTTTAAACGTGAATAATTAAAAAAAGAAAAGAAAAGAAAGAGAGAGAGAGAGAGAAAAGAAAGAGAAAGAAAGAAAGAAAAAGAAAGAAAGAAAGAGAAAGAAAGAAAGAGAAAGAAAGAAAGAAAGAAAGAGAAAGAAAGAGAGAGAGAGAGAGAGAGAAAAGAGCGAGCCCTCACTGGTGTGGCTCAGTGGATTGAGCACTGTCCTGCGAACCCAAATGTCAGCTGTTGGGTTCCCGGTCAGAGCACATGCCTGGGCTTCAGGACAGGTCCCCAGCGGGGGGCATGAGGGAAGCAACTGACTATACATCAATGTTTCGCCCCCTCTCTTTTTCCCTCACTTTTTCTCTCTCTAAAAATAAATAAAATATTTAAAAACAAAAAAAAAATTCACTCCAATAAAAAGCAGAGTAAAATTGATAAAATTGAGTAGTGAGGCTATCTTCCACTTTTCTGTACTCTATCATTTATTAGGCAACTAGTATTAAACCATTCTTGCCTTGTTGAAGACAGTTATCCAAATCTACTTGTGGTTTTCATTGGAATACTATGCATCAGCAAAAAAAGAAGGAATTCCTATCTTTTGTGACAGCATGGATGGAACTGGAGACTATTATGCTAAGTGAAATAAGCCAGTCAGAGAGAGACAAATACCGTATGATCTCACTTATGGGTGGAATTGAATGAACAAAAAAAAGACTAATAACCATGCTTTAAAATTATTTATTTATTTTTAGAGAGAGGGAAAGGGAGGGAGAAAGAGAGAGGAACATCGATCAGTTGCCTCTCATACATGCCCCAAGTAGGGACCAACCCCCAACCCAGTCGCCTGCCCTGACCAGGGATCAAACTGGTGACCTTTCACTTTGCTGGACCTCGCCCATTGAACTGAGCCACACAGGTCAGGCCAAGCGTTAGTAATTTCAAATTCTCCCTACGTTCTTCCAGAAGTAGGGGCAGTAGTTACTTCCTGTAGTTACTACTTCCCTGATATCTATGTTCCCGTTTCAACTTTCATGTTAATAAAAATCTCCATTAAATTATTTCCATTAAAATAATTGGTATGACTTTTGTCTCGTGCTTTGACTATGACTGCCACTTGTGTTTGTTATTTCTGAGCATTCTAAGCAAGAAATATCAGGACAGCCAATACAGAGGAAGAAGGAGGGAAATCAAACTCAGGGTATTCCGTTGCGTGACCAGTCTCTGCAAGTAGCTACTGGAGTGATTGCCTCCTGAATCATGTGGGAACCACTCAGAAAAGCAGTCTGAAGTCTTTTCTGAATAGTGCAGAAGCACTTGAAGACTCTGAAGAAACACATAGTTAGTGTCCACTGACCAGCGGATTAGAAGGTGACCAAGTGGGAATGACTCTGCACTGATTTCATAACATATTCTGGAAACTACAATGAGGAATAAATCCTTCTGTTCATGCTTGGGATCTATTTGCATGTTTGTGCTTGCTTCAGTGTTAATCTGTATACTACACTGGGCAGAATAACCTATTTTGCTTTCCTTTTGTCAAAAAACATTGAGGTCCTATTTTGCACTCATAAGACAAAACAAAAACAACAAAATTCACTCTAATAAAAAGCAGAATAAAATTGATAAAATTGAGTAGTAAGGATATCTTCCACTTTTCTGTACTCTATCATTTATTAGGCAACTAGTATTAAATCATTCTTGCCTTGTTGAAGACAGTTATTCAAATCAACTTGTGGTTTTCATTGGAATACTATGCAGCAATAAAAAAGAAGGAAGGAATTCCTATCTTTTGTGACAGCATGAATGGAACCGGAGACTATTATGCTAAGTGATATAAGCCAGTTAGAGACAAATACAATACGATCTCACTTTTTAAGTGGAATTGAATGAACAAAATAACAATCAAAATAGAATCAGAAACCTGGAAATGGAACAGACTGACAGCTGTAAGAGGGGCGGGGGATGTGGGGACCGATTGAAAGAGTGAAGGGATTAGTCAAAAATACATGCATGGCCCACGGTCATGGACATGGATGTGTGGGGGTTGGCTGTGGGAATGAGGGGCAGGCTGGGTGGAGGGGAGCTACGGAGGAAAATTAAATAAACTGTTACAGAATAAACAATAAGATATTTTTAAAAATCTACTTGTGGTTTTAATGTGAATTTAATTTCCAACATGTCCCTTCTTTACTCTTCTTTGAAGCCTCTTTTATGTTAAATCTTTTAAATATACATAATCATATAGTTTAGTTATAAACTAAAATATTATAAAATATTTATATTATAATATTTCTAAAATATTATAAAATACATATCTATGTAACCAGCATTAAAAGTCAGGAAATAAAATCTCAAAAGTACTCTCCCCGCAAACTCTGACCCTGCTGCCAAAGCTGACCATTACTCTAACTTTATGACAATCACCACTTTGCTTTTTTTCATAGTTTTCTCCACTAAGACTGCATCCATGAACTTAAATTTAATTTTGCCAGTTTAAAATTTTTATATACAAAATCATACAATGTTTATTTTGCTTTCTTTTTACTCAGTATATATTTTTAAGATGCATCTGTGTCATTTCATGTAGCTGTAGTTCATTCGTTTTCACCATTGTGTTCTCTGCCAGTGTATGGAATACCACAAATTGAATGAACCATCATATTGTTACTTCCAGTTGGAATGCTCATAAGCACCCACCTCTTTAGGGTAAATTTCTAAAAGTGAGATTACTAAATCATAGGACACTGTCTAACCATTTTTCCAAAGTGGCTGCACCACTTCACACTGCCAGCGTGAGGGTCCCCGCTTCACATCCTGGCCAGCTCCGGGCGCCGTCGGCTACTCGGTGCCCATCTGGTGAGTATGGAGCCATAGTCACTGCGGTTTTCATTTGTCCTCTTTGGATTATTAATTAAACACCTTTTTAATCAATAACAAATATTTACTGGCCATTTTGATTTTTTGTTTTATTTTTTATTGAACTTATTGGGGCGACATTGGTTAATAAGATTACATAGGTTTCAAGTGTACATTTTTTATATTACATCATCTGTACGCTGTATTGCGTGCCCCAGTCTCCCTTCGTGACCGTTTATCTTCCCTTTACCCTCTGCTACTCACCCCCTCGCCCCCTTCATCTGGATATCTTTTGTGAAATTCCTGTTCAAATAATTTGCCCATTCTTGCATTAGATTCTTTTCCTTGATTTGGAGTTCTTCACCTATCCTTGGCGGTATTTGTTGCAGGTCCCTCCTCCCACTTGATGATGGTCTGCCCTTCCTTGCTTCGCAACTTTGGGAAGCCTGGCAGGCCCGACGGCAGCCTCCTGCCGAGCCCCCCGGGTCCCGGGGGCTGCCGCGCCGCCCGCGTCGCCAACCTTCCCACCCCGTCCGCCCGAACAGGAGGCGTCGCCTCCCCGCGGTGCGGCCCTGCCCACTGCGGGGCCAGGCCGGCGTCGCGCGGGCCTCGGTCTCCAGGGCAGCGCTGGGCGACGCGGGCGGGCAGGGACCGGGGCGGCGCCCGGCGAGGCGAGGGCGGGGCAGCGACGGCCTGGAGGACGCGGGGCCGCGGGGCCGCGGCAGCAGAGGAGCGCGGGGCAGGTGACGGCGGTTTCACCCGGAAGGGGTGGGCGCGGGCACGGGGGGGAAACGGGATCGCGACCCGGGAGAACCCAGAGGAGCTGCCCCCGACAACACCTAGGACCAGGGCGGGAAGGGCCGACCGTGGCGGAGGCAGGAACGAGGGCCGGGGGCCCGGCGGGGTGGGGGGCGGCGGGCTGGGATCTGGACCGGCTTTGGTGCCCAGACTCCCAGAGCCGCTCTGTCCTCGGTTAAGAACTGTCCTGGGCACCAGCCCCGCCGCACCCGGCATTTACCGGGCCTTAAACCGCCCTTGCTGTCGTGTAGTTTTGTCCATCAGAGAAAAAGCAAAGGGAGAAAAATCCGAACGCGCCTAGGGGCAGCTTCTGGCCTGTTCCGAAACAGGGCGGCCTTTTCTCTCCCATTCATCTCCGCGATTCGTTCCTCCCGGGGCTAGTGGACTAGACCCGCCGTATCCCTGTGGGTCTTGTTTACGGAGATTTGTCCGCCTCTCTTGGTCAAGAACTTCAGTGGAAAGCTGTTGTGCCACGAGGGAGACAGACCCCTTCCACTGAGCCAAGCTGCGGGCTTTGGCCGCAGGACCTGCTCGAGGGAGGTCAGGTCTCCACGGGAGACCCAGCTCGACCTTGTGGTATTTGGCTTTGCGTCCTTCATGCTCTCGCAAACTTCATTAGTCTGTGAACAAAAAAGTATTTCTCCTATAGACATTTTTTATCGATTAACTCCAAGAGACACTATCTGGTTTAAGAAGAGAAGTTGAAGAGACTAATTTTGTGAAGGAGCATTTCCAAGTTGAAATATCATGACTGTTTTAAGCTTTTTCTTTAAGATCCCAATTACAGTGACTTAAAGTCTTGCGGTGAAACTGGTGTTTTAAAACTTTCAGTGGTTTGATGGATTTGCTGCTTTGTAAAATTATCCTTAAAAGCAACAATTCATCGGTTTGCCAATGTTAAAATGATAGAGTAGAATGAAATAGATGTGTTTTTAAAATAAGAAACTCAATACAGAAAACCAGTCTGTACACTCAGACAATAATATTTCAATATGAATGTTACCTTTTGTCTTGTTTGTTAGGTGTTTTCCTCCAAGGAATTGATGGTGTTCCTTGGAAACGTTAGCAACTAAGTCAACATCAGCAACGCTAGGAATAGGAATAAGGTCATGTTGTTTAGTTAGGATTAGGGTCTAGCAAAATAACGAGCAAAACTTTTAAAGCAAATTTTACAGTAATCCCTGATGTTGAAGGTTTTTATAATCTGACCTACAGGAAAAAAAAATGGCACAAAGGCAGAGAGATAGAAGGTAGAGCAAAGAGAAGTGCTAGGTAGAGATGAAAGGGAGCACAATCCAAAACCATCATCTGCAGTGAACTCAAAGCACCCTTTCCATAAACCGCCTCATGGGCCTTTACAATGGCCTTTTGAGACGGCGGCGAGAGCTCACTTGCAGTGACACTCTTAAGTGAGTTAGAAGAGATCCCAGCTGTTATGCGGGCCAGACTCCCAACACTCCCCAGGACAGCATCTCTTTCAGGTAGGCGGACATCCGCCCTCTGCTACGAATTGCTCAGTGGTAGAATTCACAAGGTGGCCAAATCTTGTGCTGAACAGTTTTAATCATTTTTTTAAATATATATACTGCGTCGAGATTGATCTCCCAGTAACAAGCCCCTAAATGACACATTCCAATGTAGTAGCAGCCTGGATATCAAAAAGACTTTGAAATGATGAAGCCAGCCAGTATAGGTCTAGGAACCAAACAGCTTCCCCCTTCACAGTTCTGACTATGGAAACCACACACTTGCTCTCTCTACCTCCTTTACTTTCCACAGGACAGACCATGGACCTGCTTTACTCTGTCCATGAATACAACTGAACAGTGGCATATTTGTATCAGTGCCCCGGGTATTTGAAATAAGGCCATCAAAGTCCTGTCTGTAATTACCACTTGGCTTGTCCAGGCTTGTCTGTCAGAGGGCCTTGGAAGCTGGAAAAGGTATGTGCTTCCGCGGACCATTTGATTTCCCCAGTGAAGCGACCCTTGATTACTCAGGCTGGTTTAGAGGCTCTTTGTTTCTCCAGAGAGAAAACAGAATAATATTGCCAATAGACCTTTTTCACACACAGAAAAAGGGTGCACACAAACGGCTGCAGGTGATATAACAAGTTTTGTCCTCAATTAAATTTTTGATTAACATTGCCATTAAAGAGATTTCAGTAGTCACTGAGTAACATAAGTATAATTTTTTTAGGTAATGCTTTTGTGAACCACAACTTTCAATATTCAGCCAACTGCTCCTCTCAGCAAAAGTATCTCCGTTAATTTTTCCAAGATGAATCATAGTAAATTAATTCCCAAGCTCTCTATGCAATCTCCTGTCTATCATGCCAACTTAAAAGTTCAGTCCACAAAGTTACCTTTTAAGAAAGAAGACGTACATCTGATTTTAAAAGACTCCCTGGAAGCTAATTCAGAAAGCCTCACTCAAGAGATTGATTCCCAGTCTGAACGTGAAGACAGAATCCAGGATGACAATGTGGAGACTGACAGCTTAGAGGAGGGGAGCCATCCACAGGACAGTCTGAGCGAGACCGAAGAGGAAGCAAGCAGAAAGGCGGCGCGGGTGGCCAGCAAGGACAACCTCCATACTGGGGACAGTGATGCGAAAAACAGGTAAGGAGCTGGCTTGGGAAGGATGCCACTGATTTCTGAGATGTTCAATCATTCCTGGTACCGTCCCAGGTGAGAGTGAGGGCAGGCCCCCACAGTGAGCCTGTGACTGTGCGAGACAGGTCTCCCCGCGTCTGAGGGCGGCTCGGAGCCGGGCTTTTGGCTATGTTTATCGTTTTTATTAAAAAATATGCAAAAGACAAGGAGAGGTATTAATACGGCATTTGCTTTTCTTATGCTCCTTATTTCTCGTCCGTATTCCAAGTGCCTCCACTGCTGGTATAGAAAAGTGCCATAGCTTGGAGTCAGGTGGTCTTGCTTTGGTCCAGGCACTGCTGTTTACTGTATGATTTAGAATAAATGACTTAACTCTTTTGCATCTTACTTTTCCTTTTTTTATTATTATTTTTAAAGATTTTATTTTTTTAATTTATTTTATTTTTAACCAGAGGAGAAGGGAAGGAGAAGGAGAAGGAGAGAAATGTCAACGTGTGGTTGCCTCTTGCACGCGTCCTACCAGGGACCTGGCCTGCAACCCAGGCATGTGCCCTGACAGGGAATTGAACCAGCGACTCCTTGGTTTGCAGGCCAGCACTCAGTCCACTGAGCCACACCAGCCAGGGCGCATCTTACTTTTTATTACCTGTTAAATAAACCAGCCTGTCTTTCCCCAGGACTGCTATAAATGTCAGTAAAGTACATTCTGGGGTTATGTACCTCTCCTAGGGCTTGTATAATCATATAAAGATTTAATTGTTAATAATCAGCATTTTTTAAATCCTTGCCTCAGAACATTTTTTCATTGCCTTTAGAGAGAGGAAGAGGGTGGGGCGGGGGGGAGAAAGAGAAAGAAACATCAGTTGGTTGCCTATTGTACACGCCCTGACCAGGGATCAAACTGATGACCTGGGTGTATGCCCTGACTGGGAATTGAACCCGCGACATTTTCCATCTACGGGGCAATGCTCCAACTGAGTCACCTGGCCAGGGCTCTAATAATCAGTGTTGATGAGGCATTAACTTTATGCTATGAGCTACCAAAAACTATAAGGAGAAATAAATTTGTGCTATATTACTCATGGTTTTAATGAAAATATAAGTATGATAGAATGTAGAAGTTAAAAACTATTGATTAGAAAGAGGTTTTAGTGTGGTGGTGAAGTGCACAGGGTCTGAAACAGACCATGGGGTTCAGATTCTCCCACTTACTAGCTGTATGACCTTGGCCGAGTCCACTTAATCTCTCTGTGCCTCAGTTTCCTCATCAGTAACAATGGGATAATAATAATGGTTACCTTACATAGTAATTGTGACACTAAAATAAGTTAATATATAAAATATATAAAGTACTGAGAACAGAGACTGACTATCTTACATATGTGTTAGATATTTTTAACTATCTTATATATGTGTTAGGGGTAAAATATATTAAGGAAAGTTTTTATTGGAACTCCTAGAACTGGGGCATGTAGGATTTTGGAGACAAGGTGGACTTGGGGGAAAAAACCCAGAATTAGAGTGATGCGTGTGGCATAGTGAGGAATGCTGCTTGATGGCACAGGCTCTGTTCTCAGTGTAGCGAAGGTACGCTGAGCAGCGGCCTGATTGTAGGGGCCGCTGTGGAGTGAAACGAGCTCATACTCAAATAGGGCGCTGAACACAGAACTCGGATGACTCGTCCGGGAATACAGTCACAGCAAGGGCTCTTGTGGAACAGGATTTGAGCCTGGTCCTGAGCTGTTGTTTTTTTTTTTTTTCCTTTCTTCTTCCCATTCTTCTTTCTTTTACTGGGAATACTGAGTTGAATCAGTCTTACAGGGGATCTCAAAATACAGCACTAGTGATAAATGCTATCAGGAAGGGGCAGCCGCAGTGTGGAGGGCAACAGGGGCTCGGGAAGACCCAGGCAGCCGGCCACACCTGACGACTGGGTCGGGGGGTGGGTCTGCCAGGAGGAGGGAGTGCAGGTTCCTGGGGAGGGCAGTGAACTAAAGCAGTGTTTTTCTTTAAATTATATTTTATTGATTATGCCATTACAGTTGTTCCAATTTGTCCCCCTTTGTCCTCCACCACCTAGCACCCCCCACTCCCTCAGGCAGTCCCCACACCATGGTTCATGTTCATGGGTCATGCATATTAGTTCTCTGGCTGCTCCATTTCCTATACAGCACTTCACATCCCCATGGCTGTTCTGTAACTACCTATTTGTACTTCTTAATCCCCTCACCTCTTCACCCATCCCCCCACACCCATCTTCCATCTGGCAACCATCAAAATGCTCTCCATATCCATAATTCTGTCTCTGTTCTTCTTTGCTGTGCTTGTTTTTTAGATTCAGTTGTTGATAGATGTGTATTTATTGTCATTTTGTTGTTCCTAGTTTGGATATTCTTCTTTTCCTTAAATAAATCCCTTTAACATTTTATATAATAATGGTTTGGTGATGATGAACTCCTGTAGTTTTTTCTTGCCTGGAAAGCTCTTTATCTTCGATTCTAAATGATAGCTTTACTGAGTAGAGCAATCTTGGCTGTAGGTCATTGCTTTTCATGACTTTGAGTATTTCTTACCAATCCCTTCTAGCCTGCAAAGTTTCTTTTGAGAAATTAGCTGACAGTCTTACAGAAAATCCCTTGTAGGTAGTTAACTGTGTTTCTTTTGCTGGTTTTAAGATTCTCTCTCTTTATCTTTAACCTTCCGCATTTTAATTATGATGTGACTTGGGGTGGGCCTCTTTGTATCCATCTTGTTTGGGACTCTGTGCTTCCTGGACTTGCATGTCTATTTCCTTCACCAAATTAGAGAAGTTTCCTTTCACTATTTTTCCAAATAGATTTCAATTACTTGCACTTTCTCTTCTCCTTCTGGCACCCCTATGAGGTGAATGTTGGACCTCTTAAGGTTGTCCCAGAGGCTGTGTATACTGTCCTCACTTTTTTGGATTCCTTTTTCTTCTTGTTTGATTATTTTTTTGCTTCCTTATTTACCAAACCATTGATTTGATTCTCAGCTTCATCCACTGTACTGTTGATTCCCTGTAAATTATTCTTTATTTCAATTAGTGAATCCTTTGTTTCTGACTGGATCTTTTTTAAAATTAGTTGTTTGTTTTGTTTATTTATTTATTTTAATTATAAAATATTTATTGTATTTTTTTCATTACCATTTAGTGCCCTTATACCCTGCTCTCTCCAGCAACCACCACATTGTTGTTGATGTCCATGAGTCCTTTTCCCTTTTTACTCAATCCCTCCTCCCTGTAACCTCCACCCCCCAACTAGCTGTCATCTGTTCTCATTCTATGGATCTGTCTCTGTTTTGCTTGTCAGTTCAGTTAGTTTGTTAGATTCCACTTATGAGTGAGATCACATGTTATTTGTCTTTCTCTGACTGGCTTATTTCACTTAGCATAATGTTCTCCAGGTCCATCCATGCTGTTGCAAAGGGTAAAATTTTCTTCTTTTTTATGACTGAGTAGAATTCCATTGTATAAATGTCCTATGGTTGTTTTATCCACTCATCTATGGGTGGACACTTGGGCTGCTTCCATATCTTGGTGATTATACATAACACTGTAATGAACATAGGGGTGCTTATGTTCTTTTGAATGAGTGTTTTAGGTCCTCTCATATATATCCCCAGAAGTGGGAGTGCTGGGCCAAAAGGCAGATCCAATTTTAATTTTTTGAGGTATCTCCATACTGCTTTCCACAGTGGCTGTGCCAATCTGCATTCCCACCAACAGTGCAAAGGCGTTCTCCTTCCTTCACATTCTCACCAGTGCTTGTTTTTTGATTGATTGATGATAGCCATTCTGACAGGTGTGAGATGGTATCTCATTGTGGTTTTTATTTGCATTTCCCTGATGATTAGTGATGTTGAGCATCTTTTCATATACCTATTGACCATCTATATGTCTGACTGGATCTCTTTTATGCTTCTGAGGTCCTTAGGCATCCTTATAACCAGTGTTTTGAACTCTGCATCTGATAGATTGCTTATCTTTCTTTTGTTTAGTCCTTTTTCTGAAGTGTTGGTCTGCTCTTTCTTTTGGGCCATGTTTCTTCATCTCTTCATTTTGGCAGCCTCCCTGTTGTTGTTTCTATGTATTAGGTAGAGCTGCCATGACTCCCTGTCTTGGTAGTATGGTCTAACATAGTAGGTGTCCTGTAAGGTCCAGTGGTACAGCCTCCCCTATCACCCAAGCTGAGTACTTAAAGTATGTCCTCTTGGTGAGCTGAGTACACCCTTCCCTTGTAGTTGAGCCTTGATTGCTCAACTACAGGTCAATGGACAGGATTTATTCAGGCCAGTCAACTTCAAGGAATCACTGTGACCACTGACCACCAACCTCTGCCCTTCGTGGAGGATCAGCTGTACGGGGCAGGGTGGTGGTGCTCCAAGGTGGTCTGTAGCTGTCCACTGGGTGTGCAGTCTCTGGAGTTTCCTGTGTGGTGCAGCCAAAGTCAGTCCCCACCTGTATTTTGTCTGGAGCCACCCAGCCTGGGCTATCAAGCAATCTGAGGTGGTGGCTACTTGTGCTTGGCTTGGAGATTCCCAGGTGAAGCCAAGCTGTGAATCTAGTCTGGTTGCTCCTAGTACGAGGCATGGGGCCACTTAGCAAGAGGTACAAGGTATGGGGGCTCACTGAGGCTGGCTGTTGCTTGGTTGAGAAGATTTAGGAAGTTGTGAAGCATGAGCCAAGGCCAGCCATTCATATGGAAAAGTCTCTGTTAACAGCTTGAGTGGGCCTATAAGTTGGGTGGGATGGAGCCTCAGTGGATCTCCAGGGTGGAGCAGTGTTAGCCAGCTTGATGGAGTCTCAGATATGGTACCTGCCTGTTCTGTGGCTCTGTGGGTAGAGGGTTCAGAAGGGACAATGGTTTCTACCCACCTTTCTGTCTGGGAAAAAGCTGTCCCCCAGCTCTCACTTTGATGCCAGATACTTCAGTTCCTCCCTGTATGCCACTGGTGCCTTTTAAGCTGCTACACTGGTGCTGGAGCTCAGAAGGAGTGAGTCTGAGTAAGTCCAGTGTGGGTTCTTTAAGAGGAACTTCTTGGAATTACAGAAATTTCTTCTACCAACACATTTCCCATGGCTTTTGCAGCCAGAAGTTATTGGAACTTATCTTTCTGGCACAGGAATTCGGGGCTGGCGGCCTGGCATAGGGCTGGGACTTCTTGCTCCTTGGATATCCCTTCCAAATTTTTATCTACCACGTGTAGCCCATTCTACACGTGGGACATGTGGTAGAAGTGGGACAGCCCATTCTGCGTCTCCGCCCCTCTACCAGTCTGGATGGATATGATTTCTTTAATTCTGTGGCTGTCAGACTTCCATTCAACTCAATTTCTGACAGTTCTGAGCAATGGTGGTTCTATAATTTAGTTGTAATTTTATGTGGTTGTGCGAGAAGGCAAGCCATATTTACCTATGCCGCCATCTTGACCAGAAGTCTCTAGCAATGTTTAAGGAACATTATTCTGCAATCTGGCACATTTTGAATTAGAAGATAAATACACAAGAGGCAAAGAGACTGCCAATGGTAAAGTTCAAACAATGATGACAACTATTAACAGTAACAATATCTCTTTTTATAGACCCATCTATAATTTCACTTATTTCTTCATTGTCATCCTGTGAGAAAGTACAGTTACGTATTCCCATTGTTAGATAAGGAAAATGAAGCTAAGAGAGGCGAAGTAACTAGGCTAGTGTCATAATGCTGTGAGGGGATATTTGTTGTTTTGCTATTGATGTTGTTTTCTTCTTTAATTTTGATAAAATTCTAACCTACAGAACAGTGCAGAGAAAAATGCTTATAACCCTATTACCATGTTTGTTTCAGATGTATGTTTTTAAAGACATAAATGTTACAGATAAAGTTTTCCTGTTCCTCATCTCAAATCCATTGTCCTGTTTACCCCCTCAGAGATCCGTAGTTCTTCTTAGCAGTCTTTTATTCATTTCTATCATGGGTAATTTATAATTAGTGCAGATTTTATATATATATCTTTAAAGTTCTAAACACAAAAGCTGGCATTTGCAGCGTGCTTGTCATGGGCCCTCGCTGTGCTCAACACGTTACATACGTTACCTCATTTAGTCCTATGGCAGCTCTGGTAGGTGGATACTATAATGATCCCATTTTAAAGGCTGAGGATGAGGCTTAAAAAGGCTATATTATGCCCGTTTATTACATCTGGTGAGTGATGGAGCAGAAAACTTGGACAGTCTGACTCTGTGCTTTAAACCATGTTGTTCTTATAGCTCTAATCTAAGGGAGTCAGTCTCCTGGTGATAAAAAGTAGCCGTTTCATTTACAGAAACAGGGGCGTCAGAAAGGAAAGCTCTTTGGCAATGGACAGATATTCTTGTCTGTACTTTTAACATGAAGAAACCAGGGCAAGGATATATTAAGTGACCTCATTTCCCCAGTGCTGGGTTTTTCCTCTTTGAGCCAGTGCTCAGGGGCCCAACTTTAACCTTGCTCTGTACCCAAGGACAATGTAAATACCACTCAATATATTTGGAAATAAAGGATAATACTTACAAAAATAAAAATTATGGTTAGAGCCTTGGCCTTCTGATCCAGAGATCCTTAAATAATGCTATTATTCTTTGATTGATTAGCCTTGGAAATGTTTAACAATAGATTACAACGCCCACGGTTGCAATGGGTTATATGCTGAACATGAAGAGGACAGTTCTCCACTACAAGGAACACAGAACTGAAGCGTTCAGCTAAATAATGCCTCAGAAATAACATCCACATGAGTGTTTAGTTATCCGCCCCTTCCTCTGCCTCACTTAGGCCTTGGGAGTTTGCCTGGGTGTGTTGTTGCCCAGATCTGGTAGTTTATGAGCCGCAAAACAGACAAATTGATACCACTCCCAATATAAAATTCAAGTACACTTTCATTTCTGTAAGGTAGATGGCATTCTGGAAATTCTAGTTCAAAAAAATGGTCAAAGTCTTGCCTTAAAACCAAGGAAAACCTTCTTCTTGCTTTTATAAACAACATTTTAAAAAGAGACCTGACAAATCCCTTGAGCCCTACTGTTATCTTTGGATGTTACTGGAATCTCCTCCAAGCAATTACTCCTTGTACCTCACCAAAGCCAAGCCATAGTTCTGTGCATGTGGATTAAAGAAAAGATTTTTCTTAATGGAAATTGGAGCTGCATTGACTGTAGCGAATGATTCAAGAGTAGACAGACGGTCTTTGCGTGATAACCCATGAACGCTGCTCCAGAACCAGCCTTATGATCCTCAGCGTTCATGAAGAAGAAATCAGTGACATTCTTAGAGCATTAGAAATAACCTCTTCAGTCTGAGGCCCTCTGAAACCCTCTATGTTTAAAAAAAAAAAAATCAGAGAGCAGCCGTACGGTACCTAGCATATGCGTTTATATGTGTATATCATCTTGTTCACAGGAATATTCCAATATAATTAGCTGCCATTTGTAGAGCTGTTTGCTTGATACATACCATCTCGTTTACCTGACAGGAGCCTCTTAGACAGGCATTATTCCCCCCATTTTGCAGATCAGGCACGGAGGCTTTGGGAGCTGTGTAAGTGTACATAGTCATTCAGAGGCTGAGCCTGAGCCTCTCATTATACATATCTATACATAGATAGGTGATCAGGGATGATCTGATAAAATATTCAACTTTACCATCATTACCAATATTAACGATATACTAATTTTGACATGGACTATGCTGAGGCCAGAGTAAAGATGCATGTAAAATTAGAAATTTTATTAAAGTCATCCAGGTGCTTGAAGGAGGCTAGAGGCCCCCAGAGTAAATGAACGTCAGTCGTATCTTACCTAGGGCAGCAGGGTCGTCATAGCCTCTATGCCTCGCTCCCCTCCTGGGGGACAGAGCCGTTTCGTTCGTCGAGGCCTGCGAGTATCTTCTTCCCACCCCTGGGAACCATCGCCTTTGCTAACGGTCCCCTATTCTGCCTAATAAACCGCCTTGTGCCAGAAATTACTGGGTGGGAGATAGGCGCCATGAGGAATTATAAATCAGATTGAATAGTCAGAATTGTCTGAAAGTAAGGAAGGGACTTAGTAGCAATAACCTGCATTTTTTACTGCTTTGTGGTGGTATAACATTTTTCCACGCAAATGCTTCCATATGTATTGTTTCAGATTAATAATGCAAGAATCAAGTGAAGTATTGAATGATGATTTCTAGGACTTAGGTAGCAGTATTGGATAACCAAAATGGATAGTGGGTGAGGACCAAAATGCAGCATTTTCATTACCCCTCAAATTTCCCAGACTGCTTTTTATAGCACAGTGGAAACATTGAAGCTGAGGATAGACTACTTTCTGTCATAGGTGTAGAGATTGTTTTCTTTTTCTTTTTTTTTTTCTTTTTGGTACTTATGGGGAGCGTAAAAACAACACTTGAAGCTAGGTCTTATATTCTAGTATTACTGGGAATATCTGAGGGTTTCCAGGAGTCAACTTTCCTTTCTTTTGGTTTCTAGAAATATCCATCCATGTTGATTTCAACTGTCTTTAGGATTGATTGCTATCAAGTACACTGCACTATATTCCTTATTCTAGGGGTTTCATACAGTATTGGAGAATTGCTACTAGCATTGCAGTTATTTCAGATCACACGGGACTAGTGTATCAGAGCCGTGACTTCTGGGGAGCAGTATTAGTCTCTTCTGTTTTGTGTCCACCCATTCTCTCCCGTTCGCAGAGGAGGGGCTAGGGAGTACTGGGGGCGTGAGTTGTGTCTCTGAAGGGCAGAGTCCCTGCCAGAAAGCGCAGCCACAGGGACCCCCAGGGCGCACTGCCTTCTGAGAACGACTGGTCCCTTTCTAACTGGTTTCAGAACAGGGATGCAGCGCTACATCCCTGTTTTGTAAATAAGGGGTGTAAATAAGCCGTGAGTTTGAAACCTTGCAAAGTGTAATTTAAATTTATATAACCTGCGAGCACGTGAGTTCATCAGGAGGATTAAGAAGACTGTTGCCAGCTTCCTAAAGGGAGAATTTAATTCATGACCTTTACTGTTTTCATTTATTACCACTCTGACAAGTTTGAAAATAGAGAAAGCTGTGATAACTATAATTTTTAATGTATTGAAATTAAAATAAGTGCTTTTCCCAACACCATAGATCGCCAAATTTCACATGACAGACCCAGTCCAGTTATTAAAATAGTGGGTTTTCAGAGCCAGTGGGGCTCTTGAAGTTCAGCCTGTTCCCCTTGCTGTACAAAAGGGGAACCCGGCGCGTAGAGCAGCGGAAGCCTCATCAAGTTCACACAGCTTAGTCAGTGGCAAAACCTGGCCGAGGACCCACATGTCAAGACCTATCCCTTGCTTTTCCCATGTCCTCACAGCTACCTTGAAACTCCACTGCTGTTAACATCTGGCTCTTAAAATACAAGAAATTCTACCTAAAGAAAGTGTAACACCTGGAAATTGTATAAATCTGGGTCCCTGACTCTTCGCCCTTATTTCTAGAGAGTGAAAAGAACAACAAAGCCTTCCTAGTCTGGCGTGAGCATTGTAAACTCTCACTGAATGTGAGGAATTGTGTTTTTAAATACTGTCATATAGCATTTCCTTTGTGGAAACACAGCGTGTGTTGCACAAAAGGTAAACTTAATAGAACTGTGGTACTAGAATTTCTTTGCAATCACTAACATGCCCTCTTTAGACAATTTATTTTCACGTAAGTCACAGATTGAAAATCTCAGATTGTCGTTGAACCAAGACTGTTACTAACAGTTCTATTAATTTGGGATAAATATCTGGTTATTTTGCAGCCATAAATTTGTTGTCAAAGAAAAGAAAGGAATTTATTTGGAATTATCCAGATTATGTAATTGCTGTAAATAAAATTCACTAGATAAAAAGCCTGCCCTTCTGTCCAGTGTGTTTCTGTAGTTAGTCTTGGGCCTTCAGTTCGTTAAACCCCCTTTTTTTCCTATTAAGATGTTTAATTATTTTGGCAGAATAAATGCCTGTATTAAATGAAATTTTCTGCGTTGTAAATATCTTTCCCAGAGCATTACAGTGTATTTGAGGAACCATTTTATTTCATAATTGCAAAAGTGATTTTTTAATCATTTGAGTTTTTCCCCATCTGATTTACTTAAAAGCTGTTGATAAAAGATTAAGAAGAGCATAGAATTCAGAAATCCTTGAAACAGTTGTCAATTTTATAGTTCCTCAAGAAGCATTAAAAACTTTACACTTAAATAAAGATTGAATTTGCTGTTCATATGCATGAAAGATTTAATGGCATATAAATTGGCAATAATTGTTCTATTTAAAAGGATTAAATTAAACCTAAATCAATAATAACATGCAGTTTCAATTTAACTGGCTACTTTAAATAAAGTAGCAAATAAATAACTGCTAAATGATTAATAGCAATGCTTTTATTCACCCTCTCAACAGGCAAAATGGCCAGTTATTGAAAATTTTATTATGTGTGCAAAGGATGTTAATTGTACTAGAAACATGCTCTAATTTTAGTAATCTTTTGACTGGATACTCTACTGAATATGAGGCTTTTCATTAAATGGAGATTTTATTTTGTTTTGTTTTGTTTGCAGTTGTCACAATCATTAATCAAATGTGGTCCATTAAAGCCAGCAAGTATCATGGCATATACATAAGAGGCCCCCACCCTGTCCTCCCCGCATCCGTTTCGAACACGGCATCTGGAGAGGAGACCTGGCATCTGTTGTCTGAACGCTAACAAAAGAGTTTCGTGCCCACTGTCGGTGTAACGCTTCTATCAGATGCGGAGGGAGAGAGGTGTATGTTTTGTGTGAAGATGATTACTGATGAAGGAGCACTTCACACTGGTTTTGTCCCAGTGTGTTGACCTGGGCCACGAAACACAATTGAGCATCTCAGCACACAAGCTCCGTACAACGGGGTTCTTTAGTGTCGTGTTCTATTTCCACCGTTAGACTTGTTTCTGTAAAGCATTACAGCTTTCCCTGCTCATGATTTGGCAGAACATAACCTTCCATTTGTTCCAACATACGATTTCCATCTAGGGAGGGAACAGGGGGTATTGTAAGGTAGTCGTTACAGGTGTAAATGGTGAAGTGTAATTAATGCCCCTTTAAGAGCTGCACTTTCAGATTCTGTCTTGTACATATACATTATTGGAGTGTCTCTTCAAACGATAGGCTCAAAAACATTTTTCTTAGCCAAAGCCGTTCATTTTGTCTGATTTGTTTCAAAACCCTGTGTATTTTCTAGGTTCCACTTTAAACATCAGTCTTGGTTCTATGGGCATTGAAGCATGGAAATGTCCTCGGGCGAGGAGTTTTTAAAAATGGAAATTTGTGGAGGCTAGAAATTGCAGCTGTTTCTGAAGGTCTAAAGTAATTTGATTCTCCCAGTTTTATGTTCCTCATCATTTTTTCAGCAGTTCCTAAAATATTTCATCATTCAGAGACACTGGCATTTCTTAATCTCATTTCCTAAACCGCAGTTTTGACAGATTTGTCCATGACGTTTCAGTCGTGTTAAAAATGGGATTTTTTTAAAAAGATGTGTTCATTTCTTCAGGCCACTAAGGTGCCACTTAATGCATCACAAGACACCTTTGTACCCTGGAAATAACTTACGCCCTGGGGAGAGAAGCCCTGGAGGCCCATGGGCAGGAAGCGCAGTGCCCAGGCAACGTCACCCCGTGGCAACTGACGGCGACCCCAGCCGGCCGAGGCCAGGGGGGAGCCCACTGAAACGCGCTCGGAGCTCGCCCTCGTGGCGCCCTTGCTCTGTGTGTCGAGGACATAGTCCTAAGCTTTTTATGTATTTATAAATTTGCTTAATCCTCTCAACCGCGCTATGAGGCGGGTACTATCATAACCCATACCGTGTTATGGATGAGAAAGCAGAGGCACGGAGAAGTTACTGTTGCGCCCAAGCTCACAGAGTAACTGGCAGCACCAGGAACCAAGTGCGGGCAGTCGGATTCCAGCCCTTATTCTGCGACGCCCGGCTACACCGCCCCTCAGAACCCAGATACTCCATGTGGTCACTCAGAGAAGCAAAGCGCTGTGGAGATTCTATGTGACCGAGGAAGGTCAGCAACCATGACTGGGCCCTATCAGCTGATGCTGATTAAATATGATGACCAGTCCGAGTGCCAGTTTTTTGGGTAACATTACTGCACAAGTGGAAGTCAGGAATCATGTCCTTCAATCAGTGAAGACCAGCTTTTGCTTTTTCTTTTTTTTAATAGTAGACATTCCTTGGTTATTGAGTCTTATGTGAGTTTATCATAGGATCATAGAACAATACAGTTGGAATGGACTTTGCGATATATTCTAGCAACTGAAGCTGGAAATAAGAAGTTAATGTGTTTTCAGTGATAAACAAGGTTATCTCCTCCTATTTTAAATACCCATAATATTCTCTATCTCTTTACCCATCTAATTTGTTACTTGATTGTTACCGTTGGCGTATAGAGCGCATCTCCCTCAGTAGCAGGTAAGGTCCATCAGCCTGTTTCTGGTTTGCCGCCACCCCACCGTCAGTGCCTGGTCCCCCGGGAGCCGTTCAGTACACCTTTGTTGACTGGTCAACAGACTGATCAATTCACTGACTTGCATGAGGCAGGCCCTGTGACAATGCATGTTTCACGGCCACCTCTGGGAACAGCCAAAGGGCCACCTAATGGACAGGAGCCAGGTCCTGGACAGACTGCCAGGTCTGTATCCTGGCCCCTCCGCTGGGCAGCTCTGTGACCTTGAAGAAACCGAGCTCTCTAAGGCTCGGTTTCTTCATCTATGAAATGGGGAGAATAGTAGTACCTCCCTCATTGGACTGTTCTAGGGAAAACGCTAGAGATTGGCTCAAAGCATGCCTTGGATCAGTAGCCACATCCTGCCCTGTGTCTCAGTGGCAGAACAGTGACCCCCATGAGACCTGTCACTTTGAAAGGCTGCCAGCCCCTGCTTTAAACACTGCAAAGGACCACCTGTTCTAACACTTTCCGGCCCCGCCCCAAGCCCTTACAGCCTCTGTCGATAATTCCTTCCAAAAGCTCCTCATTTTCACTCTCCAAAGCAAAAGAGCAACGCGAAGGAGCAAAGATGTGGTAACAAACACTTGTTACCACATCTTTGGTAAAAATACCAATAATTTACACCCAGTAGTAACAAGTGTTTGTTACTACATCTTTGCTCTCTAATTAAATTATTTTTGCTAATTAAATTCAAACTCTCAAATTAATTTAGTTGAGCCAAACTCCTTCACAGAGATTACAAAGTCCTTACAAGACATCACCTGTCCTTGACTCAGCGCTGCTCCTCGACCTTTCCTGCCCCCGCCCTCCACTTGATCTGTATGGAATTCAGTCTTGGGAAGTGCCATGTTTTCTTTCCCCTCCATTCTTTTTCCGTGTCGTTCCCTCAGCCTAGCATGCACTTTCTGCCCTTCTTGGCCTTAGGCCTCAGCTTTCCCTGACCCTGCAAGGCGGGGTGGCTGTCCCTGCGGAATTCTGACGGCCCCAGCATCGCTCCTGTGGTCATTGCTTGTTGCCTCGCTTTCTTCCCCCTCCTAGGCTCTGAGCCCAGCACTGGATTCCTCTAGCTTGTAAGTACTCAGTAAATATCTGTCCAATCACTGCGTGAGCAAATGGATGAGGAAACTTCAATTCTGTTGAGTCAAGCAAATCAGTGAGAAGAGTTCAGTTCACTTTCCTTTCAATATATTGTGGATGTGGTGAAACGGCACCTTTCTTCATTTAAATATCATATCTTTGTTTACTTGAAGCTATAATCGGGGCAGTCCGTACCTTTTCTTCCCACCTGAGCAACCACAGTGGAACCTTACATGGAACTGCATGCAAGATGAACCCTAAAATCAGTCATTAATTTGGTCCAATGCAAGAAGCTTTTCTGCACGTTTCTATTCTAACTTACTATTATTGGTTTAAAAAAATAAGTACCTAATACTACATTTCTGTTGACTAGGGTATTTTCAGAGGCTCTGTTATTTATTTAAGGAACACTTATTGACTCTTTTGTCTCCAGCGGAGGGCAGAGGACTAGGCGAGGGAGGGGAGGGTAACCCTCAGTGCCCGGAGCCCACAACGTTAACCAGGTGAGGAGACAGGTCCCCACAGTGAAAAGTGAAATAAGCCCAAACACAGAACGTTAATTCAGATGTAATGTCCCATTTTGGTTCTTATGCAATCCTGAGAAATAAACAGAATAAATAAAATTCATCCCAACTCAGAGCTGAGAGACACTGGCTCAGAGGTGACAAATCTGCCAGCTGGTGCTCAGGCAGGTAGTGACTGACCCAGAACTTACACCCAGGTCTGTCCAGTCCCAAGTCCAGTGTGCCCTGCTTAGAGGCACTTCATGCCTCTAAGACACACCCAGTGACCCTTGGAACAGGCAACAGGCAACAGGCACGGCCAAAAAATACAGTGAGTTCACATGATGGGACATCACACGGGAAAGTTTACCGAAGCCCCAGAGGCCGTTGCGTCATGGTGCGTAGGGAGAGGTGAGTCGCACGGTCTGGTGTCCGGTTTCCTGATAGTGAGAACCTTCTTCATCCAGGCATTTTGCTGGAGGAAACTATGTAATTTCTTCCCCTGATGGCAAAGGAAGAACCACCTATTCCAAAAAGTTTTCCATCTTAATATGTGAACTAAAAAATTCACAATGACAATTTAGCAAGACATGGGAGTTTTGTCTTTTTGCTGTAGTTTTTGCTTTACATCAAATCAAAGAAATCTAGGTCCACATTAAGAAGAGTAAATTGGTATCAGGTGCACCATTATTTTGTTTACCCAGGGTAAAATTATGTCCTCTGTAAATGGGAATATCAAATAGCATAAAAAAGCTGATTTACATTTCCTTTTTGATTAGAGGATTGCATCTCCTGAACACAAGGGAGGAAAATCTCTCCCATTTAGCTTTTGAAGATCAAAGGGGCCATTAAATATGCCATATTATCAGCATTTTTTTTCTTTTTTGGTTAAGACTAGAAGATGCTTTACAAATTGAGCCTGCCATGGGGAAAAGAGAGGTCTTTATTTGGGGTCAAGTCCACTTCCCTCAGCCAGGACTGTTGGCTTAACCTTTTATTCAAATAGAGCTGTCCTACGCTTCAAGTACACGCTGACCTGTCTACTGAGTTTTCTGTGAAGAGATGTGAGCCACTTTCTGATTCTAAATCTTGGGGATTGTTCTGTAGTACATTTGTAAAATCAACAAACACAAAATGAACTAAAAAGTAAAGTCACTGAAAAGGAGGATGAACCTGTGTAGGAATTCAGTTGGGATACATCTTGCTTTCCCCCTGCAGGGGAGCAGACTGAGTCAAGTGTCTGGGTGCTGCTCATATTTTCCTTCTTAGACAAATAGCCAAATGTGTACATGACCAACTAAAGCATGAAGTCAGCTTCGTCTTCATCAGCTGAAATACTTACACTGTGCATAAGGAATAGCATTCCTCAAACCATGGTCATTAGCTGGTTTACATTAGAGGCATATGTTTTTCAGTTGTTTCCTGGTACTTAGAAATTAACTGTCCCCTGTTTCTAGTCTCTAGTTTAATAAACTTGAATAATTAAGACGTTTTTACCCTGATGGGTAGTGTGTGGGCCTAATTTGAAAATGCCTGAGATATATCTTTAACATGTCAATAGTAAAAGGAAAATTATAGGAGAAAGGTTGAGATTTATTTCAAATGAAATGACTGACTAAATGTAATGAGTAAATTTATCTTAAGTATTGGAATTTCTTTTCTGCTTTGGGCAGCCAAAAACCAAAAGAAGACAAATACTCAGATCTCCGCTATGACCCAAACTGGAAGAGCAAGAGAGAGGAAGGGCCGTCGCTGAGTGTGGAAGCATCGCCAGGGTCTCCGGGCAGTTCCACAGGAGATCTGACTTTGGGTCCGCTCTACCCTTCCAGGGAGACTTCGCTGGAACTGCCAGGGGGGAAGGGCGAACAGAAAAAGAGCCCACAGAGCGAAGCCTCCTTACTTGGCAGTGAATTTTTAAGCCCCGACTATGAGCACGGAGCCCATCACGGCAAGCCGTTTGCAGAGCTGAGTGACAGTGATCTGGCAGAGAAGTCCGGCAACCTCTCTCAGCCCTTGAAGAGTTCACATTCACATAAAGAGGTTTTCTTGTCACGGCGACGTGGCCCTCGGCAAAGGAAGTCCAAACAATATTTTGTGGAAAAAAACAAGCTGACTTTGGGACTACCCACCTCTAAAATGGACTCTTACCTTCAACTTCACAACAGAAAAAAGACGGAAACTCCCACAGAACAGGTATGTAGCACCTACTTAAAAATGTCACCAAATTTCCCCACCCCCTTACCCCACGTTACCTTTACCCTTCTCTCTCCTGAGCTCCAAGGGCCCCGTCTTCGGACTCTGTAGCTTGTGTCCTGAGCCCATTTCTTCTACCACTCAATTCTTCTGCCTCTGTGACTCTCTAAATAAACTTTCTCTTATAGTTTGAGTCTTGGCTCTGAATTCTTTCCAGACCAGAACTCAAGTTATAAAGAAAAAAAAAAAAAGGTCCTCCAAAGCACTAAACTGGGATTTGCCTTTGTTTGAAATGTCTGGCTAGCACTTCTGTGAGTCAGCGATGGCATGGTTAACACCTGGCTAAGCAAATCAAATGCCCTGTGCTTTGGCCCCCTTTGAAGAATGAAGGGAATCATTCCACAGATTCCTAAGAGCAAAATAAAAGTCATGGGTGGCTTAGAGTTCTGTAGTTGCTGCAATTCAGTCATTATCTCTAAAATGTTTTTATTCAAGCAACTATAGAATTTATTTAAACCACCCACTCCAATAGATAAAATACAGGACTGAAGGTTTGATTTCCTGTGTGGGTTGCCTTTGCAGCACTGGTTTTCAACCTGATTAAGTGCCCCCCAAACACTGGAGATGACAAAACACTCAATAATGGCAACTCACATACAGAAGTGATTCTCAGTCAGGTTCTGTGTACTTATTGGGTGGGAAGGCAGATACAACATGGGGTATTTCTTTTTAATCCAAACTATTTTGTTACCTTTCCAACTCCCACTGATGAACCCTACACCATCCTTTATTATCCATTACTGATTAAAACGTAGTCTGTCCATCTATAAAATCAGAATAATAATAAATGTCCCCCTTTTCTCATCTGACCATTTTGAAGGTAAATTTGATCCCAGATGATGGGCTCAAAACATACTGAATCCAGTAAACTTAGTTCTAGTTCATGGGCGCACGTAAAGATATCAACCTACTGTCTAATGAGTATATCCGTGGACACAAGAAGAGAGTGTGGTTGAATCAGGGTATCCACCACCCTTATTGGGAAACAGCTTGAAATTCATCACCTACTATTGCGGGGTCAATAGTAGAAGGAGACATCATGACGTTAAATAGGGATTCCCTTAGTCCTATTCCAACCCTAAATTGGTTTCACTGAAAGGGCTGTCACCTTTTTTACCCTGTATTTTCTGATGGCACAAGAGAGATGTGGTGCATTTGTGATTATTTTCTTGATTTAGAAACTCCTTTTAGAAGGAGCACCTTTTCAGTTGCTAGATGACATGCTGCCAATTCATGACTTGCTTAATAAAGCCAATCAAATTTTAAAAAAGAAAAAGGAACTTCTTTTATAGTCTTAAAGAATTACATCACATCCTTGCCTTTGTAACTAATAATAAAACAAAGGAGTCGGTGTCATATATTTAGCTGAATTATCAAAACCAATATTTAGCTGAATTCAAGCAGAGTTTTAAACATTTTGACCCAGTTTTAGATGTTTAATATACTTTTTTTTCATAAAACTGATATGAAATTTTGAATTTTGATCGCTCATTTAAAATTATAAATAAATTCAATAGCCCATATATGTGAAAAATATTTATAGCTAATTATTTCTCCCAGACTAGAATATGTTTCATTATTTTAAAATGGATTGTCAAAAGAGGCTGATATAAAAGGAGAGGCAAATAGGCCAAAATAAATAGTTATATTTCTAATAATAAAAAGGAAAAATATTTACTATTAGCTCTTTCATTGCCGATATCTTGATCATTACTTTTTTTAGTAGTTATAACTTAATTTACTGAACAGTATTGGGTTGAGCTGACTGTCAGTGATTCCATAGCATAATTTTCATTATGCCGAGGAGACTTGAAAGCATTTTAGGCTTGCATTATTCTTCAGCCATTGACCTTGTCCATTGCTTTCTCCAGGTTCAAATATCTAAGGACTGATTGCTAAGTGCATTCAAATTGTTTCATAACCATTTCTAATATATTTTCTTCATCTTCTGTTCTTTTTTAGAAGGAATACAAGTTAGTTTGACCTAACAATGTTATAATGATACGTGTAACTTTTTAACCTGTATTATAGCCAGTAGCATGGAATATATTACTTTTAAATAGTTATTTAAGAAATATGTAGTCTTTTGTGCCAATGCAGATTGTATATCCTGTTATGGGCAGGAACTATGCTTTGAAATTACTTCTAATCTCCACACTAACTGGCCTCCCACACCGCAAGGACTCAGTAAATATACGGGAATTGAAAAAGACATCTTTTCCATTACATCCAAACTTTATTCTCTTTAGTATGACTTAAAGTTTGTGTGGGGAAAGAGGTATTTCTAAAACACAGGTTTAAAATCCTGGCTGGATATTGGAACCTCCTGAGAAACTAACTGTTTAAAAAAAGTGACCCTGGGCTTCGTGCAGAGCACTTGACGTCTCAGAGTGAGAACTTGAGCGTCAGGGTTTCTTGGAGGCCTCCTCAGGTGGCTCTTACATGAAGCCCGGTTTAAGAAGCTGTGTTCGAGGCAGAGCAGAAGTTCTCACCCTGGCTTCACATTGGAATCACCTGGAAGAGTTGACGAATACTGACTCCGTGGTGTGAAGGCCTGAAATTCTCATTTATCTCATCTGGGGCGCCCATAAGTGCGGGGAATTTTCAGAGCTGGCCGAGGTTGATCCCTGGTCCAGAGCAGCCGCTCTTAGTCATTGGCACGCGTGAGCTCGGCTGAGGGCTGGCTGCGCCGGACTGCGGACTGAGCCCAAGGACTTCCCATTCAGTAGCTGTAGGAGTGGGCCCAAAGATCTGAATGTTGTACATGGTTCCAGATGATGCCCCTTCTGCTGCCAGGTCCACACTCTGAGAACCACTGATCTTTTGCTTTTCAAACTAAGTTGCTAATGAACTCCCTCAGGATCTTGTTAAAATACAGACTTTGATCTAGTAGGTCTGGGGTGAGACAAGAGCGTGAGTTTGTAACAAGCTCTGAGGTGATGCCAAGGCTGCTGGTCCACGGACCACACCTTCAACAGCAAGAACTTAAAGCGTTTATCAGAAACCTAAAGCCAAGGTGGGCAAGTCAGTACCCACAAAGCACTGGTGATTTCAGTGGCTGTTGGGAGTGCTCCTTTGATTGGGGGCAGGAGGTATGAAGTTGGGGTGGCAGGTCAGATTAAACAAACATCCTTCTGGAAGTTTTTCATGTTGGAACATCTGTTTTCTCCTTATAATTTCTTTGAAAGAGATGACAAATGTCTTACAACTAGGAACATCAAGAGGATTAATAACATCTATTGTTAAATAAATGCATAAATAAATCTCAATTACCATTACACACAACCAAGAAAACTCAGCTTTTTAATTTTTTTTTTAACCAGCACCCATGCCCTCTTGAATCAGACTTAAGGGTCTTAAGGAGTGTATTGTATTTAGGAAGATTTGAAAGTGAGTCTAAGAAGTTTACAACATCCCAATAAAACTGTCGATAGTTTTCTTAAAATAAAACTTGAAAAGCTGATTATGAAGTTCATATGAAAAATTGGCATGAATAATAAAGACAGTTCTGGAAATTAAAAGCATTGAGAGAATATGGCCCTCCTAGATAGTATAGTGTATTATAAACCTCAATAATGAAATCTTAAGGTAATATTTAATGCATATGCTGATAGAAAAATGGAAGAGGAGAACACAAAGTCTAGAAATAGAACCAAATTACATATGAGAATGTAATATCTGAAATTGAGATTTGATAAAGGCAGTATCTCAAATCAGTGAAGAAATCAAGGGTTGTCCAATAAAACAACTAGATAAACCACCTGGGGAAAAATGAAGTTGGATCCATACCTCATATCATACGACAAGATAAATTCTAAAGGGATCAAATATTTAATTTTTAAAAGTTAAACCATAAAAAGCTATTAAAAACAGGAGAACTCTCCTATAATCTTGAAATTATTTAAAATCTAGAATCTATAGATGATTGATCACTTTGACTACATAAATATCAAAAACTGCTATAGGAAGAAAGCATATGAAAGTCAAAATAAAAAGAACTAGGGAAAATATTTCCAATTTATATCACAGATAATACACTAATATCTTAAATACTTAAAGAGCTCCTAGAACTCCATAAGAAAAAAACCAGTGCTCCAGTATAAAATTACACAAAAGATATGAAAAGATAATTCATAGAAAAGTTAATACATATGGCTTTTAAGTATATAAAAGATATTCAACCTCAGTTATTATAAGAGAAATGCAAATTAACACCACATTGGTATTCCATTTTTTACCTATAATTAAACCAACAAAATTTCCCAAGTTTGATGAACCTATAGACAAAAAAGTACAATGAAGCTGGTGAGAGAATAAATTAATATCCCAGCATGGCAGAAAATTTGTTAATGCCTATTTAAAATATAAATACATACACTCCTTGAGCAAATAAAGTGTAACGGCTAAGAGTATAAACTTTGGCTACAGGTGGGCTGGCACTCATACCTGCTGGTGTGTGATGCTGAGCAGCTTGTTTTACCTCTTGGTGCTTCAGTTTCCTCATCTTTCAAATGGAGATAGTAATAGTTCCTTCCTCATAGGATTATTGAGAAAGGCGAATAAATGGGTTAATGTGTGTAGGATATATAGATGAATGCTTGGCTTAGGGCAAGCACTATATAAAGGTTAGCAATTATTATTTTTGTTTGACCCAACACATTCCACACCTAGGAATTTATCTTAGTTATATGTGTGCAGTTTTGAAATGACTCCTGTATAAGATCATTTATTTCATCCTCCTTTATAGTAACAAAAGATTGGAAACCATCCAAATGTCTATCATTTGGGGAGTACTTAAGTAAATTATGGTATATCCAAACAATAGAGGACAACTGTAGCTGTTTAAAAACCGAGGATGCCCTGGCCAAGCGGCTCAATTGGAGCATTGTCCTGTACACCAAAGGGCTGCGGGTGTGAATTCCGGTCAGGGATAATACCTGGGCCGTGGGTTTGAACCCCAGTCAGAGCGTGTTCAGGAGTAGCCGATCAATATTTCTCTCCCCCTCCTCCACGACCCCTAAAGAATCGGTGAACATATCCTCGGGGGAGGATTTAAAAAATGAGGATGATCTTTATGAACCATTATGGGCAACTTATCAGGACTTATTATTAAGAGAGAAAGGTCTAGAATATGTATACGGTATAAAAAGGTGGGGAGGAAAAAAATGTAGATCATATTTGCTTGGTTTACATAAAACCTCTGGAAGGATACAGAGAGGGTTAGTTGTATGGGTGGAGAGGAACAGGCGGGAGCACAGCTGCGCACGTCATACCTTTCCAGAGCTTAGCTGTGCCTGTGTAGTTACAGTGCACAGCATTTTGTAGGAACCCTTGTAACTTCACACCCCTGATTGCTGAGTCACCAAAATTACTTTTTTTTTTTTTTTTTTTTGGCTTGTAAGTAATGGCTCAGAGTAGAACCACGGATTTTTAAATTCAGTTGCCGCACAGTCCCACAATCCTTTGGCCATTTTTCACAGATCTGCCAATTGTACGTTAAAATGCACTGGAAAGGTCACTTCGGAATATGTTAATAAGATCTTAGTCACATGATGTCTGAAGCCAGGAATTGAATAAAAACACACACTAGAGGGCACCTAAGTATCACATTTGGACAAAAACTTTGCTGGTGAAAGTTCAGGGCTTACTTTGATCCACGATCTGTTCAGTAGCCAGGAGGATTTGTCTGAAATTAATTAGAATTTGAGTCAGTTTATGACCTACCATTAAAGGAAATTATGTCTCGAAAAATGAGCTACCTTTCTTTTCTATGTTGATTTTAATGTGACTTTGAAGGCTTGTGATTTTTAGCATGGGCTCAAAGAAGAGCATTAAGTGCTTTATACATGTTATTCTTCTCTTTCCTTATAATTTCTTGGAAAGGAATTACAGATACTTTACAAATGTGGCTATAGAAAGGTTACTTAACTACCTAGAGTCCTTAAGACAATCTAAAGCCGTGTAAAGAATCCACTTCCCATTCTCCGGATCACCACACCTTCGTGGCTGTTGCTGAGCCAGCAGGTCAGTCAGCAACAAACATTTATTGAGCAACAATTAGGTGCTACCTGCTGTCCCCAGTGCGGACGTACAGAGTCCCTGTCTTGAAGGAAGGGGCTAGTCATGTGACACAGGCAAAAAATGTACATGTAGCAAAATAATTTCGGATGCCTCAAAGGAGGCTGAATAAACTTTATTCAATAAAGGAATTGGGGGGGGGGGGTGTAGCTGGAAAAGAACTCTGGAGGTGACGCCATCTGAGCGGATGCGTGAGTGGGTCAGGGAAGAGGAGGCCGTGCGGGCAGGCTCCGGGGGACACGGCACTTTGGTTTGCACAGCCTCGGTGGCGGCCTCCTCTCAGAGCGGCGACGTAGTGTCACGGGAGAAAAAGGAAGCCCAAACAAAACCCTGGTTTGGGAGTCAGTGGCGGGTTATTAAATCCTGGCTCCTCGGCAGACTAGGAGGTAGCACTTCCTAGATACGGGAGCGATGACTCTAAACCTCATCTGCTTCCTCTGTTGCACAGGGTCAGTTTCTGCCCTGGAGGCCAGTGGAAGATCTCCACAAAGCTCCCGCGCCCGCAGACGCTCAGGAAAGGGAAGCCGCTGCTGCCGCAGGCCAGGAAGGGAATCGCTCTGGGACTGGGTTCGAGAAAGCCGTTCAGGCTGCAGCGCCTCCGAGTGACAGGGAACCGACGTCAGGCAGAGAGAGAACGAAGCGTAGCCGGAAGGTAGCACCCATGTGGTCTCAGAGCCCACTCTGTGCTATGACTCCCAAAAGGCTGTCTGTGGAGGGCACAAACCGCATCAGTCCCCCTACTTGCTATGCTGCCTCTCGGAGTGGCACTCAAGGCCCCCCTGACCTTCCCGCTGATTCAGCCTCATCCTTCGTCACCGCCCCCCACCCCCGGGCCTCCGCATGCTGATGGGCCCACCACTCTTCCCTGTCTCGTTTGCTTGGGGAGGCCTTACCCTCCTTTCGAGGTTCAGCTGGAAGGCCTCTGCCTTCATGAAGACTCTCTAACTATCCTCCCTCCCACTGCCTCCCTCATCCCTGAACGGCCACCACGTCGCACTATTTTGTGAATGGGTCAGTCGGTCGTCACGTGACTGCGCTCTGTAAGGGCTCTCGCTGACGTCTCTGAGTTCCCAGAGCCTGGCGTACAGTAGGTGCTATCTGTTTTTGACAAAGGGATGTAATTTTAAGTGTTTGGGGGTCCAGAATTTTATTATTTTAAAAACAAAAGTATAAGAAAAAAATAACGAGCTTGTGCTATTGACTGAAATACTGGAATCTGTCACCAGAAAGACCTGATTTGAGCTCTAGTATTATTGAAGCAATTTATTACCTTTCATAAATCACAAAATCCTGCCGGGCCTTATTTTTCCCCATTAGAATGCGGTCGCAGGTGTTCGCCCCTAACAGACCCAACGATGTGAACACCTGGTAGAGTCGCACAGCCCGATGGAAAGGCCACACTTACTATTGAACGTTCAATTTAATTTTAGTTTCTTCCTGGATAAACTCAATATCAAGTAATATATTGCTCTCCTTTTCCATAGTTTTGAATTTAGTGAAACTTTTAGTTGTCTATAAAATTAGGCTTTATGTTTATTTAGATGATGATTTTCTAATTATATTCGGATAGAAACATAGAATTCTTTTTCATAGAATTCTAGTTTGCTGGTGTTTTTGAGTCCCACCTCTCCTATTTATCCGTAAAAATTGTTTTGCAGGGCGAGTCCTCTGTGCATGTTTATTGATTCTGAGATTTTTTATTTCGCCTGCGCAGCTACGACAAGGACACTTACTTACGACGGCGTGATTTACATTGAGCTTTATGGAATTTTCAATACAAGGCATATTTAAAGCATCTTTCTTGTGTGCACTCTTCATCTTAGTTGCCTAACTACTGATTTGTATGATACTTCATACAAATGTGTGAAGTAAAAAGCGATACTTCATTAATTCTGCATTACTGATGATGGATCTGTGCAAAGAGAAATTTGCACAGATCTAAACCATGTCCTTTCGAAAATTAGAACAACATAATTAGTCATTTCTAAGTGTGGTTTTCGAATGCATGCCAGCTGTGCCTGATAACCGCCTGCCCTGCCCAGGCCGGACTGCGTGTTGGGGAGCGAGGGCCACGGGCGTGACTGGGCCTCCGTGTTCCACGCCCTCCGGGGCTGTCGGTCTGGGTCACTTCTGTTGCTGTTACTGACTCTGACCTTCAGCAGCTTCTGGCCAAGTGGGAAGCAGACACGTACACAGGACCAAGAGACGACCGCTACGCGGGGGTCGTGTGGGGTCCCACGTGAACCCGCAGGAGGAAGGGCCCGCACCTGTCAGGGGAGGTCAGAGAGGCCTTCCCAGCAGAGGCCTCACCGAACTGATTCTCTCAAAGGAGCAGAGGAAACAGCCGTAGGCGGGCAGCAAAGGCACTGCAGGCAAAGGGAGCGGAGCAGTGGTATAAAGGCGTGAGCGGGTGCTGCCCAAAGTAGTCCTGGGGATGTGAGGTGCAGCATGGGGTCACTTGAGGTCAGTGATACTGTGCTAACTACGCACAGTGCTAGGTGGGTACTGGAAATACCAGGGCAGCCACTTTGTAAAATGTAGCGTTGCCTAACCCCTGTGCTGTTCATCTGAAACCAATACAAAACAGTACTGAATGTAAAAAACAAAAACAAACACAAACACTGTGTTTGGCAAGCCCTCCAGCGATTCCGACTCGTCCTCAGGGTTCAGAGTCTCTGTGCTGGGGCCGGGCCTTCGTGTCGTCCTGTGGAGTCACGCTGCAGGGTCTGAGTGACGGGCCGTCGGAGCCCTGCGACCGTCAGAGGCCCCGCTCAGCCAGCCTTGCCGTGTTACGCAGGACTCAGGTTGCCAGCGAGTCAGCCGTCATATCGGCTGCGTGAGACATTCCTAAAAATCTCTCACATTTTTGAAAATGGGTAATTTCTTCATCATTTGTATATATTTATCAGGTGCTTATGACATGTCAGGCATTGTCCTGGGGATACATCGTTAGAATAAATCATTGAACAAAACAGACAAAACCCCAAGGCTAACCTTCTATTAAGAGGTGGACAGTAGCCAAATATTAGTATGTGTATTAGTATGTGATGTAGGTGCTAAGGAGAGAAGCGGAGCGAGCGGAGCAGAGGGCTAAGGAGTGTGGGCGCTGGGGAAATGCAGATTTTAACGGGCCCCGGGCAGTGCGAGAGCCTTGCGTGCGAGTAGCGGAGGAAAGAACGCGGCGTGACAGCGGACGGCAAATGTGAAGGCTGAGGGGCCCGTGGGCCCGGGGCCTAGTGCTCAGGGGACAGAAAAGGAAGATGAGGTGCCGCTTCTACCCGATTTGTTGACAGTGGGCTACCTGGCTTTAGTATCGGCCCCAAATCTAGCCGGACAAACAAGTGGGTTGCAAGTGGGGCCCGCTCAAACCTGGGATTTATTTATAAAAAATTCCAGGTATATTTATTCTTACATGTGTAATCTCAGTCACCTTCCGGGTGCTCTCCATTTGTTGCAATACACCTATCGAGACGTTTCTCCCGCTGCTCCAAACAGCTTTTGAACTTGTCGATTTTGATGCCTTTTAGCGCTTCTGCCATTTTTTGTTTCACCTCTTCCCCGTGCGCACAACGTTTCCCTTTGAGAACTTTTTTCATCTGGGGAGACAAACGAACAGCGCTCTGGGTGAGGTCGGGTGAACAGGGAGGGTGGGGCGCGGGGGCCGTGCCGTTTTTGGTCAAAACCTGCTGACCGCCCAGCGCGGTGGGGGCAGGTTCGCTCGTAAATCGCCTGTCATGAAATGGGCAAATGCGTCGAAAGAGTCTTTAAAAAAAATTCGCTGAAGCCAAATGCGGCCTCTCACAACACCAGCAACTGGCGCTCTGATACAGATGTGTTCCTAGAACACTCACCCAGCGGGGGAAGCCTGTGTGACGAGGGGCCTGCCCTCCAGCAGATAATTCCGGTTTTTTGTGGGGGGGTCCCCCTCATATATGCATTCTGATGTAAATGGAGAGTTCAGTGAACAGTGTGCACTGGTGTTTTTCCACTCAATGATCTCTATTAAGCACATATGTGCCGGGCACATGTAGAGCTGCATGTGGCTTGTGTGAGGAGGGTCCCGGAGCTGCCGGTCCTGCACGGAATCCCTTCCTCTGCTGCTTCTGGGACTTACAGTCCAGAAGGGAAACAACCTTTCCTACCAGGCTGATAGGTGTTGCCAAAGGGGATGTACAGAGTGCTCAGGACACGTGCTCAGGTCCCCTATTTTAACCTCTGGGGTGTCCGGGAAGGCTTCCTGGAGGAACTTATATTTCAGCCAGACCTGGAACAGTGAATGGGATTGGTCAGGTTAAGTGCGATGAGAAGGACTTTGCAGGCAAAGAACGGCCTCTGCACAGACGCGGCGCTGAGAGAGGGCAGTGCGTGTGGCCCGCCAGCCGGGCCGACGGTGCAGAAGGAGGTCGGGCAGGGGTCCGGGCTGAGGAGCAGAGGGTGCAGGCTCTCATAAATTTTGGGGGTGGGGGGCTTATACATTTTTTAAAGTTGGGGCAGTGGAAAGCACAGAGGGGTTTTTTAAGTAGGTGACTGGCATAATTAGGGTTGTAAAACTTGATTATTTTATATGGAAAACAAATGTAAAAAATAATATGTCCAAAGGTTTCACTGTCATCTAATTTTTACCAAGCACGTATCTGCTAAACACGTTATGAAATGTTCTATAGGAATGGAGAGAGCGGCCAACAGCAGAACCAAGTCCTTTCACGTGTTTTTGTCTCTAAATAGCTGAATAACTCAAACTGCCGTGCCAGACCCCCACCTGGGGCCTTACAGGGCCACACCATTGCATGGTCGCGCCTCGGCCCCTTCTGCTGCTGTTTGTAAACACGGGTGCTGGCAGCGCTGGCGTCGGACGACATAAACCAGCACAGCCAGTCGTGCTGGGGACAGGGCTGGGGCTAGTACCCCGGCTCCCTCACTAGCCCCCAAGCACAGAAACGCACCCCGAGTCTAGTGAGTGTGCCTCGAGGAGACAGACTCAGCAACAGATGTTCAGAATCGTGGTCAGGAAACACATTTTAAAAATCAGAATCTGGCCTCCCCCCCCCCCTTTTTTTTTTTTAAGGGATATCTGTTAGTTGCTAGTACCATCAAGGAATGAGAATAATAAGGAACCTAGTCATGTGAGGCTCCTCACAACATCTGAATGTAAGGTCAGTGATTAAAAAAAAAAAAACATAAAGGAAAAAAGGAGCGAAAGCTGCAATGATGGCTGACCTTAATGGCAACATGCTATTTAAACACGCTTCGGCGTGCGCCTATGCAGACGCTAATCCACATACAGCGCTTGGTAAAGCATCAACTTTTTGTGTGGCGCTGAGGCCCTAAGAACCTGATGAGTTTCTTTGAGGGAGCAGCGGCGGCCCAATCTAGCTCAGCTGTGCTCAGCCTGAGTTGCTTTCCTACCTACAAACCCTCACTTCAAAGCAAGGAACATAATGTACAATTTTTTAATGGCTCTAGACCCGGGCACTCAGGCTCCCTGCTCTGTGCCTTCCCTCGGTGTAAACACCTAATCAAGATTGCCTGCGCTTCCACAATAGCAGCCAAATGCAATTCGAGAACCACAAGCCTTTGAAGTCCTCCCAGCAAAGGCCGGTTTTCTAGTCTGGGATAATGACATGCCATGATTGCTGTCTTTGTTGTATCTTTTCAGTAGAGAAGCAATTATAGGCCTCAATTTAACAGAATAGACATTACACAGCTTATGATGCTCAAAATGCAATTTCATTTGATCATTTTCTCAATTTGATTGGTATTAATAGAATGGTTCACAAAAAAAAAAAAAAAAAAAAGCTGGCAGAGGTTGTGTCCCGTTCCACTTTGAAAGAGATAATGTAGAAGTATGCTTTACTTGCCCGGCGGCTCCCACGGGGGTGGCTCAGACTCTGAGTGCCCACAAAACTGCCTGTGGATGGAAGCGTCGAACCTCCATCCTCTGGGGAAGGAAGCGGAAGACAAAGTCATTTTAATTTAAAAACTTTTTACCAAAACTACATAATAGATCCCATCATTGTCCATTCAACATCATCAGCGAAAACCTGAATTAACTAAACCAAGTCCTCCTGACAACAGCCAGGGAGTGAATGCCCAGGGGAAGAGCCAGGAATAAGCCCAATGGTTCCCCTGGGCTCCTGACAGCAGCGCATCCAGGACACCACAGGTTTGAGGTTTGAAACGGCGTTATTTCCTCGTCTCCTTAGGCAGCCTGTTTAGATTTGTTTACATTCTCAGCCTTTATTTCTCATCCAGGACAGAGATGATTTTCTTTTCTCTCTTTTTTTAAATTATATTTTATTGCATATGCTATTACAGTTGTCCTGATTTTTTCCCCTTTGCTCCCCTCAACCCAGCAACACCCCCCACTCCCTCAGGCAATGACCCCACCCTGTTCATGTCCATGGGTCATGTGTGTAAGTTCTATGGTTACTCCTTTTCCTGTACTGTACATCCCCATGGCTATTCTGTAGCTACCTATTTGTATTTCTTAATCCCCTCACCTCTCACCCATTCTCCCACACATCCCCCCACATCTTTATCTTTAACCTTTGGCATTTTAATTGTGTGTCTTGGGGTGGGCCTCTTTGTGTCCATCTTGTTTGGGACTCTGTGCTTCCTGGATTTGCATGTCTATTTCCTTCACCAAAATAGGGAAGTTTTCTTTCACTATTTTTTCACATAGATTTCCAATTTCTTGTTCTTTCTCTTCTCCTTCTGGCACCCCTATGAAGTGAATGTTGGATTGCTTAAAGTTGTCCCAAAGGCTGCTTACACTATCGGGTTTTTTGTGTTCTTTTTTTTATTCTCTTCTCCTCTTCTTGTTCTGATTGGTTGTCTTTTGCTTCCTTTTGTTCCAGATCATTGATTTGATTCTTGGCTTCATCCACTCTACTGTTGTTCCCCTGTAAATTGTTCTTTATTTCAACTGGTGTATTCTTTGTTTTTGACTGGATCTTTTTTATGCTGTTGAGGCCCTCGCTAAGTTCCTTGAGCATCTTTATAACCAGTGTTTTGAGCTCTGCATCTGATAGATTGCTTATCTCCATTTCGTTTCTAGAGTTTTGATTTGTCCTTTCATTTGGGCCATGTTTTTTTGTCTCCTCATTTTTGGCAGGCTCCCTGTGTTTGTTTTCATGTATTAGGTAAATCTGCTTTGACTGGTAGTGTGGCCTAATATATTAGGGGTCCTGTAGGGTCCAGTGGCACAGCCTCTCCTATCACCCAAGCTGGTGTGTCCTTCCTGTGGGCTGAGTACGCCCTCCTCTTATAGCTGAGCCTTGGTTGCTGTTGGCAGATCAATGGGAGGGATTCACCCAGGCCAGTCAGCTGCAAGGATTGGCTGTGACCATTTACCACCAACCTCTGCCCTCTGTGGGGGATCCGCTGTGCAGGGGCAGGGTGGTGGTGCTCCGATGTGGTCTGTGGCTGTCCACTGGGTGCGCTGGCCCTGGGGTTTCCCGAGCGGTGCAGGCCAAGGTCAGCCCCACCTGTGTTTTGCCCAGGGCCACCCTTTCTGAGCTATAAAGCAACCTGAGAAGGCTGCTACTTGTGCTGAGCTTGGAGATTCCCAGGTGAGGACAAGCTGTGAACCTAGGCTGCTAGTTCCAGGCCTGGGGCTCACTGAGGCCAACTGCTGCTGGGATTTTCCTTTTAAATGAGCTGTGTTTCATGACAGCGAGCGAGCAAAACAGGTAATAATGATGACAAAGTTGTAAAACCTAATAATTTTTTTTACATGGGAGAAAATTTTTATTTACTTTATACTTATTTATTTGTTTTTCTTAGAGAGAGGGGAAGGGAGGGAGAAAGAGAGGGAAAGAAATATCTATCATTTGCCCTCGCATGCACCCCGGCCGGGACTGAACCGCGACTCCTGCATGTGCCCTGACTGGGAATCGAACTGGCAACGTTTTGCTTTGCGGGACGAAGCCCAGTTCACAGTGGTCAGGGCACCTAATACTTTTTATAGTCACCTAATGTTTCTGGAACCAGCACTGTGAGCGGGGCCAGGAGATGGAAGCATGAGAAATGGTTCCTGACCTTGAGCAGCAGCGTTTCTAGTTCTCAACTCTCCGGTTCAGCACGAGTTCAACTATTTCATAGTGCTGTGAAGTTCCCCACTTGCAGAGGAGGTGATCATTCAAACCTGGTGATTACTTCCATCTGTAATCAGAATAATGCCACCTCAGATAATACTGGTAGTAGCAATGAAAATGCAGAAATGAAAAGGTTTTATTGTCATTTTTTCCCAATTTCAGATTAACCCTTAAGTATCTAAACTTCTATGCTGTCTATTTGCCATGCACTGACACACACAGTGCTTGTGATAAGTAGACATTCAGGTAGAGAAGGTTACATACAAAAAAAAAAAGGAAACGAAATGTTGCCTTTCTTGTGCCAGAGAAGTTACATTGAGTGCTAAGGAGTGAGGTTTTCTTCATTGTCGATTGCTTACTTATTACTTAATATTTAATACCTTTTCATGTTGAATACTAGTCTGCGTAGCATGAGGTAAAAGGGAGCAGCAGATGGAGAACCTGAACGTGAACATGCAGCGCCTCAGTCCCACGTCCTCCCCAGGGTCACGCTGCGCCCCGTCTCACGCCACACAGCACCCCTCCCCCCAAACCGGGGGAAATGTAATAAAACAGGCATAAAGTGCCGAATCTAAAATTTGAAGTTAATCACTTTAGAAGGAGGGAGACCAGCATTTACAGGTGACAGACCAGAGGGGCCAAAGGACCCCCCTTGAGTGGCCCGCCCCAGGACGAAGGGCGCAGAAGTCTCCAGTCTGTTCCTCCACCAAAGAGCAGGCTGAGGGGACGCTGGGGCGGCTTCCTGTGTTTGGGCAGCGAGTGGATAAACAGGGACCAGGGATGGTGCAGAAGTGCCAGGGGCTGTACTGGGTTACCCCCCGAGTCCCTTCCAACGTGAAGATCGTGTAGCTTTAACCTGACTTTCTGAAATGCCACCTGATGGCTAGAATTCCACATCAGACAGAGGCGGTCTAGGTTTTTTTGTTTGTTTGTTTGTTTTTAATTTAAAACAGGTAGCTAATGGATGGCGATAATGAAGGACCTAAATCCCGTGAAAATTTGGGGCCCTACATTTGATGTCGCTGCCTTTATTAGTAGTTCCCAAACCTGGGGACGGGAGGTTAAAGTCTGTTGGTATTTGGGGCCACTCCCAGAGCTTCTGCTTGAATTGGTCTGCGATGGGACAGCATTGATATTTTTGAAAAGCGTCCTAGGTTATTCTAATATCTTACTGAAATTGAGAACCACTGATCTACATCATTCACATTCAGAGCGTCAAGTCAAAAATGCTGCAAGTCAAAGATGATATCCCTAAAAAGTGAGTTGGTTCAGCAAAACTGTTCAATGTGCAGGCTCTGCAGTTACGTACACTGCCTGGCTCCACTCCTTACTCGCTGTTGACCCTGGGCAAATTACTTAACCTCTCTGTCCCTCAGTTTTCTCATTTCCAGAAGGCGATTATAATAGTACATACCGATAAGCTTGTGGGGGGATTAACTGATATGTACTAAGTGCTTGGGACAGCTCCTGGAACTGAGCACTCAATGTATAGTAAACACTATTGTTATTTCTCTTGTTGGTATCATTTTCTTGCAGTGTAGTGTTATGTTATTTCGTTATATTCTTTTTGGCGTACTCAAACATTAGTTGCAGTATCTGGTTCACATAACTGTTGTAAAATTGGGTCTCCTGAGCATGTAGGGCATTTACAGTAATTAGTAGTGTGACCTCCAAGTACCGATTCTGAAAGAGAAAACATTGTCCATTCCCATTTTCCTTGGGAACAATCTAGGTCCCTGAGGACTAACACGAACCCCTGAAATGAACGGAACCCAGCCCTTTCTAGAGACTGGAGCCCCGTGGCTCCAAGGCCGAACCGAATCCAGTAGACCGGCTGTGTGTTTCAGCCCCTAGACGCCCTCCGCAGGCAGAGGGCCGGGCCTGGCGTCCGCTCAGCACGCCCACGACGACGGGGTCGGGGGTGGGGGCAGAGTGTTGCCTTTGATCCCGAAAATGACAGGCACCAAAGAACCCAGAAGCTAAAGGTTACCCGAGGGATTGAATTTTAAATGTGTTTCAAGGGTTACTGCTGAATATAAGCGATGTTTGTGGCTCACTTATCACCTGAGGGTTTGTTGTGGTGCCCGAGACTAGTTACCCCTCCCGTGGGTAAGACTGGCTTCTGCCCGGGTGGGCCATCCCTTGCTCAGCCAGCCAGCCTGACCCATTTTTCCAAAGGTTCTGCTTCCTAAAGGAAAATCCTCATTCCACTCTCTCACATCCAGTTATAACCTCTTTATATGGGGTTAAAATGCAGGGGGGGAAACCACAGTTCCCAAAACTCGTCCAGTTCTGTGCCGCTCCTAGCCTGTTTCCTTGGGGGACGGGCACTTCTGCCGAGTCCCTGGGGGCGGGGACCCTGACCCTCACCACGAGCCCACAGCCTCCTGAGCCTCGTCTGCAGAACGGGAAAGCCTGCTCACCGGTCACGGACCACGGCGACGTCCTTTTCTGCCCCATAAGTTCACTACTTTGAAATCATATTTTGTTTCGGCGAAGAATTTTGTGAAAGTGCCCCACTGACTTTTTCGGGAAGAGTCAGGAAAAGCAGCCGCAGCTGCCTTCTTGCGCCGGTGCCTGGGGTCCTGGGGAGCAGCGGCTCATGGGCCAGACGCGATCCCTCTAACGTCACCCAGGCTTTTACTGGCATCGTCAAACTGTGTGCAGCGGGGCCAGTAACAACAACAACAACAACAACAATAGGGTTCGTTGCGGTGTCAGAGGAGTCAGAGAAGAGGGGCCGCCCCGATCATCTTTCCTTCCCAGTGGCCTCCGGACCAGTCTCATTTTTTATTTTTATTTTTAATGTAATTTGCATGTTAAGTTACAGTCGACACCAGTATTGTATTAGTTTCAGGTCATTAGATCTCTAGTCATTAGAGATCTCTATAGCTTAGGGAGCGGTCGCCCCGGTAGGTCTAGTGCCCGCCTGCCGCCGTGCGCCGCGGCCGCGCTGCTGCTGACCGCGTTCCCGCGCCGGGCTTCCCAGCCCCGCGACTCCCCTGCGGCTTCCCAGCTGTGCTCCCAGCGCCTTCGCCTTTGTCACTCATCCCCTCATCACCCCTCCCATCTGTCCACCATCATAACGTTCTTTATCTGTGACTTGACTTCTGTTTTTCTTGTTTATGTATTTTGGTTTTTAGATTCCAAACATGTGAAATCATATGGTATTTATCTTTCTCCGTCTGACTTATTTAACTTAGCACAATACTTTCTAGGTCTATTTGTGCTGTTGCAGATGGCATGGTTTCATTCTTTTTTATGGCCGGGTAATATTCCATTATGTATATGAGTATATGCGAAGAAAACTGAAACACTGATTTGAAAGACCATATGCACCCCTATGTCCACTGCAGCATTATTTGCAGTAGCCAAGATATGGAAGCAGCCCAGGTGTCCATCAGTAGATGAGTGGGTAAAAAAGCTGTGGTGCGTGTATACAATGGGATAGTACTTGGCTGTAAAAAAGAAGGAAATCTTACATTTTGCAACAGCATGGATGAACCTGCAGAGAATTATGCCAAGTGAAATACGCTAGAGAAATACAAATACTGTGATTTCACTTATATATGGAATCTAACAGACAAAATAAACTAATAGATAAAATAGAAACAGACCCATAGATATAGAGAACAGACAGCTGTCAGAGGGGAGGGGGCTGGGGGAAGAGTGAAGATGTTAAAGGGATTAAGCCCCCCCAAAAAGCCCTCATAGACACAGACAACAATATGGTGATTAACCAGAGGGGAAGGGGGTGGGGGAGGTCGAGTGGGTAAAGTGGGATAAATGACATGGGGTGGTAAATACAACATACAGATGATACATATAGAACTATACCCCTGGAAATTACGTAATTTTATTAACTAATGTCACCCCAATACATTCAATTAAAAAAGTAAAAAACAAAGATAACAATGAGGAATGCTGCGGTCATCTGCCCCTGGTACCGGGTGGTGTATCTCCGGAGGCCTGGAGGAGAGATCATTCTGACGTCTCAAGCATGCAGCTCTAGATGCACAGAGCCAAGGACAGGGCTTCCTCAAGGTGAAGGTCACTCTATCACGTGGGCCTAGGACATGCTTCCTTGTATGACCAGCTCGACTAGGAATTTTTGTGATCAGAACATCCCACGTGGTGACCGTCAGGTGCTGTGCTTGTCAGGCCTACCAGGGAGCCACCCGTTCATTTACAATTTCCCCTTGGGGTCCTAAATCACTTGGATGATGCCTTAATGACAGACCATTAGGGGGTAATGTGGTCCCACGGTGCTAGGAAGGCTCATTCCTAGGACACCTTAGTGTCCGTGTTCTCTTACTGAAATATGGGCAGTCGGGAATGGGACAAGACTAAAACTATGGCCTGTGGATTAAGGCCTAGTTTTCCCAGAAGAGGAAAGGGCAGGTCAATGGGAGGCAGTGGGTCCTGTGGGCCGTCACTACGACAAGCCTTGCGGGTCATTTCTACCTGTGAGCTGTCGTGACCCGAGCTTTATTGTCTACTTTACCCTTCCTCCTTCTGCCTCTAATGTAACACTTACAGAACAAGAAGAGGGATAATAACAGTAGTCCAATAACATGAATTAAAGAGAAGATATGACTGCTCTTAGGTCAGGATAAGCTTGAGGGAAGTAAACATCCCAGCCAAAGAACACTTTACATGTGTTACCATGGATTTTACCAAAATAATACTGTGTTTTCCTCCTTCGCCGATTGCCATCTGCACTTTGTGAGAGGTTTGGCCCAATGGATGAAGACTTTAAGCTATGTTGTGATCTAAAATTTCTTATTTTTCTCCTGGCCAGTTTCCATAGAAATAACTTCATGGAGAGAATTGAGTTCAATTTCCTGGTACATTTGATTTTCAGTGTTAATATGTTTTATTAGCCTCAGGTAAAGTTCTTTACCTATAATCTCTGTATTATACCATATTCCTGTAGCATTAAATATAAATTTAGTGTAATTACAATAGAAGTGACTTAGAATAACAGAGGAATTTTCTAAGCCTTTCCAACAAAAATGACCCTTTCCCATGTACCATAGGATGTTATTTGTTGGTATAGATGCAATAGGACAGGTTTGGGCGAATTCAGAATTTCACACAGTTTGAGGGCATAACCGTTTACCTCTTTGATTTTTGTAATCTGATAATAAGATGAGTTCCCATGTACTGTCCTCTTCTTTAATATGGCCCATCTACTTCCCACTGGAAAGTGTTACTGAGAATAGTTTTTTTTACCTGCCAGTTGACTTGTCAAAAATTTTAGTTTAGGATTTAGCCAGATGCCTGACATAGTGTTATAAGTTACATTTTCCATTTAAAAATTCCAAAGCTCTTGGAGACCCTAAGAATGTTACAGGTCCTTACACTCATTATAATTGGCCATTGTCTTATAGCCATTTCAGATTCCATTTGCATTAACATGGATAACAGATCTTACTGAGTAACATACAGGCATTAATTAGTAAATCAAATGCAATTGGAAAAAGGTAGTCAGACTTATGAGCCTTGTTAGTCCATATCTCCTTGACCCAAAAGGATATGCAAGCAATTTATGTATAGCAAAAAAAGAGTTCAAATCGTTCCTAATTAAAAGGACATAGTGCTTGATACATCATCTCTATTATTGTGCCACCATAATTTTAGTAAGAGCAGCTGATTTCAAGCAGTGGGAAGAACAATAGGCTTTGAATTTGAATGCTACAAAAGGGATCAGCAAACCTACCAATATCATTATTACACTCTTTAATAGAAATCAAAACAATGTTCTTAATCCTTAAGGTAGCCAGCTAAATAAGTCATGTAGTGGGTCATCTTTTCTTACTTCCTGTCGCCATTTAGCTTGTTGAGAGACCTTTTGTAATTAAGTCTCTACTTTCCTGGAGGTGTTTGTATATGTAGAATAGGTGATATGATCAATAGCCAGCAAATAGTCAAGGGTTATGTGATTGTCAAGGACAACCCAAGCAAGAGAATTTAGAAACTTTTGTGGCACAGCAATAGCCTTAGCCATCTCCTTAGCAATTTTCTGATGGTGGCAGATACAATTTCAAACATATACATATTGATATATATTCTGGCTCTTGGGATTAGCATGCCACGTCTACTTTATCTAAAACTGTCATGAGAACTGACCAGCATTTCTCTTTAAGGCCTTATGATCTGTTTTTGCTTCTGTCAAAACAGCTCTTTGTTAAAATAGAGTGTCCTATGGAAAGCTGGGGGATTCTTATGAGTAGATAAACAAGTGATGAATTGCCCCCCAAACAGAGTCCCTCCATCTGCCAACCGTCTAAACATCAATGTGCCCATCCTTTAGTAGAGGCATCTTCTCCTATGCCACACATAAAATCAAACTTGGGTGAGGCACAACTCCCCACCCCCAACCTGAGTATCTTTGTCTATGGATCATTCATAGGTATCATTGAGAGAGTCCCTTTCAATCAAGGGTGAAACGATTTATTATACATGTTTTCTAAAATCCATCGAAGTGATACTGGATGGAAAGAACAAGTTTACATAATTTGGTTATATTTTTCTTTTCAATTTTGTCATATAGATATTTAGAGATCAAGTAAGAAAGGAATCAGGGAGGGAGCAGAGTTAAATTCAAATTTGGTGATGACAGGGGATAGTGAAAAGCAAGGGATGGATGTTCCTGGTCCTTGAATAGTTTCTACCTGAAAGGTGAAGTTGGATGTGGGTTGTAAGCATGGGAAGATAGTGCACATGGTATCAAAGTTGGTAACAGGTGCAACTGATGGTAAGTATTAGTTTCTTATCGACTTGGGAATTTAATGACATATCCAACAATCACTTAGATTTCCCCCTTTAGCAGAACTTTGGGAAAGTTTTACCTAAAATCTTTTTAAGTATTAGAGAGAGTAATGAAAGAGAGAGCAAGGGAGAGGGAGCCAGTTGGGTTTGTTTTCACCTTTGATAACCTTCCTGTGATATAAACCAAGATCAGCAAGGGATAAAGGCGAGAAATTCAAGCCTGGTTTAGACGGTTGGCAGCCTGTGAAGGCTGGCGTGACATAGGCCTGGTCCAGTTTCTTGGGAACAGGACTTTACTTCAGTTCTTGGTGGCCTCTCATCTTCAAGGAGCTTTTGACGTTCAATATAGGTGGAAGTAAGTGTCAGAGACGGGGTAGATGTCCATAATATTCCAAAGTCATGAACTACACCAAAGGCATTGAGACTATCAGTATAAATATTGGTTGTTTTTAGCAAAAGAAGTCAGATTTAAAAGGACAAGAACCATATGATTTCACTTATATGTGGCATATAAAACAGAAAGCAAAAAAGGAAGAAAGAAACAAGCTCATAGACACAGACAACAGTATGAAGGTTATCAGAGGGGAACGCGAGTGGGTGGAGGGTGAAGGGGGTGAAGGGGGTCCAACAAATGGTGACAGAAAGAGACTAGACTTTGGGTGGTGAGGCTACAATGCACTATTCAGATATGCATTTCAGGATTGTACACCTGAAACTTGCATAATATCATTCACTCCTGTCACCACAATAATTTAATTTTTTTAAAGGCCAGGCAGAAAAAAATATATAGTGGCTATTTGATCTTTGCCCAGTCAACAGTCTTGAGTTAGAGCCATGAGTCCAGCTTCTGAAGTAGATCTTATTTCAGTCGATGAGGACTCTCAATTATGTCCACCAGGGAAGTTAGTGCATATCCAGCTTGGTGATGCCCCTGTTCCTCTTTTAGATAAGATCCATCTGCAGCCAAATTAAGTCAGCATTATCAGTAGGGGTTCCCTGTAAATCATTCCTGAAAGTGCACTTACGGGTTTCTTCGTTCTGTAAAGAAAGTAGTAAAGTTGCTGGGTTAAGACTGTTACATTGAGAAAAATGTTATCAGCCCTGGCTGATGTGGCTCAGTGGATTGAGAGCTGGCCTGTGAACCAAAGGGTCGCTAGTTCAATTCCCAGTCAGGCACATGCCCGGGTTGTGGGCCAGGTCCCCAGTAGGGGGCGCGTGAGAGGCAACCACACATTGATGTTCCTCTCCCTCACTTTCTCCTCCCTTCCCCTCCCCTCTGTCTAAAAATAAATAAATAAAATCTTTTACAAAAAAGAAAGAAAAGTGATATCAGATGCAGAAAGCCAATCAGTGAACCGGGAAACCATGAGTGTGGTAAGAGTTTAGTAAAAATTCGACAGGAGGAGAATGAATGGTTCAAGTACAGCCCACAATATGGCTCAGCAGAGATGGCCTGCATACAGTGAGGGCGCCCTTTTGCTACTGAGTCTAATTGTTGGCTCTAGTTCCTGTGGGTCTATCATGATCTCCACGTATCTGAGTTAAAACTCCTAAAGCCTGTCCTTTATTTTTGTGTTTAAAAAGAAAGGAAATTTATACTTAAGAGTCTCCCAAAGTGGGAGCTTTAGATAGCTCCTCTTTAGAGCTTCTATATCTTGTTTCCCTTGGTGAGTCCACTGGATTGGATCAGGCTGATCTGATTTTAATAATCCAGGTAGAGGATGAGTTATTAATGAAAAATTTGAGACCCAGTTGCAACAGTATTCAGTCAGCTCTAGAAATCCCCCAAGCTGTTTCTTAGACTTTGGAAGAGGAGAGGTTAGAATTCCTATGAGTCTTTTAGGGTTAACTGGTAGCCAGTTAGAAGGTGGCCAGGGTATTTCACTTGGGGTAAACAGAAATGAAGCTTGTCTTTCAAGACCTTATGTCCCTTAATGACTAGATGTTGGAATGAATAAATTGTCCCTCTCGGAAGTCTAATTATGTCCTGGAGCATAAAAGTAAATCACCCCCACACTGGGTCAGAATGGAATCTCTGGGAAATTCAATATCATTTAAATCAACCTTTAGCTTTTGAGAGAAGCATGTGGGGCTCTCTGTACATCCCTGGGCATTACAGCCCCAGTGACCGGGAGCCTCCCAAGTGAGGCCAAAAGATACTGACTGTCCTTTTCTACAGAAATGCTGAAAAAGGCACTACATAACTCTATTACTGAACAACACTGGAAATCCACAGGAAAGACAGATAATAGCATGTATGGATTTGGGACCATAGGATGTCTGGGAATAACAATTCTGTTGTAGTTCTAAGATCTTGTACAAATTCTTCTCCTTTCTCATTGGATTTCTTTACTGGAAGGAGTATTGTAGGGACCTGTGCATGAGTTATAAGCTCTCTATTTGAGTAATCATTCATAGATCTTTTATAATCTTAATTATGGCCAGCACATTGGGTCTCAGAGGACATTGACACATACTAGGTAGAGGCAAAGTACTGTCAATGGTTATTTTGACAGGAGTAGCTAACTTCCTCTTGCCAACATCCATACTGGAAAGACCTCAGAGCTCTCTAAGGACATCCTGTAGTAAATGTTCAGCCCCAAGATTAGTTTCCTCTTTTTGAGGCCTCTTTAAAATCATTATTTCTCAATCGATTCAATGCCTGATTTCATTGACTTCTAAATACGTTTGCCGCCCCTCCCCTCGCCTTTTTTTAACTGACCCGGAATTGAACCTGCGGCCGTTGGGTGTGTGAGATGACACTCCAGCCAGCTGAGCCGTATGGTCAGGGCTGCATGTGCCCTTTTGAGAAAAGGATGCGTGGGTGTCCTGAGTTGCAAGGAAGTCTTGTCCTATCGGGTGAACTTGGGCAGATTTGACTAGTAAAACTCTGTGTTCCCCCTACCATTCCCTAGCTGAAAGGCAAAGGGGTCTGGATTAAAAACAGATGCTGACTGGTTAGCTGTTCCTATGACTTGTATGGAAATTCCACTCTGAGTAGGGCAATTTAACTGGGCGGGGTGGACAACAGGTAAAGTAGGCCTGGTAGGTTTAAGAGCCTTGGTAGGTTTCCCCTTTATGATAACTTCAGCTTCCCCTAACGTATTGGTAGGGAGAAGAGGAAGAGCCCTTGTAACCTTCAGAGCAGTCCTGGGCTTGCTTCAGTTTTCCTTCTTTTTCTAAAAGCTATTTCTGTTTTCTTCCGTCCTTCTGACGGTACCTGGCTTGTTACAGTAAAAGCAGACTCTCTGTCCCCTTGTTCGGAGTGCTTTGGGAAGGCCTGGCCCAACCCCTTAATTATTGGAGCTGTAAATTCATGATTTTAGTAGGTTTATCCTTTTCCTCCTCTTGAATAGCTGTAGGTAGTTGATAAGTCAGAACTGCTAGCTTATTAGTATGCATCATAGGCCAGTTTAATTTATGCTGTTTAATCGAAATCACAAACTTTTCACCCGATCCTTCCAAAAAACGGCAACTTGAGAAATGGATAATTTTGATGATCATTAAAATTGTCTGGAGTCAGCTCTGGATGTTGTTTGAAAGTTTTCTTAAAGTGTTCAAAGAAATCAAGTGTGGTTTCATTATGTCTCCACTTACCTTGCTGGATTTTAGCCCAGTCTCTCTTGGGGGGGAAAATCCCAGAAATGACTTGGTGAAACCCATTGGCTAATCCCCTGCGCTTATCCTGGTCTGTTTCTCTTTGTCTTTAAAAAAAAAAATCTTCTACAAGTTTTTTCCCCAAAGGTTTATTTAACTATTGTGTTGCTTTACTCTCAGAAGCGAATAGGCGTTATCATTTGGGACCCGTCTGAAAAGCCGGAATTAGGGGTTCTCATAGTTCAATCCCTTAGCCAGTCTGATGGGGTCGTGGAGGGGATCAGGAGCATCTTTAGTTACATTTCTTAATTCTGTCCTAATCAAAGCAGTATAAATAATTGCTGGTTCTCCCCTTCCTGAGACTGGCTTTTCCCTAAAGGGAGACACCAGAATTTCTGGTCTTTCTAGTTTGTCCTGGTTTGGTTATGTTTTAGTTTCTTTTTTAGTCGGGGAAGGCGAGGGCAGCAGAGAAGAGAGGGAAGAAAGGGGAGAGGTGGAGGAAGGGAGGTCAGTCCACACAGTGGGGCTCAGAGAGGAGACGACACAGTGGGGGTCGCTGGGAAAGGGGAGGAGTAGGCAGTTGGCAGCGAGTAACTTTGGAGGCCCTTTTTAATTGAGACAGCCTCTAAAATTTTAAATTAACTTCCTGGAGGGGAGAAAGGTTACCTGTGCCTTGTCACGAGGCTCCTCATTTTCAAACAAAGTAAGCTTCCCATTCATTTCATTTAATTTTAGAGCTGGCTTTTTCCAGTCGTGTATGCAGAAAAGTCCATTTGAATAGATCCGAAGTTCCCCATTTTAGCTCTTAAGCTGAGACCATTTTAGTTAAACCTCCCCTCTGCTATAAGCGCGCTGGCGAAAGAAAGCTCTGTGTGCACTGGATGCGAGTCCCCCAGGGGCGCCAGTGGGTGGCTGCCCGTTTGGGGCTTGTTGGCCTGGAGGCACGATTTCTATTTGAATTTAACTTCCGTTGGAATTCTGCGGAATCTGAGTAAGCTTCTAGAAATATCGTGTTGTAGGGCACGGTATGCTGCTTGCGGGCTGGCTGCCGAGGCTTTGGCCTCCTGAGCCTCCGGATCCCTCTCGTGTGCCTCGGTGTCTCCCTCGGCTGACTGACAGCCACGAGGCCTTGGAGCACGGGGAGGCCAGTCTTGATGGGCGTGTCCTCGGACAAGTCAACCATTTAATTACAATGTATCGGATTTCCCTATGGGACCACTTCATGCCTTGAGATTTCCCAGACCACCCCCCCTACAGTGACTCTTAGTTACCTAAGAATACTCAAAATTTGAGCTGGAAGGAGGTGCCCCTGTCCTTTGGAGCTGAACGAGTTCGGTCTCTCACTTAACTAGCAGACATTTTTTAATCAGGCTCCCAGAAAGCAATCCCAACTGAAAGACTAAAACATAAAACCGGACACCCCTTCCTCCTTTCCTGGGTTAATCTCAGTTCAGCCAACCCTTATCTTTTAGTGCCACCTCGAGGATTTCCTAATAACAACTCAAATAAAGTCAGCACCTGGGACCAAAAGTAGGAAGGTCCAGGATCCCAAGGGAGAGCTCACCCAAGGTCACCCGACATGAAGCGAGGGGCCAGTGGGGCACAGTGGGCCCCTGCTGGTACCAAACACCAGCTCTGGGTCGGCAGGGTGGTCCTGGGTGGTGTTCTCTGGAATCCCGCTCACATCATCAAGTAGATGTCGATGAAAGAAATTCCAAACCTAAGGAGTAGTTTTGAGTTCATCTGAGACGAGGCGGAGGGCCAGACCCAGGAGCAAAAGCTAAGTTTCCAAGCGCCTGATTAGCGACACCAGTTCCGCTGAGGGGGACTAGGCGGCTCTGGTGCGGGAAGGGAGGGGGCGGGGGGAGGGGGCGGGCCTGGTGCTGGGGTCGGACTTGGCTGTGTCTGGTCTGAGCGCAGAGCACAGGAGACACGTCTGAATTAGCAACACCTTTGCATCATTAGGATTCAGTGGCGCCCTGAAGCTGTCGGGATTGCTGAACGGCCCCGGGACTTGTAGGCAGTGGGAAGAGAGAGAAGAGCGGGTCCCTGCAGAGAATGGCAGAATTGTAAGGGTGGGCAGAGGGAGAGGTAGGGAGCAGGAAGGCAGGTCCCGGGAAGAAGAAAGCTGACCAGCACAAACCAGTGTCATGAGACTGGAGACATAAAATTTCAAGAAAAAATAACCAGTGAACAAGGTCAAACTCTGCAGGGGAGACAAGGGAAAAGGTGCCATGAAAAGGGAATGGTATATACAACTCATATATGTGAGTTTCAAATGGTTCAGAAAAAACTAAATAACAATAGCATAAACAATAGTGTAAGTGATATATGTGTAAATTTGTGCGCCTATCAATATATGGAGAAACAGAGAAGGGATGCTAAAATGGGGCAAAATATTCCATATTGGTGAGTCTTTGTATAAGGAATTTTGGAGACTCTCTGTGCTATTCTTCTAGTTTTTCTGTAAATTCTAAATAATTTTCTAAGTTTGAAAAAATAAGAAGTTAAAGGAAAAGGTAGGATTTAGCGACTGAGAGGGAATCGGTGGCCGGAGCAGAGCGGTGTCCGCGGGGTGGTGGGAATCGGCACCGCGCCGCGGCGGACGTCAGGGGGGCGCTGGGGGGACGAAGACCGGCTCGGCCTGCCCTGCCGCGCCTGGCTGGGGATGAAGGGAGGAGATTCAGCCAGGAGATGCGCTCCAGTGAGGGATTCTTCCATTTTTGCAACAAGAGGGACTTAGACACATTTACATGCTGAAAATAAGGAGAGAGAGAAACTAGAGATAGGACAAGGGAAGAAAGAAGATAGGATGGAAGCAAGGTCCCTGAGACCATGTAAGCCTATGTATTTTCATTTTTAAAATACTGATAACTGAAGGTAATTACTGTCTTCTTTACAAGCCAAGGAATCCTTCTTCACTTGACCTTTCCATGCAGATCTTGCTGTCCTGAACCATTCCGTGCATCCCTGGGAATTTTTACAGGTTTTCCAAGCCCCACTTCCACTCTGTGCCTAGAACTGGACACACTACGTGTCTAAGGGCCTGACCCTCACTGGCCAGTGCACAGGAGTGCACTCCTACCAGCAGAAGAAGATCCTTCTCAGGCAAGGAGCACATCGTCAGTAAAGAAATAGCAACTTGTCCAATTAAGTAAAGCTTCAAAAGGATGCAATAGGATATTTCCTTTCTTGCCACTCAAATTACTCTTGACTTTCTAGGCAAGGAAAAAGAATGACAGTGTGGAAGGTGCGAAGGGAAGATTAGTCTTTGACTTATCTCAAAGTCATGTGACTGCCCACCTTTCCAAAGAGCTATCAGTCTGGTTTTGCCTCTGAGCCTGCCAATAGAACTACGCTTCTTTTTTCACCTGAACACAGAGTCTTTCCTTACTCGTGCTGAAAATTAGAGCCCGCTGATAAGTGTGCTCTAAATTTCCTTAGTATTATCAGATGGAACTTATAACCAACCTCAAAGTACTCATGTTTTTATTTCTTTAATAATTTTTTTATTTTTAATTACACTTGACATGCAGTATTATATTAGTTTCAGGCATACAGCCTAGTGATTAGATATTTATGTAACTTGGAAAGTGATCATCCCAGTAAATTTAGTCCCCATCTGACACCAGACCTAGTTTGTACAATACTGTTGGCTGCACGCCCTCGGCTATACTTTACATCCCAGGACTGTTGTGTAGCTGCCAGTTCTTGCTTTGTAATCCTTTCCCCTTTTCCATCCCTCTCGCCCTCTCATCTGGCAACCGTCAAAATGTTCGCTGAATCTATGGTTCTTTTCTGTATTGCTTGTTCATTTGTTTTGTTTTTTAGATTTCATATACAAGTGAAATCGTATGGCATTTGTCTTTCTCTGACTTACATTCAGCACAATACCATCTAGATCCATCCATGTTGTTGCAGATGGTAAGATCTTACTCCTTTTATGGATGAGTCCAATTCCATTGTACATATGCACCACATCTTTAGTATCCATTCATCTACTGATAGACACTTAGGTTGCTCCCATTTCTTGGCCATTGTAAATAATGCTGCAATGACTATGTCTTGCATGTCTTTTTTATTTAGTGTTTTAAGAGTCTTTTGGATAAATACCCAAAAGTGGATTTGCTGCATCCTTCTTTGTGTCTTATTATAGCTTTTGTTTTAAAGTCTATTTTATCTGGTGTAAGTATTGCTACCCCAGCTTTTTGTTGTGGTTGTTTCCATTTCCATGAAACACCTTCTGCCATCCCTTGACTTTCAGTCTGTGTATTTAAGGGTCTTATTATCCATTCAGCCATGGCATGTCTTTTGATTGGAGCCTTTAACGCATTTGCATTTAAAGAAAATGTTAATAGATATGTATTTGTTGCCAATATGTTATTCATATTTTTAATTTTTTTCTACTTCTTCTTGAAGAAAACCCTTTAACATTTCTTGCAGTCCTGGCTTGGTAGCGATAAACTCCTTTAACTTTTTATTGTCTAGAACATTCTTTACCTCTTTGACTCTAAATGATTGCTTTGCTGGGTGGAGTAACCTTGGTTGTAGGTCCTTGCTTTTTTATCACTTTGAATACTTTGTGCCTATCCCTTCTGACCTGCACAGTTTCTAATGAAAAATCAGCTGCTAATCTTAAGGGAGTTCCCTTTCAGCTAACTAACTGCTTTCCTCTTGCTGCTTTTAAGATTCTCTCTTTGTCTTTAATTGGCATTTTAATTATGGTGTTTCTTGGTGTTGTCCTCTTTGTGTTCACTTGTTTGGAATTCTCTGTGCTTCCTGAACTTGTATGTTTATTTTCTTCACAAGGTCAAGGGAGTTTTCTGTCATTATTATATCAAACATGTTTTCAATTTTTGCTCTTTTATTCTGGTACCCCTATGATGTGAATGTTGGTACTCAAAGTTGTGATACAACTCAAATGTGATACTCAAAGTTGTCCCAGAGGCTCCATATACTACCTTCATTTTTAAAAATTCTTTTGGAAAAGATTTTACTTACTTCTCGAGAGAGGAAAGGAGGGAGAAAAAAAGGGAGAGAACAATCAATGTGTGGTTACCTTTTGCATGCCCCTACTGGGGACCTGGACTGCAACCCAGGCATGTGCCCTAGGCTGGGAATTGAACCAGCAACCCCTTTGGTTCACAGGCTGGCACTCAATCCATGGAGCCACACTAGTCAGGGCTCTTTTTTCTTTTTGATGCTCTAATTGGGTATCTTCTGCTTCCTTATCCTTCCAAATCATTGATCTGATCTTCTGCTTCACCTACTTTACTATTGATTCCCCATAATGTATTGCTCATTTTAGTTATTGTAGTCTTTATTTCTGACTGTTTCTCTTTTATGTTTTTGGATTCTTCTTGTTCTGGTCAGTTGTTCTTTGCTTGCTTATGTTCCAAATCATTGGTTTGATTCTTGGTTTCATCTACTCTACTATTGTTTCCCTGTAAATTGTTCCTTATTTCAATTGGTGTATCCTTTGTTTCTGACTGGATCTGTTTTATGCTGTTGAGGTACTCATTAATTTCCTTGAGCATCTTTATAGTCAGTGCCTTGAACTCTGCATCTGATAGATTGTTTATCTCTATTTCATTTAGTTCTTTTTCTGCAGTTTTGATCTGTTCTTCCATTTGGGCCATGTTTCTTCATCTCCTCCTTGTGGCAGCCTTCCTGAGCTGCTATGACTCCCTGTCTTGGTAACATGGCCTAATGTAGTAGCTGTCCTGTAGGGTCCAGTGGCACAGCCTCCCCTATCACCCAAGCTACGTACTTGAAGTGAGCCCTCTGTGTGGACTGAGTACACTCTCCTCTTGTAGTTGAGCCTTGATTGCTGTTGGCTGGTCAACGGGCCGGATTTGCCCAGGCCAGTCAGCTGCAAGTACCGGCTGTGACCACTGACCACCAACCTCCACCCTCTGTGGAGGATCAACTGTTCAGGGGCAGGGTGGTAGTGCTCTGACATGGTCTGTAGCTGTCCTCTGGGTGTGCTCACCCTGGGGTTTCCTGGGTGGTGCAGGCCAAGGTCAGCCCCCTCTGTGTTCTGCCTGGAGCCACCCAGCATGAGCTATCAAGCAATCTGAGATGGCTGCTACTTGTGCTGGACTTGGAGATTGCCAGGCAAAGCCAAGCTGTGAATCTAGGCTGGCTGCTGCTAGTGCTGGGCCTGCAGCCACTTAGTAAGAGGCACAGGGGCTAGAGGCTCACTGAGGCCAACTATTGCTTGTTTGATAGGACTTGGTTAGTTATGAAGCATAAGCCAAGACCTGCCATTCGTATGGAAAAGTCTCCGTTAACAGTTTGGGTGGGCCTATAAGTTGGGTTGGGATGGAGCCTCAGGGGATATCTAGGGTGGGGCCACCAGTGTTAGCCAGGTTGATGGAGTCTCAGATATGGCACCCACTTGCTGGCTTGTGGCTTTGTTGAGGGAGGGCTCAGAGAATGGACAATGGCCTCTGCCCACCTTTCTCTTTGGGAGAAAGCGGCCCCTAGCTCTCATCTTGATTCCAGATACTTCATTCCTCCCTGAGGGCCACCGGTGCCTTTCATGCTGCTTCCCTGGTGCTGGAGCTCAGAGGGAGTGAGTCTGAGTAAATCCGTGTGTGGATTCTTTAAGGGAAACTTCCTGGGACTCCTGAATTTTCCTCTACTGACTCAGTCACTGCTAGTTTTTATAGCCAGAAGTTATTGGGACTTACAACTCCTGGCACTAGATCCCTGGGCTGGGGGGCCTGGTGTGGGGCTGGGACTCCTTGCTCCCGACATATCCCTCCCAAATTTTTATCCACCACACGTGGATGTAGAACCAGCCCCATTCCATGTCTGTACCCCTCCTACCAGTCTCGATGGATGTGGTATTTTTAATTCTGTAGTTGTCAGATTTCCATTCAACTTGATTTCTGATGGTTCTGGGTGATAGTTGTCCTGTAGTTTAGTTGTAATTTTGATGTGGTTGTGTGAGGAGGGGAGCCGTGTTTACCTGTGCCACCATCTTGACTGCCACTTTCTCTTTTGTGTTTTCTCTCTCTATTTTTTATGTTCCCTGTCTCTTTGTTGAAGGTCTTAGTAAGTTCCTCTACTCTTCCCATAAGTTCATTGAGCATCCTTACAACAAGTGTTTTTAACTCTGCATCTGGTAAGTTGTTTTTCTATATTTTGTTTAATTATTTTTCTGTAGCTGCGTTCTGTTACTTCATTTGGGACCTGCATTTTGTCTCCTCATTTTGGCTGCCTCCTGTGTTTGTTTCTAGAGCTTCTATATCTCCCAGTCTAGACAGAGTGGCCTAATGTAGTATTCGTCCTTGTGGGGCCCAATGGCACAAGCTCCCCGGTTACCCACGCTAGATACTCCAGGTATGGGCTGTGTGAACCCACCTGTTGCAGTTGAGCCTTGATTGCCGTTGGCACCTCAATGGGAAGGGTTTACCCCCAGGTCTGTTGGTTTCAGGGACTCCCACAACTGCAGTGGAGGATCTGCTGTGCAGGGACCAACCCCACACAGAAGGACTCGCTCACAGAAGGAGTGCTGGTGCCCACCGACTCCGCCCCTTGAGTGTGTCACTTGTAAAGGCCAGCTGCTGCTCGTGCTGAACCTAGGACCACTTAGCAAGATGTATGGGGCATGTCGAAGCCAGATCCTGCTTGTTTGGGGTTTGTGAACATTTGAAAGCTTTTAGAAAAGTCCACACATGAGCCAAGACAGGTTGTTTGTATGGAAAAGCCAACTATAGAACCACCGTCATTCAGAACCACCTGAAATACAGCGGAACAGAAGTCCTATGGTGGTTCTGCAGTTGAGTTGTAATTCTGATGTGGTTGTGGGAGGATGCGTGTACTGTGTTTAGCTACTCTACCATCTTGACAGAAAACCTTATTATTGATAAACACAACAGAAAAATCTCTATGTCCAAAGTCATCTTGGAGCCCAGACACAACATTCAAGACACCAGGGCTGATCAGGGTAACCTCCAGAGAGGCCGAAGGCTGTCTGTGTGCTCCCCTTAAAAGCAAGAAAGGGTTTTGTTTGAAAGCAGATGGACTTCCTGGTTGAGATCAGGGCATATATTCTCCCTCTGCTTACGATATGCAAACAGCACAGCCATGGAAGAGAGAGCTGCTGGGTACTGCCTTTCTCAAGGTTGGGGCAAACCCCCCAGGTGGCACAGTGTGAACAGACATTAATGACTAAGTATAGGTCTTACGAAGAAATTATTATCCTAGCATTCAGCATCAGGAATCCCCAATGCTAACGGTCTGGCCAGAGGACCCTGCTCTGTGTGTGGCAGGAAAACCCACTGCCATTAAGCAGTTATTCTGAGAGCATGGAGTATGGACTGATTGTGCGTGCTGGTAACAAAAGAGCCCCAGTGAGAGCTCGATGAAACACAGGATTTTGGTGCTGATGGAGATTAAGTGGCCTGAGAACGGCTTTGTGTATGACGTGGGGAGCTCAGGTCTTGCCACCTAAGGAGTGACAGCTGATGCCTCCACTGTAGGGTAATAAGCCTTCGGAGAACCTCAGTCCTCAAGTGGGCTGCTGGGGGGGCGAGAGAAACCGCAGCGGGCCGTGAACGTCTTCCTCTCGGGGGGCTGAAATGCCACCTCTTACATTTGCATGAATAGCAAATTTAACACTTGAGACCATTGAAGTTTCATGAAATGATGAATCCGTGGGCTTGTTGACCAAGCACCCTGTGAAGAATACTATTATAACCTGAATTGTTAGCAGCAGAGGTAGAATATGACTAAAGCCAAGTGGTGACCAGAGACCTCAGGCCTGGTGCCCTAGGGAAAAAAATTCCTAATAGGTATGTTTTCTTTTTCTTTTTTTGGTGAGAATGAGGAGAAAAAACTGAAACAAGTATCATTGGATGGCTGCAGAAAAAGAGTTTCTGGTCACTTATTTTCTAGCAATTAAAAGACTGAACAAACATTAAAAAGAATGACGTTATCAGCATCAGTAAATATTTATAGGTCATAGCGAAGGGGACCTTGTTTGCCCTTCGTGGTCAGTAATGACAGACAGGGAAGAGCCGCTGTGTTTCAAGAATGCCCCTATAAACTGTTAGTACGGTTTCCTTCGGCACCCACTACACGGAAGGATGCTCTTGGGCTATTTGCAGAGCCTTCTTGCCCACAGTTCCCCCATGAGCTCAATATACTGTGTGGGGGGAAGAACCTGTCTTTTTAAAAAAAGATTTTTTTTAGTTGATGAGAGAGAGAGATTTGTTGTACCACTCACTGATGCATCCATTGGTTGATTCTCGTATGTGCCCTCACCGGGGATTGAACCCACAATCTTGGCGTATTAGGGCAACACTCTAACCAACTGAGCCACCCAGCCAGGCCAGGATCTATCATAATTGGAATACAGTAAGGGAAGTTTTCCTTTTTTAGTACCACAGGTAAAAGTTAAAGTTTAGAGGAGCTAATCAGAATTTGGCCAATCCTCCAGAAAGTTCAAATTCTAAAGAGAATATACTCTAAATCTCAAATTATAAACCATTCTTACTTAGAAATCTAATGTAAGAAGTAATATTGTTTATTACTATTTTAAATAATCTCAACCTTATCATTAATAATGAGATTTCATTCAAAATAGAATACCACTTAATGCTATGCAGGAGCACTGGCTGGTGTGGCTCAGTGGATTGAATGCCAGCCTGCGAACCAAAGGGTTGCTGGTTCGAGTCCCAGTCAGGGTACATGCCTGGGTTGAGGGCCAGGTCCCCAGTAGAGGGCATGCAAAAGGTAACCACACATTGATGTTTCTCCCCCTCTCTTTCTCCCTCCCTCCCCATCTCTCTAAAAGTAAATAAATAAAATCTTTTAAAAAAATTATGCAGGAATAGGATGAGTCTTATTAGCAATTATATCAGAAAAGTGAAATAAAAGTTGAACTCGTTGCAATACTTTAATCATTCTTCATAGCAAGCTTAAACAAACAATTTAACCAAAACCATGATTTATTTACTTTAAGCTTTTTTGTCAAATGATCCAGGTAACTTGCATATTTTAATTAATGTTGCATGAGTACTGACCACAGAGATCTTACACATGTGTGCTCAGAAAGGAAGAAATAGGTTGCAGATATATAACATGCTGATGCATTTGGCCACCTTACTGTTTTAAGTAAGTATTTTATCATTCTTTCCAAAGGCCTTCTAACTAAGCTAGTTTTTCACAAAGTAGTGAGTGCTTTATTCTTGGAAACTATTTCTAAGTGGCTTAGCACAATATAGTTACACAACATATCTATTATATCAGGAGTACATTTTGTTGTTATGAGACTATTGAAAGCATAAAGACTGTTGTGAAATTGAAATATTCCCCCAGATATTTGATTGCCGAAGTGAGACTGTATGAAGGGACAGAAGCAAAGCCACTCCTGTGGTTTTGCAGATGTCCTATCATAGCACAGAGTCTTTTATAATCCTCTGAATAAAACCTAATTTGTTTAATCTGATGAAGAGGTCATTTCCAGGTTCTGAACTATATGAATAAAGAGATCTGAGAAAGGAACTGTATTTTTACTAAACTTGTACTTGGCTGGTAAAGCAAATCATGGATGTGTTTTCTGCTTAATATTTTAAAAATATTCATATTAGTTAAAATAAACTTGCACTGCAGCTCTTTAGAGGTAAAGCTTCTCCCACTGCCCACCGCCCCCCAACTTCGTAACACTTAATTTTATAACCGTTTAAGTCAAAGATTTGTCCTTGATATATAGCCCATTCTAAACATTCTATTTCTTTCTAGAAAATTCCTAGTCTAAAATTCCCAGGAGTCACTCAGCTGGATTACATTGTCATTGACTGAATTAGGAAAAAAACCCTCTGTAGTCTTTATCTCCTTTCAGTTCCATGCTCACCTTCCAAGAAGTCTCAACTCCCAGTTTGAAAAACACTAATTTAAAATTTGGGAAGAGTGCCAAACTTCTAACATTTTATTAACCAAAAATATCTTTTTGGAATTACCCCAGGAGCACTGGGCTCAATATGAAAGTGCAAATTCAAGTACCGAACCAAGAGGCCAGTCTTCTGAAACCACCGATGGGCAGCAACCTCCCAGAAGGCCAGCCGCGCACCAGAGCCGACAGCAGCTGGAACACAGCCATGGCCTGAAGTCTCTGGCGACTGAAGTGCTGGTTGTCAGTCAAGGGAACCAGAAAGACACCACTAGACAGCAACGAAGTCAAAATAAGCCTATCGATACCTCAGCAGAACTTCTGAATGTCCCTAACAGTGATTTTTACCCCCGAAGTGCACTTGGGAGCCAGGAGCCTAAAGTGACCTCCAACAAACCTGCTCCAGCACAGCAGACTTCTGGCAAGGTATTATATAAACACTCCACTGGGTATCTCCCAGTGACGAATTATAGGGAAGAAAGGGGACGCAAAGACCAAGAAGAGGGAAGGTTTTCATCCCAGCAGCTACACATCAACAATCTTTCCCATGAGGACTTGAACCACCTTCATGGATTTACTGAGAGTCACGTGCTCCTGAGTCACAGAGGCTCTCAGACTGTTCCTAACATAAAGGTTAACCGACCAACTGAAAACAAGAAGCAACCCAAACACACTTATACGGAGACAAAATATAAGAACTTGGAAATATTATGGTAAGAATTCTTTTTTCTCAAGCGGTCGTCTAGGGGAGAAATGAGAGACGGGCACAGATAGACGGGGGGGGGGGGGGGGGCGGAAAGTCGGTGGGGGTAGGGGAGGGGTTCCTGGGATGTCAGGTAAAAAGAAAAATTCACCTAACAACGTCCTTGGCTTCCATTTCTGCCTAAAATCGTCCACTTTTATGTATTTCTTTTCTTTTTCCCTGTCTTCTCTACTTCTCCACTCCAGTTAAACCAGAAGTTGGGGGTGGGAGGAGAAGCACAGAAGGACGAGATACCCAGTCAAAAAATGATCACTATACTTTGAGGGTTACAATAATGTTCAGAGGGAACAAATTATGCAATGGCCTGTCCTAAGAAAATAATCTAAAATTCAGCAAAATATGTATGCACAAAAATATCATTTACAGAAATGACCACAATAATCCAACAAGAAGGAAATGCCTAAGTAAGTTGTGATATTTAACATCATGTAACCATTAAAAGTTATGGTTATGAAGAAATGCTTATAAAGAGAAAATAGTAAGGTACTAAATTATAACTAAGGCGCTAGCTGGTGTGGATCAGTGGGCTGAGTGCCGGCCTGCGAACCAAAGGGTCACCAGTTTAATTCCCAGTCAGGGCACATGCCTGGGTAGCGGGCCAGGTCCCCAGTAGGGGGTGCGCAAGTGGAACCACACACTGATGTTTCTCTCCCCCTCTTCTTCCGTCCCTTCCCCCCTGTCTAAATATAAACAACTAAAATTTTTAAAAAAAATCACACCTAAGGGGTTTGTGCTTTCCTGTGTTAAATGTGCATGGAAGAACAAAAATGCACCAAAATGTCACTACTGGCTATCTCTGGCAAGAAAGTTTGAGGGTATTTTTTCAATTTCTTCTTTGTACTTTCTGAATTGTTTAAGTTCCCTACAGTGTAGATGTATTACTTCTACAATTAGAAAAAAAAGAAAAGTTATTTTAAAAATCACTTCAGAGGACATTTCTTGATGTCATTCAATCAAATGTGTTTATTACACACCTGATACATATGCTGAACATAGTGCTAAAATGCTACAGAAGAAACAAAAGCAATATGATGCATGGGTACCTTAAAGGATCTTACTTTCACACTAAGGAGACAGTCTTCTGCATGAATTGGATTGACCAGAAGATATTTAAGTGCTACAATTGAAGGTATCGGATGGGCCTTCAATCAAATGTGTTTTCCCCTGAATTGTCTTTTCTCCTGAATTTAGGGGGAGTGCTTCTAACATTTTTACCATTAAAAATAATATCTAATTTTTGGTAAATAAGGAGGGAGAGATAGGTAGGAACCGCCCCCCCATTCCCATTCCTTTTGCAAAGAACTTTTATCATACAGGGATCATTTTATCAAATCTTTTTCTGCATCAATTACAAATGTTTCTCCTTTCACACTTTAATGAGGTTAAATACATTAACATCTTCTAATGTTGCTCTGTCCTTTTATTCCTAGGACTAACCTAAAGTGTTATACTGTATTCTCTATAAATTACTTGATTTGATTTGTTAGCACTCTGTTTAGGAATTAACATTCACGTGCATGAAGTGAGATTGGCTTGAAAGTTTTCTTTCTGCCTCTGGCTCCATATATATGGATTATCAAGATTATACCCGCTTTATAAAGTGAGTTGGGGAATATTCTCCCATTTTACATCCTCTGGGATACTTTGTTTTGTTGCTGTTTGTAGGCAGATTCCAACTTTAAGCTACTTACATTCATTATGATACTCATATATTTGGATTTATTTCTACACCTAAATTTGCCCTTCCTAATCACTTTTTTTATGCATCTTCTTTTTATATCTTCTATTGAACCAACAGAATATTCTTTGTTACTCTTTCCCTGTACTGATTTGGAAGTACATACTCTCTTTCTTTTCTTTTTAAAACTTACATACTTAACTAGCCTGGTGTTGAATTAATATATCCATTCTTCTCCAGAACAAACTCAAAATCATCATAGTGTTATTACCCTATCACTATTCCTGCCCTCCATATTATCTTTGTTCAGTATCTTATTCAGAACCTTCTATCTCCTAAATTAATCATTACTTTTATTATTGTTGTATGGAGTCAATGATGTTTTATTTTTTATGGAACTTATTGGGGTGACATTGGTTAATAAAATTTCATAGGCTTCAGGTGTACGACTTTATATACATCATCTGCATATTATATTTTGTGTTCACCATCGCAAGTAATTTGTCTCCCCTTTTCCCTCCTCTACCTCCCCCCACCCCCCTTTCCCTCTGGTAATCACCATGTTGTTGTCTGTGTCTATGAGTTTGTTTTTTGAGGGTTTTCTTTTTCTTGCCTAAGCCCTTCACCTTTTTCGCCCAGACCCCCACTCTGCCCTCCAGCAGCTGTCAGTCTGTTCTCTGTATCTACAAGTCAGTTTCTATTTGGTTTGTTAGTTTTTCTTCATTAGATTCTACATATAAGTGAAATCATATGGTACTTGCCTTTCTCCGACTGGCGTATTTCACTTGGCTCAATTCTCTCCAGGTTCATCCATGCTGTTGCAAAACATAAGATTTCCTTCTTTTTTACAGCCAAGTACTATTCCGTTGTGTAAAGGTACCACAGCTTTTGTATTCACTCATCTACTGATGGGCACCTGGGCTGCTTCCAAATCTTAACAATTGTAAATAATGCTGCAGTGAACAGAGAGGAGCATGCATTCTTTCAGCTCAGTGTTTTGAGTTTCTTCAGATATATTCCCAGAAGTGGAATCACTGGGTCATAAGGCAGTTCCATTTTTAATTTTCTGAGGTAACTCCATACTGCTTTCCACAGTGACTATCCCAATCTTCATTCCCACCAACAGCACATGAGGGTACCCCTTTCCCCACATCCTTGCCAGCACTTGTTGTTTGTTGACTTACTGATAATAGTTACTCTGACAGGTGTGAGGTGATATCTCATTATGGTTTCAGTGTGAACTTCTCTGATGATTAGTGATATTGAGCATTTTTTCATATGTCTATTGGCCATCTGAGTGTCCTCTTTGAAGAAGTGTCTATCCAAGTCCTTTGCCAATTTTTAATTGGGTTTTTTTTTCATGGTGAGTTATGTAAGTTCTTTATAAATTTTGGATGTTCTCCTCTTATTAGATGTGTCATTGACAAATATGTTCTCCCATTCAGTGAGGTTGTCTTTTCATTTTGTGGATGGTTTCCTTCACTGTGCAAAAGCCACTTGGTTTGATGTAGTCCCATTTGTTTATTTTTTCTTTTGTTTCCTTTGCCCAAGGAGATACATCAGAAGAAAATACTGCTACAAGACGTACCTGAGATTTTCCTGCCTATGTTTCCTTCTACAACTTTTTTTAATTGATTTCTTTTTAGAGAGAGGGGAAAGGAGGGAGAAAGAGAGGGAAACAGGTCCCCACAAGGGCCCTCTCATGCACTCCCTTGTGGGGACCTGGCCCGCAACCCATGCATGTGCCCTGACTGGGAATCGAACTGGTGACCCTTTGGTTCGCAGGCCAGCACTCAATCTACTGAGCCACACCAGCCAGGGCTCCTTCTACAACTTTTACAGTTTTGAGTCTAACATTTAAGTAAGACTTTAGTCCATTTTTAGTTTATTCTTGTGTATGGTGTAAGAAGGTGGTCTATTTTCATTCTCTGGAATTTATCTGTCCAACTTTCCCAACACCATTTATTGAATAGACTATCTTTATCCCATTGTGTATTTTTACCTCCTTGGTCAAATGCTAATTGACCATAAAGGCATGGGTTTATTTCTGGGCTCTCTATTCTGTTTCATTGATCTGTATGTCTGTTTTTATGCCAGTACCATGCTGTTTTGATTGCTATGGCCTTGTAGTATATTTTAATACCAGGTAGCATGATTCCTCTTTGTTCTTCTTTCTCAAGATTTCTGTGGCTATTTGGGTTTTGTTGTGTTTCCATATACATTTTTTGGGACATTTGTTCTAGTTCTGTGAAATACGCCATTGGTGTCTTCATGGGAATTGAGCTGAATCCATAGATTGCTTTGGGTATTATGGACATTTTAATGATATTAATTCTTCCTAGCCATGAACATGGGATATGCTTCCACTTATCTGTATTTTTTTCAATGTCTTATGACTTTTCAAGCACAGGTCTTTTAAATCCTTGGTTAAATTTATTCCTAGGTATTTTTAATGCAATTTTAAATGGAATTTGTTTTCTTAGTTTCCTTTTCTGAAAGTTCATTATTGGTGCATAAACATGCAACAGATTTATGGATATTTATTTTGTATCTTGCTACTTTACTCAATTCATTTTTCTATTCTAGTAGTCCCATAGATTTTGGGTTATGATGTTCTCATTTTCATTTGCTACAAGGCATCTTTTGATTTTTTTCCTTGATCCCATTATTAACCCATCCATTGTTTAGTAACATGTTATTTAGCCCATGTCTGTTGTTGTTCAGTTTTTTTTTCTTGTGATTGATTTCTAGTTTCATACCATTATGGCCAGAGAATATGCTTGATATGATTTCAGTCTTCTTAAATTTATGAAGACTTGTTTTGTATCCTAACATGTGATCTATCCTAGAAGATGTTCTATGTGCACTTGAAAAGAATGTATATTCTGCTGCTTTGGGATGAAATGCTCTAAAGATATTAAACCCACGTGATCTAGTGTGTCATTTAAGACTGCCATTTCCTTGTTGATTTTCTGCCTGGAAGATCGATCCATGGGTGTCAATGGGGTATTAAAATCACCTACTCTGACTGAAACAAGTATCATTGGATGGCAGCAGAAAAAGAGTTTCTGGTCACGTATTTTCTAGCAATTAAAAGGCTGAACAGACACTAAAAAGAATGACCTATCAGTATCAATAAATATTTATAGGTCATAGCGAAGGGGGCCTTGTTTGCCCTTCCTGGGCAGTCATGACACTCATGGAAGAGCCGCTGTGTTTCAAGAACAGCCTATAAACTGCAAGTACGGTTTCCTTCGGCACCACTACACGGAAGGGTGCTCTTGGGCTGTCTGCAGAGCCTCCCTGCCCACATTTCCCCCACAAAGCTCAGTATACTGCTTAGGAGGAAGAACTTGTTTTTTTATTCATAATAGAGCTCTTCAAGGGTTACAGACTTCCTGTAGGTTCCAATCCTCTGCCCCACATGGGGCCATGATCTCACATATCCAAGTGCAGGGTTAAATGTCAAAACTCGAGCTCTCACGTCCAAAACTTTCTCCAAGAAAGCCATTGCTTCAGCTTATGCAAAATCTGCCGTAGTTTTAGGATGTTTTTTTGTTTGTTTGTTTGTTTGGGTTTTGGTTTTTTGGTCTTTGAAGATTCCCTGCTTCCTTTTTTTCTTTTTTTAAATGTATTTTTTCAAGTACATTTGAAAAAATTCATTTCCCTGCTTCTTTTACAAATTCAACTATATATTGAAAAAAATGTTTGTTTAATTTTTTAATTAAATGTTTGGTTTTTTTGGTCTCTGAAGATTCCCTGCTTCCTTTTCTTCTTCTTCTTTTTTTTAATTTATTTTTTCAAATACAATTGAAAAAATACATTTCCCTGCTTCTTTTACAGATTCAACTATATATTGAAAACAATGTTTAATTTAATATGGTATTTTTAGGTATATTGGAGAAGGAAGTTCTTTAGTGTTTTGAAATTGGGGCTTTTTTTTCTATTTTAAATGGATTAAATGAAAGTTTTAAATAGGAACTAGAGTATCCTAAAGAAATAAAATAGAAGTACTTTAAGAAATCAGTGTATTTATGAAAAGGTTAGGCTAATGGTCACTAATTTGATTTATGGAGTAATAAACACATCAAAATAGTGGTTTATAAAGATTTTTAGGCTATGTGCATATCCAGGTTTTATTAACAGATTTGTGCTTTCTTTTTTTTCCATTAAGGAAGTTCCATTCTTCCTCAGCCAGCCAACCGGCCAGCGTGTCTCCAGACTCACGGCTCGCCCAGGTCATGGAGCAGCATGAGCAAGCCCTCCTGCAGCTGACCGATGTGCAGCCCCGCGAGGCCACCTTGGCCAGCGTCACCTTTCCACCCATATTGTCAAGAGTGGAAAGTGAATCCCAACTCAACTCAGAGAAAAGCCAAAGAAACCAAATGAAAATTAGTCGTAGCAATTCTGAAGGCTATCTGCTTCAACTGGAAAAAGGGAAAAAGCAGAGAAAAAGCATTAAGGTAATAAAAGCCCTTTACCAAATCATCTTTTAGTTTTGATAATACAGGTGGGCCTTGATTTTCATTCCCATTGGTAGAGCCCCGGAGCCGGGATGGCCACTACCGAGCTGCTGCCACGGCAGGGCCACCCGCAGCCTGAGGAGGTCCTTCACCAGAGCCCTTGCTACCGCCTGGAATTCCCCTCCTCTTTTCCTGAAAGTTGTTGCTACCAGGGATGCTCGGTCCCACATCCTTTGTGCTTGGTCTCAAGGAAGGATCTACATTTGCAGACAGGCAATAGTCCCCCACTGGCATCAACTTAAACATCACACCCTCAGAAAAGCTCCCCACACCGCCTCCGCCCCCAGGCTAGGCTGGACCTCCGGGTACCATCTCAGAGGCCAGAAGAGGAGGAAGTAGGGCTGGGGCAGTGAGAGCCCCGGCTGCCATGGTTTCCCCCGCACCCACACGGCTCCCACCCCCGGACCCTGCCCGGCCCTCACCTCGCCTCAGCTCCTGCAGGCAGCTACACAGCGCGGCCAAGGGCTGGGCGCTCTTCTGAAACGCTTGCCAACCTTCGCTGAGTTCTTTGTTCACAGTAAGATTCACCATGACTAGCCCCTTTGTCCACTTCAGTCTTCCCAACTGGGTCTATCATGTTAAATAAGGGAAATTAATGGGCGGGGTGGCAAAGGGAAATGCTTCCAGTGTGAAATGAAGGGGCACTGAAGGAGCCTTCGTATTTCTCCACTGTTATAAGCAACAAAATCCCCTCCGGACAGATCACTTGCTTCTTTGTCACGTAGCCAGGACAAAGCTGGAAAAAGCATGCTGTTTACAGGCGACGGGGGAGGCCTGGCAGGACGCAGCAGGCCTGGCCTGAGTTGGGTCCCTGGGGAGAGACACGGAGGTGGAGACGTGCACGCACGGGGGATTGCGGGGTGCTTCCTGTGAGGGCAGGGGCGGGCAGGGCTGCAGGGGGAGCGGGTGCACTGGGGTGCAGGTGTGACACGTGCCTCAGCCATGGCCGTGCGGGTTCTGAAGCTGGGACGGCTTCCCTGACCCCACACGGGTCAGCCATTGGCTACGGAACAGCCCTGGGGAGGCTCCGGAATGTACCTGTGGACACAGCAGCTCCGTTGGGCCGAAGGCTGTTCTGAGGGAGAAACTCAGCTGTGAGCCACAGCCGACAACCAGCCTCAGCGGAGGGGGGGGCACGGGAGGGGGCCTCAGCCCAGGGGGGCATCCACTACGCGCAGTTTTAGGAAAACACCCCCACTCCAACTGGACACGTATTTGTTGAATTCCAGACAGGGATTGTGCTGGGATAGAGAGAGAATGAGCCATGAGCATCCCCAGCAGAAGTTTACAGGTGACGTGGAACTGGGGAGACACGGATGTGCACGGCTGCAATATAATGTTTCTGCAATTTAAAGAGCGGGGGAGGGAGGCATGCGGAACACAGGGGCGCACAAAGGAGGACACATCCCTGCCTGGGGCTCAGCAGAGTTTCAGGAGGTGATTGTGAGCCAAGTCCGAGAGGATGATGGACAGGTAACAAAAGAAGAAAGACCGAGAGATCATCTCCGGCAGAGGAGCCCGCATGCGGAAGCCGGGGACAGCATGGCGCGTCCTGGGAACAGGCCACGTTTCAGTGCTGCTGTCCCTGAAACTGGGGCCCAGGGTGCTGAGAGGTGCGGAGCAGTCGGTGGGGCTTCGGTGGGCCTTGATTCTCACTCGGAGAAGGGGCGCTTTGTTCTGCAGGGTGGGGCGGGGGGACGGACACACGAGCGCGTTAGCCATGATGAGGTCGGCAGGCAGGCAGGCAGGCAGGCAGGCGCGAGGCGTCCCAGAAAGTTAGGGGATCACAGAGTCAGGGGGTCCTGATGTGGGGCACTCAGAGGAAGAGAAAAGGGCGGCTTTGAAGAAAAGGGGAAACTGGACTAGAATGGACACTGGGTCCTATTACAGAGAAAAGAGAGATGGGCTCAGGCTGAGACGTGACCGCCTTGGAGCCCCCCGGCGGGGGTCACCCGCTCCCTTCCTCCCGCGCCCAAGGGCCGTCCCGCCGCCTCCGCTCTGCTGGGGCCCAGGGCTCTGGCCGGGCTGTGGGAGCCACGACCGGTGGCGTGGAGCCGGGGTCATCTTCTGCCTCACTGTCCACAAGGAGGAGTATGTTTCTGGGGTCACGAGTAATTTTTCTCCCACAGAAACATCATTACACGGTAGGCTCTGAGGTCCCATTAGTACCATTTTCAAGTACTTCACAAATAAAGTAGGTTTTGTAGACAAGGCCAGCAAGCCAGGCACCATGCATATTGTTATTTCTGTGGGGAAATGCAGCCAGAGCTTTGGGCCGACCCATTCGCAAGGTGGCCTGTTCACTCCGAGCTGACACGTGACCGGGGCCCAAAAGACGGCTCGCACACAGCCTCAGAAGAAAACCTTCCAAGTTAGGGTTCTTGCCAACTACAGATTATTGTTGACAATGAAAGCTTTTATCGCAGGTTAAGGTAGCAACCTGAACTCCTAAAGTTGCTAATCAGATGACACTAAGGGAAACGGACTATCCTAGACTATGTTAGATTTCTCAGGCGGGCCCAGTGTAATTAGAAGCGTCCTTAAAAGTGGAAGAGGGAGGCCAAAGGGTCAGTGCCAGAGTGCAGGCGGACCTCGGAGACACCAGGGCCCAGGCTCAGGCCGCTGTGGCACGGCAAGTCACCGTAACGTCAGCCACATGGACGGGCTGGTGTCCCAAAGCATATAAAACATGTTCATACTACGCTGTAGTCTATTAAGTGTGCAGTAGCATTATGTCTAACAAAAAATGTACATGCGTTCATTTAAAATACTTTATTTCTAACAAATTCTAACCACTAAAAAAAGAAAAAGGAAAAAAGAGAACGCAAGCTTTAGCTTCAATGCGTGGTGAGCAGAGCCCGTGGAAGTGGTGGCTCGGCCCTTCCCGGGGCCTCCCCTCCGCTCCGTCACCGCAGAGCTCCGTGGCCCAGTCGGTCATTGATCCACCAAAGCCCCTCTCCTCACAGGCACAATCGGAACTGTCCTTCCTTTTTGTAGATCTGGTATGATAATTATATTAAATAATGTATCACAACCATGGCTAGCAAAAAACAGACATCAGCTAAATGTTAGTTTCCCTTCCTCCTTCTCGGAGTAATTTGAATTCACATTTTACTGGAAAAGGCAGAGGAACGTACCAGGGGACAGTGTGTATCACCAGAAACCTAAGGCCGTGGGAGGGCAGGCAAGAGGGAGAAAGGGGGCTTCCAGCCGCTGCTTCCCGGACCCTCTTTCCCCTGTGGAACCACTCCCTTCCTGCCTTCTTTCAGAAATGTTACAATCTCCGTACATATCCATTTTCTCCATCCAACACCTTCAGCCACTTTGGATAAGGACACAGAGCAGCCTTTGTCCTTTAAGCTGTTCCAGAGGCTGAACTGACTTAGAACGGAGCTATTTGTATAGGACAGCAGGTAGCCAGGGCACCAGACAGAAGGAATCATCATCCAGGTCATGCCCATTTGCTAGTCAGCAAATCTTGTGGTTTCCAAGGGAATCAACTTGAATCCCATTAAAACTTTGAGGATTTGACAAGATAATATGTCCAAACACCATTCCTCTTCTCTTCACAGTTCTGTTGTGACTGAATTAAAAATACTAAGCATTGCCCATGCCATTCAATCCAGGTGTTAGGCAGTAACAGATTAACACAATGCAAGAGATGACAGTCCAAACACATCTATCGCAGCCCACCACAAAATAACTGCTTACAGGTCCTCCGACAGCTGGCTGCGCTGAGCCGAGCCGCAGTGATTAGCTCTTGTGTTTGTTGTCACAGATAACCTGGCTATTGCTGCTTGACTGCTTCTAAGAAGAGGTTTATTTGGATTAAGTTTAGCAACCACAGAGCAAATTTCCTCCGCTCACTGTTCTGCAGTATTTGAGGCATTGTTTGTCCTGTTTTGGAGTAACTTTCTCACATTTGCTCTCCTGAGGAATGTTTGGAAGAAAGCCCCGGAGTGTCCTCCTGCGCAGCCACTGCCATTGCCAGCCCCCCTACGCTTTGCCCCAGGGTTACGAGAAGATCACTCTTCTGGCTTGAGAAGAAGTGTCATTGGTTACTCGCAAGAACCTTCCATCAGGAAAGCCTTACGCCATCGTCTGCTGAGGAGATAGGTGGTGACCACTAGTTCAGAGGGGCAGTTCCGTCCTCAGCAGCCGTGACCTAGACCAGGGTCACGGTGGCAGTGTGTGTGCGTCTCCCGGGAGAGCCAGCAGGAGACCCTCAGGGCCTTGTTGGGAGCCCTGTGTTTAGAGGCCTAACAGGACTATCTATCATTGTTGTGTTTTTGTTTGTTTTGTTTTTTGGGGGGGCATCATGCTATCATGACCTTTCCATCTTGTAACAGCCAAGGAGAAGTAAATCAAAGTAAATTCTAGGGATTATTTTACTATAAAAGCCTTTTGAAGACACGGAAAGTAGATTAGTGGTTGCCTAGGGCTGGATTTGTAGCGGAGAAGGGGAGTGACTGCTAGTGGGTATGGAGTTTGTTTTTAGGGTGATGAAAACGGTCTAAAATTGCATTGTGGTGATGTTTGCACAATTCCGTGAATATACTACATACAATTGTACAACTTCAAATGGGTGAATTTGTGGTGTGTGAAATATCTCAGTGAAGCTGTTAACAAGACTTTTGATGGGAAGAGATCAAACTTACAGCGCTGTGAGCCAATCAAGATTACTTGAACCAAAGTTAAGTAAATCCAGGATTTTTCCTTGCCAGTCACCCAGAACAAACTCTGTTAGGGGCCATCGCTCTCCCCTGAGAAACGTCTCTTTGCTAGAAGCAGCTTATCCTGTAAAGGGGTGAATGTCATTTGGAGAGAGTCCTTTTGGGCCACACTCTTTCCTTCCTGTCAATACATAATGCTAGTCCCTGGGCTTCTTCTATGACAGCCAAGGCGTGTTTATTCACGGCGATAGGGAGAGCTGGGACTGGGGACTGGTGAGCAATTATTCATGCTTCACAGTGTGTCTTTTGTGAGTCAGTGCAATGATTCAAGTTAAGCTGCTTCAGACTAAGGATGTGATTTGGGGGCACTGATCATTTCTTTCTCATCAGTTTTGGACAAATTGGATATATGACTTAGATACCAGCAGGGTTCTCTTCTCCTTTTTTGTTATTGGTTTACTTTGGCAAATAGCAGCTTAGTCATTGCTAAACAATGGTACAGAAGGCATGTCAGAAAAAGAACAAATTTGCAATTGTAAAATACAAGATCTCAGTTCATCCACCCAATAAAAGTTAGGCAAAAGTTTTAAAAGGTGATGATACCCAGTGTAATCTAGGTTTAAACAAAAAGAGCATTCCTTTTTTTCTTTTCTTTTCTTTTTGGTTTTTGAATACTATATTTTTATTTTATTTTTTAAAGTTTTTTTTTAAAGATTTGTTTATTTATTTATATTTTAGAGAGAGGGGAAAGGAGGGGGAGAGAGAGGGGAAGAAACATCAATGTGTGTTGCCTCTTATGCACCCCCTGACTGGGGACCTGGCCCATAATCCAGGCCTGTGCCCTGGCTGGGAATCAGACTGGTGACCCTTTGGTTTGCAGGCAGGCACTCAATGCACTGAGCCACACCAGCCAGGGCTGATTTCTATTTTTTGATTTATTTTTATTTTTTAATTTTTCAGGTGTATAGTATAGTATAGTATAGCATAGTAGTTAGACTCTCTGTGACTGTTCTGTAACTACAAATCTGTACTTCTTAATTCCTTCACCTTTTTCACCAAACTCCCAACCTCCTCCTCTCTGGAAATTATCAGTAAAGCCTCTGTGTCTATGAGTCTGTTTTAATCTTTTGTTTGCTTATTTTGTTCAAAAAAGAGCACTCTTTTACATTTTTAATGGAAATGTTCATTAACCTTAGATATGTTCATGATTTTGTGTCCATAACCTCACTTCTCTTAATTTATCTCAAATGAATCATCAGAGTGGCCCAGAAACAATACTGATCCCTAGTACATCTTAACTGTTCAACATCTAGAGGGATAGCTAAATAATTCAACTATAACTAGACAATAAAATGTTATGCATAAAAATCACATTTTCAATTAATGATGTTGAGCATCTTTTCATGTCTATGTCTTCTTTGGAGAAGTGTCTTTTCATGTCCTGTGCCCATTTCTCGATTGAATTGTTCTTTTTTTTGTTACTGAGTTGGATGAGTTTTTTTATATATTTTGGATATCAAACCCTTATTGGATATGTCATTTGTGAATGTATTCTTCCACTCAGAAGGTTGTCTTTTTGCTTTACTGAAGGTTTCCTTGACTGTGCAGAAGCTTTTTAGTTTGACGCAGTCCTATTATTTCTCCTCTTCTTTTCCTTGCCCAAGGGGCCGTATCCAAAGAGACGTTACTGAGTGATGTCAAAGAGTTTACTTTCTATGTTTCCTTCTAGGAGTTTTATGGTTTCAGGTTTTACATTTAAGTTTTTAAACCATTTTGAATTTTATTTTTGTATATGGCATAATAGAGTGGTCTAGTTTCATTTTTTAAAGAGGCTGTGAATACGCCAATGTATATTTTAACTTCCTTTGTCATACACTAGTTGACTGTATAAGTTAAAGTTTATTTCTGGCTCTGTATTCTGTTCCATTGATCTGTTTTTGTGCCAGTACCATACTGTGTAGATTATTATAGCTTATAGTCTGAGGTTGGGGCATGTAATACATTCCACTTTGGTGTTTTGTTTTGTTTTGTTTTGTTTTGTTTTTTCCTCAAGATTGTTTTGGCTATTTGGGGTCTTTTGTGGTTCCTTATATCCATGTTATATTCCTCCATTTATTTGTGTCCTCTTCAGTTTTCTTCCTCAATGTCATAGTTTTAGAATATAGGTCTTTCATCTTCTTGGTTATGTTTATTCCTGGGTATTTTATTCTTTTTGATGCAATTGTGAATGTTATTGTTTTTATATTTCTCGGTCTGATTGTTCATTATTAGTGTATAGGAAGATGATAGATTTCTATATATTAATTTTGTATCCTGCTACTTTACTGAATTTTTAAATTAATTCTCTTAATTTTTTTGGTGGATTCTTTAGGGTGTTCTATATGTAGTATCATGTCATCTGCAAATAGTGACATATGAAAAAATGCTCAACATCACTAATCATCAAGGAAATGCATATAAAAACCATAATGAGATACCACCTTATGTCAGTCAGAATGGCAATTATCAAAAAGTCAACAAATAACATGTGTTGACAGGATGTTCTTTGGCTTCTCCCTTTCCTATTCTATCCTTACCATTTCTATTTAGTTCCTACCAATTATGTTTCTTAATCACCTGCACCATTTCCTCCTTTTTCCCCCCTTCCCCCTTCCCAGCTGATAACCCTCCAAATGACCCACATACCTACAATTCTCTTCCTGTTCTTGTTGTTTGCTTAGTTTGTTTTTGTTTTTATTTTTTAGATTCAGTTGTTGATAGTTTTCAGTTTGTCATGTTAATGTTCATAGTTTCATCTTCTTCTTTTTCTTAGATATGTCCCTTAAACAGTCATGTAATAATGGCTTGGTGATGATGAACTCCTTTAGCTTTACCATGTCCAGGAAACACTTTATCTGCCCTTCCATTCTAAATGATAGCTTTGCTGGCGAGAGTAATCTAGGTGTAGATCCTTCTTTTCATCACCTTGAATACTTCTTGCCATCCCTTTCTCCCTGAAGTTTCTTTTAAGAAATCAGCTCACAGTCTTATGGGAACTTCTTTGTAGGTAACTGTCTCCTTTTCTCTTGCTGCATGTAAGATTCTCCCTTTATCTTTAACTTTTAGCATTTTAATTTTGATATGCCTTGGTGTGGTCCTCTTTGGGTCCAACTTGATTGGGACTGTCTGTGTTTCCTGGACTTGCATGTCTATTTCTTTTGCCAAAATTAGGGAAGTTTTCTTTCATTATTTTTTCCAATAGATTTCCAATTTCTTGCTCTTTCTCTTCTCCTTCTGGCACCCCTAGGATGCAAATGTTGAACCTCTTGAAGTTGTCCCAGAAGCTGCTTTTAGTAACCTCATTTTTTCGGATTCTTTTTACTTATTGTTGTTGTGATTGGTTGCTTTTTGCTTCCTTATGTTCCAAATCATTGATTTGATTCTTGGCTTCATCCACTCCTTATCACATATATGAAACAAGGCACCCTTCAATTAGTGTATCCTTCATTTCTGACTGGATTTTTTTTATGCTGTTGAGGTCCTCATTAAGTTCCTTGAGCATCCTTAAAACCAGTGTTTTGGACTCTGCTTCTGATAAGATTGCTTATCTCCATTTTGTTCAGCTCTTTTTCTGTATTTTTGACCTGTTCTTTCATTTGGGCCATGTTTCTTTGTCTCCTCATTTTGGCAGCCTCCCTGTGTTTGTTTCTATGCTATTTGGTAGAGGTGCTTTGACTTCCTATCTTGGTAGTATGCCCTAAGGTAGTAGGTGTCCTATAGGGTCCAGTGGCACGGCCTCCTCTATCACCCAAGGTGGGTATTCGAGGTGCACCCTTCATGTGGGCTGAGTACGCCCTCCTCATGTGGTTGAGCCTTGGTTGCTGTTGGCAGGTCTATGGGAGGGATTTACCCAGGTCAGTCAGCTGCAAGGACTGGCTGTGATCACTTACCACCATCCTCTGCCCTCCGTGGAAGATCAGCTGTTCAGGGGCAGGATGGTGGTGCTCCGATGTGATCTGTAGCTGTCCACTGGGTGCACTGGCCCTGGGGTATCCTGGGTAGTGTAGGCCAAGGTCAGCCCCCACCTGTGTTTTGCTCAGGGACACCCTGCTCGAGCTATAAAGCAATCTGAGATGGCTGCTACTTGTGCTGGGCTTGAGATCCATCTTGAGATTCCCACATGACGCTAAGCTGTGAAGCTAGTCTGACTGCTGCTAGTGCCTGGCCTAGAGCTCACTGAGGTCAGCTGTTGCTTGTTTGATAGGATATAGAAAGCTGTGATACAAGAGCCAAGACAAGCCATTCATATGGAAAAGCAGCTTGGGTGGGCCTGCAAGTTGGGTATGGCAGAGTCTCTGGGGATCTCCAAGGTGGGTCAAACAGTGTTATTCAGGTTGATGGGGTTTCAAATATGGTGCCAGTTTGCTGGCTCCATGGCTCTGTGGGGGGAGAGCTCAGCAAAGGGACAGTGGCCTCTGTTCATTCCCATGCCAGACACTTCAGCCTCTCCCAGGATGCCACTGGTGCCCTTCAAGCTGCCACCCTGGCACTAGAGCTCAGAGGGAGTGGGTCTGAGTAGGTGAGTCCATGTGTGGGTTCTGTAATAAGAACTACTTGGGGGCCCCAGCAGTTTCTTCCACCAACTCAATCCCTACTGTTTTTTGCAGGCAGAAACTGTGGGGACTTATCTTCCTGACACTGTAACCCTGGGCTGGGGGGCCTGTTGTGAGGCTAGGACTCCTAGCTCCAGAGATGTCCCTCCTGAATTTTTATCCACCACATGTGGGTGAGAGACCAACCTGTTCCACATCTGCATTCCTCCTACCAGTCCCGATGGATATGGTTTAATTCCATAGTTGTCAGACTTCCATTCAACTCAATTTCTGAGAGTTCTGAGTGATAATTGTCCTATATTTTAGCTGTAATTTTTATGTGGTTGTGCAAAGAGGCAAGCCATGTCTGCCTATACCACCATCTTGACCAGAAGCCACTAATTATTTTAGTCCAAAGGCTTCTTTATGAAAGGATATTTTTTCACCTTTTATAATTAGATGCGATGAAAGAGTTTTGACTATAAATGTTTAACATTCTAATTGAGCAAATTCTATTTACAGAACTTGTAATCAATCCTTGCAGTGTAGAAGTACTGCTTAGGTGACACATAATTTTGACCCTTTGACACCCAGAAGTTTACCATAGAAAATTTCTAGTACTATAGAAATTTTGCCTTAAGCAACAAGTCACAAAATTACCACTTACAACTACTTCAAAAATATGGGTTCTTTTTCTTACAATTAATCCACAAGTAAGTAGTTGCTAGCATTATGGCTCTATATCTCAAAACATCAGAACCAGTATTTGTATAATTCTTTTTTTCTTCCCCGCCTACAAGACTGCCTCTGAAGCTCCAGGAGTCACTTCCGCATTCCAGTCAAGGTCAAGGAAAGAGGGGAGGGGCTGCACCAAATAAAACCTCTCTAAGATGCATCATCTATCCAACCCAGAAAACTTGCACTCATTCCTCATGGGCCAGACTTCAGTGCTGGGGGCCTGGGGAAAAGAGTGTTTGGCTCTGAGCCTCCACAGTGGGAAGTGACAGTGGAGACACTGATTGGTATGACCTCTCGGTGGTCTGTCAGCAGCCACTGAGCATACAGTGTGAAGACATAAGTTTGCTGTTAAGGTTTGGGAATTAGACGAAGTAACTGTATCTACTATGAAGAAAAAAATTTTTAAGTCTCTGGACTATCTGTCAAATTCTAACTAAGGAAAAGACACATTTGATACATTGTCTATCTTAGGACTTAATAGTTAATTAACAGGAGCTTTCAAAACTCAACTTGCCAGTTAGCCGATAGATGATGCCATGCGGAGTGGGCACAGCTGCTCCTCCTCTGCCCTCCCACTGCAATCGCTGACCTAGGCATGCACTGAGATAATCATGGTCACCCCGACCACCTTTGGCGTTGTCCTTCCTACCCTTCCCACAGAAGGACACCAAACAAACTCACAGACCCCAAGGAAAAAGGGTTTGGTTTCCCCACATGGGCATCCGCTGCAAGTAGCAAGTCAGCTGTAATGTTAAAAGCAGCAGTTGGAAAAAATGGCTTAATCTGTCCTATAGTCAGGAGAGTATTAGATTTTTTTCCTGCCTATTATTGTGCTCAGTGCCATAATCAATTAATTAAATTGCCTCGTGTTATTTTGTCCTTTAAAGACAAAAGTACTAATGAGTTAACATAAAATTATTTGGACCTTTTAAAATATCCAAATCACTGAATATAACGAGTTTCTCAGCAGGTCCTGCCTAGACTCTTAACCCTGAAATGTTTACTTTCTTATACATCATTAGACAGGGTGCTCCTATTTGGAAGCAACATGCCCACCTGGTAGACTCAGATTGCCTCTCCCAGGGCCGTGGTTTGGTACGGTGAACCGAACGGGACGAGACACACTGGTAGTAATGGCAGCAAAGTGGTAATATGTACATGTTACATTGAAATGTTAACTGAACAGCACTTGGTTCACTTGAAATTTTTTTTCATAATGTTCCCCATTTCAAAATTTTTAATTACAGAAGTGGAAAAGTCAAAACATGTCAGCTCACCAAAGAAACTATTATCAGTAACCACCGTTAAAATGGAAGAATTGTCAGGAAATGCCCCCGTTCTCCATTTCCCTTCTTCCCTTCCTATGCGGCGGCAGTGACAGCCGTGGAGGGCATTTGAGTCCTTAAAAGAAACTGTCTCTGTGACTGTATTTTTAGAGTTCCAAGCCGAAAGGTTACCAGAAAAGAGACGTGAAGCTTGGAGGCCTCGGACCCGACCTTGAGTCCATCAGAGATAAAGTGAGTGTGACACGCATCCAGTGCTTTCAGGCTTGGATTTGCCCATCTGTCTTGTAGCAAAAATGTATAAGATGCCCCCAGAACCAAGTTCTAATTCAAATGTCTCTGAATAGAGACACTTCTGAGATATCACTGGTAATAGAGACCCAGGCATTTCTCTGATTGAAAAATAAAATTACTCAGCCGATGCTGTTTTATGCGCCCACCTTTTAGTGTTGAAGGCCCGGCACAGAAAAGTAGGGCCTGCGCACTTGAAAAGAGACGTGGGGGTTATACGCTTGTAGGTCTTTCCCAGCAGAGTCATCGTGGTAATTTTGAGCAGCGGCTACAGAGAAGACACTCAGGGTAAGAGTTTCCTGACCCATGAAAAGTGCATCCACTTTATTCTCTTCCCTCAAGAGAAAGCAGATCTCCATTTAATGTGTTTTAACTGCAGTTGCACTCAAGGCATAAAAAGAGAGTCTAGTTCAAAGTTAGAAGCAAAAATGAAAATAAATTGGGTAAATGCAACAAAGAAGAGGCTGGATGTGATTTAGCCAATGTTAAGGGAACACTGGGTGGGCACTGCAGAGCTGTTCTGCCTCAGAGAGAGGCTGCTTCTAGGAGAAACATCACTTAACCGTTTCCCTGCCGTGCCTGAGCACCTGGCGCCCGCTTCCCCGCACTGCTAGGAACGGGGCCTGGCTCACTGAAGGCAGCGCCGCTTTAAATAAAGAGCCCAGAGATCCAGCAGGCCCAGCGAGTCCCTGTAACTGCATTTCTCTGTACAGATGCAGAAATTGATACAGCAAAAGGAATATGCAAAACAGGTTAAGGAGTACAACACGAAGACACTGTCCATTCTGTCAAAGCCACAAACAACAAAAACAGAAAACAAATCCACCGTCTCTCGGCAGAAGGTAAGAAATCTCACTAACGCAGTTACCTTTTCAATTAGAATGAAAAAGAAACCTTCGTTACCTCACGAGGTCATGAATTCTGTCATGGTTTGTGAACACAGGGGACGTTTCGGCTGCCATCTGTCACTGGTTGTAAAAATGATACACACGCCTAGGAGGCTACGAGGTTAGCCTCTTCCTTTTCCTGAAGTTTATTATTATCTTCGTTCCTCTATGTGTTTTATTCTAGTGTAGTAGTCCCAGTGTGTCACACATAAAAATTGAATAGTAAGGTGATTTGTTAGTGAATCGGGATTGGTAGTTTCAGTCAATTTCATTTTCTACCACTGAGTAAATCTTAAAAGAAAGTTAGTGCTTTTGTGCTGTTCATGGTGCCTACGTCAAAGAAAAGCCCTTCATTGTTTCTCTCAAATTCATTCTCCCACATTTTTTCCTAAGGAGTTGTAATATTTAGCTTCCTTTATCCAAGAAAAATGATTTCACAAAATATAGAATTCTCCCTCTCGGTCAGACTCATCCAACTATATAAGTCATGACGTGAAGGAAATTGTTCTGTGGAGACGCGGAGCTCTGCAGAGCAGGTCTCTGCCTCTGTCCCAATAAGGACAAGGGACCCTTTGGTTCTTTAGGAATCAGTACTTCATGTTCTCATTCACGGATCATCGTATTCTTTCTGTTTATTTATTTTTTAGAGAGAGGGGAAGGGAGGGAGAAAAAGAGGGAGAGAAATATCCACGGGCCAGAGAAACACCCACCGGTTGCCTCTCCCATGCTCCCAGCTGGGGGCCTAACCTGCAACCCAGGCCTGTGCTCTGACCTGAGATCAAACTGGCGATCTTTTGGTTCACAGGCTGATAATCAAACCACTGATCCACACCAGCGGGGGCCAGATCAGCATATTTTTTGTTTATTGCCTTTCTTCCACAGACCTTGAAGACCTCAATCCACTTGAGTTTCCATGGTGCCATTTTTAATTTTTTCCTCCAACCCACTATTTTTTCATGACGAGATTCAAGGCAACAAGTCTGTAATTAGAAGTTCATACAGAAGTCACCTACACATAACTGAGAAGTCTGGAGTTGTTCTGTTTTGAGAGTATTTTTTTCCCCTCTACGACCTAAACATACTATCCATTCCTATTTTAGCCATCAAGGAACTCTTATCAAAATATAAAACTGATATAAAGGCAGATTTAGAAATCTTATCTAGTCATCTTATTCTTATTATAACATCTTTCAGAACTGACATCACTCAGAAAAAAAGAACACTGCCTTTTTCAGTATCCAGGTTTATATAGGTGTACTGAAAAAAAGAAAAAGAATGATGTTTAGCCTCTATTACATACTTGCTAGATTTCTAAGAGCCTAGGACAGTTGGTATAGTAATGGAGGCACAGTTTTATATCAACTGCGGTGGTGTCTTTGGCCTTAAGCGGTAATGAGTCCTCTTTGGATAGAAAGGCCTGTTAATATTGCCTTATGAAAAATTTTGTTTTAATAAGATCAAATGTGAAAGAAATCTATTTTCAAACACAAAATAAAATTTTGTTTTATAAAGAAGACACTGAAAGGTATAACTGTATGTACCATTTTCAATTCTTTTTCACAGCTAATTCTTCTGTGGCTAATTTATGTTGTTTAAACTGTACATTATACCACATTATTTGCATTTTCCGTTTGATCTCCATTTCTATCCACATCTTAATACATTATTGTAGCACTAGCCTTCACTTACATTATCAATAAACTAGATTGAATTTAAGGAATCCAGGGCTCACTTCCTATATTTCAAATAAGATTTTCTTTATGCCTCCAGGCTTTGGAATATGCTAAGACCATCCCCAAACCCAAACCTTCACATCTGACTGATCACATGTCAAAGGACAGGAAAATCCCAACCTATGCTGGAAAAGAAGATGCTCTGCCTGGAATCTCACTGCTGGAAATGCTGCAGAGCAGACACGAGAGGGAGAAGCAAGCCGTGGCCGCTTTCAGAGTCCTTCACATTGTCTAGACACATGTGCAGGGACCAAAAGCACCCTGAGAATGGACACGCAGCAGGGAAACTCCACCCAGCCTCTCTGCACTGAGAGCGACGAGCTGTTATCAAAATCAAACTGCAGTCCCTGTTTGCTTTGCATGGGATTTAAAATATGGGGCCCTGTTACATTATGGTACTGTATTTTACTTTCTAGGAAGGAAATCTAAAATTATTTATTTTCAAATCAGAATTTGGGGCTGAGTAAGAACTAGGGAATAAAGCCTTTTGGTTTTATATTGGATCTTTTGATTTCTTAAATAATCTCTACCCTTCCTTAGCATAATGAAAACCTGGAAATTCCCCAGAAACAAGAGAAACTTGTGTTTCTCTCTTTTACATTCCTGATAATAAAAAAAGTATAAACACTTCAGTTTCTGCTAAAATTAACTCAAATTGGACTAATCACCAGTATATTTTGAGATGCCACTTCCAAAATATTTCTGAAGTCTTTAAATTTAGCAAAGGTTTTATATATAAAATCAGAAGAAATGAAGATATACCTAGAGGTGCCTACTCAAGTAGAACAAATCCCAATGTTCTTCCAACAGAGCATCAAGACACTAGTTAGAAATCTTCCAAGTTCAGAAACATCCAACTCAGGCAACTCGGAGAGCTGCACTTTGTCAGGCGACTTACTCCTGACTTCCAGTCAAGATGGCGGCCTAGGTAACACGGTGCTCACCTTCTCCCATGACCACATCAAAATTACAACTAAACTACAGAACAACCATCATCCAGAACCACTTGAAATCTGGCTGAATGTAAGTCCTAAAACTAGGATTTAAAGAAGAAGCCACACTGAGACTGGTACAAGGGGCGGAGCCACAGAGCAGGCTGGTCCCACACCCACGTGTAGTAGATAAAAATCAGAGGGATATCTTGGCTGTAGAAGTGACCCCTGAGGAGTCAGGGGTCCCAGCCCCATACCAGGCCCCCTAGCCCAGGATCCCAGTGCCAGAAAGAGAACCCCCATAATGAATGGCTGTAAAAAGCAGCAAGGATTGTGGCTGGGCGAAAAGGAGGGATTCTGGAATCCCAGACATTCCTCTTAAAGGGCCCGTGCATGGACTTACTTGGACTTATTCCCTCTGAGCTCCAGCACTGGGGCAGCAGCTCAAAAGACACCAGAGGCACACAGGGAGGAACTGATTTTCTGACATCAGGGTGAGAGCTGGGGGGACAGCTTCTTCCCAGACAGACGTGTGGGTGGGCAGGTACCACATATGAGTATGAATCTGGCTCACACTGTTTGCCCTGCTGTGGTGATTTCCTGAGACCTTGCCACACCCAATTTTCCAGCCCATCAAGCTGTTTCCAGTGACTTTCATACAACTGGCCTCTCTTGCCTCATGCTTTAAACTTTACTAAAACAACAACAACAATAAAAAAACAACCTCTCAAACAAGCTGCACCTGGCCTCAGTGTGCCCGAAACCTCAGTGGCCCCAGGCCTGGCACTAACAGCAGCCAGCCTTGGTTTGCAGCTTGATCTCCCCTGGGCACCCCCGAGCCCAGTGCAAGTAGCAGCCATCTGCAGATCACTCCGTAGCTCATGCCGGTGGCCCCAGGCAGGGCACAGGCGGTGGCTGACCTTGCATTTCTCAGGAGGCCCCAGATCCAGTGCATCCAGTGGGCAGCTTCAGACCACAGTCAATTTCAACCCTAACACCTCCATAAGCGACACACTCAAGGGGCAGACTCAGTGAGCACCAGAGTCCCACTGAGAGCAAGTCCTGTGCCATAGGGTCCATTCCTGTAATCACAGCTGGTCCTCAGAGCCAGTGAGCCTAGGGCCAGTCCCTCCCAGTAACACCAACAGCAGTCAAGGCTCACATACAACAGGACAGTGTACAGAGCCCACACACGGGTGCACCTGGAGCATCCAGCTCAGGTGACTGGGGAGGCTGTGCCACTGGGCCGCACAGGGCACCTACTCCATAAGGCCACTCAACCAAATCCAGGAGACGTAGCAGCTCTACCTCATACGTAGAAACAAACACAGAGAGGCAGACAAAACGCAGAGATGAAAAAACAGGTCCCAAATGAAAGAACAGGACAAATCTCCAGAAAAAGAACAATGAAATGGAGGCAAGTAAACTACCAGATACAGAGTTCAAAACAATGGTTATAAGTATACCTAAGGAACTTTGTAAAAACTTCAAGGAAATCAATGAAAACTTTGACAGCAGGAAATAGGGCATAGAAACCATAAAAAGAACCAGACAGAAATGAAGGATACACTAATCGAAATTAAGAATAATTTACAGGGTATCAGCAGTGCAGCAGATGAAGCCAAGAAACAAAGAAAACACCCAAGCAGAATAGGTTATCCATCCATCTATCTATCTATCTATCTATCTACCTACCTACCTACCTACCTATCTATCCACCCATCCTATCTCCAAAAAGGAGCCTCTGGGACAACTTCAATCATACCAATAGTTGCATTATTGCACCTGTTGGGATGTGGAAGGAGATGAGAGAGAAAGCAAAAAATTGAAAACTTATTTGAAAAAATAATGACAGAAAACTTCCCTAACCTGGTGAAGGAAATAGACACACAAGTCCAGAAAACACAAATAGTCCCAAACAAGATGAATCCAAAGACGCCCACTCCAAGACACATCATAATTTAAAAGCAAAAGTTTAAAGACAGAGGATCTTAAAAGCAGCAAGAAAAAAGCAGTTAGCTACATGGGAGCTCCCATAAACTGTCAGCTGACTTCCCACCAGAGACATTTCAGGCCACAAGGGAGTGGCAAGAGACATTCAAAGTGATGAAAAGCAAGAACTTATAACTGAGATTACTTTACACAACAAGGCTATCAATTCGAATAAAAGAATATATAAAAAGCTTCCCAGACAAGAAAAAGCTAAAGGAGTTCATCATCATCAAACCGGTATTACATGTAATGTTAAAGGGTCTTTTTCAACAAGAAGGAAACAAAAAGATAAAAAATATGAGCAATAAGTGGCAATGAATACATGTTGATATCTATCAACAATTGATCCAAAAAGCAAAATAAACAAACAAGCAAAATAGAAACGAAGTTACAGATACAGAGGCCATTTTGTCAGTTGCCAGATGGGAGGGGTGTTGGGAGGTGTGTGAAAAAAGTGAAGGCATTAAGAAGTACAAATTGGTTAAAATTGGTTGTTACAAAATAGTCATGGGGATGTGAAGTACAGCATAAGGAATATAATCAATATAACAACCATGTATAGTGTCAAATGGGTATGAGATTTGTCAGGATGATCACTCAGTAAATTACTTAATGTCTAATCACTGGGGAGTACACCTGAAACCAATATGGTATTGTACATCTGTTGCGGGAAAACAGACTCAGACAGGATTCAGGGAACGGAGTAAGCCTTTATTCACGCACGCGGGCTCAGAGGAGGCAGTCTCCAAATTCTGAGCCCCGAACTGGGTTAGGCCGGAGTTTATAAGCCAAGTGTTGGGCGGGAAAGGGTCGGAATGCTGAAGTAGATCGCACCTGCCAGCGCTTTGCCTGGGGGCTCATTGCAGCGGGCGGCGGTTCCTGGGCTAAGCGAATTCACAGAAGCGAGAGCAGAGCGGTTAATAGCATCGGGCCTTCTGGTTTGGGTTTTTCTTCCCCCCACACATCAACTGTAATTGAAAAATAAAAAATGAATTTAAAAATGTTACTCCAAGTATATAAATTTGCTGGGCATCTTGCCATCACAAATATCTTAAAATATTATCAAATATGTGCTTTTACACAAAGAAATAATATTAGGTAAGACAAAATCATTCCATAGTTTACTACTGAATGTCAGTACTAATAAATGTTTTTACTTTTTAAAATATTTTGAAATTGAATGAACATTATAAAATTCCCAGGTCTTAAAAGAAATCTAGATGATTTAATATTTTTACTTGCTTGTATGATATGGGCATTCCCTCCTTGCATGGCCAGATCCAGAAATGGACAAATTTTAACAATAATCCAAGGCAGATCTATTTATCTACAGAGATGGCATAAGGACTCGCTTTGGAGACTTCCTACGATGTCGTATGCATTTTACATAAGCCATGATGTGATATAAAAGCTGCCTGTATTTAACCTTCTCTTAAAACTGGAAGCAATTAGAATTACAAGCTGCAAAGATAACAAGTATCCGAAGATAAATAGTAAACTGACAAATGATGTTTCTGTGGTATTTGGAAAATCATATCATACATGAGGAGCTAGTTTAGAGAAATCACAGTTCAAATGGCTCCTAAAATATATTTGTAAAAGAAGAGGAACCATCAGCGTACATGGTGAAGGCGTTTCTAAGAAACATTATGTGAAATGATTTTTTATGGCTCCTCTTTAAATTTTTTAAATTTAAACTTTGGAAGATAGAATGATGCTCAGAGACACCTCCATATTAAAGGGACAGGGTAAATATTTCTAAATATTTCATTTCTAGCAGAGTATCTTAAAGTAATTTAGAGCTTAGTGCAGGCTTCTCTTGTTCATGCGTTGATTTTTCAGACAAGGAAGTGGAGATGAAGAAAGAACACAGGACTCAGAAGTCCGCAGTCCTGCTGATGGCAGTGATGGAGCAGCCAGGTCTAAACTCCAACCTTTCAGCGCCAAGGACAGCCTGTTGGATTATCTCTGTATGGGAAGAAGTGGTTCTTCTTTTACTCTGGGGGCAAGGAGCATGCTGTGAAGAGGAATTTTAGTTTTAGACCCGAATTTCCACAATGAAGTTCCATATTCAGAAATATGCATTCCTGTGTACCTTATCATATTTTTAACATGTACAACCTGGCAACTTCATTTCTACACTGATACAATTGTAAGAGACGTGCACAAAGCAACTCAAGATGTTGGCCAATAAAAGAGACACTATTTCCTTTTTTTCTAGAATGTTTAAAAACTATCCCATAACCATTTCTCTGTTAGCCTAAGCATCATTAACTCCCTCTGGCATTTTCACACATACTCTCAAGAACGCACACTCAGTTGAAACAGGTTAAAAAATTCAGTTGATTGTCAAACAACATTTCACAGGATCTTAATCCCCAAGGCCACTCTCTATCATCTGGCCTATAAGACTCTAGAGCATCAAAATTCTTTATACGCAAATATCTAGAGTGACAAGTGGCATCTACAACGACTCTGGCTAAAGAAGTATGGCCTATGTGCGGAACATTTGGGGTCTAAATTAAAAAATGGATCAAAACAGGCCTGCATCAGGCCCCAAGTGACCTCAGAATGACAAGATCCAGCAGACTGTCACTGAGCTACCATGACACTAGGACCGGGAAGAGACCCTACAAAAACAGTGGATGACAAACAGTGTTTTGCTGCCCCTTTAAATTGTACTAGCGACAATATTAATCTTTTACAGACTCGTGTGGATCAGTGATCATTTTTATAGTTGTTCTTTTCAGCTATTTAAGAAGTAAAACGAATCTGCCTATTAGAAAGCAAAGGACTTCAGTCTTGTGTGCTGTAATAATGGAGGGCCTGTATTTTACCAGATGTTATATGTGCCCCTGACAGACACAGTGCCCAATCTGCCTAATCGCTATGAACAGGGGTAAATAAGGGACCTTTAATCTCCATATTCTCTCTTATTATAGCCTCCTTTTTATGGTGGTGTTTCATCTTGAGGTTCCAACAAGAGCATCCTCTTGGAGCTTTTGTACAAGTAGCTGAGTTTAATGACAGCTGTCTTCATGATATTGTTCTGTATAGAAAGGAGTCTCTTGGGAGTTATCTAGAAACCAACTCAAGAGAAGACAGTGTTGAGGAACAAATAAAAGGTATGCCTAGCTAAAGGCCTCAGTGCCTAATGCTTCTAATTGGGGCCTTATTAGTGGTTAATGAATCATTGTCAAAACATCACAGCAAGCATGAGCATGCACAGTCTAGTCTACAGTGAGAAAATAACTCTCCATTCCATTAGTTATTATCTGGGAGTTGTTTGAAAACACACCAAGTAATTATAATAACACTAGACCTAATTGAGAACTTTGAGTTGATAGCAAATGGTCTACAATAGCAGACTAGATAAATTCAAGAGGGGTTCTTTTTAATTACTTACTGAAAAATAGCAGAAAAATGAATTAAATTAGGAAGATAGCCTGCAGCTATCAGGGCAAGTTTAACTAATTCTCTCCAAGCTATGCGTCAAAACATGTATTACCGTTATATTAGAAGTAGCATTTGAAAATATAAAGTTCTTAAGGAAAAATCAAGGTTGCCTTCCTAAATATACCTCATTTAAAGATTCCCTTTACCTGTTAGAGTAAGAATTTGAATGCTATGTATTTCATCCAACTCTCAAATGTTCATAGCATTACAGACTTCTCCCTAATGGCTGAGTGTGTTTTCATAACTTCTATTCCTAATGAGTAAAGAGACAAAAAGATACATGAATACTGCATTTGCCTCTTTAGTTGTTTTCCCAGAGAGGAAAAGATTTAAAACAGCAGCACATACGGTAAAAAGATCAGGGGTTGCTAGCAGTTCCATGGGAGGGAGCGTGGGATGAACAATTGGAGCAAAGGAGTTACTTAGGGCAGGGAAACGCTTCTGCATCATTGGATGTACACCATTATATACATTTCTCAAAACCTATAGAATGTGTGACACAAAAACGTGGACCCTAATATGAACTGTAGAATTTAACAGTAGTTAATAATACTGTTTATCAGTCATTACAGATGTACCACACAATGCAAAATAACGATACGGGAAACTGGTAGGTGGTATGGGAACTTTATACACTGCCCACTTAATTTTTCTATAAGCCAAAGTCTGCTAAAAAATAATTAAGTAAATAAAATAGCAGCATGAAGTGAAATTCTTTCCATATTGTGGGTGTTGTTTATCCACAGTGTCTCCTTCCCCCTCTGTCCCTGATTATAAGTTCTCTATATTGTCAGACAAAACTTGTATCCTATAACAGAAAAATGAAGAAGAAATATGTATCCTAGTAAAATTTTTATTTAGACATTTATTCCACTTTTGTAAATATGTTGAAGCAGGGTCTCAGAGGAGCTAAAAATCTGAAACTCCAATTGTCCCCTCATCCTTTTGCCTCCGGACTAAGTACAGCATTTGCCTCTGCTCTCCCTATAACTTTGTGAACAAAATCACACGGCCTTCTCACAAAGGTACTGAGAAAACACAATTTCCTAAGCAAACATTTGGTCAATGGAAAGCAACAGGTTTTAGATGGCAGATTTTTCATTCATTTTAAAATTGTATTCTCTGGTCTCAAAGATTCCTATTCTTCATGTTTGGTTACTTAATTTTGACTTAGTGAAATAACTGGAAAGCGGGGGGAGGGGGGGTCTTCCCCAAAATGTTACAAAAGTATCACATTGCAAGAGGCAAAGTGAAGAGACTTTTCAGCTCTCTCCACCTCAGTGTAGGGAGGGGCTCCTCGGGGACCGTGGGGATCAGGAAGAGAGGCCACAAGACTTTGGCCGGCGGGGTCCATCTCCCCTGCGGCCTCTCCCCTGCCCTTTCACTTCCCTTTGCCATGTAAGAAGTTTTCAATACGCTGCAGAAACGGTCTTCTGCTGTTAAATAGTCTAAGAGGTTGAGAGGATTACAAAGGTATGACCATTTCGGGCAAGTACAGGGTCCGGCAGAAGTAGCACCTGCTTGAGTGTGGTTGGTAGAGTAGTGACATGGGTTTGATGACTTATAGTTTTAACTTGAACGTTTCACCTGAAGTGTTAAACGATGTGCTTGAGCGTGACATTGTTACATTACAGAATTACATGCTTATGATTTTGTAATAAAAGAGTTTGTAATAAAAAGGGGCATTATTTGTGCCGGACCCTGGATATTTAGTGAAGTCTCGGAAATACCTGATACAATTCACAAATATCCCTCACTGAGCTGACAGCTCCCAGAGGCCGCCTGACACGGGCTGCTGAACGGGCCTCCCAGGGCGCCCTGTGTGTCACCAGGGTCCCAAGCTTTTGCAAGAGATATTTAAATAGTAGCTACCCTCATGGTGCAAATTCGACAGTGAAGGAAACAACCTTCAGAAATTTAAAATCCAACAAGTTCACGGGAAAAGGAAGTAGAGAACAAAATGAACACCCAGCGAACAAAAGCAATGTAGGTCTCGACACTAACTGAGTCCGGCTGCCAATGTGCCATTTCCTCCTCTGTGGCAGATCTGCCTCCCAAATTTACCCTGATGCTTTCTCTGCATCCAGACCCCTACCAAAGCCACCGCCCTGAAGCCGCTGGCCTTGCCCCCACACCCACAACCCGCCCCCGCAGCGGTGCCCCTCACCAGCCCCTCTGCTGCCCCGCGATAGGGGCGTTTGGAGCGGTGCTGGTGAAGTCCCTAAATTTGTTGTCTCTACATAAAATTGATAATCTCCTATCATACAAGCCTCAAGCACCTATTTTTAATAAAACCTTTAGATGAATATCAAAGAACAATTTAGCCATGTCTAATATTTTAATTAGATTATATTCTCAATTTAACCCATTAAACCTCCTTTGATGATCCCTGTATTTAGAGTTTAGCCTCAGATGCACGAGCTAATGAATACTGGACCTTTTGATTTAATGAGAATTTTGGCTCTTTCAGCCCCTGCGCCTCTTTGTATGCCTTTTATTTTGCTGGCTATAGAATTCAGTTAATTGAAGGAGTCTCTTACCATCACACATTAAGGAGTATAAATTAGCATTCCCATTCTGATTGGAAAATGCAAGCAGGCAGTATTTCTTTGATCTGAGGATTGAGCTGAAGAAGACAGCCGCCCTCTGAAAATGAGCTGATGGCCTTGTTATCAGGGCAAAATGCAGATGCGTCCGTGGGCCACAAAACACTTAATGTCCTAATTGATCACCTTCTCACTCTCCCTGTCCCGTCTGCATCGTGCTCTTTAGGAGCATGTGTGCGTGTGTGGATGTGTGCGTGTTGTGTTCCTGTAGTTCTGTTTTGCTCTCTCTCTGTGTTGTTTCTGTTTCTTATTGCGAGGATGAGGGAACTAGGCTTCAAATTACTTTGGACCAAGGAAAGTGAAGTAACATAAATTCTCTCACCTTGCAATGTTTAAGAATATCCTGTAAAATTATTCAGGACCTTGCACAAAGACTCTTAAGTTTTAACTCCAACTTCCAACGCTCTCAGACGGACAGATCCCGAGCCGCTTGTGCCGCATCACTGACTAGGAGGTAGGAAGGGCTACCCTGTGCTTTGGCAAGGCCGTCAGCCCTTTTCATCTGTTCTAATGATGATGCAATTCTCCTGAACCTCAACGACCTCAGTTACATAAAGGAAACACTGAGGTGAAAGATCAACACCCCCTCACTCACAGTAAAAGCCAGAGTGAAATAACATGGAATTCAAAATATGGGGTTTCTGGATAAATACAGCAGGCTGAACACACACACACACACACACAGGCACACACACACACACACACGTTTCACTTTCCTGGCAAGCCCCCACTAAAATCACAGTAAAGGGTGCTTTTAAGGCATATGCAGATAAAAACTGAAAGAGCAGGGGGAGGGACAACAGTCACAAAGTTGCGAACACTGAAAAGCAGATAAATGAGTTGCACAAAAAAGGGCAGACTCCAGAAATACTAACGTCTCACCTAGCAAAGAGGACAGCCAAGAATCGATCACACTGAGGAAGACCCCCAGCTGTGCAGGGACTGATGGTGTCGATTTCCTCTGGAAGCCGAAGCCGGTGAAGGGAGGTGAGGAGGACAGCGCGGAAGGCACCTGCCCCTCCAGCACCTGGCGAAGGACTGCTCTCCCTCTGCAAGGCCGGGGCAGCCTGTCTGGCATGAGGCAGGCCCACTCAGCTGGGAGGCACGGCACTGAGAACAGCCACGAGCGACCATGCATGTTCTAAACACAGAGGTCTCTGCTCCTCTTCTGCCACGTGGCCCCCACGCATTGGGCCTTCATCTTACAAACAGGAATTTGGAAACGCTCCTCTGGCGAATCTGACCAGGCAAAAGACAAGACCTAAAACTCCTGACTCCAGAAGTTCTTCAGCTAAAGAACTCAACCACGTTATCCTACAGTGAAGCTGACAAGCAGCAAAGTCCCACCATGTATTCATAACTTCCTATTAGCTTTTTCATTTCTCATCCTGAAATAGAAGAAGACAACCATAGATTCCCAAACGTCTGAAGATGTTCGAGAAAATATGATTTAAAAAAGCAGGAGAATAGAGAAGTTAAAAGAGATCTTGGGAATTAGAAATATGGTAGCAGAAATTTAAAAAAACCAAAGCTTAGAAGATATCATTGAAGAATTCTCCCAGAAAGTAGTGCAAACACGTAAAAAGATTATAAATTTAAAGAATAAATCCGGAAGGTAAAATCCAAATAATTGGAATTCCATAAAGAAACACTGAAAAAGAGAAATAGAAATCATCAAATAGTTAATTTGAGAAATCATCCCACAGCTGAAATAGATGAATTTTCAGACCGAAAGCCTATTGAGTATCCAAACAAGGAATAAAAAAATAGACCTCTAACCAAGGCACATAATTGTAAAATTTCAGTATAATACCTACAAATAGAGCATTCTACACGCCTCAGAAAATAAATAAATAAAACAAGACAAAGAATCAAGAATCAAATGGCTTTAGACTTCACAGCAGCAATGGGAAGTTAAAAATCAATTGAATGATGACTTCAAATTTCTTCAAAAAGATTTTCCATTTAGAATTCTGTACTTAGCCAAATGTTAGTAAACTATGAGACTAGAACAAAGACATTTTTTGACAAGGATGATCTCAAAACCTATGCCTTTCATACAGCAATCAGGAAACTACAGACATCCTTCACCAAAATGACAGGGTAAACCAAGAAAGAGGAAGATAAAAGAAACAACAATGAAATGAAAGGACTCCGGCCCCAGCTGGTGTGGCTCAGTAGACTGAGTGCCAGCCTGTGAACCCAAAGCTCGCCAGTTCGATTCACAGTCAGGCCACATGCTTGGGTTGAGGCCAGGTCCCCACGTGGGGGGGGTGTGAGAGGCAACCGATTGATACATCTCTCACACATCAATGTTTCCCTCCCTCTCTCTCTATTCCCTCCCTTCCCCTCTCTCAAATAAATAAATAAATGAAATGAAAGGACTCCCCATGATGGAGGAAAGGGAGGTGCATTGACAAGAGAATCCGGAATGAAACAGACCAGAGGCTTTGGGACAGATTTATTCAAGAAAATGAACTGTTAAGAATACACAAATACCTTTGCGGGGGCGGGGGGGGGGGGGGGGTTAGATACAGACAAATGATGAAGAGCTTGGAGTTAAATTAGTCAATGTACATTAAAAATTAAGAATAAAATAAGACACGTATTAACTCCAAGAAAAACAAAAAGTCCTGCAGAACAAGGAAAGTAATCATGGTTGAGTGCCTGGTTTAGCTGAGAGCACATCAGTTTCAAAATAGTGACGTCACCCAAATGACAATATTGTGAAAAGAGGTGGAGCAGGTGCACGCGCGGTAGGAGCAGCAGAGAACGAGAACTGAATCTTTACCTTTTACAACATGAACTACTAGCTAATTCCTAAAGTCAAAATACCAAAAAGCAGCAATTCAGTGAAATAATTTGGAAACATAAAGTAGATAACAAAATAATCAGACGCTACTGAAACTAGTTGCCTGTGTTGCATCAGGGGACTGCTCCCTTTTTAAAATACTCTTTACAGAGCTATGTGACTCTTTAAACAATATGCATAGATAAATGATAAAATGCAAATCTTTTAAAATTAAAAATAGCTTACACATTGAAAGCGAAAAAAATAGATGGAAAAAGATCAAAGCAAGCACAAAGTATTAGTTTTCTGCTCTTAGCTTGTAAATTATTCCCATTGAAATTTGGGATATGGGGTCACCCTTCTGTTCCTTGTTCCTACTGCTTTCTACAGTTTATTTCTCCTCCTTCCCTAGTCATAAAGACTGTTTGGCCACTCTTTAACGTCTGGCTAGAACATTAGTAAGTGTACTTAATTATTCCCTTGTGTGTAGCCATGGGCGCTGGGAAAGAATGGATGCTCCACATATTCAGATAATCCCCAAGGGTTATATCACTCAACATAACACCTCTTTTGCTTATTCTTGTTGTGGAGGTATATTTATACAGTGTGTCTTTTTAAAACTAAAAAATTTTCTTAAAAAAGTAAGATGGAAGCTTAAATCCTGGATTTTCCTGGTAGATTCTATAGTGGAAACATAAGAGGTTCTTTATCTTTTAAGAATGTTCCCATGGGCTTGAATTCTAACCTTGCTCCCTCCACAGCAATATGTCCGTCAGGGATGACAGAAACCCTTTGGCAGGGTGTGGGTGGCTTAGGCACCAGGGAGCAAAAACGTGTTCAAAATGAAGTATCCTTGTGGAAACTTTCTGACTCCTATTTCATCGAGGACCCATCCGTCCTCTCTTAGTCCACACAGTAGGACGATGACAAAAAACAAAATAAGAGGAAGTTATAAAAAAAATTCTTTGGAAAGAGGCATAATAACCCTTTTGTAATAATGCTGATGGAGCACAAGACGAATAATACCTTTGAGTTAATCCTGTTGTTACGACAGTACTATGAAGTATGGTGTCAAGGACCAAATTGATATGTTTTGATCTATATTGTAATTATCTTCCTCTAGCACCTTTCATCCAAGATCTCACAGTAAGTACTTTTATATCTCTTATCTCACATCCCTCTCCATTCTTTATTGACCTATAAGGCACCCTCCTCATTTTTCAGATGCCAAGGAAGAGAAGTAGTATACAGTGGTACCTCGGTCCTTGGGGTACTTGTCATTAATTCATTCCAGAACTCATAGCAAGTGCCAAAACCAAGGAGTACCCCATGATGACGTATTTTCTCTTGTGGAGAGTAATCATAGCATACAAGTTCTAGCAAGTGTGATGAGTCCTGAGCAAGCGCTGAGTGCTGGAACATTTTTTTCTCATCGAAGTAGGACAGAATACAGGATTTGTTGAGTTCTGAAGCCAATAAGTACCAAGGTGTGACTGTAATCATTAGCAGAAGATCAGAATTAAGTCTCTAAGCCAGTGGCAATGGTGCCAAATCTGATTGTGACTATATAGTATTATAAAGAGTAATAAGAAAAGGCTCACAGAATTATTATAAATAATACCATGGAAGAAAGGCTATTTGGTGTGTGCACTGGCAAATCTAAAAGTGAATAAATAAATTACACCCAGAAAATACAGTGAAGAGAATCTGACTGGAGAGAAAACATGAGAATCATTTCAGATTTCATCTCACTCCTAAATAGTTATTGGCAGTCACTTCTCTGATCTCTACATGTATTAACTCTGTAACTCGCCAAATTAATAGATTGTGTGACATTGAGCAAGTCAATCTCTCTAACTCTCAGTTGCCTCATCTGTAATTAAAGGAGATAAGGCCAAAGTTTTTAGAATAGAAAAATGCAGAAATCTGAAGTAGCTAAGAGAGGTCATCTAGCTCATGCTACTGAATACAGGAATTTCTAAAACAGCCCAGCAACTGGTTATGCAACCGTGGCATGAAAGAAAACATGGCTTATGGACCCTGCGCCTCCTCAGAAAGCCAAAGGAAGTTTCAGAGAATTCTTAATCAGAAGTTTTTCCACAAATCGATCTCAGATTTTACTAGATAATTTCCCGCTAATTTCTATGGTTGACCCTACTACAGATGTCTCTCATTTCCCACTCCCCTGCACTCCCCTCTTTACCACACTTTACAGCCAAAATTGTTATGCAAAATCCTCTCCACATAGTACAATGACAAGAGCCCTGCACATCATGATTAGTTGTAAGGTGTGGTCATTAAAATTGGCTTTTAGTCTTATTCTGCCACTGTCTACTTGATGTTGTCAAGCTCTTCAGTATATCTGAATCTTAATATCTTCTCTATCGAATGAAGGGCTTAGAGTTTGTCAAATGTCTCTTCTAACACCTATAACTCGTTCCCGACTATATCTTAGTTCTGAACTCAGTGGAACATGACTTTGTTTTTTAGTTTATAGAGTAAAGTTTTTGAGATTTCTTTACTGAAGAATATACTTTTCTTCTTTTTCTTGTGTCTCTTAACTCTTCTAAGTGTTTGGGATATATTTATTTAAATTAGAGTATATGACCTGAAATCTTACTCTTAGTGAGTGGACACATATAGTTCCTTTACAATAAAAAGATGATAGACCATTAGGATCTTAAAGGTTGGAAGGAACTATACCGGGTATCCAGCCCAGTCTCCCTAAGGAAGAAATCTATCATAGTGCGTCCCTAAGGTTTTGCCTTCCAACTTCTGCTCAAACTTTCCTAGTGAAAGGAGCTGAGAGCCTTGTGGACTTAGTCCGTTCTATTGACAGAAAACACAGTGCTTGACCTATAAAAGGTATTTAAATGTCGTTCAAAAATCTGCTTCCCTGGAACCACCCACTGGTTCTGGTTCTGCTCTCTTAGATGGCAAAACAGATGTACCCCCTGACGGTGAAGAGCTATGCAACCAGTCAGATACAACTCCCATAGCTCATCTCCCCTCCCATCCCTCTCCAAAGCCTTGTTTCTCTGAGCTAAAAAGCTCACACATCTCTGTTGTTTTCCACACCTTCTACTATCCAGGTTCCTGTACATTGCATCAATTTCAGCTGGTCAACATTCTCTTTTAAATATGATTCCAAGAATGTAACAAATATAAAGTATTTTAATTAACTCATTGTTTTTGCACATAATGTTGAGCCCAATTCAAGAAGACCAGGGAGTCATTGCTTCAACTGAATATGTTTATTGCATGATTCTCTTAGCACCGGAAAGCATTCTGTTTGTTCTTTGCCTCCATATCTTTTTATCTCTAGTTAGCAAACACAACCACACCAGCCAGTTCTCTCTTTTGACGTAGTGTCATGGATTCCAATTAGTCATTTCTTGGTGCCACTGTCAGCTTAATACTGGGCTGAATGGTGTGGTGGTCGTTTCTTATATTCGTATGTCGTGTGAGCAGAAATATTATCAAGAGCCCCTCTCTGAGAATCTATGAAATGAAGTCCATCATAAACAACATTAAGAACAAATATGAACCAAATTATTTACCACAATTGAGATTACATATAAGATGACTTTTCCACCTTGGCTATTTTTAGATGTTTTCACCCCTTCAGAATCAGACCTATGCATTTCTATTTTTAATATGTCATAACGAGCATGGGTTTATCAGAGCTTCACCACCAAGTGAAAGAGAGTTGAGGCAAAAGGCTGGGTAATTCAGAAAAAACACCTCTTCAGCCTATGGAGGCTTTGATCAGTATTGAAGGCCAAAAACAAAAAGTGCAATCATGTTACATTAAATTGAGACTGAGTTGTGTCTATCCCCTACGATCACCACTAACCCCTTGGATAGAGGGGAAAAGAAGGCAGGAAGGAAGGAACAGAAAGGAGGGAGGAAGGAAGGGAAGGGAAGGGAAACTAAGAGACCTTCGCTGTTGAATCGCTTGCCAACAATCTCAGGGAACACTGTGTGCCGCGCGAACAGGGCTGCCGGTGCTGCAGGGCGCAGCTCTCCCCTTCCCACCTCCTCTCTCCAGGAACAGCCACAAAGGGGGGACCAGGAGGAGGGAGAACGAGCATCTTTCTATGTTTAGTGCCCCTAAATCGAAGACACAGACCCCCATTCCCTGAGCTCCAGGATTCATCCTGCCACCGACCGGGCAGACCTGTTCCTGTGCTAACAAAGCTTCCTACCTGCCTGCCTTCCTTTTCAAGAGGTCATGAAATGTACCTAATGTGCTCCTTTTAGACCCAAAATAAGCTCTGGCATCTTCTTGTGAAGACAGAAGAGATAAATTTCTGTTTTGGGTGGTATGTGTTAATCATCTAATTTAATTTTTTAATTTTCCCCCCAAAACATAGTATTTTCTACTAACTTTAAAAATTCTCTCTAAATTCCTTTTAGTGCCTGTTCTTTCTGGGATTTGAAAACTGAGGTTTTTCCCCCTTGTGTAATAGTATCTACTTTCCCTTCCAGGTTACCAGGAACATTCTTATTCACAAGTCACTTTTTTCCTAAACCCAACTTTTTTGTCTTATTGTAAAGCATTTGTCAAAAACTCCTGCCTTAAAAGAGTAGTCATTATCTGAACAAGAAGAGAAAGGAGAAATCTGAGCCTAAATTTGCTTTTAATAACAAATCTACACAATCTAAGTAAACGGCAAAGGTATTCTTATAAAGTGATAGAGACAAAAATGTCAATCAATACATTGTTACTAGAAATAAAAGTGTGCTGGGCAGGGAAATGAACAAGGAGTCAGAATATATATAGATACATATTCCTGCTTTGGCTGTTAGCTAGTCCTGATTTCATGGGTAACTCCTACAATCTCACCAAACCTCAATCTCCTCATCTATGAAAGGGAAGCACAGTTCTTGTCTGTGACTCACAAGATTGTTGATTGATAAAGAGCACTTTGGAAAATCCAAACAGCTATACAATGCTTATGTTTTTAAAGTAATAGTTTTGCCTCCTAAATGATGGAGAATGGATAAAGGTCTCAGTCCCACATTTATCTTTGTTTAAAATAATGTTTTTCTGAACAAACCTACTGTAAAAAAATAAAAGAAAAAGCCTACTCCTACTTTCATGGAATCACAAAACTTAAGTCTAGAAGGACCTTTAGGATTTATCCTCTTCATAGAGAAACAAGGAACCAAAAATAGAAAAAAAAAAAGATTAAATGTAACGTAAGCTCTCATAGCTGTTGTCTCTATACAGGCATACCTCATTTTATTGCGCTTCACAGTTGTTGCGTTTTGGCTTTGCTTTGTCTTTTTACAAACTGAAGGCAATACCCTCCACAGGCAAAAGGATTCGCATTGGCTTTATTGGGACACTCGTTTTATTACAATGGTCTGGACCCGAACCGCCCTGTCTCCCAGGTGTGCCTATCATTTTTATTCACCAACAGAACCCACGGGCCAGGACTCCACTCGCCGCTCTTACTCTCTCCCGGCCTCCCTGGGCTCGCTCGCCTAAACACACAGCCAGAGGGAAGGAAAGGTCGGAAGCCAGAGGTCGCCCCCGGCCGGACTGCCGTCCCTGGGAAGTGTACTGGGCATGTGGTGTCACCACGTAATTCGTTAGGATAATATCAAACTCCGACTATTAAGAGAGCTCTGACTCTTCAGGCTTTCAGAGTCAAAAAAATATTATTTGCCTGACCTTGTCCATGTAGGTGCAACTCAAGACTATTAAACGATTAAAAACTCAAAACTCGGGGTGGGGGAGACGTGTGTTAAGGAAAGGTCAGGAGGCAGCGCAGTCCAGGCCCGCGGAGAAAGGCGAGCGCCTGCGGCGGAGGGAAGGGACGTGCGTAGGTCGGCTGCGGTCACTAACCAACGGTTCCCAGAAGCTGGAGTTCGTTCCTAGTTTTGCCCGCGAGCCCTTTGTTCACTAAAGAGACGGCCAGCCGCGGGGGAGGGGAGGCGACCGCCCCGGGCCGACGGAGAGGGGCCGCGCGCGGGGCGCAGCGGGCTCCAGCCCCGCCGCACGGGCGCGCTCGCGAAGGGGACGAGCCTTCTTGCCCTCGGGCCTGAGTCTTGCGAAAATTCCTCCTTCCCCTAACGCGCAATGAGAACGAGCACTTTCGCACACAACCCAAGGGACACTCACTTAGAACGTCAGGAAGCCGTGGGCCGTGGAGCAGCGGCGGGACGTGCGCGCGACGAGGCCGGGGAGCGGAAAGCGCTCGACGGGGGTTTCCTGCCCAGCTTCTCGCCGCGCGCGGGCGCCGCGCCGTCCCGGCCGCGCCGCAGGCGGGGGAGGAGGGGCTTTGGGGGCTCCGTGGCGGGACCACCGGTTCGGGAAGGGTGCCAGAGGGCAGGACCGCCACTTCTTGAGTGGGACCGTGACGTGGAAGGACGGAAGCGCCGCTCTGAGAAGGGAGTCGCTTTAGTGTCTGAGTTAGAGACGGGGTTGGGGACCCTCCAGCGTTGGAGGTCAGCGGCCCGCAGGGCGCCAGTCCGCCGGCCTGGACGAGTTCAGGATCCGGTCGCGGCTCCGCCTGGTCCCCGGAGAGCGGAGGCCCAGATCCCGCCCCTTACCTGCAGCCCACCGGCCTGCCCGAGGATGGGCCGAGTGTCCCGCTGGGGAGGCCCCTGGGCCAAGGAGCTGGGGAAGGTGGCTGAGAGTTGACGGCCCGAGGGATCTGCGAGCTCAGCGGAGAAACCGCCCCCCACCGCCCCGGCAAGCCGAGAGCCCGCGCGGCGTCCCGAGGCGCTGGCGACGCGGGGAAGAGCTGCCCCAGGGCCGCCGCGCCCCCGCGGGGACTCCCGGAGCCTGGGGACCCGGAGGCCGAGCCGCGGTCGCTCCGGTTCAGCACGGGTTGGAAGGCAGACGGGGGCGTTTGGTTTGTCTTCCAGGAGCCGATCTCCGAGGCCCGCCCGAATCTTCAGGTCCGGGAGGAACCGGCGCCCACCCCAGGGTCTCCTCCCCGCCTCCCCCAGCCTGGCTGCTCAGAGCACTTGCGGCTCCGAGCCGAGTTCCCCCTCGTCTCCAATGTCCACCTCGTCCTCCGGCTCGGTCAGCACGAAGGGGCCGGCGGGCAGGCCCAGCCGAGCCTCGGCGGGTGCGGCCGCTGGGCCACGGGGGCTGCCCTCGGGGCTCTCCGGCGCTTCTGGCGCTTTGGGCTCATCTTGACTTTTCCTCAGTTGCTTTTTATGCTTCATCCGCCGGTTCTGGAACCACGTTTTCACCTGATTTCATGGAGGAAAACATAAAACCACGTCATTCCTCCAGACCCACGGTGGCTGACCTAAGATCTAAGCGATTGCTGGGGTTTAGGAAAACAAACCACAATCCATTGACGAATCAGCAGGAGCTGGGACAATCTCACCCTGGGTTCGTCCACCCCTGAACTGCTCACAAGTTACCTTCTTGGGTTGAATGAGAATCAACCTAAGGCTTCAAAAGTAAATGTCCCAGCATAACGATGAGGATCAAAATAGCGTGGAAACTACTAATCCTGTTATTAATTAGAATTAGGAATGGTAAGTGCTGCGTGGGTGTCTTTTGTGTCCAACGTGCCAGAGTTCCTCCGGTTATGACACCTAAATACCTGGCCCAGCCAGACTCCTGGACGGGCAGGTGGGACTCAAACTTGCTGGCTCGCATCAGAGGACACCACCGGGCCCGGCAGGGCCATGGGCTCCGCGCGAGGCGCGTTTCCGGGTACACGAAAGGTAAGGGGGGGCGTGGAGGCAGGGCTGCTGAGGCGTCGCCGCGTCCGGAGGAAGATACACGGTCTTCCACTCGGGACAGGACAACAAGGAGAAGCTTAAGTTACTGTGTGTGTGTGTGTGTGTGTGTGTGTGTGGAGGAGGGGGGTATATAGATATGAAGACTTGTAGCTGTGAGAGATTAAAATAAGATGATAAAAATCTTGCATGGGCTTCTCCCGGGACAAGAGCCCATCTGTTCTCGCTCTGTGTCTGACGCGGGTTGCCGCCCTGATGGAAGAGAAGTGGAGAGGCCGCCACAAGGACAGCCCTCCACCCGCGAGCCAGGTTCAGAGCCACGCGCGGAGTCTCTCCTCCACGTGCAGGGACCGCTGGCGAGAGTGCTTTGGAAAGCGGCTGTCCTCGACTAGGGATTTTGGAGACGCCCCGAATCACGGGAGCGGGGTCATGCAAGATTTCCGCGCGGGTCCGGAGGGGATGGGAGTGCGCAGAGAGGAGGCAGAGCAGAGATGCGGCCTCCCCGCGGCCGGGCCCACCTGCGTCTCGGACAGGCTGAGGGCCGTGGCCAGCTCCACCCGCTCTGGCGTGGACAGGTAGCGCTGGATCTCGAATCTCTTCTCCAGGCCGGACAGCTGCGAGTCCGAGAACACGGTGCGCGCTTTGCGGCGGCGGCAGTGCTTCCCGGGCAGCTCGGCGTGCGGGGCGTGCGGGAACAGCGCGGGCACCGGCACCCCTGCAGAGAGAAAAGCAGCCGCGTGGGCAGAGCCCACCGCGCCCGCGGCGCCCGCTCCACTCCCCGCCCGGTCCCCGGCGCGCTCAGTCTCCGGGGCCACCGGTCCCCCCCTCGCCCCAGGGCCTCCGGAGCCCTTCTGCCGGGAATCGCAGGGCGTGCGAAGGCACGGATGCCGCTAGGACATTTTTAGCTGGAAACCATCTAGAAATACAAACAACAAACTGTAGGAAGAATGGAAAAGAAAAGCATAAGCTGGCGAGGATGTGGAGAAAGGGGACCCTTTTGCACTGTGGTGGGAATGCAGACTGGGGCAGCCACTGTGGGAAGCAGGATGGAGATACCTCAAAAAATTAAAAATGGAACTGCCTTATGACCCAGCGATCCCGCTTTTGGAAATATATCTGAAGGGACCCGAAACACTGATTTGAAAGAACATGAGCACCCCTCTGTTCACTGCAGCATTAGTCACAATCGCCAAGATAGGGAAGCAGCCCAAGTGTCCATCAGTAAATGAGTGGATAAAACAACTTTGGGATATTTACACAATGGAATGCTACTCAGCTGTAAAAAAGAAGAAAATTTTTACCCTTTGCAACTACATGGATGGACCTGGAGAACGTTATGCTAAGTGAAATAAGCCAGTCAGAGAAAGACAAATGCCATATGATCTCACTCGTTTGTGGAATCTAACAACAAACTGAACTAAGAAGGAAAATGAGGGCAGCTGTGGGGGGAGGGAGGTCAGGGGGTGGAGGGGCTGAGCAGCAGGGAAAATAGATTCATGGACGTGGACAACGGTGTGGTGGCTGCTTGGGGAGAGGGTACAAGGGGACTAAAGGGTAATGGGAAAAATACAATGAAGATCTAATTTTAAAAAAGATACAAAATAAATCTGGAGGACCTTTAAAAATATCTTCCAGGAGAGACTTTCGAAGCCTCGCCCAGCAGCGTCCCGTCCTCTGTTGTGCCTCCTGAAGTTTTCTTGCCGGCCTTGGATGGCCCAGGAGCCGTCTGCTCCCCCACAGCCCCGCCCTGCAGGCCTTCCAGACCCCTGGTCCCCTGGTGACACTCAGTGTGGTTCTGAGGCGAGGAGAATTGTGGACGTGACCTTGCCTCCCCAACTCACTAAAACACATCTCTCTCTTTCCGGAGTCGCCCCGGTTTTCCCACCTGCAGCCCAAGGGAGCAGGTCAAAACTCTCACCCAGAGAGTCTTGGGAGCGAGGACAGGGGCGCAGTTCTCGCCCCGCACATTTCCTTATCAGATTCTGGGGAACCCTGGGGACCCCGCTCTCTAACCTCCTCCTAACTGGTTTTCTCCTTCTCTCCCACCGACCTCAAGCAGGACAGAAGCGCTTTTTCTCCACGGACCAGGAAGACTATTTAAGGACAACAATGGCAATCTTTCTCCACCTTCGAAGGCTTTACTGTGTTGGAGAGGCTCCGAGCAGGCAAACCGCCACAGATACCGATTGGGGGGTGGGGCGGGGGGAAACAAACAAAAACAGAAAACAAGCAGTCCCAGTGTCGGGGGCTTTGGCCACTGCTGTTTGAGGGGGACATGGGTGCGCTGGCCAGGGCTGAAGCCAAAGCTGAGATTCGGACTTCAGCGTAGGATTTGTTATTGCCCTTCAACCCAGTGTCCCCATGTCTGGGGGTTCCCGCTTCACAAACACCTTCAGCTTTTGTTGTGGGTTCCAGTGCCCACACCTCACAAACTGTGCCGTGTCTTTCCACAGCGAGCGCTGGGACCAGGCTGGTGTTTGGACTCAACGAATTCTATTCCGACTGGAAGGAAAATGCCGAGAGAAAGTGTGAACGTGACCTTTCGGGGAGGGGCGGTGAAAATCTGGGTGCTTCCCGACACCTCTCTAGCCACACCGCCTCGACTCTCGCCCCTTGCCACGTCTGGCGAAGCGAAACACTTGGGTGCGGGGCTCCAGTGACGCCAGCAACGGGGCCGGGAGGGGAGCTGAGCCTGAGATTGTGAGTTAAATGCTCGAGGTTGGGAGTAAAGAGGGTTGAGGAGGAGCCACGTCCCTCTTTTCTTTCTAACCCTTTCTCCCTTATTCGGGCCCATGCAAACCCTCAGTCCTCGGAAGAGCCCACACTCTCTCACTTCGAAGCCTCAGCGCGGGTGGTGGACGCTCAGCACCTGGGAGGAGGGAGCTGGCCCCACGGGAGCCTTTTGAGCTGCTCTGAACTGCAAAGTTGGATATTGTCCTGTGGGGTGGAGGGGTCAGGGGTCTGCCTCAGAGCGGGCAGAGACCAAGAATTGGGCTGACGGCCGGACCGACGTGGCCAGAGAGAACACAAGGAAGGAGGCTCTGCACGGCCCGCCAAGAATTTTGTCAAAACCTCCAGCCACCTCTTGGCTGGGCGCGTCTCCTGCGCTGTAAAAAGTCCGGCGACCACGCGTTACCCCCATGGGCTGGCGTGCCTCAGGGGGCTCTGCGTGCTCTCAGCCGCACCCCGGATCCCACCTTGCCCTGTTGCTCAGGGGAGGCGGCCCGCACGCCGGGCCGCACCAGCTCTGGCCTTGTCCAGGCTCCGGGACAGGTGCAGGGCCTACGCTGGAAGACCCGCTCTCCCGCGCCCCATACCTTGAAGCCCCTGTTACTTACCCGAAGTGGTGAGGAAGTAAGGGTGGTGGTGGTCTCCCTTGTGCAGCGGGTGATGGGGATGAGGAGCCAGGAGGGTGGGTGTGGGCATGAGGGGGTAGCCATAGTCTAGCAGAGGCACCCGGGAGGCCAGAGAGCTGGCAAAGTGGTCGGGGGCCACTTCCCTTAGCGGCTTGGGCTTGTGCAGCAGTATGTCCTCAATGAAGAAGGACGTGGGCCTCTGAGAAGAGGCCGGGTGTAGAGGGGAGGTGAAGTTGAGATTCATCTTGAGCCGAGCGCCGGACACGGGGCGAGAGCCGAGGAAGGAGTGTAGGCAGCCGGCGGCGTCTCCGCAAGCCTGGTCGGGAGGCGAGAGCCCAGGGCTGACCACCACCCAGCGAGGCGCGGGTCCCCGCGGCTCGCTCCCCGGCCTGGGCTACCCCGGGCGCTGGAGAGGCTAGGAGGCGAGCTCCGGGGTAGGTTGGGTCTAAGTGGAGGAGAATTGGCATCTCGGAGAGGGGAGCCGGGAGAGCCAATGGCAAGGCTGCCAGCCCGGGAGGGGAGGGCGCAGCGCGCGCGGGGCGGGGCGGGAGCTGTCCGCGGTGCTGGGTCCGACCGGCCAGGCCGGGGCGAGCGCAGGGGACCGGTGCGGGCTCCGCCAGGATTCTGGGCAATCGCTGCCCCTCCAGGGCTGGAGCTGCTGTGCTCCGGGCTGTTTGCAAAGAAAGCTAAAAATAAAAAGTCCCTGTCCTCTGGCAAACCCCTCTTTAGGGAGCACAAGGCACTTAAAGGGCCCAAAGCAGTAGGGATAAGGCACTTATTTGGGCAGGGGTCTGGGTTTTAGAACTTTGGAAAAATGACAGCAAAGGGGGAAGGGGGAGGGTAAAGAGAAAGGGAGTCCGCGTCTGCCAGACCCAACTTAACCTGACGGCTGAGGGGTGACTCGGTTGTTGCGCTGGAGAAATAGAATGATGACCATCCCTAACCTTCTCTGCCTCAGTGGTAGAGGACGGTGCGGGGGAAGTGATGCCGACGTGAGGCAAGTGCTGCGGCCGGTAGGTACTCCCAAGGCTGCCGCTTTACGCCGCTCCCACCTCCTCTCAAATTCCCACCCTCTGCCCCTCGTTCCACTCGCAGGGCTTACTATTTCGGCGGTGACAACCCCCTAAACCCTGCCCCCCTCCACACACGTAACTGTCTTCCATGCCCTTCTCCAGACTTTCCTTTCATTTCGTTCCCTTCCAACCCTGCCCCCCTCTCGCCCCCGCACGTCTGTCTTTTTCTAATCTGTCGCATTTATGTCCCTGCAGTCAATTTGCTAAAATTAAGGTGATCATCTACCACACAGCAGGGGTAACTTTGACTTGCATCTCCAAAAATTGCTCTAATTATTGGTGTTAAACTCAGGGAAATTAAAAGAAGCCACTTCTCTTCCATCTCCCCATTTTTAAGCTCTAATTTGTTGAAATCTAGTTGTCATCACAATTCCAATCACTACTGCTAATAGTAAAAGTGTTTTAATAGAGACTGAGTCCTCACAACCCATGCTATTAGATAATTAGAGGAGGTGTTAGAAAGCCAAGTGCTAATCCTTGGGCGCATGGGTAGAATTTTCATCTGATCTAGCAGGTAAAACAAATTAATTACCAGAATCAATTAGGCCCAAAACTGCAGTGCTGCAGGAAGTGGGAGCGCTGTATTCCATATGGATGACCTGGTAAAAATGGTAAACAGACGAGGAGAGTGAGAGGAAGGAGGAAGAGGAGGGAAGGAACTTCAAAAAAGACCTTGGCAAGCAGGCCTCTAAACCAAGTCAGAATGCTGCGTGCGGGAGTCTGAAATGTGGTTTTTATTTTAAGTTTATAATGGTCAAAACGGAAGACCTAGAGCAGGCCCCCGAGGGGGGCCACGCGAGAGAAAACGGCAGGCTTCCGGGGTGGTCCCTCCGTCCTGAGCCCCGGGGACGAGCTCCTGGGGCTGCCGCCCACGCGGCGCTGCGGCCACCCCTCCCAGGGGCGCCCGGCGAGTGGAAACCAAGCCGCCCTGCCGCCGAAGATCCTGAAGGCTGAGTGGCCATTGAGGACTTGGCGGGGACACAGCCAGACGCTGGCCTCGGGAAAGCGCCTGCCTGCGCCCGCTGGCGCCCCTTCTCGGTCCCCGCACGGAGGGCGGGCAGATTTGCACTCAGCCTCGGGGGCGGGATTTCAACCGCACCGCGGGGTGGGGCTCACTTCGGCCTCAGAAACTGAAATGGAAAGGTTATCGGATGCCTCTTTGGGAGCAGGAGCAGTAAAGGCTGTTTTGGGGTGACAGTAACCTTTGCCCCAAGGCACTGCAAACCCTTCCTCAGGATCTAGCCGTACACATTTCTCAGCGCTCGCAGGATCCGAGGGGGTCGACCGCCGGCTGGGTCCTAACCCTGCCCCCCACTCCAGAGACCCTGGACTCCTCTCCTCGTTCCCCGCCCCGCCAAAGCTAAGGCTCGTGTCGGGGCCCCGCTGCCCGGCCTAGACGCAGGGGAGGAGGCCCACCTCTCACGCGCCCCTTTCTGACTTCTGCTGATTCCAGGACTCGTCTCCCAGCCTTCGGCAGCCCAGCGCCGCCCCCTCCCTAGGACCTGAGAAGTGAGAAACAGAGAGAGACCACCGGGTAGCCACGGGAAGCGACAGGGCCTCGGGGTTGCAGGAGTTGTACGTCCCCCTCCGCTCCCCTCCCCTGCCCCGCCCCCTCCCCTTCCCCCTTTCAGCCGGGAAACAAAGCTGCCAGGCCGGGGAGGTGGACAGCCACCAGCACCAGGGAGGAAGCAGGCCCGGGGAAAGAGAGGCGAGAACAGGGGATCCGAAGGCGGGGCAGAGACAAGGATTCCTCGGCGGCCACAGCCGACACCCCGTTCCGCGAGGGAGACCCCGTCCCCCAGGGCGCTCGGTAATCCCAGCTCGGCCTGCCGTGGGACCCGGCCCAGCTCGGACACGGACCGGCTGCGTGGGCAGGGCTCGTCCCGGAGAAGCTCCGTGGGGTCGGGCCTCACATTCCTCTTAGGCTACGGCCCAGGGCCAGACTCTCGGGAAAACCCAGAGGCCAAAAAGCTGGAAGTGTCTCCGGAGTGGCGTGGCCACTGAGCTCAGCCCGCCCGAGGCTCTGCAGCCCGCGGAACCCGGGCCCCGCCCTCCCATCGGGGCTCAGGCCGCCGCCCCGCTTCCGCGGTGGGTGCCTCCAGCCCTCGCTGGAGATCCAGCTCCCGCTTGGCCTCGGGTTTGGAGGCAGAGGCGTGCCGGGCCCTCAGGCCTGCCTCTGCCCGACCCTCTTAGGCCCTCGGGGCCGTTCTGGGTAAGAGGAAAACGTTGTATTTTCAGACCGCTTGTAAGCATTTTGCTCCTTAAGAGCAGAAATGTTTCATTGCCTAGTTTATCTGTAAAGTCCAGACCAGCACTGTTCAATGAAAGTGAGAGCCACATAGGTAATTTTACACTTTTTACTAGTCACATTTAAAAAGTAAGAAGAAACAGATGAAATATGAATATATTTCATTTAATCCCAATGTTAAAATATTAACATGTAATCAATATAAATATTATTCATGGGACTTTTTTTGCATTCTTTTTAATACTAAATCTCCAAAATCCAACGTGTGTTTTACATTTACTGCACGTCTCAATTCAGACTAACCATATTTTAAGTGATCAGTAGCCACACATGGCTTGTGGTTCCCTGCTGGGCAGCTCCTTACCATGGCTAGTGAACTGCGATGACCCCCTTTACCCGTCCTCCATGCAGGTAGACTTACACAGAGAAAGCGGAACGCAGTTTCTGCGCCAGCCCAGCCCACTCAGTGCTCGCCCTTCATCCATCTGCTATATTCAGTTATTGTGAGCATTTATTGAGCATCTACCACATGCCAGGCCACTCTCTATACATCTTCCCAACCTTAGGAGAGTCAGTAAATGCACTCACATTACATTTATTTTCAATTCTCATTTGACTAAAATCTGCCACCAGAGGCGACAGGCTGTCGCTGACACATAAAACCAGATCCTGAACACTACCCTGAGGGGGGGGGGGGCGGGGAGGAGGGAAACATCAAATGAATCCTCCCCTCCTCAACCTGCAAGACATCCTACAGCTCCTGCTTACAGTTTCAGCACAAGAATTATTAATTTAAAGAGAAAAAAGATGTTTTTCAGAGAGCAAATAATTAAACAATCCTACTCTCTTTCATGTCCATCTCATCGAACGCTGTCATTTGAACTGGGACTTCATTTGCCGAAAAGATAACCCTATTGATGATCAAAGGGAAAGACTGGTTCCATTAGCCAGGTTGCCTATACTGTGGCCTTCAAAATAAAGGGAGAAATGTATTTTAGAAGGATCTGAGTAACACACTTTACTCATAACACTTTATATTATATTGCTTGTTGTCTGTTTCAACTTACCCTCTATCTGAGTATTTTATTTTAAGCACTGCCAAAGTGGATGACCTGTCTAGAGAAAGAGCTGGAGCCACTGAATGCTCCCTGCAGATGCATCTTCTTTTACACGGGAAAGGAGGCTGTGAACTCATGTGAGAACACATTCAAGGATCGTATACTTAAATCACAGCGTTCCTCACATCGGGAGGACTAAACCCATCCAGTTTGCTCGTACAGGACTGGGCTGGTCTTTAAGGTCAAACATTTTCATTTCTTTTCTCTCTTGAAGTTTTCTATACTGCTTTTGGCATCTCAATTCAAAACATGTTTCATAAAGTTTGTGATAGAAAAACCTTAAGGGAATTAAAGGTTTGAAATATGAGAAATCATATATCATCATTTCTTAATCCTCTAAGAGGTATATAGTAGAAGGAGAATGATCTTTAAATCAGTTTCTTGTTAGAATTTCCCCATTTTCCTCATTAAGTCCCAAAAGAGTCGCCAAATATATTACCAGAAAAAAACAACAATAAGCTAATACAAATGCCTTTGAAATGTTTTTTTCTTCATTCTAAATCGCCCAAATTATATTATCAAGGTTAAAACTTAGCACCTAATGACACAATTTACTTCAAACAGTAATAAGAAACTAGCATGCATATAGTTTTGAAAATAAAGGAGCAGAGTTGCTACCACTATAGACTGTGTATTACTGATGTTAGAGATCCTGACTGAGGCCCTTTCAAACTTTATTTTCAGGGATTGAGTTGAGCTTGTAAACATTTCCCCAAACGACTTTGTGCTGGAACTATTTTTTGTATGTTTTTGTTAAAATGCTGGATCATTTATATTTTGCTTGAAAATACTGTTCATGAAGCCAAATTGATTTTTATCCTTCTAACTCTTATTTATAATGCCATGAAGTTAGTGGACCAAAAAAATAAATGTCAAGAGGGAAGGAGGGAGGAGGGTATTGGGGAAAAGAAGGAGAAGGATCACATCAAGGAACATGTAAAAAGACCCATGGACAAGCCAAAGTGGGGGAGGATCGAGGATAGGGCAGGGGAAAGTGGTGGCAGGAAAATGGAGACAAATGTATTTGAAAAATAAAAAAAAAAAGTACAAATAGGTAGTTACAGAATAGCCATTGGGACGTAAAGTGCAGTATAGGAATTGGAGTCACCAAAGAACTTATACGCATGATCCATGGGTATGAACAATGGTGGGGGGACTGCCTGAGGGGGTTGGGCGTGCTGGGTGGAGGGGGGCAAAGGGGGACAAATTGGGACAACTGTAATAGCATAATCAATAAAATATAATTAAAAAAATAAATAATGGAAGGTACAAATGTTGTCACTATAAGAGGATAATATTGAATTTGTCTTATAATGACAAAGATGGTAGCTAATCTTAAAAGGAAGCAGAAGAAAAAATATTGAAGAAATTTTCTTCAATAAACTTAAAATAAGAAAAGCCATTCTGTGTATAACATAAAAACCTGGAAGCCATAGAAGAAAAATATTAATAAAATTAACTATATTATTTTTTTAAATTCTTTATGATAAAAATGATCAAAGCAAAGAAAAAGAAGACAAACAACAAACTGGGAGAAAATATATGCAACTCATATATCACACACAGGAATAATCTGTTATATATAAAAAGTTACTACAAATCAGTAAGTAAAATGATCAAGAACACAATTTAAAAATGGGCAAAGGTTAGAAAAAAACAAAAGAGAAAATATAAATAGCTGTTAAAGATTTTTAAGATGCTAATAATAATAATAACAATAAGAGTAATAAAAGTTTAACTACACTGACGCAGCACTATTAACTACTTAATTAAATTTAATCTAATTAATTTAAAATTCACTCTGTCAGTGAACACATGTGGGAAAGAATCACTCTCATACATTAACGCAAAAAAGGCAAATTTATACAATCAACATAAAGAACAATTTGGTAATGTATATCAAAATTACAAATGTACATTGAAATTCATCCAATAGATATGATTGGTACATTATAGCTAAATTATTCAACACAGATTGAAAGAAGCTCTTAGATGCACTGTTAAGTGAAAGAGCCAAATAAGAAATGTTAACATTTGTTTTAAAGGGGGAGAGAAGGAGAAAACTAAACAAACTTGATTCTATGTGCTCTACATACCTCTGGAAAGATACTTAAGAAACTCACAGCATTAGTTGATTTTAGGGACCGAGGTGCTAGGTACTTGGTGGAAGGAGCGTTTTCCATATGTGCCCTTTTGTACTTTTTAAGTAAGAATCATATGAATGTAATATTTATTCAAAAGTAAATATTAAGCCCTGACTGGTGCGGCTCGGTGGGTTGGGTGTTGTCGCACCAAGTGAAAGGTCGCCAGTTTGATTCCCGGTCAGGGCACGGGCCTGGGTTACGGGTCACTCCCAGTCGGGGTGCGTATGAGAGGAAACGATGGATGTTTCTCTCTCGTATCAATGATTCTCTCCCCGTCTTTGTCCTTCACTTCCCCTCTCTCTAAAAAGAAATTAATAAGATCTTTTAAAAAAATAAATATTAAAGTTGAAACATACAAGAAAAAAGTTATTTTATTTAACCCAAAAACGTCCAAATCAAAATTCACTACACTTTTTTATTATGATTTTAGTTCTTCTCCATAAGTTACTGGACCCAAATTAGTTCATAGTTTTGTTTAATTGACATTTGCCTATGAGAGACATTAAACTTTTATTTCTCACTAAAAGTTTTGCAGCTCTACTTTCATATTACATGTGATTTCAAAAAGTTAATCACATACACACACACGTCACACCCATCCAGAATATATGGAAAATATCTATTTAATCACTTAAAGATCTTTGAAGAATGGATTTTTACTATTTAAATAATGGTGTTATGGATATCGAGGTGCACAACTTGCATTTATAATATACATTACAGCCCTGGCTGGGTAGCTCAGTTGGTTAGAGCATAGTCCAAATACACCAAGGTTGCGAATTCAGTCCCCAGTCAGGGCACGCGCAAGATTTGACCAATGAATGCACCAATAATTGGAACAACAAATCAGTCCTGTTCTCTCTCTCTCTCCCCTTCCTTCTCTCTTTCAAATCAATAAATTTTAAAAAATTTATAATATACATTATTTTTTTGCTCCGCCTTCTATTTTGAATATCACAATGCTTCCTCTTTTACATATAAAGAAATAAAAGATCACTCAGATAAAGTCACGTGCTCAAGATCACTCAGGCCAGGATACGAACTCAGGTTTATGTGACTCAGAGTCCATACTCTGTTCATTCCAACCACATTATCCTCGAAAAATAAACAAATAAAGCAAAAATAGATGCTCTTATTTCTCATCTAAAATAGAGTTTGGAACTATAGTCCCCATTTTAAGATGCCAGTACCCTCAATTCTTATCAGAATGTTTATAAAGTCATACCATGGCCTGTAATATCGAGAACATAAAACACCAGAAAGATTTTATTTTTTAATTTTAATTTTATTTATTTATTTTATTAACAACACAATATATTTATTTAAATTGTTACTTGTTATAATTCATCAAATCTTATCACAGGTTAGTATCTTCATTCTATCACCTTATTGGGTACATTTGTTACTGTTACATAAAACTTTATGCAAAATTAAATAAGAATTAAAAGTGCAGCTAAGACCACGGTGATGATTTGTGTGAGAGGATTCCCCATCATGCACGCTCGTCCCTAATGTCATTATTTTTTCCTTGTCATGGGCCTCTCTACCTTACGCTACCTCTGGTTTAGAGAAACTAAAATGGCCCCTTTGAGCTCTGTCGCACTGAGTTCCCAGCCACGGCTTCATTGGTCAGTGTTCACCCAGGGGTCCCTGTCCAGGCGGCAGAGAGCTGCAGGCCTGGGGCCCTTAGGGTTCCTTCCCAGCGCATGACAAGCATTTCCTAGGAAGCTCAGACGCCCTTCAGCCAGATTCTTTTTGCTGGGGATTTAGAACCAAGAATGAAAGGGCTGTTTCAAGTTTTCAACCTTCTAAATACTCTTTGGGCTGCTGATTTTAGGAATTATCTGAGGTTCTTTGTTACAACTTCCTTCATCAGAGGATGGGCCGGAGGAGTAGTCTAGTGTGGCTCCACTGACTGAGTCCGGGGATTCCTCGGGAGAGCTCCCATTCCTCCCACCTGTCTTTGAAAGAAGCCACTGTAAATGCATGATTTTTCTCACCATACTGACAGTAAACTTCAAAGGGACCTACTCATATTGTCATCTCCTTTGGAAGTCCCAGGTGAGAAAAATCCACATTACTTTGAGCACAAGCCCTTTGTAGAATGGGATCTTTATTCTGATTATTGTTTATCCTGATACACCTGAAGTCTTGCCCTCTGGAAGGACTCTCAGAGTGCCAGTGACTTCTGTATGTTCCAAGCAAGATAGTCATCAGCTTTTTTGTAAAGTCTTCTATTTGTTGTTTACTCTGTTTATCATGCTTTTTCACCAATCTTGTGACAAAGAAAGCTGTTGTTGCAATTTCATCTCTCATGATTCAGGAAAAAAAAAATCTGTGAGGAGGTCAGCAAAAATTCTTTAGCTCCAACAAAAAGTAGGTGAGAGAAGACCAACTATGCTTTACGTTTCCAACTCTTACCAGCACCCTAAGATTTTAACTTTGGAATACAAACACGTGGACTCATGTCCGCACACACACTTACCAGCATCACTTCAAGGTGACAAGGGCGGTGCATGGTACCAGTGGGAAACAGGATAGGGCTTGGAGTCAATTGTACTGAGTCTAGACAGTTGGCTCTATCACCGCTACATACTAGCTGTGTGATCTCGCAAATTTTGCTTAACCCCTCCAGGTCCTACTGTCCTTGCTTGTAAGATGGGAATAATAATAGCACCTACCTCATAGGACAATTCCGGGGAGTAATTAAGGTAATGTATGCACCTTAAACATACATAATGTTATGCGTCAATTATATCTCAATTTGTAAAAAGGTAATGTCCTATATGTGAAGTATTTGCTCAGTGCCTGGCACACAGCTAAGGGTCCCTTGAGTAGCTCTGCTCCTGTTGTTGTTGCTGCTGCTGAGCTCCTGTTGGCCTGATTAACTGATAAAAAGCAACCCCAAATGATCAATGCTGGAACCCTGGGCTGCCACAGCCAAAGAAAAAGAGGGGATGGGGGAGGGATTGTATCAAGAAGGAGGTGATGAGTTCTAGGGAGCATTCCCCCTTTACGGGTGTAAAATACCTATTTAATTCTTGAAGATAATTTAAGAAAGATGACATCTTCTTATTGGATGCCTGGGCTATTCATGTTCCTACTTTCCCCTAGCCAGAGTTTGAAAACATTGAATTAGAAAATCAACACCAAGGCTATTTTCTTCTGGCAGGGTGTGGAGACAACCAAGAGGCAAAGAGCATTTATTGAGTATCTACCAGGGACTCTAACTTTGTTAGGCTGGGGAGGCAGCTTGGGGAGAGAGGGTAGAAAAGTGCAGGGAACAAAGAAATATAGGAAAAGTGTGAGCCTTATATCTGCTTCAAATACACACACACACACACACACACACACAAATCTCTAAATACATGCAACCAAAAACATGCCAACCAAACACACAAAAACAACCAAGAGCTTCTCTGTGAATTTTGCTTGATTAAGAACATATTTTCATCATGAAGATGATACAGGCTCAGTTATAAGATAGAGAACAATATTGGGAGACAGGGAAGCCAAGAGCTCTGTGATTTATTCCGTTTATTTCTGCAAGCCTTTAGTGAACCTTGTAAAATGTTTGTATATGTGTGAAGGATTTTTCTCATATGTATATACCTTATACCATATGTATATGCTATGTATTGTCTTCACTTTTCAGCCAAGGGTTTAATTTCATCTACTGTGTCTTTAATATTTCCAATGCATAATATTGTCCTCCAAAATTGGCATGAAAATACTTTGGTGATTGACCGCTACATTATTTGACAGTCCCCAGATTAAAAAATAGTAATACTTCAGTGCAGATTACCATATCCCTGTCCATTATCTGGAAGGCAGGCAGCTCCTACAAACGGTGCGGCAACAATACCAGATGTCTTTAAATACATGCCGTGTGAGCTTCTTGGGAAGGACAGGAATATGGACTCAGATTTGGAGGAATCTCTTCAACACCTTCAGCACCAAACTAAAACAGAAACTCACCTTGCATTCTGAGGTCTTAGCCTCACAAAATTCAATTATTATTCAAAATTACTTTAATCTGTCTTCTTTCTGGAAGGCTGGCCTTAGCACCTCTCCATCTGCAATGATGATCTCCATTCAAATCAAGACCCAGTTCATCCCCTTCTCCCTCAGAAAACGCACTCCTGCCCAGAGGGATGGGTACCATTGTGATCGGAGATGTACCGCTCATTGGGCTTTTGGGGGAGGCTAAATACTACGTTAATACCTGTTTGGGTTTTTTTCTGTGTGTGTGGCCATGTCATGTTTTTCCGAGGAGGCTATGCATCATTTTTTCTGTAGGTAACGTGTTTAAATAATTCAAACAAAAGCTATAAAAGTTACAGAGTGAAGCAGTCCTCCCTATCCCTCCCCTGCCCCTTCACTCTCCCTTTGGAGACAAGCGCTGCTATCTGCCCCGAGGCACTCTTTCAGAGATATTTTAAGCATATACAGATTATATATGTAAATGGATAAACAAGTAAGATTTACGAGTGAAACATATGTTTATTTCCTCACGCGTATACACATCCTTTCTCCTTTTTATAGAAAGGTGAGCATACTATATATTCTTTTTTTTTTTCTTTCCTTCTTTTTTAAATGTCAGAGTGCCCAGTCAGACTTGAAAACACTTTAAAACAAGTCCTTGGCAACTTCCATATTATTCTTGGTGACCTAGACATGTCTCTGGCCATAATCCTGGGACCAGAAGGGCATGTAAAAAGGCGCCTCGGCGTACTAGATATTCTTTTGCACCTTGTTTTTTTCAGTTAACAACTTTTTGGGGGGTTGCACATTCTAACAGTTGTTGCTGTACTGTGATTTATTTACCTAGTCCCCTTTGATGATAAGATTATTTAGGATGTTTCCAATCTTTTGTTATTAGAAACAATACTGTAATAAATAAATGCAATAAATAACTATACACATTATTTTGCCTGTGGACAAGTATACCTGTAGAAATTCTTAGACAAAGAATTCCCGGATCAAGTTTGTAATTTTGATTGTCTTCGCCAACTGAACTCCACAGAGGTATTATCAATTTATACTTCTGCCTGTGGCATGTTAGAGAGCCCCAGGTGACTCTTGTGTAAATAATTTAATGACAACACTCTTGTTTTTAGTAGGTCTGTTACATATTGGGAACCTCAGTATTGTCTGCAGAGTGGAAATAATATCATTCACCTCTGTGGGGACTGTTTTGTGAGAAACATATGCAAAAGAGTTTTAAAAACTGAACAGCAGGATAAACATGTTAATTATTATTAAGGATAACAGCTTCTAGCATTTTGTGACAGGCATTCTATTATAACCTTTAATATATTCCCTTTAATCTACACCCCAGAGTAAATATAATTAGTTTAGTTTTATATTTCAAGAAACTGAAGCTCAGAGAGGGGACTTACAAGACCACACATCTGGAAAGTGGCAAAAGAGGTCTACAAACCCAGACTTGCACAGGTTCAAAGACTGGGCTCTTCCCATTGAGACTTATTTTGACTTCTAATTTAAATAAATACACCACTAGTGTTGCCTTAATTTTTATAAAATTTTATTTAAATCATCTGTCAAATATAGAACATAATTTATTTGCAGGATCCTGAGATTAGCATTAGTAGAGTGAATCTGGACTAGTATTTTGAAATCTGGTTATGATCTTATTAATCCCCTTCGTTAGATAGTACTTTGAGAGATAGTCAAAAGACTTCCTTTTTACTTTTGAGGACAATGGGTTGAGCATAGGAGCCATTGAAGGTGTTTTGAGCAGAGATGAAATTTAGAAAAGTTCATCTTACGTCTCTATGCATGAGGAATTTATTAGAGGAAAGGTACTAGAAAGTCCAGAAAGTAAATTATTGGTGTTTCCAACTATGAATCCATTCAGCCAATAAACAACCATTCATTTGTTCAACAAATATTTATTAGTCATTTCTCTGGGTGACAGGCATGGTAGTAGCAGCTTCAGAGATAAAGACACACGCGCGGCTTCTGCTCTTGAGACTTGGGCACTTCCCGAACGTGGCATGACCTGACGCTCCCGGTCTTGCTGCTCCTCCTCCGTCACCCCAGTCCTCTCTCCCAGCCCGAGTGGGGGCTCGATGTCCACACACGCTTGTCAGTCCATGCTTAAAATCCTTTGGTAGTATTTATGTGTATTTTACCACAATAATTTTTTTTTTCTTAACTCTTTGGTAGTCCCCCAGTGCTCTACGCTCTTTAACGTGCCATATTCTCTCCCATCCCTGAGTCTTAGTATATGCTACGCTCTCTGCCAAGAACATTTATTACTTTGGCCACATCACACTCCAATGCTGGCTTATTTCTATATGATTCTCAATGAAAACAAATCACTCCCTCCTGGAAGCCATCCCTAATGCCCCCAGGCGTGTTAGGTGCCCGGCTTCCGTGCTACCATACACTTCTGATACCATAACAGTTTTCGCACTGTATCACAAATGCCTCTTTAATCACTTCTCTCCCTCAGTAGGATAAGCTGTATCCTCTACATAAGGAGGACTAATTATGTCCCAAGCATCTATTTTAATGTCTGGCACATGGTAAGATCTCAAAAATTAACTAACTTACTGCATATCAAAAGGGGCAGAAATCCTAGGTGGCAATAGTTGGGATGGCTGGTTATCAGATAACAATTGTGAGGAGGGCGGTTGCTATGACAACGGTAAGCTTATTAAGCACCACAAGCCTAGGCTGCACAAGAAAAACCCAGATTCAAGTAGGTTCAAGATCTTTAGGCTCTGACTACCTAGTCTATATAGTTCTTTGTATTTTTTTAGAATCCTAGAATGCTAAGGCTGGGAGAACCTTAGAGTTTTTCCCTTTTTGTATTCCTTGTTTTACAAATCAGTTCCAGAAAAAGTAAGCAATGTGTCCAAAGTCACACAGCAAATTAGTGGCAAAGCTGAGGTTAGAAAACCCGAATAACTCCACATCCAGTGAAGTGTTAACATTTCATGACTCCCAACAGTGTACCCATCACAGGTAGGTTTGCAGAATTTCTCATTAGGCTAAATTTTTCATTTTATTTACTCAAAACCTCATGCATCTATCCATTTATTCATTCACTCCTTCAACCAGTATTTTAATGTTACTACCTATCTTGTACTACCGAATGCTGCACAAAACAGGGCACTGTCTGTTGCAGGCGCCCTGGTCCTTGTGTGGGTATGGCTGCAGAATTAGAGAAGCTGGATAACGTGTAATGACACAGTAGCCTCCTGTAGATTACGTGCTGTTCACAGACGAGAAAGCGTAACTTCCCACGGCACAGCCAGGCCGTTGCCACTTCCACCCCGGGAGTGACCCCAGCATCCCTAACGGCAGGACAAGCAGCGTCCCGCGGGCCCTGATGGCGATGCGCCGTGAACTACACGCCAGCACCTAGGAAGCGTGCCTGCCGGATGCTTCACCTGAATCCACGCAGGCCAGGCCCAACTGCCAGTTACGGAAAACACGAAGGAGAGCAAAGCAATCTACAGCTACACAGCATGAAAGCAGTCGGACAGATGCAGGAGGGTCAGCATTCTGTGGGGCACTTCCTCCCTTCCTTCCTCCCTTCCTTCCTCCCGGCAATGCCGTGAGGAAGGTGACGTACACTGAGGGCTGGTGACTTACATGACTACATCAAATGCTATGCACAATCCTTGATGGAATGTTGTTTTGGACATACCAACAATAAGAATACTTTCAGAGAAACGGGAAAATTTGAATATGGACATGGTATTGAATGATATGGAAGAATCATTGTTAATTTTGTTAGATGTGATAATGGCATTGGGGTTATACAGGAAAATAGCCTTTTGTTTTTTTTAAGAAAAGATGCATTCTTTTTTAAAAAATTGAGTCTTTATTGTATTTTTTTCAATACCATTTAGTTCCTTTATATACCCCTCTCCTCCAAAAAGGTGCATCCTTAAGTAATTAGGGTGAAACATGGTAATGTCTGAATTTAAACTTCAGTGGAGGGGATGAAATAAAAATGACAAAAGGTTAAATCTTAGTGTTTGCTACATGGAAGTTCCTTATACTATTTTCTTTATTTTTCTATTTGTCAAAAATTTCCCTACTGAAAAGAAAAAGGTTAAGAGTGAAAATACCATTCAACCACAAAAAGAAAGCAGAACACTGGTAAAAGCTGGCGTATGCTCCCTACCCAGTGTCCCTAAAGCAACACAGATGCATAGGCGAAAGCTCTCTAAAAGTCTATTGGAAAAAAAGACCTCTTGGCAAAGACTTCCTGGAGGAGGGGGACCTGAAGGAATAAAACTGCCACAGGCGCTGGCAGAGCTGGGACAGTTCCGGTTTAGAGACACACTGACCTCTCTCCTCCACTGCCCTGGGCTGTAGGGAGAGTGCTGTCCAGCCTGACCCCCTGAGACGCTGAGCCTCACTGGCTAACTTGGTATTAAAAGTTCACTCACTGAGGAACTCAGAGCCTGACCTCCCACCATGCACCCTGAAAGCTCCCAGCCAAATAATCGAAGTGAATTGCAAACACAAAGGGATGTGCATTGGCTAAGAAATGACCTCCAGCTACTTGTTGCACCGATTGTGGGGTCAACTCAGGCCAACCTAGTTAGTACTTTCTGGAGAGACGCTGGGACATCGGACATTGGGCCCTCTCAACAGTGGGCTCTAGGTCTAGCCACAGCAACCCCCGCCCCCGCCCCACCCCAAGAGCCTTGTAAAGCCCGAGGGGCATGTTTCTCTCCTGCTCACCACTGCCCGTTTTTACCTTGCTCTTGTCCCTTAAGAACAAATCTAGCGAGCCCACATCAAACAAAACAACAGCCGAATGGAGGATGTTGCCATTTATATGCTCTGACTAATGCAGTTCCTGATTTCCCTTCCAAATTAAATGCATTTCGCTTAGTACATTTTCAACAGACGTTACTCATCTGCTCGATTAATGAGTTTGCTGTGAAAGCGTACTTTGGTAGCAATTTGAAACAAAAGGACCTTAACGTGACTGAGGCTTTGCTTCCCCTTCTCTCTCCATCTTCCCCGCTCTTCCTCCCCCTCCCTCCCCAGGGCACGCACTTCACTGAAGCGAGGACCGGGAAGCTGGAATTGGCTGAGGGTTCTCTTCTGTGTCACTACACTACATTAGGAATAAAACCTTCCACTTAAACACTTAAATGAAAACATCGAGAAACTAATTTACTATTTGCAATCACATGATTTAAGCCGAAGCTGCCTTAATTTCCTTCCCATTTTGCTTCATATTCGATGTGAGCGCACACTAGATTGGTCTATGAAAAGGCTGTCTTCGAATCACAACACTTAAGACCTCTTTCATTTTCTTTTTGATTAAATAATTGAAATTCCTGTCAGGGCCTGCACTTTACTGATGCACAGATTTGGTGTGTGAGGATAAAGACTGCTTTTTGTTTGCTGCGTGGGTCTTAAAAGCCAGCAGGCTTTATCTCATTCAGGGGCAGATAAAATGGACCCACGCTATTCACCCATTTCACAGAAACTTCCTGGGCCCATTGAATGATTGCTGGAGACAAGGTATGGAAAGCACCTCCTCTCACTTAACCGTCCTCGTTCACCTGGTGACTTCTGCCCGCTGTAGACCGCTCAGCTGCCCAATGCCAGCTGCACCCATTAGGAACATAAAGACAGAAGCCCACATGCCTATGTGCACAGGGAAGCAAAACCCACAAATACCAAAAAGAATATTAGTCACAGAACACTTCATTCGCCTCAACTGCAGCCATCTGAGGTTATTTGCGTTCCACGATGGGCTGTGGCAACAGCGTGGCCCAGCGTGGCCCAGTGTGGCTGTGGGCCTCTGGGCTCCTTAAGGTTGAAGCAAGTGCATCCTAAAGGAGGGCGGGAAAGGCCCAGCGGAAAGTTAAGCTGAACCACCCCCTCCCCGGTACCGTCACCGGAGAAGCCGGTGACCGGCAGCGGCGGGCACTATGTGGCTCTGCTCTTTGACACTGGCTTCTGTAACGCAGGCACAGTCTTACTTTAGAATGTGCGCCTGAGTTTAAATACAGCTCACACAGCCTTGTTTGTGAGGCTGATCCTGAGACACGCCTGGGTGCTCGTCCTAGCTCCGCCCAGCCCTGTGCCCTTGGGGACATTCTGTGGCCTCACAGTCTGTCTCATCTATAAAATGGGGATATAAATAAATTGTCCCTCCCTCGTTACAAGATGATTGGGAGCTTTCAATGAGACGCTGCCTGGGAAGTGGTTAGTGAGATGTGGCACTTGCTGCACAGAAACTAGTCAATACTATTATCTGCTTGTACGTCTTTGGATGGGTGTCAACATCTGGACCGCACTCCCTCCACTTGATGTCCCTTCAGAGGATGGTCGTACCCACATTTTATCCAGTCAAAATCAAATACACAAAAACCCACATCTGGGCACAGGAGAAGAGCCACATGCCCCCCCCCATGCACCCACACATAGGCACGCACATGTGTGCACACATGCAGCATAATTTTATAGCAGGGAATGGCCATAAAGGATATCAGGTCCAACTCCACCCAAATTAAGCCTCCTACCTAAACATCTGAGACAGGTCAACGACCTCCACATGCAAAACCTCAGTTTACTTTGAGGGTAACCTCTACTACTGAGCCCTATTCTGACCTCTGGAATCACATAGAAGAAAGCTCACTGTTACAGAGAAGTCTTTCCAATATTTAAAAAACTCCAAAACCTCAAAAAAAAGCTTACTGTTTTCTCTGCGTGTTCTCTTCCAAGCCTGTGTTCCCTAGAACTGCGCCGCTGCTCATGGGGCGCCACCTCAGCCCCCTCGCGGCCGGGGGTGCCGGGCTTTAAAAGGGTGCCTGCCTTGCATTAAACACACGCTTCCAAGTGGGACCCGAATAAAGCTGGACAGAGACACACACTGTACTCATTCATTGATCAATTAATCTGATATTTATTGGCAGCAGAAACTAAGCTAGTCACATATATGGACAAATATATGAAATAGCCTGGTAAATGCTATGTAGAAGAGTATTGTCTGACTATAGTTAATACTACTGTATTGTACATTTGAAAGTTACTAAGAGTGCAGGCCTTAAAAGTTCTCATCGTAAGGAAAAAATGTGTGACTCTGTGAGGTGATGCGTGTTAACTAGGATTATTGCGGTGACCATTTCACCATATATACAAATATTGAATCATTACATGGTACGCCTGAAAAGAATAGAATGTTGTATGTATATTATAAATCCATATAAAAATAACTTTAAAGTTCTGCACATTAAAAAGAAAAGAGCGCCTCCTGATGGTGCCTGTTGGGGGTGATGTGGGTCAGGCCGTTACACCCCAGCCGCGCCTTTTAGGATTCTTCATTTCGTTCTCAGTGGTTATGGGCTCAGGGACCACGAATTTGTTTTTGACCTTAGCATAAACAATTAAAAAAAAAAAAAAAAAAGATGCAACTCCCTCAAAAACCTCTTTGACACTTCTCAGTCCCAAACAGAAAGGTCTTGGTGTTGTACCGTCACCCAGGCCCCCCCGCTTCATGGCGACAGCACAAATGACTGAGAAGGAACCCCACAGGTAATGCCGCACGGGGAAGGAGAGTCAACAGGTGAGATTCCCCTAGGAAGGCGTTTGTGGGTGCCGAGTGGGCCTTTGGACAGGGAGAGGCGCTCCCCCTGATGGCAGCCACCAGGCGCAGGGCAAACGTGGCCCTGCGTGGAGGCCCGAGGAGAGATGAGGTCGCGCGAAGCTCCCGGCCGGCCGGCCAGACTTCTCTCCCTAAAGCGGAGTGGACGGCGCTGGGATTACTTATTTCCCAACTGGCCGGGGACGGTGGGGATCGGGCCTTCGCGTTTCCGCGGCCCTGCGAAACCGCCGCCCAGCCTCAGGCCTTTGGGTCTGCCCCCCGGGCTGTGCTCCTAGCTCATCCAGGGACAACTTTTCAGTGTTTGAATCATTTCATTTCCATTTCTAAGCCTGCCGGCCAGCTCAGCAAAAGAGACGTTAGCCATGCAAACCTGTGTCCCTGACCTGCCAGGTCGCGGCTGCGTGCAGAGAGGGTGCCTTCGAACAGGTGTGACCAGACAGTCAGCGGAAGGAAACAAACTCGGTTGCTGTGACAGTGGCCTGGAGAATGTGCTTCTGGCCTTTTTTGTTCTGAACAAAGATGGCTTGTCCCACAAGTAGGTGCACAGATGACAAGCAGAGGATGTACGGTGGGTTCGAAAGCCACGTCTGCTTTGCCAGGCGACCTCTTCCGGGGACTCAGTTTCCCTACGTGTGAAATGAATGTAGGCTCCCCGGGCTGCTGACAGCTCCGATGAGCTGGGGGTGGAAGCTGCCTAGAACCCCCGGAGGGGCGCCAGTGAGCGTGTGGAAAGAGCAGGCAAAGTAAAGGGGTGTGTGTGCAACATGTCACCTTACCTGTTGAACGCAAGTGGTGGAAGTGTTGCGCTCACAGAAACCTGGCTCTTGCTACCTGGGGGGCGCAGGGCGCACTCCATTTCCCCCCGTGAGCCACGAACCCCAGGCCCTGGGAGAGGTCTGGCTGCATCTCAGTTTTGCTTTGATTTCCTTCCATCTGAGGAAGCTCTAGGGCGCTCTCCCTTGAAGCAGACACATGTGTCAGGTTCAGAGCTCCCAAAGGCTGGTCCGGGGACCAAAGATGACACACGACAAGGGTACTGTTAATTAAGATGAAAGGGAACAGTAAGGCCCCAGTAATGAGTCTTTTATAGATTTCAACTTATGTCACTTCCAAGAGCTGTCTTTTATTCTGAGATTGTTACTGGATTGTAAGTTCCAAGAGGGCAAGGACTTTGATTTTCTTGCTCTGCTTTTTCACCAATACCCAGAAGACTACTTGTACATAATAGGCACTTGATAAATATTTATTGAATGAATGAGAGAATAAATTATTTCCTACTTTCCTAGTATTAAAATATTCTTTCTTCTCTGAAATGGTATGAATAGTGTCAGACTCTTTTGTATTTTTTGAAAGATTTTATTTATTTTTAGAGAGAGAGGAAGGGAGGGAAAAAGAGAGGGAGAGAAACATCAATGTGCGAGAGGTATACTGATCAGTTGCCTCGGGCACAGCCCCAACTGGGGACCCAGCCCACAACCCAGGCATGTGCCCCAAAGAAACCGAAATGGCGACCTTTCGGTTCACAGGCCGGCACTCATTCCACTGAGCCACACCAGCCAGGGCTAATAGTGTCAGAGTTTTTTTAATACTATTTTTTCTTGGAAAAAAATTAAGGTATATAATTACCTTTCAAAAGGTTCATTAATCTATGATGTTTAAGTTTGGGAATCTACTAATTAGATGATCCAGTAAAGAATATTCAGTCGTAGGATCCATCAGACACTGAGTAGGACCTTGTCCAAAGTCCTTTAGCCACATAATGGCAGAGAGGTCTCACATCCAAGGTGTCGGAGCAAGGGATTCAGATCCTGGACATCATATGTCAGTCATATGACCTTGGGCAAGTCGCTGTAAAATGGGAGTCACACTACCTACCCCCCACCCCCACCCCACCCCCACCAGTGGAGAAGCTCATGCCATTTGTGATTTTCCAGCACTGGGAAGATAGGACCTTGAAAGCTTTCCTGGCGGCCTGGCTGCCTGGAGGTCTTCTCCACCTTCTCCGGGAAAGATGTTCCCCTTTCAAGGCTGGCACCTGGATCCAAGCATCCCTTCAAAGAGAGAAGGAGCTCCTGGCTGGTTGACTCAGTTGGCTGGAGCGTCAGCTCATAGACCCAAAGGTCGTGGGTACAATTCCTGGTCAGGGCACGTTCGCAGGCTGCGGTTCGATTCCCGGTTAGGGAGTGTATGAGAAGGCAACCCATCGATGTCTCTCTCTCTCTCCCTTCCTATCTCTCTAAAAGTAATGAAAAAAATGTTCTTGGGTGAGGATTAAAATTTAAAAAAAAAAAAAAGAGAGAGAGAAAGAGCACATGTGCTTCTAAATTGGGCACATTCTTGCCAGTATGAGGGGAACCTGGAGCAAATCCTCCTGCAGTGAATTGAGAAAAAAAAGTGAGTTTTTTAAGAAGCTAAACATATTTCATTTAAAGAACTGTTCTTTATTATATATGTTTTTTAGTTATTACAATATCATTGATTACAGTCCCTTAATGAGAGCCACACAATGAGACCCTGCGTAAAGCTCCTGCACTGTGGCCGGGCAGAGCGCCGGGCCAAGGCGCCGCAGGCCCCAGGTGAGCTTCACGCGCACGCCCCTTTCATCCGTGAGCAGGAGCCCTGATCCACATTTCTAAGCATCCTACGTGTCTTCAACACCACTGACTTCACCAGAAAAAAATCACTTCTCTCACCAATTGTGCATATTACCCAACCAGGTATTAATAGGAGGTAAGATCATAAAGTGTCTGCAGTAGCCTCTTCAAGTGTATGGACTTTGATCAGACTTTCAAATGCTAACTAACCAACCATAAAGTATGAGAGTATAGCATGCTATTCCTACTGAAGTCTAAATAAAGGCAATGTAATAGCTGAGTATAGCAGTGATTTATACTCAATCTTCATTAAATCTTCATTATTTTACAAATGTTGTTATTTTACAGATATTATTGATGCACAAAATCCAAAACACTGAAACCAACGGCCTCCGTCAAACTGCTCCTTGGTGAAGGCTATTCAGGAGGAAACCAGTCCTTCCGAAGGAAAAGGGGCTCTTGCCCTCACACTGCTCCTGTGCGTAATTCGTACCAAATCTCAATGCAAATCCATGTCCCCAGCCGCTTTTCCCAACTGACAGAGAGGGTGGCTGAGAACAGGAGTCGGCCTGGATCCCGTCCTGGGGATGAATTGTGCGATTGCCAACCAGAGTTTGCTTCTCAGTGAGTCTGTGTGTATAAGAATGCACAAGTTGCAATTAAGTCCCAGCGAAGTCACTCCTTAAGTTAATTAGAAATGCAAAGTGTGAGTCTAAATGTTATGAGATTATAAAATGGCTTAATAATGGGAACAATGAGATTGAAGCATATGCATTCTGGCCATGTAAATATTTCACAACAGTGCCAATCTGAGTTCATTTGCCTAATCATGCCATTGATATGCAGCCGCCAGCCTGCAAATAGAAAGGCTGAATTGCAACAGATCACCCTTCTAATGTCATAATTATTAATATTCGAGGGAAATGGAGCTGCCACACTCCGATGGAAGCTGCGAGGCCTTCGGAATTGAGATGGGGAAGGCACTGCTGAGGGACAAGGCGGGTGATAGACACACCAGCCCCAATGTCCCCATCCTGTTTATTGGCCCGAAGTATTTAGGTAATTAGGCAGCTCAACAAATTAAAGTGATGAGAATGTCTGAGAGAAGAGTTGCAGGGCATAAATTCCCCAGCCTCAGACAAACTCGTACTGAAACACAGGCAATTTAAGGAAAGGGAAGGCACACTTTGTGGCAATAAAGGACTCTATGAGTGAGGGTTCAGCTCAGGGCTGGGTTCGGCTGTGGGACCCAGCAGGGCAGCCGCCTCCCTCCCCTTCGGCTGCTGTTCAGTGAGCATGTTCTATATACTTTGTGCACACATCTCTTTTATGTGCACACACTCTCACTTCCCCCTGGACGTTTGAGAACTGCTTCCCTTCCCCCTCAGTGGCACTGCTTTGGGACGCTGCTTCTAGCATTCGCTCATATCCCTGCATGTGTCTTGCTTCTCCACTTTAGCTCTAAGGAATGTCTGGTCCGGAGGCTCTCCTACTTCTCCGTGGCATTGAGTGATGTGTTATAAATACGGTGGCTGGATTGACTCCACGGGCACTGGCCTGGACTCTCTCCGGCAGCGCAGCGAAGGCAAAGGCGCTACATGGAGCTTGCTGAGACCCGGGCGTGGGTTTGCAGCACACTAGGGCAGGTCACCTAGCCGCTCCTGTCGACTTCTCCGTTTGTAAAGTGGGGTTTATGATGCCCATGTCCCCAGTCTGCTGGGAGCGCCGTGCAAGAAAAAGAATGTCACATTGCTATTTACTTAGTTACACAATGCCTTGTTTCCAGCAGGACCCTAGGCAACCAGAAAACACTTAATAAAATGTCAAAGGTTATGCAGAAGTTTAATATTTTCAGCCTTAGGCTTTCTCTGCTTCCTTTCAGTCCAGGCGGTCTCTCCCTAGACAAATAGGTGATTACCTGAAAATGAATGCCAGAAGAGTTTCTTTTTATTTTAATTTTTTAAATTTTATTTATTTATTTTTAGAGAGGTGGGAAGGGAGGGAGAGAAACATCGACGTGCAAGAGACACATTGGTCAGCTGCCTCTCCCACGCCCCCAGCCAGGGTCTTGGCTCCCAACCCAGGCCTGTGCCCTGCCTGGGGATCCAACCAGGGACATTTGGTTCGAAGGGCGGCGCTCAGTCCACTGAGCCACACCAGCCAGGTCTAGAAGAGTTTCCTTTTAAAGAATAGTCCTCATCCCCAGAATTTCTTGTCCATAAGATTCATTGGTTTTGACATAGGATTATGTTAACTCTAGGCAGCACATTTTTGTTCTTTTTAAAAATGGACTGAACAAATTATTTAACTTCTCTAAACCTCAGTAACCTCATCTGTAAAATGGAGATAATAGTTCTTGTCACAGAGGATTAATGTGAAGATTGAGATACTATATGTATAAAACATTTAGTATGGTGCCCAACTCACTGAAAGGTCTCTGTATATGTAACCTTTACTATTATTACTTTTAATTAATTTTATTATTATTATTATTATTATTGTATTGTATTATATAATAAATAACACTAGTGGTAAAATGGAGACAAATGTCTTTGAACAATTAAAAAATTAAATAAATAAGGCTTAAAAATACATAATACTACCAATATTAATAATTATTATTAACTATAAAATCATAAGTGGAGACATAACAGTGAACTCCAGGAAAGCCAGGAAGTTAGAGATATTGCCACAAACATAACTCTTGATTACCTTCTTGCTGTCAGACTGTATGCAGAACTGTAGATTGTTATTATATGTACCTAGAACTTGTAAAATGTATACTATGGAAATAATAATTGCTAAGACTTACATAGCACTAAATATGTGCCAGGCCCAGTGCTAAGCCCTTATATACATATAACTAATGTAATTCCTACAACAGCGCTCACGAAGTAGGTCCGACCATTCTCCCCATCTCACGGATGAAAACCTGACCTGGGAAGGCATATGACTTGTCGGAAGCCTGGAGGGAATCAAGAGTAGATCCGGGGTCACCTGGCTCTGGAGTCCATCCGCATCTCTGCAGGGGTGAGAACCACGTGCTGCGCTCTTGCCGTAAAGCAGGTCCCTCCCTGCCCCCGCCACCTCCCCTCGCCCTTGGGAAGTACGAGCCTCCGGGGGTCAGTCCGCAGGGATTTTGCCCGCTCAGCTGTGTTTTCATGCTGAAAGCCTGCAGGCAAAACGCATGTTCTTCAGGTGACCGCAGCCAGCGCTGCTCACCGTTTCGGGACCTGCCTGCCTCCGGGACGGTTCGCCATCCTGCCCTCCGAGAACAGAAGGGTTTCGGAAGCTGCCATTTGCGAGCAGTTTCAGCCCAGCGAAGCGTAGAGACGTGGGTGTTTGCCGGTAGGGTTGAAATGAGAAGAAGCTGCGACCTGGGAGACCTCTTTTTCTCATTTTTTCTTCTCGGTATTCACCTTGCGGCTCGGGAAGTTGGCAAAGGCCAAAGGGGCAGCGGCCTCGGCTGCTCTGCTAGGGTTTCGGGCCGCTGTTTCTCACGGCAGGTGTTAATTGGCCTTGGCTCACCTTAGTCGCTGGCCATTCTCTTTCCCCAAGAGACCACCTGTCCCACAGCCTTCTTCCCTCTCCTCTGGGCGCCCTCTGCAGCAGGGCCGCGCTCCCGTCCCGGGACCACCCCTGCCTGATGCTGCTCCAGGCCCTGCCGCCGGGTAACCAGACCAGTGAGACCCCGGTGTGGCGGGTTCCGCCAGCAGCAGCCTTGGACTTGAGTTTGGCTCCTGCGTGGCCGCTGAGGACGCAGCGCTGTGCGGACAGCTGCGGGGCAGCTGAGGGACTGCGGCACCCACCCCGCGGCGGTTCTGAACGCAGCAGGGAAGCTGAGGCCCAAATCTTCGTTTTTCTTCAGTTTAGAAAGAGTTCAGTGTGTGACCTCAGGCAAAGACTTAACCTTTCAGTGCCTCCATTTTCCTCCTTTCTAAATGAGAACTGATAAGAACTTGAAGAGCTGTTGTGGTGATCAGATCTGTTGATCTCTAGGAAGCATTTAGAATAATGCCTGGTGCATAATACATGCCTGAGACTGACTCCCTTTTATTATTCTTCATCGCCTGTGGGAACATCCAGGTGTATAGGTTGTTCTGTGCTGCCCTCCGCCCTCTCTGGCCCACCACCCTTCCTCTTGATTGCCCCCCTGGGCAGAACCCCTCACCTTTCTCCCTCTTCTCTTGGGGCTGCAATTAACAAATGATAACAGCAGAAGTTGGACTCAATTAGGACAAGATCCCAAAGCAGATGCTGCTGTGTGCAGAGGGTGGAGTAAAAGAATTGGCTCCGGAAGGCTCGGGCCTGCTTGTAGAAGATGCTAATAGATTTCTTGCTGCTGCTTTTTCACCCCCAAGTGAACAAGAAAGGGTATCTTGGAGGCTCATCTGCTTTGCAGGGGATCAGGCAAATGAATATCTGTGTCCAGGGAGAGGTGAAGATTGTCTTTTTTTTTTCCTCTTTCTCTCCCAAGGGAACATAATCTCAATTGTCCCAGGCAAAGATTTAATTCCTGCAGGCCTCCTAACCTGGAAGGGGAGAAAAAGTCACCTCCAAAATGGATGGGGGCTCAGGAAGTGCACACTCTTGCAAAGTCCTAAGATCACAGAGGCTTGAGAAGAGTTGAGAGTCATCTCATTACTGATGAGTTTGCGTGACATGAAGAAAGCTTGACTGTAAGGGGTGGGGGTCAGGTTGAACAAAGGTATCCATAAGAATCACTCCCCCTGAGGACGTGCAGCAAGGCTGCGGCTGGCAGACCCCGGGGTCCCACATTTGCACGCAGATAAACCAGGAGTGACAGCTGGGGAGTGAGACAGACCCCAAAACCCAGGGTCCCAGCTCAGGGAAAGAAAGTCTCAAAAACTGGCTATAAAAATCTGTGGGGGTTGCGGTGGCAGTAAAAACTCCCAGCTTCATGGGAGAGTTCGGCGGAGAGACCACAGGGTCCTAGAATGTACACAAACCCACTCACGCGGGGATCAGCACCAGAAGGGCCCAATTTACTTGTGGGTAGTGGGCAAAGTGACTGAAAGCCGGCAGAGAGCCGAGTGAGCGGCATTGTTTCCTTTTGTACCCCTCCCCCACATACAGCATCACAACTCAGCGACCTGGGTTGCCCTGCCCTGCGGAATACCTAAGGCTCAGCCCCTTCCAATGCAACAGGTGCACTGAGACAAAGAAGTATGGCCCACATGTAAGAACAGATCAAAGCTCCAAAATAGAACTAAGCAATGAAGAGATAGCCAACCTATCATAGGCATAGTTCAAAACACTGGTAATCAGGATGCTCACAGAATGGGTTGAGTATGGTTGCAAAATGGACAAAAAAGTGAAGGCTATGCAAAGTGAAATAAAGGAAAATATACAGGGAACCAACAGTAAAGGGAAGGAAACCAGGACTCAAATCAACTATTTGGAGCAGAAGGAAGAGATAAACATTTAACCAGAACAGAATGAAGGAACAAGAATCCAGAAAAATGAGGAGAGGTCTAGGAACCTCTAGGACAACTTTAAATGTTCCAACATCGGAATCATAGGAGTGCCAGAAGGGGAAGAGGAAGAGCATGAAATTGAAAACTTATTTAAAAATATAATGAAGGAGAGCTTCCCCAGCCTGGCCAAGGAAATAGACTTCCAGGAGATGCAGGAAGCTCAGAGAGTCCCAAAGAAATTGGACCCAAGGAAGCACACACCAAGGCACATCATAATGAAATTACCCAAGATTAAAAATAAGGAGAAAATCTTAAAGTAGCAAGAGAAAAGGAGAGAGTTACCTACAAAAGAGTTCCCATAAGACTATCAGCTGATTTCCCCAAAGAAATCTTACAGGCAAGAAGGGGCTGGAAAGTAGTATTCAAAGTCATGAAAGGCAAGGACCTACATCCAAGATTACTCTCTCCAGCAAAGCTATCATTTAGAGTGGAAGGTCAGATAAAGTGAAGTTAAAGGAATTCACCATCACCAATCCCATATTATATGAAATGTTAAAGGGACTTATTTAAGAAAAAGATGAAGATCAGAAACTGTAAACAGTAAAATGATAACAAACTCACAGCTATCAACAATGAACCTAAAAAACAAAAACAAAACAAACTAAACAACTAGAACAGGAGTAGAATCACAGAACTGGAGATCAGAGCAGAGGGGAGGGGGTGAATGGGATAAAAGGTACAGGGAATAAGAAGCATAAAAAGTAGGTACAAAATAAACAGGGCGAGGTTAAGAATAGTGTAGGAAATGGAGAAGCCAAAGAACTTATATGTATGACCCATGGACATGAACTAAGGGGGTTGGAATGCTAGTGGGAAGGGGGGTGCAGAGCGGAGGGGGATAAAGAAGAGAAAAAAATGGGACAACTGGGATAACATAATCAATAAAATATATTTAAAAGAAAGAATCGCTCACTCCGAGAACTCTGTCTCTCATGTGTATGTGTTGTTGCAGCGTCCGGCTGGCTGGGATGGTCCAGTGATATGACTGCACCCTTGAAGGGAGGGGCTTGCCTTATATGTACATAACAGTAGCAAACACCAACCACTTACTACATGTTCTTATTTCTACTGCTCTACTTGCTTAACCTATTTGAACTCATTGACTTCTCACAGCACTCCTGTAAGATGGGTAGTTATTATCCCCACTTCCTGGTTGAAGAACCTGAAAGGTAGGGGTCACATATTGATTGGACCAGGAAGCCAAGTAAATCCCCAAATATCTGTTCTCCTGTATCTCCAAAATCCTCACATAGTATGGTCTTAACACATTTATTGACCTAAGCCCCAAGTGCCAAAGGAAGTGCTGGTGTTGATGCTGTGAGCGTGTGACACTAAATGCTCCATAAATATTTAGTAAGAAAATGACCAGCCAGAGGCTCTGCTAAGAAGGCGGGCGGTTTAAAGCTGTGGTCCTAAGAGAGAGGCTGCTACACACCTGGAGATCACTCTAGGAAGGAGGAGGAAACCACACAGGCTAGCTGCCTCACCTCCTTGTTGATGTGAGTCAACCTCTGCAACTCACATCTAGCCTCCCTCACTTGGGGCACTTGAGTCTCTCCTCACATCATCCCTCCTCTCCATTATTATTGTCCCCGTCTCCATTTAGTTACTGGTTACCGCCTTGGCCACTGATGAACGAGTGCCACTGGTCATCTCTCATCTCTCTGAAATTCCAGCCACCCCATGCATATTGTCTAGATTAATCTTTCCAACCACGTTGAAAATGTGCATGACTCAGTGCCTTCCAAGTACAGCTGAAGTCCTCTGCCCAGCAGTTCAGGCTGCCCACACTCTCCCTCTGACCACACACACTGACCGGTCCTCCTGCTCAAACACACTCTTGCACATTCATGTCTCATTTCAGAACTTTCCAACTGAGTGTCCCCGTCTCTAGGTGTCTGTGGCAGAAGAACAGAATGGGAGGGGCACCGTAAAGTCAGACAGATCTGAGATTCAAATCCCTGCCCTGTCGTTGAGTGTTGAACAACTTACTCAATCTTTCTGAGATTCCTCCTGTGTAAAAGAAAACTAATCACAATTATCTCGCAGGGTGGTTGAGAGACTAGATTTAATTCCTTAACTAGTATTTGTCGAGCACGTTGTAAGCGGCAGGCATCATTGTAGGTAGGCCCTGGAGGTGCAGCAATGAACCAAACACGGAGCTTGCATTGGAGCAAAGGTGAAGGGGAGACATGGACCAACAAAACCAAGCATTTGTCAAGTGTCTAGTGCATGCCTGGCTCATAGTTGTCACTCAATGACTTTTTATCACATATTTCAAAAGTCTTAATAACATACACATTTATCTATCCAATGTAGTCAAGTTTCTTTGGTTTTAACCAGAAAACTGCAGAAGTTTCTTGAAGGAAGGGGCAGTATCTTGTCTATGAGTGTACGATCCATGAATTCCAAGTACCAGACATAGCACCATACATATAGTAGGTGCTAAATACTTGTTTGTTGAGTCAACGTTGGCTAATGGGTGATGATCAGGAGCTTTAATAGACAGTTTTGTTGTCTTTAATTACATATAGAAGAACATTATTTAATAAATCTATTTTAATAAGCAAAATCTTACGAATGTGGAGGGGGATTGCGAAAAGGAAACGTTTCGGCCTCAGAACCATCGCTCCCAGAAAGCCCCTCAGCTGACTTCATTCACGGTGGCCTGCCCTGCCTGCAAGGCCCAGGCTGACCTCCTCCACGGCCGGCATTCCGGTTTCATCCGTGACACGTGTCTCTCCTCATACCGAACCGCTGGAGCGCTTTTCAACGTGCAAGCTGCACAGTGTAATAATCACCTGAGGCCGAGTTTTGTGCCATCTCTAGGCCACAAATGCTTTGTGCACCTACGTCATCTTTTTATACCAAAGCGACTCACAAAATGCCATGCTCTCAGGAAACACAATGTCACTGTCGCGCTTTTTCTCCCTACTCTCCTTCCTCCTGCCCTTACGCCTCATGACCCGCTCAGTCTCCTGTCTGCCTCCTTGGCAGCTCCCGCCCTCGGCCCGGCCCCCGGGTTTTCTCCCTTGCAGAAGGGGGCGAGCTGGACCCGCAGCTTGTCAACAGAGGAAGCCGCTGCTCCTACACAGTAACTGAAATATGACGGGGATCAGGATGAGCGCTCTGAGTTAGACTAACGAGTCCCAACCTCACCTCCACATTCATCTTTTGCTGCGATAATGGCTAATTTGTTTTATCTCTGGGGGCCCCAGTTTCTTCATCTGTAAAATGGGGAAAATAAACAATAGCACCTATTTCATAGGGCTGTTGAAAGGATTAAAGGGGATAGCATATGTGAAAGTCTTAGCATAGTGCCTAGTATATAATAAACATTCAAGAAATGTTAGCTATAACTATCATTCGAGGGCAGCTAAAAGGCTAACCCCTCCAAATGTCATTGATCACCCGCTGGCTGGTACCTAAACTCTCCAGGTAAGGAGAGGGGCCACACTGCCTTCGTTCCCCATCTGCTCCTCCACTTACTGGCAGCACAGCTTGGGGTAAGTCCCTTAATTGGTGACTCTGTTTCCTCATCTTTAAAATGGGGCGATGCTGATCATGCACTCCCTCTTTAGAGGACATTGGAGCCTCAAATAAGAGAATATGTGTAAACTGCCTAAGATGGCGCCCGCTACACAGTAAATGGCCAATTAATAGTAGAATTAATGGTATGGCCACTATCCATCCCATTTCCAAAGGCTATACCTGTTTGTTTACGCCAGGAGAGAGAGGATCTATTTGTTGTGGTCTGCCATTCACCCCACAATGAGAACGACTCTTCAGTCCCACCCGTTAGAGAAACGTGTCAGGCATCTGGAGGCAACGATGACTAAGACATGATCCCCTTTTGGCAGGAACATCCTGTCTGGCCCAGTGGATCTGTCCACAACGGCTAATGATTCTGCAGCAGCTTGCAGTTTAAAAAGCACTTTCCCATTGACCATTCCGTGCTTGCTCCCATGTCTGGAACATAGATGTCATCAGTCCATTTTGTGGTTGAGGAAACAGGCTCGCTTAGTGTAAATGACTCACACAGGTTACACAGCCAGTGCGGGGCCGACTCGGGATTAGAACAGGCGCGCTCCACCAGGCCTGCGTGCAGCCCCCAGAGAATGGATTTCAACAGGCGGGGGACTCGGGGCTGCTGAGGGAGCCCAGAAGGCAGCTCAGCGCGCGGAGGGAGTGAGCTCCTCTTTCTTCCTCTCCAGCCGTGGAGGCCGGCTCCAGGCAGGTGCTGGAGGGGTGTGGGGAGAGGCCTCGCCTAGGGTTCCCGGCCTTTGAAGATCACCTCCCCTCCTTCCTGTCCACCGCCTTCCAGTTTTGTCGAAGGGCAGTTAAGCCCCTCTCTCCCGTCTGAGGAAGCTGCGGTTGTCATTCAGGCCTTTTATTTTCAGGCCTGCCACTCTCCTCCCTTGTTTAGTGGCTAATAAGGCTTCCCCTAATTAGAGTTTTATAGTCACCTATAATTAGGCCCCACTAGTGCTTTTGAATAAGATACTTCTAATCTGTTTTGCCTTGTAATTGGGGGCATCCACCCGGGCGTGCCCACCTATGAAGCAAACACAGGTGTGGTAGAGGGTAAAGCAGCTGGGTCAAAGGCACATCTGTGTACATATGTATGCTTGTTGGGTACATGCATGGGGATGTCTGTGAATACAGCAGATCCACAGCCGCCTTTGCATGTGTACGCAGGCTTTGTGGTTTTAAGGGAGAACATTTCGCTATATGTTTACTAGTTAAGTGTACAGGTGGAAGGCAGCGGGGTGTGTATGCAAGGAGTTGTGTAAGTTGTTAAGGGAAGGTGGTAGGGAAGCAGGAAGCTGTTGCTAAGTTCCTACTATCTCACTCCAAAGAAGGTATTTATTTTTAATAGATATTACGTGTACCTGGATTCAGAAGGTACAGAAGATACACAGTAAAATGGGATCTCCCTCCCCTCGCCCCCAACCACCTGGTTCTCTTCCCAAAAGGCAATCTTTATTCCCAGAAATATTCTATACCTGTAGAGTATATATTTACAAATATCTTTTTCATAACAGAATGGTAGCTAAGTGTACTCTTTGTTCTGAACCTTGCTCCTTTCGTTTAAAAATACATCTGTTGTCTGTTATTGTTAATGATCTTGGTCTGGTCCACATCTACATAGAGAGCTTTTTTCCCCTATCTTTTTAAAAAAAATTATCATACACTCTCAGTTATTGCATTTAAAAAAACTCTCCCCTCAGGACATGCTTATTGGCGTGCTTATTGATTTTAGAGAAAGGGGAAGGGAGGGAGAGACAGGGAGAGAAATACCAGTGTGAGAGATAAACATCAATGGGTTTGCATCCTGCCCATGGCCCGACTGGGGACAGAACCCACAACCCAGGCATGTGCCCTGACAGGGGATCGAACTGAGGACCTCCTGGTTTACAGGCCAGTGCTCAACCACCGAGCCTCACCAGCCAGGGCAGCTTCCCTATCTTTTTAATAACTACATAGGATTTTGTTTCCTACCACTATGACTTAATTAACAATACTCCTTTGAAGTAAATATGTGCCTTCCCAATTAAAAATATACATTTTTTCACACTGACCGGTGTGACTCGATTGGGCATCATCCTGCAACGCAAAATGTCTCTGGGTCTGCAGGAGGCAACCGATTGCTGTTTCTCTCCCTCTTTCTTCCTCCCTTCCCCTCTATGTAAAAATAAAATCTTTAAAAATAAACAAAAGTATACATTTTTCTCTCATCTTCCTCCTAAGGAAGCTTAGTTTGCGCTTAAGCGTGCTCACCAGAGCAACTCAGGCAACTGCCCACCTGAGCGCCCAAGGAGGAAATCGCACCGAGGGTGACGAAGGACCGGCTGGGCCTGGCTGAGCTCTGGGATGCGAGGAGCCGAGGGCCGGGCAGGCGCCTGCGCAGTTGCAACTCCCCGGGCAGCCCAGCAACCTGGAAGCACGAACTGGGCCCGTGCTCTCTCTGTGATACGTTGCTGCGTGACAAAGTGCTCCCAAACTCAGTGGCTTACCCCAGTGCCAGTCATTTCTTTCCTTGTGATGTGTTCGAGTCGGGTGTCGGAGAGCAGCTTGGTCAGGAGGCCAGGCTCGGGGCCTCTCGGGAAGCTGCAGCCCGCGTGCTGGCCCGGACGCGGCATCGGGAGGCTAGGCCGGCGCTGGAGGGCCACGCGCCAGGCCTCCCACGCACACGGTCGGCCGGCCGCTGGGCCCTGGCTTTCACCAGAGCCCTTCGCTTCTCTCCTGTCTCTCCACAGTGCTGGCTAAGTGCCTAATATGAGTTTTTTTTGCTTATTACCACATAACAAACTTAGTTATGCGGTAATAAACAAAACTTACTAGATAAAATGGCACTCATTTATTGTCTCATAGTCCTGTAGATCGACAGCGCAGGCAGACTCAACTGGGTTCTCTTATGTTCTTACAAGTCAAAATCAAGGTTCTAGCTGATCTGGGCTCTGATCTGGAGGTTCTGGGGAAGAATCTGCTTCCAAACCCATTCAGGCTTTTGGCAGAATCGTTCCTTGCAGTTACATGGGACTCAGCGTCCCCTTTTCTTGCTGGCTGGCCACCGAGGGAGCTCTTGCTTCTAGAGACCACTGTCAGGCCCCGTTAAGTCAGCAAGCGTGCTTGGCACATCTCTGATGCCCTCTCCTGTCACCAGCTGAAGAAACTGCTTTTAAAGGGCTCATAGGATTAAACTGGACCCTCTCAGATAATTCCCCTCACTCAAGGTCAACTGATGAGTAACCTTAACTACATCCACAAAAATGTCTCTTGCTATGTGACATAAGTTAATGATGGAAACGGGCTCGAAGGCCAAGGTCACGGAGACCAGCAGAGTATGAGAGTTGCTCCATATGCCTCCAACACTTGGTATTGTTTGTCTTTTTCATTTGCATTATTCTGGCTGGCCCCTTAATACCATTCATTCAGAAAACATTTATCAAGTCCCCACTACCATGGGCTGAATATAGTACCTAAAAGGATGTTTAACACAAAGTAGGCACTCAGCAAATATTTTTTAACGGATTTTCCAGATGGTGGACATACAAAACTCAATTAGACGTGAAATCTGCCCACAGGAGTTTAAAAATAGATATGGAGGAAAAGACCGATGACCAGTATGTAAATAACTATGCCACAGTAGAAAAAGCAGGAAGGACCATGAGGACGGTGCATTAGAGTGCTAGGAAAGTTTAGAGGAGGGAGAAAATGTTGTCTAATTTAGAGGGAGAGAAATCAAGGGAAGCTTCCTGGAGGATGTGGCATTTAAATGAGCTTTGTAAGGAGTTAGGATTTAGACATGCAGAGCGGGTGGACAACAATGGTGTCAGCTAATACTCCAAGCACATAGGAGGACATGAGCAAATTACAGATTATTCACAGAAGAAATTCAAGAACTAAAAGCCAGCAGCTTTCTGGACACATTCAACGCCCAGAGGTATTCTGTTTGTTCTACTCGATGTTTTTTAAAAGTTTAAATTCGAATGCATTTGAACAGGGCATGCACTTCAAATTCTAGTTTAGTCAACACCACTTTCTGCTGTATTAAACCAACTCTTCAGCCTCTTCATAGACTTTACCTTATCCCCCTGGCTCCTGAGAGATTTGTGCTTGAGACCATGAAGTTCAATAATCCCTTCCTATTACACAAGAGAAAACCGAAGTCCAGGACAGCTATGTGCCCCCTCGGGGAGGCGGTGGCCTTTCCACGTGAATTCCAGCCTCTCGATGATCTCTCTGAGCCTCCTTTACCGGGGCTGTGGACGCCCGACCGCAGTCACTTCCTGTGAAGTCCTCCTATTGCAGCTGTCAACAGATTGCTAGTTTTGTTTTTCTTTGGAGCCAGTTTTAATGAAAGGAAAAGGAAAGGAGCCCAACGTTTTCAGGCAAAGACAAAGAGGCTAAATTGTGCTTCCCTTGTTATTTTACTGAGTGAGCTGAAGACGTAAATGGCAAAAATTTTCTTTAATTAAAAAATGCAAATAAAATGTCTCTCTCCTTCTCAGAAAGGAAATTGCTTTCTAAAGCCAAACTAAGCCCTGGAGAAGTGGACAAAAAAATAAAAATTTAAAAAATTGAAAAAGGTAAAGTGGGACAGCAGTAGATTCAGAGGCGCCACCTGGTGGCCTCTTTTAACCCAAGAGACAGGAAAAAGGATTGATAAGATGTTTGACCCAGGTCACACTGACATTTGGCACAGAAAACTCCCGAAGTGTGAAGGTGGTAATTACCAAAGGGTTTTATCTGGGCTGAGGCCAAAGTACTGGAAAGTTCAGTGCAGGTGGGCTAGACGGAACTTCAGGACCTTTAAAGTGCTTGTGAGGATTTCTCCCCAGAGCTCTAAAGGAACAGGTGTTACAGGAACAGGGAAGGACACTGGGGAAAGGAGTAAGGTGGCAAGAAATCCGGGCTTGCATCTCCCTACAGCCTCTGGAGTACCCAGCCTGGGGCTGTTTCTCCAGGGCTCCTGACTAATGTGAGAGACTGTTGCATATTCTTGGTGTTTTTTTAAAGTATTTTTACAAATAATATTTACTTTTAAAAATGCATATTAACTTTATTACAAATGAATAACATAACCACAATGAAGGGTGTGAGGGAAAAAAAGGAATTAACCTGAGGAACTTTGGACTGTATATTCTAAGGCTGAAGACTACACAGCATTGTACTCTAATTAGTAAATTTGCTCTTCAAACAGGCTTTAGGTTAGCCATTCTGAAACTGCATCATGTGTAATCTAGTGTTGAGCAAGTAAGTAAATATATTGTTAATAATAAGCACCAGGGTTTGGTTTTGTTTTGTTTTGTTTACTATCAGAGAAAGAAACTATAAACAAGAAAGGAAAAGAATAGAATGAACCCTCAGTGTTGAACTGGAATTCAGTGTATCAGTATAAAGTCAAGGTTTTCAGCAGACAGACAGACAGATATGGAAATACGAAGAGACGTGTGTGTACGTCGCACATGCACGTGTTTCCCAGCTTCCCACTGAATGAAGAAGCAACGTCACCCTGGGAGCAATGAGCACCTATTGGTAAGATTTGTTTCTAAATATTCGTCTCCAATCAAAAGGTGCCAGGCCTACTTTCAATGATGGCTGATTGTGTTAGTGGAGCCAGGGAGTGAACTTGGAACATCCTGTGGTACTAGGAAGCAAGGAAGTGCTCTAAAAATAATGGGGGCACGTGGCAATAAAACAAGCCGACTTCAGGGGGCTCTGCAACCTGGGACAATTGGGGAACAAAATAAAAAATGATAATAATGAATTATAATCCACAGAATAAAACAAATAGTCAAGTGTCTATATTGATATAAATAAGTGATTAAATAAATAATAGATAAATGAAGGAAAAGTTCTTTCTTACTGGAGCACTCCAATTAATAAATGTAGAAGGGATGATTCAAATAGAAAATCAATTGCAAAAGCCATAGTAATAATTGCTTCAAGGAAGCGTTATCAATGGATGCTAAAGTAAAACTATGAGCAGAAAAAGGATATTTACATAGTCTGGAAGTATCTCTCCACAGTATACTTATTAATTACCATGAGAAGCCCCAGCTATTGTGGCTCAGAAATTGAGCGCCAGCCTGCAGACCTAAGGGTTGCCGGTTTGATTCCCAGTCAGGGCACATACCTGGGTTTTGGGTTTGGCCCTGGGTTGGAGCAGGTGCAAGAGGCAACCGATTGATGTTTCTCTCCCACATCAATGTTTCTCTCCCTCTCTTTCTTCCTTCTCTCACCTCTCTCTAAAATAAAATAAAATAAAATAATAAAATTAAATTAAATTAAAATTTAAAAAACCTGGCAAAATTAATGTCACCAGTAATGAAACATGCAAATATTATGTTGTGCACCCAACATCACTTATGTGATATCCTCACCAAAATGCAAAACCTAAATTTAATAATGAGGAAACTCAGACAAACCCAAATAGAGGAATAGTCAACTGAACTGATGACCAGTGTTCTTTGAAAGCATCAGCGATATGAAATATGGGAAAAAGTTTTAAAAAGACTAAGGAAACATGATAAATAAATGTGATGTGTAATCCTGCCCTGAGTCCTGGACCATAACCAGGACATTAGTGGGGCAGTTAATGAAAATCAAATAATATCTATAATTAGTTAATGGAATACTTTCCTGTTTTTTTATCATTGTATTGGGGTTATGTAATATGTTAACATTTGGGGAAGTTCAGTAAAGAATATATAGGAATTCTTTATAACTACTTTTATAATTTTTTGTAAATTTTATATTAATTCCAAAGGAAAAATTTAAAAATTAAACAAAGACTCTTAGTCAACTACTATGTATCAGACACTCTACCAGAGCATCAATTCTCATGACGTATAACCTGCCAATTAGAGAGCTTTCACCATAGCGCCAAATAATTATCAGAGCATTGTTCTACTAGCTGGAAATCCTATAACTCTTTTCTTGTCCATGTAACATATCTGTATCTTAATTAATTGCTTTATTCATTCATTGATTTTTTTTTAATTAAAAGACTATGGGCTAAACCTCACACTGGGAATACAACAATGATTAAGCCTGACATAATATTTACTTTTAATGAACCACAAATCATATGGAAATAAAATTATAATGCGTTAAGCATTTACAAGCAGCATACTGTATAATAGTAATAAATCTAGAGCTACGTTGTCAATTCAAATCCAGGCTCTATCACTAGTTGTGTGACTTTGGGAAAGTTACTAAGACTCTGCGCCTCTGTTGTCTCATTTGTACAACAAAGATGATAATAATAGTATCTACACCCTATGGTTTTTGTGAAATTTAAGTGAGTTAATTTATAAAGCACTGAGGACAGTGCCTGGCGTTCAGCAAGCATTATAAAATAAATGGGAACCTTTGAGTAAGGGGGCATCCATCCCAAATGTGTGGAGGAGAGTATCTAAGAGAAAAAGCCCAGAGCAAGTGACACAGAAGCTGAGACTCAGAACGGCCAGCCTTGGCCAAGGCCCAGAGCTGAGGCAGGGCAGGGATTGGCAACACTGAAGAAAGGTGGGATGTCTGCAGTGGCAGGGGCGAGCGGTGAGAAACGAGGGAGGCAAGCAGGGACCAGACCCCTCAGGGCCCTTGAATCCGGGTTAGGAAGTTTGGACTTCACCTTGAAGGCTGTGTGACCAGTCTGGCTTTTGGAAAGATCTCCCAGGCGTCAGAGTGGAGACTCACGGAGGCCCACGTTGGAGCCCCAGTCAGGAAGTTTCTGTGGGCGGAGGGAACGGCTTCGAAAGGTGTTTAGAAAGCTAACGCAATTTGCTTTTCGCTAAGATAGCACTATGAGGGGAGGATTTTTTAACATCTTTGAGATGCATTTCACATACATACAATCCACCCACTGAAAGTACACAATTCAATAACTTTTAGCATATTCACAGAGTTGTACATCTATCACCACAATCAATTTTACCACATTTTTGTCACCCCAAAACAAAACCCTATGTCCACTAGCAGTCACTCCACATTTCTCCCCAAACCTCTCCCCCAAATCCCCACCCCCCCAAACACTAGGCAGCCACTTTCTGTCTCAATGGATTTGCCTGTTTTGAACATTTCATATAAATAGAATTGTATGATGTGTGGTCTTGTGTGACTGGCTTCTTTCCCTTAGTGCAATGTGTTCAAAGTACCTCAATGTTTTAGCATATGTTAGTACTTCATTCCCTTTTAAGCTGGCACAATATTCCACTGTATGGATAGGCCACATTTTATCTCTCCATTTATCAGTTGATGTACATCTGGTTGTTGACACTTTTTGGCTGTTATGAATAATGTTGCTGTGAACATATGTGTACAAGTTTTGTGTAGACATGTTTTTATTTCTCTCAAATATATAGGTAGTAGTAGAATTCCCAAGTCATATTTTTAACCCAGCCTATGTTTAACTTTTTGAGGAAATGCCAGACTGTCTTCTAAAGAGTTTGCACCATTTTATATTCATAGCAGTCATGTATGAGGATTCTAGTCTTTCAACATCCTAATCAGTATGGAATGGTTTCTCATGGTGTGGAGTTGCATTTGTCTGATGGCTAATGGTGGTGAACCTCTTCCCATGTGTTTCTTGGTCCTGTGTATAGCTTCTTTGAGGAAATGTCTATTCAAATATTCTCCCTATATTTAAATTGGGTTATTTTTTTATTGAGTTGTAAGAGTTCTTTATATATTCTCAATACAAATCTCTTATCATATATATGATTTATAAAATTTGTCTTCCATTCTTTTCATTTTCTTTCACTTTCTTGATGATATCTTTGACATGCAAAAACTTAATTTTGATGCTGTTTTGTTTATATTTTCTTCTTGTTGCTTTTGTTTTTGGTGTATATCTAAGAAACCATTAACCAAATCCACCGTCACAAAGATTTACACCTATTTTTTTCTAGCAGTTTTTTATTTTTAGCAATTACTTTTATGTCTTTGATCAATTTGAGTTAATTTTTGTAGATAGTGTGAGGTAGGGGTCTAAATTCATTGCATGTGGGTGTCTAGTTGTCCACTTGGATGGGATTGACACGAATTATGTTGAATTTCTCTCAAGAAGAGTAGGGAATAGGATCTAGGAACGAACCCTTTGAGCAACACTATTAATTAAGGAACACAGAGAAATGCTGCTATACCAGAGGGTTCGGGAAGTGAGCAGAGAGCAAAGAGAAAATCCAGGAGAGTGTGGTGCCAGGGAACTCCAAGGAAAGAAAAAGTTTCGTAGAGAAGGGAGAGTTAATAATGTCACAATTCTCGAAAGGTTCAAGCACAATAAGAACTGAGAGTATTCATTGAATTAGTGACCGGGGGTCACTGTAATAGAGAGCAAGCAGTGTCAGTAGTCAAGAGGAAATGAGATGAGGAGGTAAAGATGGCAAAAATAGACAAATCTTTGAAGTAGGTTGACTCTGATGAATATTATGAAAGTCTGAAGCAGAGCAACTAATGTTTATCCTGCATCTACTATGTGTCAAGAGCTTTCATATGTATTCTTTCATTTACTCTTCAACACCCTATTATGTTAAGACTCACTGTGCATAGAGTGCTTCCCTGTTTTATAACAATCAAAGCAGAAATTATACCTCATTCTTAGTGACCCACTATTGTCTTTCAAAGTCTCAGAAAACATTTTGTTTTCATGATTTATTCTAGAACTTTGCCATGATCAATTTGAAGATTACCAGTCTATATTTTCCAGAATTTACCTTTCCCCTCCCATATTTATCTGTTTTTTATTTTGGGCACCAATTTTATTCATAATTCTTTGGCCAGGAATGATGCTGTTTCTATGATTAAATTCATAGTATATGGTTTCAGAAATACACAAGACCTAGAATAAACACCACTACGCCGTTCTTCTTGTTTCCCATCGTCTGGAAATCGCACACCCCACTCCTCATCAGCTCAGAAACACGCATGCCATTTCATACAACTCTTACAGAGACTCCCCAATTCTCCTTCCTAACATTCAGCACAGCTCGACATGAAACCCAAACCTAGAGGGCGCGGGAGCTCCGTTCCCCTGTTGTATGCGTGGCCCACTTCCCTTTCCTTGGGGCCACCGCCTGGTTTCTAAGTGGGGCCAGCTCCGTTGTTTCTAGGCACACGTGGCCAAGGCTGATTTTCTTTTCTTTTTTCTTTTTTTATATTAGGAATCTTTAATAGAGCATTATAATTTGATTGCATAGAATTTAAGAGTTCTGAAACCTGTTCACGTAAAGTCCATAAGTACTTTTAATTATGAACAGATAACCAGTATACATAAAGTAATCTTAAATATTCCTAAGGGCTGATTTTCTCAACTTATTTGCAGCACAATAGACCTTTCTCATTTCACACAAAAACCCCATCATGCTTTCTTCACCTGCTCAAAGATGCAGCCACCATCCCCATCTCCCTAAAAGCTTTCTGCAGCCCACTAAAAATATCCAATGTTGACAGATGCAAGCTATCAATACAGAGACTCAAATCCCAGGGTGAGAAGTGGCCAGAGGCAAAGTCTTGATAAACAGCTCAAATTGGCTCTTACTCCACAGGTGACGCCTAGTTTATCTGGGTAATTGTAAAGGGCATTTTACAGCAAATCAATTAAATGAAAATCTTTTAAACCCTTTTTAAATGGGGGAGAAAAGGGAGGGTGGAAAGGGCCAACCTTTGTAAGCTAACAGGTGATTTTAATTGGAACCAGCAGTGTTACACCATGTTTTTGACCCATTCGGTAAAGGCAGAAAAAGAAATCAATAAATTTCCATCAGCATTTGCCCTCCTGGAGTCTTATAAGTAGAATGGAGACACGAACCCCACTTAATGGCTTCATCAAGCACCTCACTGATTCTCTAACAGAATTAAATAGGTTGCAGGTCTCTCACCGTGGTCCTCAGAACGCCGCGTGCCCTGGGTGCTAGTTGGGCAGCATCCTCTTCTCTGGGAGCACAGGCTCTCCTGCCGGAGCCCAGGTTCAGCTGCAACAAAGCCTCCCGCTGGCGGTCCTGGGTTAGAGATGTGGATCCGCGCACTGGTCCTTGATCGAGCACAACTCATCATATACTATGAATTTAATCATAGAAACGCAGCACAACAGCTCCACGTTCACTCCTGGAGACAAATCCGCAGTGAATCCTCAGGGCCTAACTGGCAGCCAACTTGACTGCAGCCGCATATTAGCTGTGCAACCTTGGGCAAATTACTTAACCTCTCTGATCTGCTGTTTTCTCATCTTTATAAGGGGCATAATGATGTCAACCCCTTACCTCATTGGGTTGTTGTGAGATGAACGGTTGTTGTATATGGATACACTTAAAAGTCCCTGCAAAGATTTGGACAGAAAAAATTAAAATGGCCATCCAACACGTAAGATGATGCACTAACTCACTCATAATGAGAGCAATGAAATCAAAACTGTACTGAGATGCTACTTTTCATCTATCAGATTGGCAGAAACCCCAAGGTTTGTGAGAATATTCTACTAATGAGGTTGTGGGGAAATAGACCCTCATTCAGTTGTTGGAGATCCAGGAATGCAATGTCCTCTTAGAAGAGGATTTGTAGATATTCAGAAAAATATGTGCATTTACTCTTTGACCCAGAAATCTCACTACTAATAATCCATCCCAAAGATACACGAGCCATTATTCCAAATGGCCTGTACACAAAGTTCATCCCTGCAGCAGTATTTGTAATTGCCAATGGTGGGAAACAATTCAAGTGCTCACGAATGGCTTTGTTGCAGAAGTATGGGACCTGCATGCAGTGGAGTGCTCGCAACCTGCCAAAGCAATGAGAGGGAGCCGCGTGTGCCGATGCGGAGTGATCTCCAGGACACGGTGAGTGGGAACGGCAGGAAGTGGAACATTTGTGTACAGAGGATGCCCCTCTTTGTAAAAAAAAAAAAAAAAAAAAAAAGATAAAAGAGGAAATAAGTGCAAATATATATATATGTATTTGCTTAGATTTGCAACAACAAACACTGGAAAAATAGATTGAAAGCTAACACACGTGGAAGGATTGGCACGATCATGTTAGAAGTCAGATTTCTTTAAATAAACCCTGTATAAATTTCACTTTAGAAATGTAAATATTTTACATATTCAAAAATGGTATAAAAAAACAGGATCCCTAAACACTAAAAATGAACAAAATTAACTATAAATTAATCTGATGAATAAACACTCAGAGAAAGCCCTGACCAGCTTGGCCCAGTGGGTTGGGCATCATCCCAGAAAGTGAAAGGCCACCGGTTCAATTCCTGGCCAGGGCACGTGTCTGGGTTGCAAGCCAGGTCCCCAGTTGCAAGCATGTGAGATGCAACCAACCCTCTCCTTTTCCCTCCTTTCCCCTCTCTGAAAATAAATAAATAAATAAAATCTTTTTAAAAAAACACGCAGAGAAAATAATTATTCCATGTGACTTTAGACCACAGTGATAGAGGAATATATTCTAAAGAGAAATACAGCTGGAGAGAAACTTTAAACTTCACTTGGTAGTTTATTTATTAGTTTGATTGCTTTAAAACTATTTTATTTATTGTAGAACAATGCTAATAAGTAATTATGCTAATATTGTCAGGAACCAAAATTTTCAATGTATGGAAAAACATGTAAAGAAGACATTTTTATTTATTTATTTTTATCATTCCAGCATATTCTTTATTCTCTGCAGAAGTATAATCAATGTGGGAAGGCATCCCAAGATGATGACACATTGCGATTGTCACTGCAGGCGTCTTTCTGAAATCTCAGCCCACTACCCTTGGTGCCCTGGAAACAGGGCTGCTAGGTTTGTATGTGTAGATGTATGACTGACACTTAAAACTCTTTTATCGTTTAATGCAAACATTCGAGCTCTTACTACATACCCACGATCTCTGCTAAGATGCTAGAAAACCAAAGATGATTAAGATAGAGGTTGTGTCCTCAAGAGGTTCACAGAGTCTAGTGTATAAGGAAATAAATGGCATTCGGTGTGACACATAAACGAGGAAAATGACATCAAAGGGTGAGACACAGTGGGGATAGAAAGGAGGCGTGGCCGGAGGCTGCAGGGCTCGGCTCTCCCAATGTCCCTCCTGCAGGGGCACCCTTCCCGCACCAGGAGATGCGAGGAAGGGCCGGAGATGCATTGTTCTCCTGCAAGCAGCACCTTTCTAAGTGATCTTGTTCTTGTAATTTAGGGATTCTTCTTCACAAGATTTATGATGTTCTTTCAAGTGTTATCCACCATTGTGTCGTTCCTCGGGTCCTGAGGTTCCTAGCTTGTCCGCCTTTTCCTCTCCGCCTTCCAGAGCCTTCTCACGCATGTTCTCTCTCCACTCAGACTCACTCCCTCTGAGCTCGAGCACCGGAGCAGCGGCCTGCCAGGCACCAGTGGCGTACGGGGAGGGACTGAAGTGCCGGGCATCAAGGCGAGCAGAGGCCATTGTCCCACTTCTGAACTCTCCCACAAGCTGGCGCCATATTGTGGCTAACGCTGCTCGCCCTCCCAAGGGGGCCTGGCGCTGCACCTCTCCCAAGCTGCTTTTCCATATGAATGGCTGGTGAAAGAAGAAATGTTTAAAAGCTAGTAAAGGACTTGGCACATAGAAAGAGATAATACAATAAATGCTCATTTCTTCCTTTTCTTCTTGTCTTCCTTTTTGGGGTTTGGCGGAAGAGATCCCCCGTCTTGGGGACCAAGTGGTTCAGAATACATCGAGAGGCTTCCCTTGGTTCGGGGTTCTCTTATACTGAGTCCACCTTACAAGCCACCGAAATAGACTCTGGTTGCCTTGAGGGAAAAAATGGCCTATTGGGAGAAGAATCACAGGATCAAAATATGAGCCCACCAATTACGCTCTGGGGGAGCCCCTGGAGCAGGCAGCCCTGGGCTGTCTTGTTTATGCAGTGCAGCGTCACAGGCCACCACAAACTCAGTGGCTTGGAACAACCATGGGGTGTTATTTCTCACAATTTTATGGATCGGCTTCCATAATCATTCAACAGAATGACAACTATTCTGTTGGCTTCTCCTGGACTCACTCATGTGACAACTTCAGCTGGCAGATGGATTGGAAAGGCCGAGGAGACTGGACCTCCCTGTCCACATGGCCTGGTACCCTCAGGGAGGCTGCACCGGGCCCCTTCCCAGGGTCATGGGGTGATGGGGAATGTCCCAAGAGGGTACGCGTGGACCTAGAAGGCCTATCTTGGCAGCTATGCATCACTTCTGCTACATTCTGTTGGTCAAAGACTATCCCCCAGATATCCCAGGTGCCAGGGTTAAGAAAACAGATTCCACACTTAATGGGAAAGGCCACAAATAGTTTGTGTCTATTGGTGTTCATCCGAGTCCGCCCCCTGGCCACAATCATGTGCAGCTCCTCTCGTCAGAAGTGGAGTCCCCATCCCTCCTTTGACTCTGGAGAGGCCCGAGCACATCCTGAATGGCAGAATGCGGGCAGTACCTTGCCCTCTTGGCACACTGCCTTTGCCACGTGAATGAGCCTGGTCTGGATTCCAGGAGGAGGCAAGGCCCCAGGAAAAGAAAGCCACTGCAGTCACTGTGCCATCTGAGTGCCACTGCACGGGTGGCCCAGGTGAAGAGCCGCCCAGCCAGCTCGCAGAGTCACGAGCAATAAAAAAATGGTGTTTTAAGACATGGCACTGCGATGTTGCTTGTAACACAGCAGTAGGTAACAGCTATGGGGGCTCCACACACGGCAACCGTGCAAAGTCGTTCACAGGGCTGCTCCGAAGTCCGGTGTCCAGGTCTCTGTGCCCCGTGTCGGAGGCAGGGGTCTCCCTCGGACTTGACTGCCATGGCGGGGATGTGAGGGTCCTCATCTCCTAGCACAGACAGGGGACCCAGGAGTCATGCATGTTCATATCTCCCATTGCCTCCATGCTGTGTCCCAAGGAGTTTGCTATCTCTGTTTTAACCTTCAAACCCAGGCCCAGGTAGGATAATTCTCCTTCCTTGCTTCCCTTTAACACAGCTGAGGAACTCTGAAACAAACAAACAAAAATTGCCAAAATCTCAGGAGGGACCAAAGAGATTGAAATAAAGAAAAATGAGACGATTATAATAACCTCCATGACAAGGCTTCTGATGCGTGTTGGTCAGACAGTGAGAACAGATGTATGCCTTCCGTCAGTGCGCATCTCGTCTCGCACACTGTGAATAAGTGTGTACCGGCTGCGGACCTGACAGCATGCCAATGTCAAGACCACGAGCTGCACGTGTAGACCGAACATGGTCTGTTCTGGGATCAAGCCATTTAGAAATCCCACCGGTGGGGAGGTTTACCTGGGGAGAGAGCAAGGCTCAGTGCTTAATATTATAAATTAAAGAGTCAGACAGACATGTCTCTTCATTTGTAAAATGGGAGTGAAATGTAGATCGTGGTGCGGATTAAATGCAAAAAACAAATGCATAGTATTTAGGGGAGTTGGCAAATAGTAAGGGCTCGAGTGTTTACTGTTAGCAACTAACCGAGAACAGCTGGGAGCACAGGCACGCCGCTGCTTCCTCTCTGCGCCGCCAGAATCTGCCACGCTGCCTGGCGCCTATCAGGGGCTCAATAAATAATCACTGAGTAAGTCACTGTGTCGGGGGGTCAGGGAGCATGAGGACACCAGCAGTAAAGTCACCGGCCCAAGGTCACCGTGCCACACTGCCACTTCCAAGCAGAGCTTATAAATCTCTGCAGGGTGGTTTCCTTTAAGTCTTTTTTTCTAAGTGTTTGGATTGTACCTGACTGAGCATGAGTCTTGGGGAGAAAGATTCAATCAGAGTTCCAAGTCTCACTCCTATTCTAACCACAAATGAGCGAGTGTCTGTCACTTCTTTTCCCTGGGCCGGTGACAATCTCAACAAATAGGCTTTTAAATTAAGTAGTGATTTGGAATGTAAGTGAGTACATTTAAGATGATAAGAGACAGAGAAACCCTAATGGCTGAAATATTTGTCATATCACAAGTAAACGGAGTGTTTCGGGTAGTCACTAATACAACTAATTTTTCCAAATCCTCCTCCGCTCTGTGTGGGAAGATGAGGTCAGCGCGGGTTCAGCCAGCCCGCGGTGCGCGGCTACCAGGGGCCCGGGGAGAATACTGATGGGCGGCTGAGGCGCCCGGGCTGCTTTCCTCAGGAAACCAGAGCCCCATTGTTCAGGCTGAGCTGTGGCTGCCCACCAGCCAGAGGCAGGCCGCTGCAAATTGAGAAGGTGGGGAAATGAATGCGCCGCCCCGACAGCTTCTCCCCGGTGGGCTGGGCTGGCCCAGTGCAGTGGGTGTCTGGAGAGAAGTTGGAAGTAATTTAAGCAACTCCCTCCTCCACATCCTCCCCCCCCATTTTTTAATGTCCTCTGCAGCAAGCCCAGGTGATGCTAGTCAAGCCTCTTCTTGACACTCCCAGAGCCCCGGGTCTCACTGCCGTGTTTCCATCAGCTTGCCCAGTGGAGCCCAGAGGCTCCCGGCCCTGCCGCGGCCGTGCCGACGTTCTGCCTGTGCCGGCAGTGAACCTCAGAGCAGGCAGCCCTGGTTGTTTGGGGGTGGTGCTTGGATGGGGAGGCTTAAAGCTAAAACCTGAATTCGAATCTTGACCCCACCCTCCAACTTGCTGTCCAGTCTTCAGCTCGCAGCAAGACCTGATGAGACTCTTCTGCTTTGTAAAAGTGGGAATGATGCCTGCCCCAGGGCCTTTTCCGATGGGGAGGGCAGGTGGCAAGGCAGAAGAGGACATTGCACCTGAACCTCACACTAGCGAAGGGCACTGAATGTAGATTTTGGTGTTGTCTCAGCATAAATATACATCCAGCCACAGAGTAATACCAACAAGATTGCAAGGAATGCTCACCATTCCACTTCATATGTGTGTCATTTTTGGACCACACCTTCTGCAGTACCCTCTAAGGAATTTTTAAGATAAGTTTGTCTGGGACAAGTATACGGCACTGTGTTTTTAAAGCAGTCATTCGCTCGATTTAAAATTCTAAGTATGCCACAATTTTGGTAATCTCAGTTTGGCATTTCTTAGCACCTTGAGAACCTAAAAAAATGAAAATGGCCCAGATCCTCTCTCTGAGAGGCTCTGTCCAGCCTGCTTAAATGATTACTGTTATAATTAAATAAGATTAAGAATGGAAATTGGTTCATTATTAAAAGACTTTATAGATTATATGTGGTATCCAGAGCAGTCAAACTTTTAGAAACAGAAAGTAGAATGGTGGTTGCCGGTAGCTGGGGGGAGGGGGAAATGGGGTGTTGTTGCTTCATGGATATCGCGCTCCAGTGTTCAAGATGAGATTAGTTGCACCACAATGCAAAAAAATACATAGCACTGCTGGATGGTGCACTTAAAAACTGTTGAGATGGTAAATGCATGTTATATGTATTTTACCACAATTAAAAAAATTAAGTCTTAAAAAATTTTTAAGTTTTAATATACATATTTGTGTTGCTGCTACTATTAGTACTACTAACAGTAACTATACACTCAGCCTTTCCTGAATATGCATTGAGGATCTACTCTGTGCAGGGCCAGGAACTGTGCAAGGTAGCGGAGGCTTTTCACTCTGCTGGCGAATGAAGCAGAGGATTCTGCGAGGCAGATGACAGGAAATGTATCTAAAGGTGATAGAAACCAGCACGCGAGGGTTGGCCGGCGCATGCCTGTGGGCTCTGGCCACGGTGGCAGTCGCCCCACCATCAGTGCAGCTGTAGAGGGACGCCCGCAGGGAGGTCGGCGTCCTAGGCTCTGGCCGGGCACTGCTCCCTCGGGGAAAGTGATGACAAGTGGGGACTCAAGCCCGGAATCTTGGCCCAAATTTCAGCTCTGCCCTTTCCTACCTGTGTGACACTGGGCAAGTGACTTAACCTCTCTGTATCTCAGTTTCCTGCTCTAAAAAAATGGGGAATAATAATAGTACCAACTTAAAAATGCTTTTCAGAAATTTAAATGCTCTAATATTTATCATAGTGTTCAGAACAGTGTCTCACACATGGGGAATCCTGTACATATGGGTTAAATGAAATAGCATACTTTTTTAGTGAGCCAGTTAATTTTCTGGACTTTGGTAAAATAATGAGGTGCAATAATGATTTCTAAACATACTTTCGGGTCTATAAATTCTGTAATTCCGATGTTTAGCAATGAGGACTTTGCAACTGCCCATGTCGTGCACTTAGTTTTTAACCAGTCTAATTGGTTGTAGTAAAAGCTTTCCTGATACTAATTATGCTGGAGTCCAGTTAAGAAACCAGAGGCTTCCCGTCAATATGGCAACACAGGGAAATGCGGTACTTGCATCCTCCCACAAACGCATCGAAAAAACAACTAAACTACAGAACAGCCATCATCTGAAATCTGGCTGTTTGTAAGTCCTACAACTAAGTAATTAAAAAAGAAGCCACATTGAGACTGGTAGGAGATGCTGAACAGCCTGGTCCCATGTGGCAGGAGAAACTTCTCGGCTGCAGAGGACCCCATGAGGACAAGGGGCCCCAGCCTCACACCAGGCCCCTCTGCCCAGGGTTCCAGTGCCAGAAAGAGAAGTCCCCATAAATGGCGGGAATTGTGAATGAGTGCGACAGAGGACTTCTGCAGTCCCAGGCGGTTCCTCTTAAAGGACGTACACACGGATGGCTCAGACTCACTCCCTCCGAGCTCCGGCTGAGGGAGCAGCTTGAAAGGCACCCGGGACACACAGGGAAGAACTGAATTGTCCAGTGAAAGCTGAAGGGCAGCTTTCTCCCAGACAGAAATGCTGGCAGAGGCCATTGGTCCTTTGCTGAGCCCTCCCCCAACAGAGCTAGCAGGTAGGCACCATATCTGAGTCTCCAAGACCCTGGCTAGCACTGTTTGCCCTGCCCTGGTGAATTCCTGAGGCCCCACCCCACCCAATTTTTGGCCCACCCAAGCTGTTTCCAGTGGCAGTTCCATACAAATGGCCTCTCTTGGCTCATTCTTCAGACTGTCCTAAAATCTCCCATACAAGCAGCATCTAACCTCAGCATGCCCTGTACCTCTCGCTAAGCAGCCCCAGGCCTGGCTGGAGGAGCAGCCAGCCTTGGCTCAAAGGTTGGCCTCTCCAGGGCATCTCCAAGCCCAGCACACATAGCAGCCATCTGCAGATCACTCTGTAGCTCATGCCAGGTGGCCCCGGGGCAGAGCACAGGCAGTGGCTGACCTTGGTCAGCACCTCTCAGTAGGCTCCAGAGCCAGTGTACCCAGTGGACAGCTGCAGACCATGCCCAAGCACCCTCTAACCACCTCCACAAACGACACACTCAAGGGGTGGACGCAGCCCGCACCAGAGCCCTGCTGAAGTAAGTCCTGCTCCGTGGAATGGGCCCCCGCATAGCTGGTCCTCCACAGCGGTCACAGCCAGTCCTTGTAGCTGATGGAGCTGGGGATAGATCCTTCCCTCCACCCCCACATTGATGTGCTAACAGCAATTAAGGCTCAACTACAGCAGGAGGATGTACACAGCCCGCACGGGTGCGTACACCTGGAGCGCCCAATTCAGGTGAACAACAGTAACAGCAAGCGAGAGGGAAGGCCCTATCCTTTTTCCTGCTTTCTAGTCTCCTTTGATGCCCCCTTCAGGGGGACTTAACAGAGTCCCAGTTGGCAAGGACAAATGTGGTTTTCAGAAACTGAGGCCCAACACCCAAAATCAGAGTCAAAAGGAATGCGTTTGCAGCTAGAGACTCAACAACTGGCATAATAGCCCTGAAACTGCTTCCTGCCACTTCAGTTCAGCTATGGGTGCCAGTTCTGGCCTCCAGGCTAATACTGAATATATTCACACTCCTCAAGTATTCAAAACCAGCTCTCCTTCCCTCGTCGTGCTTTCCCTTTCCGACCTAACAGGGCCTCCTGTTCATTCCTCCACCGCGGGCTCCTTAGGACAGGAAGCCCGTGAGGCTTCTTTCACCTCTGCGGGCAGCACAGCACCAAGAGCATGCCAGGTGCTTTCTCAACATTGATGTGAATTAACAGATTGCTCTAAGTGTTAGGAAATCAGTCTTTGTGTTGCGCTCAAGTCATCCTGCCCTAAAGCAAGTGTCCTATCCAATTCAGTAAATTACCTGAGCTGCTCCAGACCTGTTTTCTTAGAGTTCAGACACCCCTACCCACCCACCCCTCACTCAAGGGAGAAAGTAAAACTTTGATACAGTTCTTAGAAGGATATTATATTTTAAATAAAAGCACTTTCAGGAGGAAAAGTTATTGAGGTTTGCACAGCTGGGGCAACACAGAACCCAAACCCCAGGCCTGACACTGCTCCATGACCCCAGAGAGGCAGGGCCGAGAGGGAACATGGAAATGAAGAAGACACAGTCCCGGCCTCGGAGGATCCTATTGACAAGGCAGGGAGACAGCCAGGCACCCAAACGCCTCCCAAATGTTTGAAAAATGCTCTACTAAAGATGCAAATTGTACAGGGAGCACTGCGTCGGGGAGTCACCAATTTGCCTAGAAGAGTTCTAGAGAAAAAAGATTTCCGCTGTCTTTTGAAAACTGAATAGATTTCCAGGTGGAGAGGGAAAAGAAAGTCACTTTAATCCACAGGATTTTATTCTCTCTTGGCTCTACCTATCTCCATTCTTGCTGGGCTCTCTTGGATAACTACATCTTGCAACACTTCTTACTTCTTCAGTTTCACTCATTTCCTTTAAATGGCCACACTCCTATGCTCATGTGCATTAGTCCTCTTCCTCCATCCTGACCTCTGCTGGCAGTTTTGTTATAGATAGGTTGCCACCCTCAACAAGTTTATCCTTAATGTAGGCATGATACCCAGACCCAATCTATGGACATTTATGAAAAACCCAAAGTTAACACTGCACATAATGGTCAAATATTAAATGCTTTTCTTCTAAGATCAGAAACAAGGCAAGGATGTTCACTTTGGCAAGAGGTCCTAGCCAAAGCAATAAGAAAAGAAAAAGAAGTAAAAGGTAAAAAATAAACCATCTTTACTCACAGATAAAATTATTGCTTACGAAAAAAATCTTAAGGAACTCCTCAAAATTGTTACTAGGACTAACAAGGGAATTGAGCAAAATCACACAATGCATGGTCAATATTTAAGTTTAATTGCATTCCTACAATGTAGATGCAATTAATCGGAAAATATAATTTAAAAACAGTTCTATTTATAATAGCATAAAACTGTTATTAGAAACCAATATAACAAAAGATGCAAGATTTCTTCATTTTAAACTACAAAACATTGCTAACAGAAATTATAAGAACCTAAATAAATGAAGAGATATATACCATGTTCGTTGATTGTTAAGATGTCAACTTTACCCAATTTAATCTATAGAGTCATTAAAATACCAATTGTAATTCAAGCAGGCTAATTTTTTTTAGAAACTGAGTCAATGTTTAAAATTTATGTGGAAAAGTGCCCTGATTGGTGTGGCTCAGTGGACTAAGCCCCAGCCTCTGGACATAACGGTTGCTGGTTCGATTCCCTGTCAGGGCAATGCCTGGTTTGTGGGCCAGGTCCCCAGTTTGGGGTGTTCAAGAACCTATCAACGTTTCTCAGACACATCAATGTTTCTCTCCCTCTTTCTCCCTCCCACCTCTCTAAAAATAAAGAAATAAAATATTAAAATTTACATGGAAAAGCAAAAGATTTAGGAGATTCCAAACAAACTTTAAAAAGAAAAACAAAGTTGGGGAACCCATACTACCCAGTTTTAAGACTCACTGAATCAAACACAAACTTAACAGAATATAACTGTTCCAGTGATGTATTACTGTGTAATAAATCACCCTAAAACAGTAAGTTAAAACTATACTAATCACTTATTTTGCTCAGGAACGAGGATTTGACGGGCCTCAGCTGACCAGTTCTCACACCGCGTCTGTCGTACAGGGCAGTGGAATGTCCCGAGAGCCGGGTGGAAGCAGCACGGATTTAACAACCCAGGCCTGGAAGTCCACGCCCTGCCCATTGGAAGTCCGTCCCTGAAGATGGCCCATATTCAGGGAAGAGGAATGAACCCTACACCTTGATGACAGCAGCATCAAAACAGAACTGTGAACGTGTTTTAAAACCACCACACAAACCAAACAAGTGAAGGACCTGAGACAAAACCACTCTTGGCCTAACAGAAAGTATGGGGGAAACAAGAAAGAATCTGATAAAACGATGAGAAATGTCGCGTGGGACTCTCCGAGCTTCCTGAGTCTCCTGATGAGGTTTATCACAATGGCAGGTGGAGAGAAGGTAAGAAGCTGGGTTTGGGGAGGAGTTTTTGCCTCCTCTTACAAAGTGTTGGCCTTACTTGACGAGATGAGGTCCCCCAAATTTCCTGTGCCTTCTCTCTTTCACTTCCAGGCCTTTGAACCAAGCTATTCCCATGGACTAGGATACCCTTCCTCTTTCCTGTGACTGTCTCCTACTTATTTTCAGGTTCAGTTTAGGCATTTTGCCCTCCAGGAAGCTCTCCTTGACCCCCTTCCATGGTTGCATAAGTCTCTGTACTTTGCCCCTTCTCAATGCTCTTTAGTGTCTTGTTGCTACCTATTCTCTTGTTGATCCCTCTACCCCTTCCTAGAGCGGAAACAACCTGAAGGCACAAGGCAATGTTTTGTACTCCTGCACATTCTCAGCGCTCTAGTAAGATTGATGAATGACTTAAGTGAGGGTGTGGAATACTCCTGAGCAACAACAGGATTCAAAGTCACGCAAGGACGGGTTGCAAGATCTCTCGCTTTGCCCCAAGGTATCGGGCATCACCTCTTTGCAGCGGCAAACCAGAACTGGGCAGAGCAGATCTGACCGAGTGATTAGATAGTCCCTTAGTGTGAAGAGCCCACAGTGTAATCTGCTCAACCGTGGCCTCCCCTCCAACCTCCCCAAATCAGCCAACTTCCCTTCCCAGCTCCTCTCTGAGAGGAGATCGACCTGCTTCTCACTAAAACTATAGACGCGATAATAGGAGGGAAAAAAAGGGTCGAGGGTAGGACAATTGGTGGCAACGACATGAACACAGATTAATGAAGCGGACCTTGCCCTGCCACCCCAGCCTGGGCTGGGGAAGGTTCATAGTTGATACCCATTAAAGGGCTTAATGAAATAATTACAATTCACACCCCAGAGCATCAAAGAATCAATACTGGGGAACTCTGGGCCACTCTGGCAGTGGCCTCCCACCGGCCTCGCAGCCCGCACAGCGGGCCGAGCTGGTGGAAGTGCGTGCGGTTGACACGGAAGTTGCATTAAAAGAGGGCAATAGTGGATTAAAAGCCGCCAGGATCCTGGGGACTGGCCGTTATCCTTTGCTCCCTGCCTCGCCCCATTTCCGCCCCTCGGTGCACCATTAGCCCAAATCGATGGGCTGTCAGGCGGCGTGGCCAGCTCCGGCATTAATGCGAGCTCACAAAGGAAGCCTGGTCCTATATGATCACTTCTCGCGCCTCCAAATTACCACATAATGCAGGCCACGGGCAGCCTGTGACATGTTAACACTATACACGATTTGCTGGGATTGGACTAAACATTTCACAGCTAAAGATTTCATCAGCGACTCGATGACAGAAATAAACTGCTGCCCATGGGGAAATCACTGGAAATAATAGAATTAGGCGTTGTTTGGGAATGCGGAGGGAGGATGGCTGGGAGAGGGGTGGCGGGGACCGCTGCCCACGGCCAGCGGGTGGCCTGTGGTGGGACCTGCTTCGGGGGAGCAGACTGTCACCAAAGGCCTCTTCTTTTTTTTTTTTTTTGGTCCCTTGAAAGAACAGGTATTTGAGTTTTGTCTAGGAATTACTTTCTATTTTTGTGCTAATGCTGAGGAGAGGCTTTGTCTTCTCTGGTGACAGGGAATGTGATTGTCATGGGTTGAGTTTTGTCCCCACCCCAACCTACTCCACCGCTACCAAGAATAGATACAGTGAAGTGCTAATCCCCGCTTTCTCACAACAATTTGACCTTATTTGAAAATAGGGTTGTTACCGAGTCAATCAAATTTAAAAATGAGGTCCTTAGGACGGGCCCTACTCCAATAGGACTGGTGTCCTTAGGAGAAAGGGAAAATCTGGGCACAGACACAGGCGTGAACGGCAACGTGGATGCCAAAGGAAGCAGCTGGCCTGTGACAGGAGCGATGCGCCTGTGAGCCGAGGACCCCTGAGGCTGCGGGGAGCCAGGAGGCAGCGCGGCCCGCCCCCTCCCTGGCACCTCCAGAGACAGCGGGCGGCCGATGCGCTGACTTCAGGCTGCTCGCCTCCAGAGCCGCGAGCCCAGCAGTCGCTGTTGTTCTAAGCCACACAGATTTGGGGACCTGGTTACGGTGGCCTCAGGAAATGTTAATAACGACTACTATTTAATTGATAGCTAATAATAGCCTTTACTGAGCACTTGTTCTCCGAGTCGGGCAGAGCTGAATGCTGCACATATACCGGCTCACTCGCTCCTCACAACAAACTGGACGGTGGAGCATCACAGGCCCACGCCACGGGGAGAGGAGCGCGGCTTCTGAAAGGACAGTGTGTTTAAGGGGCCCACCTAGTCGACAGCAGAGTAGGGCCCTGTTGGACAGAAACATGAGAAACCCCAAATCAACAAATGGAGAGATGTTTGGTGAATACTTCTAACGTCTTTTCAAGGGGTGACTTGCCAGCCGCTGCTTTCTTTTCAGTCCAGTCTCGTGTTTTCCACCATGGCTATCAACTCTGTGTCTCCTTGGTTAGAGAGTCCAGTACCTCTGACGACATAGCACAGCACCGGGGGCGGGGGACACGCGGGGTGGTTGCGAACGGGTACAAACTTCCGGTTAGAAGATGATTGGATGACTCCTGGGGATCTAATGGGCAGCAGGGTGATTGTTATTAACAAGACTGTATTATATTCTTGAAAGTTGCTCTGACAGTAAACCTTAAATGCTTTCTGTCATTTAGAAATGGGCTGGTGTGGCTCAGCGGACTGAGCCCTGGCTTGTGGCCAAAATGTTGGTGGTTCGATTCCCAGTCAGGGCACGTGCCTGGATGTGGGCCAGGTCCCCAGTAGGGGCACGTGAGAGGCAACCACACATTAATGTTTCTCTCCTTCTCTTTCTCCCTCCCTTCCCCTCTCTAAAAATAAATAAGTAAAAAAATTTTTTTTTAATCTTGGAAAAAAAAGATTTCCTCATCCCTAAACAAAACTCCACACCCATTTGCAATCACTCTGTGCTTCTCCTCAACCCTTCTTTCCTCTAGTCCTAGACAACCACGAATCAACTTTGTGTCTCAAAAGATTTATCTCTTCTGGACACTTCCTATAAATATAATCATATAACATGCAGGCCTTTGTGATCGATTGCCCTGTTTCCAAAAATCACCCACGTTGTACTATGTATCAGTACTTCATTCATTTTTTTATGACTAAATACTCCACTATCTGGATAGACCACATTTCATTTACCCATTCATCATCAGCTGATGGACATTTGGACTGTTAACACTTTCTTGGCTGTTGTAATTATACTGCTCTGAATATTTGCATGCAGATGTTTGTGTGGATGTACGTTTTCATTTCTCCTGGATCCATAATAGAGTGGAATGCCTGGGTCAAATAATAATTCTGTTTAACTTTTTGTGGAACTGCCAGACTGTTTTCCAAAGTGGCTATACCATTTTTTTTTTAATCCTTACCAGAGGACATGCTTATTGAACTTAGAGAGAAGGGAAAGGAGGAAGAGAGAGGGAAAGAAACATCAATCAGCTGCCTCTCATATGCGCCCCAACCACAGACCAAACCCGCAACCTAGGCATGTGTCCTGACCAGGAACCGAACCTGCAACACTTCAGTTTATGGGATGATGCTCTGACCAACGGAGCCACACCAGCCAGGGTGCTGTGCCATTTTACATCAGTATATGAGGGTTCCAGTTTCTCCACATCCTCACCAAGCTGCTCTGGTCTTTTTGACGGTAATCATTTTACTGGATGTGAAGCTATCTCATTGTGATTTTTTTTTAAAAAGATTTATTTATTTATTTATTTATAGAGAGAGACGGGGAGGGAGGGAAAAAAGAGGGAGAGAAACATCAATGTGCAGTTGCCTCTCACACGCTCCCCTCTGGGGACCTGGCCCGCAACTCAGGCCTGTGCCCTCACCAGGAATTGAACTGGCGATCCCCTGGGACTCAATCCACTGAGCCACGCCAGCCAGGGCATCTCTCATTGTGATTTTGAGGATTTTGAGTTGCATTCACTCATGGCTAATGATGTTGAGCATCTTTTAATGTGCTTATTAGCTATCTGTATATCTTCTTTGGAGAAATATCTATTCAGATCTTTTGTCCATTTTAAAAAATGATTTGTCTTTTTTTATTACCACATTGTTTTTTATGTATTCTAGATACCGGCCTTGTATTAGATATATGACTTACAAATAGTTTCTTCAGTTGTATGGGTTTCTTTCTTCACTCTCGTGATGGTGTCCTTTGAAACACAAAGTTTGCAATCTTAATGAAGTCCAATATATCTATTTTTTTATCTTCTGCTGCTTGCACTTTGGTGTCATATCTAAGAAATCCTCACCTAGTCCAAGGTCAAGAAGTTTAGCAGCCTTTCCACAGGGCTCTGGGGCTGGCATCCTTTGACTGTTTTGAACCGCGGCCAGGCGGCTTAGGGCGGACCCCGTTCCCCCGGGCAGGCCCTGCCTGGGCGGCCTCTCCAGTAGCAAAGATGAGCTGCACCATCTCCGCTCCCCACCTCACTCCAAGTACAGCGCAAGTCTCAGGGGCACTGTAAAGGCATCAGGCGGTCCTGTAGCTGGTCCTTTGGGACTGGACAGTTGTTCTGCCAACTTTTACTTGGCTGGTGCTGCTCCAAGCTTGACCCACTTGCCCCTCATCTCATGCAACTCTATCTAATATTGGTTCCCCCACTCTGCACAGAACGGCTCCAGCAGAGACCTGCAGGGAGCCCGAGTCCCCCAACTGGCCGCTGTCACCGCTCCCAGAGCCACCGCCATCCCGAACCGTGTGAGGGCCCAGAGGGAACGCATTCTGCCACTCACCTCTTGGGTGCCTGCTCCCAGCCCAACAAACGAATAGACACACCTTTTATTCATTTGTTTAATTAAAATTATATGGTTATAATGTGCCAAGCACTGGGAATATGGGAGTTTGTGAGTATCTTGTATTCTTGGCTGTGAGTTTGGTGGGGAACCGAGCATTTCACACAGTGGGATGAGAGGCTGGGGAGCAGACTTCAGGGCCAGTGAGAGAGATCCCCCCGGGGCTTAAACCCGCAAAAGGACATCAGGGAAGGTGGTTTTTCTTCCCAGGAGCCTTATCTTTTTTACCTCCATGTTTCAAAGGTCTGTCTGTATCCCTCCACCCCCCCCCACACAATGGGTATGGGTATAAAAGCCCCCCCCCCGTCCCCCGCCCCCGCAAGCAGGGCACTTGCTCAACTCAGTGGGGAACACCTGGAACGTAAATGTCTTAGCGTTTGCTGTCCTTCTGCTTAGGCAACTTGTAAAACAAACAGAAGTCTTACACCTGGGGGCAGGGGCAGGTAGGAGGCGGTAAGGGGGGATAAATGGTGATGGAAGGAAACTTGACTTTAAGTGGTGAACTCACGATACAATACAGGGTGTGGCAAAGGTAGGTTTACAGTAGTCAATATGCAAAACACAGTGTTTATTCTTGTATTATTAATTACTCTATTATTTTCTATATGAACAACTGCAAACCTACTTTCCCCCTACCTGTATACAGATGATGTATTATAAAATTGCGTACTTGAAGCCTATATAATTTTTTTAACCAGTATCTCCCCAAGAAATTCAATTAAAAAAAAAAAGCACAAACCTTAAGTGAAATCGGTCCAGGAACTTCACCCCCAGGTGCCCCGCAGTTGTTTTATAAATAACTACTTCCATCTAGTGGACAAAAGTGTCCTTACAGCCATACACAGACCCAAGAAATGAAAATTCCCCAGCCTTTCCTATTTTTATGCCCCACCAGTCCCTACCTTAACAAAATCCAAAAGGTTATTTTTTCTCTGAAAGCACAGATCCTGGAACATTGTAGGTACTCAGTAACTATTGTTTGAGGAAAGGATTGTCTGAAAGCATTATCATTTTATGCCTTTATATTACATTTTAAGTATGTAAATATTTACAGTAATATTTTTGGGAATAATTGTATTGCTGTGGCTTTAAAGACAAAAGTTATTCCCTTAGCAATTTAAAAGTGTAACAATTACTGTTGAGTTAAACAAGCTATGGTACTAAAAATATATTTTAAAAGACAACCATGTTATTGCTAAATAAATCCAGCTGAAACCAGCTTGTAATTCCTTTTTGTTTGCTTGCTTGCATGTAACTCTTCAAGCTGGACATGTAGGTAGAGGGACAGTGAGTTTTTCGCTCCCTCCTCCCAACCCAGAAGTGAGTGCCTGGTGCAAATCTCAGAACCAGCGTCTGGGCCATGGTGCTCCTGCTGACAACCACAACCCCCCGTAAGAGTTCACGTGGAAGTAGATTTGCTCTTACTTCCCTATACAGATTTATGTGTGCACAGCCCAATGATCCAGCCGTTCTTCCCCATAAGCTTGTTAGAAGAGTCAGATAGGAGAAGTGGAAGCCATTTGTTAACACTAAACTGAATGGAAAATGGGAGAAGATATTGGTGTTCCTGTGGCCACCTTCTCTACATCTTCCTCTAAACCAGGGGTGTCCAACCTTTTGGCGCCTCTGGGCCACACTGGAAAAAGAAGAGTTGTCTTGGGCCACACTTTAAATACACAAACACTAACAAAAACTGATGAGCAGAAAAAAGTTTTAAGTAAACTTACAATTTTCTGGTGGGCCATATTCATAGCCATCCTGGGCTGTGGGTTGGACACCTTTCTCCAATAAACAACACACTGGGTTTTCCTACGATGATTACGCTATTTTGTACATTCTAATGTCACTTCCTAAATGTCCTCAATTCATCTTGAGTATGTCAGTCTCTTCTGCTACCCTACAGACATTTATAAGGCAAGAACAAATCTTTACTAGCTTTTTATCTATTCCCCCAACCAGGGTTCAGCCCACAGCAGAAGCCTAATTAAAAACAAAACAAAGCAAAGTAAAAGACAAAAGTTGATTTGAATCCCTGGGATCCTCAAATCCCCAGGCTGCTTAGACCTTTACTTGCAAAGGTCAATCTGCAACTGTGAATGTTCAAAGTATGGGGAAAAAACACAATGTGAAAGTGAACTCGGGATGAATATTGGGACCAAATTACGTATATAAATTGCATGTTACTTGATTTAAAGTTTGTTTTTCCAGTAAGTGTGACTCCCAGACACAAAAATACCTTTTTTTTTTTTGGTATTTTTGAGAAAAGTTCTGATGTGAGATGAGCTGGTGCCTCATGATTCAGTACACTACTATGGATGGGCAAACATACAGGTTTTGGAGTAAAGTTTACCAGAATTTGAATGCCTGGATCCCCTCCCACGCTGTTACGAGGGCTACCTACCTTCTCTGAACCGCAGTGTCCTCGCCTGTGAACGCTCTCAGATGAACTCTCCTCCCAAGCCCTAATTTCTTTTCAGGGCAAGTTTACTAAAGTCGGGGGGGTGGGGCAGGCAGCCAGGCAAGGGCTTAGGGTAGAAGCCATGAAGGGGGCCTTGGGGACAGTTCTGGGGGTAACCCCCAGACAGCAGTGTGCTCTTGGGTGGGGGGTGCCCCCAAATTTCTATCACACAGGCCCAGTGATATGTTGTTTCTCCCACCCACGTAAAGGAAACATTGCCATTTTTCTCTCCAATTTCAATTTCACTGAAATTTATAGACATAATAAAGGAAAAATAACTGCAGCTGTTCTATGAACGGCAACCACTTGGTTATGCTCACTGAACTAGGTTAATGCTGAGAATTGTGGTTGTTGGGAACTGTTCTGAAATCCAGTTACAGTAGCCTATGAAATGCTACTTGGGTTTCATGCAATTACCACAAAGGCAGAGGAAGAAGGCTCCAGCACAGGTTAGGCTGGGTTACTCTGTGAGCCTAATTTGTGATCTGACACCTCCCCCACGCTAGGGTTCACTGATAGTCTGAAACTGGCCACCAGGTGACAAGTTTGCACCACTGGGCCCTGAATAGGCTTAGTAATCACCTTGGTTCAGGCTTGAGGCCCATCTGGGCAGTGCCTCACAAAAAACTGATTCTTTGCTAACAGAACCATTACGCTTTTTGCTGCTAAGCAGGCTTACCTACAGGTAGTCATGGTTGGGACATATTTGGAGAGAACAATCAGCTTCTGTCTCCCTAGCCTACTAGGGTTAGGTTGGCTATGATTAATTCAAATCAAAGCCTGTTAGCTGCTCAACACTTTCAAGTCAGTTTTATTCAAAGGTGAGACTACGTTCGCCAGGTCTACTGGCAGCCAACTCAAGCCACCACAGCCCTTGGGGATGAAAACAGTTCAAGAACCTGCCCTAACAGCTTCTGATGGGAGGACCCTTTGCACACCAGTGCATTGTGTTCCAAACAGGTCTCGTTTGTTCAGTGGCCGTCCTCAAACCTTCAGATTACTTGGGGGACACACACCATATAGATGCTTATAGTTACAGAATTGCACGTGAGACATTTTTACAGTCACCTCACTGAATGTGCCCAGTGACTCGGCAGAAGCCTTCAACATTTGGGAGTCATCCTTTTATTTTTAGAGGGGAAGGTAGAGGGAAACATGGATAGGCTGCCTCCTGGACCACACCTGGGAAATGTGCCCGAACTGGGAATTGAACCTGTGACCCTTTAGCCTGCTGGACCTCCCCCACCCCAGATTTTTCCCTAACACTCAACCTGGAGTCCTAACTACATTATCTGTAGTTCAAACTGTTTCAGCTCTTAGTGCTGTGTAGTGATTTGACCAAGACCCCAAGTTCTACCATTTCATTTATAAAACCTTCCTCAGGCATCTCAAGTTGGTTGAGCAATCTCTTGTTTGTATTTTGCAACCCAGATACTTATGCCAGGTGTGTATCCAACCCCTGAAACCAAATGCTGCCCTCCTAAAACATGAAGTCAGACAATTTTATGGTGCCAATTTTAAATAGTTTTATTTAAGACATCGCATTTTCCACTTTACAATACAGTGCTTATAAAGTGCATTATTTCCCTGTGCACATAGTCCATGTTCAAGTATGAAGAATGCTGTTTTATTATACAGCAGCTCAACTTTTAAAACTGCCATGGAATTTGCTACAAATTTGGGTCCTTCAATATTCTGTGTGGAACAATGCTGAACCTATTCAACAGGCTGGCTTAATCAACTTCTTCGATGGTGGGCCCAGAAGAGGCACCCCCGGAGGGAGGGGCGCCGCCACCGGGGAAGCCCCCAGGCATTCCTCCCGGCATGCCCCCTGCACTCTGGTACAGCTTCGTGATGATTGGGTTGCAGACTTTCTCCAGCTCTTTCTGCTGATGTTCAAATTCTTCCTTTTCTGCAGTCTGAGAGGAGAACAACAGTCTTTTACCACCAAGATTCAAGTAAAGAAGCGCCATGCCTGATACAATCTGGTTAAGACACTGGACACACAGGAACCTACGACTGTCCCAGTAACAAAGCCTACACATAAGAACTCATGGGTCACTCAGACATCCAAGGAAGGTAGTTGCCAACACAACTTGAATTCTGGTGGAAACCGCGAATGTTTGGACCATTCATCCTTGTGACCCTACTCATTTATAAAAACCCACCTAAATGTTTATTAAAGCCCTACAAACACCCAGCTCTCCCTTTTAAATTACACACCTGATTCTTATCCAGCCAGTTGATGATTTCATTGCATTTGTCAAGTATCTTCTGTTTGTCCTCATCATTGATCTTGCCTTGAAGTTTTTCATCTTCAACAGTTGCTTTCATGTTGAATGCATAGGATTCAAGTGAGTTCTTGGAAGACACCTTGTCCCGCTGCTTCTCATCTTCAGCTTTGTACTTCTCAGCTTCCTGGACCATGCGCTCAATGTCTTCCTTGCTCAGACGGCCTGTGAAGAGATTTAGGCACGTCCTGTTCAAACTCCATTACCAATGACATGTAATCTCTCGGCTACATGCCCCCCCAGGGGGGCGAGGGGCACTAGGAACATCTGCAACATGCACCCAGGCCCAAAGCATGGCTTAAGACCAGATGACACCCACACACCTGTGCTTTAACTCACCCTTGTCATTAGTGATGGTGATCTTGTTCTCCTTTCCTGTGCTCTTATCCACAGCAGAGACATTAAGGATGCCATTGGCATCAATGTCGAACGTGACTTCAATCTGAGGGACACCGCGAGGTGCAGGAGGTATGCCTGTGAGTTCAAACTTGCCGAGCAGATTGTTATCCTTGGTCATGGCACGTTCACCTTCATAAACCTTGGTAGGAAAAAAAAAAATCAAATTACTGCCCTAATCAGTGTGGCTGATGAGTGTTATTCTGAAAAATGGGAAGTCACTAGGTTTGACCCTCCCCTCCCGCCCCCAGCATCAAGGCACATGACTAGGTTTGGGTTTGCTCCCTGGGTGGGGCATATACAGGCAGCAGCTCATCCATGTTTCTCTCTCCCTCTCCCCTACCTCTAAAAATCAGTAAAAATGAAATTTAAAAAAAATTAGAAATAGGAATTACTAGAAAACTGTAAGGTTTTTATGCTAGTTTTAAATGTAAGCTCTATTAGGGAAGACTGATCACTCAGACATCCAAGGAAGGAACTGCCAACACAAGACTTCTGGTGGAAACTACGAATGGTTTTGGATCCGTCATCATAGTGAGCCAAGTCTTCCCCAGTTTCCTCGAACACCAGTATGCCAGGCCAGGCTAAAAACACACCTGAATGAGCACACCAGGCTGGTTGTCCGAGTAGGTGGTGAAGGTCTGTGTCTGCTTGGTAGGAATGGTAGTATTGCGTTTAATGAGGACAGTCATGACTCCGCCAGCAGTCTCAATGCCAAGGGAAAGAGGAGTGACATCCAACAGCAGCAGATCTTGAACATTTTCAGATTTGTCCCCAGAGAGGATGGCTGCCTGGACAGCTAGATTAAAAAATAAATTAGTTTAAAAAAAGGCACAGTACAACTTATTGTTTCATTAACAAATCTCAATCGCTCAGACATCCAAGGAATTCAGGCTATCATTAGCTAAGCTTATAGTGGAAACTACGAATGTTTGATAATCACTCATCACAGCGAGTCAGTGTGAGCCTCAACTAAGAAGCTGCCTGTTAGAACTGTTTAATTAAGATAGTAGGATTACCTGCACCATAAGCAACAGCCTCATCAGGGTTGATGCTCTTATTCAGTTCTTTTCCATTGAAGAAATCCTGCAGGAGTTTCTGAATCTTGGGGATACGGGTAGAACCCCCAACCAGGACAATATCATGGATCTGGGACTTGTCAAGCTTGGCATCCCGAAGAGCTTTCTCTACGGGGTCCAGGGTGCCACGGAAAAGGTCAGCATTCAATTCTTCAAATCGGGCACGGGTGATAGAGGTATAGAAGTCGATTCCTTCATAGAGTGAATCAATCTCAATACTGGCCTGGGTGCTGGAAGAGAGAGTACGCTTAGCTCGTTCACAAGCAGTACGAAGGCGACGAACAGCCCTCTTATTCTCACTGATATCCTTCTTGTGCTTGCGCTTGAACTCAGCAATGAAATGGTTGACCATTCGGTTGTCAAAGTCTTCTCCACCCAAGTGAGTGTCACCAGCTGTAGATTTGACCTCAAAGATTCCATCTTCAATGGTGAGAATGGACACATCGAAAGTGCCACCTCCCAAGTCAAAGATCAGCACATTTCTTTCAGCTCCAACCTGCCATTAGAATAAAGATTTATTAGTTGATACTTAAGTTTCTGATGGCTCAACCTTTTTATTGAAACTTAACTCAAGACAGCCCTGGCTGGTGTGGCTCAGCAGATTGAGTGCTGGCCTGCAAACCGGAAGTTCACCAGTCCAATTCCCAGTTAAGGCACATGCCTGGGCCATGGGCCAAGTCCCCAGTTCGGGGAGCGTAAAAGGCAAACCATAATGTACCTCGCCTACACCAGTGTTCCCCGCCCCCAACTAAAGTACACATATGTAAAAACCTTTTATAAAACCCCCCCAAAACAAATACCCCATCAGACGTACATAATAAACGGCAGTTACCTTTTTGTCTAAGCCATAAGCAATAGCAGCGGCAGTTGGCTCGTTGATGATTCTGAGTACATTGAGACCAGCAATAGTTCCAGCATCTTTGGTAGCCTGACGCTGAGAATCATTGAAGTAGGCAGGTACTGTGACAACAGCATTGGTAACAGTCTAGAAAATAGGAAACAAAGAAATTGAAGCCAAGCCATTACGGTCACTTCATACACATAGCTGCAGTCCTATGATCATACCTACTGGAACATGTACTCAAAAGGTACAGTAAGTTACAGAAAACATTCTAGTGAAATAAATCGGCCAGTTTCTCTTTACTACTGTATTATCTTTGGTCAAAAGCCAAATTACCCATTCACTAGAGGGAACTTGGGATGTAGTGTTCCAATCTCCAGCTGTCTTCTCCCTGTTAACACCGCATTACTCACCTTTCCAAGGTAGGCTTCTGCAATTTCCTTCATCTTTGTCAAAACCATAGATGACACCTCTTCTGGATAGAAGCTTTTTGTCTCTCCCTTGTATTCTACTTGGACCTTGGGCCTGCCAGCATCATTGACCACCATGAAAGGCCAATGCTTCATATCAGATTGGACAACAGCATCGTCAAATCTACGTCCAATTAAGCGTTTGGCATCTGCAAAACATCAAATGCAACCCCAAATCTTCAATTTTCTCACCCATCTTTCCAAACAATCTAGCTCTCCATTATTCTAATACTAAGATGCTTTTATCAGCCCAAGTCTATAGTAAATGATTTCAGCTTTCTTCTGCTCAGCAGTTTATATTCAAATTTTCTGATATCCTAAAATCCATTGCATTTTTAGCCTAAGCAGTTGTCAAAGGATTATGGCTCAAGCCTAGTTCATTTAAGGTTTAAACGATTTTCCCAATTCCCAGCTGCCGCATCATTTAAACTTCAGTATCTTCTGCCCTGGCTGGTGTGGCTCTCTGGACTGAGCACCTGCCTGCGAACAGAAAGATCGCGAGTCCGATTCCCAGTCAGGGCACACGCCTGTTTTGCAGGCCAGGCCCCCAGTTGGGGGCGCGCGAGAGACAACCACACCTTGCTGTTTCCCTCTCGAAAAAACTTCAGTTTCTCAAATTACACCCTTCCTAGCCTAACCCATTTTATGCTATAATTTTATTTAAAATTAGGGACTTACCGAAAACCGTGTTGGTAGGATTCATAGCGACCTGATTCTTCGCAGCATCACCAATCAGTCGTTCGGTATCAGTGAAGGCGACATAACTTGGAGTGGTTCGGTTTCCCTGATCGTTGGCAATTATCTCCACTTTTCCGTGCTGGAAGACACCCACACAAGAGTAGGTGGTGCCAAGATCAATGCCAACTGCAGGTCCCTTAGACATGGTTGCTGGGAAAAGAAACGTTTAGGGACTTAAGAGCTTCCTCTTTGTTAAATGTCAAATCAGACTACCAAGAACCACCACTGAGTAATCCCCTTAAACACGACCCTTACGGGTAGTAACCACGCGAGAGGACCTGAGCAAATAACGATGCTGTGCAGTCCAGGTGGCCGCGCCAAACGGAGCAGAGCTCGCCCCTGGCTTAAAAGGAACACCTGCCCGGAGGATCTGCGACAGTGACGACCACGTGGTCCCCAGCTCCAGGCCGCACCTCACGCCCCTCCCAACACTTCCGCAGCCTGGGGGCTCCAGGAGCCAGCAGGGCCCGAGCTCGTAGCGCTCTCGGAGGCCCCCTCCCCCGCCTTGGGCGCACGCCAGCGAGAGCTGCCTAGGCAGGACGAGCCTCGCCCCAGAACCGGCGGCTGCCGGGCGCTCCGCTTCCGGAGCCCGGAAAGCGGACGCGACCTCCCCTGGCTCCGCGCGGTGCGGGCCACCGCACCGGCACTACACGGCCCCGGCCCCACGCGGCGGCGGCGCAGGGCACTGCCTCCGCCTGGAACAAAGCTCCCGGGGAGGCAGAAAGCTCACCGCACTCGGCCTCTCCGGGCCGCCACAAACCCGCTCGGCTGCGGCCGGAACGCACGCTTCTCCGGAGGTCTGACAAACGACCGAGGATTGGAAGGACAGCTGCCTTACCTTGAGTGCGCGCAGAGCTCGCAGAGACCCGAATCAGGACAGCTCCCCAGTGTTCAATGAGACCGGTTTCCGCCTGCCACCCTGTCTCTTATACCCTGCCTCAGAACCTTCCAGAAGGGGTCCGCCCTGCCGGCTGCCCGTCAACGCTTGCTCGGCCAATGGGCGCGCGGCTGCCTCCACAAGCCCCAATGACTACCGCGGCTCTGCCCCTGGGCCTTGCCCCCATCCCATCCCACCCCACTCCGCCTCGCGATGACGCACTCCCCGCAGCGTTCTGGAACTTTCATTCTCGCCCCCGCTCACCGAAGGGCCCCGGGGAAAGGGCGGGTGGGGCCGAGGGAGCCCGCGCGCGGGAGTCCTCAGTCACCCCGGGCGGGGGAAGGGCGCGTCGGCTTCTGCGCTTGCGCCCCCCCGAGAGTGCGGGCGGGGGTCGAGAGGAGGAGAAGGAGGAAGAAGGCGGGCGAAGTTGGAAGCGACCAATGATGGCGGCACTGTCCGCGATCTGGGTCGAGACGGTACCGGGGAAGGGAGGGTACAGGGCTGAAAGGGTGGGCCCCGGACCGGCGCTGGGGAGAGAAGACGGAAGTTGAGCTAGGACAAAATGGCCGCGAAGGTTGTTGCGCCCCTCCCCCACCCGGGACCTCGTTTTTCTCCCCACAGCCCCGCCAGGCATTGCAGAGGGTCCTCCACGCCCTGCCGGTTCCCACCGAACCGCGTTTCTAGCTGGCGTGCCTTCGGGCTAGGGCTGGCCCCAAGGGCCCGGACGCAGGTTCCGACCCCTGGGTGCTTTAGAGTAACCTACCCGGGGGCACCCAGAGGTGGTGTCTGGGGGCTGTCTGAGCGTTTGCGCAGGGTGGGACAGGTTAGCCAGGCAGGCCCCAGAACCCTCCTCCCTCCATTGTGGCAGCTAGGGGCCGGCAGCCCCCTTTGCAGAAATTCAAGGGGCCTGACTTCTCACCACGCTCCCCCACCACCCAGCCCCAGGGCCCGATCCTGTGATTCCGGACCCCGCCACTCCCCCGCGCAGGACAAGTTCGGCTTCTGGGCTCAGCCCCTGGCAATTTTTAGGAAGGGGAAAGGCAGCGAGCTTTTTCCCTGTGGGTGAGCCAGGCGTTTAGGGACCTGGGTTCCTGTAGCTCCGTGTCCTTGGGTTAGACTTGCGGCCTCTTATTAAGTGAGGTAGTATCTTCCCTGCCACCACTTTCATGAAAAACTAAGGGAAATACTGTGCAGAGACGCTGTGAAAACAGTACTGATCGAGTGCACCGAACAATAGTATTTAAATTTCGGCATTGTCACGCTAAGAGCCTTTCTCGGTGCCTTGAGAGCTTCCCAACGTGTTCTTTCAGACGGGCAGGGCACGTTGTCCTTGACAGGCCGGTAGGTAAGGCCTACACACGGATTCAAACATAAATTTTCTGTCGGATTTGCCTTGTGCGGGGCAATGTTGGCTTCATCCCATACAGGCAGGTACTTCTCCCCCACCTCTCAAGAAGTTACATTTATATGAGGCTTTGACAAGTGTTGCTTTCCTTTGTTACCTCATTTAATCATTGAAACAATTTTCTGAGAGATATTATTCATCTCTGTGTTAGAAAAATGAGGGTCAGAGATGTCGTGTGTGGGAAACAACTAGATGAGCTGCAGTCAAACCTCGCTCCCTTTATTCCAGACTCTTCGGTCTTTTCTGTTCTTTACGCCGTAGCGCATTTTCCTCTCCAGAAACGCCGTGGCTCCGACCCCGGCGACGCAGCAGTGAGCTGCGGCAGGCTGCTTTCCCTTTCCCTTGGTACCTGCAATCTTCCTTTTCACACCCAGTTTATTATTATTAAGCACTACTCTGGACTACACCCTGTACTTTGCAGCTTTTGCAGTCTCTGAACTACCTACAACATTTTAATTATTGGGCCATTGGAAAATAGAACTGGGGCCCAAGTCCACCGGTTGGGGGTACCCACCCAACGGCAATGATTACAGAAAGTGGAACAGATAACCACTGTTTCTAATCACTCTCAAAATGCGTTCAAGACCGAGACTGTGTTTTTATGAAATAGAATGTGGATTGATGTATTTCAAGTTAAGGCTATGGTGGATGTCCTGTCTCCACCTCTTTAAACGCACAGGGTCTCAAGCACGTGTAGTATCTACAGTGGAAGCTGGGCCGTCAGTGGCGTCAGTGGCGTCAGTGGCGGGGTCTGAGGCCACGGTTTCTCCCTGGGGAGGAGGGTTGCTGTGATCGCTCTGGAATGCCTGCCGCATGCCAGGCACTGTTCTCAGTGCTTTGTGCGTATTACCTCATTTAATTCCATGAAGTTCCTTCAGATTTATTTGAATCCCTAGGGTTTACTTGTCTCTTGGTATTTTTACTTTGCAATAAAAGACTTGCTTAGTAAATACTGTTATTTTGATAAGCCTAGCATGAATTCTCGTCACTTGGAATCTCCAAATACTGCTTAGCATCTTGCTCGTGAGAAGTACATACTTGCTATATTTGTGACTGAAATCAATAAATAATAGATCACATTCAGTCTGAGTTCTGATCTTCAGCTGGCAGAAAGCTAATGAACAAATTTCCAGTGTAGGTTACATGAGCTTCAGCCTCTCCTGCAGTATCACCTTTACTTATTTATTTTTCAATTGCTGATACAAACACATCTGTAATAAATATTTGGTTTTTGTGATCAAAGTCCCGATTACAAGGCAACTTAGAAGATTGAAATATAAACAGCATAACAGAAATGAAGCAGAATTATGTCTTTTTGCAACAGCAATTCTGAACTTGGTTTTATACAGTGCAACAACAAAGGCATCAACTTCATTAATTTACAGTTTTAAGTTTGGTTTATATATTTTATTGAAATGGTTGTTCTCTAAACATTCACATCATTCTGTTTGTATCTTCTTCCTACAAACATTTTTCTTCTGTCATTTGGTTATTTTACCCTTTGTTTCATATTCAAGAATCAAATTTATTTTACTTGCAAAGTTAATGGAATGTGGTTTGAAACCAGCAGTGGCTCCAACCTTGTCTCAAGCCCAGATCCTGTTATATCTGAACCCAAAACCCTGACTCAAAGAAAAGTACGTTGCCATTGCTAAGACTTCAGCATCTTTTGGAATCTTCAAGCCCTAGAATTTCTCAGATTGTAGGTAGTTACCAGATTTGTGACTTCTTTGTAAATTTTTATTGTGAATAGATTTCCAAAATAAATAATTTGGATTATTGAACTGGTATTTCAGTCTTCTGATAACTGTATGTTTAAATAACCTAAACATTTTTATTCAAAGACCGATCCCTACTTTCAAAGGCATGGGCGAGGAAACCTTCGGTTCAAAGGTAGAAAATAATGATCACAATAAAATTGCTAGTGGCAGTAGAGCTGCAGCCTCCATAGTGTCCTTGTTTGGTTCAGGGACTCTGGGAATGAGAATTCTCAGCGTTATGTAGCAGAAGCAGTGATACGTTGCTGGGTACCACTACTAGAAGAATAAAGTAAAGGAAGGGATTTTATTTCTTACAATGAGGCAGTGTTAGTATAAGAAACACTCCAAATAGGCCAGCCCTCTTCAGTTAAACACCAGACATTCTTTACACTACTTCCTCCATGTTTCTCATTTCCCAACTTTTTTTAGAGTAAGACAAAAGTCAAATGAAAATTTCACCCCAGGATAAAGCCCTATTTCTTACAGGGCTTCATAAGGAAATGTGTTTGCCCTCTGTGCCGACCCTTGGAAGAATTGAATGTGTAAATGGAAAACCAGAGAAATGGGGCACAATCCCAGGTCAACCTTTTCCCTGCAAGCATCTGGCTCCCATTTTAGAAGTGGTGCTTTCACCATATGCAGCATCACTGTTTCTTCCCTGTAGCTTGCTGCCCTTGTAATAATAAATCTCTCTCTACCCGTGACTGGGTCCTCGAAGGGCTATTTCAGGTTTTGAATTCTTGCCATAGGATGAATTAGAGTGGCAGAGTAGTCAAAAGTATTAGAAGAGCAAGTTATTGTATTGGAGGTTGCTGTTTGTTTTTTAAATTTTTCAGACATCTTTCTTCTCCCATGAATCAGCTCTTCTGAGAACTATCTTGGTGAATCATATCTGCTAATTCTCTCCAAGATGTTGACAATTAAAACATTAATGGGCGTTAACCCAGACCTTTCCTGCCACTCACTAGTTATCCTATCTTTTCCCCAAGTGTTAATTCCATTTTTTTGTACCCCAGAGCTAGACCTCCTTAGAGGTTAAGCTGGTAAAATACTGAAAACTCTCTCTCTCAACTTCTAAGGCAGGAATGATTTTGACATGCATCGTTATTGGGAAATGTTGGCCAGCCCGATCTTCCTGATAATTTAAGGCCTGGAATCATCAAAAGTCCCGGGTTCATATCCTTTTTCTAAAATGAATCAGCTGCAAGTTTGGTGCCATTCTAAACTTCCTTATACCATTCTGTGACCCATTAAGAAAATTGGTCTAATCTCCCTCTCTCGTCTAGTAGTCTTGAAATTCTGGTTATGTGTGTTCTCAGAAAAACTATAATGGTATGTCAGATGGTCTTTCAGCATCTTTAAAAGATCTGTTTCACGGTAAGACTTCTTTATAAGGACATAGTTAAATGACACAGAGTGAATGTTTTCTTGCTCCAGAGATATCTGGCAGGGAAGTCCTTAGGAACATCTGATTTGAGGAGAAACCCACAATTGTTCCAGTATACATTCTTGACATTTGTCAGTGACCTTCTGAACATCATGAGGATGAGAAGTTTTTCACAGTCCCCTGTCACACACTTTGGACTCTTTTTTTAGTTCTCTTACGGTTCGATTATAAGGAGGGGGCAATTAGTGGTAGGTAGAGTGGGAGGAACTCAATTATTCTCCTCTGTGTTCCATTATTTCAATTCCTCTTGAAATTTATATCCAAACCTAATGGCAAATGAAGTCAAGGCAGAATAGAAGAGACAGTTCCTTTTGTGGAGTTTCTCAGAAGTAGTAACCCCAGGACACGGCGCAGAAAGGTGTACTGTAAGGCTGTGGGTTCTGCTTGACTCTCTGGATAACCACAATAATCCAGTTTGCAGAAAGGCATAGAAAATCTATGAGCAACACCTCATTTCCTCCTGACCACCCTGCATTGAAGTGTTGACACAAACATCGCAGATGAGAAGTTTTAGGGGCTCCCCTCCTCGTTCCTCGCCTTTCTCACCGCAGGTCCTGCTCCACGGAGAGCCTGCTTTCCTGACTCTCGGCTGAAGGCAGGAGAGGCCGCCTCGGGATGATGGCCTCACACCCTTGTTCTGTGTCCTCTCTGGAGAGTGCTCATTTGCACCTGTCCCGTGCAAATGAGTAGCTCCCAGCTACTAGGTGACCTCTCATAAGATTGGGGGGATGGTGTGGCTGGTGACTGGGCTGTGGCGGCTAGGGAAGTCCTAAGATGCTGACTCCAAGGGCAGCCTGGGCGTCCAGGCGCACCGTAATTCAGACAGTTTGGAAGGGCCGGCTCCGGCCGGGGCCCATCCCGGGGGCAGCTTCGGCCTCGGCGGCGGCGGCGGCGGCGGCAGGGCGCGGGTCCTCCGGCGCAGCGCCCCTCGCCTCGGGCCCCGCCCGGCCGTGCGCGCGGGCGGCCGGCCGCGGCCGCGGCGGCGCCTCGGTGGACAGTGTCCGCTGGCTGCGGGAGGCGCTGTTGGCGGTGGAGCGCGTGGAGGCGGAGCCCGAGCGCGAGCTCCGGGAGCCCGAGGACGAGGAGCTGGGTTTCACCAGGCGGGCTTTGGGCGCCTCGGCGTCCTCCCTGGGGAGGAGAGACAGCGAGGGTAAAATGAAATGCGGGCTGTAAGGCTGTGACCGCGTCCACTAGGGGCGCTTCCCTCTGAGGCCCCCTAACGAACTTCAGCTGTCACTTGGGGAGCTAGGGACTGCCCCATTTCCCGAGGCTGAATGTGGGGCTTGGGCAAATGGCCCCTTCGTCAGCCCAGAGGGCTGGACTGCACGCCCCTTGCTGTGGGGTTTGTCAGGGGACCCTTTCGTGGCCCATAGGCTGTGCCCGATGCCCTTTGTGAGCAGAAGTGAATTGGAAGTAATGTAAAGTTAATTTCTCTCTTCCCCCCAAACATTTAGTATTTCCTAAAAACACAGTACATTCTCTTCTATAAACACAGCATAATGATCAAAATCAGGAAATCAACATCGGTACAGCACTATCAGCTAAGCTACCAACCTTATTGAGATTTTGCTAATTGCCCTAGTAACGTCTTTCACAGAAAGGAAAATCCCAGATCATGCACTGCATTCCGTTGTCAGGCCTCTTTAGTCTCAGGCTACAGTACTTCCCCGAATTTTCCTTGTCCTTCTGGACCTCAGCATTTTTACTGAGTAAAGGCCAGTGTTTACGAAGTCTCTCAATCTGGGTCTGACGTTTTCAGGATCAGAGTCAGGCACGCATTCTGATCAGAACATCAAGGGAGTGATCTCCTCGGTCTATGCTGAGGATGGAGGGTTTCACAATAAAGTCAAGGTGAGCCAGACCTTCTGTCCTAGGCTGGAGCGCCTGACCTACTAGAGGGCTGGTTAAGGAAGAGGGGAATTTACGTCAGCTGGTCACTATGGAGCTGGCCCCAGAGGGGAAGCCTAGTGGAAGAGGAGATTGTGGAGGGAGGTTTACCGAATTTCATTAGGTCTCTCCTCTTCCTCGTAGCGCTCTTTGTCTTTCCTTCGGACCAGCAGCCACACCAGGAGGAAAATCAGCAGGGCTCCGGCCACCATGCCTGTCGCTGCTCCTGCAATCACGCCAATGCTCTGTGCATCTGTTTTCTCAGAAACAAAAGCGGGAACAAAGTGAAGCATAAGCTAGGAAATGCGTGAACCTAAAAACCATAACCCTGGACAGGATGAGTATTTCCAGATCTTTAGCTCTCTCTTCCTGAGCTCCTCATTTACCCCCTCCTGGCGCTTGACTACCTGCTTGATGGTGAAGGATAGCAGAATATGCCACCCACAGGAGGCCCCCATGACTTTAAGATTATTTTAAGCTGATTATTTCTGAGAAACTTCAGACAGGAAAAGCTCTGAAAATGGAAGTTACCCCTTTGTAAAGGAAATCTCCGTTTGGTCACCTCCTAAATATAATAAGTGGCTTTAGGGAGCTGGTAAATTCACGCATAATTATAAATACAGAATTAACTAGAACTGTGGACGAGATCAGGCACGTTCAGGGTGGTATGGCCGTAGACAACCATAACTGTTGAGTCCTCCCTGCAATGACTGAATTTATTTTATTGATAGCCATGGCCCTTGAAGTGAAGACTTTTACTTGACTTTACTCTGATTCGCAATTCAACCTGCTTTACACTGAACCACAGTGCAAAAAGATAACTAAAGCATGCGCTTTGGACACTTACACTGCACAGCGACCCGCACCACACAGCTCTCCGTGCCGGCCTCGTTGCCTGCAGTGCACTGGTACAGTCCAGAGGAGGCCATGGTGAGGTTCTGCAGCAGGACGCGCCCGGGGTGGCTGCTGTCTGCACGGACAGAACGAACGGCCACACTGCCCTTGGTGACGGGGTCTACGTGTATTGTTTCCTTTATTACATCATTGACCTAGGATTGTCTAACGCAGTTTGGTAAGGATGGCATAGATGGTAGAATAGGTTCCATTTGGGAATGGGGAAGACAGGTGAGCATTCTTTTAAATTATAGGGAGTCCTCAAAAGTTACAAAAGGTTATGGACATTTAAGAGATACTAACCAAGATCCTTAGGTTTTTATGGTACATTTCTTTCTAATGTCTTTTACCACCTTTACAATTCATTTGAGGAAGGAAAAGACAATCCCAGTTTATGGATGAAAAATGGAAGTTCAAAGAGGTTCCGTAGTGTACTCAAGGTTAGACAGGGAGTTGCTGTCCAAACCAGATTTAGAATTCATGGGTAGGGCACTGTCCTGTTGTCTCAATAGACTGGTAGAGCGATGACTCACCAATCCTAGATTTGGGAGGCAGATATTCATCCTCTCCCTCCTTCTCCGGGACTCGCTGCCAGTGATACACAATGGGCTTCGTGCCTGAGGATGACTCACACTGCAAAGTCAGGTCACTTCCTTCTGTCAGCTTTCCTTCCAGCTCACACTTGGGCTTTGATGGTCTCACTGGCAAGGGGGAAAAAAATACTGAATCAAAGGTCTCCAAACAGTAGATTCCGTGGGAGAATTATGTCCTGTGGAGTTGTTTCTCCGGCCATTCCTTATGGTTCATTTTGAATGGAGGATTCAATAGCCATTCCTAGTTACCTAGCCATGCGCTACACCACCCCCAGAAACACTCCCGCCTCTGCCCCTTGTACACTCGTACACCCAATTCCAGCCGCGTCCAGTGATGCTGCTGCAATTTTCAGGGGCTGCTCAGAAACGACAGCATTACTTCTCAGAGAAGGAACACATTTTAATTGGAAATTTTGGGAAAGTTAAGTGTGGTTTTACTAATACTGATACAAGGATAGTTCATAAATTTGGAAGATATTAAGTAGAACTTAGGAGCTCCTGCTGTTAAAAAAACAAACAAATGGATTTGAATCACACCTGGGAGATTTAAGTTAAACATAAGGATAACATTCAAATAGAGGACATTTAACTTTTTTTTATTCATTTGAGAGAAAGAGAAACATCGATTTGTTATTTCACTTATTTATGCATTCACTGGTTGCTTCTTGCATGTGCCCTGAAGAGGGATCAAACCTGCAACCTCGGTGTATCAGGACAATGCTCTAACCAGCTGAGCTACCCATGCAGGGTGATATTTAATTTTTTTTAATGGGCCACCATGGAAAATTGTGATTATTTTTTCTTCTTTCATTGTGGCTAAAATACAGAACCCACTTCATCCCAGGGAGCCAGCGTGGGTTGACCTCCGAATATAATCCAAACGCTGAACAAGAACTTTCGTAGCACCGTGATGCATTTGACTGTCCCTCGCACAGACTCCGTTCGTAAGATGTAGGCATTTACCTTGGCGCTCCATCTTACCTAAGACTTTTAAGATGACATAGCTCCACACATAGCGCCCTGAATTCTTCACCTTGCAGGTGTACCGACCCTCATCACTGGGCTTCAGGGGCTCGATCTGCAAGGAAGCGTCTCCTGCCAGGAAATTGGAAGCAAAGGCCACTCGGCCCTTCTGTTCCTCAGTCAAGTTACTGTAGACATGATGGCTGGAGTAAGTGATTACCTGTGGAACAGACCAAGGCAGGGTCAAGCAGTGTGGTCACCGCCTTGTGCGCCTGCTGCTGTCAAGGTGAGGGATGGGAATACTCCCAATGGAGCAAACAGTCAAGCCTGGGGCTGATGCTAAGTGTCCAAGAGACCTGTTCTAAAAAACATTACAAGTACAGTGTCTAGGCCTTGATTTTCTTTTAAGAATCATAACACCTCCTATTTGTGTAACATCTTAAATATAAAATAATACTTTTTAATTAAATGCTCAGAACCATTCCATTTTATAGGCAAGGAATTTTAAATGTGAGTTACATCATTACAGCTAAGTGAAGGAAATTCACAAGTACACATAACGATGTTAAGAGTTGACTCTGAGGAGAATGGAAGGAATAGAGGGCGAGGATGGGGAGCACCCTCTTACCTTCCTCCTTTTAACTTTTGCATATTCTACCACTCCCATGTGATTTACCCAAAGAACACTACAGTCTTTGTGCTAGGTGCTTTTACATCTAGTTTATTTCTTGCACAATTTTTCCAAGTAATCGTTTGCATTTCACAGACAGGTAGCAGAACCTTATTTGAACATGTCCACCTAAAGCCGTCTAGTCCGTTGCTCTGGTACACTCCTGCTTCCTTGTCCTGCCTGTGTTTCTTTCGGTACTCATTAACTGCTCTTTCAGAAAGTTCGGAAATGAAGGAGAAAAAGTAGAACAAAAATGTCAACTTGTTTTGTCCTTACCCAAGTTTAGAGTTCAGGTGAAGGGGTTAGAGAGCCAAGGAGTAGGAGTTAAGGGTTAAAATACAGGTCTGTATTGAACGTCAACTGTAATTAACAAAAAGAATTCAGCGGGATAAATGGTGATGGAAGGAGACGTGCCTTGGCGTGGCGAACACACAGTACAATATACAAATGATGTATTATAGAACCGTCCCCCTGAAACCTATATAATTTTATTAACCAATGTCACCCCAATAAAGTCAATAAAAATTAAAAAATAAATCAGGTCTGATACTGAGGGCTTCATTACTGGGCTTTCTTTTTTTGATTTCACTGTAGATTAGTAAATTAAATGGGAATCGTGTCCTTTCCTTCCATAAAATACACACGAGCTTCATGTCTTCATTCTCCCAGGTGGGGAAACCAAAGTTTAGATTTCCTGAACAGAAAAAAAAAATAACCTCCGTTTTTACTGAATTTTCTTCTGCCTGCATCACAAACCTTATTTCTTGAACCCTTGCTGATCTAGTCCACCGTTCAAGCTCCTTAACTTCAGGTTCCTCCTCCCTGCCACTTGGCAGTCATATTGTTAAACTCATTGAATTTAAACATCAGCAGACATTTGTGGAATGAGCGCTTCCATCCGGTCAAGAAGAAGACAAAACCCCCTTCTTGTCTTCAAGTAATTTATAATCTAATAGGATCAGCAAAGAGAGAAGTGCAAACATAGAAAAAGTAATGATTAACTTGAAGCTGGGTCAAAGAGAAGTCGGTAGCACTTGAGTTAGGCTTTGAAAGATGGGTCGACTCAGAGGCAGGGGAAAGGGGTGGAAGGAGGACCCCAGATACACAGAGGGGCGCCAAGCGAAGGCACGCAGGGCTTTGGGACTCTGCTGAGCATATTTCTGGCTGCAGCTGTTTTACTAATTTTTATTTAATTTTATTTTTAAAAGTATTTCTCTCTTTTTTTTTCTTCTCTTTTTCTTTCTGTTTTGCTGCAGCTGTTTTAAATTGTTTCATTTCTACTTAAGCCCTTAGCCCCATCCTCAGTCATGTGATGCTCTGCAAGTCATTAAATGCTTTCAGAGATTTGAAGCCATTCAATGAAATGTCCATTAAATCTTTTTCCATTATGTAAAACTCTTCACCCTCATGTATCTTGCCCTTCCCACTGCTCTGTGAAATACGTCCTCTCCTTTCTCGGCATAGTCTGTTTCTTCAGCTAACATTTATTGAGCTCACAGGCCGGTGGAGCCGGAAAGCAAGCAGGAGTAAGAGAGTTCCTACCCTGAGGAACCCAGTTTTGTGAAGAAAAAAAAAAAAAAAAACAGAGGAAAGGCAATTAAGAGAAAATTAAGGTAAACACTGTAATAATCATATACTTAAAACACTTTCATGGTACAGTTTTGCCCCTCATTTCAACCAACACCACTATTGTGATGCTTACTGTAACCTTATCTCTGGTTCCAACATATTTTTGAGCTCCTGTTTCATATTTCCAGCTGCCTGGCAGCTGTGAATTTCTGTCCTCTTGAATCTACCCCATATAATAATGTAAGTTAATGCCAAGTTAATATTAATGTAAAACTCACATTAGCTCTTTTCCAGCTCAAAAACCTTTCATAGCCCCCAGCACCTCTGGGTGATGACCAGACTCAGACGAGAGTCCTTAAAATTTCTATTTCATCCACCTCAGAGACCTGGGTGCAGTCAGGTTACATTGTTTCCCCTTTTTAAACATGAGTTGTGCTTTCTTTGTACTCACATGCCTTTGCCGGTTGCATTTTTCTATTTAGAAACCCCCTCTTCTCCACCTCTCCACATCAAGATGCCCTCTCCGTTCTTTTACTCCAAAATCAATATTAGTTCCATATGAAATCTTCCCTGATAGGACACTCGAATGGTCTTTTTTTCTTTGCTTTCATCCACAGCGTTTCTTCGAACCATTTTTACATGAGGAAAATTCATTGCCGGGTCCTCTTTCTCTAGTGCTGGGTGTGTCCCGAAACGCCCTCCAGGCCTTCAGATTTTGTCTGTTGCCCTTGACTGTCTTTTCTAGGCTCTTTTGCAACACTGCAGTCCTTTAGTCAATAAACATGTATTAAATTTTAAACATACTCTGTGCTCGGCACTATGCTAGAGATGACAACAATACAAAGAAATGAATTTTATAAGTAAGTATTGTTAGGGACCAGGACATGCCACCCCAAAATATGCTACTTTGCATATGCACAAGAATTAGTTTCATCTGAAGACATTTGAGCCCTCACTGGGGTGGCTCAGTGGGCTGGGTGTCGTCCTGCGAACCGAAAGGTTGCTGGTTCGATTCCCGGTTAGGGCACGTGCCTGGGTTGCCAGCCAGGTCCCCTGTTGGGGGTGTGCGAGAGGCAACAGATAGATGTTTCTCTTGCACACAAATGTTTCTCTCTCTCACTTTCTCCTTCCTTTTCTCCCCTCTCTCTCTTAAAAAAAAAAAAAAAAAAAGATATTTGAGCTTCTGAAATTCCTTATCTGCCTGAAATAAGAGCCTCACAAAAGACCTTAAGCGTCATAAATGTCTTCCCCCAGAGCAACTCTAGTCTTCTCTTCTGGGAGACCAGAAATCTGGCACCGCACCTGGACAGACCTGTCACAAACTAGCATATCTCCCATCTATCTTCCTAAGGGCCCGTTTATTTTTCCAAAAAGCCATTTGTGTTTCCATAAATTCCCTTCCTCACCCTCCCTTTCCCCTACTAAGTCAAATATATGAGCCCAAACTCTAGCCACCTCTTCGAGTTACTCATCTCTGGGTGCTCCCAAGTGTTACATGCACGACACACAGGTTAATAAACTTTTCTGTCCGGTTAATCGAATTGGCAGTGCCCCAACCCAAGCATCTGAGAAGTTGGAGAAAAAAAGATTATTTTTTTCCTTCTATACAGTTTTAAAGGGCAACTTTTTTTTTAAAGGTAAAACCACGACATAGAAGATAAATACATATCAAGTATTTTATTTAACTCATTAATGATAGAACTAGAGAGATGTTACAACAGGTTCAAATGAGAATTGGACCAGAGGAGATTTCTGTTTTCCTTTGGACAAAATTCATTGGCATCTCTGTGAACAAGAACAGTTTGCTTCCCTACGGATAGGAAGCAGGGCATCGCCATCAGCATTCCACGAGTTAATTTCAATTTCTGTGGAAATTAATACATGAGGAAAGTCACACCCTAATTCACTTCCAGAAACCCTGGACTCCAAGCACGAAGATAACGCTCAGGAGGCAGCTGTCTGTGGCGTGCGTGGGGAGGAAGGCACGTTTTCAGGCTGGGGTGGCCGGGGGCGGGGAGCAGGTCTCTCCTTGCCTCCGCGCCCCTCCTGCCTCCCCCTTTAGCACAGGTGTCCCCGTCCACTTTCCTGTGACCTGTGTCAGAGCCTGGAGGGCTCCTGGGCAGAGCGCTGACTGGACGAGGGGTTGGGACAAGGGAGGGATGGAGGTGTCTTCTCCAGGACAGAATTCTCGGGCTGCCCCCGAAGGCTAAGGTGGACTCTTCAAAGACACTTTTCCGCAAATTGGTAAGCACGGCCAGTTAGAGAAGAAAGAGAGGATAGGCCCTGGCCGGTGTGGCTCAGCGGGTCGGGTGTCCTCCCACCAAGCGAAGGGTAGCCGGCTGGCCTACGGCCTCGGCACATTCCTAGGTTGCGTGTTTGGCCCGTGGTCAGGGTGCCGACGAGCGGCAATCAGGCAACCGACCGACGTTTCCCTCTCACGTCGGTGTGTCTCTCCCTTTCCCTCACTCTAAAAATAAATAAGTAAAATCTTTTTATTTTTTTTTTAAGAGGTTAGAAGAGGGTCATCACCCAGAGTTAAGGCTGGAATATATTCTAGTGATACGAAACAGACATAGAAAAATGCGTGAGACATTTGACACTGTTAAATACTATGAAAATAGTACAGCAAGGAAGGGGGATTGTGGGCCAGAGGGACAGATTGCAGTTTAAAAAAAAAAAAAAGGTTTCATTTATTTTTAGAGAGAGAGGAAGGGAGGGAGAAAGAGAGGAACATCGATGTGGGAGAGAAATACCAATGGGAATTGAACTGGCGGCGTTTTGCTTTGCGGGACAATGCCCAACCGAGCCACACTGCTCAGGGACAGGTTGCGACTTAAATAAGGTGGTCAAGGTGGACCTCCCCAGCGGGTGACCTTGGAGCGCACCTGAAGGAGATGCAGAACTAGCCTGGGAGCAACCTCGGGGGAAGAGAGCCAATGTACAGGCCCTCTGGTGGGGTCCTGGCGTGCAGGGGGGCGGCAGAGGCCGGGGCGAGAGCGAGCCGGGAGGAGAGCGGGCGAGCTCCCGCGGTGGCGCCAGACCACGCAGGGCCTCGTGGCCCACTGTGAAGACGGTGGCTTTTACTCTAAGGGAAATGGGGGGGGGAGGGGTGTGACAGGATTTTGAGCCGAAGAATATCATGATGTGATTTATGTTTTGAGAATAACTGTGGGAAGCCAAGGGCAGAAATAGGAAAACAGTCAAGAGGCTGTTGGAGCGAAGAGTCAGGGTGGCAGCAGTGGAAACGAGCGCAGGTGATCAGGCTCTCGGTGCATTTTGAAGATAGAACCAAGCGGATTTTGCAACAGACCGACCACCTCATTTAAACGTGTATTGTGGTTATGAGAAAAAGCAGGAAGTCAAGGACAGCTCCCAGATTCTTGGCATGAACCAGAACAGAGAGGATTGCCATCAATGCAAAGGGGGAAAGCTGGGCAGAGCAGGTTGCGGGGCAGAGTATGTAGGGCTGGGAGGAGGGCTGGAAGGAGGGCCAGGAGGTTGAGTTTGGACTTCGTTACATTTGAGATACCAGTTAGAGACCCACAGGAGACAGTGGACGTGCGCCCGCGCGCATGTGTGTGTGTGTGTGTGTGTGTGTGTGTGTGTGTGTGGTGTGTTCAAGGGTGGGGCCTGGACTGGAAACTTGCAGTTGGGAATAAGCGAGGGGATGGCATTTGAAGCATGAGACCAGATAAGACAGCTGAGGGCATGAAGATAGAGGCCAAGAAACGAGAAGGGAAAATGAGGCTAGACAGACAGACCTAAACACAAAGATGAGAACTGTGGGCCAGAAAAGGGGAGTGGGTTCTATGGAAAGTAACCTTGCAGGGCGATGAGGTCATAAATTCCTACCTGGGCAGGTCATGGTGGGGAGTCACACCCCAGGCACATAGCTTTGTAGTAACAGAGTTACCTCTGGGTTCAGCGAGCCCTGGCCGCAGTTTCTCTGCCGCTAGGTTAACACACTCGTGAAATAAGCCTTGACCACCCTTAAGAAAGCACATAATCATGTTAACTGTCCTGCAATCCAATCCTAGCCTTCCTAAAACCTTCCTTACGTCCCCTCTTTAATTTCAAATACAGAAAAGGAACTGCAAACTGTTTTTCCCTGAAGCATTTATCTCAGCCTGTTGAGATCGTGCTTCCAGATGTATCCTTTTTGGGGCTCAGCTAAATTTTTATAAAAATTCCCTGCAGGTTTGGATGTTCTTACGTGGACAGAACTACCAACCTCAGAGTCAAATAAATGACTGTTCCCTGGGATCTCTTTAGCTTAACATTCAGGTCCAGCCTTTTACACGCCCAGCCTTACCTCTGATGACAACTCCTTCTGCCTGGTCTCCTGGTCTCCTGCTGAGGGAGGAGGCCCTAGGGCGTGGGGGCAGGGGGAATAGCCTGCCCAATGTCTAATCCCCCTCCTTGTCTTATCAACAGAGGCTCCCTCCCTGAGCTCCACCTGGAAACTTGCCCCTACCATCACGAACACCCTAGGGAGCTGCCTCCTAAACATGATCTTTGTGTGAGAAATATTATGGGAAGTACCGGAAATGTGTAATTTCAGTCAAATGTCTGTGTTTACTTCCATCTTGTCTTGAATTTCTGCATTCTTTTCAATAGAAGCTGCAAGTTTTGAAGGATGGGCAGAGAAAAGGAAGGGGATTTAGCTGTAGAAGTCTTGGGTTCAGAGCCTAGCCCTGAAATCTATTTTGGGCAAGGGTTTTCACCTTTTAAAGTCTGAAAGGTTTAGATTGCAAGTTTGTTTTGAAAATGAATTAAAGCCTACTTCTGCTCATGTGTTATAACAAAATTTGTATAACTCTTATCCTACCGACTTCACAGGGTTATAGTAAGAATTCCTTCGCCCAGTGACCGTGTCTGGGCTTGGTTCTGGGTTTAGGAATGTGAATTAGATGTAGAAACAAAAATTATCAACACAATGACATTCAGTCAGGGTTTTTTCTTTTTACTTAACATGGATGTGTTATTTACTTTGTGCTAGGCACTGTTCTAAATATCTCACAAATACTAACTCCTCGCATTCAAGGGAATAAAATGGCACAAAACACAGTGACAAGTTACAGACACGAACAAGGAGGTTCAGGAGGCCATCGCTTTGTTTAATAGATGCTCTCGAAGTGCCGCCGCGAGGGCCATGCATACACCTTGAGGTGAAACTGGGGCCCTGCAGGTTAACCCTGCAGCCTGGGGTGGTTTTTCGGGCCCTCCTGCATTCACTACTTAATGACTGCATTTCCCAGGGAGAAGCTCTCTGTGCCAGCGAGAGGTTTCTATTCTATTTTTATTCTTTAACACGCAACTAACCCCTTGTGCCAGGCTGTGGCCAGCACCATTTCTGAGTCATTTCTTAGACTCATCTCGCTGCTAACGCCTAAGAACTCTGACTCAGAAAAACACACACAACACTATTTTGCAAATATTTCCATAGGGTTCCTATCATTGGCCTTAAAGGCCCATGCTTCACACTCAGACCAGAGGGGCTGGGATCACAGTCCTATTCCCACGTGCTACTTGTTTCGAATGCTCGCAGGGTGTTTTGGCCCCACGTCCTTGCGCCCGCACTCCACAGGATGGATCAGTTTTGGGGGCCAGTGCTTGGAAGGAGTGGCCATAGAGGTGCCAAACCAAACCGGTGCAACACGGGGAGAGGAAGAAACACACGAGCAACAGGAAGAAAGCTTTACAGTTGATCTCCTAAGACCGAGAGTGGGGCTGATGTGGGAAGATAGAATGGGTAAGTTTGGAGCACTTAATAGGAGCTCAATTCGTGTTGTGTTCTTTCTTTCTGACTTTTTCATATCTATGCACCTTGTGCACGAGATGAATAATCACCCATGAGGAAGTCAGTTTGTGCTTCCTATAGAAAAACGAAGCCCTGGCTGGCGTGGCTCAGTGGACTGAGCACCTGCCTGGGTTGTGGGCCGGGTCCCCAGCTGGGGGTGTGTGAGAGGCAACGAATGGCTGTTTCTTTCAGACATTGATGTTTCCCTCCCTCTCTGTCTCCCTGCCTTCCCTGCTCTCTGAAAATAAATAAATAAAAATGGTAAAGAAAAGAAAAAGGAAGGGAATCTAGATGCAGAGATCAGTAAAGACCTGGATAACTCGTAGAAACTTTGGGATTTTGTGCACTTTGGGAGCTTGGTGACCTTTTTGGTCTGGGAGATTTCTTGTTCATTTTAATATTTAGACTAGCATCAGGAAATCCCTTTGTCTTGAAAGGTACATTTGATTTTAGGGAGCCTTAGTAGGTGTTTTATTTATTTAGCTGCTTTACTTATTTATTTTATAAGAGAAAGTTTATTTAGGGTGACCAACCTTTTGGCATCTCTGGGCCACACCGAAAGAAGAAAGGTTGTCTTGGGCCACACATTAAGTATGTTGAACATGTAATCACACACACACACACATACACACAACTCTCAGAATGTTTAAAGTAAATTTATGATTTTGTGTTGGGCGCACTCACAGCCATCCTGAGTAACCTGCGGCCCATGGGCTGCAGGCTGGACACCCCTGGTTCTTTTGCCTCTGTCACTTTTAAAGCTATAGACGCAATCGAAGGGCCCTTGGAGCTTAGAAGAGAAAGGGGAAATTCCCTAAAACAGCGATTTTCAACCTTTTTCATCTCATGGCACACATAAACCAATGACTAAAATTCCGAGGCACACGAAAAAATCTATTTTTTGCCGATCTGAAAAAAATATAGGTTTAATTTTGATTCACTCCCACCCCATGGCTATCGTGTTGGCTGTTGACATTCTTGACAATCTAAGGGAACAGAGGTCAGGGCCCGACTTGGTAGTCAGGCCCTGTGTGTGTGAAAAATCCTTGTGACGCACGCCAGTGGAAAACCGCTGCCGGAGACTGTTAGAGGTTCCCTGCAGTAGGAGCTTCCAGTATTTTTGAACAGATTCACATTAAGAAATGCATTTTTCTTCATGAACCGGCACCCACATAGCACACTCAAATGTAACAGAAACATATGGTTCATGAAATAGTATATGCGCCACATGCTCTGGTATTTTCTAGTCTGTTAAAACAAAACGTCTGGACCTTAGGATCCACTTCAGGGTCCTGATTTTGGAAACAGCTGCACCAGGCGGGCAGCATGGCGTCCCGGCGGCATTTAAATGGGGTTCCTCCCCTTACAGCTCTGTGCCTGGGTTAGTCAACCTTTGCATCTTTTTAAAAAAAAATTAATTAACCTTTCTACACCTTAAGGTCCCCCAGTATAAAATGGGCCTAAGCTGCTTCATAGGATTTTCTGGAAAGGAGAGAATGAGCACTCACGGTCTCTTTTATTATTCTGATTCTGCATTCAGAAAGCACCCCCCCGGGATGTCAACAATTGTTCAGCCTGGTACCCCAGGAACGTTAATTGTTCCACGCACTTGTACAGTAAAGTGTCCCGCTGCAAGCTCCCGCTCCCCTCACCTGTGCACCGCGGAGTGAAGCGCGACCTCTGAAGGCAGCGCCCAAGCCGCGGTCCCTCCTGAGCCCCGCCTCGTCTTCGGCAGGCCTCACATTCCTGAGGAGGCTGGTCCCTAAACCCAGTGTCCCTTCATTCCCAACAATGTCCTCTGCTGTGTCTGGGTCTTGGATCGTGCTGCTTTCTCCTTCTGAAGTGTCCTTCCCTCTTTTATTTTTGCTTAAACAACACCCACAAAGGCCTCAAGACCAAGCTCAAGAGTTACCTTCTGTGGCCACAGGCTCTCCGGGTGAATACTTTCTTCCCCTTTCTCCAAAATCCTGTCCTAACATTTAACGAAGAAAAAAAGAGATAACTACATGCAAGTATTTCACATCTCTGGAAACGGCAGTTACCCCGCTCCAAAATAACCCTCATGTGCACTTCGGCACGGATCAGGGCTCAGGTGCGCCCTCGCAGTTTGGCTCAGTTTTTTTCAGATGTACACTGAATCTCAGATGCTTGCGTGTCTCTGTTTTATTTTTAGTTTTAGGAAATGTAGTGCTGAGACGAAGCCACTCTAATGGGAGAACAATGAACATAAATTTAATTCTTTAGCAACCACACACAAAATTAAATATATGAATTACAGCTGTTGAGGAGGCTGCTTTTCTTAAGACATTCCTGGTGGACCTCTTCCAGACGCACTGTGAGCGAGAGGAGGCAGGACAATTTGTTAGGATCTGTGTGGAACAGATGGGTCAGCTCAGCTTTCTGGCAGTTGCTCTGCCATCCCAGGCTCTGCACAGCGATTGTGAAACTCTGAAGGAGCCGATGTCAGCCTCTCTCTCCGCTTTGCATCAGGAGGTTTCTTGTTGACTTAAAGAGAAAGAGGAAAGGCTGATGGTGTGGCAAGAGGCTTGGCACGGGGTTGGAGCACCTCTGTCTTAATTCCTCCATCGGAAAACTAGAGGGCAAGGGTTCTGTTGTGTGCTCCTGACCGACCCGAAGGAGGCGGCCTCTCTTACTTCAGAAAGTCGACTGTGTTTCCATCCCTGGAACCACAAGGAACACTCTAGAGTCTCAGTGGCCATCGTATCTAGGCTGAAATTCAACTCTTCCTGACCTGCTTGCCCACCCCCAAATGTTCCCTGCATATCTGAGCATCGTAGACAGAAGGGAGAAAATGCTTCTGCTCAGATTAAAACGCAAAGCTAGGTCTGGGACCTGGGTCACCGGGTAGCTTACTTTAAGCTCCACATCTTGTCCAACCCTTCCTGTACCCTCTTTCTCAGTCACCCTCTACTCATTCCCAACTCCCTGGCAATTAAAAAGCTTTGGCAACTTTACCTACTAAATTTTAACCCCTTCATTATATACCCATGGCTGCAGTTTCAGCGCTTACTGTATAGCCTGACGCGGTTTCACTGACACTGCTTCTACTCAAGCGCCCCTTAAACCAGTGTGGCACACAGTGCCACAGTGATTGCTGGAAAACGCAAACAAGGCCCTTTAGCTCGAACATCCTTCAAGAAACCATGACACTGTAGGGACAATTCTAAGCTCCCTAGTGTGGCATACGACACCTTTCGCGTTCTGGTCCTACAACGTCTGCAGGCTCACCATATGCACTTCACTTGCTCTAGGTGCTTATGGCTTCCCAGAACACCCAGCCTTTGGTCTGTGCTCTGTGATTTCCTCAGGGCAATGCCTTCTACCTGCATGCAACCGTGCCTTCTTTTTTCTAGTATGTTTTTTCAGATGTATCTTCTTACACAAAGCCTCTCCCCTCCTCCAACTACTCTTGGCCAGCAGCCTCTCCTTTGTATTTATCTAGAACATTCTTCTTATTTCTATCATGGTATTTACCTCTTCAATGAACTCCTTTGGATAGAGTGCCTGTATAGGGGGAATCCATATTTACTAAATTTAACTAAATAGATTTTAAAAATAAATTGTTTAAGGTAACATTGGTTTATACTAAATTGATTTTTAATCTTCCAATAGTGCCCATCTTTCTTCCAGCATCAGGGTCTTTGCATAATTAGTTCTGTCTAGAATAATTTTCTCCTTGAATCCTCCTCACTTCCTACATAGCATGTTATAATTTCAAATTATTTACAAAGATAATATAGCTATAAGTTAACAGCCCAGATACTGATGTCACTGTGTCTAATTTCAAAATGCAAAGTGGGATCTGGGGGCTTCTGGCCAAGATGGAGGCATATGTAGCTATGCTTTGCTTCCTCGCATGACCAAAAGAAGGATAATAGCCAACTAAAAGAAAACAACACAACCAGAACGACCAGAAAATTGAACTATATGGAAGTCCAACAACCAAGGTGTTAAAGAAGAAACATTCATCCAGACTGGTGGGGGGCGGGGATGGGAAGCCAGGGTGGTGAGGGCGTGTGACAAGGCGGAGGGGCCACACCAGGATGTCCCACATTTGTACACAGATGAGCTGGGAGGAACAACTGGGTAGCAAAACAGCGCAACCCAGGGTTTCAGTGTGGGAAAAGAAAGCCTCAAAACCTCTGGCTGTAAAAGGTCCCCGGGACTGTGGTGGCGGGAGAAACTTTCAGCCTCATAGGAGAGTTCTTTGGAGAGACCCACAGGGTCCTAGAACGTACACCAACACACTGACCTGGGAATCAGCACCTGGAAAGGTACAATCTGCTTGTGGGAAGCAAGGCGAGAGTTGAGCAAGCGGCATCGTTTCCTCTCTGACCCATCCCTCACATACAGTGCCGCAACGCAGCAAAGGGTGCTGCCCCGCCTGGGGAGTACCAAAGGCTCCACCCCTTACAACCTAACAGGTGCACTCAGACAAATAAATATGGCCCAAAAGAAAGAACAGATCAAAACTCCAGAAAAAGAACTAAACAATGAGAAGAGAGCCATCTTATCCGATGCAGAGTTCAAAACAGTGGTAATCAGATGCTCACAGAATTGATTGAGCTTGGTTGCAAAATGAAGGAAGAAATGAAGGTTATACAAAGTGAAGTAAAGGAAAATATCCAGGGAACCATCAGTGAAGGGAAGGAAACCAGGACTCAAATCAATGATTTGGAACAGAAGCCTTCAACCAGAACAGAATGAAGAAACAAGAATTCAAAAAAATGAGGAGAGGCTTAGGAACCTTTGGGACAATTTTAAACATTCCAATATCCAAATTATAGCAGTGCCAGAAGAAGAAGAGCAAGAGCAAGAAATTGAAAACTTATTTGAACAAATAATGAAGGAAAATTTCCCCAATCTGGCCAAGGAAATAGACTTCCAAAAAGTCCAGGACGCTTAGAGAGTCCCAAAGAAATTGGACCCAAGGAAGCACACACCAAGGCACATCATAATGAAATTACCTAAGATTAAAGATAAGGAGAAAATCTTAAAACAGCAATAGAAAAGGAGACAGTGACCTACAAGGGAGTTCCCATAAGACTATCAGCTGATTTCTCCAAAGAAACCGTGTAGGGGCTGGGAAGAAGTGTTCCGAGTCCTGAAAGGCAAGGCCCTGCATCCAAGGTTACTCTCTCCAGCAAAGCCGTCATTTAGGATGGAAGGGCAGATAAAGTGCTTCCCAGATAAGGTCAAGCTAAAGGAGTTCATCATCATCAAGCCCTTATTATATGAAATGTTAAAGGGACTTATCTAAGAAAAAGAAAGTCAAAACTACTAACATTGAAATGACAACGAACCCACAACTATTAACAACTGAACCTAAAAACAAAAACAAACTAAGCAAACAACTAGAACAGGAACAAGATCACAGAAATGGAGATCACATGGAGGGTTATCAGCAGGGAAGAGGAGGAGGGAATACGGGGGTGGGGGAAAGGTACAGGGAATAAGAAGCTTAATTGGTAGGCACAAAACAGACAGACAGAAGGTAAGAATAGTATAGGAAATGGAGAAGCCAAAGAATTTACATGTATGACCCATAGATGAACTAATGGGGGGGATGCAGGGTGGAGAGAGGATAAAGGGGATAAAAAAATATAGTAGCATAATCAATAAAATATACTTAAAACATGTAGAATGGGCGACCTTAAGCAATTTCCACACTCTGTGTGTCTACGCGCACATGCTTCAGTTCCTTATTTGTAAGATGGGACTAATAATCCTAAAGCATCAGTTAAGTTACATACTGTGTGCTGAACAGACTGCGGCTGGCACGCAGTTAATACCCACGGTGCACTACTTAAAAATATTTGTGTTTTTAAATTGCTGAATGTCATTTAACTGGAGACTCCAAAAAGCTAAGGACTCTGATATCTTATTTTTTAAATTGTATTAAAATATTTTTATTGATTGATTTTAGAGAGAGAGAGGAAGGAGGGCAGAGAGAGAGAGAAACGTTAATTTGTTGTTCCACTTATGGACGCATTCCTTGGCTTTCCTCGTTTGTGCCCTGACCGGGGATCAAACCCACAACCTCGGCGTATTAGGATGATGCTCTGACCAGAGGAGCCACCCAGCCAGGGCACCAATGTCTTCTTTACTCTTGTATCCCAGTGCCCAGCATGGCAAACCAGTAAGCGCAAGATGAACTCGTGTGATCCGAGTGGCTGCAGAAAGGACAATCCTTACTTTAGAGCATCAACTGAAGATAAGGAGGGAGCTGTGGCTGCCTATCAGGAGCACTATCAGTGGCTTTCTTCAATTAATAATGAACTTCCTCACCCTTCTGTTCACTTGGCTACATGACCAAGCTACTCTTTTTGGTTTTCTTTAGTTTAAATGAAAACAGTCAGGGGAAAGTTAGATGAGTGGAGTTGCTCTTGGCTTTTTATTAGAGGAAATTGTGCTCTTATTTACTTCATTCAGAACAAGGACGTTTCTGGAATAAGTCTGCTCAGGTTACGGTGACCTTGCTCTACAGAGAACAGAGAACGTCTTACGGTGACGCACTTGAGGACCAGGTGACCAGCAGCACCAAAACAACAGGGCGATCAGGGCACCTTTGTAAGCAGGTGAAACTCCAACAGGGATCCTGACATTTATTTTTAGTGAAACCTGAGCATCTGCCCTTAAAAACTATCTTTACGTGGAAAGGAAAGGACAACTTTTTACTTTTTTAAGGGACAGAAGTACTGTAAAAGAAGGAAAGTCTAAGTCAGCCTTGCCTGGTTATAGTTTTGTTGTTTTTTTTTAATCGCAAAATTTTCAATGAAAGAATAAAAAAAAAAAAAATAAGTCAGTGGGCCAAGGGAGGGAAAATTCTTATGTTAGAAAACCCAGGTTGAGGAAAGGGACAGGGCAGAAAGAGCCAAGGCAGAGAGGATCCCAGCCATAGGTTGCCTAGTCCTCATCCTCTATGAAGGCCGGCCTGGGGGACCGGCAGGAACCGCACTGCAGGTCCCGTTGCCGAAGCCAAACCAGCGGCCCCCACGCGGCTCGGTGCGCCCTGCGCCCTGCGCCCTGCGCCCTGGGAGCAGGCCAGATCCTTCACTGTCCAGCCACAGAATCCGCGCGGTTCTTCTCGGGCCAGTTCACTGTGAATTCGACATACCTGTTTCTGTCCCAAACTTGTTCCTCTGTGTCATACGTTTACTGTGTTATGCAGTCTTGGAGCTCAGAAGGCAAGGCTTCGTGCAGAGCTGCGGCACAGGCAGGTGGTCTCCGAGGAGGGGGCCAGGGAGGGGCACCACGCCCTCCTAGTAGAGGCTTAGCGCTGGCCCCAGGCTAGAGCATCAGGTGGCTTCCTTGCAGTCCCCTTGGCAAAGACCTTCACAGTCAGAGCCCCTCTTTGGGCCGACGACAGGTGGCTTTCCAGTAGCTGTTGTTTCCCCAAGGGACATAGAATCTTTTACCCTCACCCCCCAAATACCCTTTCTTGTGTATAATTTCGTGTCTAGAGTCTTTATAAGCCAGATGAAAAAAAGCGATTCTAGCCCTTTCTGACCCAATGGGAAAGTCTGGAGCTGAGGAAGGACAAAGGGACCAGGCCGGGCAGTAGAGAGGAGGGGCTCTAGCAGGTGTTTACTTACCACCTTTTGGTTCCCTTCGTTATCAGTGAGCAGCCACTCGATGTCCAGGGTGTCCTTTCCTGGAAGCCCCAGCTGATGATGACAGGGCAAAGTGACCTTCTCCTCTGCCACTCTCTTGATCTCAGTGTGAGTCCCCAAGGTTCCAACATAGCAGGAAACTGCAAGGGGGAAGCATTTCATGAGTACTGCGGACACTGGGGGCGGCGTGTGGAAAGCAGATATGACACCTGATTGTTCTTGGATGTTCCTCTGGGCTGGGGGCAAGTCCCTGAGTTGGAACCCTAGACCAGAACGGCTAGAAGTCCCAGGATCTCATGCCAGCTCCCGCATTAACTGAGTTCATTGTGTCTTCCTTAACTGCCCATCCACCCCTGAACTACACTTCTACAAGGCTGGTCTTTCCTACCTTAGAGGTTTTTATGAGTAATAAATCACTCAGCTCAGCAGCAACTATGTTTTTTTATCTTTCTCTCCCCTACTAGCAGAGGATTCCAGTAGGACAGAAACCAAAGGGGAAGGCAAGGGCTGGCATCTTCCCTGGACAGGCTCGGGTACCAGGTCTCCCAGGAAGTGCAGGAATGCTCCGGGCAACCAGCGGCTCTTGCGGGCGGCTCCCGCTTCCTTTAGGAACACAGGTTCTCTCATCCCCCGCCTCCTATCTTCCATTCTTTATAGTTTCACATCCTACGGTTTCAACCATTTCTATCAAAGCGTAATTCTGAGTTACCACATTTGGGTCCTGTCCCTCTGTGGATCCAATATCCATTTAGCCAACAGTAATTCATTTCCATTTTTGCCTTTTTTCTCCCCCGAACTTTCATCTTTTCCAGGGATGGTATCCTGTCAGCAGCTTTGGACTCCAAGCTCACTTTTCTCTCCTTCCTATTAATCTCTCTCTCAGCACCTGGCTAAGGCTCGGATAGGGTTGACTCTTAAGTCCACAGTACCGATGACTGATGAATTGCTATGATAAGACCTCACCTAGATTCCAGGTGTGATCTGTCTAGCATTCAACATGTGCTTTATCTCTGGGTCTTTATCTCCTCACACAGCAATAGAGAAGCACAGTGTGAAAAATGATCTCTTTCGAGCCATTCGCAATGCAACAATATCATACAACCTCCAAGTTAAAACAAGGGCCAGGGCTTGTGTGAAGTCCTTTCTCCTGGGACGAAGTCACTCTGCCACCTGAGAAGGGTTTTAAGCACCGAAGACCCAGGAGCATGAGCAGCAGAAGCATAGAGGCTATCTCTTATTCCCTGCCCATTTCCCAGAACTGGTTAGCAGCAAGTCGGTGAGGAGGACAGGGCCTGTATCTTGCCTGCAAGACAATGAAACGAGGAAGGAGGGGGCAGGGGACTGTGGTTCTCTCTCTGCGGCCGATGGGGTCAGAGCCTGGAAAGGTGTCACCCTAAAAGCAGCAGCAGGCGGGTTCCCAATCTCCAGGACAGAGGACAGAGCCCACAGAACTATGCTTCACCTAAGAAGGAGGCTTCAGCTGCAGGGTCTCACTGACATTCTCAGCGTGGTTTCTCTTTCTTCTGTTTAGCACTTGACTCTGCAGTGGGCGTGGTCTCCATTTCGTGAGCTCTGCCTATGGTTTGGCTCTAGATTTAGAATGAGCTTTCAGATCTATGAAGAAAGGGTTTCTCTCCAAATTTGTTCAGGAAGTGGAAAGGAGTTAGCAGCTTGCCCAATATCACAGACTAGGAAGTGCCATGGGCAGGGCCCACCTACATGTGACACTGCACAGCTCATGCTCTGACAGCACATGTGCCCTGTGTTTCATGTGGCTTCCTGGAGGCCTGGCTCTCCTATTGGCCAGAAGCTTCTGGAAATTAAGTACCGCCTACCACTGCACTCTCATAGCACCCGCCCGGTCTCTCACACTGCAGGGGCTTAATAAATATTTGCTGGATTGATTTGAATCTAAGCCATGCACTCACTTTACCCGTGAACAAACTGAGGCCCAGGGACAAAGGAGTCAGCCCAACACCCTACAGCTCATTTAGTGGTAGAAATAACCCACGTAAAACCCATCCTCCCTCAGTCCCCTAAAGCAGCTACATCGCAGCAGGAAGAGAGCAGGTGTACACTGTACTAAGCTAAGCTTGCAAGGAGGAGCTCTGACCTCGGCCCCTGATCCATTTCCACTGGGCACAACAGTGCTCCAACGAAGAACCCAGCACCATTTTGGTGCATACAGTAGGCACTCCCTGTACGTTGAATAAACAAATGCAAAAATCAGCCACAAAAGTGCTGCCTTAAGCCACTAGAGGGAATCAAAGGCTCGGGTTTGGTTGATGCCCCAAAAGGAAAGGAACACAGTGGTGGGCGGTGCGCTCTGGCAGAGCCCCGAGCTCTATTTATACCATACCCGGAATTAAGTAACGCAGTACAGGGAGGGCGCCACTGCATGAATACAAATGACGTTACCAAGATAGGGAGCCTTCCGATCAGCGCGTGCACTTCTAGTCTCCCCTGAACCTCAGCTCCCCAGCCTCAAAGAGGCCCCTGGGATCCCTGCAGGTTGCTAAGGGCCTCCTGCTCTTTTTAATGCCAGAAAACCCCTGTTCTGTTGCGCAGGCGGACAGGGTCCCGGACTCCGCACACACCAGGCCTGGCAATGCCTGCGGGGGCTCTTGCGCATGGGCCTGCTGTCCGGCACGGGGCGGGAAGGGGCAATCTCCTAAACCCCCAGCGGCCAGCCTGGGGCTCCCTGGGCTTTCAAGTACTCCCCTTCCTTAGCAAAGACCTTCGGGATCGTGAAGATTTAATTTACGAGGACCTGCAGCCTGGAGAACGGAAACGTCAGGGCGCAAAGCTAGTTCGTAGCAGAACCCCAAGTCCGGGAGTGATCCCGCTGGGAGTCTGGCGCTCCTGCCGCGTGGACGGGGTGCGGGGAGCGTGCTGGGGGGTGGTAGTGCGCACACCGTGTCCACGCGCGCTGCGGTCACGTCACGGGGACTGCGGGCGTCGGCTCCGTGGCGGCCTCTGCACGCAGCCCAGGCACTTGACTGAGGACCTGGGGGAGCTGGGAGCGTTACCCCAGTGCTTCACCCTCCAAAGGCTGAGCACAGCGCAGAGGCACCTCCGCGAAAATGCTCTCCTCTACCAGGAGAAGCGCTTTTCCCGGCTGGCTGCTGCCTCCAGCCAGCTCAGATTAATTTAAGGTTTTATTCTCTAACGGGCATTTACGTTTATCAAAGATTCTATTGAACCTTCAAGACCTTCATCAAAGAAGATGGTGGCAGAAGTAACTTTTCTTTTTTTCCCCAACACAAATACTTTTTCTATAACGGAGCCACATATCCTGAAGATGAATCCATTCAGAAGATAATGGTAAATTATTAAAAGGCAATTTCTATGACCGGTTGACTCTCTCATTCACATTAAAGCACTCATTAGTGAAGTCTTTTAAAAACCGTTCTGTACAATGAGCTAGCATTGCTTTTGTGGTCAGAGAGCTGCTTGGATGACCCTTTTAAGGAAGTTCATTGAGTTCAACTTAATGAAGCCCGCAGCCCTAGGTCCTGATGGAAACTGTTTCCATTACACGCTGAGCCCTAAGGCCGGTCAGGCCACGTGGGTCCGAGCAGACGGGCAGGAGTGAGAACACGGGCCAAATTTTCTTAGATGGCTCCCCTTAGAGCCGCTGGTGACTCATCTCGCCTTAGAAAAAGGCCAGGGGTAACTTTTAATAGAAGCCCGGACGCTGCATTGGAAATGTCTATTCCTCTCTCATCTCCCGAACGGGAAATTCTTCAGCCTCTCAAATGCACACCGAGCGCCCACAGGGCGCAGGCTGCTGGGGGGCTCACAGGTCAGTCTGCGGGTGGACTCTGCCCCGGGCATGGGGGCTCCGAGCGGCCATCGTCAGTCCAGGCTCCTGGCTGTGGCCAGCGCCCCACCTCGGGGAGGCCACAGCGCCTGGTGCACAGGTTGCGAACCGGTGGCTTCCATTTTACAGGAAAATTTCTCGTTTACCAGGCTGTGTAGACGAGTAGCAAAGTTAGAGCCGAAGTAGCTGCTGTTCGAAGTCGATGTCAGGTGCAGGAGCCGCGCCATTCGCATCATTTAAGGCGCAGCAGGGCACCCACTCACGGGGGCCCGAGGCGGGCCAGCACCTCCTTCCCCCGGGTGACCACGCTTCTCTGCAGGGCCATTCCCTTACCTGGGGGAGCGGGACGAGAACTTTCTTGTATTTTGCCTTCCATGGAATATTTGAGAAAGTCTCAGGACCATCAAAATTCTCAAATGCCAGTCAGAAAAATAAAAAGGACTTTGGAAATTTTAAAATCAACTGCCCGTATTTTACAGACCAAGGAATTGAGGCTTAAAGAGAAGTGACTCACCCAAAGGTGTTCTCATTTATAGACCAAAATAGATAACATTCTGCCTAGGCATGCATGTGGGCGTGTGTGCATGTGTCTGCATGTGTGTAGCATGTACCTCTGCAGGCTGTTTCTGGAACACTGTACACAATTCAAGATACAGCGTGGTGCAACACAAAGGGAACGTTAGATCGATGTGACTTTAAGTAGGGGCCAAACCACCTGTGAAGTCTCTGACCGCTCTAAGTCTTTTTCTCCTCTGGAAAATGAGAATGAAAATATCCATGTGACGGTTGCAAGGACGTATGTAAAACGCCTGGCATTGGCACGTGGCATACAGTACACACTCAAAAATGGTAATTATCCTTGGTAATAATTGTACATGCTGTACTTTGAAAGACAAGAAAAACCAGAAAAATATACTGAGAAGGTGAAGCAGAATTGTGGGGAGTTTGAAAAGTCATTTTACTTGATAACTGTTAATATTTAGCCATATTTGCTTTATCTCTTTCTGCATACATACATACATATATATATATATATATTTTGCTCCACCAGTTGAATGTAAGTTGCAGATAGCACAACACGTTACCTCTAAATGTTTCATGAAGCACCTCCTAAAAATAAGGCTCTTCTCCACAACCACAACCTCATTTCCACACCTAAGAAATTAATACCATTGTACAGAAGGTCGTTTCTGACCAGAGTGTTAAGGAAGACTCGGCTGTGGGACTGAGCTAGTTCTGGAAAGACAGGCAGGCTCTCTCCCTGTGCAGATGGGAGGCCGGGCACAGCGTCCTTGGCGAGGGGAGCCACGGGGCAGGGGGCCGCCTCCGTCCTCTCCCGCCGCCTCCCTCGCTGTGGACAGGAAGTTTCTCTTCTGCGTCTCCTGCCCTCGCACCCAGCTCCACGGTCCCTCCAGGCTTCTCTCTGGAGACTTTTGGAGTCTTCAGAAAAGAAAAACCACAATCACTGTGAGCTGCTGAGGAACCAAGACATTTAAATGTCTTCTCAAATTCAAATACGTATTTGGTGTTTAGCAAAGGCTAAAGCTACTGGGTGAAGCTGGAGGATTACAGGTGGAATTTCCGACACCTGGGATCAGCGTGGGGCCCTGTCCCCGCCCCCCAGGAGGGGAGCATTTGCTCCTGGCACCCCTAAAATTAGTGGTGTGGGCGTGAGGACCAAGGGGGCAGCCCGAGCTCGGGTTTTGGTCCAGGCTGGGTGGGCGGAGCACATATGGAGTCCGTCCCCACTCCTGTGGAAGGAGAGAGAAGAGAGTTGAAGTTTTTAGACTAAACACAGGCTGATTAAAAATGACCAACTGCTTTCCCTTCTCCTGTGTGAAAATCATCTCACTATGTGCTTTGTTTGTATTCACTCTATTAAAAAACTACGGAGCTCTTCACCCGTTAGGTACGTTGCAGGGAGTGTAAAGATGATAATAGTCTCACCTCCTCCCTCAAGCCATTGGAACGCTAATGATTAGAAATACTTCACACTTACTGAGCCCAGCTCATTCAAAGGCCCCATGGGCTCACAGGGAGCTAATGTTATCATCACTTCTGCTTAAGAGAAGAGGGAACTGGGACCCCCCCCGCCCCCCGTCCCCCGCAGCTGAGGTCACACAGCTGGAGGGCGGCACCTTGGGTACACGAGCTCACCTGGAATTTCTATTCTATTCTCTCTCCCACACCAAAGGTCTTGTCTCTGAAACAGGCTGGTTGGAAACACAGAGCTCACACTGATTAAATGTGGACAGCACAGAGCTGGGTGGCAGAGCTGATCTGATTGGACACACCTGGGACCTTGCTAGCTGGAGCCCTGACCCAAAAGCAAGATGGAACTTATGGGGGCAGATAGTCAAAGCTACAGCTATACCTAAGTACAGGCTGGGAGAGACGCGGAAGGTGCGGGGGACAGGAGGTACAGTGACGGGTAGTGTGATGTGGCGTCTGAAGATGCCCATGCAGTCCAAGCTGCACTAAAAGGGATTTGATGTCCCAGGGGAGTGACAACTCCACGGTGATTTCTACTAGCAAAGCAGGCCCTTCCAGAGTGTCTGTGTTCAGTTCTAGATGGCGCACACCGAGGAGGACAGCAACATAGAAGGCGACATCCAGAGGGTTGTGACCAGGAGATGAGGGGGTCGAAAGACGTGTCATATGAGGAGTAGTTGACACAATTGTGGGTGAAAAGTCAGGAGGCTGAAAGACTGAGGGGCAGCATGTTAGTTACCTTCCAACATTCAAAAAGCTCCCGAACCAGCAAGGGCTCACTGGGTGCTGTTCCGGGGGCGGAGTCAGGTCCGGAGGGCATAACAGCTTCAACCAGGGAATCACAGGCTGGGAGACCTCCTTCCAGCTCTGAAGTGGTCTGATTCCCTAACACAGGACTGATTCCACTTGGGCTTAATGTGCTGATAGACTGATGGGAGAACGAGCTGTATCATGTAGTAAATTTTTCATTATTGGAGTCGTTCAAGTGGGAATTGTCAAGAACTGTGAAAGGGATCCCTATACATGGTTGCTAAACTCGGTATTTAATGTCCCTCCTAACTATAGAGTTCTATGAAATGGTTATCGAGTGCTTAGGATGTTCAAGGTACCGTCCTAGTGGAAGGGGTGACAGTCCAAGACGCACGTGCGTACTGCTGCCCGTCCGTGTAGTTGTCCCTGTCAGTCAGCTTTTACGCAATTCATACAAATAGTCTAGTTCTGTCCCACTGTCAACATTACTTCTAACCATTGCTGACAGTTTGGAAGAACTGAAAGGAACTGGCCATACAACCATAGAATTTTTCCCTCTCTGTGAATGTTTTAATCCACAAGGGGGCAGAATTTATTTAAAGAGGATTCTGCACCTCTGACCTTTAATACAGTTCTTACATTATTAATAAAAAGGATTATAATTGACAAAGAATTATAAACTACCTTGGATTTACGCTTAAGAAGCATTTTGTTGCCATTTGTGGTTAAATGCTAAATTTTAAATGCTCTGCATTTAATTTTAAAGTGCTGTGGAAAAAACGTACATCTTAGAAAATATGGTCAGAAATTCGAAAAGGAACTTTATCAAAGAAATAGAAATATACGCACTTGTAACAACATCACATCACTCTTTTGACTTTTTCCAACTGAATTAGATGCTTACTTGGTCTAAAACCAAGAAGACCCCCTATTTTAATTGCAGAACTTATTGTGAAACAAATCAATTACTCTGGTACTGTGAAATATTGTCTGCAGAGAGTCAGTAAGAAAAGGCGAAGAGGGAAGGAATAAAATATGCCCCAGATGGCTGAAGGGTGTCCAACCTGCGGCCCGCGGGCCACATTCAGCACAGGGTGGATATGAATGCGGCCCAACACCAAATCATAAATTTACTTAAAACATTAGGAGATTGTTTCATGATTATGTTTCACACTGTATTTAACGTGTGGCCCAAGACAACTCTTCTTTCGGGGTGGCCCAGAGACGCCAAAAGGCCGGACACCCCTGAGAGGCTGAGGAATCAGCAGAAGCACTCTCAAGGTCCCTTGAGTCTTGAAGTTTTGTCTTTGTTCTAGGCCAGTAACTTCCTGAATTACAAAACTCTGAATGCTCTGGTTATATGTAGTCTGGAATTTCAAGGTGGAGAAGGCATCAGGAAAGGTCATGGTCTACCTACGTAAAACTCGTCTGCTGAAATGTATGAACTTATTCATATTCCCTTATTATCACTGATAATCTGAAACACAGTAAAACTGTTTGAAGATCTTGACAGGTCTGCTAGCATCAACTCTTCCGTCGTAGTATGCCACGCGATGTTCAGGGATGCTGATTGTGACAGCATGTCCTCAGACACACATCTTGTCCTCGATGCTTCAGATTCTAGGTGCTACGAATGGGACCACTGACAAAACAGTTGGCACCAGAGTGGAGTGGCCAGGAGTATACATTTGTTCAATGAACGCAAGTGGCACTCCTGTTACCACACGGGGGGCTGCTGGGGACACAGAGACGGACGACATTGTCCTTTGTCTATGAAGAGATTACGGTAACAGAGGAGCAGAACAACGATCCAGCAAGCCCTGTTCAAGGCAGGGTCAGAAAGTGCTATGGAATCAGGAGGAGGGCAATCACCGTGGTGACCGGGGAGGGCTGCGCAGAAAAAGGTGTTTCGCCTGGGCCTTGGAGATTACGTGGCCACGCTGGCCGCGGCACACGAGGTGGGGGCCCTCCAAAGGCTGGGCCCGGCAGCCTGACTGCGTGGGAAGCCGGCAGCGAAGCTGAGCTCAGCACCTGACAGTTCTGCAGCACTGGGGCTGCTCTCAGGGAGTGATGTCTCATCCTGGGATCTCCAGAAACAGTGGTCAGGGGAGCATACGGACCTGGCCCACAGGGATCGCTCTGCCACCAGAAATACACCACATCCCTCGGCACTGTGTCCTGGGCAACGTGTTCCATGCACGCACCCACGTTCACATGCGTGGGAAGACACACACACACAGCTGTCTAGAGACCCTGACAAGCAGGCCTGAGTCAGTGCACAGAGGAGACAAGAGAGTGTGTGTCTTGATTCTGAGACTGAGAGCTGGATCCCTCATTAACCTAGTTCATTGGCATGTCTATTTATAGCCTCTATCTGCCAAGTCACTTCCTAGAGCTAAATCTTTTATTACCTTCTGCAGAGAGATTTAAACACAGGGGAGAAATTAGAAATGGACACAGGCTTACTACTGAGAGGGCAATAGTCCATTTTTAGGCATGGCAATGGAGAATTGAGACTTTGCTGACAATTAAATCCCCTGATAAATCCAAGCCTCACTTCAGCCTTTTACTTTATACTTCCACCATCACCTTCTAATCAAAGCCAATAACAAAGAGATGACTGGTCTGCACTTCATTTCTTTCTCCCCTCAGTCACCCTCTCTAGGGACAGATAGAAGGGACATTAGACAAATAAAATGATAGACAGTACAGAATTACCATCCAATGTATTTTACCGCCCCCCCCATACGGAAGTTTCTATTAATAATAGCTAACAATTTTTGAGCACTTATGTGTATTGCTCTACTTGACTTATAGTCATTTCCATTTTTAATCTCCACATTGTGAGGGAAGCACTGTTATTATCGTCATCCTCCAGGCAAAGACACTGAGATGCAGACAGATAACTTGCCCAAGATCACACAGTTACTGAGGAGCAGAGCCATAATTCTAACCCAGTCATTTTTACTCTTAACACCCATACCCCTCACATTATACTGATTTTCTCTCTATATTTAACAAAAGTTGTATTGGTCTAGGGTTATGCTAGTGTACTTGTGAGTTCCCTCAAAGCATTTAATCATCTTCCTGTTTTACTCTTTGGAAATATTGTTTTTATTGTTGACAGTATTAGAGATGTCCCCCATTCCCCACTTTTGCCCCCCACACCCAGCCCCCACTCTATTTTTTTTACTCTTGATCGTATACAGAAAAGCTGTTAAAATCCAGATAGTGGTTACTCTTGGAGGAAGGGGTAGTAAGTAGAAGGAACACGGGGAGGCTTCTAAGGGTCTAGCTATGTTCTATTTCCAGATGTGGGTGCTTATTACTCAAGTAGGTTAATTTTGTGAAATTTTTCAAGCTGTGTGATTGTGCATTTTCTGTGCATATATTGTACTAATTTATTAATTACGTATTGCTGCGTAACAAACTGTCCCAAAACTTAGCATCTCAAAAAAACTCAAACATATCTTTTTTCATGTGTACATTGTTAGCAATCTTTTTTCATTTACTTAAAAAATATTTTTTTGTTTTACAGTGTCAACACTTTTATACAATTTTCAATGACCTTTTTGGGGTGACAGTGGTTACTAAAATTATATAGGTTTCAGGGGTACAATTCTATATTACCTCATCTGTATATTGTGTTGTGTGTTTACCACCCCGAGTCAAGTCTCCTTTCATGGCCATTTACCCCGCTCTTTACCCTCTGCTCCCTCCCCCCACCCCCAACAAACATATCTCATCTCATCGTTTCTGTGGGTCACGAGTCTGGGCACAGCTTCCCGCAGCTCTGGCTGTGAGGGTCTTTTATGAGGTGAAATAAAACTGTTGGCTGCATCTGTGGTCTTAGCGGAAGGCCCCACTGAGGTGGGAAGAGCCCATTTCCAAGCTCGCACACGTGGGTGTCGGCGGGTGTCAGTCCCTCGCCCCCGGGCCTCTCCACGGGGCTGCCTGACCCCACGGGGGCTGGCTGTGCCCAGGGCAGTAATCCAAGAGGGGGCACAAGGAAGTGCTCCACACGGAAGCTCGGAGGGGACATCTCGTCACCGCTGCCTTATTCTATTTGTTATAAGCAATTAAATAATCGCAGCCCACACTCAAGGAGGGGGATGCTAGGAGGCAGGGGTCATTGGAGGTGATCGGGGAGGCTGCCTACCACACACACTTTTGAGCTAAAAATAATTATACATTAACGTCCTCTGCCTCACCACTCAAAGTGATAGCCATTGTCTTACAGAGTTAAAAATGCTTTAACAAATTCACTATTTTTTTTTTGTAATTATAACATTCCTTAGAGGTAGATCCTGACATGAACTTTTCCTGTTCCATAAAAATGTAATAATAAGCTGAATACCACACTTTGATATTTGTACAGCACTTCTCATATTTCACAATTCTTTCCCTACAAGTTTGGAGTTTCGCTATGTTGAATAAGTGGGAATTGCAGTTTAGTGTTAATTTATCTGAAAGTTATAAAAATGCTTTATAATATTTAGCATTTATTGAGTGCTTACTATATGCCAGATACTGTACATTAAGGGATATATATATATAAAATATGTATATACATATATATTTATACATAAAAATCCACATGATTATTTAATTTCATGAGGCAGGCTGTTTACCTCATTTTACAGAGCAAAACCTAAGACTCAGAGAAGCGAAGCGATTTGCTGAGGTCTCAGAGCTCACAGCTGGCAGAGCCAGGACCTCAGCTCATCCAGTCTGACTTCAGGCCTCCTAAGTGCCCTGAATGATGTGAACTAAAAATCTCCCTCTCACTCTGGTAACGCGTTTCCCTGCAATATGTCACTGGGAAATTTTTACATAAGCTGTCCCATCTTGATAGGAGGAAGAGGGGGGAATTATCTTCAAAGACTGTGGCAGGGAGAATGTGAAAAACAGTAATTCCCCTGTGGCATTTGTGTCCAGCATTAAAGAATAAGGTAGTCTTTCTTCAAAAGGCTGATGCCATTGACCTAATGTCATTTGGGTAAAGTGCTAGAATATATTCTTACTAATATGTTCATGAAAAGATGACCACATCATCATACCATTTACTTATTTATTTATTGTTTAAAATTCTCACCCAGGCAATGGAATCTGAAACCTAGGTATGTGCCATGACTGGGAATTGAACCCACAACCCTTTGGTGTAAGGGACAATGCTCCAACCCACTGAGCCACACCAGCCAGGGCTATTTATTAAAAAAAAAAATTTTTTTTTTAATTGATTTATTTCAGTGAGAGAGGAAGGGAGAGTGGGAGAAACATCAATTTGTTGTCTCACTTACTTATGTATTCACTGGTTGTTTCTTGTATGTGCACTGAACAGGGACAGAACCTGCAACTTTGACATATCAGGGTGACACTCTAACCAACTGAGTAATCTGGCCAGAGCTCATCATACCAGCCATTTAACACAGACTCTTAAAAGGGCTTAAATATAACTAGTGTATCAGAAAAGTTCTTAAGGATGTCAATAGCTTTAATATGCATCTTACATCAAGTGTGTGAGCAGAATGATAATCAGGCTTAGCTCATGCTTCATAAGAAACATCTCAGTCATCTCCTTTCCCGAGACAGCTGAGGGCAATTAGAAATCTGGACCTTGATTTGTGTGCACCTTAATGATGGTTCATAGACAAATTGGTCACCCAGACTTCAGCTTCTCCCATTGAGATGGCAGGGATTACAAAAAAAAAAAGAAAGAAAGAAAGAAAGAAAGAAAAGGTGACAAGGATAGAGCTGGTATTAAAATTTGGCTTCCTACCCATAGTGCATATCCCTGCAGGAAATGTCAGGTCTCAGCAAGGGCGGATGTGTAATGCCCAGTAATTTCCCCTAACTTTCCTTTTCTTCCTATCATTCGCCCACACCCAGTGACTCCGAGGGCTGCTCCACGCTCATTTATTCATCTACACTCATGTAATTACTCGAATGACCTAAGGATGAGTCTTTGGCTTCCCAGAGGACTGTCTTCCAGATGATCTCTGCATTTTTGCCTTGGCAGCAAACAGGCCTGGCTGACCTTCCTTTCTCTCCGCCTGCAGACCCAGAGCGCTCCGTGCCCGTGGGGGAGCAGCGCTGGAGAACAAGAGGTCGCCCAAGTGCCATATTATTTAAGACGGGAGATTCCCAAATCCAGTTAATTACCAGCACACTTAAAGGCTTTAAGGACATTTTTGAATAATGTACTCTAAAGCATATGTTAAACACTCAAACAGAACAAAATGGTAACCAGCGAAAAGTCAGCCCCTTGCCTCGGCCTCCCTGCTGCGGGTAACTGTCACCAGCTCACGTGCATTCTGTGTCTCACACTTGATTCATGGTTCACCTGGTAGGGAGTGTTAGGTGGGGCAGAATTTGGATTCAAATTTCAGAAGGCTCCATTGTCTTCTCGCTTCCAGAATTACTACTGAGAAGTCTGATGCTACTTTGAATTCCAGCCTTTTAAAAGTGACCTCTTGCCCTGGTTGGTGTGGCTCGGTCAGTTGGAGCATTGTCCCACCCCAAAAGGTTGGGGGGTTGACCCAGTCAAGGCACATGCTTAGGTTGTGGGTTTGATCCCCGGTCAGGGCAGGGAGTTGGCCAATCGATGTTTTTCTGTCACATTGATGCCTCTTTCTCTCTCAAATCAATAACCATATTTTTAAAAAATAAATAAATGCTACCTCTGTTTTCTCTCTGGACATTTTTAGGGTTTCTTTTTTCATCCATAGAGTTGTAAAATTTTACTATGATGGATTTGTGGTGTAGGTCTTTTTATTCCCCATTCATTTATTTTTTGGTCATTTAATCTGAAAACTCATTACATTTAAATGTCAGGAAATGTTATTATGCTATTGAAAAATAATTCCTCCCACTTTCTCTTCTTCCTCTTTGTACATGTATGTGTCAGATATTGAAATTCCTAGATTGATCCTATAATTTTCTTATCTTTTTTTCTCATGGTGCTTGATTGAGTTGTTTTAAAAGTTTTTTCAAAGGCTCTCTTGGGAGGCACTATATGGTAGTTGCTAAGGGATTCGAGTACATGTCGAATACATTCCTTTGTTGGCTAGTTCCACATCCTCTCTGTGCCTGTGTCATGTATAACTTGGGGGAAATGATTGTACCCAACTCATAGGCATTACATGAGAATCAAAGCATATTTTGAAGATGAAGTTAATTTTAATACATGCCTGGTACATAGTAAATTTTCAATAAACATTGCTGTTATCATTATCTCTATCTTTTGCATAACATTCTATAATTTCATCCCTTATATCTCTGAGGCTATTTAATTGTAAGATTTCTTGCATAGTCTGTTTCTATTTGTCTTTCTCCTTCTTTTCTCAAATGTCTGGTGCTGGGTAGAGAGTTACTAAGAAGCTGTTTGGAAGCTCTGGGACGGAACAGGGTTTCCTCCCAGGGATTTCTCTGTAGGCTTTGTGATGGTGGAATTCCCAGACATCAGTGGCTCTGAAGCTGTTCTGTTTCTCCAGAGGAGAACTCTTAAATCGCTCATCTGTTGAGGGGAGGTGGATGGATGGCTAATGACTCCGGGCTGGGTGGGTAAGGGGCTGGGCTTCTCTGCGGAGGATGCAGGAGGAGAAACTCAGATATCTCACTGCTCTTAAAGATTTTCTTCTGATTTCCCCATGCCTTAGCTCAACTTTTTGTTGTAACTGTGTAGCTTTTTAAGAAAAGATTTTATTTATTTTTTAGAGAGAGGGGACAGGAGGGAGAAAGAGAGGAAAAGAAACATCAGTTGGTTGCCTCTCCCATGCGCCCCCAGCAAGGGGCCTGGTCTGCAACGCAGGTATGTGCCCTGACCAGGAATCGAACTCAGCTTGTTGGGCGACTTTTCGCTTTGTGGGACATCGCCCAACCAGCTGAGCCTCACCGGCCTGGGCTGAGTCTTTTCTTGAACTGGCTTGCCCTCCGTCAGCAGTGGGGCTTGAGCCACTGTGATCTGCTAAGTCAGCGTCTCTCCATCTCTTCCCCGGTATCCAAACATTTGTCGACTTTCTCCTTCACGTTTATTTCCTCCCCATTCTTATGTCCTCCTGGATTTGCATTTGTCTATTCCTTTACTTTCACCTCATTGGAATTGGGTGAGGAAACAGAGAAAAACACCTGTGTTCAATCCACCACTTTATCTAAAACACCAGTAAGTAATTGGGAGAGAGGGGGTTGGGGCAGGTATTGTCTTCAACACATTCTTTCCTGCTCCACTTTTGAGAACTAAAAATGATATTTGTGACTTCTATCCTCCTGCTTCCACTGTTCAACAGTCATCTTTGCAGGGTGTACCCCTTGACTGTGACACTGTTTGTCTAACCCTGGGCTGCTAGGACAGCTCTTCTGGACCAGAACTGCTTGTCCCTGTCCTCAGGAAGCTCATGCTGAAGACAGGGCGTCACAATTCTGCTGCGACATCCTTTGCTCAGCAGGATAGAAGAGGAGAGAGAAGCTTCTGGTTCCCGCAGATTCCCCTCCCCGGGACCTCCTCTGAGGGAAGGGTGCCAGGAAAACGGGAGAGCAAGTCTCATGTGGAAGGAGGAGACTGTCAGTCATTTTGCTAATTTTGACCGGAGAGAAAAAGTGTGTGGGAATTTTAAAAACGTTTCCTTCCTTCCTCCCTCCCACCCTTGCTCCCTCTTTTCCTTCCTTCCTTCCTGTTCATCAGGCAGGTTGTGTCTGAGCTACTTTGGCTCTGTCTCGGAGAAAACGAATCAAGGTTTTCATGAAGGAAGGACAGAAATCCTAGGGACGAGGCCGCGGCGCCCGGTGTAAATGAAGCCCCCCTCGGCCGGCGGAGCTCGTTTCTCCACCCCCAGCGCTTTTGCTGTGTCTGCAGCTCGGACACCCTACCAGAGACTGAGGCCTTCCTAGGAAAATATTTGTATAAGTCCTCTGTTTTCTCTGTGTCTTTGAAGGCCACTGTGGTTTTTTAGTCCTGGAATCAGCTTTTCTGGGCATACCACATTGGCCTGCAGCTGCGATCTTTCTGGGGGCATGAACTCTACAGAACTTCAGCAGAAATCTGAAGGCTCTTGCTCACGGGAAACTGATGGTGAGCCCCGTGAGGAGCGGCAGGGGGCCTGCAGGTAGGTCCCCTTGACTTCTAGCTCCCTCGTCAACCAATGAACCTACAACTTGGCCGTGGGTGACGCTGCAGCGTTGCCCGAGGATTCTGCGGAAGCTGTGAGGGACGATTCACACCGGGGTCCCGGTTCCTGCCCTCGTGCAGCATTCAATGTTATAGGAAAGAAACACCAGATACTCTAAGACAGGCCCAGATTGGCACAACCTGTGAAACCACTGGAGCTCAGAGGAGATGGCAAGCGATGGATGAAGAAAACCAGTGAAGGAAATGAGACTTCCAGTCTGAAGAATCATAGCATTTCGGTAGGTAGGAGAGGCGACAGGTGGGGGGGAGGGGCTTTGTCAAGACCGAGGCAGGAACGGGTGCTCGATGTTCGAGCAGGAGTGAGCAGGTGACTCACTGTTGGGCTGCAAGAATGAGAAGGGGGGCAGAGAGGAAGGAGTGAGTCATCCGAGGTGAGATGTAGGGGAGGGAAACTTCTAGAGAAACAGCAGAGAACGGCTCTTTTCTTTGGTTATTGTTTTTAGCTTAATGATAGCCTCTGTTTTTATCTACAGTTTTCCCTGCTGAGTGCTTCACCCTTTTTTGAGATTAGTTCAGAGGTAAGTGAAGACCTGCATTTGCTCGCCTCCTCCCCAGCCCCTCCTGAACTCCCAAGTTTTTGGTGGGCTGTGCCGTCCAAGCCGGGTGACCTGAGCTAAGAATTTACTTCATCTAGCGCACAGCCGACCGGGCAGCCAAATCCCCACTCCGGGCTGTGCCTCTTACATGATCTGACAGCCATCTGCCCATGTCATTTTAGGGAATATCTGCTCCTATCACATCATTTGGTGTCCATCATTCATTCACTTAATACATGCTTAGTGAGCACCTGCAATGGGTCAGACACTGTTTGAGGTACTGGAGATACAGTAGTGAACAAAATGGATATTCTCCTTATTTTGTATCCTCAAAAAGATATGCTCCTCTCCGCAGAGAGTTATGGAATAATCACATAATCAGTGTTTTCTTGGAGTGGCATTTTACAAAATGGTAGGTAATTGAAAACAAGGCCTCTGTATTTAGAACACAAAATTCATATGCATTTTTAAGCTAAAGCAAGATTTCAAGAAACGCCCTATGGCAGGCGGCCGTGGGCTATGTTCCCAGTCCCCGGAGGTGCCCCCAGGGTGCCCACGCGCGCTCCTCTGCCCTCAGGAGAGCTTGGTGGGAGAGTTGCAGAGCACTGGCAGGCTCCCCGCTGCCTGCAGGCCTAAGAGCAACCTTCTCTGGGAGGGAGCACCCAAGGTCCTTCCCGACTCCCTGGCACTTGCCTTGCTTCCTGCACCCTCTCTCTACGGCAGGAGCGACCATTTCCTAACATACCAATTACTGACCAAACAACACCCACTAGGCCCGTGTGCTGGGGTGAGGGTTTGTCCGGCTCACAGCCTGCAAAGAGCTGCTCCTGGTCTCTGTCACCTCCCCTTCCCTGCCTGGAAAATCCTTTTCTCTCTTTCAAGGACCCATGTCAAATATGCTGCTTTGCCTGGACAGCATGGCTTTGTTTGATCTGTTTTCCCATAGTGGGTACGGACTAGTATGATTTTCATATTTTATTGCGTCTTGTATATTTCGTCATCTTTTCTCCCACGGGAAAATTGGCTTCCCTGGCTGGGAAATTTTTGTATCCACCTGTGTAAGTTATACAATATTTGTCACCACATAGGCCTTCAGTGAATGGAAGCTGAACTAATTAGTTTTTCAGAGGGACATGCAAATTTTCTGGGAAGATCATCTGCGAGCCTTAATTTATTCAACTCCTATGCATTCGTTCATTAAATATTTACCAGCTTACTACTACCAAGCCAGATTTATGAAGATAATAGCAAGGAAAACAGAACTAGTCTCTTCCCCTTGAAGCTTATATTTGTATTAAGAAGGCTCACAGTAATAAAAGAAAAATAATTATAAGCATTAAGTTATATTAAATCTGATAAATTAAATAATTAAATAAAATGTATAGGTATACTTAATGAAAAGTACAGCAAGCTATGAACACACAGTTTCACCTCTAAGTGTACCAGGAGCAGGGAAGGGGACCGCGAGGGGCAGTCTTGGGGCACCGCGCTCCAAGGGGACGTGTGACCGGCCCAGCTGCTCAAACATTGTTATGGAGGCTCCTTCCCTATGCCCAGCACTGTCACTGGCTCAACGGCAGCAAAGCCATAAAGAATTATTTTCACTCACGTTGAAAAATGGTATTTACATTTGCCAACAATCCTTCAACAGGCAGAGGGATCTGGAAAAGGAGATTCAGGGGCATTACATTCCCAGGGACCCAATTAGCCTAATACAGAGAAGCTGGGAGCTTTCCCAGGCTCAGGAGAAAGAACTGGTGTTTGGCATTGACCTGACACAGACTACGGAGACATGAGATGTTGTCATTCTGCAGATATGTGTCCCCAGTGCTGGACACTCATGACGATGGCCATACGCATCATTGACTGAGCATTGAAGGAGGACATTGGATTTAAGCATCACTTCTGGGTATGTTCTGGAAGATCATTGTTGGGTCTGTGATGAATCAGCCAGAAAATTGTCCTCTGCTTCTGGGATAGTTGAGTATTTGAGTCTTGTGAAGGGTGGTCAAGACGTTAAAAAGAAAGTTCACCTAAGTGGAAAAAATTCCCCCATTTGTCTGAAATCTATAAACATAATAAATAACTACTACTTTGAAGAATATGGCTTGATCAAAATATTCTTGGACACAAAGAAAGCTGCAGGAAGATTTCAGCCCTTGCTCCTGAAGCAATTCCTGATGACCTTCAACAAGGCATTCAAAAGCCTCACAGCTCCATTGATCTGTGTGTCTATGTCTATGCCAGTGCCTCGCTGCTTTTATCACTATAGCCTTGTAGTACAGTTTGATACCAGGTAGCGTGAAAATTCCAACTCTGTTCTTCTTTCTCATGACTGCTGTGGCTATTTGGGGTCTTTTGTGGTGTCATATAAATTTTTGAATTATTTGCTCTAGTTCTGTGAAATACACCATTGGTATTTTGATAGGAATTGCATTGAATCTATAGACTGCTTTTGGTAGTATGGACATTCTAACATTGTAAATTCTTCTCATCCCTGAGCATGGTATATGTTTCCATTTATTTGTATCTTCTTCAATTTCTTTCTTAAGTGTCTTACAATTTCCAAGTACAGGTCTTTTAAATCCTTGGTTATATTTATTCCTAAGTATTTTATTTTATTTTTTAAAAATGTATCTATTGATTTTTAGAGAGAGAAGAAGGAAGGGGGAAGGGGGGAGAAAGAGGGAGAAACAGAGAGAGAGAGAGAGAGAGAGAGAGAGACATGGATTTATTGTTCCACTTATTTATGGGTTCACAGGTTGCTTCTTACATGTGCCCTGACCGAGAATCAAACCCATAACCTTGGCATATCATCAGGACTATGCTCTCATCAGTTGAGCTCCCTGGCCAGGGCTTATTTTGTTTTTGATGCAATTGGAACTGGGATTTCTTTTTATTGTATCTTTAAAATGTTTTTTATTGACTTGAGAGACAGAGAGGAAGGTGGGGGGAGGGGGAGAGGGGGAGAGAGAGAGAGAGAAACATCAATGTGAGAAAAAAAAAAAACATCAATTGGTTACCTCCCATATGTGCCCCAACCAGGGATCAAACTGGTAACCTAGGTATCAGTAACCTAGGTATCTGACTGGGAATCAAACCCACAACCTTTCTGGTGTATGGGATGACGCTCCAACAAACTAAGTCACCCAGCCCAGGCTATCGCCTTTGTTTTAATGTTTATTTTGTCAGATACAAGTACTGATACACCAATTTCTTCCCCTTTCTATTTGCATGAAATATCTTTTTCTATCTTTTTACTTTTAGTCTGTGTGTGTCTTTCATTCTAAGGTGGGTCTCTTGTATACAGCATATATATGGCTCTTGTTTTCTTATCCATGCAGCTACCCTATGTCTTTTGATTGGAGCATTTAAGCCATTTACATTTAAAGTGATTATGGACAGGTACAAATTTGTTGCCAGTTTTTTTTTAATAACTATGTTCCTCTGGCCTCCCTCCTGCCCCCGGCCTTTCTTCTTAAAGAAGGCCCCTTATATATCAGGCCAACTCTTTCTGGCCTGAAATGTTTCTGTTGAGAAATCACCTGACAGTCCTGGGGGAGCTCCTGTGTAGAAAATTATTTCTCGCTACTTTTAAGGTTCTCTCTTTGCTTTTAATCTCTGGCATTTTAATTACGATGTGTCTTGGTGTAGACCTCTTTGGGTTCATAGTGTTTTGGATTCTCTGTGCTTTCTGCACTTGTGTGTATTTTTCCTTTACCATGTTAGGTAAGTTTTCAGTTATTGTTTCTTCAAATACATTCTCAATCCCCTGCTTTCTTTCTTCCTTTTATGGTACCCCTATGATGTGGATGTTGTTACACTTCATGTTGTCGCAAGGGTCCCTTAAATTATCCTTATTTTTTTCCTGCTGTGATTGGGTATGTTCTGCTACCTTGTCTTCCAAATAGCTGACTCGATCCTCTGCTTCATCTAACCTCCTGTTTATTCTTTCCTGTGTATTTTTCTCTTAGATATTGTATTGTTTATTTTTGCCTGATTCTTATTTATGGCTCCTATGTCCTTTTTATGCTATTTAAATTCTCATTAAATTCCTTGAGCATCCATATAACCATTTGTTTTGAACTCTGTATCTGGTAGCTTGCTTGCCTCCATTTCATTTAGTTCATTTTCTGGAGATTTCTCTTGCTCTTTCATTAGGAGTATGTTTCTTTGTTCCCCATTTTGGCTGCCTCTCTATGTTTGTTTTTGTGTTAAGTAGATCTGTGACGACTTCCAGACTTGATAGGGTGGTCATTCATGTGAGGCGTCCTGTGGGACCCAGTGGCGCAGTCTTCCTGATCCCCAGAGCTGGGTGCTTCAGGATGTCCCTTGTATGGGTTAGGTGAGCCCTCCTGCCTCCTGTTCTAGTTGTCTTTTTTCTTTAAGTTTCTTCTTTAAAAAAAATTATTAATTTTGAGAGAGAGAGAGAGAGACAGAGAGACACTGATTTGTTATTCCACTTATTTGTGCATTCATTGGTTGCTTCTTGTTTGTGTCCTGACTGGGGATCAAACCTGCAACCTGACTGGAGATCTAACCCTCAACCTTGGCACATTGTGACAAAGCTCTAACCAACTGAGATACATGGCCAGGCATGTAGTTGAGTCTTGACTGCTGTTTGTCTGCCTCAGCATGGAGTTGACCCTCAGGCTGGCTGATTTTGAAGACTGACCCTGATCATAGTGTGTAAGCTGCTATGTGCTTGCTGGTTACAGGAAGTGAAATTTGCCTCAGCAGGATCTGGTGCCGGTGAAGATCTCCCTTTAAATGTGCCTCTGCGGAGCTAATTGGATCCTGTTATGATGTCTGAACCCCGCCTCTAGGTGTGTTGTTTCTGGAGCCTTTTGGGAGGACTCTGGTGCAAGTCAGTGTTAGACACTGCCAGTGATTGGCCCTGGGCAACCAGTTTGGAGCTGTGAAGAGATCCACAGTTTGCTGCCTCTGTTGGCACGGGTGTACATTGGAAGGGCCAAGCTCTGCACCAAGGCCTGCTTCCACCAGCACTAACCCTGGGGGCAGGTCAGCATAAGGGTCAAGGCACCCCAAGATCCACCTCCGCCTGCCTTCACCTGTGAGCTGCCTGCTGGTTGAGTCACTGAAAGTCTCTGAGCCTCCCTCCCTCTGCTGGCGTCCAGGATGACTGGCTGCCCTGGCCCTTTAAGAAGATGCCTGGATTTCTAGCAGATGCCCTCCCAGATGGACAGAATCCCCACTACTGATTGTCACAGCCAGATGTTATATGGGCTCCTCTTCCTGGTTCTGGTGCTCTGGGTTTGAGGTCCTGGCATGGTGGTCCTCCACTGAGACCCCCCACACTCCTCAGGGGGGACCTTTGCAGCTGGGATATCCCTCCAGATTCTCAGCTGTTACCTGTGAAAGCAGGGCCAGCCCTTTTTGCATCTCCACCCTTCCTGCCAGTCTCCATGCGGCTTCTTCTGTAAATCCTTGGTTACGGGACTTCAGTTAAGCTAGACTTTGGTTGGTTATTGATTTATTGATTTTAGAGAGTAAAGTAGACATAGAGAGAGAGAGAACTCATTGATCTGTTTGTTGCTTCCCCTACAGGCCCCAAACTGGGATTGAGCCCGCAACCTACGTATGTGCCCTGACTGGGAATAGAACCCCCGACCTTTTGGTGTATGGGATGATGCTACAACTGGGCACCTGGCCAGGGTGATTGTGCTCTCATTTGGTTGTAATTTGGTTTGGTTCTGGGAGCAGGTAAGCGTGCTCTGCTGCCATCTTGAATCTCCCTTGAGGGAGCACCCTAGGTGAGTGAAGGCTTGTCCTTAAGTCTTAGACACTTAATTATACCTGGCACTTCAGTCACTTCCTGATTCTGCTTCCTGATATTTTTAAAAGTCAGGCCACACCCCACTGGCCATCTCTTAAAAACCATTTTAAACTGAGCATCTAAACCTACCAAAATTTCAGTTCAAAAGATCTAAGTTACGAGATTATAATATTAGGGCCTAATAGACTGTTGTTTATAATTTTTGCAAGTGTAGTTCCCAACTTTTTCTCTTAGAGAGTAACTGGAACTATTAGATTAGTCTACGCTGAAAGAAGCAGCTTAGAGAAACTAACCAACTTCACCAACATAAAACCTGTTATACTTGTCAAAATATTTGGAGTGAGTGAGTGTGTGTGTGTGTGTGTGTGTGTGTGTGTGTATCTCCAGCTACTTAAACTTAATTTTAAAGTTTTTATTTCTTAAATATTTGATTTTGTGTGGAGATTTTGAAGTTTCAGATTTCTTTTGCATGGTTTTACAACCAATATAAATAGAACAGCATTCTGGATTGCACTGTATCTTCTGAGAAACACTAGAAGCAAGCTCTCAGGCTGGTACTTTCCGTGACTTATGAAAATTTTCCTTCCTTTGCATGTCCTTTGGCAATGTTTTCTTGTTAGCCACACAGTCTTTTGTTCCTTTCGCCTTTTGGTTTATATAAAACAGACTCTGTTACGCAGTCAACACATTGAAATGCCTTGTATTTCTTTCTCTTTTCTAATTTTTAAGGAAAAAAAATTAAAAACTATTGCACAAAATTAAAAAAAAAAGAGAGAGAGAGAATGTAAGAGAGGAAAAGTCTCAGTCATATTTAAAATCCAGAGCTACTCCTTCCTGGAGAGGAGAGATGGCAGCAATTCCACACAGACTCTTCCAGGAGATAAAGAAGGAGGGGATGCTTCCCAACACATTTTGTGAGTATGACTCTGACCCTGAAACCACCCCCCCACACACACACGTACACATAAAGGAGAAATCACAGGCCAGTATCACTCATGAACATGAGGTGCGATCATCCCTTAACAAAATCAAATCGAGCAATAAATACGGAGAATTATGTCTCAGACTAAAGGGGTTTTATCCTCAGAATGTAAGGTTCGTTTAACATTAAAAAGTTAATCATTGTAATTGTTCATATTTATACAAAAGGAGAAAAACATTATCATTTCAGTAGATGAAGAAAAAGAATTTAACAAACTTAACACCCATTTAAGAGTAAAAAAAAACAATTCTGAGCAAACTAGGAAGAAAGAGAAAATTAAAAAAAAATAAAATGTATCAAAATAGAGCTACAAGTTAAAAAAGTAAAACCAATTAATTAAAAATTTAATCATCAATGATGTTCTTTTTTCAAATTGAGTCATAAAACATATAGTGGTAGGAGGATCCCTGTGGAACTACCACACTAACAGCTAATTTTACTGAGCACTTGCTAAGAGCTCTATGAACATTACGTTATTTAAACCTCACAACCACTCCATAAAATAGGTACGACCTTTATTCCCATTTTTACAGGTGAGGAAACTGAGATCTGGAGAAATCAACTAAGCTGCCTAAGGACATACAAGTAGTAAATGGCACAGCCCCTTCTGAACCCTAGATTTGTCATTTGGACTTTGCGTCTTGTTGTTCAACACTACTTCTCATTCAGCCACTCTATAAACTAGGCAATGGAGTGGTTACGCTGATGCACGTTAACGGTAAAGCTGGGACTAGCAGCCGGGCTGCGAGACTCCTGGGGCACTGTTTTCTTCCAGAAACGACGTGTTCCTTTCACATCTAACCCACCCACCCACCCACCTACTCCTTTTCAACAAAACACTCATTTTTCCTGCTTGGAAGCTTCAGGCCCCAAATACTAGAGAAATAAATCCCATGCAGAGCCAAAGATTAGTCAAAACCGCTAAGCCACACAGAGGACACTGCCCGCTCCGGGGCCAGCGCTGTCAGAGCAGGGCTCGGGGACCCTCCCTTCCTAGGAATGCGAGGGCGGGAAAGGTAAAGCATGAACAGGAAACAGAGGCAAAGAAAGTTGCGGGTGGGGGCGAGCACACTCCATGGTATTCATTTCTTGGAAATTTAAAACTCTGGGGTCTGAACAGGGGACTGCAAGGGATGTAAGAGTCCCAGAAGCGGAGGCCAAGATCAGCTCCCAGCCCCCCAGGCAACAGGGTCTCTAAGAACAACTCGAGGGGTGCTGGGAGGGTCCCGGGGTGCGGGGGCTCAGGAGCTCTGCTCTGCCCTGGCAGGGCTTGGCAAAGTTAAAAGGGAGGAAAAGTCCTTCACAGCCCGGGCAAAGTGAATTAAGAACGGTATGGGCTGGATGGCGCCCCCGCAGGTCAAGAGGGAGAACGCTCAGCGGCCTCCCTGTGTTGCACCAGCTGAAATCCCCTAAGCGTGCTCTTGCCCAGAGAAAGGGAACCCACCGTCGGGGCAGGTGGTCTCCTCCCACCGTGACCCATATCACTGCGGGGTCCTGTACCATGGAGGAAGGTGTAGAGCAAGCCTTTTGAAAACGGTTGACCAAAAAGTAGAAGTTAGAAAGTAGTTCATAAATCTAAAACTTGGTTGTGAGTTGCTTCTTAATGCCATCATGGTACTCATGTGCACATGATGCCTAAGCACAGCAGAAAATGGGCTAATACCTGTCCAATCTTTGACTTTCTTCCTCAAATGGGTTTTACGTAGAATATACTGTATGATTGATCGTCTGTGGGTATATGAGGGGGGTTAGTTCGAGGATGCCCCTCAGATGTCAAAGCCTTATATAAAATGGCAAATAACTGTCCTGCATTCTCCCATATACTTTAAATCACCTCTAGACCCCCTTCTAACACCTTTACAATGTAAATGCTATGTAAACAGTTGTTATACTGTATTGTTTAAAGAATGACAAAAAAAGTCAGGACAGACCTAACAATTTTAAGCCTAACTACTACCTTTTTCCAAATTGAGTCATAAAATGTATAGCAGTAGGAGGAACCCTGTGAAACTTCCACACCAACAGCTAATTTTATTGAGCACTTGCTAAGAGCTCTATGAACATTATCTTATTTAAACCCTATAACCACTCTGTAAAATAGGTGCAACCTTTATTCCCATTTTACAGGTGATGAAACTGAGGCTTGGAGAAATCAAATAAGCTGCCTAAGGACATACAACTAGTAAATGGCACAGCCACTTTTGAACCATAGGTCTGTCATAACAGCAGCAACATAACAAATGCAACAATTTTTTTCCCAATGTTTTCCATCAGTGGGTGCTTGAATCTGCGGATGCGGACCCGCAGATACACAGGGTCGACTCTACAACATTCCAAAACAGGATGTAGGTGATCATTTTTCCATCCCCGAAAATAGTTTGATCATTCAGTTTTAGCGCTTTGTTCTCCTCCCTCAAATATAAAAGTATAGATATCTCACTTGCCACATCTGTTCCATTAAGAAATATTTTCTGGCCCTGGCTGGTGTGGCTCAGTTGGTTGGGTGTTGTCCCACAAAGCGAAAGGTTGCTTGGTTGATTCCCAGTCAGTACACAAGCCTGGGTGGCGGGTTTGACCCTGGTTGGGGCGCATAAGAGAGGCAACCGATCGACATTTCTTTCACACTTTGATGTTTCTCTCCCTCTCTTTATCGCTCCCTTTTCCTCTTCAAAAATAAATAAATAAAATCTTTGAAAAAGAAAAGAACTATTTTCTTGTTGCCACAGTGGTTAGAACACAAATATGAAAAAGACTATTTTGAGTCTTGGAAGATATTCTTAACTTCTCCTAGTTTAATTTTGTATATTTAGGATTAGGAGCAAAACAAAACAAACGAATGGAAAATAACCATAAAACAAGTGTGAAACTTACTTCCTCCAAACTCCTAGAGTATTGGGTTTAAAAACAGCGTGGACAGCAGCCACCTCCGTGGGCCGGGGTGTACCAGGCTGGCATTCTGGTGCTGCCACGTACTCTACGGCCTTCAGTAGGGGCCTTGACTTTCCTAAGCCCAGTCTTATTATCTCTAAAATGCACAATAGTCTTCATTTCACAGGGCTATTGTAAGGCTTAGACACAGGAACGCTTGTTTTAAAGCCCATAGCACATAGTATGAACTGTATCTTAGCTGCTGCTGTAAAAGCAGAGGACAAAAGTGGAAAGAAATTAAAAATCCTATGGGAAAGCCCCGAGGAAGGAGCAGGGCCAACCCCACGTGCTGAGGCAGGGCGTCTGTAGCACAGGTAGCGCCTCTTCTGAGCATCGGGCAGACGTTATTTACAGCTTCCTCCAGGGCTGCCTCAGTCCCACGCCCACGCACAGCCGGTGAGTGGGCAGGGCCTTCATTAAGGGACTCAGAAAAGGAATGATTACTTGGGGGAAAGGTCAGGGACAAATACTGCATGACTCCAGTTCTATGGGGGACAGGGGAAGCTGTTGGAGGGTCAACGTAAACAGCAGTTAACTCACTATTTCCTGCCTGTGCTCTGAAGCTAATACTGCCCACTGAGGAAGTGCGGAGTAGCCGGGATGAACTGGAGGTGTGTTCAGGGAAAGAGGAGACCCTTATTGTGACTTCAGCATAGAATTTGGAACAGTGGAAAGCTGCAACGGTGGGAAATTGTAACTCACCCCACCATTCTTTTGACATTGTTTCTGTAACAGAGGACTCAGACTAACACGTAGCTTGGAGATGAACAGCAGGTTTGTATAAGAATCCTAGGAACTTGACTTCAAAAGACACAGTCTGCAACCTCCAGGCATCCCAGTTCCAGGAGATCTGCTGACCTTCTACCCTGGAGCCAGGATGACACGGAGCTGGGTGACAGAAGCCAGGGTGACTAACTCAGGATGACGCACACAGGCCCATCGCTCGCCTTATTGGAATGCACTGTGCTCCTCTGCACGTAGAGAACTTCGCTACCCGCTCCCTTGATCTCTTTGTTCGGTCCCCTCCCCCTCGTTATAAAAATCCCTGTCTCCACTGAGAGGTGGGGATGGGCTTTGGGACATGGGTCGCCCATCTTCCAGGGGGCCGGCACCTGAAAATGAACCACTTTCCTTTACATCGGCACCTGCATCTCAAGCATCGGCTTTCACGGCGGCAGGCGGCCGGCCCTGCGTTCGGTGACAAATGGACAGAACCTAACAATTGGAAATAAGCTGGGAAGTGGGATAGGGCCACACAGGGAAGGTGTGCGTGACGTGCTAAGGAGGTCAGTTTGTCCTTGATGCAGAGGCAATGGGGAGCCAAAGGCACTTAAAAAGTTTATTTATTCATTCATAGAATGGAAGGGAGGGAGAAAGAGAGGCACAGAAACGATACGTGAGAGGGAAACATCGATCTGTTGTCCCCCTGCGTGGGCCCCGACAAGGAAGCAAACAGCAACCCTTCATTTTGCGGGTCAACACCCGACGCACGGAGCCCCATCGGTCGGGGCCAAAGGCACTTTTAGGCAGGGGTGCCGCACGCTCAGACGTCCACTCCAGCAGGGTGACACAGGGGTCGCGAGGGGAAGGCCTGGCTTCCCGCAGGCCAGCTGCCAAAAACCCGAGCGGCACTACACAAGGTATCTGTTTTTCTTCCTGTGAGATCCTCCTTTTTCCTTACTCATCTTGAAACAACAAAATATCTGAAGGCGTCACACATCGTTGCTGACGCTCTCCAAAGTCAAGTTTTTTGATGAAAATGACAATTCCTAGAGAGTGCAGAAACTATATGCACGTATGGTGAAGGCTCATAACTGACAGCTCGTGTCCCACGAAGGAACAGGGAGAGGAGCTGGACCGCGTGTCTGTCTGTCATAGACTCTCAGAAGCACGGGCCGGGTGTCGGGCTGTTGGAAGGACGATGACTGGGTGCCCGTGGGTCTTTATGTTGAGTGTAACACTTCATGGCTGGAACCTGGGTCACTACTTTTAAGCAATACCTTCTGACGGGTAGGCCCACGGTATAACTTCAGTAAGTGGAACCTTTCTTACAGGCTGGCTAACAGCCTTCTGTTTCAGATGTGAAAAGCTGCCAACATAAACTGACAGGTTCGTCCTCATCCCACACTCGGGAGGTGAACCTCCCGTGCCCAGTCCCCTGGGCCCAGAGGCCTTCCCATGCACCTCTTCTTTTCTGGAACACCCAAATAACCATCCGCATTGAAATCTGAATTTTCCTTGCAGACCCTTTTCTGAAAGTTCACAAAGGAGGATCAGATTCTGAGGACACATTTTCCGGAGGAGGAGGGGAGAGATGAGTGAAATCGGAGGAAAGGCTGGTGGAGCTTAGGGTCCCTGAGGGGCCTGGGCCATGGCCCAAGGATAAACAGTTTCAGAGAGGCTGCACTGGGGACATGTGCTCGCTGTTTGCTTTGGCCACCGTGGGCCAAGAGGTCTCAGGGTTAGCTCTCCCCAGGGATCCCAGGCAGCTCTGAGCAGCCCGGCTCCGCGCTGTGCAGCCTGCAGCCTGTCGCCTGGGGCTGTCCCGCGATTTCCGGCATCTGATCTAAAGGGGACGGTCTACTGGCTCCGAGGGCGGCCACCCTTGTTGGCCCAGCTCCCCGAAAACAAAGAATTCGGTTGGGCGCCGAGCTGCTGGGCTTCTGCGCTGGGCGGAAGGCGCCAGGCTCCAAATGGAAACCACAAGCGCTGGAGGTTTCCGGAGCCATGACCCAGACCCCGGGGACCGGGCCTTGACCTCAGGTCTCTGTCACCTTCCTCTCCTTCCAGGGTCGCATCCACTGGGCCCCAGCCCAGCAGTTCCCCAGCGGAACCAGCAGTGGTTGGCTTTTATTTTTATGAAGGGGCATCTCCCGGCCCCCACCAACAGAAAACAACTAGAAACCCCCAGGGCCCGGGGCCTCTGCTCCAGCGCCCACAACTGGGTTTCTCTCCCTGTGGGCGAGCCCTAGGCTCCCTGGACACAATTTCTTATCTCCAGGCCAAAGTCCCCCATCCCGCCACCAGTATCTCTGGTCCAGGGAGGGACACGTCCAGACCCCAGTGGAGGTTCCTGACAACCTCCTCCCTGGGCCAAGCTCCTAGCCTGTGGGGGCGTCGCACAGGGTGGCCTTATTTCTAGCTCTCCATCCTAAATTTTTTAGCAAGCTGCCTAAGGGCAGGGTCCATGTGTCACTGTCCCCATGCGGTGAAAGGAACACTGGCCATGGAATCAGAACACAAGGACCTTAGTCCCCTACACACTGAGTGACTTCGCCTTTCTCCCTGACCCTCACTGCCCACCTATGTTGTAGAGGGTAGCACCACTAGGGAGACAGGCCCTGAGGAGCCTCCATGGTCCCTACCTCCTGGTGTTCGTGTTTTTGTGAATGAAACACCTGGCCCTTGAGTGTAGGTGGGACCTGTGACTTGCTTCTAACCAACAGAATATGGCCAAGGTGATGGGCTGTCACTCCCGTGACATAGTAATCCCTGATCATAGTAAATTACGTAGCATTCCCTCCAGCAGACAAGCTAGGAGCCCTCCTGCCGGCCTTGAAGCAGCAGGCGGTCCCACTGTGAACGGGCTATGGGGAGGGCCGCGTGACCGGGAGCTGGGGCTGGTCTCTCATCAACAGCCAGTAAAAAACAGAGACCCTCAGTCCTATAACCACAAAGATCCGAGTGCTGCCAAGGGCCACGTGAATGGGGAGGCACACTCTTCCCCAGGTGAGAGTCTGGATGAGAAACCAGCGCCGGCCAAGACTTCGACGGCAGCCTCGGGGGGCTGCGCGGAGGATGCGGCTAAGCCAGGCCTGGACTCCTGACCCACAGGGATCGTGAGGTAATCAACGTCTGTCCTTTCCAGCTGCTAGGTTTGTGGAAATTTGCCACGTAGCAATAGATAATAAATGCACACATCCATTCGGTTTGTGCGTGAAGGGCTTTGTGATCTGCAGGGCACTGAATATGCATAAGGCTTTGCTGGATCCAATATCTAGCACAGTGTCAAGTACACTGTGCTCTCAGTAGCTGTGGGTGATGATGTTCTTGGTAAAACGAGGATGACATGTGCATCAAGGTGAGCGTCGTGACAGAAAAGGATACGAAGACAAATACAATGTAGAGCCATAGACTGTGAGTTTTTCTTAAGAGCAGGGAAGTCCTTCACCTTGCGGACCTATGGGCTGGCGGCACACGGACTCAGGTCGCCAGCCGGTGGGACCCTTCTCTGGCTGCGTGGGGTCAGTCCCTGTTCCCCTGCCGGACGGTGATGGGCACCGGCCACTGCTGCTGTCCCACCCCTCAGACTTAGTCGGCTCTAGAGCTGTGCTAGCCACCAAGACACACGTGGCACTTGTGTACTTGAAATGTGGCTCATTGGAATTAAAATGCACCTTACGTATAAAATACACACTGGATTTTGAAGACTTGGTGAAATAAAAAGAGAATAAAATATGTTGTTAACTTTTTTGTATTGATCACAAACTGAAATAATATTCTGCATATTTCGTTTATATAAAATACTATTAAAATTAATTTCACCCATTCCTCTTGTGTTTTAGACATGTCTACTAGAAAATTTTAAATTACATGTGACTTTGCCCTGGATGGTGTGGGTCAGTGGATTGAGTGCCGCCGGCCTGTGAACTGAAAGGTCGCTGGTTCGATTCCCAGTCAGGGCACATGCCTGGGTTGTAGGCCAGGTCCCCAGTCGGGGGCATGCGAGAAGCAACAGATGCATGTTTCTCTCACACATAGATGTTTCCCTCCCTTATTTCTCTCTCCATTCCCTTCTCTCTAAAAATAAATAAATAAAACCTAAAAAAAATAAATTACATGTAGCCTTGCATTCTATTTCTATGTGTTTCTTAAAAAGGTTTTATTTATTTACTTTTAGAGGGAGGGGAATGGAGAGAGAAGGAGAGAAACATTAATGTGCGAGACATCAGTTGGCTGCCTCTTTCAGCGCGGGTTAGGGTCTCGGTGACGCCACCCGCCACCCGCACAAGAGGCTGCCAGTCACACCTCCCCAGGACCATATCCTCTCAGCTCTAACAGCGAGGCTCCGAACCGGTCAGCCAGGCATACACAAAGGCCTAAGGATGTCTTTTCCTGTGAAAGCCCAGACGTCCTGGGAGGAGTAATCACTTCAGCTGTTAGCTGTCATTTGTTCGAGGGGTTAAAGGGAGAGCACTGGGGTCTGCCTGAGACGGAAGGGGGTCCCCACTCCTTAATAGCTGTGTGGATTTGAACATGTTATTTGACTTCCCTGTGCCTCATTCTCATCTGTAAGTGCAGGTAAGAAGACAGTGAACGTGAGAACTAGCCTCTTAACAAACGTCTGAAGTGCACCTACAATCCATGTTGTTACCCACGGGCACAACGTTACGCAGCAGAGTAAACTCATCCTCCTGCTTCACGGAAGCTACGCCTGTGATGAGCAACTCCCACGCCCACCCCACCCGTCCCTGGCCACCACCATTCCACTCCTTGATTGTATGAATTTGACAATTTTAGAGGCTTCATATAAGTGGGACCGTGCCGTATCGGCCCCTCTGTGACTGGCTTATCCCACTTAGCACAATGTCCTCCATCCAGGTCCATCCATGCCTCAGCTTGCAGAACTTCCTTCCTTGTCAAGGCTGAATAATAGTCCATGAAAAGAAGTGCATGTGCATAATTGCATGGTCGTGAGGATTAGATTAAATTTTTCACAGAAAGAGTTTCATGCTTGGCACATGTATGCACTCAGTATATGTTGGTTTTTAATTATTTCTTTATTTCTCTTGTATAAAAAGCCTGCTGTCCGGGAGAACAGACGGGAGTCAGGCACAGCCCTGTTCTCCTGTCGCAGTGTTGGTGGGGAGTGAGATGCGTAGACAAGTAGAAGTCGTTGGCCCACCCCTTGGCTCTGGTTCTTAACACTCCGCCCTTAGCTCACGTGACAGCTTTTCTCGAGGGTGTCCTCCTTCCCGGGCCCTGTCATTGGCCCCCCCCCCCCCCGTGGGGCTGTCCCGTGAACATCAGCAGCGTGGCGCTGCCTGACATTCCGTCTACAGCTCTCTTTCGTCTCTCCCTCCGCACAACCCCCAGTCTCCCTGTCACCTCCAGACACTCTGTGCACCTAAATGCTGATAACTTAACTTCCAAACCCAGCTTTCCCACCTGGGCTTCTTCCTCTGAGACCTGCAGGCTCAGCTGAAGTCGCTCTCCTTGGGTGTCTCATGGGCACCTGAGCTCTGCAGGTTCCGAACTCAGCACTATGCCCCGCCCCGTGGTCCCTACCTCACTGAATGGCACCACCCCTACTTGCCGAACCAGAACCAGGGAGTCACGCTTGCTCCCTCTCTTCCTTTGCTATACATTCACACTGCACCCATTCTCCTCGGTCCCATAGGTCCTGCTTCGCGAACGCCTTTGACTTTGACCCGCCGCCCTCCTTGCCGCTCCGCTGTAATGCAGCCCCACAGGGTCGTCACTGAGTTACCTCCACAATGGACTCCTTGCTTTCAGTTTCATACATTCATATTCTCATTACTTACTTTCTAAAATGCTATTTCCTCCAGGTTCAGCTTCAGTGCAGCATGGTAAATGGACCCCTGGAGACCTGACTCTGTGTGGCTCAGCGACCTCATCCCTCATGATGGTACCGCTCCCACGCCGTGTTCTAGCCACAGCGATTGTTCCCTCTACCCACACGAGCCGCCACACCTCTGTCCGGGCACTCACGGCTTCCTCCCACTCGTGCTCCCCCTGACCCTTCCATCCAGCCTGTGGCCCCATGACCGACCTTCTGCCAGCCACTTGAGACCGAGGGGTCCCATCCTCCAGCACCCTTCTCTTGACTGCCCCTCCCCCGCCTCCCCGAGCGCGCTCTGCACACCTCCCACCTAGCGCTCTGTATGAGGACGCCTCCCCCACTGGACTGCCAGGGCCCGAGGATCACGGCCATCCATCGCCTTCCTTGCTGCCTCCTCGGGACCTGGTGCGATACTGCCACCGACAAGGTGCTCAGGAAACGGTCTTCAAAGAAATGAGTGGAGGTCATGTCACTTGCCTCGCAGGGAGACGGTATTGAGTTGTTCAGTACATTGAGCCTTGAGCCAGACTGTATAAATTCAAACCTCGGTTCTGCCGCTTACCTAGAGGCAAGTTACTTCACCTCTCCATGCCTCCCCATTCTCACCTACGAAATGGGGGTGATGACGGTACAACCTCACGAGTTAGTGGTGAGAATTAAATAAGGTCACGTCCATAGGGGACACAGAGTGGTACGTGGCACGTTTGAAGTGCTACACAAGTGTAGCAGTTACGGCTAGGCTTGCAGAGCTATGAACTAGCTTCCAGAGCCGGCATTTGACCCAGTGCTGCCTAACCTCAAAGCTTCTGCTGTCTCTGCTCTGCCATGATGTGAGAGGCCTGCATTAACTCTGCGTGAGTGCACGGGGGTGCCATCTGAATCGAAAGGGGAAGAGCTCCAGTGGCCTGAAGTTCCAGCAGCTTAACACTTAGCATGCGAGGATGTGTCTGCTTACGGTGAGAGAATGGGGAGAAAATTTGGCCCCATAATAGGAACATCCTAAATCTGCAAGTTCATGAGCTATGGTTTCTGGCCTCCTTTCTATTAGTCGCTACAGCCACAGACTGTTTCCTGGCTTAGCTTCGCATGCAGGCAGGGTGTTCATGACTAGGGTTGTTCCCTTGGGTGGTGGGGATTTTCAGCCCCAGACCTCAGGCCCTCAGCCCTTCTAAGAGATGAAAAGATCCTGCATTGGAGAACTCGAAGATGGAATGTCAAATTCCCTAAACTTCTGCCCTCATCCCATTAACGTTCCATCTGTACCTCCCTGACATTTAGAATGGGAAGAGAGCCAACTGGGCGCATGGCTCAGGTTCTGGTCAGTATGACAACTGAAAAAAAATTATCAAGACCTCATCCTGGCCTATGTGGCTCAGTTGGTCGGAGTGTCATCCCATAAACCGAGAAGTTGCAGGTTTGATTCCTGGTCTGGGCACCTGCCTGGGTTTCGGGTTCAGTCCCCAGTCGGGACGTGATCGAGAGACAACCAATCAATGTTTCTCTCTCACATCAATGTTTCTCTTCCTTTTTCTCCCTCCTTTCCCTCTCCCTAAAATCAGTAAGCATGTCCTCAGGTGAATAAAAGAATAAAATTAAAAAACAATCAAGACCTCTCCTTCGACCACTCAGTGCCCCTGCAGTGTTTCCCAGAATAATCTAGAGGCTGAGGTCCGGGGCATCAGCCTGATGTCTTGGCTTCAACTCGAAGCATCGGTCCCTTGTCAGAGAGCAGAGCGGGGGCCGCTTCCACCCTGTCGTGGCCGCATCCTCACACAGCATGCACTCGCTGCTGCTCAAGGCCAAGGTCCTGTTTTATTTCCTGTACAATCAAAGCATGTGCTCAAGCAAGGGGGGGGTGGGTCACATGTCAAGGGCCCTGAATTTTCCGGAAGCGATGTCCAAACGGCCACCAGAGGATGTGGCTCAGAAGGACATGCTGCAACGCATGGCTCCGAAGGGCCCGCTGAGCGCCTTCACACACTTGCCACGTGCAGGAGAATGGGCGGGGCCTCGCGGAGAAAGGAGACAGGATAAATGCAACGCCAGGCAGGAAGCCTTTGCTCTTCCCACGGACAGAATAGCTTCCTGCAGGGCAGGGCCCATCTGTCACCCGTCTTTGTAGTTTTCACAGAACCTACTTCCTGAAACAAACTGAGTTAGGAGCCCCCGGTCATGGTTGGATCCCAGGGCAATAAAAGAACACAGGTCAAGGGAGTCCAGCCCACCAGGGCTCTCAATGGATACCGTGAGAGGAGAGCAAGTCACCCACATGGCTGCATTTGGTCCTTCTTAGCTCACCACCTCCTACCTCCAGCCTTGTTCATTCAACAGGTGTTTTGGGAGCCCTGCCACGTGCCAAGCAGAGACACAGCACGGGGCCGGTAGCAGAAAGGGACAGAAAACCACACAGGAGTGCCTGGGAAAGGTCCTGGGGCACTAATGGGGTGGGGCCACGGGCAGAAAACCGCTGCTTTCTGCCCAGAAACCTACACTAGGCACGTCATTGGGGCCCCTCAGTCTGTAGAACAAAGTCCACATGTGAGAAAGGTCTGCAGGAACCTGGAGGTCAGAAACACTGACTTTTAAGATTTTTGATCTTAACAGAGATTTCTGCTAGGTTGGGTTTACCTGCTTGCAGGGGAAACGGTCTTGGGGACACCCGTGATGCCACTCCTACTTGTCCTCAAGCTCCTTGAGGTCGGCCGATCACACCCTCCCCTCCCCGGCGCTGGCGCCCCACCAGCTCACTCCGGCTCACTCACCCGTTCAACCAGAAGCTACGCTCCTGCTTCCAGCCCCCGACGGATTTTACTAGGTACTGGGAATACTAATGGGTAAAGTAGAGCCACTTTCCTGGAGGAACTTGAGTTCTAGCGGGGGAGGGAGATGTATAAATTCATAAATCTAGTGTGACATGGCGAGGGCTTGTGAGACACACTCAAGAACACGTGGCATGATGCTCCCTCTGCCGACTTAGCAGTCAGGAGGAATCTACGCGTTAGTTCATGCTGAGATCAGACGTCTGAGGACAGCCCTGTGTGTTACCCTACCCAGGGGTATTGTTGCTTATTTCACAGCATCTCTCTTTTCAGCATGTTTACTAATCAAAACCAACGCAGTGTACCTGTTTACATTTTTCCAGCTGTAGGACCACTCCCCCAACTCAGGCCTCCATCACTCCACTGCTGTCCTGCAGCTCCCTGCACCCCCGCCCCCGGGGCATCCTCCACCGCGGCCCGGTGAACGGGCCTGTCGCTCAGTTCTGATCGCAGCCCTCGCACCTGCTGCTCACGCAGTTTAAACTCTCTCCACCCCAACCTTCCCGTTCCTAGAATGGTTGTATGATGCCCCGCTCACTTCGTTACACGGTTGTGCAAAGGAAATGAGATAATATTATGAAAACTCCTAATAATTGTAAGGGGCTATACACCAACATTATTCTTGTTGTTACTTCGTGACCCAGTGGGAAAGCCTTCAGCGAGAGAACGTCTCCCGGCAGCCCGGCCCCCTACACTCTAGAGTCAGCTTGCTTTCTCAGCCCGTCTCTCCTTCTCGCGCACAGAGTGACGCTCCAGTCTCACAAGACTGGTCCTGGCAAAGCCTCTGGGCGTGCCCGCCTGGAGCCCCCTCTGACCCATTTGCCAGGCTGTTCCCTCCACTTGGAATTCCTACTCCTTCTCCCCACTCCCTCGCTCCATCCGCCCTTATGCAAATCCTTCTCTCCCTTCCCGCCGGCTCAGTGCCCACCTCTCCAGTCAAGCCTGTTCCGACCGCACTGGTTCCTGGTGATTGCCTCATCTCCTGGGCTCCTGCCCGTAGTTCACGCAGCACAGCAGCCTTATTGATGGATTCACAGGACTTCTCACATGGGTGTGATTGTCCCTCCTCTAAATGAAATACCCTTGTTAGGGGCTGACTCGTGTCCCTCAAAACCCACATGTTGAAGCCCTAACCCCAGTACATTAGACTGTGACTGCATTTGGAGACAGATCTTTACCGAGGTGATTAAGTGCAAATGGGGCCATTCAGTGGAGCCCTAATCCAGTGTGACTGATGTCCCCATGAGAAGAGGAAATCTGGACACAGATACACACAGAGGGAGAGAAGATGGTCACCTATAAGCCAAGGAGAGAGGCCTCAGAAGAAACCAACCCCGTCCCCACTGTGATCTTGGCCTTCTAGCTCTGGGAATAGGAGGAAACATTTCTGTCGCCTAAGTCACCCAGTCTGTAGTCCCTCGTTATGGTTGCCCAAGCAGGCAAACACTCTGCGTCAGGACAGCCACTTCTGATTTTTCTCTAAAGCTCAAATTAGGGAAGTGTTTGCCCAGTATCTTGTCATTTTCCCCCTTGCCCCCATATATCCCTGTGTCTTTTCACGTTGTCTGTCATCTATGTCCCGACCAGACTGTAAATTACCGAGGTGCCGGGCTATGCCTCCTACTGCACACCCACTTGGTCCGATCCGGACTGCGGGCGCAGTTGTGTACGAAAAGCCTGTAGGGGCAGCGTGTTTCAAGAGGGTCTCAGGCACTGACTGCGTGGATGGTACAGGCTGCCCTCAAAGGAAGTTCACTGAGAACATTTCGTCTTTTTTTCTCTAAAGGTTTTCTCTGTAAAATTAAAATTCTTGTCATGAAAGGCATCTGGCTGAGAGAGTCTAGAGCGATGACACTGGCCGTAACTGACAGTAAAGCCGGCGACGCGGACGGAGCGCTCCAGCGGCGGGCTGGGCTGCGGCGAGCACTGACGTCCGAGCTCGCCCCGCGTGCGCGCAGACCTGTCCTCTCTCCGGCCCAGAACAGCCTCGGGGCCTGAGCAAATAAGGGCTCCAGCTATTCGCTCTCCGAGGGGGAAGGAGGTATGACGGAAAACTTTTATCTGCCCTTTTTCTCAGAACTTCCTTTGCTCTCCTGCCAGCTTCTCTCCTGTGAGTCCTGGGGCCATGACCACGTCTCTCCCCAGAGACGTACCTCTCCTGCCGAGAATTTTGACCCAAGTGTGGCGAACACAAAATCCTTTTTTCTTAGGCCCTTTCGAGAAGCAGAGGCAGGCTGGGACGTTCAAAAGGAACTTTCCTGTGAGCTGAGTCAGGAGCGAGCACTAACATAGACAGAGCCTGCCCGCATTTACGGAGGATTTGTTTTTAAACAACTGGCCCACTGAATTTGCTCATAGGAACTATTCTTTCAACCTCTGTACTGAGGAAATTCCTCTTTAATTCTTAGGCTCTTCTTCCTCTGATTCTGTTCTCTTTCAGAGAAGCCACTGGGAGGGGACACCTGTCACATCTGTCATACACTGACCTTCTGCCAAAAGGTGGGTGGGTGGCCCACCCTGGGGTGACTATGGAGCCCTCCTACTTCTCAGCCTGTATTCTGCACAGCGAGGCAAAGTATATGCTGAATGGTACCCTGTCACCCCTCCTCCATGTAGGTCGTCTCAGGACTGATGTCCTGTTCCCCATCTTGACTATGACTTCCATTTGTCAGTGAGAATCTAGTTCCTCTTTTGACTGGACATGGGCCAGCAAACTTAAAGACACAAAACTAGTTCCCTTGCGTAATGCTCTCACTAAACAGCTCTAGAATTGTAGGCATAAGGTCTAGTGGGACAGCCCTCTGAGGATGCCACATGGGCAGTGGCTTTTCTGCGGTACTTACGGGCCCACACCTGTGGGTTGGAGGTCTTGTCCACCTGTGCTGTTCACACAACAGGGCCTTGAGATGGGGTTTACTCTGGAGTTTCAGAGGGTTAGACTGGAAAAGACCTTAGATCTTGTCATGTCAGATACCATGAGATACCACACAGTGTGTCAAATTAATAAGGTGACCATTTAGAATTAGGGAGTGATCGTTGCTTTGGAATCAAGAAGTCTAGGTTAGAGCCCTAGTTCTATCATGAACTAATCTAAACGACCTTGGGTAAATCCCTTTCATCTTTCTGGGGCTTTAAAATAATAATTATGCCCTGGCTAGTGTGGCTCAGTGGACTAAGTGCTGGCCCCCCCCTACTGAAAGGTCACCGGTTCGGTTCCTGGTCAGGGCACATGCCTGGGCTGTGGGCCAGGTCTTGGGCTGGGGGCATGTGAAAGGCAACCAATCGATGTTTCTCTCCCTCTTTTTCCCCCTTTCCTGTCTCTCTAAAATAAATAAATAAAATCTTTAAAAAAATTACTTTGCCTTCCACTGAAATGATCACAGCTTGGTATAGAAACACTGATGGTCTGTAACTGATCAGAAGTTCTGACAGGCAGTTACATATGCCTTTGATAAATATAAGGAAAAATGAAATAGGTGGTTCATGTAGTTTGGTGATCAAAGTATTTCAAAATATGGGGTCATGGGGAGAAAAACAATAGAAAGAGCCTTGGTGGTTAAACAGGTTGAGGACTATTAGACTAGACAATATAGATGTTTCTCTAACTCTGACATTCTAGAATTCTTTTATTTTTTTTTAAAAATTACTTATTTGTCTACTTTTAGAGAGAGGGGAAGGGAGGGAGAAAGAAAGGGAGAGAAACATGGATGTCAGAGAGAAACATCAATCGGCTGTGTCTCACAAATGCCCTGACCAGGAACCAAACTCGCAACCCAGATGTGTGCCCTGACCAGGAGCTGAACGCGCTACTTTTTGCTTTGCAGGATGATGCCCAACTCACTGAGTCACACCAAGAATTCTTGTCTTGTATTGTCATTGCACAAAGAAAGTATGTGAAGCCTAGGCAAGCAGTGAAGGTGGGGACGGCAAGGTGGCGGGAGACTTGGGAACGTTAGGGATGGAAAGAATATTTACTTGATGAACATTTGCAACACAGCAAGTCTGTTCTATCATTAAATACATCCATCCTATGAGGAAGGTATCGTTCCGTTGATGGAGAAAGAGGTTCAGAGAAGCTTGCTTTTTGCATAGCTTTGAAGTGGTGGAGCTAGGATTTGACTCCAGCTCCAGATACGCTGCTTTTCAAAGAGAATATTCTTTCTCTGATACCATAATCTCTTCTCACTCAGAGATGTGGCAGCCAGTCCCCCAGATGGCTTCCAGTGACTTCTGCCTCCTGGCCTCTTAGTTCCTTCCTACCCCGAATACGATCGACCTTTGTAATTAACAGGATTTTGCAGAAATGACAGTGTGTGACTTCTGAGTCTAGGTCATAAGACACATTGTGTCCTCTATCTTGCTCTCTGGGACAGCGCTCTCCTGGGGACCCCAGGCACTATGGGATGCAGATGACAAGGCAGCTCATGGAGAGGCCCACCAGGGGAGGAGCGGAGGTCTCCTGCCAGCCGCCAGGTAAGTCTGCCACCTTGGAAGCTGTTGCAGAGCAAATGTTTTGCCCCATCCCCAATTCATATGTTGAAGGCCTAACCCTACAGTCTGGCTTTATTGGGAGACAGGGCCTGTAAGGAAGTAATTGAGGTTAAATGAAGTCATAAGGGTGGGGCCCTAATCTATAGAATGTGTCCTTATAAGAAAAGATCCCTGAGCGCCCTCTCTAACTTTCCCTCTAGCTTCCCACCTCTGCCCCCCTTTTTCTCCCTGTGCCCGTGAACCAAGGAAAGGCCCTATGAGGACCCAGTGAGAAGGCAGCTGTTTGCAAGTCAGGAAAAAGAGTCCTCACAAGAAACTGAATTTGCTGTCACCTTAATCGTGGACTTCCAGCCTCCAGACCTGTGAGCAACTCAACGTCCGCTGTTTTAGCCCCCGGTCTGCGGTGTGTTACTATGGCCGCACTCACACGGAGAAGCAGATCCCTCCGCCCTGGGCAGGTCCTCGGATGACCGAAGCCCCAGCCTGACTGACAGCCCACGGCAATCCTGAGCCAGAACCACAGCAACTGTGAAGTAACAGATGTTTCGTTCCCTTATTTGTTGGGCGGCGATAGAAATGAGTGCAAGAAGCGAGGGGGAGGCGGTGGACACCGGGGCCACTCCGCGTAGCTGGAGGAAGGAAGCAGCGTTTGCGAGCCTTCGACTGTGGGACAGGGCCCAGCCACGCCGCACCCTCCAGGCACAGCCTCACAGACGGGGATGTGCTGCCCGGATGCCCAGCCCTGCTCCATCGCACAGCTGCCGTCTCCCACGTGATGCTTCCTTCCTCCCAGGAAGGCCTGCTAAGCATCCCCAGCACAGGGCGCAGGGCTCCAGGAGGGTCTCACCACGTGGACACTGTCTTTTTAGGAGTCTATCTTTTACTTGGGCAATCAACTATTTCGGTTCACATTACTACTGAATGCTGAGACCGAGGACCATGTTCATGTTTAACAATTTTAGGAACAGAAACACTAATGAATAGCTACCCCCAGGAGAATGGAGGAATCAGAGAAGCAAAATACCTGGGAACCATTTACCAGCTGGCACTGCATTCCAAAATAGAGTCCAGGGGATCCTGGAGAGTCACACAGGTGGAATATTCTGAGTGGCTTTAGGACATAAGGCCTAACCTCCTGAATGTCAGAGATAGGATATCTTAGAAATCACCCAGATGTCCTCTGTAGCTCATGAACAGAGACAAAAGAAAGGCCAGACGTTGAGTCACCTGCCCAAGCGTGACGTGAGTGACGTGTGTGCGTGTGACGGAGCAGAGACTGGCCTCTGGCCTCTGCGTCTGCAGGGCATGCTACATCGCCCTCCGGGGCTGGGAGGAGAGTATGAAGCAGTGCCCTGTTCTAATGGGGACCTTGGCCCTGACTCCACCCTGCACCACTGCTGTTCCCGTGGCCGTTTCTTCATTAAATACATCTTCCTGCTCCTTTCTCCATGGTCCCCTGCACCAAGCCCCCAGGTGTGGTCTCATGGGCTTTCTCATACAGATCACTCAACTCACCTGAGAAGCAGTGCCATGTGCTTCTTTGCTCAAATTCAGGGTCAGAAGACAGTGGAAGGGAAAGCATCCTGCAAGGCAGGATGGGGTGACTGGGGCTTTAATGTCAACCAGCTAAGTTCCACCCTGAGATCTTAGGCAAGTCGCTACTGCCTGTCAGCCTCCCAGTGCCCCTCCAATGGTAGCCGGCCACCTCGTCGGTCAGGGAAAGCACGCCCACATGATGAGTTAGCTGGCTAACCCTCAGCATCATGCCTCGATGATAGAATGAGGCAATCTTAGTAAAATGCCTCTGTCCTGGAGAAGACTATTTAAGAGAAAAAACAATAAAGGAGGATTCGGGCCCTGTGGACAACCACAGTACCAGTCTCCACTGCTTGGAATCAAATGTGGGGACTTCGGGACAGGGACACGGTGGCCTGCTGGCTCTGGTGGACCCGTTCGCCTAGCTGGGGCTCACTATCCCCCTCCTGTCAAAGGCGCTGCTTGCTATTTTCTCACACATGTTTGGCTGTTGGGTATATTAGTTTAGTTTAGCAATAAATCACAAAGCTAGTAGGCCGCTCAACTATTTGCAGCCCCTAAAATCAACGGTAGTTCAACTGTTGTCCTTGTATTGTGCTGTGTTAATCACAGGGGCTTTGAAACTAGATGGACCTGGGTTCAAAATCTGTGTCATTTCCTGGCCATTGGACTTGGGCAAGTTACTTTGTCCCTCTGAGCCCTAGGTTATTTGCACCTGCAAAGGGACTTCACAGGGTGACCCAGGAAAAAATGTCCAGTGAATATCAGTGTCCTGTGACCATTGCTATTCTCTATCTGATTCATTCGCGCCCTTTGTGTGCTAGCAGTTGTGCTGGGCACTCTAGGTCAAATAGAAAAGACAGGCATTTCCTTAAAAAGTTCATGACGCAGTTGCTATACAGGCCTGCTTAAAGCATTTGGAAAATGTAGGAAGACCAATGATTTGTCAAAGCATTAAAGAAATGAACATGCTTAAATATGTATGGATGTATGTGTGCTATTTTAAAAAGTGACTAAAGCAATGTCTGGAAACCCCAGCAAAATCCTGATCTCTCTTGGGAACTATTTAACAGCTACTTTCAGTAAGAAGACAACAGGCTATGAACCTTCCAGCATGAGCTTGTAGCAGGTCTCCTGCAGGCCAGTGTGCAGGCAGAGCTGTGTGGCCCCACCATGGCGTGAGCCTGGGCATGACAGGAAGGCGGAGTGAAAACAGAGACCCCATGGGTGAGATGGGTAAATTGTGTCCCCTTGTGTCTCCTTTGGGCCCCACACTGCAGGCAACAGACGATACCGGACAGGCAGGCATGAGCACTGTCCGTGTGTGTGACAGCTGCGGGGACAGCCCGTGCGCAGAGTCAGAAACGCTGAGAATTGGTTTTCATGTTAGCTTTCTCTGTGGCTTCAGACTTGGGATAGCTGTCTTACACTTCACGGAATGGGGGATGGTCAATCGACAGATCATAAGGGAGCGAGGTGAGTGGTGCTGCGGCGAGGAGGGGCCACACGATGCGGGGGTGCACAGCAGGGGCGGCTCCCGGGCCGAGGGGACGCCCCCATCTGCCAGGGTGTCAGGTGTTTCCCATAATTCCCTGCAAATAGTCTCAGTTGATCAATAATTGTCAGTTGATGAATAACTGCTGCTTTAAAAATTCTTTTCAATTTTTAGCCCAAAACAGAAAACAACGAGGAATTTATCCATTTTTTTTTTAAACGTCTACCATGTTTGTTTGTTGTAAGTACCTCCTGCCTAATGATGACGATCATGTTATAACAAGCTAATAAACGTTCCAAGAACCACGGAACAGACCCCGCTGAAAAGAATTTATTTCAATAATCCAACTACATTCTCATGAACCTTTTTTTCCCCTCAGAAGATCAATAAATACTGACATTTTGGGAAGGACATCCTGAGAAGCATATTTTGCCCGGTGGCTTCTCCGCAGGTTTGAATGGCTTCCTAGAGGCTGGCTCACAGAAACACCAACTGCTCGTTTCAGGAGAGAGTCAGAGAGCACAGCAAGTACACAACACAAGGACCTTGGGAACAGGGGCCTTTGAATTAGGCTGGACTATGTGAGATGGTTCGGGTTAGAGACAGATTTTTGATCTTCTTCTTTCCTAAGATGTAGAGAATGAATGGTTAGGACCTCCTTCCCAGTAAACAGCTCAGGCACAAGTACTCTAAAGATGCTGACAAAAAACTTGCCCTCCCCCTATTCAGTGATTGAAAGAGGCAAATTTAGGTTTCCTTGGCTTTCCTCTGACAGCAACAGTGGAAAGGGGCAGGAAAGGCAGCTACTTGTCTAATTGTTCGTACCGAGAACACACTTGGGGCCTGGCCTGATAGAATGTGCAAGAGAAGTAACCTAGGACTTGGCCTCTAACTGCAAGTGACTTACCTATCCGGGGAGCGAGAGCTACGATAGACACAGCAAATCATTCCATCCATTAAGTATTTATCGAGCCCTTCCCATGCACTGAGGCAGTCACACTCAGCCTGCCTGTGAGTAGCAGCGTGGCTTCTTCCCTGCAGACACAGTGTGGCTGGGCCTCACCCCGAGGCGATGGGGCTCGAAGAGCCATTTTCAGACCACTGTCAACATCTGAACATCATCTGGGAACTTGTTACAGAAAACAATTCTTGGTCCTATCCCACAGTCTCTAGGGGTGAGGCCAGCACTCTGATGGGTTGTTTGTTTTTAATCCTCACCCAAGGACATTTTTTTTTCATTGCTTTTAGAGAGAGAAAAAAGGAGAGGAAGGGAGAGAGAGAAACATCAATGCATGAGAGAGAACATCGATTGATTGCCTCCCATACATGTCCAGACTGGGGATCCTATGCGCCGGAACCAAGGATTGAACCCACAACCTAGATATGTGTGCTGACCAGGAATCAAACCTGTAACTTCTTGGTTACGAGATGATACTCCAACCACCTGGGCCACGCCAGGCAGGCCAGCACTCTATGTTTTAACAAGCCTTCCAGATGCACACATACTCAGAGTTGAGAACCACTGGATTCAATAGGCCTGGCGTGGGATATGGAGATTGGAGCTCCTGAATGGTTCCCACGTTGCAGAGATGAGAGACATCGCTGTGTGGCCGGGACTGGGAACCTCCACGCTGTGTGTAATAGGAGAGCTGTGGGGAGGCAGACAGCAGGGCCCTGGACCTGAAGGAGCTCGCAGTCTTGCGGATGGTGTGAAACTGGTGCTCACGCGCATCTCAGAGCGGAGCAGGCTTCCAAAGAACTGCAAAAGCACCTTCCAGAGGGACAGGTGGGCAACAGGGCCGGAGGCAGAGAGGCGTGGCAAGGGCAGGCAGCAACCTGCGCTCTGCTCAGCTCTGAGAAAAGCATCCATTTATTTACTTAACAAATATTCCTGAATGTCTACTCTTACAGATAATTATTGATCATTTATAGCTCACTGATTTCCAAAAAGAATTTGAGGCTTATGATGTTGAAATGCATCTAACACAGGAACATAAATAATGCAAAGAGAACAATGCCCATTAAAGGAACTGGCGGACAGGCCTTTCAGACACCTGGAATGAACTAACTGAGAGTTTGCTGGGAGCCAGGCCCTGTGAGAGGTCCTGTGGGGTTTGCTAAGAGATGAAGGAGCCTGAGCCCACAGGGAAGGAAAAAATGCACACAAGTAACCATATTTGGGCACACAGCTATGGCAGTTTCAAGCTCATTTCCAGCAGTGGAAGTGGGTGCCAGTGTCTGGGAGGAGGGAGAGAGTCTGGGTGCTGGGATTAGGGCCACAGCTGAAGCATCAGTGGAAGAAAGCACCCACAAAGTCCCCAAGGCAGGGAAACCACGGAGCTAGAGCATGGAGTAAATCAAAGGCAGTCACGAGACTTCCCACGCTGGAAAGGCTGGCGCTCAGCCTCTCAGGGTCTTGACTTCAGTTGGAGACATTTGTGCCCAGTTTGCTAGTCTGTGGAGAGTCGCCAAGGGCGCCCCAGCAGGGGAGTGACAGGAAGAAGTTATATCTTAGGAAGATGAATGTAGCAGAAGCATGGAGGATGGAGAAGAAGGGGAGACCACAGGAAGGCCCCTTAGGAGCCTGGGTCTGGACTCGGAGAAAGTCAGGAGGGCCTGAGCTGGGGTTGGCAGGAGCAAGGGGAAGGAAGGTAGCTAGAAGGGCAGCTCTGGGGTTATAACAGACCGCTCACTGTTCCGGGTGTGGTCCTCAGACCTGGGCACCAGCATCACCTGCAGTTTGTTGGAAACATGGGACCTCCGGCCCCATCCCAGGCCCTGCCCGACTCAGGGTCTGTATTTCACCAAGAGCCCCTGGAGGTCTGCAAACACAGCCAAGTCAGGACAGCGCTGACTATGGAACTTGACAACTACTGAAGGTTGGGAGGAGGGGGAGGGGATTCTAAGACATTGTCAGATGGCTTATGTATTGGACCATAAGGGGTTGGAGGTACGGTCAGAATAAGTTTGCACTGAGGCGGAGAAGACCACCTGAGAAGAGTCTTATTGACCAGGCTATGGGTTGAGGGGTCCCCAGATAGAAGGACATTTTGGGAGCCAGAGTACCTGCTTAATTTTTGTATCTTTACAACAAATCATTGTGTGGTGGAGCCACTTAAGTCACATTGTATACAAATTTTTCTCTATAAAATTGAGAAATGAGAGTATTGCCCAGATTTTATAAGGAAAAAAATCCAAAATAATCCTCCAGATGGTTGCCAACAACAATGATGGTAATAGTGATGATAATAACAACATACACCTCCATTTGTTGAGTGCTTGCTCTCTTCCAGATAAAGTACTAAATAATAATTACTTCTAGGCAAATTGACAGTAATATGCCTACCAAAACTTGCCCTTATTTGTTTAGATTTTTGCCTCCTTCGTGTCATATAATTTATCTACTTATTATCTGTCTCCTCCCATGGACTCTTGTCAAGTTTTCCCAGCACTTTTTTTTTTTAATGAGTGAAAACCAGTGGAGAGAGAGCAGCTGTCTGTGTGGTGCTCGGGACATCCTGGTGTTTGGGTGTTTACCACGCCGCACCTATGTACCTGCCTCACATAGAAAGAGACAAGTTTAGTTATCCTCCTGATCCTAGTGTTAAACTCAGTGTCAGGCATATAGTAAGTGCTCATCAAATTTGGATAAATAAATTAATTTGCAGTTTGTACTAAAAGGTTTTTAAGTTAGTAAAAGGGGCCTCCGAATCCTCAGATCTCAAACTAACCAAAGAACATTGCAGCATAATCAAGCACATTTTTATTTGGCCAAGGAAGAAAGGATGTCATGACAGAAGGGTCATGATCTCTACAAAGTTCTAGAAAAATTAACAGAAAGATGAGATTTTGATAGTGTCCTCCCACACTGCACAGGGAAGAAGCTGCTCTTATAATAAAAAACAGACACCTCTTCTAACTGGAGCCTGCGTCTCTGGTCACACCAGCCAGATGGCAGGGCACTTCTATCGTCAACTGCAGCAACATCCAGTTGTAATGTGGCTTCCCTAGGATATGTATCCCCCACGCCACCCCAGGGGAGCATTTTGAACAAGTAACTGGCCATGGTATAGCTGCTACAAGGAACCTGAGAAAGTAGAAGGAAGTTCAAATCCCAGTTCTACCATATGCTACGTCTGAAATCTTGAGCAATTTACTCAGCCTTTATGAGCCATAGTTTCATCTGTAAAATAAGGAGACTAACCCGCCAAGGTTATGAACATTCAAAAATAAAAATGTATAAAGCTCCTGACCCAGTATCTGGAACCTCGCACAGTAATGTCCCTGCTCCTTGTCTGTCTCCTGCCCCGGCCCATCCTTCCTCCACCCACCCCCAGGTAACACTCTTGTGTTAACAGGACAACATTCTTCTTCTGCCTTCTTGCATGTGCGTGCAGGTCTGTTGGGACCACGTCAAAGTACTATTTTCCTGTGGCCTCACAGCCAGCAAGCCTTCTCCCCTTAATTATCATTATTTGCAGTTTCCTGACTTGCTAGCAATTTACCCAGCTGGCATGGAGGACAGTGTTCTTTTCACCTGGCCCTGAATCTGCAGGCATAATTCCAAACCTGCTCTGAACCTTGCATCTGCTGGGCACGTAAGAGAGCCCGCGGCCCACGGAGGACCCATGTGATGTGGTGCGCTCCCAGAGCTGACGCCTGGACATCATAGTGGTGCTGAGGCAGAACTTGCCTCAGTTCAACGACCAGCCCGGACGGTGGGAGCTCAGGAGCCATCTTTCCCTTTCCCCTGCTCTGTTACAGGACTCCTATGTCCAAACTTCATAAAAGGGTCTTGAATCACATTTCAAGGGAAGATAAAATAAAAATTCAAGGGCACAGGGCCTGAATCCGCGACTTGTGCCCACTGTCCTTCAGTATCTCCTGCCCTCCAACCTCCCTTCGCCACTGGTTTGCCCTTACAGCTCAGGCCTGAAGGGGGAGTGGTTGAGCCCATGTTCTGGGAAATCCTTGGTGCTTGGTGACTGGGAGGTTTCTGGTAGTTTCCATAGCCTCCCCAAGGCCAGGTGCCTCTCCTCAGCTTCATCACTTACACTCAATCCCAGGGCTACACTGCATCTTCAGAGGGATTGACTATAAATGGTCATCGGGGGAAGAGGCCAGAATGCCAAGAGCCACAAGCCTGACAGAGCTTGTGTATCAGCCTGACAGCTTCAATAGCCCAGAGTCTACATGGAATCCCAAACAGCCCCCGTTCCTTCCTCCCCGACCACAGGCCGCCTGCCTGCCTCCTGGGCCTTGTTTAAACAAGATGAGAGCAGGCTGTGTTTGGACTTGGTGACTTTTCCCCGGTGTGGGAGAGCAGGTCAGCAAATCACTGCACAGAGTGAACGTGAGCTGTGCCCTTGCTTTTGGGTCTTCCTGGATTCCAGAAAGTGGGGATCGTAGGAATTGCATCATCTTGGGGGTCTGCTGCCCAGGGGAGATGTGCCCAAGAGGAGCGCTGATTGTAGGGGTCTGTGTGCAGTGATAACCCAGCGAGCATGACCGCGTGCCCGTCATGATTGGGTGCCTGAGGTGGTGCACTCAGCACCCAGCAGGACACGCCAGGTGGGAGGGACTCAGTAAGTGACGGCTGTTATTATCCATGATCTATAGGTCAATCTAGGAAGAGGTATTATTATCATTTTTTTTTCCTTTCTGTCCTTGTTTTTTGGCACCTGGGGAAACGGACACTCAGAGAAGTTCAATAACTTATCTGAGGTTTCATCGCTATCAAGTCAGAAAGACGGAGGTGCAGCTGGGCCCATGCCATTGCAGAGACTGCGCCACAGCCTCCTTCTGGGTCACCTCCGCCACACTCACAGGGGGTGACCTCAGATCCCCGGCCACTCCGGAGCAGCCGCCTCCTCACGCGGGGCCCGCAGGACGAGTCGCAGTTAATGGCACCTACACATCCCTTCCAGCACCTGCTGTGCGTTCAGGTTGCCTGCCTGTGCAGGGCCAGGGAGCCCCGCCCTGGTGGAGAAGCCTGCCTCCTGCTGCCCACGGGGAGATGACCGCGTCCCAGGATAGGCAGATGAAGATGGGGCCTTTCTCATCAGGCACAGGGAAGACAGACGGACAGACGACAGGGGCTGGCCGAGGGGTCAGAAAGCAGAATGCCTGTTCTCAAACTGACGGAGGCGGGCCCAGCGGCCAAACCCAGCGGGGCCTGGAGAAACCTTTTCCAAAGAATCTGAGCTGAAAATGCTGTCAGACGTTGGAAACCTGCCACCATAATTTCCTCCTGGCCCTCCTCTGATGCACGAAACGACACATGTGCTTTTTTCACAGGGCAGGCTGCACAGCGGCTGGGGTGGGCCTTCTCCAGCCAGGGCAGCGCTGCACCCCACACCCGAGGCAGGGGCCAGGGCCCTCCAGCCTCAGCCGGGCCAAACAAGGGACAGCCACCCCCACCCCCGCCCCCACCCGGCCTCGGGTTCTCCCCATGTACAGCGGGATTCAATTGGCCTCCTGTTGTGGCTTTTCTCGGAAAGCCTGTCTTCCCTTCCAGACTTGGAAACAACTGCGGTCGCTGGGCTAGTCACTTTGGAATGAGATAGGGCTGTTCTTGGGAGTCTGACAACCTGGAGAGCGGCTTTCTCCTGACACACCGATTGCTCGGCAGGGCCCCAGGGAGGGGCAGGCCGGCGGCCCTCCCCCACTCTGACCTCCTCCCAGAAAGCCCTCCTGGCGTGGACCCCGCGTGCTTCCTCTAATCCTTCCCCCTCTCCCTGACACCTACGAGGCTTCCACGCTGCTAGCGATGCTCTCTTTTACACTTCTCTGAGGTTAGCGCTGTCTCCGGTTTCTACTTTTTGGTTCCTTCTCTGTTCTGCATATTCCATTTGATCTGGAGTCCTCTAGGAACAGAAGAAGCCCCCAGGGCCCTCGCCCCCTCAGCCCGAGAGCCGCAGCACCCGGCCCGGGCTGCCCGCAGGGCCCTGCCGCCGGCAGCGAGTCCCCAAGGCTGGGGCTGTGAGAGGCGTGGAAGGGAATCCCAGGGCTTCAGAGACCCCGGCTGTGAAGGGCTACTGGCAGGAGGGGAGGGGCAGGAAGGAGGACCCTGAAAGTGAACCGCCAGGCCCTGCTGAGCCAGCGTCTTCCCAACGCAGGGCTCCGCGGGGCGCCTGGGCTCAGGAGGCCCGGGAGGAGGTGCAAGGGCGGAGAGGTTTTACTTTGGCTGCGGGGGCGGGGCGGGGGCCTCCGGGACTCCCAGGGGGTTCAGCCCTCACATATATTTATGTGAACGTAAGATGCTAATGAGTGTCTTGGAGCCAAGAGCTCTGCTGGGCTGTGGGGGCAGTTGGCCCTGCCCTTAACACAGTCTCCTTTGTCTGCAGGGCTGTAGGTTCCAATTACAGGCCTGCGTTTGGCGGCGCAGCCGACAGGGAAACATGCCCGGACCGTGGGCTCGGGAGAAAGTGAGCTTCCTGCCCCGTGTCCTCGGACAATACACTGACGCCTGGGCCTGGCTCAGGTCACCTTTCCTACCTTCCCATCTCCAAGAACGACAATGTCCAAACCCGCTTTTTACTCTGTTCTGAGGGCGTTCTCCTACCCCAATCAGTCACCTACTCCAGCCACAGCAACCTGTGGAAGTTCCTCCTTTTTGGCTAACTTAACTCTGCCTGCCTGCACAGGAAGCCTGCTTTTTCTTGCTCCTTTTAAGAATGAAGGTCAGTTCACAGCCATCTTACAACACCGTCTGCTTGGCATGAGAGCTCCCTGCTGCTTCCCCCATCCCAGCTTAGGGATCAGCTTCTTTATATTCAACCCCCGGCAGCTTTTCTGGGCCAGGGACCAGGCATACCCAGACGAATGAGTCTCAGACTTCACCCTCAGAATTTTATAATCTTATGTGGGGAGAGGTTCGGCAAGGCAGCAGGCATTCAATTATTACAACAAATTATGATATTTGCTAAAGCAGAGCTATGGGCAAAGTCTTTTTTGAAAATAGAGCCAACAGCAACACGCTCTGTTGGGACTCACGGGTACAATTTCACAGAGGGGCTCCTCTCGGAGCTTGGACTCAAAGGCAAAGTCAGTCTCTCCTAGGAAGAAAAGCAGGGAAAAGGGTGTTCTGAGCAGCAGGAAGGCCATGCAGGAAGAGCAGAAGATCGGAACGAGGCTGGCCGATGTGGGGAACAACAGATCACACGAAGGAGCTGGGCCCCATCTTCTAGTCGAGGGGCAACAGGTAGCCACAGCCCATACTAATCCAAGGGCATCGCACCTGCTGAGCTTAGACTCGGAGGCCGACCCTGGAGATGGCAAGAGCTGGGCTGGGGAGGGGGTGGGGCGGGCGGAGGAAGGGCCCTTGGGAGGCTGTTGTGCTAATTCAAGCAAAAGAGAAAGCCATTTCAGTGGCACCTGGATAGTTAAGCAATCTTTAAAGTAATGTTTAAAAGCTAAAGGTTATACATAGTTATTATACAAAACTTAGAAAACAGATTAAAATACTGAAGAAAATAACCACCTGTAAAATTTCCTTCTAGTCCTTTTTGTATGCATATGGTCTATATCAGAGATTTTTCTCTATACACAGTTCTGTAGTATTTTTATTATTTTTTATATCTTGCGTATTTGCCCAAGTCTAAAGTTCTCTGTTATCTGTTTTACTAACATTGTATTCAGTCACTGGATTCTTGAATCATAATTGTCTTACTTTGGGGCATTTAGTGTGCGCCAGTGTTTCTACTGCAGTCAACACTTTTGTCCATAGAATATTGGACATTCTATCTGAGTCTCTCTTCAGCAGAGGTTCCTGACAATGGAATTATGGGTCCAAGGTTATGAATGCTTTTAAAATTTCTGGAGCAGGCTTTTAAACAGTTCTGTAAAAACGGCCGTGCTGTGGGCACCCCGCCAACAATGCGAGAGCACGGCTGGAGGGACACTGGGAGAGCTGCTGTTCTCACCGGCGTGGTGACCCCATGCCCGGGGGCCTGGCGACTCACACCTTGCCCCCTGGGTGCAGACCAGGAGCTCCCCTCTCTTTATCATTTGCTCAAAGTCAACACCTTTCCCCAGACATCCCCAGCGTGATGATCAGTAAGAGCAGATGTGGTTCCTTGGAACCTCTTAGAAAGACCTCGTTGCTGGGACAGAACAGCAGCAGTAGGACCGTCCCAGAGCGAGGGCCACGAGCCTGTTGCTCATGCTGGGACGCTTGGTGCCGGCGTCGGTCCGTCAGAGCAGGAGCCACTGCCGGGGTCCGGGCCTGCTTTCCCGTAGGCTGGAGCCGCTGCACAGCCCAGGTTTCGGGGAGCTCCTGGCCCTGCTCTACGAGTCCTAAAGCACTTACACTAGTCGGACCAAAAGACTGCATGTATCTGTAAAGCAGTGTCACATAGATGGGCTCACGGATACATGCAGATGTGGGCTGGCACATCTGTCTGTGCGTGCCAGATGGAAGTATGTGCCTAAAAGCCACAGGGAACGGCTGCCCAGGCCTGGCTCGCTGCACGCATTTCAGTGTGTATGACCTCATCTTGGTGTGCTCAGAGAAAAGGGCCATATGACGTATGCTAGGCTGTGACTTGGGCCTAGTTTCTGAACCTCTAAGAGCCCAACCTTACTCCTCTCTCAAATGGCAGGTATTATTCTCACTTTGCAGATAAGAAAGTTTAGGCTCAGAAGTAAGTGACTTACCTGAGGTTATGTAGCAGATACAAAATGGAACTACCCAGGGATCCCCACACCCCTACCCGGTTTTTAAAATTACAGCCTTGTGGATTTATTCCTGTGATGCAAGTTGATTCAATACCAGCAAATCGATTAACGTGATACACCACATAAATAAAATGAATAAAAATTATATGATCATATCAATAAATGCAGAAAATGTATTTGACAAAATCCAGCACCCATTAATGATAAAAACTCTTAGCAAAATGTAATAGAGGGAACAAAGCTCAACACAATACAGGCCATTTGTGACAAATCCACAGGCCACATCATACTCAGTGGGGAAAAGCTAAAAGCATCTCCCTTAAGATCACAAGTGAGACAGAAATATCCACTTTTACCACCTTTATTCAACATAGTATTGGAAGTTCTACCCACAGCAATCAGACAAGAAGGAGAAATAAAAGTCCTCCAGGTTGGAAAAGAAGTAGTAAAAGTGTCATGATTTGTGGAGGGCGTGATGCTGTATATAAAAGACCTAAAGATTCAACCAAAATCTACTAGAACTGATTGATGAATTCAGTAAAGTAGCATGATAAAAAATTAATATTCAGAAATTGGTTGCAATTTTATACACCAATAACAAACTATCAGAAAGAGAAATTTTAAAAATCTCATTTACAATTGCATAAAAAAAATACCTAGAAATAAATTTAAGCAAAAAAGTAAAAGGCCTGTACTCAGAAAATTATAAGACACTGAAGAAAGAAACTGAAGAAGTTACAAATAAGTGGAAGTATATACTGTGCTCTTGAGCAGGAAGAACTAACTTTATTAAAATGTCTATACTACCCAAAACTGTCTAACCATTCAAGTCAATCCCTATCAAAACACCAATGCCATTTTTAACAGAACTAGAACAAGTAATCCAAAAATTTGTGTGTAATCACAGAAGACCCTCAATAGCCACAGCAATCTTGAGAAAAAAGAACAAAGTGGAGGTGTCACACTACCTGATATCAACCTATACTGTCAGGCCTTAGTAACTGAAACAACCTGGTACTGGCATAAAAACAGACACAAAGATCAAAGGAACAGATAGAGAGCCCAAACATAAACCCATGCCTGTATGGTCAATTAATCTATGACGATGGAGTCAAGACTATAAAACGGGGTAAAGGCAGTCTCTTCAATAAATGATGTTGGGAAAACTGGACATATCCATGCAAAAAATAAAATGAGAGCAGTTTATTACACCTTATACAAAAATAAACTCAATATGGATTAAAGAAAAATATAAGACTGAAAACCATAAAACTTCTAGAAGAAAATATGAGCAGTAAACTCTCTGACATTGTTCTTAGCAATTTTTTTCTTTCTATACCTCCTCTGGCAAGAGAAACCAAATAAAAAATAAATGGGACTACATCAAACTAAGAAGTTTGTACAGCAAAGGAAACCATCAACAAATGAAAAGACAACCTACTGAATGGGAGAACATATTCACCAATAATATATTCATTGAGGGGTTAACATCCAAAATTTATACAGAACTCATACAACTCAACACCAAAAAACAAACAATCCAATCAGAAAATGGGCAGAGGACCTGAATAGACCCTTCTCCAAAGAGGACACACAGATGGCCCATAGACATATGAAAAGATGCTCAACTTCACTAGTCATCAGAGAAATGGAAATTAAAACCACAATGAGGTATCACCTCACACCTGCCACAATGGCCATCATCACTAAATCAGAAATCAGCAAGTGGTGACAAGGATGTGGAGAAAAGGGAACCCTCATTTATTTTTTTGGTAGGATTGCAAACTGCTGCAGCCATTATGGGAAACAGTGTGGAGATTCCTAAAAAATTAAAACTAGAACTATCTTCTGACCCAGCAATTCCACTTCTAGGTATATATCCAAGGAAATCCAAAGTATGAATTAAAAAATATATATCTGCATCCTTTTGTTAATTGCAGTATTGCTTACAACAGCCAAGATACAGAAGAAACCGAAGGGCCCATCATTAGACACATATACGAAGAAGAGGTGGTACATATATACAATGGAATGGGACTCAGCATGAAGAAAAAATGAAATCTAACCATTGGCAACAACATGGGTAGACCTAGAGGGTATTATGCTAAGTGAAATACTTAGCATAAGGCAGAGAATAAAATACCATGTGATTTCACTTATATGTGGAGTCTAAAGAACAAAATAAACTAATCAACAGAACAGAGACAGACTCATAGATGCAGAGAACAAACTGATGGCTGCCAGATGGAAGGGCGGACGGAGCACAGGGTGAGAGAGGTGAAGGGACTGAGAAGCACAAATTGGCAGTTACAAAACAGTCAAGAGGATGTAAAGAACAGCATAGGGAATATAGTTAATAATATTGCAATAACTGTGTATGGTGCCAGGTAGGTCCTAAAATTATTGGGGGGGGGATCACTTTGTAAATTATATCATTGTCTAACCACTATGTTGTACACCTGAAACTAACATAAAATAATAGTGAATGTCAACTGTAACTGAAAAATAAAATTATACCCCATGAGTAGAGACTTTTGATCCTTGTCCTTCAGAGCAAACTCTTCTCACGCTTACTTAACTGCTCTTTCTACTACAGTATGCTTCCTTGTATTTTCCTCCAAATCTAGTTATTTGGGAATAGGAAGTAGTTTGAAAATTTTCATACGATGCATAATATGTGTCCTCCTGACCTATTCAGGGGAGCACGGGGGTGAAGAGGGAGGGATGACAGAAGCCAAGAACAGTTGGACCTAAGTCACATTCTAGCCTGAACCCGACTCCTTTTCCATCCAGATGTTAAGGCACCGTCTCCTGAAATGTCATACTTCACAACAGGCCTGACATCGGATCTTCTGGAGCTGATCTGTCAAGCACTGAAAAAATAAGTAACAGAGCATCCCTCCTGCTTCCTCCTTTGGCACGTCTGGTTTCCGGGGAGACCACAAGGGATGAGCTCCCCAGCCTGCCCACATTCTGAAAAAGGCCCTTCTGTCCCAGGGGCAACGCCCTAAGGTCCTTTCTGTTCTCTTTGTAGTTCAGGCCCCCATAAATTTTCTTTAATTTAGAAATTAGAAAACTCTTAGTTTTTTTTAGAAAACATGATTGTTTAAGACATTTAACTCAGACCCTGTTACTCAATCCAGCACTCTTCCCCTTGGCTTAAGCTATCTGGTTTGTGTTCATCATGAAACATGATAGTGTAATGTTAAGCTTTTCAAAGAACAAGCAGGGATTGGAGGAAAAGCAGTAGTTTTCGTTTCATCTTTCACGGCCCAGCACTGTAGCTGGACGGGCTTCAGCTTTGGCTGGATGGTGATTTACTTGGGCCACTGCATTTTCAGATAAAGGCTGCATGCTTGTGAGTCTCAGCTGCAACTGGAAACAACTCAGTGGGTCCCAAATACCAAAGAAAACTTCAGAGGAGGAGGCGCATCATCGGGATCCTTCCGACAGACTTCACTCCAGGTCGAAGGATCGCATGCAGGTCTCCACAGCAGGTGGAGACGCTAAGGTTCATAGCAGCTTTGCCTCTTAGGGCCGTGAGATATCCTATTTTGCTGTGTAGAATGAGCTCCTGTGCATACTGAACACAGGCATTTTTGGCCCAAACTTTCAGGAAAAAAATCTTTCATTTTAATTTTTTAATTTATATTTAGAAATAACACTGATTATCATAATCCATGGTATTATTTTGCATATGGATATCATTATTGCTCTCTAAAGTTACACTTTTAATGCGTAAGCATAAATAAAAGAATTAAAAACACTTATATAGATACAGAATTAGTACCACCCATGTATCACAGGCATCCTTATTTTTCCCTCAAAAATTTGGGCACAAAAAGTGGGCATTATACCAAGGAAACTATGGTACTTTTGGACTTGTGACATTTAAAAATGTCTTGATTGTGGTGATGGTTTCACGGGTGTATACATATGCCAACACTTAACAAATGGTAGACTTTACGTATGTGCAGTTCATTGTTCTGTCCATTATATCTCAGTAAAGCTTTTATTTTAAGTTCTTAGAATTGGTGCCAAATAAACTCCTCCATAACAATGCCCTCGTGACTGCAGGCCCCTGGGGGCCCCGTGCAGCCTCAGCGATTCCGTGGGGGCGCCAAGCTTCCGACACAGAAAGATCGTTAAAATGGGAGGGCACCCAAGTTTGCATCATGTCCCGCTTGGGCTCCCGCTGCACTCGTTCCATCCCTTCACCCCCGAGTTTTTCTCATTTTCACAGTCTCAGAGACCCAGGCTCAAACTCTCGCTTTCTGTCACTTACTAATTGAGTGACATTAGACGTATTACTTCTCTGAGTGTCAGAATTTTGCTCGCGTACAAAATGGAAATATCTTAGGGTTCTCGAGATTAATTCAGTCTGTCTATCGGGTGCCTAGCGCACAACAGGACTTCAATTAATGACGGTCAGCCCAATCGTTATGGTAAGTGGGGAGAAGGATTTAAGGAAATAGGAGTGTTAAGTCTTTAAAAGAAAAGAGCAGGATGGGAGACCATCCTGAAAGGCCTTCCTATGTCTGTTCACAGGGCTTTGGGTAGAAGGAGGGTGTGTGACTCTGATGGAGGAGAAGGGACATTGTCTCTGAAGCTCACTGGCCTCTGTCATAGGGCAAATCCCCGAAACCCTCCCCGTGAGCCTCAGTGTCTGTATTTGTACAATGGGGTTCGGTTCCATGTACGGCAGGATGCGGTTGTATATATTACATGAGGTGACATGTACGTATATGAAAATGTCCAGCACAGTGCCTGTCACAGAAGAATGTTTTTAAAACATCACTTTATCAATTGGAGGGCCTTTTTTACTTGTATGGTGATTATGACATTTACTAATCTCTGTCACCCAAGTTGGTAGCAGTTCCTGGGAAGGGTGTTCCCAGCTCAGAGTGGACAGTCCTTCTAGCAGTAGGAGCTGTTATAGAGGGCAAGGGCCCTTTGCAAGTACTGAGATTCCTGTGGTTGCTCAAATGGTCTTCTTGCAGCAGGGGGTTTATGCTGAGAGGAAGGTGAAAGAGAGAGATGTGGAAGTTTCCAACAAGTCTACATTTAATCTTCTGTGTCAGGAAGAAAGAAACTGGAAAGGGTGGGCACTCCCTTGGAGGTAATTAATTCCTTTTCTCATGCTGTTTTTAAGATTCTCTTTATCTTTCATCTTTGGCATTTTAATTACGATGTTTCTTAGGGTGGGCCTCTTTGGATCCATCTTGTTTGGGATCCTCTGTGCTTCCTGGACTTGAACGTCTATATCCTTCACCAGGTTAAAGAAGTTTTCCATTATTATTTTTTCAAATAGGTTTTCAATTTCTTGCTCTCTCTCTTCTTCTTCTGGCACCCCCATGATGTGAATGTTGGTATATTTGAAGTTGTCCCAGAGGCTCCTTAAACTATTCTTGTTTTTCTTCTTCTTTTTTTCTTTTTGCTGCTCTGATTAGATGTTGTGTGCTTCTTTATCTCCCAAATCACTGATCTGATGCTCTGCTTCATCTCCTCTACTACTGATTACCTGTAATAAAGTATTCTTCATTTCTGTCTGGTTCTTTTTTATCTTTTCTCTTTGTTGAAGTTCTAAGTTCATCTGCTCTTCTCCAAAGTTCTTTAAGCATCCTTATAACCAGTGTTTTGAACTCTGCATCTTGTAGATTGCTTGTCTCCATCTTGTTTGTTTGTTTGTCTGAAGTTTTGTTTTATTCTTTCATTTGGGCCATGTTTCTTTGCTCCTCATTTTGGTAGCCTCCCTGTGTTTGTTTCTTTATATCAGGCAGACCCACTACTTCTCCCAGTCATGTTAGAGTGGCCTTATGTAGTAGGTGTTCTGTAGGCCCCAGTGGTGCGGCCTCCCCAGTCACCTGTGCTGGGTGCTCCAGGTAAGAGTATGTACCTGTGTGGACTGTGTGCACTGTCCTATTGTCATTGAGCCTTGATTGCTGTAGGCAGATGAATGGAAGGGGCTTACCTCAGGATGACTGGCTGTTTAGGCCTGGCCTTGACCACCACAGAGGAGCTGCTGTGCAGGGGCTGACCCCAGCAGCAGAACTTGCTTCAGTGGGGCTCTTGGGCCTGCTGAGTCTGCCCCTTGAGTGTACCTCTCATAGGGGTGGTTAAATGGTACTTCAGCATGGTTTAAAGCTGGCTCTGGGGCTTACAGGAGGCGCAGGCCAAGGTCAGCTGCCACCTGTGTTCTTCCCAGAGCCACTCAGCGTGAGCTACAGTGCCATCTCCAGATGGCTGCTACTTGTGCTGGGCTTGGAGGTGCCCAGGCGAAGCCAAACTGCAAACCACAGACACTGCTGCTAGTGCCAGGCCTGGGGCCACTTAGCAAGAGGTACAGGTCATGCCGAGGCCAGAATCTGCTTGCTTGAGAGATTTTAGGAAAATCTTAAGCATGAGCCAAGACAGGCCATTTGCATGGAAAAGGCACTGGAAATGGTGTAGCTGGACCCCAAGTTGGTTTGGGCAAGGTCTCGGGGAGTCACCATGGTTGGGGGAACAGAGCCAGGTTGATGGAGACTCGGATGTGGCGCCTGTCTGCTGTCTCTGTGGGAGGAGGGCTCAGCAAAGGAACAATGGCCTCCGCTGGCACTTCTGCTCAGGAGAAAGCTGCCCCTGCAGCCCTCACCCTGATCACAGCAGTTCATTTCCATGAGACGGGGGGGTGGTGGTGTGTCCTCTGGAGATCACACCCCTAGAGGGCTGAGTGTTTGTGCTGGAAGAAGTCGGCGAATTCTGGGGCAACCACTTTTGCCTCTCAAGACAAGAGCTGTCTTGCCCTGTTCTGGGAAGCCCGGGGGCAACCACGTCCCCTGGCCGTGATGAGCTGAGGCAGAGGCCAGCAGCAGGGATCCTTGGCAAGTGCTAATTTAGGCACCTATATTTCTGCAAATGATCTTTGAAGATGTGTGTTTGTTTTTTTTTCTTCGGTTTTTAAATTGAACTTATCGGGGTGACATTGGTTAATAAAATTATACAGGTTTCAGGTGCACGATTCTACCATCCATCACCTGCATATTATATGGCGCATTCCCCACTCTAAGTCAAGTTTCCTTCCTCATGTGTGTGTTTTCAAATCCTCGGGGCTGCTTTGCTGTTGATTATCAGCTTTGGGCTGGCAGCCAGGACCCTCCGCTGGAGTCCCACATTAACTAGTAACACAACCTAAGGAAAGCCACCTAACCTTTCTGAGCCTCAGTTTCCCCCCTTCCATCTCTCCTTTCCTTCCTATTTTCCACACACCAGCAGCACTGGCTGGGAGCTTGTGGGAAACACAGAATCTCAGGCTCCACCCCACACCCACTAAATTCAGATCTTGCATTTTAACAAGGTCCTGGTGATTCACAAACACCTTGAAGTCTGAGAAGCACTGGCTTAGATCACTTCAATAATATATTATGTTATGGTACTAGCTTTACAGTCAGACTGCCTGGGTTCAAACCCTAATTCCATGGCTCACTAGCTGTACATAAGCTTCAGTAAAGACCTAAACACAGTTACAGCCCGTGCCAATCTTTGTTGTGAGGATTAAGTGAAAATGCAGACAAAGAGCTCTGCCCATAATAAAGGCTCATTCCACAGCTTTCTCTTTTACAGAATGTCCCTGTTGCCAGGCATGCCACAGAAGAGCGCATCTGTTTACCATGTCTTTACTGAGGATCTCTCTCTGCGTTAGGCACTGTTCTAAGCACGAAGGATACAGCAATCAATGATGCAAACCCCAGGCTCTGGCAGAGACCACAGACAAGCGCATGAACAGAGGCTGAAAAGTATATTTCAGACTGTGATAAATGTTCATGTTAAGAAATGATAAATGTTAAGAAGAAAATATAACAGGGTGAGGCAGAGGCTCTGGTTAGACTGGAAGAGTGGGTGGAGCTCAGGGAAGATCTCTTGAAGGCAACATTTGCACTGAAACCTAGAAGACAAGGAGCCAGCCTTGCAAAGATCAGGGGGGAAACATTGCAGGGTGAGGGAGCAACAAGTGCGAAGACCCTGAGGCAGAAGTAACTTTGGCATCTTCAGGAGCGGGGCCAATCATAGATCAGACAAAATGGGTCTATTCTAAGTAAGGGAAAGCTTTGGGGACAGAGCCAGAGCAGTGGCGGGGGGCCTGGGGAGCGGGCAGCCTGGGGGTGCAGGCGCGAGAGCATCAGCTCACAGCCCGCAGTGAAGAACAAGGAGTGGTCAGTCCATCTGCAGAGCAACAGGACCTGGAAGTTCTGGGCTCCAACCTCCCCTTGTGCAGGGCGGAAACTACAGCCCAGTCAGTGAGTTGCCCAACGTCATTTTTCAGCACTGCCTGGGGTAAGTCCCACATTGGCCTGTAAACTATGAATGTGTGTTATTTCCAGAATAACTATTTCACAACCTCTTCACCCCACCCCCTCTCAAGAGTCCTTCCCCGCCCCCTTCCTACCTCCTGCCCTCTCACCCACCCGGACACACTGCCCTTAGGCAACTGTGTGTGTTCACCTCACATTACACATATTCTTGCTCCACTGTTAGCCAAAAAAAAGATCTTATACCTTAATGACTGTCCTTTTCCAAAACTCCCATTTCATTTCCTGTGTGTACTAAACATTCTGGCATTTAATTACATTCTGTTTGACATCTTTCACCACTAGCTTTTCCCTCTGTCAGCCTGGTCCCCCAACCAGGCTGTGTGAGCTGGGCCTTGGGTCACATACAGCCTGCCCTCGCCCCGCCCGCGCCCTTCACCCTGACCTCCGGTGCTGAGCACTCAGGAGTTGCTCCCTAACAGAAATCTACGTCTTCTGGTAAAATCTACCTACACCGAGCCCTTTGAGGTCCCAGGGAAAACAACCCGCACAGAAGAAGTAGTTACAAAAGCAACCGAGGTCAGGAACATCTCTCCCTATTACAAGAAAGGTGATGGCCTGATATCTTGGTGTCAGGGTGGGATTAATGTCACAGCAGAAATCAGCTCTGTCTGAGACAGCTCTAATGGAAGGGATGACACGTTCACCTACAGGCCTGCCTGTCACCCCTCCCTTGGGCTGCCTTGGTGCAGAGTTCCCACGGGGCACATGACTTGGAATAGAGAGGAAGCTGACAACCGTGGGTGATGCTGCTTGTAGTCTGAGGCTACTGTGAAATCCCAGAAGCACAAATGTCTTTTCCTACCTCGTTATTTTAACATCTGACAGCGGGGGTTTAGGGGGACAGAGAAGATTAACAACAGAAGGCACACAACCATCATTTACAGCACCCGAGCAACTGCTTGGACCCAGGTGTCCTTCGAGATAAGCCACGGCTCAGAGAAGCTGTTGGAGCTCGTGGGGAGTTGCCACCACCTCTCCCTGTAGCTGGACGGATGCATTCCCTTTGTTTGTGGTTCAGTAAAGACGGAGGGTAAACACCAACGACTTGTTTGCAAAGCAGGACTAGGTTCCTGTGCCAAGCAGCCACTTCAAACAGGACAACGTGTAGGTTTCGAATTCCACTTTTATAGCCTCCTTATTCCTTCAGTAAATACGTACTGAGAGCCTACTATTTATTCGCCAAGCGTGACTCTATTGGTATGCTCTGACCTCTGTGCTTTCGTGTATCTGAGTCCCCAGGCCCCAAGAGTGCAGCCGGCTGCTGTCCTTGAGCTCACTCTGGTTAATTTGCCATCCCTGGCTGACAGCTCCAGCCTGTCCCCAGGAAAGGGAAGAACAACCCCAGAAAACTTCAGAACATTTGTAAGAACATCCTCATTTCAAGGGCAGACAGAGAAGCTTAACCATTAATCACTTCATGCTCGTATGGCATTTTAATATCAATGGGTCAAATATGGGACCTTCCTTAGCCTATAAATCTGTGTGTGTGGGTCAGTATACATCAACGGAGGCTATACAAATGATTTTCCCAGGTCAGATCATTCAGGTGCAAGTCCTCCATTTCCCCAGATCCTCCAAAAGATATGTCGGTGAGGTTCTAGAGTTTTTTTTGGTGGTTTTTAGACTCGTATTCTGTGGGGATCTTGCACAGATCTTGCAGATTCTGGTTCCATGGGTCTGGGGTGGCGCCTGAGATCCTGCCTTGCTAACGAGCTCCCTGGCGATGCGCGGCCGCTGGCTGGAGGACCACACTTTCGACAGTGAGATGCTCTACGACTGGGGCAAGCACTCAAGTGGTTTCCTCAGAACTGCCCTGGTTTTAGTGCTGAAAGTCCTGGGCAAATCAGGATGGTTGATCACTGTGTATATTCAATCTCCAGCCCTCCCGGAAGCTCGTTCCACGCCTATTCAGTGAGTCGGAGCAGCGATAGAACAACAGAGGATGGAAGCCCTGCAGGGCACATAAGGTGCTGCTGCCACTCACAGGGGCACTGGGCTCGTGTGCAGGGATGGACCAGCCATGGTTTGGAAGCCCAAAGACCTGCCTTCGTGTTTTGTTTCTGCTGCTAATTAGCTGTGCAACACGAGGACAAGTTCTTAACCTCCCCGACCCTCTTCTCTCTAAGATGGAGGCTGATAATATTTGCCTCACAATGCTCTCACGAAGATTAAATGAGCTGACATACGCACAAGCACAGAGCCTGGGAATAATCTTTTTTAAATCCCACCATCACTCTCTGTAATTGTTGACCGACTAGAGTTTCCTCCACTTGCCCAGCCTCAGCGATGCCCTGGCAGAGGTGGCGATGGGCACAGAGAATCCACCAAGACAGAAGACACAGAGAAAAGAAGAGGAAGACCTTTAACCCCATGTGCCAGCAAGGGGGCCCTTATTGGCTAAGCACTCATACAGAAACCTTGTCATTCACGCCCAGAGGGTCTGCAAAGGAGCAGGGAAGGAGTTGGTCAACATGGTTGGCCTTGTCCACTAATGAGGCCAAGTTCAGAATTGTGCCGGAAGGGGGAGGCACACGCCCCCCAAATTACTACATGGAAAATAAATCACCCAAGGGCTGAACCCTTACAGGCTTCCCAGGACCAGATCTAAACCAAGGCCTTGCGCACTGTCATGCCACCCACGGACCTGCTCCCTGCGGGGCTCGAACCGTTTCCCTGCAGTGACTGCGAGCAGGCCTGTTCCGGGATCAGCTGGGCGTGGCTGGCCTCCCGGGGGGTGAAGTCCCGAAGCGCGGCAGACAGGCCCCTCTGGCCGCAACAGCCCGCCATCTCCTGTGCCTAAAATGGCCATTTCCTCTTTTGGGTCTTTTTGGTGATAAAGAATCTCCATGAAGGATACCCTAGGGAAGTCCTGGCCGGAGCAGTCAGGCAAGAGGAAGAAATAAGAGTCAACCAAACCAGCAATGAAGAGGTGAAATTGTCACTTGTTGCAAACAACATGATTCTTTATGCAGAAAACTCTAATAACTCTACCAAAAAACTATTAGAAACAATTAACAAATAGAATAAAGTTGCAGGATACAAAATCAATGTACAAAATTCGATTGCATTCCTATATACTAACAATGAAATTTCAGAAAAGGAAATGAAAAAAAAATTTCTTTTGCAATTGCAACAAAAAGAATAAAATACCAAAAAAATAAAAAAGAATAAACTACCTAGGAATAAACTTAACCAAGGATATGATGGACCTACACACTGAAAACTAATGAAAACTACAAAGCATTATTAAAAGAGATTGAAAAAGACACAAAGAAATGGAAAAATATCCTCTGTTCATGGAATGGAAGAATCAACATAATTAAAATGGCCATATTACCCAAAGCAATATACAGATTTAATGCAATCCTCATCAAAATCCCAATGACACTTTAAAAAATAGAGCAAAAAAATCACCAGATGTATGAACCACAAAAGACTCTGAATAGCCAAAGCAACCTTGAGAAAAAAGAATAAAGCCAGAGATATCACATTCCCTACCTTCAAATTATACTACAAAGCAACAATAATTAAAACAGCATGGTACTAGAAGAAAAACAGACACACCGATCAATGGAATGGAACTGAGAGCCCAAAAATAAGCCCACATATATATGGGCAAATGCAGAGTGGTGCAAAAGTAGGTCTCCAGTAGTGAGTATGCAAAACACAGAGTTTATTCTTGTACTATTATTACTTATTGTATTATTATCCATATGAACTATAAATCTACTTTTGCCAAATCCTGTAATTTTCTATAAAGAAAAAGCAAACCAGTAGGCCTGGTATTGCAGAAAATGCGACACTGTCCTCTGTTCACACTCACACAGGAAAGACAGAGAACCCAACTATAATGAAGGTGACATAAGCTATTCCAAAGACTGACCAAGAGGCGATGTGGTCCAGGCAGCGAGCAGTGCTCTCCGCCTGGGAGTGTCGGGGACGCCTCCCCAGAGGAGAGGAGAGGAGCCCAGGGTCTTGAAGGATGGGCGGGAGCTGTTCAGGGAGAAGTGGTGAGAGGCAACTGCGCAAACGGGAACTGTAGGGTCCAGGCAAGAAGGTGTTAAAAAGCAAGGCGTAAAGCGTGAGGCCTGAGGGCAGACCAGGGGGGCAGAACATACCACTAGCAAAACGTTTCAGGAGGGAGTTCTCTGTCGAGGTCACAGGGTATGGATTTGGAGAAGAGGGAGAGAGGGATAGAATGGAAGAGAGGCAGTACAAGAAAAAAAAAAAAGAGCTTCAGAGTTCACACTCTCTTCCCTTCTGTCCTCTGTCTTTGTGTATTTCTGTCTTTGTGCCTGTCTATCTCTGCATGCACCTCTATTTCTGTTTGTCTTTTTCTGTCTCTCCCGCTCTGTCTGTGTGTGTGCATCTGCTTCTCTTTTCTCCGTCGCTCTCATTTAGTGCAGGGTCTGAGCGAAGGCCCTACTGGGCCCAGAGAAAGAGCACCAGGAAGGTCAGCAAAAGTGGCGGGCACGTGAGGGGACTGCCACCTGGATTCCTCAGAGTTGGGGAGCTGCAGGACTCCAGGTGGAGAGTGGGAGGCAGCGGAGCAGAGAAGGTTGCTGCAGAGAGGTGGCCCCATTTCCAGCCTCTCCTTCTTTGAGGGCGGAGAGGTAGGAGGGCCGATGCTTGCTGCGCTTCTCCATTATTGGCTGGAGTGAGGGCGAGGCATGGCGTTCCACCAGAGGAAGCAGATGGAGACCCAGACGGAGGACACCGAGACCCTATGCCTGGCCCAAGAATCCCTCCGGAGTGGGAGTTCTAGGTCTCCAGAAATCTGGGACATGCAGCTTAGCCCTTTTTAATACAGAGGGAAATCAGACTCCTGGCTGTTCAGGTCAGTGGAAAAACACCAACATTTTTCTTCTCACCTTAAGGTTTTCCTTTCCTTCCAAATTTAAAACGGAAATATAATTCAACACGTCTTAAATATGGGTGTTGGGCTTACTGGGGTCTCATTTTGGTCAGGATAAATGACTGCTGGACGATTGGCCAATGCAGGAACTTGCACCTCGTTGCTAGGCAGGCCCTTCGGAGACCAGGTGGATCTGGTCCCTGAGTGGCCTCCAGCTGAGTGTCACCATGTGTGTGCTATTTGTCTGTCTCTTCATTCTCGTCTTCCCCAGACGAGAGGTGAAGCCCAAGGCAAACTCGGCTCCAGTCTTCTGCTTTGCTCTGTTCAAGCTGTGCAGCCTTAGGACAGAACAGCTTGCCTCTCCAGTCTCACTTTTCTGACTTACAAACGATGGATAATAATACCTGCCTCATGGGTTGTTGTGAGGATACAAGAAATTACTTGGGTGAAAGTCCTTAGCATCGTGCCTTGCACATGGTTGGTGCTTAATAAAGCAGGGCTTGACAGCAAAAGCTCGAGCGAACCCTCCAGGATGTGCCCAGCTCAGGCAGCCCACGTGGGCACAGGGAACAGGCGGAGAGAGGGCAGAGCCTGAGAAGAGACGGCCTACACACTGTGCTGGCGCTTTGGCACGGAAGGGCACCTCTGGCCTCGGACGACAACATGTAAGTTTCTCTTCCAGAGTGACTGCAGGCAGTTGGGGCACAGATGCAATTCTTGGGGTCCTGGAGCAGGGTGACATTCCCTGCAGGACACTCGGGAACTCATCTACAGGGTGGAGAAGCGGCAGTGGCTGCCGCCCTGAAGGCTGGCCGTGCTCTGTAACCGCAGGAGCTCGGCCGAGCACCAACAGACCCTCCAAATGTCTGCAGGCTGGGCCTCCCCCAGCAGGGAAGGTGAAGTAAGTGGCCCAAGGCCACACAGTGATGAAGATTATGAAGTGGCTGAGCCAGGGTCTGAGGACCCCAGGCCAGGCGCTTAGAGAGGTTGCTGCGTGGCTGGTCCACATGGAACCCTTAAATGCCCTCTGCTCTCCCCTCGAAGAGTGATTGGAAATAATTGGAACTGTCACTGGAAGTAATGAGAAGTGACGGAGCCTGGGTTAGAAGACTTATTGCTCCCAGCCTGAATGATCGCCACTACCCAAGCCTAAATTTAAGCAATGAAGTGTCTCGGATTTGGTCCCCCTCCCTCACACCCGCCCAACAAAAGAAAAAGACTGTCGGGGCTGAGTCTCTATTCAATGTTATGGATTTCTTCTAGAACAGCAAATTCCTTCTTGGCTTGCCCCTATTTGCGTTCCATGTGGACAAGAACCATTAAAAGCTTGCATGAACAGACCACCATGCTTAGTAATTAAGAGATACAAATTCATTGATATATCTCTTTCTCTCTCTCTCTTTTAAACCATCTCACGAGGGATGAGGAAATTGAAGTAGCTATTTCGCTGGCAGGCTGTGATGAAGAATGAGACCATAACTTTCAATAGGCAAGGCCATCGGGAGGTTCAATCTCTCCAGGAAGCATCTGGCTGAGTGCCCGGGACACGCACCACTTAACTATCTGTTCTGATGACGATGGGGGTGATCCATCAACACCCCTCACGAAGGGGCCAGTGTCATGGGGGATGTAGGAATAGCAGACGCAGCCCAGAAAGACCTCCCGGGGGGAAATGCCCCATCCGCACAAGGTAGCACATGCTGGAGGTGCTTCCTCCGTGGGGCCTCGAGAAAGGTCGAACTTCCCCCCCGTCACGGCACTTGCATGTATCTGTAACTCCTTCTTGAGGAATGTAGAAACTCTGCTTTTTATATAACCGGAGGCTCAGAGCCAAGCCCAGGAACTGAGCTACAGACAGCAGCTCCCTTCTACCACGGTTTTGTGAGTGAGAGTGCGCGAACGAGGTAGCAAATGGCACAGTGCACACGAGTTCAAGAGGATCCGCACAGGGGGCTCCGGGAGCCTCCGCTGCCCTCCGGAAATGGAGTGAGCTCAGAGAAACTGCTCTGTAAACACCAGGCGCTCAATGGCTTCGGCCTAGCTTTCTCACCCTCTACTGTTGCTGTTGCTACACCTTCCTCTTTTTCCTTTTCGTCCTGCTCTCCCTCTTTCCTCTGTTGCCACGAGGGACTGAACTTTCCAGATCCCCTTTATTGCCTGGCTTCAGAATAACCTCCCGTATTCCATGCCAACCAAGGAACCACCTGAAGATGTTTGGCCGTTCTCTGTCCAAAGGAAACAGCTTTCTCCCTGATCTCCACGGAAACAAAGCGTCTTTAGTCTTATCACCCCCAGACTTTGGCTCCGGCCGCACGCCCAGTGACCCAGCTGTCACTGACAAAATCAAAGTGGTTTGATTTCAGCCTCCTTCCCCATTGTGCTCCCTATGGTGCCGAAGGAAATAAACTCATTTTCCAGATTTCAGACAGTTAAGGAGCTCAGATAACCAAACATTTTCTTCTTTGCTGCACTCTGCGTTGGCGGGGGCAGGGGGAAGAGGAGGAATTGCAGAGGGGAGGAGGTCAAAACTGCTGAAAACAGCAATTTAACTAGAAAAGGGACAGGTAGAGAGGTCCTGTGCAATCATACACGTCCACTACCCACCGGACTGTGTGACAAGGAGAGCTTGTGCTTCCGACTCCCACGTGGGGTGAGGTCCCCACAGCAGTAACCCTGGCAACCACCAGCACCTCCTGATTAATTAGAAAGAACTAGGAGTCCGTGCATGATATATGCAGCCATTCTGGGTTCTGAACAGGAGTCACTGGCCCAAGCGCACCATTTCTTAACCATCCGAATGAGGTGGAAGGGGAGGGGGCGTGAGAAGCGTTCCATTTTTCCCTGGGGGTTGATGCTCTGAAACCCTGCAAACCACGCGTCCACCTCAGCCTGCCCCTCTCTTCTGGGCAGCACGGAAGCCTCCATCTCAGAAGAACTATGTGACTCCTGGTGAACGGAAGGCAAAGAGGCTTGGAATCCGTGCTGGGTTAGTGTCCTTGCTCAGTGTTCTGGCTCAGCTGTTTGTTAACAGGGTGATCTTCAGAAACTCACTCCATTTCTCCCTTTTATTTACCTGTAAAATGGCATGAGAATCACATCTGCTCTCCAAGAGTGGTTGTAGGATGACATAAGCATGTTAATCTACTCTGTAAACTGCTAAACCTTGTACAAATGTTAACAATGAATTCTACCATCATAATAATCCATAGGATCTTCTCTCAGCTGCTGCAAGTGAACGAATAATATACAATTTGTATTTCAAAACCCAACTACGAGTTCAAATCTGTGCAAGGCACCCATGAAGCTGCTTACTTAATGAGTATACATTGTGATATATAAATTATGCCTTAATTTTAAAAATTAAAACCAGTAAGTGCTTCATGCTTACAAATTGTTTCACACAATAGACCCTCTGTGCAGAAGTCTATCCTGGGTGTCCGTGCTTGGGGACGTTTTAGGGGCAACCCTCCTTAGGATGAGGTCCCTGGCATTTTCGCTACTAGATTTTCTGGGCGGGGGCCTCTGGCCATGCACCCTGACCCTGCATGGGGGTCCCCGGCTGACAGGGCCACAGCGCAGTTCCAGGAGGGAGTCACTGCTGCTCCCTCACGCTAGGGAGTCAGCCCTTCCGGATTTACAACCATAGGTTACCAACTGCCACGGGGGGTCAAGTGCCTGAAAATATCAGGTAAGCATGGTGACACCCTGGTGTTCCTGATCACAACCACATCTAGACGAGCTTGCAAATTCTCAGAATTCAAAACAAAACAAAAAACAAAACAAAGCACAGAGAATGTTAGTGGTATAGGAAACTTAAAGATACATTCAGTCTAATAATCTCATTTCACAAAGAAAATGAGACTCAGGATGGTATGACTTGCCCAGAATAACCCCACAAAATAATGAAGGGGCTACAGCTATTGCGTTTTCACTGTTTCTTGTAGGCACACACCCACGTGGTTGGGATTTGGGATTTTGGGTATACGCTCTCTCTCCTAAATACACAAGACACTACATAGGCACTGAAGAAGTTTCCAGGATTTCCAGTTACAATGGCCAAATTGAAATGTTACGACATCTGCCCTATTTTTCAGGCAGTTTCTCAACATTAAAGCCAATGCCAATTATTCAGCATTTAGCTCATTTAACTGAAGCTTCTGAAGAGCAACTGTGATCCTGGAGCTTCACTGTGTGAGCTGGAAAGGACGGAGAAGCATTTTCTTTTTCAAGAATGCGGGGTTGGACAGATCCTGGAATTGGGGTTCTCATCTCGGCCCTCCTACTAAGCCAGCTGTCTAACTTCAGCCAAATCTCTCTGAACCATCAGTTTAGACAGTCTCTTAGCTTTCCCCCATTTCTGACCATCTTTGACTTTACCTTCTTAAAATGTCATCATTAGGAACATTCATGAAATACGCTCATATGTACACTGCCCGGCTAAGCACAAGACAAAAATAGGATGAGACAAGATATGTGCCTACTGGGAATCTATCATTATTCTGACCATCATCCCTGATGTGGGAAGATGAGGCAAGGACATAGAATCCTACTGACACCTGTTGTTAGACTACCCACCAAGGGACTATGCATTCAAGCCTCCCTTAAATGTGTTTCCTGGGAAACAAAGCTCCCTCCCCACCCAGACACAAGTTTCAGTGAAAAAGTCTATTGTGAATAGACTAACGTACTCAGTAATAGCAAAATAAGTTTGTACAACAAATATGCTCTCTGGTCCCTGTCCGTGTAATGTTCTATGTATAATTTTAAAAAATAGCACTGATCCTATTTTTGCACTAATGGACAGGGAAGCACAGAAATAAGCTGCGTTAAAACTGGGCTCCTAATGATTGCATCGTCTCACTGACAGTACTAATTCTCCAAATCTTTCACCTCTCTTGACTTTAAATGTTCCAGATGTTTCCAAAAAAATCCAGTTATCTTAACAAAGAGTTCACCAGCTTTTAGCTTGCGGAAGGCGCTGGAAGTGGTGCCCAGGTGGCGGGGACACCCACCGTGCCTGTCTGCACAGAGCTTTCACGCCCAGGGGTATCAGGTAAGCATTCAGATCGTTGTCCTACTAACTCAGCACAACAGCGAGGCTACTGGGACTCAAGCCTCAGGAAGGAAATGTATTCTGTTGGTGAAATCATGGGTGGGCGTATGGAGGAGGCGGTGCCTGAGGTGAGGCTTGGAGGGCAAACAAGATTTTGATCTGTAGGGATGGAGAGTAACAGGCATTTTTGGTGGAGGGTGACCATAAACAGAAGCATAGAACGGAAAGAAGCGGGGGTCAGGTTTAAGGCACAAGAAGTAATCCAGGTTCTCTGGATAGTTGTCTGCGGGCAGGGAGGAGAGGAGAGGAATGACATTCTATAAAACTTCGATGTGAGAGTGAAGTGTTTGTACTCAATGTTATAAGCCATGGAGACTAACAGGCTTACGGAAGATGGGAGTAAGATCATAGAACTATAGAAATTTTGAACTCAAGATCCCTGCACCTTCGCTTTCCAGACAAGGAAGGCAGAATACGAGCCCAGACAGGCGGCCAGGTGCCGAATCCCAGTTCTCTGCATTGCAGCCACTGTTTCACGGGGTTACCCTGGGAGCGGGGTGCAGGGTGGGGAAGACAGAGTTTGGGCAGGACAGCGATGTGGCAGCTGTCACAGAGTCCAGGAGAGAAGTTCAGGCGGAATGATGGGGAGCTGAGCCTCGGGGGACAGTCGAGGAGTGGTAGTCAGAGATGGGGCTGGGGTTTGGGGAGCTCACAGAGTCCCCCTGCCCCTCCTCCATAGGGCTCAGGGTAGTAACTTCTCATTCACATCAGAGAGGCAGGCATTTGATTTGGTTCACTAGCAAGTCCGGAAAACAAGGAGTCAGCGAGTCCCTCCTTGTTCTATGATCTCTTAGCCCTCCCTACCCCCTTTCAATACTGCGCAATCTGTAGAAAAAAAGAGGCCAGAAACCAGTGGTAACAGAAGCAGCCTTGGAACTAACTGTTCCTTCAAGGGACCAGTAGATGATTCCAGGATTCAGGCAACTCTGAGGCTTTTCTTCCTAGTATTGCTAAAGAGTGCCCAGGCATACTACGGCCCAAAGCCACTTCGCGAATAAGGACTTTCCGCGCACAGGGGTGCTTCCCCGAGGGCCCTACCACACAGGGATGTCAGTGCAGAAGCATCCAGTTAGTGCCGCCCCCTCCCGGGCCTGTCTCTGGCTCACCAGCCTCCCCTCGGGTCTCCCGCCTTGTCCCTCATCCTGACCTTCAGCTCATCCTCCCTGTGACTTCTTACTTGGACTGGCTCATCAACCTAGAGCTGGGATGTCCTGAGTCTGTTTGACAAAGGCACAGATGTGGCAAAGTTTAACAGTCGGTGTGAACGCGGAACTTTCGGGTGTGCAGAATTCTGGGCAGCCCACTTCTTCTCTTCTACCCGGCCCTCCGTTTGTAACAATTCATAAAGACAGAACCAAGAAAGACATTGTGAGGGGCAGCTTCTGTCCTAAAGACAGAGCATCAACCCAAGAGATTATTTTCTCACCAGAGCAATGATTACACATAGTAGGAGCCCAATCGGGTCAGGCAGTGGATCTCTGACACCTTCTGATCCTTGTCTTGGTCAGTTCCTCTTTCTCATCAACTAAGAGGAGAACCGTCATCAAGCCCAACTGATTTCAACCGACCTGGTGGGACAAAGTCACCTTTCACTTTCCACTATGAACTGTGCCCCAGAGTGCTTGGTGTCCCCTCTCCCAGGCTCCCGCCACAGGTCAGGTGCACGGGACAGCTCAGGCTCCATGTGGAGGACCAAACTGGACCTCAGCACAGAGATCAGCTTTAGGAGCCCCTCTGCAGGGACGGGAGGCGGCAGAGTAGGGTGGTTTTGTGAGCAGCCTCTGGAGGCAGACAGGCTGCATTCAGCCCATCCCTGCTAATGATGAGCTGATGGCCTTGAGCAAGGTGCCTGACCTCTTTCCACCTTGCTTCCTTCATCTGTAAAATGGGAATAAATGATAGAGTGGATAGCCAATAGGTAGGCATACAGAATACATGAGTTAACAAGATATAAAGCGCTCGGCATAATAAGTGCTCAACTTAAGAAATTCCAGGTGCTTTTAACAACGCAGCTCTGGTGTTTGCGCCACTGAACAGCCGGTGACTGGTAGCTTAGGGCAGAGGCCAATAAGGGTGACAAAGGTACTCTCTAGATATGCCAACTGCGCACAGGAGCAGCAGTGCAATACCTGGCCGTGTCTAAAAGAGCTCAGAAAATAGTGGCTCCTCACCTGCCTCCTTGAGCAATGGCTCTGGCTGGTCCGCCCCTGCAGCCTTCTTGCCTGGGCGACTGCCAGCATGAGGCTGACCTGGACGGGCATGCACACAGCCTAGTGGGTTTGCAAGGTTTCAAAGGGAAGAAGAGAGAAAGAGAGAGACAGGGAGCTCTCGAGACAGCTATTTCAGGGGGACTTTTCAGTGCCTTTTCGCTTTGCCGGGGAGGGGGTGCGGTTTCTGGACGTCAGGCCCTGTGAGCCTCCGGGTGTCTTAGGCCATTTAGCGTGTCAGACCTAGGAAGGGCTCAGGGACCATCTGGTGATCTTTTGCAGCTAAGGAAACCGAAGCCGTGGGTAGTGACTAAATTGTCCAAGGTCACCCAGTCCGTTCAAAACCAGGGTGAGTTCTCTGGGGGCCTGGTGTCCAGGGCAGGGCTCACCCCACCTGCCACGACAGGCTGGCTCTTGGGTTTCCTGAACCCCGGCTGACTTCTGGTCCTGTCTCCAGGTCACAGCCGGGCTTGCTCCTGCGGGTCTTGACTTTCCCTCAGTTCTCTGGCCTGCAGGCCCTGCCCCAGGCATCCGGGGTTCCTGCCTCGCTCTCCCAGCTCCCAGCGCATGCATCCTTGCCGTGTTCTGTCCTGCCCGCTCCTGCACACCTGCCCGCTCCTGCCCAGGGGAACCTGCGCCCTAGGGCCTCTTACGATTCCACGGTCCTGCCTGGGCGACACCCAGAAGGGATACACAGGAGGACTCGAGTTCTCTTTGCCCCAGAACCTGTTTCTCTCTGCTCTTCTCTTTCACTCCATTTTTTGTTTGTTTGTTTGTTTGTTTGTTTTCTTCCCACTCTTTGCTCAGTCTCCTTCAGTCTTGCTCTCCTGCTGCATAGTCCCCGGTCTCCTCGTCGCTCTCTCCCTTCCAACCCCTTTCCTTTCCCTTCTCTTCCTTCCCTGGGTCATTTTCGAGTTTGCATCTTCCCGGTTCTCTCTGTGCTCTGCCCCTTTCCTCTCCCCATCTCTCCCCCCTTCCCTTTCGCTGACCCTTCAACACATCTGTTTCCAATCTGGGCCCTGGAGGCGCCTGTTTGAAACAAAAAACCTCCCCCGCCCCGCCCCCTCCCCCCCCCACCCCGCCCCGGGCAGGAACCTGGCACAAAAATTCCTGAAGAAGCCTTTCCCTCCCCAACCCTTCAGCTTCCCCACATACTCCTGAAACTAAACACCAGCCCCCCGAAAAAGACCCTCCCCATCAAACGGTTCACAACCCAGCAGGACCAGGCACCAGCTCCAGCCCCGAGTGTGCTCCAGGGCCAGATGTGCTCCCCCCCGCAGCCGGGAGGCCGGCAAAGAGGGGCCGCCTCCCTCCAGGGCTGCGGCACCACCGTCCGGAGCCAGCGTTCGTTCCCGGACGCAGGCGTGTGTCTGCCCTGGTCCCGCGGTCCCCCGCCCTCCCCGAGGCACTCACCTAGCCAGAGGAGGCGGAGAAGGGTCATCCCGACGCCCGGCGCGGGTGCCTCCCCGTTCAGCCGCTGCTTGGCGCCGGGGCGGCGGGGTGCAGCCGACGGACCTCGGGCGAGCTGGGCGCGGCGCCTCCGGGGGCTCGCGGGGTGACTGCGGCCATGTGCCGCCGCGGGAGCGGCCCCGCGCCACGCGCTCCCGCTCGCAGACGGGCTTTCGGCGCGCGCCCCACCGGCTGGCGCCCAGACGGGAGCGGGGACCAGGGTTGGGGAGGAAAAAGCGAGGCGGAAAGACGCTAGCGCTCCTGGAACACTTTTCCCTGTTTGGAAAGAAAAAGGAGTGGAGAAAGAAGGGGAAAAAAAATAGAGTGAGCTGAAACCACATGGTTGCCTCCTCCCTGCAGCCCCTCCCTCGTGGCTCGCCCCCGCCCTCCCGGCGCTGGGGTGCGCGGCGGGGAGGGGGCCGGGCCGGGCCGCACCTCGGGGCCGGAGGGGACCGGGGGTGGGGTGGGGGGGCGGCTGAGGCAACGTGGCTGCGCGGGCGCGCGGTGTAGCATCGAGTCTGTGTAGGAGAAAGTCGGGGGCACTTCAGCCAGGAGCCCAGGGATGAGGCCTTGTCTGCGTGCCCTGTCTCTCGTCTCACTTTGACCTCTCCTTGCCTCCCTTGCATCTCTCTTTCTCGCTCACATACACGCTCCCTGCTTCCATTTCTCTCTCCTCTCCCCTCTCCCCTCTCCCCTCTCCCCTCTCCCCTCTCTCCTCTCTCCTCTCTTCTCTCTTCTCTCTTCTCTCTTCTCTCTTCTCTCTTCTCTCTCTCTCTCTCTCTCTCTCTCTCTCTCTCTCTCTCTCTCTCTCTCTCTCTCTCTCTCTCTCTCTCCTGTATTTACATTCTTCTTGCCTATCCCCTCTCACCTCCTGCCTCCGATCTCTCCCTTCTCTTCTCCTCGTCTCCCTGGCCTCCCAGTCTGCTTTTGCCAACATGCAAGCCACACGGACAACTGCGCGTGGAAGTGGCGGCGGAGACAGCCAGACAGCGGTGGGGTTGCTGCCCTCCTGACTCACTGCCTGTGCGGCCACCGCAGCCACCTCCGCCTGGCTCTCCCTGGGGCTTTCGCTCCGGCGCTTTTCTGCCCTGTGGCCGGAGTTTACCATGGCCCACCCGGGGCCCGGGCAGAGCCAAGCTGGCCACCGCCGGGGGTGCGGGCCACAGCTCGGCGGACGGGGTCTGCGGCAGGAAGCACTGGAGCACGCCGCACCGCGAAGGGCCCTGGCCAAAGCGCGCACCGCCCCTCCCAGAGAGAGGAGGCCGAGGGCACGGCCTTCCCTCCGGGCCAGAGGGGCCGGCGCTCGCCGCCCGCCCCAGGGAGCTGGCCCAGGAGGGGGAGGGGGCAGGAGGGGCTCTGGGGGTCTATCCTGGAGGACCCTGCGGCAGCTAGCGGGCGGGAGGGCCTGGGAGAGGACGGGGCAGTGACCGCAGCGCTCAGGCCGCAGCTGCCCGCAGCTCGGACAGCTCCGGCTCGCGCCTCGCACCCCTGGCCTGGGGCCCTGGGCCGCACTCTCCGGCCGCCGCCTCCGGGCGCCCCTGGGGCAGTGGCTTCTCCTCCGGCCGCACTGAGGCCTGAGGAGCCGCTCGCTCACCTTCCTCCTGACCAGAGCCTGGGTTGGGGCCTGGGCCGGGGCTCTGAGAAGCGGGGCCGCTATTTGAGAGGGAACCCCCCGCCCCAGGCCGGCAGGCCGGAGGATCGCACATCTGCCCGCTTCCCCAGCCCTCTCTCCAGGAGCTGCGGAGGCCTCTCCAATGGACTAGTCCTGTTTGGGATGGAAACCAACCCATTTTATAGCCGAAGAAAGCGGGGGACGGGGGGGGGGGCCTGGGGACGTTAAGGGGCTCCTATGAAATCACTCGGGCTCCGGGGAGCAGGTAGGGTTGCTCCAGGAGGAGGATGCCGTTTGTTCCCCGCCTCCCGCCCCGGCTTCGGCTTCGCAGCGCCCTGTGTCAGCGTCCGCCCTGCACCAGAGGCTCTTCTTGCGTTAAGGACACAAAGGGGATAGAACGCGGTTATTGGCATTTTTTAAACGTTTGGAACTTGAATATCATGGCACCAACCGAGAACCTGGAACTGTATTAATTATTTAATATTTATCTTTTTATTTAATTCCTATGACAATGCTAAGGGATGGGCATTTTTAAATTTATTTTAACGATGAGGAAAGTGTAACCTAGAGATGTTAAATATCTTGCCCAAGATCCTACAATATTCAAACACCTCTATCACCATATTAATCTTCTAAAATATTGTTTTATAGTAAAAAATATGTAAAAGTTCTCTTTGGCTCTTTCCATTTTATACTTCTTGTCTAATAGGAGAAATAGTCCTAATTTGTATATGAATGTGTTACAATGTTAATTCTCAACGGCTGAGGAAAATGGGAAGGAAACTATAGAGAAGGTGGCTTTTTGTGATTTCTGCTTTGAAATTTTACTTAATTCTCTAGTATACTTTCAGATTTATAGGTTTACAGAAAAGTTACAGAAAGTACATTCTAATATACTTTCAGACTTACAGAAGAGTTACAAAAAATTGTACAAAAAGTTCTTAGATACTCTTCTCCAAAGTCCTCCTTTCATTTCTCTCTAAAAGAAATATCTTTGCAGACGTTTTCGGCCCCATCTCTAGCCTCCAGTGCCGGTGGCCTTTCTCCTGACCTGGTCACAGCACGGGCCCAGCGAGGGGGTGTGCACGTGACAGAGGTGCGCGGGGGCAGGCAGAGGTGTTTTCAAGCCGACATTGCTCAAGCTGCAGGTGACAAGACACTGTCAGTTCCAAGTCCTCAGTCACCAGCACAGGAAATGGTTTCACAAGGCTGAGACTGGGTCATAAACACCCAGGTCCAAAGTCCTATAGCCAGTCGATATTGGGCATATATTTCTTGGAGAAAGCCCTGGGCCCCTAGAGATGACTGTCCCTAAATCCAAAGCCTCTTTGCTGCTGTCGTGCATTTGTGGGCCAGAAGAGCAGGGTGCCTCTGGGGATGGCTCTGTGACTCAGCAGCCCCTGCCTACCTACCCTGTGTCCCACGGCGACTGGGCTGGGCGCCCCGCGGACCCACGGGGTATGTGGCCGTCCTTACCATAAATGGCCCTCCCTGTCCAGTGCGAGAGAAAACATCAACAAGTGAAAACTTTCAACAAAAATACTCAAAAGTTATGTGGTTAAGTGGCAGAATAATTTATCCTGACAATAACAAACACGGGCATTCCAAGAAAGGTCAGAGCCCCGCAGCCTGGGGTGGCCGCGGAGCGTCCTGGAAGAACACCTTCGCAGCCAGGCCTGAAGGGATGACTTTCATCTGATAAAAGGACCCGAGGAGGACGGCTGTGGGGCCCTTCAGGACACATACGTGGGCTGGGCGTGTTCGGGGGGCACTGAAGGAAATGATATACAGAGAATGACAAATCCGCGTTGGAGCAAAATGCCCTGGGGCAGTGAGCCCAGAGTGTATTTGTGAAGAGTCCCGAGTGTGAGCGAAAGATTCTGGAACTTTTCCACACTCGTTGAAAAACATTGAGTAAAATGGACCTTGATGAGAACAGTCGTTTCAGAGATGTAAATTGGCAGCCTTTGCCCCGGGGTGACCCCAGGAGCCAGCCCAGGAGGGAGAGCTTCTGTGGCCCTTCCGTATCATCAAGCTCCTACTCCCACGCTTTCGTATGGACAGTTGACATTTCCTCAGCATTTTGTAACGAGATGTGCACGTGCAGCGTCAAGACAAGCCCCTTCTTTTCCGCACTCTATGGGGAACAAAACCTCCTCTCTAGAGGACTTCTGGAGCCGCCTCGGCGTGTGCCAAACAGAGTGGGAGAGAAATGTGAAGCAGAGGAGCGGCTTAGAGCCTGTTGCGTCCAGTGGGGCGATGAGATGGGGGTGATGATACTTGGAGGAAAGATGCAGCAGGTTAAACATCAGGTGGTCACGGTGGGAGAGGAAGCAGGAGACAAGAGACGCGCCAAAGGTAGCTGTAAGTGACCTAATATATTTTATACATGCTAAGATCAAAGTGTTGTTGATAAGCCTCATGATACCATACTACGATGAGGAAACTGAGGTTGAGAGAGATTAACTGATTGCTTCTCCTTCTCGGGTTAGTGAATGATTGAGGCCGGACTTAAAGTCAGAAGGTTGAAGGCCCATCTACCTCACGCCCCCTCTTTTTTTTTTTTTTTTTAACTGGGGAGTTAAGTAAGTTAATTTGTCAGGAAGAGAAAGATACATTTAATTTGAGACATGGTAACTTTGAGGGGAGAACAAACCATTATCCATTTATCAGTTTATTCATTTATCGATCCACGTTTGAACTGTTTTTAATCTATAATTTACGGAATCTTTTTTAAGCACCTCGTATGTGCAAAGTCAGGAGTGAGCAGAGCAAAAGTCCGCGCCATCCGGGTGCTTTCCGTGAGGAAGGACAGCGCTCTCGGCGTGCGGGGCGGGGCGGTGAGAACCGCTCCGAAAGGGACGCGCGGTGCCCTGAGGCTGAGCCCCCGCGCCCGCCCCGCGGAGGAGCGGTCGGGAGCCCTGCCCGCTGGGCGGAGGGGAGCGCGGCCAGGGACGGGGGACGGGAGGCCTCTGTCGTCTCATCTCAGAGGGCCCTGGGCCCGTGGACCACGTCCTTCAGTCCCGTCGAGCTTCAGCATCCAGCCACGCGCAGGCGGGCGTCTCGGGGGAGGACGTGCCCAGGAGGGCGGCGAGGCCTGGAAGGCGGCGCTGGGGCGGTGGCAGAGCGCGGGGCTGCGAGGCCGGCAGCTCGGGCTCCCAGGGGCCTTGGGCAGGTCCCTTCCGTGAGCCGCCCTCCTTCTTCTCCCAACACGGTTGTTACGAGGAAGAATGAGACTGTAATGAACGTACCTACCATAGCATTTAACACTCAGGGGACTCAGTCAATACTTGTTCCAACTGAAACCTGAGTTCCTAAGAGTCCCTTCCCTGCAGTGGCAAAGAGCCAGCTCTGCCTCACTCCCTTTTCCTGTTAGCACCAGGTCATCTCTACATGGTCTTCCCTGTCCCACAAGGATACTCGCTGACTTGGCCATCAGCGTGCCATCTTTTCCCGGCTGCGCAGCAGGAGGTCCCGCCGGCTCTCAGGGACTCCACTGGGCAACGCTGGCCGAGGCTGTGTCCGGGGAGCCCCGGGTGCTGATGGTGGCTCAGGGATAAGGAGTTACCACCAGGGTGCAGAAAGCAGCTGTTCTCCTCTCAGAGGGCCTGGGAGTGGGGGAGGTGAGGATGGCTGGACCCCGCTCTGCCCCCACCATGAGACCATGAGCGGATGGCCCCCAGCTTTAATCTGTGTGGCCAGCTGAGGAAGTGGGGATTCGCAGAGGCAACTGTTTGCTGTAGGACATTCATCAGAGGGAATGACCTCCGTCTACCTGCAAAGACCCAAGACCCACAGGTCAGTCCTTCAACCCCAGTGGAGGTTTTAGGGGGCCAGTGGGAGAGCCAAGGGCCGGCATGAGAAACAGAGCCGGTTCACACAGCGGCTGAGCCTAAGGATTTACAGCCAGGTCTGGCGCTGCCACCACCCTCTTCCCTGAGGTCAGCTGGCCCGGGCTTCCCCGCTTCTCCACACACCCCACTTTCAGTTCCTGCTGAAGTAGCCCTGTCAGAGTTCAGGCTGTGGAGGAAGACTGGCTGATTATTATTATTATTTTTTTTTAATGAACAACAATTTTATTTCTCACAGCTCTGGAGGGAGGCTGGAAGTCCAAGATCAAGGTGCCAGTGCGGGTGGGTTCTTGACGAGATCGTCTTCGGAGTCGCAGGCTGCCGCGTTCTTGCTGTGTCCTCGCATGACGGAAGGGCAAGGCGGGCTGGCTTTGAGTCCCCCTAACCCTCCGTACGGCACCGAAGTTGGGCAAGTTTCTTACCCTCTCTCAGCCGACGTCATTTCATTAATAAGATTTCTGTTGTGGTTGTTAAGGAGATTATGTAAGTCCCGGCCAGCGTGGCTCAGCTGGTTGGAGCATCATCCTGTACATGGAAACGTTGCAGGTTTGATTTCCGGTCAGGACATATCACTAGGTTTTGGGTTCGATCCCTGGTCGGGGCTTGTGTGGGAGGCAAGTGAATGATTTTTCTCTGTCTCTTTCTTTTCCCTTCTCTCTAAAAGCAATTTATAGAATATATATAAAATCTCCTCTGGTTGAGAACATCCAAGGGGAACCTGGCCCAGGCTTCCCACTCACCCAGCCCTGAGAGACGGCCCGGCCCGGGCGCTGCGCTAGTCCCGCGGCTGTGCAGCTGCTGCCCTGCTGTCAAGCTGGGCGGGCCCTTTGAGTTCTTTTTGGTCTAACTTCCTCATTTTTAGACTGAGACCCAGCCAGGGGATGTGTTATGTCAGGGTCACACTCAAGTTAGAGACAGAGTCAAGCTTGAGACCCGTTGCCTAGCAACCAGCCCATTCTCTTTCCAGCAGCGTGGAAAATTATCGCATAGAGTGTCTCTCTCTCTTCCTGAAAGGTCTGTAATGAGAACAGAAAACTCCACGATGTCTTCTGGCAAAAAATAGGTGTGCTGGGGTCCAGGGAAGAGCTGGGATTTTTATCTAGAAATGGATGAGGCTGTCGAAGCTGTGGAAAGAAACCGAGGACGACGTGTGCAAAGGCCACTGCTGACCTGTGGGGAGCTCATACCCCCGAGGGCCGAGATGCTGGGAGCAGTGAGCAGCTGCTTGCAGCTGCTTAGTGATATGACTGATGTCTGTGGTGGCCAAGCTGAGAGGACAGGAGGGGGGAGAAGTAGCCCTCACCTTCCCAACCACCACGCAGCCTCAGGCACAGGACAGAAACGCAGGCCACTGCCACACGGCCTCGTGCGCTGCCTCGCACCGCTCTGGCCGGGACTGCGCAGGGGCGTGGGCGGGGCGTGGGCCGCTGTGGCCTGGGCCACTGCCTGGCAGGCGTGGAGACTGGGAGGCCGAGCGGGAGGTGTGCTGTCAGGAGACCCACCGACCCCTTCCCGCAGCGGTCACTTACTGAGTTATCGTGAACAAATTCTTTAATCTAAGCCTGTTGTATAAAGAAATAGGGATGCTAATGCTTTGTAAGCTCTTTATTCTTTGTGAATGTAAGGTAAGTATTATTAGGAATGTAAATGGTAGGAATCGGACGATCTAATCGAGGTGTCGTTCTCTGTCCCCCGTGCCTGGGTTGGAGTAAAGGATCACTTGTCCCAGGAGTGGTTAGTGTGTGCCTACAATACACGCTGTGGGCACCCCGCCTCCACCCCCGGCACAGGGCTCAGGTTGGGTTCTCTTTCTTCTGACTTCCTGGGGGATGTGCTGAGCAGAGAGGCAGTTCTGGAAGACCCTGTTCACTGGCTCCCCAGCCCTATCCCCAGCACACCTCCAACATAGAGGCTAAAAAATGGATACACTTTCACAGCCTTCCTTGCCACAAGAAGGCCATGTGACACAGTTCTAGCCAGTGAATCAAGAGCAAGAGAATCTTGCTAGGGAGCTTTTGGTAAGCCTCTGCTTTATGTTCTGTGCAAACCAGAACTGGATTTTGCCTCCAAGAGGCATCCAGTTTAAAGTGGACTATGCTCTTAAATAACTATAAAGCAAAGATAAAACACAGCATTTGACCTAAGAAAGGCATAGGTGAAGTGCTGCTGAATTTAAAAGGAGGGAGCTATTTCTTCCTATGTAACGATCAGGGACTGCTTCATGTAGGAGGTGGCATTCGAGGTGGGCAGGACGAGAACACCCACGGCTGGGGAATTCTGGATGGTTCCTAGTCCCAGTCTCACCAACCCCGAGCTCCCCCACTATTCTGAACCACTTCATAGGGAAGCCAGCAGTTCTCGCCAGGTGATATAATTGTAACATCAGATATAATTACATCTTGTGTGCACAGAGTACTTTCTTCAAAATCCTTTAAAGACACACCTCACTCATCCCTCTGAAGTGGGCAGGGGTAGATAAAGAATGAAGGAGGAAGCTCACAGACATGAAGTGAGCAGAGCTGTTTGGGAGGAGAGCTGACCGATCCTCTCAGCCATTTCATCCTTCTTGGGACTCGCCACCTTCATCTTCATCCATGGAGACACATGTTCACTTGTGTGTGCACATACACACCCTCTAGCTATGGAGGGAGGCGCCTTTATCCAAGATCCACCATATGATGAATTCTACTCAAAGTAAAAGTGTATTAACTTCCTATGAGGAAGATCTGTGATTCAGGTTCGTTATCCTGAACAGGTTATTCAAGTGCTTTCCCTGGTCACCAGTGGGTGCTTTTTTTGGGATTCCTGGATGGGCTTAGAGCTGGCATGTCAAGTGGAAGCTAACCTGGGTTCACTAGGACCAGTCTTCAACCCTCTGGAAAAAAATGACACGGACAACCATGAGTTTAAAAGTTATCCACTTACATGCTTACTAGGAGAGCTAACCAAAACACACACACACACACACACACACACACACACACCAACAGAAAAATAAGTGTTAGTGAGGATGTGTAGAGATGAAGACCTTTCTGCACTGTTGGTGGAAGTGTAAGATGGTGCCGCTGCTGTGGAAAACAGTATGATGGCTCCTCAAAAAGTTAAACAGAACCATTGCATGACCTGCAACTCCGCCTCCAGTGTGTACTCAAAAGAAGAGAAGGCAGGGACTCAAAGAAACATTAGTACATTCTTGTTCATAGCAGCATCGTCTATAGTAGCCAAAAGGTGGAAACAACCCAAATTTCCACCAACAGATGAATATATAAACAAAATGTGGTCTATACATACAATGGAATATTATTCTGCCTTAAAAAGGAAAGGAATTCTGACACATGCTACAGCGTGGATGGACAGTATGCTGAAGGAGGTCAGTCACGAAGGGAGAGATGTTGCATGACTACACTTATATGAAGTACAGACCATGGTCAGGTTCATGGAGACAGAAAATTGAATGGTGACTTCCAGAGTGCGGGGACAGGTGGTGAGGGAGGGCTGGCGTTTCACGGATGCAGAGTTTCCATTTAGCAAGATGATGAGATCTCAGGCCGAGCGGTGGTGGCGGCCACCCAGCTCCATGAGTGCACTTACTGCCACTGAGCTGCACACTTCAAAATGGTTAAACTGCTCAATTTTACATAATGTGTGTGTTTTACCACAATAAAAAGTCATTCATCTACAACATCACTTTCTTTAAAATAATTTGCCCCTAACCTGTCCAGGTCAGATGTGACCTAGTTAATTTTTTTGGAGATCATCATAGTAGAATTTAGAGCTATACTTGGAATCAGAAAGCCCAGATTAAAATCTGAATTCCACTGCCTGTCAGCTAATTGATCTTATTCTTACTGATCCATACTTTCCTTGTCTCCAGTTGGATATAATATCACCTTTGACTACTTCCCTGGGCTTATCTGAAAATCCAGTGAGATAATTTATGTGAATGTGATTAGTAAACCACAGAATACTAAACAAATATAAAAGAATTTTGAGAAAATGATGAGGTTCTCTCTGGGACCTATTGTAATATTTTCCAAATTTTCTTGCCAAGAAGTTCCTTCCATCACACCTAAATTCCTTCTAACACAGCTTCAGCCAACTCGGAAGTAGCCTTGTTCATTTGGACATTGCCATATCCCCGGTTTAGAGACAGTTCTATCTGGCAAGTGTCAGAGGGGACAGCAAGAACCATAAGCAGAACCGTTTGGAACTACTAACTTTTTGGGCCAAGGACAGAATTTGTCTCCAGGTCCGGTTTGGTTTGCAAATTCCGGGCTGTCATAGCAACCCCCAAAGCAAAGGAGGACTGTTTAGTGTCATCTTTGACTGCAGCCTGGGCTGGGAATTCGCTCAGGTTGCCCCAATGAACACTGTTCATTGGTAACCACTGTGTCCCTCCTTTGGGTCCCCAGAACTTCCCGCCGGGTGCCGCTCAGCTCACCACATGCTACTCCCTGCCCTGTGGCTCTACCACATCTAGAGCGGGGAGGGAGTTTCTGGAATTACCTTCTGCCCGGTGTGAGGATGTATGAAGATGGCTTGGGGAGGCAGGTTCTGAGGGCACTTGTGTGGGACTTCAAGTATCCCCCACTGCGTTCACAACTGAGCTCTGCTGGCCTCCTTAGACATTTTCAACCAGGGAGGGTTATCTCTCGGGCTGGTGTTGAAGGTCTAATGATGAAGATCTAAAAAATGTAACTGACATCACAATATAAAAAGAAAACCATGAAAACAAAATTAGTAAGTACCTCAGTAAACCTACAAAGATGTTATGACATTTTCTTCAATAATTACAATTATTATTACAAGACTTTTTAACCTATTTGAAAACAATTCATAGGCTAATTTTTCATCATTGGCAGAATTCCGTGAGTAGTAACATTTTATGGGAGCATACGAAACCTGTGGGTGGAGATAAGTCCAACAAGGTAGAGTTGGGCCAAATCACTGAAAAAAAAAAAAAATCTAGGCTTTATTTAGTAGGCAAAGGAAGCTATTACAGGTGTTTTGTTTTTAAAATTAAAAAATATATATTTATAGATTTTAGAGGAAGGGAAGGAGAGAGAGAGAGAGAGAGAGAGAGAGAGAGAGATCGATGTGAGGAGAAACACTGATTGGCCGCCTCCCATACATGCCCCATCTGGGAATCAAACCCGCAACCTAGGTAGGCACCCTGACCAGAAATCAAACCACCGAACTTTTGGAATATGAGGTGATGTTCCAGCCAACTGAGCCACACTGGCCAGGGCTTTTGAGGGTTTTGATCTGGAGAATAATGTAGTCTTGATGAAGATTGGTGGGATTTGCTTGTGAACACCTCAAAGGAAGTGGGTGGGACCGGAAGTGGCAGAAGGGGTGGGAGGTGTGTTGGGACCAACCCGAGACGAGAAGTTCACTTTAAGGCGTTCAGTGTTCCAAGGGGAAGGTGAAGGGGGCCGGGCTGGGGCAGAGGCCCTGCGCCTAGAAGAAAGAGATGACGAGTGTAAATTATCGAATAGAGTAAGGGGATGGGTGTCCCACCTTTGGCGTCTCTGGGCCACACTAGAAGAGTTTTCTTGGGCCACACATTAAATACAGAAACACTAACAAAACTGATGAGAAAAAAAATAGTTTTAAGTAACTTTACGATTTTGTGTCAGGCCGCATTCATAGCCATCCTGGGCCGCGCGTTGGATACCCCTGAAACCATGGAGGATGAAGAGGGATAGAGATAAGTTAATCATAACATCAATTTCAAGACAAGATAACAGGAAGAATTATGGTTCTAAGACTAATAAGAACATAAAAGCCAAGAGAGGGAGCTGGCGGAGTGGGGAGAGCCCAGTGAATTCATTTTTGTTGAGTTTGAGGAACCTAAAGAACACCCTGCTGGGGGTGGTCGCTGGCATTCTGGCTGAATTTGAATCATGAGTTGAGCTGCCTCAGGGAAGGGCAGCCAGGCAGCACCAGAGCTGCCCGCTGGGACAAGGTTGAGGACCGGTGAGCAGGCAGGCGAGTTACCGGCATTCTGAGATCTCCAGGCAGGGCCACCGCAGACAGTGTGGCAGGAGGAGGGACCCAGGCCAAAGAGCAGTTGACCCAAACTTTTAGAGCTGGGAAGCTCTTCTAGGAGGGACTGGGAGTGCCAGCCACTGGACACTAGGTGCTGGCCTGCTGCAGTGGCTCCCACGCCTGGCTGTGCAACAGGGTCACGGGGAGCTTTGAAACTGACTTCTTCCTACCTCCCCCACCCCGAAGGCTGACTTATTCCATGTGGGGCGGGGCCTGGAAATCTGTCCGTTGGAGTTTTACGTCAGATTCTGGCCCTCAAGTGTCAGCGCAGAGAAGAGCGGCTCTCCTCTCCGCTCGGAACCGGCCTTGCTTCCTGGCTGCAGGGCTGATTCTGCGGAAGAGAACCTCGCCGTCCAGCCTTTCCTCCTCCTCTCCCCCCCACCCACCCCCGAGCGCTGGTGAAGAGAGTTACAAAGAGAGGGGGGTCCTCAGGTGGGCAAGAGCCGGCAGAGAGGTGAAGACGAGAGCCTGCGGGGGCCTCTGCACAGAAGCGACGGCGAAGGTGCGGCCCTGACCGAGCCGGTGGCGAGAGGCAGAGCCGGCACGGGCACCGCGCATGCCGCCCAGTGCGATTCTCCCCCACAGCCTCCCTTGTAAAAGACAATATATGCTCCATGAGGGCAGGCATTTCTTAAAGATCTCTTATGGAAAGGTTCCAACCTAAAAACAAAGTAGAAGGAATAGTGTTAACAAACCCCCATGTTCTCAACGCCCACTTCAACAATTGGCCACAACAGGCTAGTCTTGTTTCATTTACACCCAGCCCTCCCTCCCCTACCTCCACCACATTGAAGCAATTAGAAAAGATATTTTACATGCTTTTACGGTATCCTATTTTGCAACCCAACAGCCCATTTGCTGGTAATAAAAACAATTTCTGAGGATGGAAGAAGGGACCAAGAAAGCATGACCAACTTAGCCCGAATTCCTCTTTTCCACACGGAGAGGCAATCATGAATTTTGCTCCATCAATTGTCACCAAGTATCTGAGCAACACGTGCACACTTGAACAAAGGGACGTACACAAGAGACTCTTCCCTGGATTTTTGAGAAGCACAGGGCTGAAATCTGAATTTACTGAAGGACCTTCTGCATTCATCAGCCTAGCCCTAATCATTAACACATAATAATTCGGCCCCAGGGGTAGGGCTCTGGAGAGCAGAAATATGTGCATGGGGCAAGGGGCCCAGAGCAGTAGGTAGGAGCCATGGAGCCTGGGTGGTCTCCAAGGCACAGGTTTCAGAGGCTGCTCTGCCTCTGAGAGCTCTCTCAGTTCTGAGTCTACAGTGCCACCCTTCCCTGCCTGCCCCGCCCCCTTCTATTGCTCCACCTTCATACCCAATCAGGGAGCAGAAAAACGAAAGGGAGCAAAAGAATTAGAAATTCTGGAAAAGTTCAAGTAGTTATAAATCTCTGGAAACCAGTTAGCTCTCTGAGAGTCAAGAAGGGGTCCGGCTGTGGGCTCGTAGGTGATGGAAGAACGTACCAAGAGAAAGGGCCACAGAACAGGCTGGACGGACCTGTGGGATTTCTGCTCCAGGCGTGTCCCCTTCTGGGCCTCCTCTGCGGAGGCCTGGTTCCTGAAGTACCAAGAGGACCTTAGTCAAGTGTGGACTCCTCTGTGTAGCAGCCTTTATTACAAGATGCCATTAGTAAGGTACTAATATTACAGTGCTTTGTAGACTCGGGTACTTAAGCTTCTTGGGTTAAGGGAAAATGTGGAACATCCTGATGGACTTACATTTTGGCAAAGATTTTTTTGAAAGGAAGACGATTATTTTTAATATTAAAATAATCTTCATGCCCTGACTGCTGTAGCTCACTCGGTTGAGCATCATCCTGCAAATTGAAAGGTCACTGTTTCTATTCCCGGTCAGGGCACATGCCTGGATTACAAGCCAGGTCCCCTGTTCCAGGTGTATGAGAGACAACTGATCAATTTTTCCTCTCCCTCTCCTCCTCCTTCCCTTCCTGTCTGCCTAAAAATAAATAAATAAAATCTTTTAAAAAATAAAATAACCTTGGGTATGTGATGGAATAGAACATAAAATTTTCATGTATTTATGACAATAAACACAGAAAGTGAAAGACGTATCCCAATTGTAGTGGCCTATTTGGAGAGTTATTTTCTTTCTTCTGCCTTTAGCGATACCTGGGGTGGGGGGCCTTTGGCGGGCCCCGCCCTGATGTTCCGGGAATGGGTGAGTCGTGATGGTTTTGTGGTGCCTGCCCATCTGGCTTGCCAGCTCTGGTCTCCCGCCAGCCTCTGAGGCTGACAGGTTTGTGGTCTCCTGAGGCAGGCTCGCCCTTTCCTTTCTGCAAGCTCTTATCCAAGCTGTCATTTTTGTTTGGGACAACCTTCTACCTCCTGACAACCACATCACATTTCTTCCTCTCCTCATGATGCAATTCAGGGTCACTTTTTCCAGGAAGCTTTTCCTAAGTTAAGAGAATTGACTTCCAAAAGAGAATCGGGAAGCGGCAGGCTGGGAAGCCAGAACCCCACTCCGATGCTAGATACCACCTGTGTAGCTTCGTGGAGGACGTAGTGTGCAGAACGGTCAGACACATGTGCTGTTCAGTAATCATCACAACCCTATGAAACATATAGGGCTAGGTTCTGCATTTTTATTAATAGTTTGAATATGTATTGCATCATGAAATGACAATATTTTGAATATGTTGAGTTAAATAAATTATACTATTAATTTTACCTTATTTGCTTTGTTTAATGTGACTAGAGATTTCCTACTGAGATATAATTGACATTAGTTTCAGGTGTACAACATAATGATTCAATGTATGTACGTACTGTGAAATGGTCACCACAATAAGCCTAGTTAACCTCCATCACCACACAGTTATAAATTTGTGGGGGTGTGTGTGTTTGATGAGAACTTTTAAGATCTACTCTTTTGGCAATTTTCAAATGTACAGCTGACTTTCGAACAACACTGGTTTGAACTGTTTGGGCCTACTTAGACACAGACTTTTTCCAAAAAATATACAGTCAGCTCACTGTGTCCCCAGGTTTATCTTCTACAGAGTCAACCAACCCAGATGTGAAGGGTCAATCGTATGTATTGACCTATGCGATTTTATAGAAGGGACTTGAGCATCTGAGGACTTTGGTGTCTGCCGAGGGCTGAGTGGGTGAAGGGGAAAGGGATTGAGAGGTTGGGGGTGGTCCTGAAACCACTCCCCTGTGGATATGTGCATATGGAGGGATGACTGAGGTTTTTAGGGAGTCAAAGTGATATGCAGATTTTCAAGCGCACAGAGGGTCAGTGCTCCTAATGCCACGCCCACATTGTTCGAGGTCAAGTGCACGAGGCCGTGTTGTTAACGAGGGTCCCCCAGGCTGTACGGTGCATTCCCAGGATTAACTTATTTCTAACTGGAAGTTTGTACCTTCTGGCCACCTTTACTCATTTTGTCCCCTCCCCCCACTCTTTGGGCAAGGATTATTTTTAATCATTTTCTACCATTCAGATAAGGGAGCTTCACAGAAGTTGGGTCATGTACCCAGAAACACACAACAAGGAAGCGGTTCCTTCCACTCAGTAGAGAAAAATTTTCCTGAACGTGGAAGCCACGCACAAGTGGTACTGCGTGTCTTCTCGGTGTCATCGTGGGGTGCCACTCCCTTAGCTTTGCAGGCAGAGCAACTTCCGCAGCTGCAGCCGGGGGCAGGAGGGGGGTGGTCCAGGCCCTGCCCTGGGAAGGGCCCCCGAACTTGGTTTAATGCTCTGTCTTCAAATTCTTAGTAATTTTTGAACCAGGGACCTTCAACTTTTACTTGCTCTGGGCCCAGCAAATTACGTAGGCAGTACTCTCTCTAGAAGAACAAAGTGATTTTGATTTCATTTACAATTAATTGAGGGCTCAGACTCTGTGAAGTTACATATTAACTTGAAGATCTGGGTCTGGTAGAGATGCAAATAATCTCTGCTTTTATTGCCCTGCGGAGCATGAATTTAGATTTGTCTGTAACATAAAAAACGATTATTTCCGCATGTTACTTCCTCAACCGCTCTTGGAATCAGTGCTCACACCTTCCTGATTCCTTCAGAGTGTTACTGAACAGGGGCTTGGCCCTCAGTGGGTCTGCCTGGGGCCAGCTGCTGTGTGTGGGTCCTTGACTTGGTGTAGGAGAGATTTCAGAACAGCAGTGCAGGTGGCTATGAGGATGCATTTATTAGAGCTGGGGACAGTGAAACAAGGAGGGGCTTAGCATAGAAGATGCCACAGGGGAGCCCAGGCTGAGCCGCCTTGGCTCACTGGGAAGCCAGAGAAAAGAGGGCTTTGGGCACAGTTCGGGGGTTAGCCAGGGACAAGCTGCCAGCTGCCCTCTGCCTCAGAGTTCAGGAGACGCGTGCCTGCTGGCAATGGCTCTGGCTGCTCCCCAGGGAAAGAGGGTGTGCACCGGGTCCTTGGTCTTGAGGCTTTTCTCTCTCTCTTGCAGGCAGGAATCTTAGGGGCGGTCCCCGGGCAGCGCTCCGCAGAGTGAGCATCCGTGCTCCGGGTGCCCTTTCACGGTCACGGTCTCCCCTGCAGCTGGTCCTGGTGTTGTCCACCTGGTTTTGCCGGTTCTGAGCCTGGAGCTGAAATACAACTGAGGCCTGGATGTCTCCAAGGGGAAGGGCCAGGGGAGGCGAGGTTACCCCGGGGGCAAGGAGGTTCTTGTTTTCCCAGTTTTGCCCCCTGCCGGGCACTCTGGCCTTTCCCTCCGGGGGACCATCTGCGTCTGGCTGTAAATGGCTCCACCATTGTGCTCAGCTCTCTGTTTCAGTTTCCCTATTCCACCTGCCAAAGAATTCTTTTAGCTTCTCAGTATTCAGTCTCAATAGTATCTCATTGCAGCTTTTACTTACGTGAAGCATTTTCTCATCCATCTGAGAATAAAGCATATCTCTTTCTCGGAGAACTGTCTGTTTATATCCTCTGACAACTTTTCTGCTGGTTTGTTGAGACACAGCTTTCTCCGTGCCCTGCAACCAGCTCACATCCATCCGTCTGCAGCCGTTCAGCGCTTTCTAGTAACAGGCCCCTGGAGCAGTGCATTTTACCAGAAACTACGTGTTCCCCAGGAACCATTTTGCTTTGTATGTTTTCATTACAATCGAAGTGATTTCTCTTCACTGAGCCCCCCTAGGAAGAGACCCCGGGAATCACCATCAACCCCTTTGGCTTTGTTTCAATGCTGGTCTTTATTTATTTTTCCCTTCAGTTTTTTTGGATATTATTGTCATATGACACATGTACATTTAAGCTGTACGATGTGATGATTAGACACATGTAAATACTGCAAAATGATTATCACAATAAGGTTAGTTAACACTTCCATCTCCTCACATAATTATGATTTTTTGTGTGTGTGTATGCATGTGGTGGTAAGATCTACTCTCTTAACAACTTTCAAACAAATAATACACTATCATCAATTATAACCACCACACTGTGCATTTGATCCCCAGATTTTATTTATCTTATAGCTGGGCGTCTGTACTCTTTGACCAAAAATCTCCCCATTTCCCGACCTCCCAACCTGTGGCAACCACTCTTTCACTCTCTCTATTCCTATGGGTTCGGCTTAAGTGTCAGGTTTAGGGCTTCCAGATGGCCTGCAGAGAGCCTCCTGGGTAAGAAAGCTGGAAAGTGATGACTTTGTCTTAAAACCTGAGATAGTTCCCTGGGGAGTGATCAGGCAAGGACGGGGATCCTGGCCCAGTCCGGAAGCCTGAGCAGAAGCACCCGTGGGAGGGAAGCCGTGGGGAGGGAGCGCCCTGCACTAGTACGTCACCGTCACCGATGCTCCTGCTCCGAGGAAGCATCGCATGGGGAGGGTGGACGGGGACAGAAAGAGGTGCTGCAGCCCAACGGAGGTCAGACAGGCTTAAAAAAACAGTATTAGTAATCACTCTGTTGATGTTCCAAAAAAGTTTCTTAGGCCAGTGTTAGGATCTTAATTCAGCATTTTTGAAGTTCGGTTAGAAACCCAAGGGGTTAAAAGAAATCCTAGCATTTGACCTAAATACCCATAGAGTGTCCTCTCCCTGCCAGTGTTTAACACCTCCACAGGAAAATACATGAGCTCATCGGAATCACTGCAAAAGGGCGCAGCACTTTCTCACACTTTTGCTGCCAGCGAGATAACACTTTAATTCGGGCCTCTGACTTTTTCTCACCCTGGAGGGGAGGTGGGGTTACTTGTTGGGGCCCTGGGACCTCCGCTCTGCCTGCTTCTTTGGTATTGGAATGAGAAAGCCTCATCCTAATGGTTTGACTTCCTGCCTTCCTGAGAGCCTGGGGTTCCCATTGCAGCCTCTGGGAGCAAAGTTAGACACGGGGTCTCGAGGCATTTTTGTCCATCCTGTTCCTTCTGGTCCTTGTTAAAAGTCTAGCTTAGAAAATAAAACCAAATAGTGTAAGTCTAAAAGTTCAGGTGCAACTCTCTTAAGCCAGTGACCTGATTTTCTTTTGATGAGGGAGCTCAAGAGTTGGAAAATTTTAGTTTTAGAAAACTATTAATAAGCTTAGTAGTTAATGCATGTGTAAAGCTATTGTTTCAGAAACCTAAGTCACGACCCACCTATGACCCAAGCGGTTCCATCTTTGTGCCTCAAGAGGACTGCAAGCCACTGAGATGGCACCTGAGCCATTGTGCCCCGGGGAGGGGACGTCTGCCCAGGGCGCAGATGAAGAATCACCCATTTCACAAATGCCCAGGATACAGACAAAGAATGGCTGGTCATGGATGGAAGGGTGCTAGGGATTAACCTCTTTCCTCAATTCCAAGTCTCTTACCTATACTTTTCCCTCCTTATAAAAAAAGGAAAGGAAATGTAAGATGGCCTGTTAGGGTACCAACCCGCCGACTTCTCAGAGGGCCGGCCGTCTGAACAAAGCGCCCGTGAAGATTCAATCCCTCTCTGTGCTTTTTAGGTCTGGTGGTGACAGACAGCACAAATGCCAGATTTGGGGGTTTTACTCTCTTTCTTTTTTTATCTTTATTTGTCAATTACAGTTGACATTACTATATTAGTTTCAGGTGTACGACATAGTGATTGGACATTTACATAACTTACGAAGTGATCCCCCTGGTAAGTCTAGTTATGACCTGATGATATTCTTCAGCTCGATGCTTGTCGGCTCCTGGATGTCAAGCGTGTACCTCTTCTCCGTGGTTCCTTGGACCGCCACCCTGTGTCAGACAAGAGCGCCCCGAAGCTGGGGCCTGTTTTCCTCAGCGACTGCTGCAGAGAAACACACGCCAGCCACCCGGCCTGGAGCAGCAGCAGCATCGTGACCGAGTCACCTGACCAAAGGTTTCTGGCCTTCTCCTTTTCTGGGTTTATCTGCCTCAGCGCTCTGAGATAGCCAAGTCCTGCCTTTCCATTCACACATTTCTGGCCCCAAACATCAGAATATAAAGTAAGAAGGAAGAGAGCCAGCTGGAGCGGCCGTCAGGTCAGCAGAGCAGCGCCGGCCGTGCGCACGTGTACCCACGCTCACTGGACTTCAGACACACCCGCGGTGTGGGCCTCCCTTTCCCGGCCGCTGCCCTGGACCCTGCCTGGATTCACCAACTCGCGCCTGCTCGCAGCCCCGTCCTTGCCCGCAGTGCTCAGCTCTTTCCTTCAGCTGACCCCAGCCTGGCCAGAACTGTGGACCTAGACATTTAAAATGACTCACAACAGCTCTTTAGAGCACCCCGAGAACACGCAGTTAGAGCCCACAAAGTGGCTCTGGGTGCTGGGGAGACGAAGCCAAGATAGGCACCAGGGCCCCGGGAAGCTCTCAGAGGCTCTGCCCTCAGCTCAGCCTCTGTTTGAAGGCGAGAACTCAATTCAGGGCTCCCATCTGTGAAGGAATCTGAGCAAAAACTTACAGAAAGCCCAGAAGAGAGAAGAAGATGATTAACTGTTAATGCAGTGGCCTCTATGTAGAAGTACAGAAGAGCGCAACCAACATCAAAAAGCAGCCACCTGAAGGAGCGCTGACAGTTTCCTTCCCTGCCTCCTCCGGTCCGGGAACACTTTCGGCTCCTCTCTTGGTCCTCATTTATTAGAATCATACACAGGTGGCCTTGAAGCGTACGTGGGCATCGTGCTGGGCTGTCCAGAGCCTGGTTCTAGGAAAAGGGAGTCTTGGCTTCTAGTCCATGCCATCAATTTATTGTGTGATTTTGGGCACATGTCTCAGCTGGCTTATGGGATTAGTTTCATTGGGAAATTGCCTTCCCTATCTCATTGGGATACACACGTATGTAAATCTACACATACAATAAATATACACCTTGTACATGTTCATAATACTGACTTAGTTATTATTTACTGAGCACCCCTTCCATGTCAGGCATGGTGTTAAGTCCCTTACATATGTCATCTTGTAGGTCTTCACCATATTGCTGCAAGACAGTGGATAGCAACTTGTCCTTCCACCACCACTTTACAGATGAGGAAACTGAGGCCTAGAGAGAAAAAGAATTGTACTCAGAACAACAGAGAATGTTTCTGTGCCATGCATGACAGGTCCTGGGTAATAACGCTTTCAACGGCAATAACGATACATCTTTCCTAAGACATACGTCCTATATCTGGAATGTTGCCTCCAGCTGCAACAAGGGGAGATCAGTTTGCTGGAAACCTTGAATCTGCTGTGTACCACTCCAATGGCCTTGGACTTCATCCCTATTTTGTCATGCAGGTGGGTCATGGATTTGGTGAAGGGAGAGAGAACCTGGGGTCACCGTCCTCTCAAAGGGCCTGGGAGCTCTTAAAAACTTTAATTAATGGAACCCTTCCGTGTAATGGGATACATAAGTGCAAAGGGCATTTGTAAATGGGCTTATGATGTGGATGACATTTCCAGAAATGAAAATCTGCTAAAAGGAATGAGTATCTGCTCGGAGGTGACAAGTGTTAGAAAATGCACAGCAGCCAAAGTTCGATAAGGCCTTCCTTGGTTGGTGTAGAGACAGCACCCAGGAGCGACGCAAATTAAGGAAATTCTCCCAGTGGCCTGACGTCTGGAGCCTTGTTTGCATCGCGTCATCATCCAGCGTTCACAAGCATTTCCATCTTTGCTCCCTACCCTTCCTCTTCCCCAACTCGGTGCCTCAGAAAACGAACTTTGCTGTTTCCAAGTACATGCTTCCGGCCTTCCCAGATTTCTGCTCTGCTCAAATTCTTTGCTCCATCTGGAATGCCCTTCTGTCTCATTCTTTGCCAAATTTCTAAATGTTACTGATCTTTAAGGCCTTATGCAAAGTCCTTTTTCTCTGTAACTCTTCTCTAAACTGTTTAGCTGGAAATGGTTGTAGAACATTCTCTATTTCTTCGATGGAACATTCCTTATTTCTTCTTTCTTTTTAAAGTATATTTTGTTGATGATGCTATTACAGTTGTCCCATTTTTTTTCTCCCCCTTCTCCCCCTCCACCTGCACCACCCCTTCCTCCAGCATCCCCCCCGCCTTCGTCCATGCCCATGGGTCGTACATATAAGTTCTTTGGCTTCTCTGTTTCCTACACTATTCTTAACCTCCCCCTGGCTATTTTGTACCTTCCAATGATACTTCTTATTCCCTTACCTTTCCACCCATTCTCTTCCCTAACCCTCCCCACTGACTGTCCTCCATGGGATCTCCATTTCTGTGATTCTGTTCCTGTTCTAGCTGTTTGCTTAGTTTGTTTTTGATTTTTAGGTTCAGTTGTTGATAGTTGTCAGTTTGTTGTAATTTTACTGTTCATAGTTTTTCTTTCTCTTATATAAGGGCCTTTAACATTTCATTTAATAAGGGCTTGGTGATGATGAACTCCTTTAACTGTACCTTACCTGGGAAGCACTTTATCTGCCCTTCCATTCTAAATGAGAGCTTTGCTGGAGAGAGTAATCTCTGATGTAGGTCTTTGCTTTCATGACTTTGAATACTTCTTGCCAGCCCATTCTTGCCACAAGGTTTCTTTTAAGAAATCAGCTGATAGTTTTATGGGAAGTCCTTTGTAGGTAACTCTCTCCTTTACTCTTGCTGCTTTTAAGATTCCTTGTCTTTAATTTTGGGTAATGTAATTATGATGTGTCTTGGTGTGTTACCCTTTGGGTCCAATTTCTTTGGGACTCTCTGAGCTTCCTGGACTTCCTAGAAGTCTATTTCCTTTGCCAGATTGGGGAAGTTTTCCTTCATTATTTTTACAAATAAGTTTTCGATTTCTTGCTCTTCCTCTTCTCCTTCTGGCACCCCTATGATTCAGATGTTGTAACCTTTAAAGTTGTCCCAGAGGTTCCTAAGCTGCTCCTCATTTTTTTGAATTTTGTTTCTTCATTTTGTTCCAGTTGAATGTTTATTTCTTCCTTCTGTTCTAAACCTTTGATTTGAATCCTGGTTTCCTTCCCTTCATTGTTGCTTCCCTGTATATTTTCCTTCATTTCACTTTGCATAGCCTTCACTTCTTCGTCTATGTTGCATCCGTACTCAATCATCTCTGTAAGCATCCTGATTGCCAGTGTTTTGAACTCTGCATCTGACAGGTTGTCTATCTCCTTGTCCCTTAATTCTTTTTCTGGAATTTTGATCTGTTCTTTCATTTGGGACATATTTCTTTGTCTCGGTGCACCTGTTAGGTTGTAAGGGGCGGAGCTTCAGGAATCCGCCAGGGTGGGGCAACCCCCTTTGCTGTGTTGTGGCGCCTGTACATGGGGGAGGGGCCTGAGAGGGAACAATGCCTCTTTCTTGGCTCTCACGCCACTTTTAGTCACTTCCCCCACTTCCCACAAGCAAACTGGGCCCTTCTGGCGCTGATTCCCAGGTGGGTGAGTGGGTTTGTGTATGTCCTAGGACCCCATGGGTCTCTCCAACGCACTCTATTGTGAGCTTGGGAGTTTCTCCCGCTGCCCCAACTCCCAGAGGTTCTTACAGCCAGAGGTTGTGAGGCTTTCGTTTCCTGCACTGGAACCCTGGGTTGCTCGGTCTGTCTTGCTCCTGTTGTTCCTCCCAGTTTGTCCACATGTGAATGTGGGACTGACACTCGCCACCTGGCCCTCCTGGTCCGCTGCCTTACCACGTGTCCTCTCCACCCCGGCTGCCGGTCTCCTCCCCTCCTACCGGTCGAGATGAGTTTCTCTTTTAACTCCTTGGTTGTTGGACTTCGATACAGTTTGAATTTCTGGCAGTTCTGTTTTGTTTTGTTTTTTTGATTTGTTGTTGCCTTTCTTTTGTTTCTGCAAGGAAGCAAAGTGCGACTACCTATGTCTCCATCTTGGCTGGAAGTCCTCTTATTTCTCTTGTAAACATGTGCTTTCTAAATGCTAAGTTCCTATCTGTTTTATCTCTATAGGCTCAGTTTGTAACATAAGCCTTTGTATGCCATAGCAATCTATTCATTTACTAAATGAATGAATAAATAAGTGTACAATTTTTGAGAGAGTGCTGAATTTTGTGTAGTACTAGGTGGAAAGACATTTCAAGAGAATTATCTTTGCTCATTTTTAAGCATCTACTAGGTTCAAATTCCTTTGCCAAGATTTATTACAGAATCCCTTCTGTCTTACAATTTGTAGTGTCTACCAAACAAAAATGAGTAACAAAAAAAGACCTCACAGTCTGTAAGAGAAACACATGAAACCAAAATAAAAAATAACTACATTTGTGTGTTGGATAAAGGAAAGAAGGGTAATTGTGATAAAAGTTGTGTAAAGGAATAACTTGGCCAGTGTTTTAATAATATTAAAACCCATGCCTGCATGGAGCCAGGGAGATGGGCGTGACTCTAACCCGTGACGCAATGTAGCCAGAGAGTCTTCCTGTGCCTGTGACAGTGGCTTGGAGGCGGCCTCTGCGTCACAGGGCCACACCTGCTTGGACTGACTATGGCAGCCAAGAAAGGCAGAGAATATAGGCGTGCTAGCAGGTGGGAGGAGTTGGAAATGGAGTTACGGAGGAGGATCGCCCTGGGATTTAAACAAAAAGGCATGGCAGCCATGCGGGGGCTTAACCACACGGTTTGGGAATGCGGGGGGCTCCTTGACCGCGTGGCTTAGGGAGCAAGAAAGCAAGATGTAGCAGAGGTGCGGAGCTCTCTCTCAGAGGTTTGAAAGGATGCAGGACTCCCCGGCCCACCATGAGGATGCAGTTTTGGATTAAGAACGGGAGTCAGGCCAAGCTATGGACTTCTATTTCTTTTCCTGAGAGATGGTACCCTGACCGGCCCGGCGTGGCAAGGGGAGGCAGGACTGTCTGTGTGTTTGTGGTTGTTTTAAAGGGACTTTGGGATTTAATGGTGACATTCTGCCATCACTCTGAACCTGTATAACTTTTGAATAAATAATTCCTTTCCTTTTTACCAAACTCTGGCACTGGAGGCCATGGTTCCTAACACAGAGGCGGTGGGTGTAAAGAACTATAAAGTAAAAAGACCCTGGAGGAGGGGTGTTGTTTCTGTAACAGCCGCAATTGGGAAAAAGTGTTCCAAGGTCAAACAAAGAAGAGGAAAGATAGCATGACTGAAATAAAGACGGTATTGGAATGCTGATTGAGAACCTACAAGTTGCCACTAGACAGAACACACATTTTCTCCCTGAGACCGTTTATGGTAACGTGATATTTTGTAGGCCACCCGCTCAGCCTATGAACATCTACTGAGAAAGAACCTTGAACTAAGGGTTGGGTTACAGAGATCAAAAGTGCATGTTGCCTCCCTTTGAGGAGCTCATGGTCCAAAAAAAATAACGGCTGTGGTGAGGGTTTACAGAAGTTTGTTTAGGATGCCCTGGGAGGGCACAGGGAGAACGCTTGGTGCCGCCCTTCCGGTGGGTAGGGAGGCGCCGCACCGAACAAGTCCCTGCAACCAGGCGGGGGAAGGCGCGTGGCGTGAGGGCTCGGGGGATAAACTAGAGTCGGACAGTGAGGCGGCGGTCAGACGCCTTCGCTGGGGTCTGGTTCCACCCTCCATAATTCTGACATGTGCCTAAGACTCAGTTTTGCCCTCTGCAGATGGAATAATTATATCACCTGTGCCACAGAGTTACTGTGAAGATTGATTGCGAAAATCCCAGCCCCAGACTAACTCTTCATTCAAGATTCAGATGAAAGTGTTTCCCAGTTCACTCAGGAGCTGAATTTTGTTTGTTCCTAAACCCAGAAGTTGGCATCCCATGGAAGGTGGACTGGCTAAGCAGATAACTTTTCTCCAAATATCAAAGTTGAGCTAAGAGATTTTACAGCTGACTGATCACAGATTTCCAAACTAGCACTTACGTAAAAACGATAGCTTGCAGGTGCGCACACCAGCCCGTGCCTTGCACGAGCAGACTTCTATCCTAGCGTGTTACTGGAAGAGGTGGGGAGAATGAGGGTCTTCATGCAGCTACGGGACTCTGTTTGTTCAGCCGGTCGGTGTGTGTGGGGGGGATAAGGGACTCGTAAGAGCATTCCCACCATGTGGCATTGCTTATTGGGGAGTGGATGACTTTTTTGGCTTGTATTCCCCTTTTATAGGGCTCACTGGCATCCTAGTGCAGCGAGTGTTGACTGTTTGTTACAACACCAGCTCTGGGCTGAGTGAGCAGTGGACCGCTGAAGCGAGACCGCATGCACCTATGGCTCTACTTTCTGCCTTCAGCAAGAATTGCTTTGACTTAGACTTTATGACAGCAACGACGTACAAATATGCTCATATAAATAACAGAATGGGAAGCAGTTGTAGATTAGAGATTACTAAAGCTGTTTCCCGAGGCAGTGAGAGCTGTCTCTCCGTTTAGTGGTATCTCACAAATGGACATTTTGTGTTTTATTGCCGCGATGAAAGATGGAAAACTAAACAGGAAGATAGGAGGAGAGGGGAACAAGTAGCAAAGAACGAAAAAAGAGGTAGAAGAGATGGCAGGTGAGGGAGAGAGACTGGGGGACCGGTGAGCGGGGAGAAAGAGCAAGGTCAGCAGGGGCGTCCAACCCGAGGCCCGCAGGCTCCGTGCGGCCCAGGGTGGCTATGAATGCAGCCCAACACAAAATCGTAAATTTACTTAAAACCTTTTTCTGCTCATCAGTTTTTGTTAGTGTTTGTATATTTAATGTGTGGCCCAAGACAGCTCTTCTTCCAGGGTGGCCCAGAAACGCCAAAAGTTTGGACACCCCTGAGTGAGTAGAGGAAAAGAATGTTTGGAAAGGGGGTTGGGTCTTCTGGTGGCTGTGACTTCTAAACATGTGTTAAGAAGGTCCAAAAAATAAGATACCCATTCCCAAGATCCCCTCCTTCGTTTCAGGAAGCCACTCTGGGATGGCCTTAGGCAGACTTTGTTTAGTTCAGGAGGTCTTCACAACCCCCGGGTCATCCTGCTGAACACGCTGTTCCTGACCCCAGCCGGGAGCCTGGGCCTGCGCGCAGCGTCTCGCTTTTGTTCTCACAGCTCTTTCCACCAACTCTCCGGCGCTCAGAAAACAGGCCCAAGGGAGGCGGCACTGCCGCGGGTGAGGGTGCCGCGGCGACGCTGCAGGGACTCCGCTGCCCGCCGGAACCCGCCGGAACCCGCCGGCCCCACCTGGGGAGGCTGAGCCCTTGGGCGCCTGGTATCCCTGGCACGGAAGGAACGCACGGCAGGCAGTGTTGCCTTGGCTTGACCTTCCCACTTCCTGCCAAACTCTGTCCCATATCCTCTTCCAAATGGGAAAAACACTTTCTCTTGGAAGCCCTCTCCAATGGCAATATCTAGTAATAAAAATTCTAGGAGCTGGAATTAGCTTACTTTTGATCATTGAATGTGTGTGTGTGTGTGTGTGTGTGTGTGTGTGTGTGTGTGTTCCAAAGAAATTTTATTTATGAACATTGAAATTTGAATTTCATGTAACTTTTCACACGTCATGGAGTAGACTTCATTTGATTTTTTAACCATTTAAAAATATAACAACTGTTCTTTTTACTTTTTCAATTACAGCTGACATTCAATATTTTATATTAGTTTTAGGTGTACAGTATAGTGGTTAGACAATGATGTAATTTACGAAGTGATTCCCCCCAACTGGCATTATACACGGTATTACAATATTATTGACTATATTCCCCACGCTGTACTTTACATCCCAGTGACTATTTTTATAACTGCAATTTGTACTTCTTAATCCCTTCACCTTTCCGCCCATTCTCCGAATCATTTTCCAGTTTGTTTTCTGTATCTCAGTCTGTTTCTGTTTTGTTTGTTCGTATATATTGTTCTTTAAATTCCACATAAAAGTGAAATCATATGGTATTTGATCCTCTGTCTGACTTATTTCACTTACCATAATACCCTCTAGGTCCATCCATGCTGTTGCAAATGGTAAGATTTTATTCTTTTTTTATGGCCAAGTAATATTCCACTGTATATATGTACCACCACATCTTCTTTATCCACTCATCTATTGATAGGTTCTTGGGTTGCTTCCATATCTTGGCTATTGTAAATAACATTGCAATGAACATAGGGATCCATAAATTTTTTTCAGATTAGTGTTTTCAAATTAGTGTCTTTCAAATTTTTTTCAAATTAGAAGTGGAATTGCTGGGTCACAAGGTAATTCTATTTTTATTTTTTTTGAGGAAACTCCATACTGTTTTCCATAGTGGCTGCATCAATTTGTAGTCCCACCAACAATGCACACGGGTTTTCTTTTTTCCACATCCTTGTCAACATTTGCTGTTTGTTGATTTATTGTTGATGGCCATTATGGCAAATGTGAGGTGATACCGCATTGAGGTTTTAATTTGCATTTCTTAGATGATTAGTGATCTTGAGAGTCTTTTCATATGTCTATGGGCCATCTGTGTGTCCTCTTTGAAGGAGAATCTGTTCATATCTTCTGCCCATTTTTAAAATGGATTGCTTTTCTTTTTGGTGTTAAATTCTACGAGTTCTTTACAAATTTTGGATATTAACCCCTTATTGGATATAATATTGGCAAATATCTTCTCCCAGTTGGTAGGTTTTTTTGGTTGTTGTTTTGTTGATGGTTTTCTTTGCTGTGCAAAACCTTTTTAGTTTGATGTAGTCCCATTTGCTTATTTTTCTTTTTTCCCCTTGCCTGATGAAATATAGCAAAAATAATTATTATTAAGAGTAACACCAGAGATTTTACTGCCTCTGTTTTCCTCTAGAAGTTTTATGATTTGGGGTTTTACATTTAAGACTTTAATCCATTTTGAGTTTATTCTTGTATCTCACATAAGAATGTGGCCGAGTTACATTTTTTTTTATTTATCTGTCTAGTTTTCCCAACACCATTTATTGAATTTGTCTTTATCCCATTGTATATTCTTTTTCCTTTGTTATAGATTAATTGACCATATAGGCATGAGTTTATTTCTGCAATCTCTATTCTGTTCCATTGATCTGTGTGCCTCTTTTTATGCTAGTACAATGTCATTTTGATTACTGTAGCCTTATAGTATAGTTTGACATCCGGTAGCATGATACCTCTTACTTTGTTCTTCTTTCTCAAGATCACTGTGGCTAATCAGGGTCTTTTGTGGTTCCATATAAATTTTTGGATTTTTTTTGTTCTAATTCTATGAAAAGTGCCATTGGTATTTTGATAGGGATTGAATTGAATCTATAGATTTCTTTGGGTTAGTGTGGATATTTTAATGATGATAATTCTTCCTATCCATGAGCACAGTATATACTGCCATTTATTTGTACCTTCTTCAATTTCTTTCTTCAATGTCTTATAATTTTATGAGTATACATCTTTTACCTCCTTGGTTAAATTTATTCCTAGGTATTTTATTTCGTTTTCTGATGCAATTGTAAATGTGATTGTTTTTTTAAATTTCTCTGTTTAATAGTTTGTTATTGGTGCATAAAAATGCAAATGGTGTAGACCCAAGATGGTGGCAGAGTAGGTGGAAGCTACACCAACTTCCTCTCAGGACCAAAGAGAATTACAACTAAATTATAGAAAAATCATCCTGAATAGCAAACCAACCACTAGCTGGAGAGGAGCTTTATCATCAAGGGCAGATGAAAGAAATCACTTCATCACATCAAGACTGGTAGGAATTACAGAGGTGCGAGAAGGCTGGCTGGGCTCCCATGGGCAGCAGCTGAAATTTCTGGAGGGATATTTCAGAGGATGGGTGGTTCCCCCTCAGAAGTGTGGGTTCTAAACACAAGCTGGGCTCCCCAGTCTAGAGCACCAGAACTAGGAAAGGAACCCAAATAACATCTGGCTGTGAAAAGCAGTGGCGTTTCTGTCTGCCAGGGAGAGATGTCTAGAGATGCAGAGAGGCTCTTAAAGGGCCAAAGAACAAAACTTCATTTGCAGCCACTTATCCTGGGCTCTGGCAGAGGGAGGGCAGAGTGGACTAGAGTCACATGAGGAAAGTCTGGGGTTGGTGGCTCTGGGGACAGAGCTGAAGGGTCAGCCACCAGGATCCCTGTGCTCAGTTATTCCCCACACTGCAGAAGCCATCTTTCTTGGGCAGAGCTCTCCCCGACCAAGTGACATCAGCCTGGGGGCAAGCAATAGCCCCACATTCAGAAATCCCTCTCACACACCCTGTGGAGCTTAAGCCGGGCTGCTGAGGAGCACAGCTGGGGGCATTTTCAGTGACTGAGCCTAACAGAAAACCCGCAGGCCGAGGTGGCCTTTGGAGCTTTGAGACTTAAGCTACATAAGCAGCATGGCACATCAAGGCATTATTTCAATTCCCTAAATGACACAAGCGTGGTGTCTTGTGCCTACTGAATTTTGAAAAGTTAACCCTCACCTGAGGATATGTTTATTGATGAGAGGGAGAGAGAGAGAGAGAGACATTGGTGTGAGAGAGAACCATCGATGAGTTGCCTCCCCTATGGGCCTGGACAAGTAATCCAACCGGCAACCCTTGTGGTGCATGGGGTGATGGTCCAACCAGCTGAGCTACCTGGCCAGGGCTGTGCCTACTTAATTTTTGTTTGGCATTCTCTTATTAGTCTGTACCACCCTGAAAGGCTCCCATGGTTGTATCTTCTGTGCTTCTTAACCTTTCTGTTTCTGGGATGGGTATCTTTACGCACCACAAGACCAGAACTCTCTGTAGTCCTCTGCCCCATCTCCCGGCTTCCCGCCTTGCTCTCTGCCAGTCCTCTTGCCCCCACCTCAGGAGAGAGGGGGGCTCCTCTTCTGGGCCAAAGCTCATTCCCTGACCGCCAAGTCCCTGCTCTGGGCAACCTCTTCCGTGAGACCTCGTTCATACGCACTCTCTCTTGCACCTTCTGTGCTCCCTCAGCATACAACTGTGCTTCTCTTACTTAACAGAATTCCACCCTTCCTCAGCCCCTGCCTCCCCATTCCCTCCCCTTCTCTTCACATCCAAGAGATTTGGAAGAGGAAGTCTCACCTGAAGTCAGCTCATCTTCAGGGGTTTACTTCTCTGCTTCAGTAACTAGGGATCTACCATCCTTGTTTTTGTTATTTATTTCAAAATAAAAATTATATTGATTTTTCTTCTGTTCATAAAAGTAGCCTATTCTCATTTAAAAGTTCTAATAATATGCAAAGAAAATAAGAGAAAAATAACAATAATTCATAATCCATAATCCCAGAATTCATTAAAAACTGCCATATACATTGTTGTGTATTTCACCAACGGCTGTTCTCCTACGTCGTCCCTTCCTGCAAAGTTCAGGTGTGGACCTCACCCCACAGCCCACACGTGATGCGGTGATGTATTTAAACTTGTTTAAGCGAGGATTCTCAGACTTTCTGATCTCAGGCCTCCTTTACACTCAAAGATTATTGAAAACCCCGAAGAGCTTTTGTAAGTTACATCATTTGCTGTATTAAATGTTATTTAAAAAAATTTAAATATGTGTAATTTACTTAAAAATAACAATGATAAATCTGTTACAGGTTAACACATGACATTTTTATTAAAAATAATAAATATATATTTTTTCTAGTCAAAAGAGAAAAGCATTTAATTTTCTCGGAGCAGTTGGCATCACAGAACAACTCTGGACTAACTGTCATGGAAAGGAGACCCATTTCTCACACTCTACTTTTTTATTTTGTTTTGTTTTGTCATTTATTTATTATTTATTATTTTTCCATCTCCATTTACCCCCCATAACCTCTTCCACCTCCACCTCCCCAAATATTTCTTTTTCTTTTTATTATTTAAATTTATTTTTGCTGTATTTTTCCCCTTACCATTTATCCCCCTTACACCCTTCTCCCCTCAGCAGTCACCACACAGTTGTCCATGGTCATGAGAACCTTTCCCTTTTTGCTCAGCCCCTCCACCCCCGCCCCTCTCCCCACCACTAGCTCCCCATCTGCTCCCCATCTCTGAGTCTGTCCCCATTTTTCAAGTTAGTTCAGTTTGTTCATTAGATTCTACATATGAGTGAAAGCATATGGTATTTGTCTTTCTCTAATTGGCTTATTTTACTTAGCATAACGTTCCCTAGGTCTATCCATACTGTCCAAAGGGTAAAATTTTCTTCTACTTTTATGGTCATGTAGTATTCCATTGCGTAAATGCCCCATAGTTGTTTTATCAACTCATCTACTGATGGACACTTGGGCTGCTTCCATATCTTGGTGATTGTAAAAAGCACTGCAACAAACATAAAGGTTCTTATATTCTTCCAAGTTAGTCTTTTGGGTTTCTTTGGATTAATTCCCAGAAGTGGGATCTCTAGGTCATTAGACAGTTCCATTTTTAATTTTTTTGAAGTATCTCCATACTGCTTGCCTCTACCATTTACATACCACTTTTCTGTTACTATTTATGCCCCTGTTCCCTCTTCCACCTCTACCTCCCCAGATATATTTTCCAAACAAAAAACCAGTTGGTTACAAAAGTGACACTGTTTTACATTTTTGTGAATCTTTTAAATTTCTAGCTTAGTAGTTGGACTTTCATATCCGCTTCCTCATTCGTTGCAAAATCTTGTTTTGGTTAAAAATATATGAAGAAAATATGGTCTCACAGATAGGTGGTTAGAAAAGGGAGGAGTTGCCCTGGCCAGGTGGCTCCATTGGCTGGAGCAGTGCCCCGTACACCCGGGGGGTTGCAAGTTCGATCCCCAGTCACGTACGTGCAGGAGGCAACTGATTGATGTTTCTCTCTCAATTCAATGTTTCTTTCTCTCTCTCTGTCCCTTCCTTTCTCTCTAAGATCAATGAACATAACCCTCAGGTAAGGATTTAAAAATTTTAAAAAAGAGAGAGAAGGGAAGGATATTTTAATAACCCTTTTAAATAACTGCTGATATTCTGATTTAGTGCCACATCAAAACTCAAAAAGTGGTCGTTTCTTATCGGTGAACTTTTTGTACTTTGTATACTTGTGAGAGCATGAGAATGAAAAAGGGAAAAAGAATCTTAGTTTGTTATGAAACCAGTTTTGACCTCATAGAGCCCCCCGTGGTGTCTTGGGTTCCCACAGGGTTCCTGGAGCACAGTTTGAGACCCACTGGTCTAAACCAGTGATGCTACTCCCTTCACCAGTGATTTGGGATAGACATGTGACCCGATTCAGACAAAGGAAAAATGAAGGGAATTCTTCAATCTATTTTGAAGTTTCCTCAAAGATAAAAAGAGTCCCACTGGAAAGCAGAGCTATGCCTCTTCTGCTTGTCAATTGTTTTTGTGTTTGTCTTGGCTTCGCGAGGGGAGCTGCCTGAGGACAGCAGGGCAGCCAGCACTGACCAGAAGAACTAACCACACTTGAGTCACCTCAGACTTAGAGTTTTGTGAAATTAATCTCAGGGAAGGAAGGAGGGGAGGGAGAGAGGAAGGGAGGGGGGTTGTGGTGAATAGCCTTTCAGACTTTTTTTCTAAATGAATTCATTTATATAAATCTGCACTCCTAGCACTTAGCTCATCCTAATGCCTGGCCCATCTCAGTGCTTAATAAATGTCCTTTGATGGAATGAGTGAGTGAACGTGTGGTGTTTATTGACTGACGACAATTTCCTCTCACTCTATCTTTTGTGAGGATGAACAAAAACAGATCACTCTAAGAGTGACAACTCTCCTGGGTGCTATGAGACATATCTAAACAGATATCTGCAACAAAAGGCGATTTTCTCTATTTCTAGACACCAAGCACCCCATCTCGTCAGTATTTGGTATCCAGACAGAAGTCAGGCATTTGCCTCATGGAACCTGAAAACGTGCCACTTTCTGCTTCCAGAGTGGTTTTCAGTTCACAAAGAGCTTTCATGTCTGTCTCAGGCCTCACAGTCAGGCTGTGCTGTTGTGCTATTATCTCCCTTCTGCAGACGGGGAAAGGGGGAACAAGAGAGGCTGAGCGGTTCGACGTTACACGGCTGGTCAGCAGTAGAACCAGGACTGGAATTGCCAGTCTAGTGTTCTTGGGCACTGAGCCCCAGAAAGCTCTTTCGAGGGCTTTGTCATCGTGGGGACTTGGCGGATCAGCCGGGGTAGGAAGGGAAGAGGGGCGGGCAAAACTGGCCTTTTGTCCGAAGCCCCGATCCCAGGAAATTCAGAGCGAGGCCCTGTGATTCGCCTGCAGCTGAATGGCACGAGAATGACAAACCCTTGTTCTGAATGACTTTACCTGGAGGGCATCTCTTCCGCTAGGCTGGTTGTGACATTAAAAATGGACGAGGACAGGGACATTTCCCACCCAGAGCTCGATGGGAACTGGCAAGTGTCAGACCTGAAATTGCTCATTACAACTCACAGGCTTTGGCGGTCCTGAACTTGAAGGCTCCAGCCTGGAAACAATTCAGAACTAAATGCTGACAACTGGCTCAGGGAGGAAAGGCCATAAAACCCCCGATCGCGGCCGCAGCAAAGAGCTCGGGTCTTCACCCTCGTTGCAGGCACAGGGGGACCAGCCCAGCCCGGCTCCACCTCCTGCCTCCTCCTTCTGGCCCTGCCGCAGCTTGTCTGTGTGACTCCAGGCAGACGGCTCCCCTCTCCCAGCCTGAGCCTTCCCACTGTTAAAAAAGAAAGTAAGAATTAAATGGTCTCAAAGAAGACGGTATCTGAAAGTGCAAAGAGTTCTGCATGAATTCATGTCCATTTCTTTAAAAAAAAAATTTACTCATATAGCAAAAAGTGAATCAGGACACCCACCTATGAAGTTTACAGTCTCATAGATGCAATAGAGAAATGGTGGACAGGCAGTTCCTACCTGCCGCCTCGGTTCTCACCTAGGCCCCGGATTACTTGCCTGTCTCCCACACTAGGCCTTCGGCATCGCGCTTGGTGCCTGTTCCCCGCCCACACACACGCGTGCGCGCGCAGGCGCGCGCGCTTCCTTGTAGATGAATGAACGTGACTCAGGGTGCTCAGCTTTCTCCTTCTCTGGTAGCCTGATGCAACAGAAAGTGATCTGGAGCCCAATGCACCTGGTTTCCCTTTCTAGCTCCATCATTGACCAGCTGTGTAACCTTGGGTAGGATCTCTGTGACTTCATCCGCAAAACGGGGCTGTTGTGAGGAGTAAAGATAATTTGTGTGGATTCTCTCGAGCAGCCCTGAGCCTGGAACAGGTGCTCCATGCATGGCAGCTGCTGTCTGTGTCACGGGGCAGGGTAAGTGCCACACCTGAGCTACAGGGTAGCGGAGAAAAATGTAATTATTTTGTGCTGGGTAATCAGGGTGGAATTCCTGGGGAGAAGTACCTAAGCAGGGCCTAGAAAGAGGGTCCCCAAGTTCGATAGGCAGAGCTGGGGAAAGCAATACAAGTGAGAAACAGCAAAGGCAGGGGGCAGGAAGGGCAATGAACGTTGCGGCAGCAGAACAGAGGAGGGTTTGTCTGGGCACAGATGCTGCTGGAAAGGTAAGTTGGGGCCCCGTTTTACAGGGTACCAAGTGACAGGCAGAGCATTTGGACTTGATCTGGTGGAAAATGGGGAGCCATTGGAAGTTTTGAGCAGAACAGTGATAGACTTAAGAAGCTAAATTTCTGCCCTGGCTGGTGTGGCTCAGTGGATTGAGCACTGGCCTTTGAACCAAAGAGTCGCCAGTTCGATTCCCAGTCAGGGCACATGCCTGGGTTGCAGGACAGGTCTCCAGTGGGGGGCACTTGAGAAGCAACCACACATTGATGTTCTCTCCTCTTTCTCCCTCCTTTCCCCTCCTCTCTTAAATAAATAAATTTTTTTTTTTTTTTAAAGCAGCAACTACATTTCTATTGGGCAAGTGGTGGAAGAAGTCACCAGGAGCTACAACTGGGAGAAAAGAAGGGTGCGCGTTTCAGAGATGGACCCCAAAGCAGGCTTTACTGAAGTTACGCTGTACAGATGCTACCATGAAAGTGACCAGTGCACTTCACAATGCCAAGCCTGTTGCAAAAGTCTTGGAAGAGAGAGGCTGGAGCCATCTTGGATAAGGAGGGGTAGGATGAGGTGACTTAGAATAGATTTTTGGAAGGTGGGGAATTCCTGTACGGATTTCTGGCTCTCGCTGCCGCAGCATTTACACGGATTAGTCATGTAAGGTCTAGAGTGTGGACCCACAGTAAGAGTCTTCGGGGACTCAGGGGGAACAAGGCAATTTCACTTTAGCAAAAAAAAAAAAAGCAGCAGGCTCTTTAGCCCTGAGTAACAGGTGTGAGATAACAATCCCGAGCATAGGCAGAGAAAGGTGAGAAAGAAAAGGGAAGTGAAGGAACAAGGAAAGAGGGAGGAACAGGAGAGAAAAGAGGAAGGCGCTGGAGGAAAAAAATAAGAAAGAAACGTGAGGCAGATCCCAGACCTGGGCGAGCTCTGCTCACAGCGGCCGTGGCCAGCCCTGCTGGGGCGCCCGCCTGGGGCCCCCTCAGCCTCTGAAGGAGGCCGAGAGGCTGCGGGAGGGAGGTTGGAAGGAGCTGCAGTCAGTTTCACTTTTTGGTTATAAACAATTCAAATGTAAAAATGTTGGAGGAGACCCCGCTGGCTCAGTCTGGCAGGAGCAAGTCTAGTCATCAATCTTTGAGCATTTTTCACTTCTGGGGATTGTCACCCATGTCAGATCCATCTGAACATTTCTGCTTTTTTTTTTTTTTTAAATGCCTTTGCCAGGAAGGATAAATATTAAACACATTTAGATGTAAGAAACTGGGACACAGAGGGAAGGTATTGGGTGTTAGCACCAGTTTCTTTCTTTTTCATGAAGCCCAAGTGTTCGCCGACTCCTTTGCTTTTCGTTCATTCACTTATTCAACCACTATTTCACAGGGCCTCGCGCATACCTGGCGCTGCCCAGGCTACTGTTGATTGGCTTCTGGCAGGACCACTCATGCCGTGAGGACGAGATCACACCGGGAGAAGGAACAACAGAGGAGATATTGCAAGACAGTCCCCTAGTTACATTTCTGGTAACAAAACAAAACAAAAACAAAGCTCTCCCTCAGGAGCGGCCCCCCACAGCTGTCCGTGGCTCTGCTTTCCCGGGTCCCCCTATGCCACTGTCCCCCCTGCGCGTCCAAGGCCTTCTGCCTGAACGTAGCTGCGAGGCTAAATAATCCCACTTCTTCAGCAGTCAGGCTTAAGATGGGATTTTCTTTTGTTTCAATGTACTTCCCCTCTTTACGATGCTCTCTTGTATAATGGCTGCTAGTGATGAAGTCCTTCCTAGAGGCTGGGCCTTTTATTTTCATGATCTTTAAGTCTCATAATTTCTTAAAAGAAATTGAGGCTCAGCCAGTTCGCATTACTTGCCTAGGACACATAGCTGAAAAGTGGGAGAATCGGGCTTTGAACCTTTGTCTATCCCGCTTCCAAGAGTAGACTCCTTCCCCATGACAAGGCCTCCCCTGCCCCCACCTGTGAATGACTTCCCCCTGCTCTTGCTCTTGCTGAGAAACCAGAGAATTTCGATTGAGACTATGACCCTTGGTTCTCTCTCAATTAATACATGTTTGATTGATTCTAAATGAGCTGTCACTATGTCTTGGAGTGAGAATAATAAGCAGCTCCATAAGCAGATTGCGAAGTGACAACCACATAACCAAGCTGTTCCCATGACAACAGCAGAGGTGGCCGCACGTTTCAGCATGGAGGTGGGGAGGAAGGGAACCAGCAGGTCTGGAGAGAAGGGTCAGGTGTTCCTGACCCTGTCAATGCTTCAGGGTCAACAAGCCAGTGTTCCTTTTGCTCTCCGGTTCTTTGGATTGTTTAAATAAAATTTCCTTAAGCCCAAATTCCCTATTGCATTACAAAATGATACATTTTGTTTCCCTAGTTTTCTTGGGAAATAGGGATGATAAAGTGTGAACTCCTGTCACCTATGAAAACTTGTTGCCTGAAGATCTTGGCTCAACTCTTTAAGTGTAAGACATTTAGATAGTTTTTTCCCCCTGGTGATAACCTTAAGGTTGCTTCCCTTCATTATGTTTCTGGAGCTCACTTCCAAGGGCCACTTGCCTGGGTGGGAGCAGTCCGCACGTGCCAGAAGTGAAGGGACATTGAACGTCCTTGCAAAGCAGCCTCAACGCGCACGGGCACCTCACGGGATCCAGCAGAGCGGCTCCTGCTGTAAGGCCTTGTTCGGGTCCTTTGACCTGCTGGAGCTTTGCTTTTCTCCCCTGTGAAGCGACGCTGCTGCTGCTATCTGTGCGGCAGGGGTTCGGTAAGTGCGGTATCTCAGGTGTAGCACCACGCTGCCGCTGGCCCTCAGGGCACCGCTGTGAATTGGGAAAAGGCCACCCTCTTGGTGGACGCTCCCTTTTAGAAGCACAGGCCAAGCAAAGTGCAGAATTGTATAAATAAGTTCACCTTCTGCGGGGGAACCCAGCCACGGGCCAGGGCTGGGCGTGCTGAGGGAGCCGCAGGCCGGGCACCAGCCCCGCTCACGCCCTCAGCTGGGAGCCCTCAACAGAGCCCAACCCCAGCCACACGCACAGCAAGCCTGGGCCGTAGCACGTTCAATTAAGCAGCCAGGGTTTGGAAAGCAGTATTATTTACAGTATGTTCATCAATACCTGGAGAAAGAGAGGAGCCTGAAAGGCTTCAAGGCCTCCTATCATGACTAATAAAGGGAACATTGTTGCCTCCCTCCACTGTCTCCATTTGGTGTCTGAGCGTAGCGCTGCCAAGGACATGGAGTCCCTCCAGGCTGGTGTGAGAATGGGAGTGGGCGGGGCTGGGGGCGATGCTGCTGCTGCTGCTGCTGCTGCTGCAGGAGCAGCTGGGGGAGCGAAACCGCGCCCAGGGGCCATGCTTTCAAAGGTCCAGGTCTGCGTTGAGGTTTGAACGAGATAATTCATACGAGAGCGCTGTGAATTCTGCAAGGCACACTATGCACGGGAATGGGCGTCTCTCTTCGAGTGTTTGTTAGGCCCGCAGAGGCAAGGAGGCAGGCGTTTCGATGACGAGCGTCACGGGGGCCGGGACCTGCGCTTTACCCTTCTTTCCAGCCCAACGCCTGCACCTTTCTGTGCGCACGGCGCCTGGCCTGGTGGCAGCGCCCCGGGCAGCCCCCGCTGGACTAGAGGGGCCTGTGGGGTGAGGGCCCCTGGGGGTTTTCACCCGAGCCTCGCAGGTAATGCTCGGCTGCCCTGGGCGGCACGAGCAGCAGCCTTGCCGCTGGCCAATGGAGACGATCTGCATTTCTTGTTCTGCCAAAAGAGTCACACTTGTTAAAAATCTATGGTTAATTTGTCATATCTGGCCTTTAGATTCAATGCAAGTTCCCAGAAACAACCTTAGGGGAACCTTACCTGACCTCTTAAAACTTCTCTCTTCTCCATCCCAACGCGCTCTTGTGTTCCCAAAGCTGAATCATCACCGCAAACCCCCGCAGGAAAATTAACAATTGAATTACAGAGAGAGTGAATTAATAGTTCATTTTCATAAAGTCTGGCCACGTCCAACGCTGAGACGCCAAGAAGCAATGACTTCACCTTTTTTTTTCCTGAAGCACTTCTTAAAGTGCAAGACTAGACACAGTTCCACCAGGAAACTGAACAAGGAGAGGGCCGCTGGGGAGGCGCTGAGAGCCAAGGCTCCGAGGCAGCTTCCACGGTGATTTGCCTTTCTTTTACTTAATCAATGTTCCTGTTACTTTTAATGGATTTGTGGAACACCTATCATTTATAGTTGAAGCCATCAGTTTTTCCTGCAAGGCAGGAAAAGTAAAAGGTTCTTCGTATTATTTTTGTTAGAGGAAGATGGAAGCATGTAAGAAGGAAGTAATTTGCTTGAGGCCCCAAATGACACACGTCTCAAAGGTGCTGATCAGTGAAATGCATGAGTCAGTGGTGACTTAGGAGCCAGGAAATGCTAGTCCGCTTCACCGCCTTCCAGGAACCACCAACAGGGCTAACTGCGCTGTGGTTTCAAGATTAAGTTCTTTCAAGACCCAGGCGTGGCATTCTCTCCGGAGGGAAATTACCTTCTGGGGAGTGTGCTTATGATCGGAGATGCTGATTTCCACCTGAGGTTTGGACGGGGGGAAATGCTAACAACCAGCTTTTTATGCTTCGAAGGAAGAAACTGATAAAATAGGAAAGTTGCAACTGGACTGTCCAGGTATATAGGGGAAGGTGATGATGAATTGCTGTTCATCGCTAAACTCTAAGAATGAAAAACAGTGCCCTAGGAGCAAGTTTAAGTCAGAGGGAAACTGGAAGAAATCCTTGAACACCCGCGGTCTGGTCTACCTGGTGGCCTGCAGTTCCTCTTGTCCTCTATTTTAGTTTCTCTCTCACTCTCTCTTTTTTTTTTTTAAACTTCATTACAGGGAGCCCGACCTGCCTCCTGCCACCCCGCCCACCGTGCATTCCCACAGAAGGCACCGTGTTCACAGGCGCCTGCACTGGGTCTCCCGCTGGCACTGTCTCCTAGAAAAGATTGCTGGGTGCGGGGCGGGGCAGGGGGGACTCTGGGTATTTGGTAACTGAACTTCTTTGCATTGCTTTCTGGACCAGTGTTTTTCAACCCAGTGAAACTTTGCTCCCTAGAAGATATTTGGCAATGTCTGGGGCATCTTGGTTGTCACAACTGGGGGTGCTACTGGCATCTAGTGGGTAGAGACCACGAATGCTACTAAACACCCTACTATACACAGAACAGTCCCCCAAAATGGCTGAGCCCCAAGTGTCAGAAGTGTCAGGTTTGAGACACCCTGTCCTGGACGTCTGAAGAGTCCCATGTTGTCTTTTAGAGCAAGCAGAGGGTAGTAGGGTTACAGTGCAGCTTGCCTCGCACTGGTTTTAGTGTCTCCTCAGTGACATTCAACGGTAAGCTTTGACTTTTGCTCACGAGGCTAGAGGCCAGCTGAGCGCTAATCTGGGTCAGGCTCGGCTGACCGTGACTGAGCTCACTCAAGTGTCTGCAAGTCAACTGGCAGTTTGGCTGTGGGCTGGCAGGTCTAGGATGGGTTCATTTTTATGTGTGATGGTTGGGGGAGTGGGCTGCTGGCTAGAGTAACAAGGGCGACAGGACCACGTGGCAGGTCATCATACAGTGGGCTAGCCCAGGCTTTTCACAGGCTGATGGCAGAGAGGCAGAGAGACAGAGAGAGAAACACCTGAGGCCTCTTGAGGCCAAAGCTGTCAGCTGGCACAACATCATTTTCACCACATTCTATTGGCCAAAGTGAGTTACAAGACTTAGGGGGTGGAGAAACGGACTCAAACATTTCATGAGAGGAGCTGCAAAGTCAACTGCAAAGGGCGAGAATGCAGGGAGGAGTTGAAAACGGTGGGCATTTTTGCAGCCTGTGTACAGTACGCTCCTTCTCCAGTTCTAAGGTACTTCTGCTTCCCAACCTGACAGAGCAGTACCTCCTCCTGGGAGCTCTGTCTGCCCCTCCCGGGTCCCCGTCTGTGTCCTGGCCGGCAACACTCGCAGTGCCCCTCAGTCGGCACCACAGCCTCGGGCTCAGCCACTGGCCAGGAGCCACGTGATCGCGGGCCGCCCCACGGTCCCTGCCCTCTGGGACCAAGAACGAACGCTGGCTTCCTCGGTCTGCACGTGTGCTAAGCGTCTGTAAGTCCGGCTGCAGAGCACTGCCTTGAAGAGTGGCGATGCCTTCGTTCCAACCCCACTTTTGTCTCTTACTAGGTCAAGTGAAGCAAGCTCATTAACCTCTCTATTTCTCTGTACAATGGGGATAATTATTATTAATAATAATACTCCAGAGGCCCGTGAGGCAACACGAGGTAATACGGGACAAGGGCTTAGACGAGGGGCTGTCCCGTCCTCACCTTCAGTCACGGCAGCGATTGTCCTTAGGGACGCCCCGCTCACCATGTCCATCTGGCGCCTGGAGAATCGTGACTCTGTTCATTAACTTGGATGCTGGACCCCTGAGCTCCTCCTCACGCCGCAACAGCCCCTGCCACCGGCCACCTGGCGCCTAGGGGTGGCTTGGTTCGGCGTCGCTTCTGTCACTGGAAGGGACGATTATTTCCTTCTCCAGAGGTTGCTGGAGCTGAGAAAGTCGCCCCACCACCCGAAGACCCCGTGCTCCCCGGGCAGCGAAGCCTGCGCCTGCCTCCTGTTCCTACACGCCCGGCTCCTTGTGGGGACACTGGCCGGGCTGCGGACTCCCTGCAGCTCACGGGGACAGGAAGGGAACTGTGTGGGAGGAGTCTGTAGGACGCTCAAGAGCAGAATGCAGTGTTGCTGTAACGTTTTGGGAATGGTGAAAATAAGACACCTGTGCCCTTTCAGGCAGACTTTTAAATGGCAGCATAAAACAGCTGCTCCTGCTGTAGGCCAGATGTGCGGACTCCACAACCATAAAAAATGGGAAGATGCCTCAGGAGCAACTCGTTGACTCAGTACTGTGAGTCACGACCCCCTCACAGGGTGACTGCGTCTTCACTTTCAACATCCTGCACGTTGGCCAGTGTGTCTCACTGGGGGGCTCTTAGCAGAAACAGAGCCAGAGGCAGAAGGCGCCACCTGCCCCTCCCACTCCCCAAGCTGCCAAGTCGGCAGGCTCTTGCCTGGCCTCGAAGTGGTTCTTTGTAAAGGCGCAGAGCTGAACGCTCTAGAAATACTTGCAAGAGATTCTCAGTGCCTGGTAGAGGCTGCTTACGGAAAGAGAAAGGAGGGCAAGCCCAGGCTGCACGGACGTTGGACATGAATTCTGACGGGCAGGGAATTTACCAACCCCTGGGTCCGTACCAACAGTTTTAATTTCTGAGATACCTGTGTGTTATATAGTCAGAATAATATAACTTAACACTGATTACCCTAGCTTTTTAAAGTATATTTAAACAGTTTCATATGAGCTACTCTTGCTTTCAAAGTAGATGTTTAGCTTGTAGAGGGCAAGTACCATGTGTCTTGTTTTCTCTTACAATCCCTAGCACCACGCTAGACACAGCACTTGATGCCTACCTGTCAGTTGTCTCAAACCAGTAACCCGCAAATTTGTTTTGTTTGATGGTTTTTGTTGTTGTGTTTTGTTTTGCCTCTGGGCAATGTTGTAAGAGGTAATGAAATTAGGTGGATGTTACACAGGATCATGTATGAGCAGCAGACCATGTGTGTTACATACTGGCCACTTCATGTGTTCATGCCCCTACCTCCGCCCTGCGTTTGTGAGCTTGAAATGTTCTTTCCATTACCCATCCCTACCTGAGTCCTGCTCTCACTGCAAGGGGCACCCCTAGTCCCATCTCCTCCATGAGGCCAGCTGGCCTGATGCCCACAGGGTCCCCCGCTCTGAGCTCCGCCAGCGCCTACCCTCACTGTAGTTCATTCAGTAGCATGTGCACGTTCTTGATATTCCTGTAGGTATTCACGTGCATATGTCCCCTCTTGCCAGCTAAGCTATAGGTCCTTTTCAAGGGGACCCCCCGCGGCACCACGCACAGAGCAGGCACTAGGTGTGCGTTTGCAGGCCAGGGAGGCTGGGAGCCAGTTACCGCAGGCCCTTTCCTGGGACGGCTGGCTGGTCTGGTAGCCGCTCTGCTCCCATCCCAATCTCCACCCAGCATTTGGGGACAATCATGGGTCTCCGTTTATTTTTTATTCTCTGTAATCATCATCAGGGACAGCAAACCTCTAAGATACCCCTGAACCTGGACTCTTTCCTTTATCCTCACAAAAAAACAAAGCATCAAAAACAACCCTCCATGTGTTTGTTAAACATCTGTCAGCTTTCTCTTGAGCCAGCTGGATGTTTTCCTGGATTAGTTCAGCTGCAGGAGACAGACTGCAGCAAGAACAATCATACACATCTAGTGTGTCATGTTCCTTAACAATCACATTCGGCGCCTACTCTGGGCCATGCACTGAGTAAACACCACTGGCAACTCGCGTCTCCTGCTCCCAGGTGCTGTCAGTCTACACGGAGAAACACTGTGCACCCACATGAAAGGTATACATGATTCACTGCCTTACTTATAGTGCTTGAATGTCAGTAAATGCTATGAATTCCAAGGGGAGGGGTGTCAATGACTCTGAAGAGCAGGGGAAGATGTGAGGAGGAGGCAGCGTTAGCTCTGGGCCTTGAGCGTGAGAAGTAGTTGTAGGGGTGAACTTGAGCAGAGAAGATATGCCAGGAACATGAGGACGCTACGTAGCGGGAAGGCTTGAAGTTCTAGAATCACAGATTCTTAACTATTATGTCACAAGCTTCTGAGTCTCATTCATTATTTGAAAGATACATTATTTGAAATCCTCATGTGTCATTTTCATGAGGATTAAGTGGACAAAGTATACAAATGTCTGGTGTAGGTGACCAATAACTGTTTGTTAGCTCTATAAAGCAACTGTAGAAAGTGACTGAAACAAATACGTGGAACAAAGGACAGAACTGTCCCCCTGGAACACAATGGGAGTGACGGGACATGCGGTGGGACAGTGAGGTTCCCTGCGAAGTCACCTGGCGGACGACTTAGACGTCTGGATGAGCGTCTGGGCTTTAAGCAGGAGGCGGGGATGCGGAGGGCGGCACGGGAGAGTTTTTAGCAGATCTTGGAAGTCCCTAACTTGGAAAGTACACTCACAGAGGCACCGGAAGGAGCGGGTGGCGGCAGAGCACTGAGTCTCGGGCTCCTTATTCTCCCATGAGTGAGGTGTTGTCTCCAACGATTTGAGAAATACTTACATAAAACAAGACTCCTAAAATACAAGAACCCTAAAATCCCCAATACTAAAGTGTACATTTAAAATAATCTAAAATATTAAATTAAAAGTACTGAAAAAATGGGGACCCCTCCACCACTCTCCAGAGCTAGCAAGTCTGAACAATTCCTTTCTGAATCCTCCAACTGTGCTGTAGTCTAGACACTGGGCATGACAGTGATTCTCTAAGTTTGCCCAGTTGGAAATCAGTTACATGCAAAAGTACTGATCGGTACCGGGAGCCTTCTCTGGTTCATTAGCTCCTCCAGGTTGCAGCTCCCACACGCAGCCGCAGTTGGTGAGAGGTCTCAGCGCTGGGCGCTGTTCGTAGAGTAACACTACGTAAGACATAATCGCTCCCTGAGCAGAGCGGAACGAATGGTTAACAAGCCATTTTGGTGAATGAGGGGTGGTGGTGAGGGAGAGGAATGTGAGAAGCATTTTACAATTGTATGCTTTCTGCTATTTTAATGCATTGTTATCAATCCTGAACCATAACCAAAAATTATATTTATAGATCAGAAGAAAGTATCTTACTTTCTCTTTGTTCTAGTTAGAAAAAAGTAACCAATTGGCTCAAACAGCATTCAAATCAAGACAAAAATGGAAGGAATAAGATTTATAATCAGCAGGCACATTTGAGTTAAGGTCTATGTTGAAAAACTGCTAATTAATCTGAAGAGTCTAGCAGAGTTGTCAGAACGCTTTTGCGCCCAGTTAGTTAAAACTGTTTCAGATAATTCTGCTGCAAAGTAGCTCCTGTGATTCCCAGCTTAGTCTTCCTGTCGAAGGCCAAGGCTTCCTTACCTGAGAAAGAAAGAAAAGGTGCTGACCCCGTTGTGGTATTGTTGTGTGACGTTTAACACTGACTTGGAAAGAAGCAGGGTCATTGTCCTATTGGAGGACAACGGACGAGCACACTCGAAAAGCCTAGAGGTGTCTTAATTCTTGACTACAGTTTTGTCACCCCAAGAGATTCTGAGATGCCTCTGCACATCCAGGTTTATCCTCATTGGACTTAACTGCGGACTATTGTAAATAAGACTTGATCTTTCCCGCAAGCCCTCACCTAGCTCTGTACCCAGCCTGCGCTGAGCGCTGAGGATATGAAGACAAGCCGTACAGTCCTGGTTTTAGGAACCGTGACAAGCCGTGAGACAGGCACACAGAAGTAGTCTCTTAAGGCAGCGTACACCAAATATAAAACACATGGTACAGCAGCGCTGCTGGGTTTTAGGCGGCAAGCTCGGCAGCGTGCTCAGGGACAGTGAGCCTGCATCCCTATGGCCGGGGTTGAGGGCTTCCGCAGCGGAGCGAAGGGGGTGAGGCGGGTGTGGTGGTTGGCAGCTGGACAGACATCAATAGCCAACGTCACCTCAGCTTTGCAGGGAACCAAGATGCATGGAATGACCCGGAGCAGAAGTATCAAATCGCCTTTGCTTCAGGAAGATAAACCAGGCGGCAGCACGTCGGGTAGACCAGTCGGGCAACAAGGGCTCTAGGAGAGGTAGAATGTCTAGATGGCAGCTGAGTGGGAATAAGCCAAAGGGACCAGACAGACACGCGTGACAGGAGTTGGGGAGAAAGAAGCGGTTCTTGGTGCTTCGCCCTTCCCGATGGGACCATGGCTACATCGCGGTCGCTTTGGGCTGCTACAAGAAGTACCACCGACAGGGTGGCTTAAATAACAAGTGTTTGTTTCTCACGGTTCTGGGGATAAGGTGCCGGAGGCCCAGGGCCCGGGAGGACTGCTTTCTGGGCTGCAGACGGCCTTCTTCTCCCTGTATCCTTGCAAGGCTGGGAGAAAGGTCCTCTCTCACGAGGACCTCCTTATTAGGGGCGCTAATCCCACTCATCAGGGCCTCACCCTCATGACCTCGTCACCCCCCAAAGGCCCCGCCTCCTCATACCGTCGCTTGGGAGCTACGGCTTCACGTGTGACTTCTGAGCGACCACACGCACTCAGTTACCACGATTATTAGTATGTCTGCCATGCTACTCTGATCAAATCGCAAGTTTCTTCAAGGCCACATCTTGTTTGCAGAGAAGGCTCAGCTGGCTCAATGAAAGTGTGTACAACCTAATATGTCAAGATTAGATTTATTGCACACTGATTTGTTCATTTCCGTTTATCTGCTTTTCACATGGGAGACAGATTATTCAGCAAGCATTTTGAAGCCCGGTCAAATCCACGATCTGACACTTGCTATTAAGGAAAACCCGTTGTGCTGTTCTCCAAGACAAAGCAACTATGAGTCCGTTGGGGGTATCAGGATTCTTTTATGCAAAAGGCATATTTCCCGACAGCACATTACTTTGACGAGACACCCTGCCGCCTGCCCCGCAAACACACTAAAAATACGCAGAATCAAAATACTGTTCACCTAATAAAACAGAAAGGGATGCTGAAGGAAGTGAACTCCCATTTTGAGGCAGAAACCTAAAAGCTGTGGGGATATTCATCAGTTTCTCAGGCATTTAAGCATTTCGTCACATTTTGTTTTTCTTTTTAAATTCATCAAGCCTCCAGCTTGAGGATTTCTGATCTATAAAAAGCATTCTAACAAACATCCCAACACCCTTTTATAGGAGTACAACTTTTCCTGAGAACGCAAAAATAGAACGTACCTTCTGCTTTGAATAATGTATAGCATTCTCTTCCAGGAGGAGTTTGACCTCCAGCAGCTGCTTCCTCTGAGCCACCTGCAAGCTCCTCGCAGAGTCCGCCCTCTCGCCCAGGAGCCGTGGATTCTGGGGGTGCAGGGCCGCCTCCCATGCGGATGGTGACTGCAAAGCTTGCTCATGCAGCTTGCTATTTTGCGCTTGTTGAAAAACTGCTTATCTTTACACCTGTGTTCATTTTAGCTCCTCTGTTCTTCTCACATAGGAGGTAGACTGTTCAGCAAGTACTTCGAAGCCAGCTCAAATCCAGGCTCTGACACTGGCTGGGTGGGTGACCTGGATCAAATCCCCTTGTGCAGGGTTTACTTCCTCATGAAAGGGCGGGTAATAATACCTACCTTATAGAAATGTGTGCAGATGAAATAAAATGAGATAAGCAGTATAAAGCATCTAGCATCCAGCTGTCTCAGTAAACATGTTTCTTTTCTGCATTTGGTGGGCATTTGTTTCTGAGCGTTCTAGTGTTTAAGAAAAACGCAATGAGTGGAGAGAGACAAAGCCCTCTGTACTGTGCTAACCGTGACCGTGGTTCTTAAAGCGTGCGCCCTAACCCGCAGCGCCGACACCCACCTCAGTCCTGCTAAGTCAGAAGCCCCAAGCATAAGGCCCAGCCGTCTGTGTTGTAACAACCGTCCAGGTGACCCCAATACCCACTGAAGTGGGACAGCCACGCTCCTAGATGAGGGCCCACGTGGTGTGTTTGTGGGGTTATACCCAGGGAAAAGGGGACACGTGGGCGTGTGGGTGCGTGCACATGTGGAATGTTGGTGTGGGGTGGCATATTAATCTTTATTATTCACAGACCCAGCTAAAAAAATTAAATCACGGAGGTGGAACTGGAGAGTAGTTAAATTATTTAGATTCAGTCTTCAGGGTCCGGTCACACTGCTTGTTCTCTTTCTTTGTCGAGCTAAGTCTTGGAGTCCAGGGACGACAAAGTAGAGTGTGATTCCTGCAGTCTGTTGAGATCTGAGGATTTGAGGTGGTTCTGAACTTGGCCTCCAAAGTCACAGCTCCCGTGCCTCCAGTTGGGTTTCTTTGTCTTTGGCGGGGGACCGGGGGGGGGGGGGAACTTCTTCCTTGGGAGAGGCTGGGGGAGCTCAGAAGGGAAGCCACGCTGTCATTCAGATGAGTTTGAAGCCTAGGTCATCTTACCGCCTTCCTCTGACATGAGACCTGGCGCTCTGTGTGCGGTGGACAGGGAGGTCATGAAAGAGTTAACACTAAATGCTGTTCGCCTCCTGTGAAAAGGGACTTCTGAAAACAGGCACCCAGTTCTGACCTTTTAGTATTTGGGGTCCAGATGGTAGCTAAACAGACACAAAAACTAAACAATGGCTGGAGAGCTCAGTCTCTACTCTGGGTACCACTGCACTTCAACCTGAGCTCAGCTTGCAGTTGGTTGCATTCTGCCCCCTTGTGGGCAGCCAGTCTCACTGGGCCCTGCCAGGAGCAGGGAGTCTGCAGCTTGCTGAGCTCAAACTTCCCTAGGATCCCTGGTGAAATGTCTAGCAGGAGTGTCCAGCTGGTGGCCCTCGGGCGCTTGAGGCGCAGGATGGCTGTGAATGCAACCCAGTGCAAAATCGTAAATCTACTTGAAACATTATGAGATTTTTTTGTGATTACGTGTTGCAAGGTATTTCATGTGTGGCCCAGGACAACTCATCTTCTTCCAGTGTGGCCCAGAGACGCCAAGAGCCTGGACACCCTGGACTCTGAGGCTTGCCTTTTCATTCTTTCTCCTTCTCCCTGCCCTCAGCAGCTATGGCCATTTTACTTTTCAGTGACCCCGTGCTGGTCTGGGGAGAAGCAACTGCTGTTGCCACGGTGTAGCGTTGAGTTGTGAGCGCCCGGCGTTCCTGGGCACAGACCTGGGGCTCGGGGCGGGAGCTGCGGGCTCGTACCCCACACTTCCTGATCCAGGCTTTTTTCAGTAAAACTTTAAAAATATATTTTAAAGTAGACATATTTGAAACATTTAAACCATTATACAGGTAGTATGTTTATTTTAGAAAAATAAAAACTTACACCCACAGTTCTATCACTTACTCAGTAGCTCTTCTGTTGTGCGTCATTCCACATACACCCTCCTCCTCACCTTTCTCGTTCCTGGTTCTACTTTAATATTAACTCCTCCCAGGAGCACAACAGAGAGAGAGGTGGCGGGGGGAGGGGCGGGGGAGAGCTTAGACACGGACAGAAAGCACATGGCGCTGACTTGTCCCTTTTTGTCAGTGCTGGCTGTCCTTACCACTGAATGAGACAACCCCTCCCCACGGGTTGTTCAGCCCGGTGATTTCAACACCAGCTACTGTTCTGAGCTCTTGTTTATTATCAGTTCTATCTGCAGGCTCACATCCTTAGCATCCTTCTTTGCTTTCAATAGCAGAGAAAGAAAAAGACAGTGTCTCAGTACCGTCTGGGCCAAGCCTGTTTTCTGGGGATCCTGGCGGAGGCTTCCGCAGCCATGCCTGGGCCCACTCGCATTTTCCTGGCTGGTTAATAAGGGTTCTGACATATTGGAGTTATTAACTCTACATCTGCCGTAAAAGTTAATTTTTTAAAATTCATTCACTCAACCAACATTCAGCACTTATGATGTGTCAGGTGCTGTTCTAGATTCTGGAGGCAGTGATTTCAAAAGGATAGATGGGGTGTCTGCTTTCATGAAGGGAAGAGAAACACGAAAGCAAATAGTTTCAGATTCTGGTGTTTTGAAGAAAACAAAGCAAGGCGATCAGGGAGGTCGCTGCTTTAACAGCAGCGTCGGGGAACGCCGCTCAGGGCAGCTGAAATTTAATCTGGGAACTAATCGTGTCAAGCTGGGAAAAATCCTGGTCCAAAGGAGGAGCAGGTGCAAACCCTCTCCCGCAGGAGTAGGCTGGTGGGGCCCGAGGTCTAAATGCAGGCCACGGAGGCCAACGCAGAGAGAAGAGGGAGAGTGGGGCCGCGAGGCCATGGTAAATCTGGTTCTTATCCTAGATGTGATTGGAAACAACAGCGTCATTTTATGGGTGGAACATGATCTCATTTAGTTATCGCAAGGCCGTTCTGGCTGCTCTCTGGCAAATGGCCTGTGAGCGAGAGCAAGCGCGCGCAGGCGGGAGGCGGCGAGGACGTGCCGCGGTCGGTCCAGGCGATGTGACGATGGCTGGGATGGGGCGGCGCGCAGGCGCGGCCGCGAGGGGTGGACGGGTCCTGGACTCACTATGGAGGAAGACCTGGTGGGACTTGCAGCTGGACTGGATTTAGGGAGAAAAAGAGGAACCAGAAATTTGCTTTTCAACATTTTCACTTTGGGGAAGTCTTACTAATGCACTAATTTTTAAAAGGTACCATTGTCCCTTGGTATCTGCAGGGGACAGGTTCCAGGAACCCCTCAGACACCCAAATTTGTGGATGCTCAAGTTTCTTAAAAGAAATGATGTAGAGCAATGCATATTGTTGGTCCTTCACATTCGCAATATCCAACCTTGGATCCAAAAAACTGCTTTCCATCTGAGGTTGGTTGAAACGCAAGATGTGGAACCTATAGATATGGATGGCTGACTGTATTTATTTACAGCAAATTTTTCATAGCAAGAACCTGTGCCCTGAGTAATTCTGGAGGGTGTTCAGTGCTGTATTTGTTTGTTTAATGGATCAAATGGCTGCAACAATCGCATCAGCTAAATAACTCACCTTGTTGACATTCCCATTTCTTCAAAACAGGGGATGAGAAATAGAACAATAGTTTGACTTAAGCAACTTACTTTATATTCAGCACAAGCCTGGGTTTTGAAAAATAATGAATCCAACCCCATGGAACCATTGATAGCTTGTTCTAGTTTTTAAGAGCTTTCTTCTCCTGAAAGCTTCATTAGTCTTTTGATGCTAAGAAAAAAATCAATGCAGCCATGGCATGGGGCAGGAGCACTTTCTCAACGCCCGTGTCCAGCGCTTTCTCTGAAGTGGAAATTCAAACGCTGATGGTTGCTCGTCTGCAACTCAGGGCTTCCTTTGACACCCTTACGCTGTTTCATTGGTGCTTGCGACCACTCAGGCAGGACAGTGTGTGTATGTGGCAGGGCTGGGGGCGGGGGGGGGGGCGCTTCCTGGGGCGCGTGTGCGGAGGGGGAGAGATGCGAGGGAGATGAGGCGGAGAGGCACTGAGGGAGAAACAGGGACCGAGGCGGAGGTGGAGGGAGGCAGGGCGGAGACAGGGAAGGGAGCTGGAAGCCTGAGCAGAGGGTGAGAAGGAGCCCCGCTCCCGCGGCGGCCGAGGTTGTAAAACCAGCGCCGAGGGAGGGCTCACATGGTAGCAGTGTCCTTGATGTTGCGCTATGTTCTCTGCCTTCAAGAAAACCTCAGACTTGTAGTTGAGTGAGTGGGCACAGCTCAGGAAGAATGCAGCAGCGAGTGTGATGAAAGACTTGGAGTATTAATCTGCTGGTGTTATAGGTTGACTTGTATCCCCCACAAAAGATAAGTTCAGTTTCTAACCCTCACACCCGTGAACATGACCTTATTTGGAAATAGGGTCTTGCAGAGGTAATCAAGTTAAGGTGAGGTTACTGGGTGGGCCCTGATCCCACATGACTGGGGTCCTTAGGAGCCGGGAGAACGTCCCATGCTCCCCAAGGCAGGGGCTGGAGCGAGGTAGCCGCAAGCCAGGGGTTGACGGCCGCCACCTTAAGCTGCGAAGATGCAAGGAGGGATTCTCCTCTACTGTTTCAGAGGAAGCTTCGCCCTGCTGGCACCTTGATTTTGGACTTCAAGCCTCCAGAACTGTGAAGGAATCAACTTCTGTTTTTTTTTTTAAGTTACCCAGTTTGCCTCCTTTGTCATGGCAGCCCTAGAAAATTAATATAGGCAGTATTACCTATAAGGACCGCTGTGAGTCATTAGTGTGATGTGGTAGCCAGAAAGCTCGCTGCAAGTCTGAGCTATGCTGGTGGGAGTACAAACATCCGGAACGAGAGACAGGGGTGGTGTGTTTCCTTCTACGCCTGTCGTATCGCATTCACTTCTGGGCAGTATGTTTGGCAGGACACTGACAAGCTGGAAATCATTTAGAAAATATCCATAGTGCGCAGGGGATCCCGGAGCCCTGCCCCATCGGCACCTGGACTATTACAACCTTGTGCCAACTTGCTCTATTGCTGTAGCTTTAACTCACACACTTTCATTTATATGCTCAATATAGATGTACATTTTCAGTCGTTCGTTCAAATCGACATGAACTGTTTCCCAAGCTGCCTACTTTTCTCTTCCCTATGGTTTCAGTTTGCATCTCTAACCAGGTTTCCTTTTCGAGCTCCAAATCTATTTACCTGACAAGCTACCCGCCACCCCTAGTTGGGTGAGTGATCACCAAAGCGCAGCTTGTCTCAAACGGGACTCATGGTCTGCGCCATCTCCTTCAGCCCAGCCACCTTCCCTGGGCACCCTGGGTCAGGGGAGGGCGCCCCTGCCCACGTGACTGCCGGAGCCACGGCTGTGTCCCCGCTGTCCTCGGCCTCTGCTCGTTCCCGTGCGCCGGGCCCTGGCCCGCTCTCTCCCCGCATTTCCATCTGGCTTCCAGGCCATGCGCTGCCCCAGGGGACGCTCTGCGGAGCAAGCGGACCACCTCTCTCCTGCGTTCGCCCCCTTGGGGGAGACCCCAACTTGGGAATAAGTTGATCTTCTTATGTGGGACACCACAGAAGCTGAGCGATCTGGCAAACCATAGATTTTTAGGGTCTTATTTTAACAGACTGATGATCAGAATGGTGCAGTAGAACATGTGATTTCTTAGAAGTAAAAGTATATATATATCAAAGGAGAAATAGTTTGTCCTGTGGTATTGAGAGTGAATTCTTTGGGAAGGGCACTGGGACCTACAGTCTCCAAACAACTTGAAGATTATTCCAAAACCATGGCATTACCTCCTCCTTCTAGACCTCTAGAAAGAGTGGGACCATCCATAAAAATAGCCAGAACCACTCAACTCCTTGCTTTAGGTTTTAAAATTGCACGTTTTGCCCTCCTTCCCTCCCTCCTTCCCTTCTCTCTTTCTTTCCGTCCCGGTCTTGCCCCTGGTTCACGGTGCCTCTCCCGGCCGCTCTGCAGTCGTCCGCGTTCTGCATTATCCTTGCCCGTCTCCTTCACGATCCCCAGATACACCTCTCGCTCTCTCAACTGCAGCCTCTCTCTCGACTTCCTTTCTGGGGGCAGGCAGAGCTGCCGGGTTTTCAGAGAACTTCTATTTAGGGCACGGAAGTAGCTCAGGGTTCATGAACATAGGAGAGGCTGGAGGGCTCGCTTATCAGAGAACGGCTGGTTTATTCCTCAACTCCCTCCGGTCTTTACATATAATGTTTACCTTGAGTATCATAATAACTTGACTTGGAGAACAGTTTTGGTCTCCTTCCGTCTCACAAGTCTGCATGGCCTGTGCCTGGAAAGGGAAACTGGGACAAGGCGGGAGATGTGCCTGGGAACCGGGGACGGAGCGGAGACCGAGGGGAGCACAGAGCCTTCGGGCAGAGGAGAACAAGCGGAGTGGGGGTGGTCAGTATCCCGGAGGGAAGCTGGCCTAGTGAAGGGAGCACAGGGTTGGAAACGAAGACCCCGGCCGGAACCCTAGCTCTGCCAGTTAAATGCTGTGTGGCACTTAAGTAATTAAAATTTTCACCATCACTGTTTTACTTTATTTGTAAAATGAGAGTATAATAGTTATTCCACTAAGATATTATGAGGATTAAATAAGTAACCATGTAGGAAAAACACCAAGTAGTGGAAACTTAACTGGTCCCAAATATGGGAACTTAACTGTTGATCATTCCTGTCTTTTCCATTTAGATTCTCGATCCCTTTACATATTTATTTTCTCCTCCAAATAATCTTTAAGGGCAGAGGTTATTTTATTTTTGTGTCCTCGGTGCCTAGATCAGGGTGAGGCGTCCCTTGGCCATTCAGACAGGTGTGAGGAGCTCCCGAGGGCACAAATGAATGTCCCCAGGGTTGGACCAACCAGAATCTCGGTCCAATGAGCTGCATCCTGTTCTCTTTTTCTCCCCCGACTCATCGTGTCCTTTCGTCTTCTGGTACTTTCCAAAGCCTGTCCCATCGCAGCCTGTTTCAGTCCTCTCACTCGTACTCATACCAACGTCTGAGAATCTACCTCCCCTGAGAACTCATTTTGATTTTCTAGCAAGTGGCTCAGATAATCGCTGTAATTGCAAAGATGTTAGGTTAAGCTCTTAAATTAACTGACTTTCATTCCAAGACTGAATGGGTGAATTTCAAATGGGTGGAGTCTGAATTCCTGCAATTGTCATGGCAACGAGGGCTTCGGGCTTCGGAGCAAGTGTCCTCCCATCTGCCATCTCCTGCCCACAGCACTCATGCTTCTCACCCAGGAAGGCCTAACCCAGGCTTTGACAGATTCAGGCCAAGAAATCTAGGGGTAGAGACATTCTATGAGAAGGATTTAGGAGTCATTGGATCTAAAACAAAGGTTATTCTGCTCTGAATAAAACTGGTACTGCATCGGAGGCAAGAATTTGTGGTAGCCTCCTACTTTCCCAAGACATGCCAGGCAAGGACCCAGGGGCGTTGGTAGCCTTTGCTACCAGCCCTTCTTCAGCCCTTCAAGCTGAAGCCACGGATGCCCACCGCCCCCCCCAACACCCAAAGCTGCAACCTCAGCCCTCCAATTTTCTGGGCAACTCTGCGACCAGCTGCAGGTTCACTCATAGACCCAGGCCTGCCTGGACCTAAACAAAGGTCCCAGCCAAAGGGTTAGAGATGAGAAAATAGATTTGACAAATATCTTTAAGAGGCAGAATGAGCAGAACTTGTTAATTGGAGGTAGGGGGTTAATAAGCAAGAGTTTCTTATTAGGGAAGCAGCATGAAGACTGGTCTCCATTAAGATCCCACTAAGACTGGGAACGTGTCCGAGTTCCCAGCCGAGGAGGAGCAGCTTTTAAGCAGAGGAGGGGATTTCCACTTTGCACAGGCTGAGGTCCCAGCACAAAAGTTAGGCCCAAAGCAGCCTGTTTCAATTCTGCTTTTTCATATTGAGCTGAAGAAAAGCACCTCCCTGCCCCCACCCCACCCCACCCCCGGCTGATTAGAAGAATCAGATTGAAAGGGTGAGGGAGAAGACTTTACTCAGTGAGAATGAATTCAGTTGTTTTTATGTGATGCATTTAGAAATTAGAAAAAAAAGGTAAAAATTTTATTTTGAAAATAATATGAACTATTTTCCAAGGCTTTCCCACATTGATGAGCTCAGTTTAACCCTACAAAATCTCTGCGAGGTATAGGAACAGAGGGGTCCGTCTTCCTGACATAGAAACTGAAGCCCAAGGGGGCTGGACTTGCCCAAGGTCACCAGGTGAATCAGCAGAAAGAAGAACGGGCATGCATAGCACCAGGCTGTCTACCAACCACCTCCACCCACACTGTCTCATTGTGAGTGGTTATGATAGTCACACAGCCGACTTTATTAATAGGTGAAGGGACTAAACCTCAGAGGGGTGACTTGCCAAAGACCAGGTTACTGTAAATAGCTATTCTGATACCAACTGGTAAACTTCAGTTCAATCCCACATTAATTCCATGGAGTTGCAGACCCCATAAGTTAAAGGCATGATCCCCAACAAGATTGCCCCCACTTAGGCGTCCGATACGCCAGGCCTCCCATATTTCTAACCAACAGGCTACAAATCTGTGGGATTCTGATTACCTCCCTCAGGTTTCACAATTTTTTAGGTGACTTCAAAAACTCAGGAAAAAAAAATCTGTATTTACAATTATAGTTTTCTTCTAAAGGATGTGAATCAGGACCAGCCACGTGAAGAGACACACAGGACAAGGTAAGGGAGGGTCTCAAGTGCGGAGCCTCTGTGCCCTCTCTACACGGACTTAGAGTGAAACCAGAAAAGGCAGCATCTGTGCTGCCTGTCCCCGCCCGCACCGTAAGTACAGGCGAGGACTGAATCTTTATACGTGCTTTATTTAGATGCTGGCGACCTGAAAAGATGGCAGGGTATGTACCTTAAAAGCCATCTTAACATCTCATCTCAAGCCGACCTTTTCATAAGGAGAGGAAAAGGGCAGGCAAGGGGTTTGAAGAAAAGGTTAATCAGATAAGAGATGCAGTCCTGCGTGATTTTTCTGTTATTTCTTTATCTGCCAGCCCACAATTCTTTATCTGAGTCATCGCCCCCCTGGAACACAATGGCTCGGATATCAGCGCTGCGCCCGCAGACCCCTGGCGCAAAGGCTGAAGTGCTCGCTAACCTCCCGGAGTCACATGGCCACGCACTCCAGTTCCTGGAACACCAGCTTCCACCTGCGTTCGTCACTCAGGCCTGTCCACTGGAGCTAAGGCTAAAGCCTTTGCTCTTGGGGTCCCTATCAAGAGCACGGCACCCTGCTGGCACTTCCCGTGCTCACCACCCAGGAGGCTGGCTGAGCCTCAGGGTCCTGAGCTTTTACGGGGGTTTCATCACATACGTGGGATTGTGCCCGGTCCCTGCCTCAGGCTCAACGCCCCAACCCTCTAGTGACATGGTTGGTCTTTCTGATAACCAGCCTCCATCCTGAGCTGTTACTTTACCATTGCTCAGGTGTGATTCAAGGGGCTCATGAATAGCAGACATTACATCACTCAGGAAATTCCAAGGGTTTTAGAAGCTCCCTGTGAGTGACCCGGGACAAAGACCAGGCAAATTCTTTATTAGACTGAGCAGGGAAATAAGACGCTAGGGAAATTCCTTGACAAGCGGAATAAGGGAAACTGAGACAAAGGATTAAACAAGGCCAAAGGACTGGAGCAATTTACAGTCAGCTAGTGAATCACAAGGTTTTAGCTTCCCTAACCAAGGACACTTAGGAGCAAATGGTTGACACATTCCTGGCCATCCTGGAACACAACGGCCTAGGTCCCTGTCCCTCCTCAATGACATTCTTGATGATGTTCTTTAAAAAAGGAATTGTTCAGAAAATAACCCCTGACCCCTCCATACGCATATTTTGATGAATCACACACTGAAGGACATACCTGAAAAGCTAATGAATGCCTGTAAGGACCTTCTTCCGAGACCTCCCCTAGGATTCCAGCTGGCCCAAGAAAGATAAAAAACCTCAAGACCAAGAATTCACATCATGCGCCCGCTGGAGTACGCCAGCACCTGTATCTCTGTTTTTCTCCTAAACTCTAAGGGGCCTCACGAGACTGGCAACCAGGGTGGAACAAGCAGCAGCAGCTCGTCCCGGGCTCACCCCCTGAACCTCTCTCCAAGGCCCCCCTTTCCTCTGACATTCTCCTGTTGCATCTTCTATGCTAAGCCCTCCCTTTGTTTCACTGTCCTCAGCTTTAATAAATGTCTTCTCAAAGTCACCCGGACTTGTGTGGTGAAATCCTCGCAACATGAAGTCAAGAGCCCACACACGACTGGGGGGCCCGAGGCTGACATGCCCCAGGCCCAGACCCCGCGTGGTAACAGGACAACAGTAGCCGAGCCAAGTCTTAACCCTCATGTACGAATCCAGGTCAAGTGCTTTCCCCTGGGCCTCACTCCGGACCCACAGCACCTGGCTCCCACCTGGCTGCTTAGGGGAGAGTGAGAAATCACGACACATTCTGACCTCCTGAAGATCTGGAAAGAGGCCTCCGTGTTTCAGAACCACATCCTGTTCTTCCGTTTTGCCCACCTGACGCCAGACCAAGCCCACAATCCAGTTTCCCCGTCTCTCAGGTGCTAATGCTAAAGCAGGGAGGGTGCTTGCTGGCCACGGCGCGGATCCCTTCTGCCTCCACAGAGACCTGGTCTCAGGGCAGCGCGAGGGGTGCCGGGAGGGACCGTGCTTGTAGAGGGCTGCGTTGATCTTTCATCTGCGTTTCCAACAGAACCCTCCACCCACACAGCTGTCTGCCCTACGCAGCTGTGCTCCAAAGCCTGCAAACCGAAATGGAATGATGGATGAGAGGTTTCAGAGGGATGAAGTCCTGGGCGGGCAGGCTGCAAAGAAGCAGCACGTCCACCTTGGTGACGGATGCAAAGCCTTGGTGTTCGGTGAACAGGGGAAGGGTTTTCATGAACTGCTCACCTACCACAGGCAGGCGCTGTGCTAGGCACCTGCAGAGGCCACACGCCATTCAGCCCTCACAGAGCACGCCTTTCTGTCTTACTTCAGTAGCTAAAGAAACAGGCTCTAGGAGATTAAAAAACTTGCCCTAAGAAACGCAGGCAGGAAGAGGCAAAGCTGTGATGTGAACCCAGATGCAATCCCGAGACCCACTCTTCTGCCTGTACTCGACTGGCTCCCGTAGCTGGTATTAGCTCGGAAAACGCTGCTGTCATTCCTGTTTGTGTGGTACATTATTATTATTATTATTATTATTATTATTATTATTGTACAATTATGTAATTAAACTGTGATCTCCAGAAAACCTATAATTCTGATGGCCCAGGAAAACAGGACGAGACTAATCAAAGAAAAGCTTCATTGACATTTACCCTGCTGGGAGATTGATCAGGTCATTTCTCTGAAAGCCCTGGTGACTTTTTTTTTTCTTTTTTCTTTTTTTAGCATAGTCTAAACATTAGGCTATTTTCAGTTTTTAAAGCTCTGCTAATTCAGGCCTCTGGTGCAGAACAAATGCGTTGTTAATGATGAAAGTTGCAATCACATAAACGGTTCTCTGTGGGATTATGAGGGCAGCCCTGTTTCCACCTCCAGTTTTTCTTTTACCTCCTATTACTGGCCACTAAAGTGGCCTCTCAGGATGGGCGGGCGGGCAGGCCAGACCCCGCATTAGCTCGGCACTAGTGCCACCTGGTGGGCGGCCCAGGTGCCTGCGGGTCCTCTGGCATTTGAAATTGCAGGGTGGGGAAGGACTCCTGTGGCCTTGGCCTTCTCCAGGCTCTCGCACAGGCGTCTCCCAGCAGCCGAGAGCCATCGTACTTGTGTGTGGGAAGGAGGTGAATGAGGCAGCCACCTACCTCCTCTGCCTGCCAGGTTTTAAGTAGCCGCGATGGCTGATTTTTGGACGTGGGCAGTTTTGTTTATTTTGACCGCCTGCAGGTTGAGCGCGGGAAAGCCTTGGCTCCCGCTTCCCTCAGAGCCTTGGTCCCACTGACATTGGGCCGAGAGCCCCATCGATGCACAGAGGGCACCTCCTCCTTCAACATTCACCTCCACCGTCCACACCACAACCCAGGAAGGGCCACACGTCCCAGACCATCCACCCGCTGATTCTGTGTCCTTCCCAGAGCGTCCCTCAGCCACCAGCCTGGGGAAGAGGAGTCAGAGATGCGGCCTCAGCACTTCCCTGACTCACGTTCAGCAGCCTCAGCGTGGGCTGTGCCTGGGGCCAGGGCTGAGAAGGCCGAGCTTGCCGGTGACATGTCCTGACTCGGACAGTGACGAGGCTGGTCCTCTGGGGAGGGGGACAGGCAGATTAACATGGCGTCACGGGAGGAGACCATCAACACCAGGCAAGGGGCCCCAGGGTAGGGACAACAGGGCCTGCGCGGGACCTGGCATCGGATTTACCAGGGCTTGAGCCCCGCAACCCTGGCTCTGCCACGCGATAGTCGTACACCTGGGGGAATGATTTGGCCTGAGTGTTTTCTCCTGAGAAATAAACCAAATTCTGGAAATAAGTGAGCCTGGCCAAGTGAGAACAGGCAGAGCTGGCCGCAGCGAGGGGCCCAGCGCTGCCACCAAGTCTAGTGGGGGGGTCTCCCCGGGGCAGGCGGGAGAAAGCGGGAGCTTCGGGTGTGCTCGGACCCGGGGCTGTCGGCAAAGGAAAGCTGGAGGCAGCTAACTGGAAACGGGGCATCCTTTGTGATGGGTGCGGGGAGCATATTTGGCTTTCCCTGATTGGCCCGGAGTTGGAAGCAGGAGCAAAAAACAAAAATAAAAACAACAAACAAAAAACAGTGAGGTTGTCAGTCAATGACTGGATCCCTGCAGAGGTTGTGGTTTGGCTTTGGGGGCTGGTGGAGACAGAGGCTGGGGGCAGAGTTCAGACGTCACATGTGGTCTGGCCACAGTATATGCAGTCTCTTGTACTGCATTCAAAGCTTGGCGCAGATATTCAGTAGGTGGAAATCATTGTTATGACAGTCTCCGTGGTCAGAGGTGACTCTGACATTGAAACTGAGCTGGACATCAGCTTCCTGGCAACCCTTCTCCTGCAGTCACGGTCCAATCAGGGAGACAGAAGCCATACTGGTTATTTTAACAGAAATAATTTATTATGGGAAGTTGGTTACAGGGATTAGAACACTGGAAAAACCAAAGGGGACAATGAGGTAAACAGACACGGCCACTGCAGGACGCAGCTGCGCCCCTTGGGCTGGAGGAGCGGGAAGGGATGGGGCTGTGGAGTTCGGAGCTCAGAGGGGGAGCTCACAGGGTGGGCGCCTGACCCCCGGGGGACTGTGCTTCCCGGCTGTGCCCGAGGAGGGGGTGACGGACCAGACCGGACTGCCAGCCCCGGCGGCTGGTGCAGGCGCAACTGAGGGGGCCCCCGAGGCTGGTTCAGGGGGCAGAAGACCCTGGGAACTGGAACCAGTCGCTCCTGAACCAATTGCTGCTGCTGGGAGCAGAAGCATGTGGCAGCCACATCAGTAGGAACAGTAAGGAAACGAGAACAGGACGCCGCCCCCGCCCTCGCCTCGCTGCCCAGGCTCCCTCAAGCGTCCCTGTGGCCGGTGACGAACAGGGATCTGGCTGGCCAAGCAGAAGTGAGGCTGCAGCATCACGCGCCCAGAGTCACACGGAACAGTGGGGAAGGAGGGTTTGAAACGCAGTGACGTCCTGTCAGCCGGGACACCCCCTTCTTCACTGTCCACAGAACCTCCATTTTGTGCAGGTGTAAGGTTGCTACGCGTTTTGGGGAAACAAAGACACCGCCGGCCAGACCAATGAATGAAGCTTGACTGCTGTATGCTTTTCTCCTGGTCTCCAAGCCTCTGTTTCCAAAACTGAAAAACAGCCCACTGGAAGTGGCCATTCAGTTACCTCCCAGTTGTGATCATTTCCTGCCCACCAGCCCCCCCATTTCCCCTGAATCTGGAGATGTGTGGACCCTGAAGGAACCGGCCAGCACCTCGCTCTGCCGTGGTCGGAGCGGCCTCTGCTTCCCCTCCTCTCTCTTCTACCCAGAACAAGGAGGTTCCCGGAGAAGCCCCCAGTCCTCTTCCTAACGGAGGCAGCGGAGAGGAAGGTGTGGAGGCAGGGGTCCCCCTCTGCTCCAGGCAGGATCTTCCCAGTATACGGGGTCGGACCCTTCTCTGAGATTCCTGGGCTGGAGATTTGAGCCATCGCATTCAGGGGCGGGGGGCAGGGCTCTCGCTTGGTCCGGAAGCTACGATGCGCACCAGAGGCGGTACCAGGCACCATCGGGAGGGCCAAAATCAGTCAGTCCTCGTTGCTTTCCTAGAAGAGTTCCCATCTGGTGGAGAGACAGGCTCCAACCAATCAGGTGGTATCATGTGAGCATGAACCGAAGTCAATGGTGTCACGGAAGCACTAATGCCAGGCTCTCCAAAGGCCTCAGAAGACTTTCCAGAGTCGGTGGCATTCGACCAGAGGCAGGAGGATGAAGAAAGGAGAGGCCACTGCGTGCACACGGGCACCCCCGCGCAGCGGCCTCCGGGATGCGGGTGAGGCTGGGCAGAGGCCCGGGGACGGGTGGGCAGGATGCGGCTCTGGGGTGACAGACTTGCAGAGGTAGAGAGGGACCAGCTCCGGAGGGCCTGGGACGACGCTCTGCAGAGACAGAGGGGGCTTGTGCAGGGCCCCGAGCCAGCCCGCAGGGCGAAGGGCCGCAGGGTTGCGGGCAGAGGCGCTGCTGAAAGCCCGGGCGACGACGCTCGCCGGGGGCTCTGAAGGCGCCTAGGAGGCTTCCCCAGGCCTCCCCGCCCGGGAGGGATTCCCAGCAGGCAACACAAATAGCCACCGCGGGAGGATTGTGCCTGAGTTTCTGCGGTGGCTCCTGCTTCGCGGAGGCACCTTGGTAGGCCCGGAAAGCCCACACACGTCACGGACGGTTGAGGTGCCCGGGGACGAACGCGCGCCGGCAGTCCTGCTCTACCCCTGTGGACAGGCCAGCGATGGCGAGGGTCCGAATTAGCCCGGTGGCTCTGGGAACCGGACAGGATGGGTCCGCTTCGCGAGGCCTGCGACGTGTGGAAACGGGTGAGGGAAGGAGGGAGCAGGAGCCCAAATCCTCCCCAGTGTTTTCTTAAGAAAAGGGAGAGGGAGAGAAACGTCGGGAAGGCAGGCAAAGGAACAAGTGCAGGGCCGGCCGGGCCGTCTGAATCAAGGGCTGCCCTTTCCGTTTGCGCCCGGGCTGCCGCGCCCCCGACGGAGCCAGGCTCCCGCGCCGCCCCGCCTGCAGGTGCGGAGGGCGGCCTGGCAGGGGAGGACGCACGGGGAAGCGAAGGGGCGCGGCCCGCGCCGTGTGGTTTCTGGCGATAACTTTTTGTGGCAACAATAATCGTAGTGGTACTTCATTTATTTTATGTTCCTGTTTGAAAATGTTCTGCTAGGCTATTTTAGTGAGAATATAGTAAAACTGGTCTATTAATTCACTCTGGTAGTACCATAAATTAGTACACGTTGGAAAGTAATACGATAATAGGGGCAAATCCCACTGCTAGGCACTTATCCTAAGGAAATATATATTTTTAAAGCAAAAGCTGAGAGCCCGAAGCAGTTCATTAGAGTGTTGTTTGTAGTAACCAAAAATAATGAAGCCATAAAACTTCTATAGAAGGAAATGGCTTGATAAATGATGCTATGACAATTCGATAAAATATTATGAGACTATTAATATGCAAATTACACCTTAATGTGATTTGGACACATGAAAACATGTTTGATATGATAAGCGGGCATGGGAAGGAGAGAGTACAAGCACTATGTACACATTTATAGAACTGTAAATATGTGCATGCCTACGGATGAAGACGGGAGGGTAATTCGAAGAATTTAAAGTGGGTATTGTAGTAGACTGCATGGGCTCAGGGTCAGAATACTGGGCTGGAATCCCATGATTCATTAGCCTGTGACCTTGGGCAATGTTTTGACTTCTCTTAGCTATAAAATGGGGGTAATAAATGGGCGTAATAAAAACAACCACAGCAAGGAGTTGAGAGTATTCAAATGAGATTATGCATGTAAAGTTCTTAGCTCTTGCAAATGCTCAATACATGATGCCTATTATCATAGGTTATTTCTATTTTAAATGTGTTATAGATAACCTCAATATTTTAAAATAGGCACAAGTGCTACATTACTACTCTCTAATGGAGTTAAGTAAACCTAAGTGAGGTTTAACAAAACATTGAGAAGAAAATGTTAGATGCCGGGTTGCCTGTTTTGTCTTTGTGGCTTTGTTTCTGTTTTGTCCTTTCGGTTTAACCCTGCTTAAGATGAGAGCGCCCTGGCTGATGTGGCTCAGTGGACTGAGCCCGAGAGCTGAAAGGCTGCGGGTTTGATTCCCAGTCAAAGCACATGCTTGGGGTGTGGGCCAGGTCTCCAGTTGGGGCCATGTGGGAGGCAACTGATTGATGTGTCTCTCGCACATGGATATTTCTCACCCTCTCTTTCTCCCTCTCTTCCCCTCTCTCTAAAAGTAAATAAATAACATCTTTAAAAAAAAAGTGTGCAGCTTTGGGGGTGAAATAAATACAATACCAAAAAAGAAAGAAAGAAAGAAAGAAAGAAAGAAAGAAAGAAAGAAAGAAAGAAAGAAATTTTTGTTCAGTGCCTTAGCCAGGACTTTTAGCTTCTTTCTACCCGCTCGGCTTGAAACACAGATTTAAACAGTTTAACATCATCTCCTTTCCTTTCCAAATGGTACATGCAGCAGGTGTAACTGGGTAAGGGGGATCACTTCTTAACTTGTTTGTTCACAACAATGCCCGCCGCATGCTGGGTGATGTTGTAGATGCCTCCAGGTTCACCATGGTAACGCCTGTGGGGCGCTCCTTTCGATCAGTGCCCTTCCCTTGATGTCTACAGTATCACCACTCTTGTAGATTCTCATGGATGTGACCAAAGGAACAACGCTGTTTTCTCAAAGGCCTAGAGGACATGCAGTGCATGCCTCTCCCCTTTCCCTTTGTGTTAGTCATTTTGGTGAATTACTGGAAGACAGCGGTTCCAGCCTAAAGGCTGGGAGGTTTTGCTTGATACCATTTTGACTAGGGTTTAATTGTGAATTATAGCATGGACTTATTCTTCTCAGCTCCAATTTACTCACTAAAAAACTTTGGAGGGTGACTCTCTCAGTTTGGTAAAGCATTCCCAAGGCCACAGTCATGCTTTGAATGAGACATTTTATGACACAATACTATTATGATAGTTTCATAATATATAGAATTTCTAATCCCAGAGATTCCACAATGACCATTTGCCAACCAGGTGAGATATTTTAATTTCCAAAGGTGTTACCTTATTTTGTAGCCTCACAATAATACTTGATTTAGGCAAGAATCACCAATGGATGCTAAAATCATTGGGAGAGCAATTCTGGGGAACAGGATACTCACACAGCCTCAGAGTATCACATCACAGATTAGTAAGTACAAAAGGAAAGCATGCTTTTGGTATGCATACATCTGGCAGAAGTCACCATAACTAAGATCCAACTTACCATCACCAGGGGCAGGACAAGCAGCATCGTCTGCCTCCCAGCGAGACCCACAAGAACAGGGCGCCGTGCGTGTAGTGTTCCTATCGAAAATGACCAACGTGAAGGTATCACGAAGAAACATTCAGACGGATCCAGATCGAGGGACACAGTACGAAACAGCTAGCAGAGTACTTCAGAAATATCAGTGTCATGAAGGATGAAAGGAGACTGTGGAACTTTCCAGATTAAAAGATAGTAAAGAGATATGACCATACATGCAATGTATGATTCTAGACTGGATTCTGGACTTAAAAAAAAAAAAGAAAGAAAATGTTGAAAGTACATCACTAGGACAATTGCAAAACTTACATTATAAACTAATCACACCATTGTAAAAAAGTCATTTTCTTTAATGTGATAATTTTAACACAGTTACATTGGAGAATGCCCTCAGATCTTAGAGGATATTTATTAAAATATATCCAGGGAAAATGCGTTACATGAGTACATTCGCCTTTGTGTTTAATACAATAAAGATATATAGAATACAAAGTCTAATTCAATATTAGTTGCTGCACTTCAACAACTGTACGTTGAGCATCTATTATGTGCCAATGGCTGGGTAGGCACTGTGGATTCCAGTGAGGCACCAACGTACAAGATGCCTGCCTTCATCAGTGTGTTTTCCGAGGAAAGATAAGCAACCCTAGGGACACAAGGCAGGCTACCCGGGCGCCTCAGGGCCAGGGCGCACATTCCTCCCGCCCTGGCTCACACCCCATCCCTCCGGGGAAGTGCTCTTGGTGCAGGCAGCTGCCTGGCCCACGGTTATGTCCTTCCCGCTGGGGACAGCCCCCATCCAGTGATGCAGCTGTTTGGAGCTACAGAAGCCGGAACCCCTGCCCACTTAGAACTAACTGGACTGGCCACCCCAGCTCTGGGGCTGCCCGTGGCCCCTCCATCCACTGCTTGCCTGGTTCCCGCACAGCTGCTGGTTCTGAGGGCCCAGCCCGGTTCACTGCTGCACGCCTGCCTGCCTCTCAGTCTGTTCCCTAGGGAACCCGACCTGAGATGCTCCCAGGTTACTGGGCACAATGGTGACCATGAAGTTGCATATATGGGGAGGGCCAGGTAAGCACCAAGTACACAGTTTTTCCTCATAATCTTGAGTGAAGACTTGGCATGATCTCCTGACAAGAAACCACATTCCCAAAATAAAACAAAAACTATTTTTGCTCCAGTTATAATGTAATCTTATGCCTCTTCCCAGCTTCTGCATAGTTTTCAAATAGGATGTATTTGACTAAGTAATTGGGCTGTCTTTTAACTTCACTTTAAAAATTTTTTTTTTTTTGGCTTGTTGAAACAAGAAAGCCAGAGGCAGATTTAAGCCTCAGGGGTGGGCGGTAGCAGGGGAGGGTGGTGGGGAAGGCCGGAAGCAAGACATTCCTTGTTTCCTCTTGTGCCCCAACCTCTCCTCCTCCTCTTACTATTTTTAAGTAAGAGGACGCAGCAGACCAGCCTTGGCAAGTGGTTATTGATAAAGGGTGTGCAAAAGGATCACCCACCTACCCTCGCTATTTATGGCTTTGTGTTGCATCAGTTCTCTATCTCTTGTTAATCCTGTTCTCCCTTTGGACTTTATTTTCTATCAGGCTGCTCCATTTACGAGCTCTGCCCAGAAGGTATCTAGCCACATACTATGAAAAATAGAGATTTATGAAAGAAGATACAAGATACAAAAACATTGTACAGAGGACGAAATGATGCCTCAGTTCCCTTCAAAGTAGGCACCTTGGAACCTCACACAGTTCCCCCAATTACCATCAGCTGCCCTGTTGTATTTTTCTGAATATCATTGATGGTCTGAAATCTCTTCCCTTGCATAGATGATTTTAGTTTTGGGAAAACCCAGAAGTCTCAGGGTGCCAAATCTTAACTGTAGGAGGGCTGAGTCACCTGGGTGATATGATGTTTTGCCAAAAAACTCTGCACCAGATGAGATGCATGAGTGGGTGCATTGTCGTGATGAAGCTGCCAATCACCAGATGCCCATAGCTGCAGCCTTCTGAATCATCCAAATAGTTTCTATGGAAGAATGCTTAAGCTTAACGCAAAATGTGATGCAGATTCATTGCTCTACTTATTCCGTCATTTTGAATGCGACGGCCACACAGTACCTATGCTCACTCAATGACGTCTACCACCCCCACTAACTAACACAGTGAAGTTGTCATTGTTCACATATGCGCATTCCAGTCCACTCTCCTTAGCTGCTAGGTTACATCTATGTCATACAAACCGGTTCTCGCTATATTAACAATGGCTAGACTTTTTCTGGACAGATCAAACAGCTTAGAACCTTGTAGAGAAGAAAAATATATGGCTTTACCAATAATTCACGCAGAGCCACAAGTGTCATACTCATTGACCTGAAGGGGGTTGTGTTGCGACCTTTCAAGGCCGGACAGATTCACTAGAGGTTCGGGCAGATGGAATAATATTCGTGGAGCCGTCAGGATGTCTGACATGCCTTTACTCAAGGGTGGGCGATCCACGCACGCTGCACGCTGCACGTTTCTGCGAGCCACACTGCACGTCACCTGTCCTCTCCCTCGCCTGTGTCCTAGTGGGGAGCCCCTACCCCCTTAAATACTGAAGACAGACAAAGTCGGCAGGGAGCCAAAACAGGTTGAGATTCTGTGCCTGCAAGCCCACTCAAGGCTATGAGAACACGGCTTACCTTCGTCCCCCAGACATCGGGGTGAAGAAGCCAGGTTGCCCCGTTTACCCTACAGGGGCCATGCGTGTCCCCGATGGTATCAGGGAGATGCAATATTCGCATTGCTCTGGCTTCGGTCACACGTGTACTCAGAAATAAGCCCTACCCCCAACAGCATCAATTCCATGAATAAAAAGCTGAATATTGTTAAGGACGGAAGAGTGTGGGTGCCATTGTCCAAGGAAAACTTCCCATTCCACTACCCCAACATTTCAAAGTTGTGCGCAGAGGGCAGAAATAATATGAACAGTAAAAACAAAACAAAACAACCCAAAACCACTTTATAAATCTAGCCCATTGTTTTGCTCTGGAGAATTAAATGGCCTCGGGTTTTTTATGTCTGTTATTCACACAGATTTGCTGTGGGCCTACCGCTGGCAGACCTAGCACTCCAGGGATGCCCCATCGAGGGGAGACGCGGACACCCACTGCCGCCCTCCAGCTCGGCAGAGGCGACGGCACCGGTGGCACCAGTGGCCTTTCTTGTTGGTTCCCAGGGTGGAGTCAGGGTGTGGGAGAGAGGACAGGGCAGTGGTCTAGATGGTGAGGATGCAGGGGAGGGGGGCGGGGCAAGAAGGAAAAGGCCCCTCACCCACAGCTGCTTACTCAGTTCCTCCAGAAGTAAACAGATGAGAAGAGTGATCTTCAGTAGGGGCTCTGGACTTCACGTGGGTTTGGGGCAGTAAGATTTTAGAACTGATTTACCCCGAATCCCTTCCGAAGTGTTGCAGACAGAATGGGGAGTTACACCATGTAGAAAGGACTAAGAGGCTTGGGTGGGGGGTGGGGGGAGGAAGTGTTGAGTTTCACTTATTTTAAAGAATGAGGAAGGGGACAATCCAGGCAGAAAATCTTAATAGCAGGGCAGTGATTGTGATTTAGTGAGACAGTTATAAAAATTCTCTACAACTGATAGTCCTGCGCGGGATAGGCCTCATGTCCCAGCGGCAGCCCGCCTGGGTAGGTTAAGGGCCGGAGGAGCTGGGCCGAAGCGTCAGCAGCGCTCCCGTCCACTTCAAACGCGGCGCGCCTCCCCCACCCGCTCTGCCTCCAAATCTACCGCACGTCGGCAAGTGGGGCAGAGCGGGGTGCAGGGAAGAACTTCGGCTGGATGATCGGCCCACCCTAGGTTTGCACGTTGGCCTTGCCGTTTATTAGTGCGTGATTCTGGGCAAGTTATTTTGCGTCTCTAGCTCTCATTTTTCTTATCGGTGAGTTGGGACTAATGCAAAGCGCAGGACTGCCGCCGGGATGGAGGGGGAGGCTGCCTGTCAGTAGCCTGGCCTTCCAAAGGCATGCGATACACGTGACTTTCCAGGCCTCCCCCGTTCCTGAACCACCGCAACAGCAAGGCAGCCTGGGGCCAAGGACAGGCGCCCCCCGGCACACAGGTCGGGAGGGCAGACACGCCTCCCCCGGACGACCCTCGGCCCCCGCAGGCAAGACTGAAATTTTTCAGAGAACAGTCCACCTGCATTAGTTATCTTTTAACCATTTCCCACTTTTCTAAAGGATGCACAAAAATAGAAAGCAAGCCTGTGGCAGTATTTATACGTAGACCCTGAGGTCAAATGTGGAAGGATACTTGAGGCTGAAGTAGTATTAAAATTTTATTGTAAAAGAAGATAAAATTTCCCTGAAATGATCAGCTGTCAATAAGTGCCTAAACTTAGTGGAAAAATACGTTTCTATTTACAGACATTGAAGCAGCTCGCCTGCCTCCAACTCCCTGAGGCGGCACCCACCCACTTCATCCTACCCGTTGCTACCTCTTCCTCTTCCCCCGCTTCCCCTCTTCCCCTCCCGCTGAAGAATCCTCAGCTGCGAAGGGGCTACCTGCACCCCTCACCGCAGCCAGCATCGGCAATGTGGCTCATCACCGGCTTCTGAGTGTAACTCGCACACCGCTTCCTGCCACGCCCCCTCTCCTTTCAGCTGCCCTCAAGCCCTTTGGCCTTCAGCGGGCTCTCGGTCCCCTGAACGGTGCTTCCAGCGGGCCACGGCCTAAGTGGACTCCCCGGCTACTGAAATCTTTGAGCAATGATTGTCTTTATCTTTAATTTGCACCCAGTCTTCCATTTAGAAATGACAAATTTCTAAAATGCAGAAATTATTTCTATTAGAGACATGCATTTACATCTTTAATGACTGGCAATATAGTATTGATAATAAAAAATAATTTATATGCAGCTTTTTAAGGATCTAATTTATTGCATAAAGGTTCATGTGCACTGGCATTTAACTCATGTGAAGACAGGAAAAAGGCAAGAAGAAGAATATAATTGTGATGAAAATTTGAAGTTAGGGATCTGATCAGTGTATTAGGGGTGAGTTGGGGATCTACTGTGACATGTAACAACCTCACGGCGACTCTGTGAAAGGATATTGCCGTTTTTGCCCAGAGTGAATAATAGAATCTTGTAAAATAGTCAGAGTCCACCTTTGTAGAGATACATAACAATATTTAAGGACTGCATGAAAGCAAAAATGGACCTGCCCCATACCCTGAGATAAGGAATCTATACAGTTTTGTGAGCAGGGAATTTGGGTAAAAATAGATGCAACTGTAAATACTAGACCGGGCAGAAAAGTTCGATATCAACTCTAGTTCTTCCGTCCTGAGGAGATGGTAAGACTCAGTGTGGCCCAGCGAGGGACCTTTGGATTGATTTGTTCTGTTTCCTTGTGGCCTTGCCTTTTCCAAGTTCTGTCAATATTCTTCGGTGGTTTTGTGCCATTGCAATACTTGGCTCGTTCAAAGGCGTTTAAAAAGGCATCTTCCAAAGGCTCTTCTAAAGGCTCTTCCATGGTTGGGGCTGCGGCTTCTTTATTTCAAGCTGTAACTAATATGTTCTTAATCCTGGGTGTGCGAGGGATCGGACCGGGCAACTGAATCTGTGTTTGGTCACAGGGTTGATCAAGTTCATCCGGCCGACAGGCAGGTATCCTGTTTGTCCTTCGCCACCCCACACGCGTCTCTCCTAACACTGACATCATCCGGGATGACTGCCCCTCAGAGAATGGCTGTCCACTTAGCTGTAGGTTTTTAATCTTTGCTCCAAAACTCCATATAGAATTAAATGTAAATTAAATATAAAGTATTTCTGCAAAGACTTTACTTCCAGCTACTGTGCTTGCAAGATGCTCACTGCCGGCTTTGCTGGTTAGTCCAGGATAAGATTCTCTAACTTCAGGCCTCTTTATTTCATATCTTTGATCTTAAAAATATTCAAGATTAATCTTCAGAATAATCCTCATTACCTTCCTTGTCATCATGACAGGAAGGGGAGAGAGCGGTATTTTTATCTCTTCAGCAAGAAGAGTCACTTCGTGTTTGGAATACCTGTTGGAAGAGACCTCCCATTTGGTGCACGGCGCTACGATCCCCGCTGTTCCCCACCCTCCCCCCGCCCTGGCGAGGTCGGATCTTCTCTAATCCCCACAACCTCAGCATTAAATCCAGCCTCCTGACAGCAGCAGGTCAGAGCAGTGACTGCCTTGCATGGGCTATAATTGCACCATCTCATCAGTACAGAACTAAGATGCATGGAGGACACTTAGAATAAAACAAAATAAAGGCAAGTTACATGGAACAGAGTCTGCAGTAGGGGAGGCGCAACGAGAGAGATCCTCAAGAATTGAAGTAATAGGAAAAAAATTTAAAAAGAGTACAATTAAGAACCGATTCCAAAGGTATACTGGAAAAACTATGAAACGACATGCATCGGCACTATCTGTGATGCTAAAGACCAGAAACAGCACAACATCGGGAGAGAACTGGCGGAGCTGTCTGCGGTTCATCTACGGAGTGGAACACTAACGAACCGCTACAAAGAGCAAGGGCTGCCTCTGTGTTCAGCTTTGGAATGATTTCCAGTAAACAACACTAACTGAAAACTGCAAGGTTCAGAAGAGTGTGTATAACATACTTTTATCTAAGAAAGAGTGTGTGATGCAAATATATGCATATTTGCTTATAAGTAAAACTAAAAGCAATGGAAAGACAAATTGACAAGTAAAAATTGATTAACTTTAGAGGACAGAAGAGAAAGGAATGAAAACTAGACTAAGCTGAATGTATTTGTACTAATTATAGATCTCTGCATCATGGATTATTCCAAAAACTTAGTGGCTTAAAATAACAATAAACTTTTTTTTTTTTTTTTTAATCGCAGATGAGTTCTGAGGGCCAGGAATCCTGGCGCAGCATTGCTGGGTGGTTCTGGCTCAAGGTGCCTCATGAGCGAGTCTGAGTTTTTCATCTAATTCATCATCTAATCTGCATCTAATCTGCATTACCTTGGCCTCTGTGGGGTTGCCTGAGCATCCTCCCGAAGCAGCAGGTGGTTTCTCCAGCACCAGTTACCCAAAAGAAGCAGGAGAAACTGTGGTACCTTTTATGACTTGGTCTTGGAGGTACACACTGCACTTGTATCTTATTTTATTCATTAGAAGCAACACTCTCCTTGAGTGTCCAACCCACGCTCAAGGAGAATTAGGCTCCACCTTGGAAGTGGTGTGTTAAAGCATCTGTGGACATACTTTGAATCACCACAGTGTCTAATTTTATATACTTGAGTTTGGAACCACATCAATGTCTTCTATAATTAGAAAAGTAAATTGAATGTAATAGAAAAAGAAAAATACAATTTCTAACCATTGAGAGCAAACTGAAAGAAATGAACCTAAACACATATCTAGTTGATTTAAACACAGAGATAGTAATTACTGGTACTTCAATTATTTTATAACAGTAACTTGACTATACATTCCTAAAAGAATATATTCAAATGACAAAAAAACTGTAAAGAAACCTTAAGTTGTTTTCAGTAATCATAATACAGTATTATTATCCTGAAACTATCAAGTGTATATATTTCAGAATATAGTTATTATATATACTGTGTTAGTGTTATGCTATAAAATATGTATTTGTATATATTAAATGTACTGTGTTAGTCTGACAATATTAAGTAATGTGTGAGTGAGTGTGTATGTATAGTAGATATCAAATAAATAATTTGTTAAAGTACTTAGGACCCAAATATTTTTTTAAATAATTTTTATTTTTCAATTACAGATGATGTACACTATTATATTAGTTTCAGGTATACAACCTGTGATTAGATGTCTATATAACTTACGAAGTGATCATCCAGATAGATCTAGTACCCATTTGATACCATACACAGTTATTGCAATATTAAAGACTGCATTTTCTATGCTGTACTTTATATCCCATGACTATTTTGTAACTACCAATTTGTACTCCTTAATCCCTTCACTTTTTTCACCAATCCCCCAAATCTCTCCCATCTGGCAACTGTCAAAATGTTCTCTGTATCTACAGGTTTGTTTCTGTTTTGCTTGTTCATTTATTTTGTTTTTTAGATTTCACATATAAGTGAAACCATGTAGCACTTTTCTTTCTCTGTCTGACTTATTTCAATCAGCATAATACCCTTTATATCCATCCATGTTGTTGCAGATGGCAAGATTTAATTTTCTTATGGCTGAGTCATATTCCATTGTATTTGTGCACCACTTCTTCTTTATCCATGCATCTATTGATGGACACTTAGGTAGCTTCCATATCTTGGCTATTGTAAACAATGCTGCAATGAATATATGGATGTATGTGTCTTTTTGACTTAGTGTTTTGGGTTTCTCCAGCTAAATACCCAGAGGTGGAATTGCTTGGCTCTTCATTGTTTCTTGTAATACCCTTGGTTTTAAAGTTTATTTTGTCTGGTATAAGTCTTGTCACCCAGCTTTTTAGTTTGTTTGTTTCCATTTCCATGAAATACCTTCTTTCACCACTTGATTTTCAGTCTGTGTGTCTTTTGATCTGAAGTGAGTCTTCTGTAGATATCATATGTAGGGATCCTGCTTTGTTACCCACTCAGCCACTGTATGGCCTTTGTTTGGAGCATTTAATCCATTTGCATGCGTTTAATGTAGTTGTTGATAGAGAGAGCTTCCAGGCAGTGAACCTGGGGAGATTCCAGGAGACCGGCCTGGAGAGGGCGTGGGGGCTCTGTGCCCTGTGCGTCCCTTCCATTTGGCTGTTCCTAAGTTATATCCTTTTTTTAAAAAATGATAATTAACTTCTAGTCAAGATGGAGGCGTAGGTAAATGCACTTCACCTCCTTGCACAACTACAGAAAAAATTACCACCAGATCTCAAAACAAATAACGCCCAGAACCATCAGAAAATTGAGCTGTATGGAGTCCAACAACCAAGGATTTAAAGAAGCCACATCCATCCAGATGGGTAGGAGGAGAGGAGACCCAGTGTGACGTGGAGAGGCAGAGGAACAGGCAGCCCCACCTTCAAGTGTGGTGGATAAAAATCGGAAGGATACCTCAGGAGTGAAGGATCCCAGCCCAAGGACAGACCGCACAGCCCAGGGTTCCAGCACAAGGAAGATAAATCCCCATAACTTCTGGCTGTAAAAATCAGTGGGGGGCGGGGCTACAGAAGAAACTGCTGGATTTTCAGGAGATTCCACTTAAAGGGCCAGCATGGACTTCAAACTTATACAGATACACCCCCTCTGGGATTCAGCACCAGGGTAACACCTGGAAGGGCACCAGTCGCATAAAGGGAGTAAGCGAGGTGACTGGAAGTGGGGTGCGTGCTGGGCAAATTTCCAGAAGCCAGGCAGTGGCATTGTCCCCTCTCTGAGCCACAAAGCAGTGAAGTGGGTTGCCCCACCCTGGTGATCACCTAAGGCTCTGCCCCACACAATGTACTGATGCCTTTTATACAATAGGCCGCACTACTAAGCAGGGAGTCAAAGCAGCTCTACCTAATGTACAGAAACAAACACAGGGAGGCTGCCAAATTGAGGAGACAAAGAAATATGGCCCAAATGAAAGAACAGAACAAACCCCCAGAAAAAGAACTAAACAAAATGGAGATAGCCAAACTATCAGATGTAGCGTTCAAAACACAGGTGATCAGGATGCTCAAAGAGCTTGTTGAGTATGGAAAAAGCATAAGGGAAGAAATGAAGGCCACACTAAGTGAAATAAAGAAAAATCCACAGGGAACCAACAGTGAAGGGAAGGAAGCCGGGATTCAAATCAACAATTTGGAACATAAGGAAGGAATAAACATTCAACCAGGACAGAATGAAGAAACAAGAAATCAAAAAAGTGAGGGGAGTAGTAGAAGATTTTGGGACATCTCCAAAAGTGACAACTTCCAAATCATAGGGATGACAGGAGAAGAGGAAGAGCAAGAAACTGAAAACTTATTTGAAAAAATAAAGAAAATTTCCCAAATTTGGTGGAGGATATAGACATACAAATCCAGGAAGAACAGAGAGTCCCAAACAAATTGGACCCAAAGAGGATCACATCAAGACACATTGTAATTAAAAATCCAAAGGTTAAAGATGAAGAGAACATCTTAAAAGCAGCAAGGGAAAAGCAGAGAGTTACCTAGAAAGGAGTTCCCATAAGACTGTCAGCTGATTTCTCAAAAGAATCTTTGCAGACTAGAAGGGACAGGAAAGACGTATTCATAGTGATGAAAAGCAAGGACCTACAACTTAGATTACTCTCTCCAGCAAAGCTATCATTTAGAATGGAACGGCAGATAAAGGGCTTCCCAGACAAAGTAAAACTAAAGGAGTCCATCATCACCAAGCCATTATTACATGAAATGTTAAAGGGACTTATTTAAGAAAAAGAAGATCAAAACTATGAACATTAAAATGGCAACAAATTCACCACTATCTACAACTGAATCTAAAAAACAAATTAAATGAACAACCAGAACAAGAAGAGAATCATAGATATGGAGATCATTTGGAGAGTTATCAGCAGGGAGGAGGAAGGGGGAGAATGGGGGTAAAAGTACAGGGATTAAGAAGCATAATTTGTAGGTACAAAATAGACTAGGGGATGCTAAGAATAGTGTAGGAAAAGGAGAAGCCAAAGAACTTATATGCATGACCCATGAACTAAGAGGGGGGATTGCTGGAGGGAATGGGGTTACCGGGCAGAGGGGGGCTAAGAGAGAAAATTGGGACAACTGTAATAGCATAATCAAGAAAATATATTAAAAAATAAAAGAAATAAAGTAGTTGTTGATAGATATGTAGTTATTGACATTTTATTATTCATATTTTTTCTTCTTAAGGAAGATCTTTTAACATATTTTTAATAATACTGGTTTGGTAGTGATGAACTCCTTTCTTGTCTGGGAAGCTTTTCATCTCTCCTTCAATTTTACATAATAGCTTTGCTGGATAGAATAATCTTACTTGTATGTCCTTGCTTTTCATCACTTTGACTGTTTCATACCAATCCCTCTGGCCTGCAAAGTTTATCTTGAGAAATCGGCTGACAGTCTTATGGGAACTTTTCTCTCGTTACTTTTAAGTTCTCTTCTTGTCTTTAATCTTTGGTATTTTAATTATGGTGTGCTTTGATGTGAGCCTCTTTGAGTTCACCTTATTTGGGACTCTGTGCTTCCTGGGCTTGTGTGTCTAGTTCCTTCACCAGATTAGGGAAGATATCCATCATTATTTTTTCAAATAGGTTTTTAATTTTTTGCTTTCTCTCTTCTCCTTTCATGATATAAATGTTGGTACTTTTGAAGTTATCTCAGAAGCTCCTTAAATAATACTTATTTTTTTGGATCCTTTCTTCTTTTTGCTATTCTGATTGGATGTTGTCTGCTTCCTTATCTCCGAAAGTTGCTGATTTGATCCTCTGCTTCATCTACTCTACTATTGATTCCTCATAATGTATTGTTCATTTCAGGTTTTGTAATCTTTATTTTTTTAGCATTTAAATAAAAAAATTTTATTTAAAAATGTTAAACACACTTCCTTTAAAGTGTATATTAAATAATTTAAGAAGCCTAGTCCAATCCCACAATAGTCTGTAAGGTAATCTAAGACTGTTGTTGTGCTTGACAAAGCATTAAATACTCTTCTTTCTTGCCTTGAAATTATCTTTTCCATCATGTACATTAAGTGTTGATGGAAACACATATAAGGAGTTCCAAGTGCAAGAGCAAGGTCAACTGAGTCCCAGATGCATTTCAGAGGAGTTTCCTCATATCCAGCAAACATGGCCAGGTTTGCTGAGTCCTCTTGTAACCATCACATTATCTGACCCAGTAATATGACACACATTTTCTGTTTCTTTTAAGCTTCTGATGTCTCCATTAACAGTAACAGGTATAGACACATTTTCCTTAATTATTTTAATGGCTTCACAGTGAACTGGCTGATGTCTTTCTTCAACAGTTCTCGATGGACTCTAATCCAGGAAACACCTGTTGCTTCAGCCTTTTGACAAAGAGCTACAGTTCTTGTAAGATCATCGTGGATCCTTATTTTAATAGATACTGAAAATCTGGGATTTTCCACTTGATTTCTTACTTGTTTCACCATTTCTTGAACAAGCTCTGCTTTGTCTATTAAATGAGCTACATAACCGCCTGCCCTTGCCCACCTTGTCCACATAGTTTTTCTCTAATCGTTTTGAAAATTCTTCCAACTTCTTTGAGCTTTACCTCTGAGAGCAACCACAGTAAATGTCTATTCCATTTTCATAAGGACAGGCTATACCAGCAGCATCAGATAAAAGCCTCGCACCATTAGCAGCAAACTTAACGGTCAATGGGCAATCACCTTGGTTTGTGGTAAACTCACTGTTTCTAGCTTTTATAGATCTGACAAGATCAGTGGCAACTATCATTGGTGTGTAGCACAGATCGCGACTGTATTTTCTTACTAGTGTTCCGAAAGCTAACTCTGAGTATCGAACCATCAGGCAGAGACTTTTACCAGCTGCCCAGAATGAAACATTTCTATTGGATCTTTTTTTCTTTCTTGACATATTGTGGTTTGTATGCAGTCATTGTTCATGGACATAGGTTTGTTTCAAATCTTTTTGGTCTGGGAACCACTCAAGTCCCAGTGGCATGATGAGAGACAGCAGAAAGCGACAGCCCCACAGCTTCTGATTCCTGGGTGGACTAAGCCCTCAGCGCTCGCCTGCTCTGGAACCCAGGTGGCTCCCAGCTAGGTCCCATCCAGCTGCTGCCTATTGAGCCAACTCACCAGTTTTTGTAATCTTTATTTCTGACTGGCTCTCTTTTTTGTTTCCTATCTCCATTTTTATGTTTCCTATCTCTTTGTTGAAGGTCTCAAAGTGACCTTCACTTTGAGTGAATAGGAGGGCTTCTAGAGTCCTCCTCTACTTTCCTCTACTTTCCCCCTAAGTTCATGGAGCATCCTTATAACCAGGGTTTGGAACTCTGCATCTGGTAGATTGCTTATCTCCATTTTGTTTAGTTCTTTCTCTGGAGTTTTGTCCTGTTCTTTCATTTGGGACATGTTTCTTTGTCTCCTCATTTTGGCAGCCCCCCTGTGTATGTTTGCATGTATTAAGTAAAGCTGGTATATCTTCTGGTCTTGGTAGAATGGCCTAATGTAGTAGGTGTCCTATGGGGCCCAGAGGCACAGCCTCCCTGATCACTTGAGCTGGGCACTCCAGGTACACACCTTGTATGGTCTGTGTGTGCCCTCTTGTTGTAGTTGAGCCTTGATTGCTGTTGGTACATCAATGGGAAGAATTTACTCCCAGGCCTATCAGCTGCCAAAAATGGCCTCAAACACCATGGCAGATCTGCCATACAGGAGCTGACACCACGGATTAGGACTCACTTCAGCAAGGCTCTGGTGCCCACTGGGTCCTCAGCTTGAGTGTGTCGCTCATGAAGGTGGTTGGGTGGTACATCAACATAGTCTGAAGTTGTCCACTGAGTACATTGGCTCTGTGGCCTCCCAGGAGGCGCAGGCCAAGGTCAGCCGCCACCTGTGTCCTGCCTGAGACCCCATGGCATGAGCTACAAAGTGATCTGCAGATGGCTGCTACTCGTGCTGGGCTTGGACGTGCTCAGGAGAGGCCAAGCTGTGATCCAAGGCTGGCTTCCACTAGTACTGGGCCTGGTGCCACTTAACAAGACATATGGGGCAAGCTGGGGCTTCATGCTGCTTGTTTGAGAGATTTTTGGAAAGTCTAAAGCAGGAGCCAAGACAGGCGATTTGGAAAATACCACTGGAAACAGCCTGGGTGGGTCCACCAGTTGGGTGGGGCGTGGTTCAGGGAATCACCAGGGCCAGACAGCAGGGTGAGCCAGGCTGATGGAGACTCAGACCCCGGAGGGGAGGACTCAGAAAAGGACAGTGGCTTCTGTCAGCACTTCTGTCTGGGAGAAAGCTGACCCTCCAGCCCTCGCCCTAATGCCCAACAATTCAGTTTCTCCCCATATGTCCCCAGGGCCTTCCGAGCTGCTGTCCCAGAGCTGGAGCTTAGAGAAAAGGAGTCTAAGTAAGTCCGTGTGTGGGCCCTTTAAGAGGAATGCCTGGGACTCTAGAAGCCCTCCTATTCACTCAGTCCCAATACCCACTGGTTTTCAGAGCTAGAAGTTGTGAGGACTTTTCTTCAGCACTAGAATGCTTGGCTGGTGGGCCCTGTGTGAGGCCAGGGCACCGGGGTCCTCAGGGGGCACCTCCACACCGAGATGTCCCTCCTGAATTTTAACCGCCTCACGTTGCTGTGGACCAACCCATTCATCATCTCCACCCTTCTCCTTTATATATCTTTAGTTATAGGACTTCTGTTCAGCTAGGTTCCGGGGGGTTATGAATGATGGTTGTTCTGTAGTTTAGTTGTCATTTGATGTAGTTGTGGAAGGATGCAGGTACTGCATGTACCAACGCCATACCTTGACTGGATTGGAAGCTAGGATCCAAATCACTTTCAGAGCCAAGTGGAAAACCCTATAATCTTAAATTCTATTTGAAAAATTAATAAGAACTCACATATTTCCTTTAAGAAACACTGTTTCTTTTCTCTGTTTGTTAACCGGACAGGGGCCTGGCCCTGAGTGGATCTGCCACAGGCCAGCCTGTAACCTGTGGGTTCTTGACTTTGTGTAGGGAAGATTTCACAGCACGAGTCCAGGCGATTCGGAGAGTATTTTTACTAAGGCTGGGGACAGTGAGACGAAAGAAGGACTTGGGGTACGAGGAGTAACAGGAGAGAACCTAGGCGGGGCTCTGCTTTGGCTCCTAGAAATGTTATAGGAAGGGGAGTGAGCCACGGCGGGCCTGCTGTGAGCTCACGGGGAAGTCAGAGAAAAGGGGGCTCTGGAGACAGGATCAAGGGGTGAGCCTGGGACGAGCAGCCGCTGCCCGCTGCTCCCCTGGCTGCAGGTCTCCTTGGGGTCCTGGGGGTTAGGAGGGAGGAAGTAGAAAATTCAAGCCCGGGAGAGGGCACAGGCGTGCTCTAGAGGGAGCCCGCACTGAGTCTTTGTCCTGACTCAGTGTGCAGGAGAGTTCAGCAGATTATTCATTAGCTTTCCAGGTGCATTTTTAATATGCTGATGCGTCAGAAGGAGCGTATGGGCAGGGGGAGTTAGGAATATTCTTTGGTCTGCTATAGTGCTTTACTTTTATCTTGGGTCTGTCTGGCTTTTAATGAGGTTTTTCTTCCCCTGACTTTATCTGTCCTTGGGCCAGCTGGCACAAATGGCATTAATTAGGTCTCTGTTCTCTATTTCCCAGACCCAGGAGATTTAAGCTATGTGTTCTCTGGTCAGGGAGGAAAGGTATGAACCACTCACTCTCAAGTGTCCTTGGTTAGGGGAGATAAATTCTTGCGATTCACAAGCTGGCTGTAGGTTGCTTAAACAGTTTGGCCGTGTTTAATTTTCTTGTCTCAGTTTTCCCATTCCACTTGTCCAGGGATTTTCCTAGCTCCTTACTATCCTGTCACACATTCACTGAAAAAAGTCTAAAAGCCATGACTAAGCCCCAAATAATAAACATCCCAACACGCAGATAATGTCCTCAAAATAGAATTTCCAAAGAAGAGAAACCATGACTCTTTGGATAAATGCTGATTTTGAGGCTGGGACAGGAAACACGAACGGGGCCCTGGAACCTTCTGTTGTACTGGGAGACGAAGAAGCCGTCAGAGAGCAGAGGGCGTGCGTGACGAAGACCCGGGGCCCGGCGGAGTGACCCGCCACCGGACAAAGACAGGCGATGGGGCCGTCACAGAAGCAGTAATCGCAACAGTGACAACAACTACACCACCGCAGCAGATACGTGAAAATCCATTGGCTCATAATGATACTAATAAAGCAAATAAATAAAACCCAATGACCCCTTTGGGAAGACGCTAAGAAAGAAAACTCAAGGGAGAGAAACAGACATTTATTCTACTTTCCCTTTTTAGACTGCAACTTAGGAATTTCAGCTAATCCACTGTGGGGCTGGAGCCTGAAGCCAGCAGGACGGGCGGCTGGGAAGAGAAGAGGGGTGTGAGTCCCAGGAGCGTGAGAACGAGCGGGAGCCTGGGGGATGGGCTGGACCGGGGGCCGCGCCGCTGTGTCTGGCCTGATGGCACGGTGTCCTGCAGCGGCCGGGCTAACACTCACACCCGCGCCAACCCGAGAGGCGGAGAAGCTGGCGGAGCCCCCGGGCAGCGGAGCAGGTGCAGCTGTGGCTGTCATCTCCTGGCAAGGAGCGAGGTGCTGACACGCCACGTGTGCGAGCGGCAGAATGACGCTGCCCACCCCGGCCCCCCACGCGGCCCAGCAACGACCCGTGTGCCCCATCCTGACCAGAGACATACAGGACACGGGAATGCTCAGAAATGCAGGCCCTCCAAGCCACACTGACACTCACGAGCGACTGCTGAAACCATTAGGCGAGAAGCGGCAGGAGTTTCATTATGTAACGTGTTCAGCTGGCACACCCTGAATCTATTGGTGGAGGTTCACATCCCAGAAATAGGAACCATAGTCATGTGCCCTCTACTGTAATGCAATGGGGAGCATGCAACCACATCACAAAATATTCTTACCAAAAAAGTCACACTGGAACCTGACCTTGCCCTCAGGATCCAATAACCAGAGTACAGGAAATACAAGGGGAGAGCAAAGTATTAAATAGCAGCGCAGGGATGCAGTCAACCACATCTAAAGTGTGGTAAATTCCACAGAACTCTCATACTCAGCTTCTTCAGAAAAGAAATTGCCAAGAGAACAACAGGGGCATAAGTGTCTCACAGGTACAAGAGATTTGAGAGACGGAACCCAAGACAATGGGTGAAATGAACCAACTTAAAATATAAATAAATTTATATATGGGATTAATTTTATGTCTGACCTGGCATTTGATGATATTGCGGAATTACTTGGTGCTGTGTTTATTTTTATTTACTTTTTGTAAAGAGTCCTTATCTTTTATCTCTGTGATTTTTTTTTCCAGAATAATCAGTGTGCAGGTGAGAGTGTGAATGAAGATTGCCCACGTGCCGCAGCCAATGAAGCTCGTGACCGGGACCTGGGAGTTTGTTACACTAGTCTCCCGGCTTGTGTGTACGTTTAATTTTTTTCATAAAGAAAGAGGATGTGCTGACGTGCGGATATGACCAGTAATTACTTACCAATAACAGATTTGACGGTAAAGGAACATATTGCCGTTGTGATTAGTGTTTTTTCTTGTGAATCCGGCAGGTATGAGCCAGACAAGCGGACAGAAGAGCTTTCAGATCCAGTTCCCAGGCCTGCAGAGCTAAAGCCCCGAAACGGGACTGGTGGCATAACTTGCCCGGCCGCCCTGGGCCCATTTCAGGCCTGGCACACTGCCTAGCATTTAGCTAAGTGCTTCGTAAGTGCTATTGCTATTATTATTAGAAAAACATTGCCAAATTTTTGTTAAAATATCTGTGCGGCCAAGGGAATTTTAAACAGGAGAGTGTCTGCACGTCTTTAAGCCACGTGCGTCGTCTCCCCTGCAGAGCAGCGCGTCCCTTGGAGGCAGAGATGCGGAGCGCGCAGCTCTGCCCCAGCGTGCGCTCCACGCCCACTCGCTCTTGAGGATTACCCATCTCGTAAGGGGCGCGGAGGGCTCCTTCCGAGGCTGCCAAATTCTTAAATAGGAGACTGCGTTTGTCTGTTTCTCTTACCGTTCCTTCCCTTCAGCGTTTTTCTCCTCTTCAGTCCCACTGTCTTTCCCCCTAAACACCCAATTAAGCAGCTCAAGTTCAACCCCTGCCTTCCTATGAGGCCCTAGGCTGTGTTCTGGGGCAACACCCATGCCCTCCACCTAATGGCCTTCCCCATCACAACCTGCCCTATTAAGCCCTACATGGCCAATGGAAGGGAAGAGGAGGAAATGGCTAGGTGGAAGGTTATAGCAGGTGATAATTAGGCAGCTTATCTGTCCACCTTCTATTGATAAAATGAATATCTAACCCTACCTGAGTGTGGCAGGTAACCAACCTTGGGCAGTGTGACAAATTTTTGTAGTATGTGATTTGGAAAATTTCTCATCTTGCACCTCCTACACTCGCTAAACAAACAACGAGCCAACCTAGGAAAGTTGGTGAATTGCAGTTTGGCGAGTAAGTCCAGGCTTTTTGACACTCAAAGACAGGAGCGGGGGACCCAACCTTGCAATGTACTAGGTGTGCAGTCCTGGGCCCGTCTCCTGTCTTCTTTCTTCTCTGTGAAATAAGGATGATCATAAAGATGTGAGAGGACAGCAAGCAATTCTACCTTCTGTGTGTGTGCATGGGAGTCACGTGTATCTAGAAGATGCTGATGAATCATCGCTGACTTGGATAAACCAATGGTGGACTTGGGTCTAATGATCAGTGGTTTCCGAGCTCTGGGGGACATCGGGACCATGGGAGGGGCTTGCTAAAGCTTGGAAAGCAAAGACCCAGCATACTTTTTAGGTCAGTAAGTCTGGAGAAGATGTTGATGGGTTGGTGCAGGGACCCAGCTTTGCATTGGATTTGAAAAGGAAAGCAGTAGTAGCTGCAGTGTGAGACAGGGCCAGCAGATGGCAGTGTCATCAGACCCAGGCCTCCCCTTGGTAGCAGAAGAAAACGGGTCAGCTCTGGGCTCAGCTCTCGGAAACAGGTTTTCCCAAGCTGGAGGGGGCGGCTGTGGCCTGGCAGGCCCTCTGGGGTGGGGGGCAGAAGGAAGCCCTGGGAGCAGCTAGTGTAGGGGAGGAATCGGTACCTCTTTAACCACGTGGGTTTCCTTTCACTGCTGGTTTCTCGCAAAAGGGGGCCCTGGTCTCTCCCTCCATATGTGTTTCTGCCTGCCCAGCAGTCACAGGAAGTAAAAATCCCACCCTCTTGAAAAAAGTCTTTGAGCTTCCTTTTTAGTAACTCTATTTGGGGACTGAACCCTTATGAATAAGAAAATTCTTCCTGAAGTTTAATCAAAAATATCACATTTAGTAGGTAAAGCCCCAGCATTCTTTTCTCTCCCAGTCTGGCCCCTGTTTTCCCATCCCAGTATTATCTTTTTTTTTTAAATTATACTTTACTGATTATGCAATTACAGTGTCCTGATTTTCCCCTCCACCTTTGCCCCCTCCACCCAGCACCCCCACTCCCTCAGGCAATCCCCCCGCCGTGGTTCATGTCCGTGGGCCATGGGTATCCGTTCTTTGGTTACTCCATTTCCTATACTGTATTTTATATACATCCCCATGACTATTCTGTAATTATCTTACTGTACTTTGTAATTCCCTCTCCTCCTTACCCATCCCCCACACTCTCCTCCCTTCTGGCAACCATCAAAATGCTCTCCATATCCATGATTCTGTCTCTGTTCTTCTTGCTTGCTTAGTTTGTTTTTTAGATTCAATTGTTGATAGATTTCTCTTTTTTTATTTTATTGTTTGTAGTTTTGGTAGATATTATTCATATCTTCCTCCTTTTCTTAAATAAGTCCCTTAAACATTTTATATAATAAAGTTTTGGTGATGATGAACTCTTAGATTTTTCTTGACTGGGAAGCTCTTTTCTGCCCTTCAATTCTAAATGATAGCTTTGCTGGGTAAAGCAGTTTTGGCTGTAGGTCCCTGCTTTTTATGACTTTGAATATTTCTTGTCAGCCCCTTCTAGTCCGCAGAGTTTCTTTTGAGAAGTCAGCCAGCAGTCTTATGGGAACTCTCTTGCAGGTAACTAGTTTCTTTTTTCTTGCTGCTTTTAAGATTCTCTTTTTATTGTTAACCTTTGGCATTTTATTTATGATGTGTCTTGGAGTGTGGGGCTCTTGGCACCCATCTTGTTTGGGACTCTCAATGCTTCCTGGACTTGCATGTCTCTTTCCTTAACCAAATTAGGGAAATTTTCTTTCATTATTTTTTCAAGAAGATTTCCAATTTCTTGCTTTTTATCTTCTTCTGGTCCCTATGATGTAAATGTTGCACTCTTGAAGTTGTCCCAGAGGTTGCTTATTCTATCCTCATTTTTTCAGATTCTTTTTTTCTTGTTATGATTGGTTGTTTTTTGCTTCCTTATGTTCCAGATCATTGATTTGATTCTCAGCTTCATCCACTCTACTGTTGTTTTCCAATAAATTGTTTCTTTATTTTAATTAGTGTATTCTTTGTCTCTGATTGGGTCTTTTTTTATGATGCTTAGGTCCTCACTAAGTTCCTTGAGCATCTTTATAACCAATGTTTTGAGCTCTGCATCTGATAGATTGCTTATCTCCATTTTGTTTAGTTGTTTCTCTGGAGTTTTGATCTGTTCTTTCATCTGGGCCATGTTTCTTTGTCTCCTCATGTTGGCAGCCTCGCTGTGTTTGTTTCTATATATTAGGTAGAGCTGCTTTGACTCTGTCTCTTGATAGTGTGCCCTAATGTAGTAGGTGTCCTGTAGGGTCCAGTGGCGCAGCCTCCCCTATCGCCCAAGCTGGGTATTTGAGGTGTGCCTTTTGTGTGGGCTGACTATACCTTCCTCCTGTAGTTGAGCCTTGGTTGCTGTTGGCAGGTCAATGGGAGGGATTTATCCAAGCTAGTCAGCTGCAAGGATTGGCTGTGACCACTTAACACCAACCTCTGCCCTCTTTGGAGGATCAGCTGTGCAGGGGCAGCGTGGTGGTGCTCTGACATGGTCCATAGCTGTCCACCGGGTGCACTGGCCCTGGGGTTTCTTGGGTGGTGCAGGCCAAGGTCAGCCCCCACCTGTGTTTTGACAGAACCGCCCTGCCTGAGCTTTAGAGCAATCTGAGATGGCTGCTACTTGTGTTGGGCTTGGAGATTCCCAGGCAAAGCCAAGCTGTAAGCCTAGGCTGGTTGCTGCTAGTGCCAGGCCTGGGGTTCACAGAGGCCAATTGTTGCTTTAGCGAATTTAGGAAGTTGTGTAGCATGAATGAAGACCAGCCATTTTCCCAGCCATATGGGAAAGCAGCCCGTGTGGGCCCATAATTTGGGTGGGGCAGAGTCTCTGGGGATCTTTAAGGCAGGTCAAACCGTGGTAGCCAGGTTGGTGGAGTCTCAGATGTGGTACCAACGTGCTGGCTCTGTGGGGGGAGGATTTAGAAAAGAGACAATGGCCTCTGTTTGCCTTGATGCCAGACACTTCAGTTTCTCCCTGTATGTAACTGGTGTCTTTTGAGCTGCTATCCTAGTGCTGGAGCTCAGAGGGAGTGAGTCTGAGTACCTGAGTTTATGTGTGGGTTCTTTAAGAGAAACTGATTGAGGCTCCAGCAGTTTTTTCCACCAACTCAATCCCCACTGGTTTTTGCAGCCAGAAGTTATGGGTACTTATCTTCCTGGCACTGGAACCCTGGGCTGGGGGGCATGGTGTGTGGCTGGAACTCCTCGCTCCTGAGATATCTCTCCCAAACTTTTATCCACCACACGTGGGTGAGAGACCAGCCGTTTTGCATCTGTGCCCCTCCTACTAGTCTGGATAGATGTGATTTCTTTAATTCTATAGTTGTCAGACTCTCATTCAGCTTGATTTCTGATGGTTCTCAGTGATGGTTGTTCTATATTTCAGTTGTAATTTTGGCGTGGTTGTGCGAAGAGGCGAGTCATGTCTGTGTATGCCGCCATCTTGACCAGAAGTCCTAGTGCTGTCTTTCTATCACTGCCCCAAGCACGTGGTTCACAGGAAAGAACAGGGACCGGCTGCTTTGGCTATTGGAACCTTAGATCCTTCATGTGCCGCCAGGGAAACACTCCCACTCTGGAGAATCGTTATGAGCATTAAATAAAGCCACATGTGTAAAGTGCCTTCCATGGTGCAAGGACTCAGTACGCAGCAATGAGGCAGGCAGGACAAGCCAGTGTCGAACACCTGGTGATACCTCTCTTAGGGCAGAAACCGGTCTCGGTTCAGCCACAGTGCTGCGTTCTAGAACTTCCTGCTGCCCATGCTCCCAGCGCAGTCTCCACCGGCCTCATGAGGCTGTTAAGCCTTTGCAATGTGGCCAGAGTGACTAAATAACTGAATTTTGTATTTTATGTAATTTTAATTGATGGGGATTTAAATTTTGGACCACACGAGTTTAGCGGAACACCTTGCTGGATCATTTGGGGTTGTGAAAAGATGTCCCTTAGTCCTCCTTGCATGGCCGAGAGCATCACAGAGTGGCCGCCTCTGTCAGGCGTCACTGCAGACCACGGGAGTGAGCAGGGAAGGGGCAGCGAGGTGCTGAGCAATAGCCACAGCAGACAGAGAGAAAGCAGAGACTGTCTTGCTAAATTTATAAAGCATAGCATCATTCCTTTCTGGATTGTCTCTCTCTGTGGTGTCTAGCGACAGTGAACCACTGTCCACCTGCTCCCAATTTCTGTAGCCAAATGTGTATGTGCACACGTGAGGATGAGCAAGGGAGCGAGGGAGCAAGGGAGCAACGGTAAGCGGGAGGGGGGACAGACAGAGGAAGCGGGGGGAGAGAGAGAGAGAGGGATGTCACTTAGATGATGAGCATCCTGCATGTGCTGAAACACAGCACCTCCCAGGCGCTGTCTGTTATGCAGTCTTGGAAGATTACTGCTGGGCATAAGAATGTGGAATAAACATCCTCTTGCAACTGATTGCGTTGCAAATCTCTCGATGAGGCCCTATCTGTTACTCCGTACCAACCTGGAACCTGGTGATACAGCAAAAATCACTGCTGAGTGGCCACCTGCTGCTCACTGCTGCAAGAGAAACCCCTGTGCCCAGAAAGGCTTTGGCCAGAGACGAGGGGAAGGAGAGGATGCCGCTTTCCGAGAAAGGGACTTCTGTTTTTCCATTGTCCCTCTGTTCTCTTCAAGTAAAGCCAGCTCTTCAGCTTCAACACATAATTTATTTGATCGTGTCTCTCCCACATCATCTCCCAATCTGTCCTGACTGTGCCCGCCACCATCTAACCCCATTCATCTCCTTGATGAATCGCACACTGGGTGAGCTTGTGGCTCTGCTCAGGGCCACTCCCCGTGGGGGAAGAGCAAGCAGGTAATTTCCAGTGTGGTTTGAGAGGATCATATTCTTTCCAGAAGGCTCCTATTAAAATAATTAAGTTATTGGGAGTGTGGGGGGAAGAAAATGGCAACAATGACCTGGCAATGTTCCTGGGAAGGAATATTCCATTAGCTTCATGAGACCTCACTGAAGAAGGGAAGCTGCAGGGTCCTCAGACGATGTGACAAGGACAGTGTATTTCAACAGGAGACAGGGTGAGGGTGAGGAACGAGGGAAGGGGGACAAGAAGAAAAAGACAGAAAGGAAGAGTGGAGCTTTCTGAAGCACAGGAAGGGTTGTGTTTTGAACGGGAAAGGAGGGCGAATGAATCCTGGGTTTTCTAAATCGGATTACTCTGAATTCACGCTGTGGCTTAGCCTCTCAGCACCGGGGTAGACCCCGTGGGAGCTATTTTTCTCCCGGTGTTCAGTTGTGAGGAGCACACGGGATTTTTGTGCATAAAGCCCACACCCACACCCTAGAAGGCACATGCTTCATTTTTGCCTAAGGTTGACCCCGCCCCTTCCTGCATAGAGAAGAACTATCGCATGCGTTGGTACAGGCTTCTACACCTTTTAGAGCACTTACCAGCAGATGTCATGAGCGCCCAGATGCGATACCTTCAGAGGCAGGCAGTCTCGGAGGCCTCACCTGCAGAGAGCCTCGGACAGGGAGAGGGCCCGTGTTTAGACTCCTTGGCTCGGTGGTACCTGGATCAGAACTTCTGCATCTTCTGAGCGCTGCACCTGAGCTGCTTCTCACAGGCTTTGCTAACCCAAGCTCCTCCTTCAGCCATGGAACAGTTAGTGCAGCTTTGAATCAGTTGGTCAGAGAGTAAGATGCGCATTTTCAAGACACTGATGATGCAGTGTTGTTAACTAGGAACTTGCCTGGGTAGGTGGTGTGTGCTCTGCATCGGGAAGGGCAGTGTCTGCAGCCTTTGGGGAAAGAAGCTCTTGGCATTATTGTTTTCCTCTGGCACCAAGTCAGCCAGGAGGAGCGCTGCCAGGTTCTTGAGCACTTCTTGGGTCAGCTTAGCTGATAAAGACACAGTAACCTAAAGGGTTCGATGAGGTGGTTTGCACGCTGATTTGGGTTCAAGTCTACGTTGGCATGAAGTGAACTTCAAGTGGTGTGGGGGGAAGCAAAGCATCAGACACTTGTGAGGAAGGGGAGACAGCAGCAGGGGGCAGCACCATCGATTACCACCACCCTGGAACTGCAGCAAACACCACCGTCTGCCGGGCAATTACTAGGTGCCAGAACTGTGCTGGGCGTTTTTCACACATAATCTCTTAATCACATATTTTTAGTATCTCATTTTGCAGGTGAGGAAACCGAAGCTCTCTTAGCAATAATGAATAACTAGCGTAAGGTATATCATGGTAAATGTTGGTATGAAGGCATCATTGGATCCAGGCGTTTCCATCTTCAGATCATTTTTCTCTTTACACTTGTACTATAGTATCAATCACCAAACAGATAACAAATTTGTCACCAAACAGGTGAGAAATGACCTGGATCACAATTAATGTCAAGGAGGGGGGACACTTTATGGCATGGGTACTTTATTGGATAGGGTTGGACTGTGTTCACAGAAAAGGCCGGGTGAATTCCTGCCCCCCACAACGGTGCTGCCAGAGGCTTAGGTCACACTGGGTCCTTTTCTAAAGTCCCCTCGCCAATGGAACACTCAGGAAAAGTCCACAAGATTGGCTTCTATTTAGATGACTTTTTACCAAACTTTTTACATGACTTTTGTCTAGGGTTCCCAAAGGATTTGAGGGAACAGTGAGACAGGGTCATGGTTAGGAAGGAGGTGACAGTTGCCCTTGGGATAATGATATTATGTGCTACCAATCACTGAGCTGCAAGGCATTGTGCTCGCTTCCTTATGGGTCTCAGTAATCCTTGAAGTAACCCCTCAAGGTGAGTATAATTACAAATCTATGAAAAACACTAGGGCTCAAAGAATTCGAATAATATGCCTGAATTCTTACAGGATATGCCACCCCTGCCATTCAAACCCAGGTTAATTTGATGCCACTCTGAGCCACTTAACCTTGATGCTCGTCCACAAGCATGCTACCGCAGACAGTCAGGTGGAGCTCCGGGGAGCCTCCCCCATTGACAGGATGGTGCAGGGGGAGGTTCTTACACTGAGCACCCCAAAGCTAGGAAGATGGGTGGATGGGGCCTGAGTGTGCCAAAAGCTATAAAGATAATTAGATAGGAAAAAAAAAGCCCTCCCTCCCTATCCCTATAAGAACCACAGACTTGAGCAGGAAGGAGAGATGGGCTTTGAGACAGGAGCCCCCCGTTCTACCAGGTCAGGGCACCAGAATAAAAACCTCTTTCCTTTCTCACCAGCACCTGTCTCAGGAGTTTCGTTTTCATTGTGGCGGGCAGCCAAACCTGCGTTTTCGGTTACAGCAGTTCTAGGCAACAAATACATGATTGTTGTGTTGATTTGAGAAATAATTTGTCATCACCACCCTCTCTCCCCAACAGAATGAGTTACCAGTGAATCTGTGGGTTTCCAGTCACTTGACTGGCTCAATCAGAGAGCCTGTCCCGGAGAGGCCACCTGGACAAAGGTCAGACAGTGCTGTCCCTAAAGCCCCTCCAGATCTGTCAGCTCTGATGACTCAGTCTTCTTTGGGGGTGGGCAGGTCAGTTCCAGACCCTCAGAGAGCCATGCTGGCAATTCACAGAAGATCTTCTCAACCCTAAGAAACAATTCTGGAGCAAAGCTCCCAGCTGTTCCTGCCTCCTTACTGTCTTTTTTCTGAGACCGAGGAGCTAGGAGCCTGGGTGGTGCTGTTCCTTAACCCCTCCCATCAGCAATCGCTGCTGAGCACCCTTGGCTCACCCTTCCAGAAAGAAGCCCTCTCTTCCCTCTCAACCTCACCTCAGCTCAATTTCCCTCCCAAGAGTCCCTTCCTTTAACTTTATCTTGAAATAATAAAATTGAAAACATAGAAATTCAATCGAAGTGGAGGCTTTATTCAGCTCAGCAAGTCCTAGAAGTATTTAATAAGTGTGGAGAGGTAAAAATAGATCATGAGGTAGCTGATAAGAATAACAATAACATTTCTTTTGGAGAGAGCCCAATGCAAAGGAGAACTAGGGGAGAGAAGGCCGGGCAGGGAGAGGGAGGAAGGGTGACAGAGAGAGAAAGAAAGAGATTCAGTGGCATTGAGGGTTCATGAAATAAGGTTCGCTCTTTTGGAAAAAGGAGAGCAAATAGTTTCTGTGGATACGCACAGAAGAAACAGGCTGTGGGGGGCCGGGGGAGTGGAAGGAGGGTTGCAGGCTGCGGGAGTAGCAAGAGAGTTTCAGGAGAGACCCATACCCCAGGGCAGCCTAGGAAATAATTAAAGCTCCAGAAAAATCAATCAGCAAGCTTTTACTGAGCGCTGGAGGCACAGCGCAATGTGAAACTAAAGACCAGGCCTATTTGCAAGGAGAGTGCAGTGTGCTGGGGAGATAAAAATAGCACACTTGAAACAATTAGAGAGCAATTAATGCCAAACTGTCTGGTTCAGACTGGAGTCCAACCCGGCTCCAGAGCTGGAAAAAGCCTGGTGGGCTGCAGCTGTCAGCCAGGCAGGGGTAGGAACATCTACCTGGAGCGCCGAGGTCTTGGGCAGGGAATGCTTTGAGGGGAAGCGTCTGTCCCTGTGGCATGCTCAGCCTGTGCATTGCCATCTAACCACAGCCTTGCCCTTCCAGAAGTTTCCAGTGAAACAGCAGAACACAGCTTTGTGAAATAAATGAATGAAAGAACAAGTGACTGGAGTCCTAGTGTCACTGAGCGGTCACCCAAAGGCCCTGGTATTTCTCAGCACCTGCGCTATGTCATGAGCTATGCTGGCTTCCGGGGACCGGAAAGGGTTCCCGACCATGAGGGTCAAGATGCTGAGCACAGAACCAAGATGGCGCGGGGCATCGTGTGGGGACAGGACCGTGTGCAAAAGGGCTGAGTGCAAAAGAATAACCACACACGCCTGGAAGGATTTGATCACTCCCCAGCACAAGCCGTGAATGCAGAAGGCTCCGTCCGAGTTGGGGAGAAGGTGCCCTTGGAGCGAGCGCTCACCCTTGTCCATTCCTTGATCGAAGAACAAAGTTTCTTCTCTGCTTTACTGAACTCGGTCTCCTGGTTGGCACAAGCAGCACCAGGCCTTGCTTGGGGTCCCTGACCCAGGAGGGAGGGTAACACTAAGGCTTCTTAGCGACAACCGAAGAGGCAGGAGGAGAGAAACAGCATGACTGCAGACACATCCCCTGGTTTTCCATATTCTCAATGAGGGCGAGGACTGGGTCCTCATTCCACACCCAGCCTGTGCTGGCCTTGGGGGTGAGGCGGGAGATGAGCCAGACACGACGTAGCTTCAGAGCCACTCCGAGCAGACCTCCGTCGGGGCCTGACCGTTTACTCCATGCCCCGGATTCCTGGGTGGCTTGTCCCTAAGCAGACACTGACCATGTCCGTCATTAGCTCTGCAAACAGTTTGCACCGCTCTGTGCTAGGTAATGTGACAAGCACTGGATATAGGCATTAAAAGACAATGTCTCTGAGAGACTTCATACTGTACGAGTTTAACTATACAAATATCCTGGAAAAGACAAAACTATGGAGAAAGTAAAAAGAGAAAGTCAGTGGTTGCCAAGGATTGGGGAGGGAGGGATAAATAGAACACAGGATTTTTATGGCAGTGAAAATACTCTGAGTGAGATACATAAGCTGCGGACTGTGGGCGATAATGATGTGTCAATGTAAGTTCCTTGTTTGTAACAACGGTCCCATTGCAATGCAGGATATTGAGAGTGAAAGAGGTTCCAGGTGTGTGGGGACAAGGGCTTTATAGGAAATCTCTTTATCTTCCTCTCAATTTCGCTATGAACCAAAAATTACTCTTAAAAATAGCCTAAAAAGAAGGCAATGAGTTTTCTAAAGAGTACTTATTGTGAAGTGGGGAGATAACTAGCCACATACATTTCATATGGCGTAAATCATGTAATTGCTTTCATGGCATATTGTGCATAGTCTAGAAAGAGTTTAAGAATCACCCAGGCTTTCCAGAGACGTGAAGGACAACCTCACAGAGGAGGAACAGTTGAGTGGATGCTGGAGTGAGCTCCATCAGGGACAAGGTGTTGCAAAGTGGGAATAACATGTAAGCAGATGAAGTGGAATGTGCAAAATCTGGAACCACAAGAGAATATAGTAACTTGTTCTGAATGCTATAAATAACTGAGTGGTACTTGAGCGCACAGTTCTTGAGGGGGAGTCCTAGAAGATGATGTGGGACAGATCAGCAGGAGCCCAAATATGAATGGCTCTGGAAGCCAAGCAGATGGAACAGATCGTGCCTTGTTAGCCATCAAGAGCCTGTCGAAGGTTGGTGAGTGATGGAACGATAGAGTCAGGCATGTGGAGGACAGATGGGGGCGGGCAGGGAAGGATAAGCAGAGACCGAGAGGCCGAAAGGAAGCCACTGCTGCGGTCCGTGGAAGGGAGGCTGGTGTAGGGCACTGGCCATGGATGGGGAAGGGCAGGGAGAGACCTGCGCACTTCCCACAGACTGAAGCCAGCGCGCCTCACCTACAGCTGGGTGCAGGGGCGAGGAAGCGGGAGACCAGGGTGACTATGGACTCAGGCGGCGGTGCAGTCCCGAGGGCTGCCGGTCAGTCCTCGTGGCACTCGGGTCTTCCCCCCTGACTCCTCTTTCTCCTCTGGGACCTGTGGACACCACGGTCAACAAACGCCCTCCCTCCTCAAGCTCCCCCTGGAAACCCGTCTCCTCCTGGCTGGAACCGAAACCTGCTCTTACCTGAGGTCCCTGCTTCACCAACATTGTCTCCTCTGGGCCATGCTTACATCCCTGTCCCCGGATGCCAACCAGACCAGCTGCCCCAACCACTGCGGAGTGTCCCTGTCCTGCTTCCCGCCCGCACTTGCTCAGGGCTCATACGGACGCCGCTCCTCGGAAGCCGTCTCCCCTCACCACACCCGTTCTCACGGGTGTCATCTGCCTGCGTCACGGGTGGCCGGGGCGCCTTGCCCGCAGTCCTCCTCTCCAGCCCAAGGACAGTCACCATCCTGACTTCTCTGTCCACAAGGGACACCTCTCTAATAGTCTACCTTTGGCATGACATTCACTTCCATCCTACTTCAGCCACTTACACGGATGGCCATACCCTGGGTTTTGTCACCTGAAAGGGTTTCGTCCCTGAAACCCTTAGCTCCCGTAGCCACACTCCCACAGTTTATGATCCGCCCATTTCTCAAACTTCCATACTCCTGCTGCACCTCGTCCCTGGATTTGCTAACATCTCTGGCCATTTTGCCTACCTGTTTTCAGCCACCTTCCCATCCCCTTTCTTCATTTTCTTCTCCAGCCAGTCTAGAACACAAAAATCTATTACTTCATAACTATCTTTTGATTATCCTCACTTTTCTTTCACCTTTGTCATTTTGCTCTTCTTCTCAACAAATTCCCAATGTTTAGACTAATCCAGCTGTCTCTTGCCTTCTTGTAATTACCTGGTAGCAGGCTGAAATCCCAAGACTCTTATTAAAAATTTTTTAGAAACTTTTTCAATTACAGTTAACTTTCAATATTATTTTGCATTATTTTCAGGTGTACAGCATAGCAGTTAGACAATCATATACTTTACAAAGTGTTCCCTGATATTTCCAGTACCCACCAGGCACTGTACATGGTTATTACAGCATTATTGACTATAATGCCTACGCTGTACTTCACATCCCATGACTATCGTGTAACTACCCACCTGTACTTCTCGATCGCTTCTCCTTTTCATCCTGAACCCCAAACCCCTCCCCTCTGGCAACCGTCAGTCTGTTCTCTGTATCGATCAGTCTGTTTATGGGTTGTCTGTTTGCTTACATTGTACTTTAGATTCCACATATAAGTAAAATCACATGAAATTTGTCTTTCTCTGACTGACTTAGGTCCATTCCTGCTGTTGCAAGTGGCAAGATTTCATTCTTCTTTATGGCTGAGTAACATTCTGTTGTACTCGTGTATATGTACCAGTGCTTTTTTTTTATATACTCATCTATGGATAGGCACTCGGATTGCTTCCATATCTTGGCTATTGTAAATAACACTACAATAAACATAGACGTGTATGTAATCTTTTGAATTAGTGTTTTGGATTTTTTTGAATAAATACCTACCCAGAATTGGAATCACTGGGTCACAAGCCAATTCCATTTTTAATGTTTTGATGACCCTCCACACTGGTTCCCACCATGGCTGCCCAAATCTGCACCCCACCAACAGTGCACGAGGGCTCCCTTTTCTCCACATCCTCGCCAGCGCTTGTTGTTTGCTGATTTATTGATGCTTCCTGAGGCTCACTCTTGATTCTTCGCTCCGCCCCGCAAAGTGGTCTCCAAGCCCTGACAGTTCATATTCACTTCCCCAAATGTCATTCCAGGAGGTTCCCTCTTCGCTCTCCCCGCTGCCCTTGCCTTGGTTCTGAGTCTTAATATTTTTCTCTGTATTAATTCTACATAGTTGATCTCCCCGCCTACAGTTTTGAACAATGAAAGCCAAAATAGTTTTCTCAGCAATCCTCTGACCACATTTCTTGTGTCATATTATATGATCCTCTGACACACTGCTGCAGCCAGCATGATCTTTTAAAAATACAAATGCAATCACGTTGCTTCCCTACTTCCAGTATCTTAATGTCTGTGCAAACTCTTTGTCTTCACACGGGACCCATTCTAATGGACCTCTGTTCACCTTTCAGCTCTGTTTCTCTCTCTGTTCTGTGTAAACCTTATCTCCTTCATTCCATTATAAGCCTTAAGTACCTGTAGGTTTCACAGTGACTCATGTCTTTTCTTTGCTACACATACTATTTCCTGTACTTCCTCATTATATGACTACTGATTTTTCAACATGCAGCTGACACCCAGCCCAGAACCTGGCACCAGAACATATGCTCCACAAATAGGATCTTTACAAAAAGGTCCCAAATATTTATTCTACCTCCCCGAGTATTTGAACTAGCTGTTCGTTTCAAGTGATCCTTGAGGGCTCCCTTAAAACACCTTTCCCATGTTGTCATAGTCTTCTGTTTACCCTCCATCTTCCAAAGGAGACTGCGACCTTGTCAAAAGTACTAGCCCTACCTTTTCATCGTGGCATGCCCAGCACCGAGCCCAAGGCTTGCCTCGAGTAAGCATTCAGCGACCAGTGATGAACGACTGACTGAGTGATCACACGGGCAGAGGCCCAAGGCTCCTCCGTGCCCCGGGCTATGCTGCTGTCCCAGCCAGGGGTGGGTGGGGTGGGGTGGGGTGGCCTGGATGGTTGCCCTCTTCTAGGGACTTCTCATGTCTTGGAGACAACCATTTCTATACGCCCTGGGAGTGTTGGTGTCTCAGCTGAAGGTGGATCCGAAGCCTCGCCTCTCAGTGGAGATAAATGTTGATGTTGCTGCTGTTACCACAGCAGGCTCCCTCACCAGGGGCCTGAGAGGAAGGCTGGGGAGACGACATGCCGGGGAGCTCTTTGAGGGACCAGACCAGCAGCTTCCCTGCAATGCCTCCTTTCCTGCCTACTAAAAGAGCCCTGCAGGTACCAAAGGCAGGCACACTGCAAAGTGAGTTGAAAAACCCTGCCTTCTGTGGCTTCACTCTCTCCCTGCTGCATCCTTCACACAGCCACCAAAGACGATGCCCTGAGACACAGATGTGGTCCAGCTGTTCCCCTTCTGGAAAGCCTCCGTGTCTCCCCACTGTCTACGGACCATCCGAAACCCGTATCTTGTCGTACAAGGCGTGATGCCTTCAGGTGTCAGCCTGCTTTCCCAGCTCCTCTGGCCCTGCAAACCCATTCCCATGCTTCTATCAGGGTGGTCTGACCCTTTTCCTGAATAAGCCACGTGCCTTCCCTCCCGTGCCTTCACTTGCCCCCGTTGAAAGAATGCCCTTCCCCTATGTCCCCACCAGAAAGCTGCAGAAAGCTTCCTCTGAAACTCTCCTGGTCTATCAAAGGCCCCAACCTTTCTCCTCTTCCCTCAGGACCCTTTCTCAGCCCTCACAGAAGTCCCTCTGTGCTCTGCCAGAAGTTCATTCTCCCTTTGTAACCTTTTCATCGTGGCACAAACTGCAGAAAGCTTCCACGTGGCACAAAGGGACTGTGTCGTTACACTCGTCCCCTAAGATGCTCCCGTGCCTGTCTCCCTGGGCTGGAGGTGTCGTTCCAGCAGAACCGCCAGCCGGCCGCTCTAACGTTTAAGGGAACAGACTTAGACCTGTGGCATCTGTAGTCTCTGTAATAACGAGACAGGTCCTGCTGGGCTTTATCGGTTCAGGTTATAGAGGAAAAAACTGTCAGTGTCAGAGTCAGACTGGTGCCAGCACATCACTTAGCGTCTGACTTTGGTCTCTGAGCCTTAGCTTCCTTACGTGCAAAATGGGAATATGATCAACACCACCACCACCAACCTCAGAGGGTTGTAATGGGGACTAAAAACAATAACAAATACAAAGACCCCAGTCCAGCATTTGGCCTATGGCAGGTTATGCCAAGAACACATGAGCTCTGTCCGCCTCCCTGTCTTGCGGTTCTTCAACGTCCCGCCTGGAAGAGTGGTTTCGTGGCCCTCTCCCACGCGGGCTGTGCCTCTGCCCTGCCCGCGCCAACCTTTCCTTCAGCGTTCAGAATCTTATTGTTGTTCTGACCACCACCCTTTGTGGGACACCCTCTAAGCTCTGTGCTTCCTTTTCAAAGTGTGGCGACTCTTCAGAGCTGGGGAAATTGGAGCTTAGAAAGAAACTCATGGCTGGTCAGACAGCTAGAAAGTGGTAGGGCCCAGAGCACAGGCAAGGTCCACGGGTTCCCAAGTTGAACACCCCTCGCCCTCACGACACACCCCTCTAGCGCTCCGGGAGTCCTCACGGCCGCGTGGACGGCCCCAGGCGGCGGTCAGGCCCATTCGTGGGCTGAGGTCGGACTATCTGTGTTGCTCCCTGGTGCTTGTGTTGGAAATTGTGGCATCACAGGACAAGACGACGCTCTCCGGCCCTGTCCAGAGGGCTCCCGAGAGGCAGAGAGAGGCCAGGCTTCCTCTTCCTCTCTTTCCAAAGTGTAAGCACTTTTATGAATGCCCACTGTTCTCCTGGGGCTCAAACGCCGGCAGCAGAGGTGCGACGGGGTGCTCTGTCTCAGAAATACAGAAATGCGGCCAGGGACAGGGCCGCCCGGAGCGAGTGGCAGTTTTGTCGGGGGCGGGGGACACACCACGCCGCGGCGCCCCAGTGAGGCTCCCTGCGACTCCTGCCAGCGATGGAGAACATTCAGTACTTGGGACTCCTGCCAAATATCACGCTCGAGAACTGGCCCGGTTTCTCTGCTGTCCTTCTCTAGGGCCCGACTGCCAGATTCGCTCCCTGTCGCTGTCCCCAGCACAGCGCCTGCTGTCTTTCCTCCGTGAGCCGGGCTTGTGGGGAGATGCTGCCACTCCTCTGTCCCCTCCTCTCACTTCTTCTTCCAGCCCGTTGGCCTCTCCAAGCTACTGCTGCCTCAGGGACTGTGTCTGAGGATCCCCCCCCATGTGAGCTCTCCTTCCCAGACCTCTGTGCGGCCTGCCTCCCCTTCTCCAGCGAGGTCTGAACTCCAGTGTCCCTCCTCCAGGAAGCCTGCCTGGCTGCACTGGCTGTGAATCTCCTCACCCTGCTCATTACTGCACCACCCTACAGGAACTTCCGGTTCCTATACTTGCCTTCTTCATTTTGACATTTATTATGGCTCTTGCCTTAGTGGAATATTAGCTCCTTAACTGTGGGGCCTCTTACTTGTTCGATGCTGTATTTTTAATTCGTAAAACAGTGCCCAGTACGTGGTGGGCCCTCCATACCTACTTGTTGCCTGTGCACTTCACTGGGGCAGTGAGTGACTAACAGAGTCCCGGACGTGCAGGCAGGGAAGGTGTGGAGCATCTGATGAGAGCTGTCGTTTCCTGAGGTGGCCCTTACAGGCATCGTGCTAAGCATTTCACATGCATCGTCTTAATTATTATTCCCATTTAACAGATAAGAAAACTGAGGGTTATAAAGATTTTTAAAAAAACTTGCCCAAGAAATATACCTGCCCTAGTACCCTGAATGGCACAGTGAACCCAAACTTAAGACTCCATCATCAAAGTCAAATGCTTTTAACTACTTTGTTTAAGAAACCACCAACTTTAAGAAACTATCCACTGCCAAGACGCCTGCAAAATACTGCGTAGGACAAGGGCAAGTGCTGACAAGGATGCAGAGAAACTGGAATTCTCATGCACCGCTGGTGAGAGTATAAAACGCACAGTCACTTTGGCAAACAGTTTGGAAATTCCTCAAAAACTTAAACATAGAGTTACCATATGATCCAGCCATTCCACTCCTTGGTATTTACCCAAGAGAACTGAAAACATACTCGCTGAAAAAGTTGTACACAGATGTCCATAGGAGCATTATCCATAATAGCCAAAAAGTAGAAACAGTCCAAATGTATCTCACCAAGTGACAAAGGATGAGCAAAATGTAGTTTATCCATGCAATGGAATATTATTCAGCCATAAAAAGGAATAAAGTACTGATTCATGTTACAATATGGATAAACTTTCAAAACATGTGCTAAATAAAGATGGCAGACAAAAAAAGTATTTTATGATTACATTTAGATGAACTGTCCAGAATAGGCAAAGTAATAAAGACAGAAAGTAAATTAGTAGTTGCCAGGGGCTGGAGGGAGGGAAAATGCAGAATGAGAATGACTGGCCATGAGTATAGAGTCTCTTTCTCCCTCCCTCCCGCCCTTCTGCTCGCCCTCTCCCCCTCCCGCCTGCCCGTGGCGGTTAAGCCACAGAGCGCGTGCTAGGTGTGCCGAGACGGGAGCGTCAGGGAGAACGCGACGTGCAGAGAAGGCTCTGAGCCGGGCGCCGTGCGCTAGGAGGAACAGCAAGGTCCGTTTCCGCGGGGTCCTGTCGGCATCCCCCTGCCTGCAGAGACAAGGACGCCCCGCTCCCCCGAGGGCAGGAAGGCACCCTTGTCATGAGGGTCCATGACCCGCTTCAGAGGAAGGGCAGGAAACCCTTCCTGCGCCTGCTGGTTCTCAAGTCCCTTCAGCCTGAAAGAGTCAATGTGCCACGGTGTCGTCCTTGGGGCAGCCCGTCCTGCACCCCAACACCATCTCTGCCCAGCTCCCGCCCTTCCCCCTCATGAAGCTCTCTCCGTCCTGCTGTGTCACATGAATCCTGCCCCTTCTAGCCTTCAGGTTTTCTTTGCAGATTTAATGCCCTCTGAAGTTTCTTTAGGGGAGATTAAATATTAATATTCTGGGTTAATATTCTGGAATTTGGGGCGATGGTCACACAACCTTGTGAATATACGAAAAGCCATGGAACTGTATACTTTAAATGGTTAAAATGGTGAATTTTATGTTATGTAAATCATAGCTTGAAAATAAGAAAAAAGAATCATAGGCTCATCTGTCCGTGGATAGAGCAGTTTTAGGAGTGCAGGCATGGCAAGGGCTCAGGGGAGCGGTCGACCAGGAGGCCCCCGCAAAGGGCCCAGGGCCTGGCTCTGAAGGTCTCTGAGCAGCGCTGCTCCTCTTCCGAATGAGGGAAGGGGACTTGGTAAATGCAAGGCAGGGCCCAGCCCTACACGGAACCGGGCGTTACATAGGTTTCTGGGACTGGCACTTGGAAGGAGGTGTCAGAGGAGAATCCCAGCCCCATAAGTCAGGGTGCACGGGGGATCTTGGGAAAGAAGGCGTGGCCCAGCATTCCCTTCACAGGACAGAGGAGCCGCGTGACGGGAAACGTGGCGCAGCAGGAGCCCAGGGGCCCGCATTGGAGCTCCGGGGCGCGGGTCAGACCGAAGGGCTGAGTATTCCAAGGCGTGGCCTCAGAACTGGTCAAGCAGAAAGGGCAGGGCTGAGCGCTGGCCGAGAAGGAGATGAAGTCCATGGCTCAGCGGGCACAGGGGTGGGGAGGGGTGGGGACCTGGTGGGGCAGCCAACCAGCAACTTGCAGGTTGAGAGAGCAAATTCCTCCAGCTGAGGTGTGTTTCCCAAGTTTAAAGCTTTGGGGCTTCTGACACCACAAAAGCCCCTGAAAATAGGCCTCAGATCACACAGCTCGAAAGTGAAACGCCCTCATTAAAGCCAGGTTTGCCTGGCTTCAGTCCCCTTGCTTCCAGCTCTGTGGGTGAGAGGCCATCCTAGAGGGCGGCTCAGAGCACAGGCCACGAGTCCACATCCTAACGCTGTGTGACACTGGGTAGGTTACTTAGTCCCTCTGTGCTTCAGCTCTCTCCTCTGTAAAATGTGGGTGGCAATGGCTCTGCCTGTCTCGGGTGGCAGTGACTATTCAGTGACTCAATATACACAAGCGTTTAGGGCAGCGCCAAGAACCACGTAGGAGCGAACTGCTGTTAGTAGCTTTCTGTGCTTCGGTTGGAGAGAGCAGGCGTTCCCCTCCAAACGTGGCTGATGTCAAAGTTTTGTCTAGCACCATCCCTGTTTTTGTTTTGTTTCACCGTTCCTTGTTCTGGAAAGGTACGTCTCTGCTTTTGTTTTTGTGTTTCTCCAGGGGTCAGACTCAGTCAATAAAGTCTCAGAGAGTGCCAAGCCTCTGGCCACTCAATAAGAACAGAAACTGAGCAGAAATTACGGGTCAGTTCTACATAAGAGTAGACGCTGCCACCATCCACAAGCTGACCTACTATTGGAAGCTGGAATAATTTCTTCTATAAACTGATTATGCTAATAAATAAAGAACTTCTTGGGTAATAAAGGAAAAACTTGGATACATTCAGTTCACAGGAGTATGTCTTTGGTCAGCCGAACACAGCTGCTGTGTAGTTGAATGCATTTGAACTACCTACTGCCATGAGGTAGGACTCAGTCTTCACAGAGCCTCTGGAGACAGGCTTCAGGCCTCCTGCTGCCAGCTAACGAGTTAGCTCTTACCGTCCTTCTTGGAAAGAGATCCCAGGGGCTGCCCCTGGTGATTATCCCTGAGGTCATTTCTCCCCTTTAGGGCCCAGCCCCCAAGTTACTGACAAACCCACTCCTGCCTTCCCCAAGTCGACATCGGTTCCTCCTCCTCTGAGCTCTGCAGGCACGCTTGGTCTCTACCCTAGCAAATTGCCTTGTCGTATAGCTCTAGGCCCATGTCTGCCCCACACGAGGATAAGTTTTTTGGTGTCGTAAACTGTCCTACGCATCTCTGGATCACTTCTTGCCTGCTCGCTCACTCACACACCCAACATGGCCCATCACATTGTTTGTGGGTTTATTTGCGCTCTGAGTAAAACTGCTGGATATTCTGATATATTCTTCTAGAGAAGGCATCCCTTCCAGTTGAGAACCATTCTTCTAATAGTACATGCCTTGCACTTGGTAGGAATTCTACATCCGTTTGTTGAAATAAATGGAAGAAACAAAAAATTAGAAAAACTGGGCAATTCGACCAAGCCTGCAAAACCCAGATGAACTCTGCTGAGTTTCAGCTATGCTGTCAAACTGCTGCTGGTGCCATGCAAAGATGTGGCCGAACGGTTTCCTAAAGTCCCGATGGGACCCTATTGTTTCCTCCTTCTTTATTTCCACACATGCTTATTGAGCAGCTATTACATACTCAGCGCTGTGCTAGACAATAGTGATTGGGTGAGGGACAATGGCAAGCGCAGCGTTTGTTCTCAGGGTGCTATGCAGGAGACAGCCGTCGATCCCGTAGTGCTGAGAAGGGTGTGTGCTGAGTGCCTGAGGGCCCGTCCTGAGGGAGAGGGACCCTGACTCAACGGCTTGTTACGAAGGACGCGAACCCAGCCTGAGGGGGCTGCGCAGCCCAGGGAAGGTTTCACTGGAGGGAACAACGATTGTATTGAGAGCTGAAAGAGAAATAAGAATTGAACAGACAGAGGGAGTGGTGGTAGGGAGGGAGCAGAGGACACAAAGACTTTGTGGGGGGAAGACGTGTGTGTTTCAGGAACAGGAGACCCAGAGCATCTGGCTGGAGCCCAGGGAAGATGCAGGAGGTGGTTCCAGACGAGGCTTGACGGCTTACGCAGGTGCGGAACATAAGAGGCCACGCTGGTCCAGCTAAGAGGTTTCGTCTTTCTCCTCGCACAGTGGGAAGCCATTCAAGTTCTTGGGTGGCCTAGGATGTAATCAGATTGATTATGGAAAATAACCTGGCTGCTCTGTGAGGAATGAGCTAGAATATGGGAGAGAGTGCAAGAGAGAAATAAGGCCTCTTAGGAGGCTCCTGCATGCACGCGAGTGACAGATGATGGCTTTGATCAGGGTGGTGACAATGACGATGACACAAAGACAGCCAGGATGTACCAACCCCCAGGGCCGGGTGAGGGAGTGCGTTAAAGCTCAGGGACCGTCTCAAAGTCTCTTCTACCGTCGCCCAGCGATCACGTCCACTGTAGGGTTCTGGGGAGCAACTGGGCACATACATGGGGGGCCTAAAAACAACCCGGAATTTATTTATTAAAAATTGTGTATTTATTGTTACATTTAAACTTCAGTCACCTTCCAAGTGCACTCCATTCGATGCAATACACCTATCAAGATGGTTTTTCCGCTGCTCAAATTAGTTTCTGAACTTGATGATTTTCATGCTTTTTAGTACTTGTGTCATTTTTTTGTTTCACCTCTTCCACATCAACAAAATGTTTGCTGTTGAGGACATTTTTCATCCGGGGAAACAAAACAAAAAGTCTCTCAGGGTGAGGTCAGGTGAACAGGGAGGGAGGGGCACCGGGGTCATGCTGTTTTTGGCCAAAAACTGCTGAACACGCAGTGTGATGTGGGCTTGTGCACTCGTAAATCATGCATCATGAAATGGGCAAATGCATTAAGAGTCTTCAAAAAAATTCACTGAAGCCGAAAGCAGCCTCTCACAACAACACCAGCTGGTGCACTGATACAGATGGGTTCCTAGAACACTCACTAGTGGGGGGAGCCTGTACTACAAGGGTCCAGGAGACAATTCTGGGGTTTTATTGGTCTCCCTTGTATTTTCAGTACACCGTTTTTCAGGTGAGGAAACCAAAGCTCTCTTAGTTCCTTTAAGTGTAAAGTTTGATGGTTTATTTGAGATTTTTCTTCTTCCTTGACGTAGGCCTGTAATGCCATGAATTTCCCTCTTAGGACTGCTTTCTCTGGACCCCATAAATTTTGGGTTATTGTTTTCTCATTTTTATGTATTTATTTTTTTATTGTTCAAATACATTTGTCTCCATCTTCCTGCCACAACTCTCCTCTGCCCCACCCAGCCCCACCTCCCACCCTCCATCCTTCCCCACTTCGGCTTTGTTTATTTCAAGGTATCTTTTGATATCTTCCTTGATCTCACTGTTAAGTTATTCATTCTTAAATAACATATTTTTTAGCCTCCATGGGTTTGTGTATTTTTCAATTTTTTTCTTGTAATTGATTTCTAGTTTCATACCATGATGGTCAGAGGAGATGCTCGATATGATTTCAGTCTTCTTAAATTTATTGAGATTTGTTTCGTGTTCTATCATGTGGTCTCTCATAGAAAATGTTCCATGTGTGCTTGAAAAGTATGTATATTCTGCTGTTTTGGGTGAAATACTCTAAAGGTATCAATTAAATCCACCTGATCTAGTGTGCCATTTAAGACCACTGTTTCCTTGTTGATTTTCTGTCTGGAAGATCTATTCACTGATGTTAGAGGGGTGTTAAAATCCCCAACTATGACTGTGTTACTGTCAGTCTCTCCCTTTCTGTCCATCAAGGTTTGCTTTACGTACCTAGGTGCTTCTGTGTTGGGTGCATATGTGATTACCAGAGTAATACCCAATGTTGGATTGATCCTTTATTCATTATGTAGAGTCCTTCTTTGTCTCTTACACTAGCCTTTGTTTTAAAGTCTGTTTTGTCTGCTATAAGTTTTGAGACCCCAGCTTTTTTTTTCATTCCCATTTGCATAAAATATCTTTTTCCATCTGTTTATTTTTGTCTGTATGTATCTTTCATCCTGAGTTGTGTCTCTTGTAGACAGCATATGTATGGGTTTTGCTTTCTTATCAGGTCAGCTACCCTATGTCTTTTGATTGGAGCATTTAAGCCATTTATATTTGAAGTGATTATTGATAGGTACATGTGTATTGACACTTTATTCTTTATAGCTATATGCCTCTGTTGTTTTTTCTTCTTTTCTCTTTGTTCTTGTTCTCCTTATTCAAGAAGACACTTTAACTTTTCTTGTACCACAGGTTTAGGGGTAATGAACTTCACTAGCTTTTTTTTGGGTGTGTCTGAGAAGCTCTTTATTCCTTTTTCAATTTTAAATGATAGCTTTGCTGGGTAAAGCAGTCTGGGTTTTAGGTCCTTGCTTTTTGTCACTTTGAATGTTTCAGGCCAGTCCCTTCTGGCCTGAAATGTTTCTGTTGAGAAATAGCCGACAGTTTCATGGGAGCCCCTTTATAGGTAACTCACTGTATTTCTCTTGCTGCTTTTAAGACACTCTCTTTGTCTTTAACCTTGGCCATTTTTACTATGATGTGGGCCTCTTTGGGGCCATCTCGTTAGGGACATTCTGTGCTTCCTAGACTTGCACGTCATTTTTCTCCGCCAGGTTAGGGAAGTTTTCAGTCACTATTTCTTCAGATAGGTTCTCTCTCTATTGCTCTCTCTCTTCTCCTTCTGGTGCCCTATGAGGAGGATGTTGACAGGCTTCATGTTGCCCCAAAGGTCCCTTAAACTATCTTCATTCTTTAAAATTATTTTTTCTTTTTGCTATTCTGTTTGGGTGATTTCTGCTACCTTTTCTTCCAAATCATTTATTTAACGTAACGTTTCATTCAACCCACTGTTTATTCCTTCTAGTGTATTTTTATTTCAGATATTGCATTCTTTATTTCTGACCTGTTCTTTTATACGGTTTTTATGTGTGAGGGATAAGTATCCCCTATCAATTTTAATACTATTGAAGTTCTCACTAAGTTCCTTGAGAATCCTTTTTGAACTCCTTATCTGATGGATTGCTTGCCTCCATTTTATCTAGCTTTTTTTCTGGAGAGTCCTCCTTTTTTTCCTTTTCACTTGAGGCATATTTCTTTCCTCCTCATTTTGGCTGCCTCTGTGTTTGTTTCTGTGTAGTAGGTATATGTGCCCTATCTCCCAACCCTGTTAGCGTGACCTTTTGTTGTAGGCATCCAGTGGGGCCCGGTGGTACAGTCTCCTTGATCACTTGACCTCGGTGCTCCCAAAATGCCCCTTGTGTGGGTTAGGTGAGCCCTCTTGTTGCAATTGAGTCTTGAGTCCTGGTGGCCCATTCACGCGTGGGGTCAGCCCTCAGGCTGGCTGGTTGTGAGGACAGGCCCCGACCGCAGTGCACAAGCTGCCGTGCAAGTGCCGACCACACACAGCGGGGTTTGCCTCTGCGAGGTGTGGTGTCTGCCAAGATTCCCCTTTGGCTGTGATGTTTATAAAGCTAATTGGATCCTGCCGCGGTGTTGTCTGCAGCCGGCCTCTGAGTGTGCTGGTCCTGGGGCCTCTTGGAAGGGACTCGGGTGCAGGTCAATGTCAGACTCTGCCTGTGACTGGCTCTGGGTAGCCTGTTTGGAGCTACAAAGTGATCCATAGTTTGTGGCTGCTCTGCTGGGCCCAGGTGTGCGTGCAAAGGACCAAGCCGCTCTCCAAGGCTGTTTCACCAGCACTAAGCCTCAGGGCAGGTCAGCAAAAGGCCCAGCCTCCTCCAGCCGGCTGACTGGTAGGCTCACTGAAAGAGCCTCTAGCGGTACTCAAGTTGGGGCGAGTGGTGTTCAAAAAATTGATAAAAGTTCAAACTTGGTGCCAGTGCTGTGTGTGAGGCCACTTGATGTAAGTGCCAAGGTATACCCAGTCTAGCTGCCACTGGCTGGATGTCTATGGACCTTTGGGTGGGGTGGGGTCTCAGGGAGTAATCAGGACGAGGCTAGCAGAGTTTATCAGGCCCAAACAGACCAAGAATAGGCTGTGTGAACAGAGGGCCCTGCATCCCTGGCCAGGAGGCTTAGTTGGTTGGAGCATCGTCCTGTGCACCAGAAGGCTGCGAGGTCGATTCCTGGTCAGGGAACATACCTAGGTCGCAGGTTTGCTCCCTGGTTGGGGCACATATGGGAGGCAACCGCTTGATGTTTCTCTTTCACATCTGCGTTTCTCTATCTTTCTCTCTCTCTCTCTCTCAAACCAATAAACATATCCTTGGGTAAGGAAAAAAAGAGAGAAGGCTCTGCACTGGTCAGGCAGGCAAGAGATAAATGGCCTCCGTCCCAGAGCCACCGCACAACTCAGTCACTGACATCCTGTGGTTCTGCCAAGACCTCTACACACTGGGTTCCAACAGCTGACTCCTCTGCAGGGCAGGGACTCCGCCGGATGCGGTGACAGGGAGTCAGGGGGGCGGGGCTGTTGCACTGCCCCAGGCTGATGCCTTTAGGAGAGGAGTGTTCCACCCAGGAAGGATGGCGTTTGCCGCGTGCCAGAGGCACTCAGCACAGGTGCCCTGGCTGCTGTCTCTTCAGCTCTCTCCCTGGAGCCAGAGATATAGTTTGTCCTTATACAACTCTAGTCCGCTCCGTCCTCTCTTTGCCAGAGAACAAGGTGAGTGGCTGCAAGGGAGATTTTGTGCACTGGCCCTTTAAGAGGGTACCTGAGTCTCTCCCAGGTGGACAGAGGCCCCACTGGTTTTCACAGCCAGGTGTTGTATGGGTGCCTCCTCCCAGCACTGGTGTTCCAGGCTGGGAGCCTGGAGTGGAGTTGAGACCCCATGCTCCTCGGGGTAACCTTTGCAGTTGAGATTCTTCCAGATGCTCAGCCACCACTTGTGAGAGCGGGGCCCGCCCTTTTTGCCTCTCCCTGCTTCCTGCCAGTCTCGTTGTGATTTCTTCTATGAGTCATCAGTTGTGAAACCTCTGTTCTGCTAGTCTTCAGTGGGTCATTCAGGTTGATCGCTCAATATTTTAGCTGTAACTCCAGTTTGGTCCTGAGAGGAGGTAAGTGTAGCTTTCACCTACTCTGCTGCCCTCTTGGATCTGTCTTGATGTCCCACTTTAAATCCATTTTGTTCTGCATCGGCAGTTTCCTGGGCTCAGAAGACACATGAATATGAATGTGACTGATTCAGCAGGACACACCCTGACATATCCTGAATGCTATAAATAAGCGCAGGGCTGGGACACTGAAAGAGTCATTCTGCAAAATGAGCTTCCTCATACCAAAGGTGGAAAAAGGATCCAAACTGCCTCAAAGCTTTATCCAGGGGCTGCTGTTCTTAGGGAGCATGAAAGTGTTGCTAATGATTTCCTGCGATGAGTCAGAGCCCCCTCCATAATCTTACTCCCCTGAACATTTAGAAAACTTCTCTGCTAACAGCCCACACCTTCCTCCACCTTTTCACTCTCCCTCTGCAAATCTGGACAGACAAAGGATGTGGAATTCTGTCTCATTTTTAAGAATGATATTATGTCTTTCTCTGCTATTTAATCTTTGTTCTTGTTAAACATTGACCAAACTAATCCAATCAATCAATCGATCGATCGATCAATTCCTAAGCATTTCTTAAGCACTTTCCATGTATGCATCCATCCAACAAATATTTATTGAGTACCCACTGCGTGTTAGACACTTCTCCAGACATTGGCGACCCACCAATGTTTGAGTCAACTTGGGCTGCTTAACAAAGTACCATAGACAGGTGGCAGAAACAGCAAACTTGTTTTTTTCATGGTTTTGGAGGCTGGAATCCAAAGTCGGCACGCCAGCACAGACAGGCTCTGGTGGGGCGGGGTGCTGCAGGCCGCCTCTCCTCATTGGATGCTGCTGTGGTGGAAAGAGGGCGCGAGAGCTCTCTGGGGGCTCTTTTCGGAGGCCAGTGATCCCACTCCCGAGGGCTTCCCCCTCGCGGCTGAATCATCTCCCAAAGGCCTACGTCCTACTGCCGTAACGTGGGCGGTTCGGGCGTCAGCATGTGCATTGGGGGGGAACAGAAACATTCGGTCTATAACAACCAGTGAATAAAACTGAGTGCATTTAAAAATGTGACTCATGTTTTCCTGGGTGTATAATATCTATACATATAGTTTCTAGTGAGTAATACAAAATGAAATGACCAAGATGTTTTATACTCATGAATATAAGGAGGGTCCTGCTCTATCAGCTCCCGAGGAATATGAACATGCAGGAAATGAAGAGATAGTTACAGGCTGCAACAGCGTAGGAGGGATCCACAGGGGAGAGAGTATTTGAGTCGGGCCTTCGAAGACGGAGGGAATTCAGGTGGGTAAGGGAAAGGCCTTCAGACGGGCAGCAGATGAGAGCGTGCACAGGGGTGGAGACGGAGAGGCAGGATATGTCGGACACGGAGCCATAAAACCAGACTGACCCAAGAGAGCAGTGTCTGTTAGAGTGGAACATAAAATCCGGTTGAATGAATCCAGTAGGAAAAGATGAGAATGAGCCTTTAAAATCAAGCAGGAAAACTTAGATGAGATTTGGGAACAAAGAGGAAGATAGCGAAGGTTTGCGAGCCAGGAGGATCGCATGTGGAGGGGTGCTCTCTAGCGTGTAGAGCTGCTGGATCTCAAGTGCAGGAGATACTACACCCCTCCTCCCTGTCCTGCTCAGCACAGCCCAGGAGTCAGAACAGGCTCTGTAGTGGGTGACACTTCAGGAGGAAAAAGAAGCGAGTGCATTAGAGAGAGCAGCTGAGGCAGTGGAGGGCTTCAGGCAAAGTCATGAGCGGAGGCTGAACAAAAGGGGGAGACTCGAGGGCTTGAGGAACAAAACCCCCTTCAAATGCCTGAGGGTTCTGCAGGGTCTACGTTGGCTCCGAATGGTCTGAATTGGTAGAACTAGGACCAATAGCAACACTTTGGCTCTTTCTAAGAAGGCACTTACTGAGAGTCACAGCCGTCCTCCGGACCAGTGAATTCCCCATGACTGGCAGACAGGGTGTGGGAGGGATGGACATATTGGACTGGCGGTTGGACGAGCAGCTGCAATTTGAAGTCCTAAAAACGGCAGAGTCTGTGCTTCTCAACTCAAAAAGAAGTCCTCAAATGTCTGCAGCAGGAAGAACCCTATCAGGGTCAGATCACACCATTTCATAAAAATAAGCCTCGGTGGCAAGGCGCTCAGCGACCCCTCACGCTGGGACGTCTGGGGCGCACTCTGCTTCCCCCGCCCCCGCCACCAAAACACAGGGGAGTAGGCTCTCCCAACATGGCAGATGCTCAGAGTGTAGGGCTCAGAGTTTCATAATAAAAATAAAGCCCTTGTTTTTGCTAGTGAAGTGTGGGTGTTTTGTTCTTTGTTTTGTTCTGTTTTTGGATCGGTACCAAATTTTTATAACCAAGTAGAGAGAAGTAAGGAAGAAAGGAAATTCATAATGTGGTTCTAAATGATTTTGCCACATATTTCCTTAGCTCTCTAAGGGAAAGATAAAACCTAATCGGATCACTTAAGAAAGTACACACACAGGAAGGAGACTTGCTTAACTAACTATTGGAAAGTGTATCTAAGCTGGAAAGTATCCTCTTTGGTGTAAGTGGTGGGATGAGTATTATTATTATGGGAAAATCCACGCTATTACGAAGCCCATGACTGTAATATGGTTTTACCTTGCAAATCACTTCTTATTTTCAAAGACATTAAATTCTTGGGTGCCTACTTTACCAAATGTGCAATACCTCCATACTGCTACTCACACACCAACCATAAAATAAATTCGGCAAAAGATACCCTCTTTGGGATAGAAAAGTCATCAGAAAGCCTCTCTGAGTAAAAACAAGTGTCGTGCCAAGTCACCCTCCTCTTGTTTCTTAACCCTCTGCAGCTGGACTGAAATTTTATTCTCAAAGATGATCAGCTACTTGCGAATCGCCAGGTCCTGTGCCTTTCCCCATGCCCTCAGCGCCTTCGTTTTCTCTGCAGCATTCGAGCCCACTGCCCTCCTGAGACTTGTGTTTATTTAGCTTTCGAGTTGCTTCCCTCTTCTGACTTTCCTACTATTCCTCTTTAGCACGTTGTGAAAACTGAACTCCAAGATTTTACCCTGACCCTCTCTTGTTTCTCTTTACCTCCAATCTCACTATGTGCTTCTTCCGCGAGCACAGTGGTGGAGAAGGTTCCCTGAAGCAGAGATTTATCTCTGTACGTTGATACCCAAATGCACACCTCATATAGAGCGGGTGCTAAAAAGCAATGAGTTCCTATGATCACATATGGAACACTTATTTTTTAAGTTTACTTTTCAATTACAATTGACACACAATATTATATTAGTTTTGGGTTTACAGCATGATGATTAGACATTTATATAACTTACAAAGCGATCACCCTGATAAGTCAATATCCATATGACATCATACAAAGTTATTACAATGTTATTGATTGTATTTCCTATGCTGTACTTTATACTTTCATGACAGTTTTTATAACTCCCTACTTGCACTTTCACCTTTTTCACCCATCCCTCCAACCCCCTTCCCATCTGGCAACAATCAGTTTTTTCTCTGTATCTAGGAGTTTGTTTCTGTTTTGTTTATTTTGCTTTTTAGGTTCCACATAGAAGTGAAATCATACCATGTTTGCTTTTCTCTGTCTGACTTATTTCACTTAGCATAATACCCCCTAGGTCCATCCATGTTGTGGCAAATGGCACGATTTTATTTTATCTTTTTTGTGAGTGAGTAATTTTCCACTGCATATATGCACTATATCTTCTTATGATCTTATCCGCTCACCTGTTGATGGACACTTGGGCTGCTTCCACATCTTGGCTATTATAAATAATCCTGCAATGAACATAGAGATGCATATTTCTTTTCAAATTAGTGTTTTGGATTTCTTTTGATAAATACCCAAAAGTGGAACTGCTGGGTCATGTGGTAGTTCTATTTTCAATTTTTTTTATAAATTTCCATATTATTTTACATAGCGACCATATCAATGTGCAATTCCACAAGAACGTATGAGGGCTCCCTTTCCTGCACATCCTCACCAGCATTTGTTTGCTGATTGATTGATTGATGATAGCCATTCTGACAGGTGTGAAGTGATATCTCATTGTGGTTTTGATTTGCATTTCTTTGATAATTAGTGATGTTGAGCATCTTTTCATGTGTCTGTTGGCCAATTGTATGTTCTCCTTGTAAAATTGTTCATGTTCTCTGTCCACTTTTAAATTAGATTTTTTTTTTTTTAGGTTGAGTTATGTGAAGTTTTTAAAGGCAGTTTGGATATTAATCCCTTATCAGATATATTATTTTCAAATATCTTCTTTCACTCAATAGGTTGCATTTTTGTTTTGTTGATATATTCCTTTGAAGAGCAAAACTTCTCAGTTTGATATAGAGCCATTGAACTAACTTATTTTTATTTTAGACTTACAATTCTTGCTGCTCATTTAAACCTGGGTCTTCTCGACCCCCAAAATTCTAAAACTAAATAAATGATGTTTAGTAAGCTCAACTGTCAGAAAGTTGCACTTTAAAAAAAAAAAATTATTTATTTATTTTTAGAGAGGGGGAAGGGAGGGAGAAAGACAGGGAGAGAAACATCAATGTGTGAGAGATTCATCTATCCGTTGCTTCTCACAGACCCCCAACCGGGGACCTGGCCCACAACTCAGGCACATTCCCTGACGCGGAATTGAACCAGCAATCCTTTGGTTCACAGGCTGGCACTCAACCCACGGAGCCACACCAGCGAGGGCAAAAGCTACACTGTTGTCATTACCTGCCAGCAAGGAGAAAACTTACTTGGCTCCCTTTTCTGACTTTTTTCTTTCACTCACTCTCAGAGCCTCAAATTCATCTTTGTCTTGTTTGACACCACCCCCTCCCAAGCCAGTGTCTTAGTCCTAGAACTTATCCCCTGACTTCTTTACTTTCTTTTCTATCCCTTCTACTCTGTGTATCACTGGCCTAATTCAAGACTTTATTGCCACAGGCTGGAATGACAATCATTAGGCTTCAGAAACGTATTGTACTTGAAGGGTAATTAAATGAAGGAAAGTTCATCCTAAATTTCAATCTGCCTCGCTTGCCCTTGTCAGGTTAATATTCCTAAAAAATCTTTTTTTTTTGTCATCTATCAAATCTAAACGCTCAAAAAATTGTAATGGTTTCCACTGCCAGCAGAACCCGATCTAAACGCCTTGACCAGCATTCCAAGCTACGAGCAGCTAGGTTCCGGCTTGTTCCCCACCGCAGGCGCCTCGCTCCGCTGCCGCCGCGGCTGCCCGACACGGTCCCCGTTCCTGCCTCGGACCTGCGAGCGCTGCTCTTGCGCTCTCTGTTTTACGGCACCTCCTACTCAGCACTGGAATTCCACCCCAGGTCTTCCCATTTCTGACAAGGCTTTGCAACCAACAACATCTCCTCAGATAATTTCTTAAAATATGAGCACATTTTGTCTCAGTTAATGGCATTTTTCATTCTGTGTGTATAGTTTCTTCCCAACTATGTTATAACCTCTTTCTAGGAAGGATCTAAGGCTTTTAATATTTGATTTACTCACAATTGACTGGCATGTTACCCTACAAATAGACCAGATAAAAAGCAGTTACCCACTTTCTTAACTTTTTACCAGGCTATAGGCACGAACTAATGTCAAAAAACGGGAGATGATGCCCTCCCTTGCCAGGTTACTGATACAGGATTGTAAGAACCAATGGTCTGGAAAAAATGATGGCATCGCAACACTGTACTCTGAAAAATTTCCAAGAGTGTCACACTGCAGTGACCTATTTTCTTGTTGAACCATAAAGTCGAAGGTGTAGCATTCATTTAAAGAAGTCATCAGGCTCTCGTCCCATCACTCCACTGCAAGTGATGTCACGGGGTCACGCTGACTCCCTCATTGCCAAATCACAAGATCACAGTGCAGTTTCTTTGTTTCTGTTTTTGTTTTTGTTTTTAATCTCATTGGATCTATTTTAGCATTACCTCTCAATTTCCTTCTTCAGACTTTTCCACTGGTTTTTGTTCTTACTCCCTTCTTACTTTTCTGATCTTTGTTCCATTTCCTTTGCTCTTGTCATTTCCCGAAATAAAATTCTGGTCCTCTTCCCTATTGTCTTACTCTCTCTTGATGATCACAACTAGGTCTTTGATTTGACTAGTTTCTGTACTTGTATGATGCCCAAATAACATATCTCTAGTTCAGACTCCTCTGCTAAATTCCAATTGCCTAAAGAACGTGTTGGCATGAATGTTTTACAGAAAGCTTAACATCAGCACAACGAAGACGGAGCTGCCCTGAAGGCTGGCCTGTCGCTGTGGCGCGCCAGCTGCCCTTTCATTCAGCCCCGCTGACGAGGCCAGTCATGCTCAACGCTGCTGCAATTATATCTCCTGACATAATTTGGAAAAACTATAAGTCTTCACATTTTTAAGTTGACATCTAAAATTTTTTTGTTTTAAGCTTACTTATTTAAAGAGATAAAGTTTTTAACAGATGTAAGAATTAACATTTAAAATGAAACTATTATAGCATTAAAAAAACCTTATCCAATGGAATCTTAATGACCAGTTTGATATTCAGAATGATTCACTTGAAAATGCATGAATGAATCCTCTTTTAATTGTTAAAGTTTTTATATATTCTCTTTTTTAACTTATTATTTTCATTTAACTTTCACCACTTTAATGCTTGGAAATCTTTTATTGATCACCCTTCATAGTTGTCTGAAAAAAATATATAAATTTAAGTTAAAAAAGTGTTTATTTGATTCCATACATACATGAGTGTTCAAAATGTTATTAATACAGTCAACAAAAACATAAATATATTCACTTTTTATACTTATTAAACATAAAAAGTGCATTTTATTGGGAATGCATCACTTAATGAGACAGGTGGAACTTCTATTGTTTTTCCCAATCAGTTCATGTGTCTGTGGTTGAATATAACTTATTATTAGAATAAAACAGAGCTAAGGACTATTTCTATTTTCCTTTTGCTAATTTATGTGTCATAAGTAGCATTGTAACCTATCATTAAAAATATATTTAGTGATCTATCCAGTGACAATTCCCTTTTCTCATTTTTTCATTTCAAAAAATTGGAAACCACCTGACATAAAGTATTTGTTCCCTAGTCATATAATCAGCCACTTTTAAAGCAACAACTAGAGTATTTTCGATAGCCCTTTCACTCACTCCGGACTCCAGAACGTTTTTTCCTAAGGCAGGAGGCCAGGGCAGTGGCTGAAGCAGGCGAGAGGCACGTCCTTCTGCCCAGCGCGAGAAGGGCAATTAAGAACGGGGAGCGGGAAAGAAGCTAGTTGGAGACTTTGGCCCTGGGCATGTCCTCAGACAGACAGTCGACCAATCAGACTGAAGGGAAGTTTGACTCCTTTGTGTGAGGACTGATCCCTATCTCTGAGAGGCTGGGAACAGGAAGCATGTGACCTCCAGCTGCCACCTGAAGCCATCCTGGGTCTGTGAGGGGGACCCACACTAGGAGCACTGTCGCTGGTGGGGCTGAGAGAAGGGAAGGGGCCAGGGCTTCTGATGAGCCAGCCCCGGAGCCTCCCCTGCCTCTGGTCTTTTTGTTACGTGGGACCATAAATGTCCTTGGTTCATAAAGCCGTGACCTATGCGCCCACACTTGGGGGAGTGAGCAAATAAGCAGACAGCTTCAGGGATTCTTAGTTTCCCTCACCTGGGTTGTTGTGCCACTGTCTAAACCGATTTTCCTGTTTCCGGTCTCTTTCTTGTTCCATCCATTCAGCACACTGCCCTCAGGCCATTTTTTTTTCCCCCTAAAAACCTGCTTAAAAATCATTTGGTGATTCCCAGAATCTATAGAATAAAACCCAAGCTCCCTGGCTGTAGCGCCCCGCCTTCTGCAAACGCTGAACCTTGCCCACACTGCCAGCCGTCTCCTAACGTTACCAGTGCGTGGGAACCAGTGTGGTAATTAAGTGAAAGCACAGACTTGAGAGTCAGAAGGACCTAAGTTTAAAACCTGACTTCCCTGAGTTACAAGCCATGTGATCTTACTTAAGTTACCCAACCTCTTTGAGCCTTAGTTTTCTTACCTGTAATTTTAAGGCAATGCTGCCTACCTTGAAGGGTCATTGTGCAAGTTATAAGTACGGGTAGAAAGTGTGGAGCTCAGAAGTCATTCTAAAAGGTGACGGTAGTTGTTGTTGCTGTTGTTATAGCAACTGTATCAGCTACCCCCCAGGCTATTGGCCTTTGTGTAAACCTGCAAATCCATTAGGACTGCTTGGAACGCCCCAGTGTCCGCCCTTCTTTTCGCTGACCTCTTCTGTCCGGAGAACTACTTTTGACTCAAAACTATCCAGCGTCAGCTCCACTATCCAGCCCTTCTGAGGACTTCAGTACCAGCAAGTTCTCCCTTTATGCTTCTGTAATGCTTTGCACCCACATGTGCATTTTACATTGTAAATATTTGTATACCTGCTACTAGACTATAGAATTCCTGATGGCCTGAATGTTATCTCATTCAGTTTTGAAACTTCATCCCATTGAATGGTGCTGATATGCAACAGATACCCAATAAATGTTCAACAAATGATAGGAAAGAGCTGACATTATGGATTATAGAAAATTTATCCAGGAAATATTATGGAGAAACGTGCTAAATAGCAACAATAACAATAATAACGTCCAACGTAGAAGTGCTCCTTTTCAGTTTGTGAAGCACTTTACATACTTTACCTCATAAATTCCTTAAACAATTTTACAAGGTACTGTTGTGATGGTCGCTACTTTACAGATGATTTAATTTAGGCTTACCAAGATAAGGGATTAGTTCATGACCAACAACCAAGAAGTGTCAGGATCAGGACACAAAGCCAAGATTTCCCAAAAGAACCCTGTGAGTGAATGACTTGGGCAACAAGCCAATATTTGAGAGACAGTGGAATCCGAAGTGGGATTTATGTTTGAACTTCAAAAAACAAAAACAAAAACCCCAAAACAAAACAAAACTCTCCAATTGCCATATTGCCATCACATTGAGCGACTGAGTGCTGCAGTTGAAAAAACATTCCTATGACAGTTGAGGGATCTGGGTTATAGAGTTTTTCTGTTACCAAATATTTGGGTAATGAGGATCATTTATTTAACTTTCCCGGGCACTGGAGAAGTCTTCAGGATGACCTCTAAGACCCCTTCCAGGTTTAAAAATCTTTAATTAGAAGGTAGCTGAGACGTAACTGGCTTAGAGGAACTAAATATATTTTAATGGTTTCTGTTAGCAGTAGTATTCTATAGCTTTAAACTAAAACTGATAGGAAACTGTGGTGGGAAGCTATGGAAGGAGGAGCTGGCAGACAAGGCCGGGAACAAAGTGCCCTCACCCTGCGGACGTTGCTGGTGACTGTCATTCGCCTCAGCCTGGCTCCAGAGGTTTAATCAAGAATGAAAATGAAGCCCTGTTCTTTCCCTGAAATGCAAGAGAAAATTCTGGTCTCTTTTCCTTTCATTAAGTCCTTTAAAAACAGGATAAATTGATTTGATAACGTTAATTAAAGAGGATGCATCTTTCCCTCACCACAGACGTCTTGACCTCCAGCTCTAAATGGGAAATCAAAGAAGAATTAGCGTTCAGATTTGCTTTTCAAATTGGCCTATATTGCATTTTAATTTAATTTGTTAGAGTTTCACCTTTTGCCTTTGGTGAACTCATTAGATGAAATAAAATTATATCTGGGGGAATCCATGTTACAGAGATTGCTTAATCCTTCCTTGTGAGGTAAAACTGTCAAGGCCATAGGCTGTCCTTGGGGGACTTCCCAGGTTACCGCCTACTCTGATGGCTTCTGAGTTTGTGCATCTCTGATATATAAATAGACCCAGGGCTCTCTTAATAGCCGAGCTAGACTGCCTGCCATGAGCTGTTTCTAAACTGTGTACATTTGCAAAAGTGGGAACCAGTCTGTTTATTCCCAGCATTTTCAACTAGTTATTTAAATCATAAAATTGTCTAAACCTCAGGACTTAAGGCAGAGCCTGAGACATAACAGGTCCCAACAAATATTCGTTGACCAAACCAGCCTAGTCCAGCTCCTTCTTAATGCAGAAAGCCCTCCTGCGGGACCCTTGACACAACCTTGGAGCTTCTGATCAAACGCATTGCGGACAAGGACCATCATGGAATACCTCGTTTATTCACCCACTCGCCTAATATTTTTCTCTCTTCCCCATTAATCCCCATTCTGGACACAGAACAGGAGCATTTAACACAATTGTTCCTGTTGGCACACTGTCAGCTGTAATTGACATCTGTTGTGTATAATCAGTCCAACCTCTTCTCCTCCTTCTATTTGTAGCCACATCTTGCTTCTCTTTGGGGAAACCAGCAACCTCTTCCCAGTCCTGTTGCTAACGTTTGGAGGATTGAGAAACCAGAGTTAAATTGGAAGTCCCCTAGCGTATACCTGAATAGTTAACAGTTACCAATTGAGCAAACAAAATTGTTATATGAAATATGCTCTATGATTTTACTTTCAGAATGCCAAATTTTTATTATGTGTAAAACTATGTTTTCTTTTTATTTTACTTTTCAATTACAGTTTACATACAACATTATTTTGTATTAGTTTTAGGTGTGCAAAATAATGGTTAGATAATCACACTTTACAAAGTATTCCCCTGATATTTCTAGTCCCCACCTGGCACCGTCCATAGTTATTAGAGTAATATCGACTATACTTGCTACGCTGTACTCTACATCGCTGTGACTCATTCGTGACTACCGAATGTCCTTCGCAGTCTCTTCGCCTTTTCCACTCAGTCCCCCTTCCCCCGCGCAACCATCCGTCTGTTGTCTATATCTATGCCTCTGTTTCAATTTTGTTTGTTTTTTGTTCTCTATGCTCCACATATAAGTGAAATCATACGGTATTTGTCTTTCTCTGACTGATTTATTTCACTTGCCATTATACCCTCTAGGTCCATCCATGTTTTGCAAATGGTAAGATTTCTCTCTCTTTTGTTTATGGTCAAGTTACATTCTATTGTATTTATGTACCACAACATTTTAATCCACTTGTCTACTGCTGCGCACCCCGGTTGCCTCCATATTTTGGCCACTGTAAATAATGCTGCAGTGAACATAGGGATGCACACATTATTTTGAATGAGTGTTTTAGGTTTCCTTGGGCACATACCTGGACGTGGAATGTCTGGGTCATAAGGCAGTTCCATTTCTAATTTCTTGAGGACTCGCTACTGCTTTCCACGGTGGCTGGACTAATCTACATTCCCACCAGCAGTGCACTATAGCCCCCTTTTCTCCACATCCTCACCAGCAGTTGTCATTTGTGGATTTGTTGGTCATAGCCATTCTGGCAAGGGTGAGATGACATCTCATTGTGGTTTTAATTTTTCATTTCTCTGATGACCAGTGATGTTGGGCATCTTTTCATATGTAGGCCATCTGTATGTCCTCCTTGGAGAAGTGCCTATCCAAGTTCGCTGCCCATTTTTAATTGAATTGGGTTTTGTTTATTTAATTAATTAATTTATTTTTTTGGTGTTGAGTTGTATTAATTCTTTATAAATTTTGGATATTAACCCCTGATTAGATGCATCACTGGTGAACATCTTCTCCCCACGTTTGTTGATGGATTCCTTCACTGGGCAAAAACGTCTCAGTTTGACATAGTGCATTTGTTTACTGTTTCCCTTGTCTCCCCTGCCCAAGGAGACATATCAGAAAAAATATTCCCGAGAGAAATGTCAGAGATTTTATCGTCTATGCTGTCCTCTAGGAGTTTCATGGCTTCAAGTCCTGCAGTTAAGTCTTCAATCCATCCTGAGTTTATTCTTATATATGGTGTCAGAAGGTGGTCTAGCCCCATTCCTTTGCCTGTTTTCATCCAGTTGTCTCAACCGCATCCATTGAACAAACCATCTCCACCCCACCGCATGTTTCTCCCTCCTCCGTCCAATATTAAGTCACCATATAGACATGGGTGGATTTCTGGGCTCTCCACTGACGCATGTGTTTTCTTCCACGCGAGCAGCATGCAGTCTTCATTACTATGGCCTTATAGTATAGCTTGACATCAGGTAGTGTCATAGCTCCACCTCGTTCCTCTCTTTAAAGATTGCTGTGGCTATTTGGGGTCTTTTGTGTTCCATACAAATTTTTGGGTCATTTGTTCCAGTTCTGTGAAGTGTACTGTTGGTATTTGGACTGGAACCACACCAAATCTACAGAGAACCATGGATACTATTGACATTTTAATGATGTTAATTCTTTCTATTCATGAATATGATATATGCTTCCATTTACTTGTATATCTTAAGATTCTTTCTTCGATATCTTATGATTTTCTGAGTACAGGTCTTTTACCTCCTTGGTTAAATATATTCCTGGGTATTTTTTTTTTGATGCAATTGCAAATGGGATGTTTTTCTTAGTATCCCTTTCTGATAGTTTGTTATTGGCATATAAACATGCAGCTGATTTCTGGATACTGTTTTGTATCCCGCTACTTTACTAAATCCATTCATCAGTTTCAGCAGTTTTAGGTGGAGTTTTTAGGGTTCTCTCTATATAGTCATGTCATTTGCAAATAATAACAGTTTTATGTCTTCCTTTCCAGTTTGAATGCATTTTATTTCTCTTTCCTACCAGACTGCTGTAGCTAGAACTTCCAATACTGTGATGAATAAGAATAATGAAAGTGGACATTTCTATCTTATTGCTGATATTAAGGAAAATGTCTAGCATTTTCTCACTGAGTATGATAATATATGTGGTTTTACTATATCTGGCCTTTGTTATATTGAGGCATGTTCCCTCTATTCCCACTTTGCTGAGAGTTTTTATCATAAACAGATGTTGGATTTTGTCAAAAGCTTTTTCTGCTTGTATTGATATGGTCATATAATTTTTATCCTGCTGCATTTTAATGTGGTATATATATCACATTAATTGATTTGTGAATATTGTAATAACATGGCCTTCCAAGGAAAAATCCCAGTTGATCATGGTGTATGATTTTTTAATGTAATCCTAAATTTGGTTTTCTAATATTCTGTTGAGGATTTTTGCATCTATGTTCATCAGGGATATTGGCCTATAATTTTTTTTCTTTGAAGTATCTTTATCTGATGTTGGAATTAGGATAATGCTGGCCTTGTAAAATGAGCTTGAAAGACTTTCTTCCTTTTGAATTGAATTTTTTGGAATAGTTTGAAAAAGATAGGTGTTAATACTTCTTTAAATATTTGGTAAAATTTACCTGTGAAGCCAGTCCAGGACTTTTGTAATTTGGGAATTTTCTGATTACTACTTTGATTTTGTAAGTTGGAGTAGAATTATTCAGATTTTATATTTTTCTGGATTTAATTCTGGAAAATTGTATGTTTCTAGAAATTTATGTGTTTTTTTCAGGTAGTCTAAATTGTTGGCACATAGTTGTTTGTAATATTTTCTTAAAATCCTTTGTATTTCTGTGGTGTCAGTTGTTATATCTCCTTCATTTCTGATTTTATTTGCTTGGGTCTTCACTCTATTTTTCCTTGATGAATCTAGTGAAAGGTTTATCAATCTTGTTTATCTTTTCAAAGAACCAGCTCTCGGTGTCATTGTTTTCCTTGTTTTTTTAAATTTGTTTTTACTCCAGTCTTTATTATTTCCTTCGTTCTGCTCACTTTAGGCTTTGTTTGTTGTCCGTTTTCTAGGTCCTTTAGGTGTAAAGTTATGGTGTTACATGATATGTTTATTGTTTCTTTTAAAAAATTATTTCATTTAAAAAAATTACTTATTTATTTTTAGAGAGAAGGGAAGGGAGGGAGAAAGAAAGGGAAAGAAATATGAATCAATAGCCTCTTGTACACCCCCAACTGGGGACCTGGCCAACGACCCAAGCAAGTGCCCTGACAGGGAACCAAATGATGAACTGATGTATTCACTGCCATTTTATTCTTTATAATTATGTTTGTATCTATTTTTTACCTTTTCTTTCTTCTTAAAGAGTTCCATTAACATTTTTTGTAATACTGGTTTGGTGATAACAAATTCCTTTAGTTTTTCCATGTTGGGAAAGCTTTTTTTTTCTCCTCTAAATTTAAACCATAGCCTTGATGGTTAGTGTAGTCTTTGTTGCAGGTTCTTGCTTTTCAAAACTTTGAATATTTCACACCAGCCTCCTCTTGCCTAAAATGTGTCTGTTGAAAAATCATTTGACCCTCTTATGAGAGCGCCCTTGTAAGTAACTATCTTTCTCTTTCTGCTTTTAAGATTCTCTCTTTGTCTTTGACTTTTGCCATTTTATATAATTATGTGTCTTGCTGTGATCTTTTTGGCTTCATCTTGCTTGGAATCTCTGCCCTTCTTGGACTTCAGTGTCTATTTCCTTCACCAGGTTAGGGAACGTTTTCAGTCATTACTTCTTCATATAAACTCTCAGGCCCTTGCTCTCTTTCTCATTCTGGTTCCATTATGATGCTGATGTTGTTATGCTTGATTGTTGTCCCAGAGGTCCCTTAAACTATCATCATTTAAATTTTTTTTTTCTTTTTGCTGCTCTGATTGCGTGTTTTCTGCTACATTGTCTTCCAAATCACTGATTCAGTCCTCCACTTCATCATAACTACTGGAGATTCCTTCTAGTGTATTGTTTATTTCAGATATTATATTCATTCTTGACTGGTTATTTCCAATGGTTTCTATGTCCTTTTTTTATGCTTGCTATCTCTTTTTTTAATGTTCTTACTGAGCTGTTCCGTTGTTCTCCTAAGTTGCTTGTGCATCCTTATAACCATTGTTTTGAACTCTTCACCTCGTAGGTTGCTTGCCTCCATTTCACATAGTTTCTTTTTCCCCCTGGGGATTTCTTCTGTTCTTTCATTTGAGTCATGTTTCTTTGTCTACCTGTTTTGTCTGCCTCTTTGTATTTGTTTCTGTGTGTTACATCGATCTTCAATGATTCCTAGTCTTGGTATCGTGGCCTTACGTAGTACAGTGGTACCTTGGTACTTGTCGTTAATTTGTTCCAGAACTCGTGATGAATGTCAAAACTGATGCGTACTAAAAAATGAAGCATTTTCTCTTGCAGGCAGCATTCATGGCTTGTACAAATTCTAGCAAGTGCAATGAGTCTTGAGCAAGTGCAGAGTGGCAAAATATTTTTTTCTTGTCAAAATGCAATGAGTACAGGGTTTGACAAGTTCTGAAGCTGATGAGTACTGAGGTATGACTGTATGTGTCTTATGAGGCTTAGTGACAGTCTTACTGATCATCTGAGCTAGATGCTTCAGGAATGTCATTTGTGTGGGTTATGTGAGTCCTCTTATGTAGTTGAGTCTTGATAGCTTTTGGCTTGTTTGTGGTTGGGGTTGATCCTCAGGTCGACTGGCAATGAAGATCCACCCTCACTACAGTGTACAAGCTGCTGTGTAAGATTGACCCCACAACATGGAATTTGTCCTAGCAGGGTCTGGTGTGTGCTGATATTTCTTTCTGAGATTGCCACTTGTGGAACTAATTGGGTCATTGTCTGATGTGGTCTGAAGCCCACCACCATGTATGTTTTTTGGCAGGGCTCTTGAGAGGGTCTCTGATGCAGGTCCATTTCAGAGGTTAGCTTTAACTGGTCATCAGTTACCTGTTTGGAGCCACAAAATGACCCACAGTTTGTGGCTCCTTTTCCTGGACCTGGGCATGCATTGGAGGTGTCAAGCTGCAAACCAAGCCTGGCCTCCACCAACACCAAGGACGAGAGCAGGTCATCACAAGCTCCAGAGCACCTCGATATCTGCCTGCACCTGCTGGCTCCCTGTTAGGCTCAGTCACTGAAAGAGCCTGGGGCAGTATGCAAGTTGTGTGTTATAGGTTCTCAGTGGTCATCAGGTAGGGGAGATTGGCATTCTCCAGGTAGATGCAGATTCAAACTTGGGTCCAGTGCTGTGTGTCTGAGGCTACTCAGAAAAATTCTCAGAGTACACAAAGCCAGCCTCAACACTTGGAGTATCCACAGACCTTTGTGGTGGGGCAAAATTTCAGGGAGTCATCAGGGTGAGGCTAGCAGACTTCATCAGGCACAAACAGACAAGATTTGGCTGTGTCAATGGAGGGCTCAACACAGAAATGGCCCTAGACCTAAAGCCTCACAACTCAGTCCCTTCTTGAGTCTGCCCAGACCTCCTTGAGAGCCTTCCAAGAAAGTCTGCACAGTGGGCCCAGGCTGGCTACAGCCAGCTGACTCTTCCGCAGGGCACAAGATTGGCAGGAATGTTCTACCTGGAGTGTGGGCCAATGAATGTCTTTGTGTGCAAGAGTGCCAACCAGGAACTGGCAGGGGGTGGCATGTGGAAATGGCCCCACCCTTGAGCCACACAATTTAGCCTCTGAGAACCCCTGAGTCTGCTCAAACCTCCTCAAGAAGCCTCAAAGAAAGTCTACACCAGGGACCCAGGTAGCTTACTCCTCTGCAGCCTGTGATCTTGGCAGGACAGGGAAACAGGCAACCAGGAGGATGGATCTAGTGCATTCTCCTAGACTATGCCTTATGGAGGGGAGTGCTCAAAGGAGGAAATATGGCACCTGTGGGTGGTGTGGGAGAGGGACTCAGCACATGGGCCCTGGTGGCTGTCCCTTCAGCTCTCTCCTTTGACCCACACAAACTGATCTCTTCTCTCACGACTCCAGTCCACTCTGAGCTGTGCTCCATCCAACAGGGCCCAGGACATGATTGCAAACTAGATTTTGTACACTGTCTCTTCCAGCAGTCTCTGTCTCACCTTGGTGGACAAAATCTCCACCAATTTCCACAGCCAGGTGCTATGTGGGCTTTTTTTCACTGGCTCTGGTACTCTGGACTGGGGCGTTCAGTGTTAATTTGATACCCTATACTCCTCAGAAGGGACCTTGGTAGGTGAGATATGCCTCCCAATTCTCAACCACTGCATGTGGGTGGGGGCCAGCCCTTTTTATATTCCTGTCCTTCCTACCAGTCTTGATGTGGCTTCTTCTGTAAATCTTTGGTTATAAAACTTCTGTTCAGCTAGTCTTCAGTTGGTTGTTCAGGTTAATTGTTCTATAATTTAGTTATAATTCCAGTTTGGTCTTGGGAGGTAAGCATAACTTTCACTTACTGTGCTGCCATCTTAGATCTAAAACTATGATTTTCATATGGGCAAAAGTCAGCAAAAAATAAAAAATAACCAAGTTAATTGAGAACTGGTTCCTGAGTAACAGAATGTCCTTAAATAAATGGATGGTGCTTATGTGAGTCCAAGGCAGGACTGGCCAACAAGCTTCTTCCATTCCTTTAGGTTAAGTGTTAGATTTAGGATTGGGGGTGTAATACAAGTTAGGACAATGAGATCAGTTTTAGAGCTTTATTGGAATTATTAGGAAAATGAAGCTCTTTTCCCGTGGAATTGTTACAGTGGAAGATGTAAGGCTTGAGCTGCTGGCAGCCGTCACCTGAAGAGAGCTCGCCTGAGGGTGAAGACAGACAAAAATTTCAAGCCAAGAGATAAAGAGAGACTGATTCACAAAGTCATTATTTGAGGTTTTGCACACTGCTGTGTCTGGAACCTAATATATTCCTAGATATTTTCAGTTATGGGAGCCATTAAGTATTTTATTTTTCTGCTTAATCCGGCTTCATGTGGATTTCTGTCACTTGCAACCAAAAAATGTTCCAATTAATATATGATATTCTGGACACTGAAATCTATGTATTTAACGAATTTCCCAGTATTGTCTGGTCTCCTATGCCTTTGAAGATTTCTTGAAAATTCCAATGCCTAACTGTCCGCATATCTTGCCAAAGCAAAGAACTACTGGTAAAATTTACTAGTCACTCTACCAGAGGAGAAAAAATGAAAATGTAATAGGCTCAGGGCCACGCTTTATGATATTTCCTGTACTAATTAACCCCTTGACTCTAACCACTTAATTATTGCCTTAATAGCTCCGATTCTTCCCGCCTGCCCATACCTATGTCTTCTTGTCACGTTGCTTCATAGAGTCCTCCCGCTCTGACTCTGTGTTTGGCCATGGCTTTGACCAATGCAATGTTAGAAATTTTTTCAAAGGCTTGAAAAATATGTATTTCCATTTACTACTCTTGTCTTCTATTATACCCATAGAAAGGTTATTACCTGGTTACCCAGGCGAAGGGTGAGAGACACATAGAACATAATTTATTCACCTCTGTCATCCCAACCAGATGTCTCTTTTTGTTGTTTTTTTCTTTTGCTGGGGGATGTCTTAGATTATACATCAGCTCAACACCACTATGCCGGAGAGTAAATTCAGACAACATAAGCAGAGTGACCTAACCAACCTGCAGCTGACTGTTGACCCAAAAGTGAACCCAGCTCCGATCAGGTAAACCCCTGTAGACTCAAGAGCTTCATAAATGATTGTTGTGGCATACTGCTGAGGTTTTAAGATCATTTGTCCAATGCATTTACTATGGCGACTAATACACCAGCCCACAAATGCTACATCTGGCAGATTTTGTCAGCTTTGTTAGAATCTCAGCGTTGGTCTTTTAGATGACAAACAAAGGAGACTTGAAATGTCACCTCCCTGGACTTCAGATGCATCTGCACAATTATGAGTTATACTTGGTGTGGTCAAAATTTCCTTGAAGCCCAAGAAAAAAATAAGCATCTAGATCAGTAAGAAAGAAAGAAAATTCTCTTTATGCACATGATTGTGTCGGTAGGAAATATGGTGGAATTTACAAAAAAGCTATTAAAATGAGCAAGTTTTCAGGATACAGAATCAATACTTTAAAAATCTTATATCTATTTGCTAACAATAAATAGTTGGGAACTAAAATAATAAAAAATTATTTACATTTTAAACAAAGCCAGAGGAATAAATTTGGCTAAAGATGTGAAAGATCTGTGTATTTAAAATGATAAAACATTGGCGATAACATAGATACCTAAATGAATCCCACGTTCAAGGATCAGAAGACATACTGTTGTTAAAGTGTTAATTCTCATCAAATGATGTATATACTCAATGCAATCCCAAACAAAGCCCCAGCAGGCTTTTTTTAGAAATAAAAATTGACAAGGTGATTCCAAAATTCATTTAGAAATGCAAAGGACCAGAATAATCAAAATAACTTTGAAAAAAGAACAAAGTTGAAAGAATATACTACATGACTTTTAAGATTTATTATGAAGGCAATGTAGTAATTGGATATCCATATGCAAAAAAATTATACTTTGATTCATACTTTGCAGCATACTAAAAAGTTAACTTAAAATGAACTGTTGACATAAATTTAAAACATAAAACTATAAAACTTTTAAAGGAAAAACACACGAGAAAATCTCTGTTACCTTGGGTTAAGCAATTACTTCGTATATTTGATCCCAAAGCATGCTTTATTAAACAAATATATATATAAACAAATTGAACTTTATCACAATTAAATTTATCTGCTCTTCTAAAAACATTGTTAAGAAAATGGAAAGAGGAAGGCAGACCCAAGATGGTAGTGTAAGAGGATGTAGAACTCACCCTTTTCCATGAACACATCAAATGCACACCTATATTTAGAGCAATTCCTCTTGAGAGATAACTGAGGGAAAACTGACCAGGTTCTGCACAAAAAAAGAGAGAAACTACAGAGAGAAATTTGGGGAACAGTAAAAGCTCCCTGGAATTGGAGGATACCCATCAGGATCAGAGGATCCATTGAGCATCATTGTTTGTGTACCCCCTGAACTTGGATAGCATAAGTGGAAACTCCACCCAGATGCTCTGGACAACCTGCAGGCCTACAGTAGCATGTTCCTAGCCACCTCCCTTGGAGGAGCAAGAGGGCTCCGTAGCAGGCATGTACAGCCCTTCCTCCCACCTGGAGCTAGAGCCAGTGGGCCCAACAGGAGCTAAGGCTTGCCCACACCAAACCACTACGGCAGGCACCAGCTGGACTGCCCTTACTCCAGAGCCACCGTGGAAGCAATAGGGACCCAGTGTGGTGTAAGCGTGGCAGCCCATCCCAGAGCTAGAGGGAATTAGGGGATGGTGGTGAACATACCCGTGGGGCAGTCCAGCTTGGACAGAGCTCCGGCAGTAGTCAGTTAAAACAACAGGCCATGCCTCTCATGGGCACACACCGGGCAGACCCACCCAGATTAAGAGCAGAATCAGCAGGGCTTTATGGCACCCAACTAAAGGGCTGTTATACCCAGAGAGCAGGGCATGGAAGCTCACACACACCCGCCCTAACTGCGGCCTGGCCGTGGGTGGCCAGCATGACAGGGAGATGCCACATGCATGTGCAAAAGAGCCCACCCCACCCCAAAACGCTCCTCCCAGGCAGGCAGGACCTCAGGCCTGGATACATGCACCCAGCCTGACTCCAGCCGGCCTGCTGAAACCACCCAGCAGGCGGTTTGCACAGAGGCCACTTCTGCACAGACAACATTTTCAAGATTGGGAGAAACAGCTACGTCATCGGACTCATCAGAAAAAACAGAAAGTCAAACAAAAAAAATGGGAAGACAGGAAAATATGCCCCAAACAAAGGAACAAGAAAAAAAGAAAACCTGAATAAAATGGAGATAAGTAATTTTTGGAGAGATAAGTAATTTTTTTAAATAAAGCATTCAAAGAAACTGTCATAAGGATGCTTAACAAACTTGAGAGCTGAATAGGGGAATTCAGGAAGCACTTCAACAGAATTAGAAAATATAATGAAGGACCAGTCAGAGATGAAGAATACAATAACTGAAATGAAGAATATGTTAGGAGGAAGTAAAATACATAAGTTAATACACAATTAAGTGTTAGCGATTTGAAAAATGGAATATTGTAAATCACCCAATCTGAACAGCAAAAATGAAGAAAGGATTTAAAAAAATATTAATAGTATAAGGGACCTCTGGGACAATACCATGCACTCTAACACTTGCACTATAGGGATCCCAGAAGGAAAAGAGAGAGAAAAGGCAGCAGAAAGTATATTTGAAAAGATAATGGCTAAAAGTTTTTCTAATCTGATAAAGGAAACAGACATTCAGATTCAGGAAGCACAGATTGTTTCAAACAAGGTGAACCCAAAGAAGCCAACACCAAGACACACTGTAATTAAAATGACAAAAGTTAAAGATGAAGAGAAAATCTGCAAGGCAGCAAAAAGTAACTGAACAGGTCCCATACAAGGGAAATTCCCTAAGGCTATCAGCTGATTTCTCAGCAGCAAATTTACAGGCCAAAAGGGAGTGGCAGGAAATACTTAAAGTGCTGAAAGAAAGAAATCCACAACCTAGAATATCCCTAACAAGGCCATTGTTCAGGATAAAGGGAAAGACAAAGAGGTTCCCAGACAAACGGTAACTAAGAGAGTTTACCGCCACTGAACTGGCTTTTTGAGAAATGTTAAAGGGTCCTTTTTTTTTATGCGGAAAAGAAAAGGCCATAACTAGAAATAAGAAAATATAGGAAATAAAAAAATCTCAGTGGTAAAAGAAAATACATAAAACACACAATGAATCAACCATTTAAAAAGCTAGTATGAAGGCTAAAAGAAAAAAGTAGCAAAATTAACTAAGTTTGATAAATAGGGGATACACAGAAAATGATTAAAAATATGAAATCAAAAACAAAAAATACAAAACATGACATCAAAATCATAAAGACCCCTGGGTGGTGTGGCTCAGGGGATTGAGCACTGGCCTGCGAAGCACAGGGTCCCTGGTTTTGATTCCCAGTCAGGGCACAGGCGTGGGTGGCTGGCAATTGGGGTGCACGAGAAACAACCACGCAGTGATGTTTCCCTCTCTCCCTCCCTTCCCCTCTAAAAATAAATAAATAAAATCTTTTATAAAAAATTATAAAGGACGGGGTATAAATGTAGAACAAGCATGTTTGGAACCTAAATGCCTATCAGCTTAAATAGACTGCTAAAAATATAAATAGATGTATTTGAACCTCATGGTAACCACAAACCAAAAACCTACTAAAATACACAAAAAATAAAAAAGAAACATTAAAAATCAATAAAGAAAAGCTGCAAATCAAGAGGAAAAAGACTGAAAGAAGAATAAAGGAAGAGAGAACAACAAAAAATAATTAACAAAAGGATAATAGGCACATACTTATCAATAATTACAGTAAGTGTGAATAGACTAAATGCTCCAATCAAAGGCAGGGCTTTATAAAAACCTCAAGACATCCTGTCAAGCTGATAGCATAGGTAAATGAGGTTTACCTCCTCACATACCCACATCAAAATTACGACAAAAATATAGAACAAATATCATACGCAATCGCCAGAAATCGAGTTGAGCGGGAGCTGGACAACTATGGAATAAGAAACCACATGCATCCAGAACGGTAGGAAGGGTGCAGACAAGGAATGGGCTAGTCCCACATTCACGTGTGGTAGATAAGAATTCAGGAGGGATATCTTGGGAATGAGGAGTCCTGGCCCCACACCAGGCCCCACAGGCCAGGGTTCTGGTGCCCGGAAACTAAGTCTCCATAACTTCCGGCTACAAAATCTAGTGGGGATTGAATTGGTGGAAGAAACTTCTGGAGTTCCAAACAGTTCCTTGTTAAGAACCGACACACAGACTTTACTCAGACTCACTCCCTGAGCTCCAGCACCAGGGTAACAGCATGAAAGGCACCAGTGACATACAGGGAGAAACTGAAGTGTCTGTCATCAGGGTGAGAGGTGGGGGACAGCTTTCTCCCAGACAGAAAGGCAGGCAGATGCCAATTGTCCATTTTCTGAACCCTATCCCCTCAGAGCCACAGAGCCAGCAGGCAGGCACCATATCTGAGACTCCATTAACCTTACTAACACTGTTTGTCCTGCCCCAGAGATACCCTGAGACACTCCCCCCAGCTTACAGGCCCACATAAATTGTTAACTGTGGCTTTTCCATATGAAAGGCTGGTGCTGGCTCATGATTCACAATTTCCTAAATCCTCTCAAACAAGCAACAGCTGGCCTCAGTGAGCCCCCAGCACCTGTACCTCTTGCTAAGTGGCCCCAGGCTCGGTACTAGCAGCAGTCATCCTGGGCTCACAGCTTCGCTTTGTAGGGCATCTCCAAGCCCAGCACAAGTAGCAGCCATCTCAGGTTGCTTTACAGCTCATGTAAGGTGGCCCCCGCCAGAACACAGAGGGGGCTGACCTCGTCCTGCACCCCCTGGGAAACCCCAGAGCCAGTGCACCCAGTGGACTTCTACAGACCACACTGGAGCACCATCAACCAGCCCCTGCCCAGCTGATCTTTCACAGAGGGCAGGGGTTGGTGGTCAGTGGTCACAGCTGGTCCTCGTAGGTGACTGGCCTGGGTAAATCCCTCCCTTTGACCTGCCAACAGAAATCAAGTCTCAACTATAAAAGGAAGCGGTGCACAGCCCACATGAATGGCACATCTCGAGTACCCAGCTTGGGGGGTAGGGGAGGCTCTGCCACTGGACCCTATGGGACACCTACTACATTAGGCCACACTACCAAGACACGGAGTCAAAGCAGCTCTACCTAATACATAGAAACAAACACAGGGAGGCTTCCAAAATGAGGAGACAAAGAAATATGGCCCAAATGAAAGAACAGATCAAAACTCCATAAAAAGAGCTAAATGAAATGGAGATAAGCAATCTATCAGGTGCAGAGTTCAAAACACAGTTTATGAGGATGCTCAGGAAACTTAGTGAGGACCTCAACAGCATTAAAATATCCAGCCAGAAATTAAGAATACACTAATTGAATTTTTAAAAAAACAATTTAAAAGGAAAAAAACAGTAAATTGAATGAAGCTGAGAATCAAATATGTGTTTGGAACATAAGGAAGCAAAAAAGAACCAATCAGCACAACAAGAAGACAAAAGAATTTTTAAAAATGAGGATAGTGTACACTGCCTCTGGGACACACTTCAAGTGTTCCAACACTCACTTCATAAGGGTGCTAGGAGGGGAAGAGAAAGAGCAAGAAACTGGAAATCTATTTGAAAAATAATGAAAGAAAACATCCCTAATTTGGTGAAGATAATACACATGCAAGTCCAGGAAGCACTGAGAGTCCCAAACAAGCTGTATGTAAAGAGGCCCTCTCCAAGACACATCATAATTAAAATGCCAAACCTTAAATATAAAGAGAGAGTCTTAAAAGCAGCAAGAGGAAAGCAGTTAGTTACCTACTGGGGAGTTCCCATAAGACTGGCAGATGATTTCTCAAAAGAAACTTTGCAGGGTAGAAGGGATTGGCAAGAAATATTCAAAGTCATGAAAAGTAGGGACCTACAGTCAAGATTTCCCTACCCAGCAAAGATATTATTTAGAATTGAAGAGCAAATTAAGAGCTTCCCAGACAAGGAAAAGCTAAAAGAGTTCATCATCACTAAACCATTATTATATGAAATGTTAAAGGGACTTATTTAAGAAAAAGAAGATCAAAATTAGGAACAATCAAATGGCAATAAACACATATGGATCAACAATTGAATAGACTTCTGGCCAAGATGGGGGTGTAGGTAGAGACACTTTGCCTCCTTGCACAACCAAAAGGACAACAACAAATTTAAAAACAAAAAAAAAACCCACCCAGAACTGCCAGAAAATCAAACTGTATGAAAGTTGAACAACCAAGGTGTTAAAGAAGAAACATTCATCCAGACTGGAAGGAGGGGTGGAGGTGGGCAGCCAGGGTGGCGGAGACGTGCAGCAAGTCTGTGGCTGGAGGACTGGGCAGTGTCACATTCGTGTGCAGATAAACCAGGAAGAACATCTGGGGAGCAAGACAGACCACGCAACTCAGAGTTCCAGAGAGGGAAAAGAAAGCCTCAAAACCCCTGGAGGTAAAAACTTATGGGGGTGTGGCAGCACGAGAAACTCCCAGCCTCACAAGAGAGTTTGTTGGAGAGACCCACAGGGTCATAGAACATACACCAACCTACCCACCTGGGAATCAGCCCCAGAAGGGCCCAATTTACTTGTGGGTAGCAGGGGAAGTGACTGAAAGGCGGCCAAGATCCAAGCAAGCAGCGTTGTTCCCTCTCTGACCCCTCCCCCACATATGGTGCCACAACCCAGGAGGGTGAGTTGCTCCACCCTGGCAAATACCTAAGGCTCCACCCCTTACAACATAACATGAGGGTGGAGACAAAGAAATATGGCCCAAATGAAAGAACAGATCAAAACTCCAGAAAAAAAAATACAACTAAGGGATAAACAGATAGTCAACCTATCAGATGCAGAGTTTAAAACACAGGTAATCAGGATGCTCACAGAAATGATTGAGTATGGTTGCAAAATAGAGGAAGAAGTGAAGATTATGCAAAACGAAATAAAGAAAAATATACAGGGAACCAACAGTAAAGGGAAGGAAACTGGGACTCAAATCAATGATCTGGAACAGAAGGAAGAATAACAATTCGACCAGAACAGAACAAAGAATCAAGAATTCAAGAAACGAGGAGAGGCCTAGGAACCCCTGGGACAACTTTAAATGTTCGAACATCCAAATCATAAGGGTGCCAGAAGGAGAAGAGGAAGAACAAGAAATTGAAAACTTTTTTGAAAAAATAATTAAGGAGAGCTTCCCCAGTCTGGCCAAGGAAATAGACTTCCAGGAAGTCCAGGAAGCTCAGAGTCCCAAAGAAGTTGGACCCAAGGAAACACACACCAAAGCACATCATAATTACATTACCAAAGATTAAAGATAAGGAGAGAATCTTAAAAGCAGCAAGAGGAAAGGAGAGAGTTACCTACAAAGGCGTTCTCATAAGAATATCAGCTGATGTCTCAAAGGAAACCTTATAGACAAGGAGGGGCTGGCAAGAAGTATTCAAAGCCATGAAAGGCAAGGACCTACATCCAAGATTACTCTCTCCAGCAAAGCTATCATTGAGAATGGAAGGGCAGATAAAGTGTTTCCCAGATAAGATAAACTTCATGGAGTTCATTATCACCAAGCTCTTATTTTGGGAAATGTTAAAGAGACTTATCTAAGAAAAAGATCAAAACTATGAACAGTAAAATGACAACAAACTCATAACTATCAACAACTGAACGTAAAAAACAAAACCATGAATATGTAGAGTGTTTTGATGGTTGCCAGATGGGAAGGGGGTTTTGGGGAATGGTGAAGAGGTGAGGGGATTAGGAAGTACAAATAAGTAGTTACAGAATAGCCATGGGGATGTAAAGTGCTGTATAAGAAATGGAGCAGCCAAAGAACTCATACACATGACCCAGGGACATGAGCCATGGTGTGGGAATGCCTGAGGGAGTGGGGGGTGTGCTTGGTGGAGTGGGGCAAAGGAAGAAAAATTGGTATAATTGAAATAGAATAATCAATTAAAAATAGACATAGGATGGAAGAATGGATAAAAATTAAGACCCATCTGAGTATATGGATCATTTGATTGCATCCTCTATGATCATGCACATGGGAGGTCCCTTCCACAGAAGAAGCCCAAATTGTAGGAGAAGCATAATTCATCCAGCATTGGGGACCTGCACGTGGTGGCCTCTGTCACATTTTAGAGTGCTGCGGCCCACCCAACTTGCACCTGGGGGCCTGAGTGCCCTTTGAAAATATGGGTGCTTACCACCGCTGCTGCTGCTGCTTTCAGTGGATTCCAGAGGCCAGCCAGCGACTAAATGGTGTCAGGGCGGGCGTGGCGACTGATGCAGCACGTCCAGAGCCACACTTTCCCACCCGCCAAGGAGGAGCAGGACGTCAGCACCCCGCCTGAGTCCCGTGCCTGGACAGTGGGGTGAACGCCAGCCGGCACCTGCCTTTCAGCTCGTAGTAACGTGCAGGTGCCATCCTTGCCGCTGTTACCGTGAGGGCAGCGTGAAGTAAAGGACTCGAGGGACCATTTAACGTTAAGTATTGCTAGTGTTGAAATGTGTTTGTACGTAGGGTTGGCACAGATGGGACGTTATGGAAGGCAAGGAGATGGGGCCACACTTATCTGTGTTCCTATGGAAACTATTTGAATATTCTTATTCAGCTTTCAAACACTGCTGAAGTGTGCCCCGCAGCTGCCAAGCAAGCCTGCGTAGCTCGTACATTGGCAGAATGGGCCAGAAGTTTAGTGTTATGAACTGTTTAAAAAAAGAAGCACCTTGAAAATTAAAAAAAAAAAAATTAAGACCCATAGGCATGCTGCCTACTCTAGGCTGGAAGTGTCCCACAGGCAGAAAGTGAAGGGATGGAAAAAGATATTCCATGCAAATAGAAAGGAAAAGAAGGCTGGGGTAGCAAGACTCATCAGCCACAATAGACTTCAAAACAAAAATGTAAAAAAAAAAAGACAAAGAAGGACATTACGTTATTATAAAGGTGGCAACCCAAGAAGAGAATATAACAATTAAAAATATCTATGCACCCAATATAGTAACATCCAATTATGTAAAGCAAATATTAGTGATCGTAAAGGCAGAAATAAACAGTAATACAGTAATTGTTGGAGACTTTAATATTGCACTTACCTCAATGGATAGATCATCTAGGCATAAATTAAAATTAAAAAGAAAAATTAAAAAGAAAATAATGGCCTTAACTGCCACACTAGAACAGATTGATTTAATAAACATTACTAGAATATTCCATCTAAAAACTGCAGATTACACAGTTTTATCATGAATTATTTTCCGGGATAGATCACATATATTGGGTCTCTAATTATCCTCCAGAAATGAACAGATCTCTTATAATCATAGTGAAGCTCTGTCCTGACCAGTGTGGCTCAGTTGGTTGGGCACTGTCCTGCAAAGCAAAAGGTCACTGGTTCGATTCCCAGGCATGGCACACGCGTGGGTTACAGGTTTGGTCCCCAGTCAGGGCGTGTTTGAGAGGCAACAAATCAATGTTTCTCTCTCATACTGATGTTTCTCTCCTTCTCTTTCTCCGTCCCTTCCCCTCTCTCTAAAAATAAATAAATAAAATCTTTAAGAAAAAGAATTATAGTGAAACTTATGTTTTCTCAACATTCTTACCGGACCACCTAGAATTTCACATTTCTCTGTCCAGGAAAGAGAGAACAATACTTGCCTGAATTGCACCTGGGTGTTCTTCAGCCCCGGGCCCTGGGCCCAAAGCTGCCCAGGTGTCCTTAACAGTTGGGATTTTCTGCCTCAGACGACTTCTCTAGCCTGGTCCAGGGCCGCTTCCTCGCGCCAGCCTTCTGCTGCTGCTCCCTCCCTCAGTCCCAACTCCTAACACTCACCTCAAGCGCCCAGCTACCAGAAGGCGTCCCTCTTCGGACAGACGGCTGTGTCCCTGCGTGTCAGATCCCTTGCGGCTCAGAGGATCCCTCGTTTTCATTCAGTTTGTTTTTTCTTGGACTGTCATCCTGTGCTTATCTCAACCTTCTTGCTAGATTGCAAATTCTTTTAGAGTCATCTCACTTCTTGTAACACGTAAGGCTGAGATCAACAAATGGAATTGAATTAAAAAGAAAACAGTTGGTGGGTTTTTTTGTGTTGTGTGCGTGCGTGTATGTGTGTGTTTTTTTACTGTTGGAATTTAATTAAATGGAATTTAATTAAAAAGACAATGGTATTTTTACTATCAGCATTTTGGTAATCATGTGCTCCACCCCAGGCCTCAGACAGGAGAGGGCTTAATGAAGACAGGTGCAATTATTTAAGCCATCCTGGAAAGCAAGTCCCCTTTCTCTCTGTGACAGAAGGACCAGGCAATCAGGGGGTAGGAGAAAATTGAGAAGATGGGCCATGGGATTGGGAGACTTTGGGAACTGAGAGAGAGAAAGCCTTGCATTGCTGGTGTCAGAGAAAAACCTTTTGCTGGGAGCAGACACCAATAGCATACTAAATGACAGTAATAAAGCAAGAGCCAGATGCTGGACTTTGACACCTGTAACTAAGAGATGTTTCTGCAGCCTGCACGGAATTATGTTATCATTGCCCTTATTATTAAGCAGCTGGTGCTTCTGAGACGCCCCAAGCTTTTCCTTCCGTTACACTCTTAGTGGGGGTATTTATTACTGCTGTCTCTCCTCGTTTGTCTGCTGGGATTATTGTCCTGCATGGCTCTGTCTCCAGCCTAAACTGCTCCTTGGGGGGATATAAATATGCCAGACCGGCGGCAAGAGAAACGGTTTCCCAGCACAGACACAGTAATTGGAGCCCCCGTGACATCAGAAGTCAGTCTCTTGGCATGAAACTGGCATTTCTATAATCTTTGAATTTCATGAAAGTTTTTTTTTTTCCCCTGTTAGAACTCTCTTTCATAGACACACTAAGAGGAAGGAACACCTCGGAACCCCCGGAAGCTCTTTTCCTCATTGCAGCACCTGGCTCCACTCTGTGCGCATAGGGGTAGCCATGTTTCCGGGGCCCAGTTAATGGACAAGCCATGTGTACCCCTGCTGCCTCTGCAGGTGGTACAGGAAAAACTGCCCGGTCTAGGAAGGAGGAGGCCCACCAAATCTGTGACCTAGAAACCATGGAATGATCAAGAAACCCCACTGGACTGTAAGCGTGGTGAGACCGGCCAGGTCTCATAAAAGCTCATGGGGGCTGAAGCTCCTCCCGCAGCAGCCACTAGGCAGTCACGGGCTGGCCGGCCCCCCGCCGCCCCCGCGACCTTGGCCAGACTTGGTTAGAGGCTGGGTGCCAAGCCAGTGTATCGTACCCAGTCAGAGCTGCAATTCACGAATATGGCAGCCAAGTTAGAGCTGCTACGGGAAGGCCATTAGGGGGACACTACGCCGGAGGGACTGTGCAAGTCACAGCCCTAGGGGAGGTGCACGGTATCACCCAATAGGAGAAGGCCAAGGCCAAAGGTCCAGCGCTGCTCCGTTAGAACTCTGTCCTAGGGAGCTCTGCTTCACTTTTTAAAAAACAAAATATAAAAATTAAAAATGAATGTGTATTAGCTTTAAAGCTAACTGTATCATCTGTTTCTGCAAAATATATCCTGAATCTGACTTACTGCACCTGCTCGCCGTGGACCGCCCTTGTGCAAGCCACCAACTTCTCTCCTCTAAACAAACACAGTGGGCCTCTCACTGGCTTGCTCTACCTCCAAACAGCTCTTCCCACAGCAGCCAGAGAGATTTTCGTTAAAAAGCAGTCTGAATCAGGCCCTTCTCCTGCTTAGATTCTTCGGCTGCTTCTCCTTTCCCCAGGAACAAAGCTCCAAGCTCCTGGCCCCAGTCCTTAGAGCGCCTCACAGCTGCCTCCTTCCTCCCGCGGGTCTCCCCCGCCCTTCCCTGTCCTCACTGCTGGTTGGGCACAGAGGCCTTCTGGTTTCTGAGACACGCCAGGCTTGCCCAAGGACTGGGCACTGCGCACTGTCTATGTTCTCTTCCTGGAACAAGCTCCCCCTAGACCCCGACACGCGGCCCCTCTCCTCACCCTAGCTCTGCTCAGACCCCTGGAGAAGGGCTTCCCCCTTCACTCAGGTCAAAGGAATCCTTTCCCCTAACCCCTCTCTCTTTGGCTCGCTTAGTTGTTTTTCTTAGCACTTAACTCTTATTTGAAATTTTGTTTGTTTACATGTTTATTTTATGACTCTTTCTAATAGACACAGTGAGTGAGAGAAAAGATGTTTAATTGTTTTGTTATCTCATGTTATCCCAAGGGGAAGATTCTCAATGAATGCTTTTTAAATAAACAAAAGATCTACACAAGGAGTTAATGAGGCTGTTCTGACTCCATAGGAAGCCTATCTGAACACTCCGTTCCTTGATGTTGGCGTGCCTGGCTCCTGGAGACTCCAGGCCGACTCTGCTCTGGCCGCGTCAAGTTGCATTTTTAGCCTTCTCTCCCAGCATTGCGTTAGAGCCTTTTTCCGTCTCTGCTTTCCTGGAAACGACAGTTGAGCTCAGGGTTTTGCTCCTTTACTTTCCCATGATTTTCAGGATCGTGGGAAAGGATTTGGCATGTTTGCGTTTGGCATGAAACGTCAGCGCTCTGGGATGAATTCATCCGAGCCCGGGCGCTCGCACGGGACCAAAGGCTGCCCATAGCGGCCCTTCGCTGGCCTGGGCTCTCACCGCCGGGCTCTCACCACGTGCCCCCGGAGTCCGTGGTGCCCTGTGAGGACTCCTCGGAGAAGCATTTTGCATAATGGTTTGTCATCAGTGAGTGCACACGGTTCAGGAGTGACGCTGTGATGACATCGCAGGCTCCTGTTCGGGCCCGAGCTGCCTCGCGATGGAGGTCCCCCCCAGCACTGGGAGGCAGAAGGGCGGGCCAACATCCAGGATCTGGACCCTGGCTCCCTGGCCCGGCATCCCACGGCGCGTGCGGGGGCTGTGACCTTGGTCTTCAGTCTTCTTATCTGTCACTGGCCCTGGGTGCATAACCCGCCCAGAACCAGCTCCTTTGGGACAGGCCTCTGGTTGTCCTCGCGAGCCCTCTCGGGAGCTGGGCACCCCACACGCCTCCTGTGACTAAGCGCACACCGCCCCGCGGCCCGGGTCCTTGTGCGCCATTTTTAGAGCATCTTGTCTTTGGGGACCTTCACGCTTGGATCACTGCCTAGTGCCTGTCACCATCCTCTCCAGACGTCATGTGCCATCGGCCTGGATGAGCTTCCCTCATTATCTGCTGCCGTGCCCCTCCCCAGGCACAGGCCCCATCCGTGGCAGAAGATGACTTTTGGGCCCTGCACCCCTTGTTTGAAATGTCCTGTAGCCAGACTTCCGTTCTGATGGTCCCTATCGGTAGGTGAAACACCTGGTGACAGAGCAAGAGGACTTTAACAAGGGAGCAGCCATATCGTCACCCGTCCTTGCTCAGGAAGGGCCTTGGCGATTCCTTGCTGCCGCGGAGCCGTGGTTGGTGCCGCACGCAGCTGTCTGATCGGACGCGGCACCCACCTCTGAGGTTTATAGCACATCCCAGGGCACCGGTTGGCTTCCTAACACCACTCTTCCTCCCGTGCTCTGACTGGGTTCGTCTTAGTCTTGTCTTCTTTCTTTCAGACCAGGAGAAGTTAGCGCCAGGAATTTGCCCTCTTAAAAATAAAGCATCTACCCTGCTGCCGGTCTCCATAGCCACTGCCTGTTAGAGACAAAGCTTCTCTGTGAGACAGTTCATGTCACAAAGCTTATGAACCACATTTCTGGCCAGCTAATTGCCTGGCACCTCACAAGTGTTCGTTAGCTTTGTTCTTTGTATTAATCAAAAGGGAAAGTGAAGTCAGAAGACAAATAAAGGCCTAACCCCAAGCTGGGCAGCCCGCGAGGGTCAGAGGAGAGCAGCTGTGAGGAGCTAGGTCCAGATGCTGCCTGGCAGCCAGACCCTGGGCGCTGGCTGCTCTGAGGCAGAGGGGGACACTGGGGTTCCCCTGCAGGGTTAGAGCCTCTGCCCCGGCAGCCTGCACGCATGCCTGCTGCATCAAGACACAATGGGCGGGGTCCTGGAGAATGGGGGCTCTGCATGTCCGAGTCACCAGGACATACACTGGCGGCGGGGTGGGGCGTCTGAGATGGAGAGCAACCTTGGGCTGCTTATTCCCTATTCTCTCCTTGGAAAAATGCTCCTTGGGGGACTCTCTCCATTTCATACCACGTGGGAAGAATTGCCGAGGGTCCACCTCATTCGGCTCTCTCACTTTGTAGATAGGAAAAGTGAAGCCTAAAGAAGGAAAGTAGTTTTCCTGAGTTCAAACAGCTTGTTTGCAATGAACTTTGTACTTGAGCCTCCAAGCTGGTACTTACTGCCCATCTCAGGCTGCTACTCTTCCACACCGCCGCTCGTAGCCTCTTGACTGCTTTCACCGGTGCGCCACAGCACAAAGCGGGGAAGGAGGGGGCGGGGGGAGCCATTCTAGAATCCCTGGCCGAATGTGCCCCTGAAGAGAGGCCTGGATGCTCTGGCCTCTCTGTGGCTGGACTTCAGGTGCAGTTTTGCTTCAAAGCCAACAGCAAACCCTGCAGGTTTGGGCGATTATCGGGGACAATGCTCCTGGTTGAAAAGAAGGACAGAGTTGGTTCCTGGGACAGAATCCCATTGCCCTCACTTGAAAGCAGGCTTTTCAAAGCATAAATCCGCTGGTGATGCAGGCCAGACGGACGCTCCTGGAGAGGGGGCGGGGGAAGAGGACCCCCTGCTTGGCGGGGAGGGGAGCAGATGCGGCCACGGCTCGCCTAGTCAAGTTGGCTTCCCTGGTGCTGGGCTGACGAGGGCCAGCTGGTGACGCTGGCAGGAAGATGGGCAGAGGAATTAGCCAAGTGCCTGTGGGTCAAGGCCAGCTTGCGGGAGAGCAGCGACGGTCCGAAGCACCCCTCCCGCAGGCGCAGGCGCTGACCGCAGGTCTCCCGTACCTGCCTGGCCAGCTGGCGCTCAGGGGTGCCCATCAGCGCTGCCCGCGGTATCCTGGACAGCCACCTGCCCTTTTGCACTTGGACTCTGGGTCAGACTCCCTGGGTTCAAATCCTGGTTCTGCCCTCACTGGCTACGTCATCTCAGGCAGATTACTTTATCTCACCGTTGCCTCATTTCCTTCATTTACAAAATGGGAGATAATGATTGTGTAGTATCATCATCATCATCATCATTCTAGCCCATGCTATTATGACCTACCGCATAGCATGAATCCCGATTAAATGAGTAGTAACTAAATGCATGCTTTTATTACTCTCAGCATTCATCTTTCATGTTGTTTCTACACAGGAAAAACAGAATATTTGGCCTGAATGTCTCTGAGAGACAGAGGCAGAGGGGCCTCAGCTCCGGGGTGCCCGCCCAGTGAGTGGAAATGCAGAGGGTTCTTCCGGCCTTTCTGTGGCTTTTATGTTCCCTGAGCGTTGTCCCTTTGCACTGACTGGCTGGGCCATGGGAATTTATCAGCGCCTTCTTTCCAGGGTGCTGGTTTTCTGATTCTTGGGGCATCAGGATTCCAAAATCTGGAAAGAGTCTGTTTTGCTAAAGGGAGTGAGTGGTAGAAAAGTCTTAGATTCAAGGCACAACTACGTCATTTTCTCCCTGTTTGACCTTAAGAGAATTCACCTCCCTGAGGCCTAGTTTCCTCATGTGCAAAATGGGAGCTGTGTTGGATCTACCTCACAAGATTATTTGTTAGCCAATAAGAATAGGATTGACATAGAAGGTAGTTAATATTATTATTTGTCATAGGAAAAGAATTAGAATCCCACATCAATTATTGTGTGGCTTTTGACAAGTTACTTAACTATTGTTAAGACAACTTTCTTGTCCGTAAAGTGGAAGTAATTAGTCTGACTTCATAGGATTATTGCGAGGATTACAGAAAATCTTGTACTGACAGCACTACATCTGATACCTTGTAGTTATTAAAAAATGTTGGTGTTTTCCCCACCGCACACCGAGCGCCTTAACACGCAGGCGGGCACCCAGCAGACGTGCCTGAGAAGGACAGACATGCGGCCCCTCTGACAGGGGAACGCAGGTGTTCAGGTGTCTGTCCTCTACAATCTCTGCCATGCAGGTGCGATTTTGATGCAGAAGTTTCTTCTTATATTTCGCCTGAGAGAAATAACAAAGCTTTCTCTCTTCCTCCCTCTTCCTTTACTCTCTTGTGGGCTTGGTTTCTCTCCAAATGCCCTTAAAAAATAGCCTGGTTGTGTTTTCTGCCAGGAGCTGCAGTCAGCCGTGGCTGCCTGTCGGCTCCGACCTCCTGGAGGGGGTACGCGGAGACGCCTCCTCCCCTGGGGCTGCTAGCCAAGGGCGTCTGTCACTTTCCCTCGGAAGTGGGCTGGGAACAGTGAACTGCAGTTAATCAGGCAGGTTTCGTTCAGGAGTTCGTCCCAGGGCTGGCTTTCCTGCTGGGCTGGAAGGGTGAGGTGGGTGTGGAGGAGTTCAAAAGGACATTTTGGTGGCAGTGACAGGGAAAGAGGCTGCATGAATCCCCCGTCCTATTCCGCGTGCCTGGGCTCCTGTTAGCAGTGGGAAGAAAACTGTGTTTTCATTTCCTTGTTTAAACAAAATATCTTCTCTGAGCAGCTGGTACCATAGTTCCCTTTGGTGGGCTGCGGGGAGCACCCTGAACCTTCACATATTCTACGCTAACAGGTAGAGTCCAGCCAGTGGGCCCTTGGGGCGGGACAACTGGGAAAGCAATAGTCTTGGCTCCATTTCTTACTAAATTGGGCAATAAGTAACACCTGGTCCACAATTGCTCCTTCCCTGAGAGAGAGAAATCGCCTCCGCCCCAGCCCCGTGCCGTGTGCCCTGATCCACGGGGGGCCTGGGCTCCCTGAGGGCTGAGGTGGGCACAGGGGCGCTGGGGCTGTTCATCTCGTCGTTGGGTTCATTTGGCCCATACACTGTCTGAACTTTAGTTTTGCTATTTTCAAAATGGGAAAGTGGATACCTCCTTCTTCAAGTGATTGTAAAGAGTACAGACAGACAAATAGATGAGGAATGTAAATATTAATATAAATCACTAGCCCAGTGCCTGGCCTGGAGCAGCTGCTCAGTTAAAGGAAGACTTGCATTACAGTAATGATTACTGTCTTCGCTGTCTGCTGTCCATTTCTGAGCTTGCTCACAGAGTAGCTGCTATTCATCTCCTCCCATCTCTGAGGGAACAGAGCAGTTGTTGAAATGACTGTAATGGGCTGAACATCGTATGGGGAGAGAGAAAAGAGGAGAACTGAGCTTTTCGATTCAGCAAAACTTTGCTGTATCATCAAGCTATGTGTTGACAACCAAGTGCTCTAACGACTCTATACTATCACTCTCATCGCTCTTAGTAACACCGTGCGAGTCTGGGTGCTTACGCTGTGCCAGACACTGCGTCGGAGGTCTGAATGCAATAATACTGTATTTTTATCCAGCATTATTATGCTGGCTTTAGAAAGGAGAGAACTGAGGCTTAAGAGATTAAGCAACCTGCGCAATATCCTACAACTAGTGAGAGAAGGAAATGGGGTTAATGCCTTGGGCTGTCTAGCTCAAAAGCCCCTGTTCTTAACCACTGTGCAGACAGCCCGGGTAGCCTGGAAGTTGCCTGAGTCGACGCAGGGGAGGAAGGACTGCACCCTCTTAGCTCTGATCAGTCTGTCAGCCACCTTCCTCTTCCCGATGCCAAGCAAGCTGCTTAAGGAAACGGGGACCTGCGGTGACATGTTCCGCTTTCATCTGAGGTCTGCATCGGTAAGACAACTCCCTTGACCTAGAGAGGGGACTGACTGGTCTCCTGTCCGGAGGTCACGCAATCTGGGCAGCCACATTGGTTGATCCTAGTACCAGAGGGCAGCATCATGCTCTCTTAGGATGTGTGTCTTAGGTCACTGGTTCCCCAGATGCTCTGTATGAGAACAGTTTCCTGATGGGATGGGATGCCTTTAACAAGTGAAGCGCATTGTAGGCCTCTCTTGGAACCCACGATGCCCAGAAACAACAAAGGCCCTGAAAAGTCCTGCTGTAAAAAGAAAAAAATAACATGGTTTACTCTGCTTAATCCATTATTTCTCAAATACACTTGGCCATAGAGCCCTTCATTAAAGTGCCACCTGTTAATATGCCATGAGGCAGATGGCAAGAAAGGATTGCCTGTTGAAAGAACACTGGATGATGAAGCAAGAAATCACCACCATTGTAGCTTTAATAATGTGTGTGAGTCAATTATCCTCTGTGGGCTGCAAAATGAGAACACTGACCAACATCACCTCCAGTCTTCCTTCTGGCTCAATGAATCTGCGACTATGAGTACATCTACAGAAGGGGGTGAAGGATTAAAATGCAAGGAAATCACAATCCAAGCTCCTGGGAATTTAAAATCCTATGAGAGAAACACAGCGTCGATGGACTGGAGAACAGTATGCTAAGTGAAATAAGCCAGTCAGAGAAAGCCAAATACCGTATGATTTCACTCACATGTGCAATCTAAGGAACAAACTGAACTAACCAGGAACATGGGGACAGACTCAGAGATGGAGAGCAGGCGGACAGCTGCGGGGAGCGGGGTGGGGGTTAGAGGGTGGAGGGATCCAGCAAAAAGGAAACAGGACTCACGGACATGGACCACCGTGTGGTGATTCCTGTGGGGAGGGAGGTATAAGAAGATTAAATGGTAAGGGAAAAATACAATAAAAAAATCTTAAAAAAAAATGCATGTCTGTCAGAGCAGAGCACAGTGGGTGTCTGACATCACATAGTCTTTCATACACTTTGCTAAGTAAATGAAAGAGTGTGAAAAGCTGCGCATACATTTAAATGAAACAAAATGGTATAACAGGATCATAACTAAAGGATAAATGAGACTGTGAGTAATCGAGATGTGGTAGGAATGTTTCCAGGCAAAAATAAAATTCGAGCAGTTTCGAAGAGGAAGGGGATAATTACCCTATATCCATCGCTATGTGCCAGATAATTTACACGTGTGATGTTAATCTCTGCAACCCTATGAGGTCGAGAAATGTTGAGGAACGCGCTCAGGATCACACATCTGGTAACTGGCGACAAAGAGGTTGGCGCTAGCGTACCTTGGACGTTTATCTGTGTAGTGGGCGCCATGTTAGATGTTTCACATGCAGGATTCTATTTAATCCTCTCACAGTGCTAGGAAGAACACATTATGATCTCCATTTTCGAGGTTAACCGGCTTGGATTAAGAGAGAAGGGGGGAGGGATTAAGCAACTTGATCAGGTAGGTCTCTAAGAGGGCTCTCTGGCCCTGAATAGCAGTATGAACAATGTAAATAATAGCTAAGACCTATGAAGTTCAGGCAGCCGGCGTGCAGAATCTCCCCCACTCTCAAGGCAGGACCCGTTGCTTTCTCCATATTTCATTCAGAGAAACCAAGGCTTAGAAAGGCTAAGGAACTTGTCCAAGCTGACAGATCTGGTGGAGTGGGCCTGGAGCCCCGGCTGGGTGGCTCAGTTGGTTGGAGCATCGTCCCACACACTGAGAGGCTGTATGTTCCATCCCTGGTCAGGGGCATGTATAGGAGGCAACCAACTGATGTCTCTCTCTCACATCCACGTTTCTCTCTCTGTCTCTGTTTCCCGCCTTTCCTCTTTCTCTCTAAAATCAGTTAAAAAAAAAAAAAAAAGAGCGGCTGGAGTACCTACTCTGGAGTTCAGACTCACTCACCCTGCTACCTGCTTCTCAAGGGCCACATTTGGCAAAGCACCTCTTCTCCACCTACAGTGTAACTCAGGGACGCTTTCATCGCCTTCGGAGCTACCCTAGTGCAGGTAATTGTAAAATAGGTAGGGTAACTTCCCGAAAGAGGATATAGGGGCGCATGCAGAATATTGCACCCCACTGAGCAGGAGGGAGACGGCCCTGGTGGCCCCCCTGCCGTCGCCCTGGGAAGCAGTCCAGCGAGCCCGGTCCTGGGGTCAGGAAATGCCGGGGGAAGGACGTTTGCGAGGGGGCGTCTCTGCCGCGCGAGAACGTCTGCGGAGGGAATCAACGCCAGAGCCCCGGAGCAGCCTTCCCGCTGCCACCCTCAGGTGGCACCTTAGTGGAGGCTGAGACACAGGTGGGGGAAAGGGACTCCCTTTTGTGGCTTATATGAAAACATCTGGGTCAGAGGCTGGTCCGGATGAAACGGAGGACGGAGGGGAGCGGGAGAACACCACGTGAACAGTGGGGGTTTTGTAAAGCAGGCGCGGTTAGCCGGTCTCTGCGAGGCAGCCGTGAAGAAGGACTTTCCTTGTCGCCCTTCTGCGGCTCCAGCATTGCCGCCCCTGTGGTGGTTTTCATTCTTCGCAGCAGCGGTGCCGGTCAGAGGGAAGGGCTACTGCGGATGCGGGCCCGTCACGTTGTCTCCGTGGGCTCCGGTGACCTGCCAGACAGACAGGGGTGCCCCGGGCCGCCCCACAGCCGGCGTGTTCTGTCTCAGGTGTGGACCCGGGTGCGCGGCCTTGGGACAACCCCCTCTCCGCCTCCGTGGCTGGCTGTGTGATCCTGGCGGGCCCGCGCACCTCTCTGAGCTTCGGTGTCCCCTCTGCGAAAAAAGCACTTCGACGGTGACGGCTCCTCGGGGTCGGTCCTGCTTTGTGGGGCCGGGATAGCAGCCTCATCCCGGAGACCCCCCAGGTCTCCCGTGGACTCGCGCCACTGGCCCTCCCGCTCCCTTCTCCGGGGCTGGCGTGAGAGGCGAGCCTGGCTCCCGGGTGGGCTGCTACCGCCTCCCAGCCGCCAGGCAGCGGGGCTTCTCGGGCTGTTTCCGCGTACACTTGATGGTTTTAGCGGCAGTGCCTGGTGGCGTGTCCCCGAGTTACCCTGCGGCGCTGGAGGCGGGAGCGCGGCAACCCGGGGCAGCAGGTAGCCGGTTTCCCCGGGAGCCGGCGAGGGGGGAGAGCGGAGACGGGCTGAGACGGAGCGGAAACACGGAGGCGGTCGGGGGCGACACGCGAGGATCGCAGAGGCGCGGGGAGGGGATGGAGATATTTATAGCGAGAGGGACGGCGACGCGGTAGCAATTAGACCCGGGAGCCGCGGGGCCCCGCCGCCCACGGAGGGGGCTTCCCCCGCCCGGCGCGGTTCCGGCGGCGCCCCCGGGTCCGCGCCGCCCGCCCTCCAGCGGGGGCTGGCTCTGCTTCTGCAAAGGCAGCCTCCCGGGAGCACGGCGAGCGGTCGCCAGCAGCCGGTGCGTCCTGGCCGCTGCGGATCCGGGGAGCCCTGCCCGCTTGCGCCCATGAGTGCGTCCCCTGGCAGACCCAGGTAAGAACTTCCCGACCTTCCTGAGCCCCGGCAGGAACGCGCCGGCATGCAGGGTGGCGCTGAGGGATCCCGGGGCTGCTGGAGGCTGTGGAAGGGGGTGGGGGCGGGGCCCGCTGTGTGTTCTCTGAATTTTCTTAGAGCAACCTCCAAGTTCCAGAGAACACGATAAAGCCATTAACATGGACTGTGGCCTGGCTGTGGTGTCCCCGCCTGAGAGCTAGTGTCCCCAGGAAGCCGCTGGGACACACTGCCTCCTTCATGAGTTTCCAGAGGCGGCTAGGCTAGCTTTTCCTCCATTGCTTCTGGACAGGCGCTCGGACAATGGTGAGGACAGGGCGGTGGGCCCGAGAGCGCGTCTGCCCGTCCCCGGCGCTCCGGCAAAAGTTGGAACTGGGGACCCTGGCCTTCTCTCTTTGGGGCCTCCCTCCCACCCCGCCACCCTCATCAATCTCATGCCTAGTGTCCTTGCTTGTAGAAGTCCAAGATTTGAAAGAAAGACAGCAAGCATCATGGGATTCACCCCCTAGTAAGACAAGGAAAAGGTTCTGCCTTTCCTAGTGTCCTCCGAGGGAGGAGGTGGGCGGGCTAGGAATTCCTGGTTTGAAGCTAGGGATGCGTGGAGTCCCGTCCCTGAGGAAACCGAGCAGATAGATGGAGGCTTGAGAAGGTGCGACCATTAGAATGAAGTTGTTAGAGATCAAACAACTTGTTTGCAGCCATCAGCCACCCTCAAGCCTGGAGAAACGTCCTTCCTCGAAAAGTTTCTTCGCAGGGTGCACAGGCTCCGGGGCCACCTAGGAACAAGTGGCTGTTAGCGTGCTCTTGAGCGGTGTGTCCCGGTGGCCCCGCGGCCGCCGTGAGGGGTGACTGTACCCCAAGCCCGGAATGAAGAGGAGTAGAGTGCAAGGGCTGTGCGTATCACACGTACCTGGGAAATCCCTCGTTTTATCCTCGGATTTTTTAAAGACTTATTTAAAAAAAAAATGTTTTCATGACAGCAGCAGATGCCCACACCACTCTGGGCGAGGACAAAGAAACTCGTGGGGAAGGGTGAGCTGTCTCCACCGCGGGCACAGCACCTTTGGGAGACGCAAACAGTGTGCTGAGGAGCCCGCAGCCCAGGGCCTTTTCAAGACGGGCGTATCTCAGCTGGGCTTCTCTCTTTAAGTCTTGAAAAACTAGTATGAGAAACAGTTCGCAAATGCTGCCTTTCAGTCCCCCGCCCCGAGGTCCCACTTTGCTCCTAATGGGTCTTGGGGCTTGCTGTGGAACAGGGCCCCTCGAAGAGAGACATCGATGCTCCTCCCGTGGAAACTGGTTCCTCTCTCTCTCTCTCTCTCTAAAATAGCATTTAGGAGGTTAGAGGGCAAAACATAATGTTTCCCGTGTGAGCAAATCAGCCTTGTGCTCTGGGTGAGGTTAACAAACATTCCCTCTGTTGCGCGGTGCCCCCGCCTCTGTCCTTTACTTGAAGACCGCGTCTCTTGCTCACAGCTGACCTCCCTGGCCATGTCACCGTCACCGCGTCTCACCGCTTGAACTGGCTGCCTTGGGTGGTGGACAGCGAGGTCACTGGGGAGGCCACCAGGGTCTGTCTGAGGCCCCCTCCCCTTGGCTCATTTACTTTGTAACTCGCTCAGATCTTGTCCTCAGCTTGCAGCTTGGGCCCAGAGCTCTGCTGGGCATCGTGGGTATTAAGGAGACCCAGGGTGTCCAAAGGGTTGTGGGAATTCTGGTTTTCCCTATTCACCCTCAGAGGCTGTTTGGTTTTGGAGATTCGGGTGGGCTCCGGTTGTTAGTGTCGGAAAAAAAACCGTTACAAGCAACTTACCAACTACCGAGGCCACCTGGAGTGCTGCTGTAGTGGCTCCTTGGACGCTGTCACCACTGGTGAATGCCTTCTTTGGTTCTTACTCAGCTCTTTTTAAAGGTCATAGGCCTTTACATCACATTATAATTCTGTCCCTGCCACCGCCTTCTAGCCTTTACTTTTGGACCATACCCGTCGCTTGATGTGTCTGTAGAGCAACTCACCATTGACTCCTGCCAGGGCTCGCCCGGCACGCACACCTGGAGTCTGTCCACTGCGCCTGAAATCGCCCGCCCCAGGGGCGCCGCCTCGCTCCAGAGGGGTTTCTGCGGCTCTGCCCCCCAGCACACACACTGCTGTCTCGCACACGTGTCGCGCAGCTGTCGGCTGCTTGTGGCTTTGAGCTGTTATTACAGTTCTGCTGTAGATAGGGCCCAGCATTCCACTCGCCCAGCTGATGGGGTGCTTTCTCTTGGGGCGCCTGCTGCAGTCTGTACTCTCGTTTTCATTTTCATTGTTCTTTCAGCTTAATTAGGATCTTTTCCTCCTCTCCTTTCTCCTCTTTACACCCATGGAACCACATTTCATTTTTTGCCTAAGTATGATCCTTCTTCAGATGGTACCGAAACGATCATTTCCTTGGTTTGATCCAGAACCCTCATGTGCACAGAGCAGAAACACTACAGGTGTCTTAGGTGCCTGGGCTCCATGTTCCCTTTATTTTGCTGTACACAAGGCTTTGGCTTCTAATGGATGCCCCCGTATCCTCTCTGCTTTGTACCTGGTGGGTATGCACTGCACATCTGTGTAATGCGTGAACATTTCCAATGAGAGGCGGGGGGTGGAGACGATGCCACAGCAGAGAGAGGCTGGGGTCCAGAGGAGGCATGCGCTGTAACGGGGCGGCCTCGTTTGTGTGTGTGAAGGTAGAGATGCTTAGCTAGTGGAAGCCTTGTCGGTGGACTCAAGTACGGACGTGTAAGGTAGCAATAAAAACAAGAGTTTAAGTTCTTTTCTAGAGTGAGATGACGGTGGGGACCCGGTGAGTTAGGGGTCTGGCAGCCACCTTTGCCACTAGGCTTTCCTCAAACCAACAGCGAAGTTCCCTTGAGGGAGAAAGCTACTGGTGACCTACAGGACTGGGGAAGGATCGCTCCTTGTCCATCGCCACCGGAGGAGAGGACCCTGTTCTAGCAGAGTAAAGGAGTTAAACTGCATTGGTCGCGTCAGCCATACTAGCAGGTTTGAAACAAACTGAACCATTGGTTTGACACGAGGTCAGATCTTGGACCCGTGCTGAGACACCAGCGAACGCAAAGTGAGAAGCCTCTTCCCTCTCCCAGCAGCTGCATGGGCTTCGGCCCAGCTCTGGAGCCCCTGGCAAAGGAGGAATTTCACTTTCTGAGCCAGAGTAAGATTGTAATAAGGTTCATGCGGAGTTGGCTCTTGGCTCCAAGGATCAGAAATAGAAAGTGCAATTTGAACGTTTGTTTAAAAAAAAATTCACAAAATTAAAAATTGATTTGTCTGAAGCACAAGGCCAGTAAGGTATTACCTGCCTTCCCACCCCCGCAACGCTCACCCCCACCCCACCAAAGTTGCTGAGCTCAGTGAATAGTAAACACAGGTGGCCAGATGAGGGGGTGCAGAGAAGGGAGCCCCTATAGCTCATCTGCCAACAGATCTCTGCAATTCCGTCTTTCTAAACATTTTCAGTGTGTGGGACTTAGGGAAGAGTAGGAGACAGAGATGGGCGAGGGGAAGAAGGCAGTTCCTAGGAAAGCAGAGGTGGCCCAGGGGGTGTAGCCGCGTGGGCGGAGAATCTGTCCTGGGAAGAAGGCAAGGACAAAGGACACAAAATGATGACAGGAGGGAGGGCTGACAGCTGAGAGAGGAAGCAGGTGAAGTGGGAGGAGAGACAAGAAGCAGATGGAGTAAGAGGAAGGCGCAGACCGTGAGTGCAAGAAAAGGTGAAAGAGGGGGAAAGAGCAGAAGATAAATGAAAGCAGCACCTTACTTTCCTGATTTTTCTTCCTCCCTTTTCCCCCTGACAGAGGGAGAAAGCAAGCGACCAGGGGAACACGGGGGTTTTGTGCTGTTGGAGCCTCCTCATCGAAGCTGTCAACCCTTGGTGGCAGCTCATTCTATTTTTACATTTTGCAGAATGGAAATGAGACAAGTGACCCGTGAGGGCGTTTTCATGAAGATTTCCTCCCGCACACCCGTGCAGCCAGTGCTGGGGTGGCTGACTATGTAGCATGCTCTTCCATTTAATCAGAGGAAAAGGCACTCTCTGGAGAAGCGGGCTTTGCTGGCCTGAGAGCAGATCTGACGCGGGCGAGAGGAGTCAGAAAGGAGCCTTGTTCTCGGCCTCGGTTGGGCTTGGGAGCAGGAAGGATTCCAGTTCACCGAATTCTGGAGGACCTTAGCCTTCGTTCCTCCTCCCACCCTTTCATTTATTTATTTTTTTCTTTTTTGCACTGGGTTTGATTCTAGCCTTTTTGGTTTGTTCTCCTTGGAGATTTCATTGATGGGGAAAAAAATAGTTTCCCTTTAGCTGAACTTATCCCACGTGAAGGCCCCGCTTGCAGTCAGGGCGCCCGCCCCGCCTGCTGGCCTGGTCAGGGGGGCTCGCCCCTCTGCTGGTGGCACCGTGTTTGGGCAGCAAGAATAGACTGTGGCACATCTCGTACTCCTTTGGAACGGAGGAGAGGAGGGGTTCTTTGGTTTCAGACACAGACTTACTGCCTTAAGTCCCGAGAGATTCGGTAGCAATTACATGCATGCCCCTTGTCACATGACCACTCTTTTGGAGAAAAACAACAACAACAATAACAGGGTGTGTTAAGGGGACCAATTAATAAGACAAGGTTGGTTGAATAGATGTACAAATGTAAGAATGTTCAAAAGGCCTGTGACCCCCCTGCGCATGTTTGCGTTGAATAAGGTAGTTGGCCATTCATATTGAAAGCGCATGTGCTCCCTTTCCTGTTAGCCTCTAAAATGCTGTTTTGACAAGTCCAGTATCTAAGCTGGACAGCAGTAAAGACAGCGGTAGAGTCAGTTCTGGCTTCCACAGGAGCAGTGGATGGCACCGCGGGACGCGGGACGAAGCCTTCCTCCCCGCCAGCCCCCAGAGGCTGCTCTTTCCAGCGGGGGCGAAGCGGGCTTCCTGGTCAGACAATGTGCCCTGCAGCCACCGTGAGAGGCGTCCCCGTCCCTGACTGACGCAGAGAGCGACTGAGAGCGTTGACACGCGCCGTCCGGATGAGTGCTCCCCCATCCTCCGTTGGGCGCCCACATGTGTTTCCTCTCAGCTGCTTCTTCCTGGCTGTCCGGTTCGCGCAGGACGCCGGGCATGATGTGAAGCCCAGGAGACTCTGTGGGCGTCTTGGGGGAAAGGGGAGACAAGATAAACCTAAGTCAGGACTTCGTTCCCACCGTCCCGTCCAAAGTATGGCCTGCTGGCCTAACACGTCCAAATCGCACTCAGCCTGTCGGCTGCTCAGGGCTCGGTGTGGAGCATGACCCCCACCCCCAGCCCAGGGCCAGTCCACAGCCATGGGGGCCCAGTGTGACTGTCCCATCATTGCTTTGTCCTTTGTTTTCCCCAGCGTGCTATGCTTGGACTCTGGGACTCTGCACCCTCAAGTCTTTATTTAAATGAATCCCTGGAATGAGTTCCTGAGCTTGTTTGCAAGTAGAGAGGTGACACAAAGTCTTTGTCTGGAAGTTCTCCTTTCCTGGAAAGGATGACCAGCTAGCCATCTGGACAGGGAAGAAAAGCGCCTTGAACTCTTCATTATTATTATATTATTGTCACTAAAATAGCATTCACAGTGTTATTGCTCATAAGTCTCTTTTATTATCTTATTTAATCATTGATTACCTTATGCAAAATAAATTATTATAATCCACATTTTATAGTTGCAGAAACTGGAGCATAGAGACATGATGCCCAAGATCACATAGGCAATAAGTGGTAGAGCCAGGACTTACACCCAAGTTTTATTCTTCAACTTTAGATACTGTTCTTCCTCCTGTGGATACCACCTTACATTTTCAGTGCCTTTTTTTTTTCTCATAACCTTTCCCATCATCTTTCATTAGTTTTCTGTCTCTGCAGGTAGGATTTACAAGCATCTCCTTCTAGTTAACACCTGAAGGGATTCCTCAAACCACGGACACCCATGCAGACCCAAGGAAAAGCATTTAGAATAGAGAGGTAGGCCATATTGTTTTCATTGAGACCTACTGCCTTTCTTTCAGGTTTTGGTATTTTAACCTCCACCAAATTTTCTTGACATTGAAGTCAAAGAAATGATGAATGAAAGTTGGAATTATACCGTCTCCTTACAACTCTGATATCCCTCCTTTTCTTGTAGATTATTCTGAAGGGAAAGTCCTGCCCCATAGCCTGCTTCAGCTGAACCAGTGGCTAAATAAATGTCTTCAAGACAAGAAATTATAAGAGAATTTGAGGGAAGCTACCACTGCCAACAGAGAGCTGAGCAAAGTCCTTTAAGATTCGAAGCTATAAATCAGCCTTTTGAGGTCTTTCTTCTTCTTGGCCAGGCCATTCCCTGTATTTGAACTCAGTAGGCAGAGATCAATAGAGAATGCTAATTTCTGGTCCTGGCTGGTCTTTTGCATGCATGGGCTTCCTGCTATTTGTCTAAAAAAGTACAAACCCAGTTAAATAAAACTGTGCTGATGACTTTATTTAGCAGTTAAACCAGCCCAAGCTGGAGGGTACATTTTGGCTTGTCAAGAAGTGAGAACAAGGTAGCAGGGGCAGAAGGTCTATTTTCTCAGAGCATTTGCCCAGCTAAGAACGAGGCAAGAGGATTTATAAAATTGGATTTACAAACTAATTTTACTTATTCCTCTTTTTTCTTCAAAATTTGATCATTAGCGAATCTGGATGCTTCGTGCGCCTGAGTTTAATGCTAGTGCTAGGTTTGGCTCTTTTATCTGAGGCCTGATATCCGTTAGCAACATCTGAGTGTAATTTAGACATGAGCCTTTGGGCTGTCTTATATCTGCACTGATGACACTGTGATCAGGTTTGGGCAGCTGATCTCAGGGGAGGATAAAAGTGGTACACACAGGCCTGAAACGGGAAGCGTCTTGATCTCCTGTTCTTTTTACAAGGGCATCTTATCTCGACCACTTGTGGACAGAATGTCATTTTATTCTGTTCTTGTTTATGTAGGTCATTTTTTTTTTTTTTTTTTACCACATACTCTCTTCATAGTCTTAAAACAAACACTTGTTAAACAAGTAAGCAGATGGTTATTGGGATAGTGTTGAATAAGATAATTCTTTCTTCAAAGAGTTCATGGTCTTCTGAGAAAGATAAAGTAAAAGAGTCCACAACAACTTGTTAACAGCTATAACGAGGTAAGAACAAGGGAGCATAGGAACACTGAATCCAGAGCAGGGAGCTGAATGGCCCAGGTCAATTCGAGAAGGCTTTTTTTTTAAAAAAAAAAACAAATAAAAAACGAAAAAAGATTCTAACTGAGGTGCATTTTAAAAGGTGATTAGGCACGTTCCACACAGAGAAGAGTGAAACCGTTGTTTCATTTGGGTGGCCTGTGCAAAACCAGGGAGCCGTGCTTGTGAAGAGGGGTGCCGACAGAGCGCCAGCGGAGCTGCAGGAGAGGCGACGAGGCTGGAGCGGCGGGCGGGCTGGCGTCAGGCTGGCGAGGTTTAGTTAGACGATGTTGCCTAACAGAGGCAACTGGGAGCCCCTGGCATTTTTCAGCAGGAGGGTGAAAAGACCAGGTTAGCTTTTTCAAAAACTGACTCGGGCAGCAATGTGGAGGATGAACAGAAACAGAGAGAGTCCATAGGCCGGAGGCCCCATGGGGCTGCTGGGGAGTCCAGGTGAGATTTGATTAAGTCTGAACTCTGGCAAGAAAGGTTGGCAAGGACTATCCAGGTGTGAAAATGAGTTTAAAAAAGAGTTGTCAAAGTTTGGTAGCAGGGGGAGGCTGAGGGAAGGAAGTGGAGAAGCCACAGATTGCGTTAATATTCCAGGTTGCTCTTACTGAACTAGAGCCACAGCCATGGGTTGAGATATGAGCACTAGACAAGAAGCAGCATTGAAAGAGAAGGTAATGAGATCGGAATGTTGGCAGGACACAGACTGAAAGGAGGCCACCGGAGTAGGGGTCACTCACACACTCCATAAAAACAGTTTCAATGAAGTTTTTAAAAAGTTTTTTCTTTATTCAATTTCAGTTTACATTAAATATTATTTTGTATGTTTCAAGTGTTCAATGAAGTTTTGAGGAAAGATGGGACAGGAGCAAAATTGTACCATTTCCTGGAGCTTAAGGAGTTGAAGAAAGAGAGTTTGGGGATACTACTTCAATACTTTAAAGAAAGGAGGGCATGACAACTTAGAAGAGAAGAATGAAGAAAGTGTCTCTGAAAAGAGTGGAAGCTCTTGAAAATGTCAATGAAGGGAGAATAACTGGAGAGAAAGGGAGAGATTAAAGATACGGGGGAGGGGCGGAGAGATAGCTAGGAGAGTATGGTCTTTATGAATTTAAGAGGTAACTATATTGTATTAAATATATATAGCTCCAGCTTGTATGGCTTAGTGGATTGAGTGCCAGCCTGCAAACTGAAAGGTTGCTGGTTCGATTCCTGGTCAAGGCACAGGCCTGGGTTGTGGCCACGTCCTTGGTGAGGGTGTATATGAGAGGCAATGAACCGATGGATGTTTCTCTCTCACATCAGTGTTTCTCTCCCTCTCTTTCTCCCCCCTCTAAAAATGAATGAAATCTTCAAAAAAATTAAATATATATGGTTATATATTAAATTTATATAACACATAATTGGATGTAATTAAATTTGTAGAAGAAAGAATGAATGGGAACCAATGTTTGTGGCCTGCCAAGCATTGGGCTAAGTATCTTACATTTATTGATTTCATTGCCATTAAAACCCTATATAGGGAGAAAATGAAAGCCCCTTTCGTGGAGAAAGTAGGAAAATAGCAAAAGATGAGGCTACTTTTTGATGTGTAAATGTGAAGAAATCATTGGAAGTCACTTAAAGAGATAACTTCAAAGTGAACTTTAATCAATAATTTCTATTTCCTCCATGAAGAAAGGTGAAGTTATCTTTTGGGAGTCAAGTAGATAGTGGAGCAGGGAGTTCAAAAAGAATGGAAAAGTTTTAACGAGTCAGAAGTATTGACTGTGGGCAAATGAAAAGATTTCCGCCTGGTGCCAACAGCTCTGGAGCTGAAGTGCACCTGCCTGGCCCTGCGGATGCGACCTGCCCCAGGCTGCGTGCAGAGCAGGAGAGCGCTGCTCGGGTCTCTCTTGAGCAGGAGATGGATGGGAAGGTATGGCAAAACCGCAAGGCACTGGACAGAGAGGGGACACTGTTGTTGAGGAAAGTGACCTAGAGGGAAGTAAAGCCAGAAGTTGGTTTTAAGGGAGGGGTAGAATGAGAAATTGCACAAGATTGGAGGCTGAGATGCTCCCAGATCTCACAGGTCCTCTGAGATCCTAGGGCTGACATCTGGATAACAGGTTTTTCGGCAGGATGTTTGTCAGTGACCACCTACCTTCAGTTAGCATTGTCTTATGTGTGTTATCAAAGAGGGGGCTCTTTATTGTTAAACAGCGACCGAGGAAGGCTGTGAGGTTCAGCATTAGGTAGTCCCCGTCCAGCTGGGGTGAGGTAAGTGTGGGCCCCTCTGGGAACCTGCACTAGGTGACTTTGCCAAGTCAGCATTCTGTGCAGATGCAGAGCCCAACAAACAGGTATTTCAAGAGTTTCTAAAACATGTGATTGTGAGCTTTTCCTTCCTGGGACTTTTGAAAGTCCAAGCCACAGCATTATTATTTTTAAATGGGCTTTATTATTTTATTCTATGTCATCAATGCCTTAAAATAACTTTTCTCTTCCAGAGAACAATTCCTATCTCTCACCCTCATGAAATTTTAGGTTCATGAGGTGAATTTTCTGGGCCATTCCCCACACCTTCAAATAACGTCATGGTTCCCATTCCCACCCAGTCCAGCGTGTTCTGTGGGGCTGATTCACCACTGAGCCACGTGGTCTCTGCAAGCATTGACACCAGAAGCCAAACAAACGCCAGGCCTGCAGAGGCCGACATTCGGGGACAACAGCAGCATGTGGTGACCCCCGTCTGCTTGGCCCCTTCTGACTTGCTCTGTGACAGTTCTCCAGGGTTTGTCTCTGTTCTCCTCACATTCCATCCAATCACAGGCTTCCCCTGTTGCTAGGGGTTGTTTGCCACACATTGCAATATCGGCAGTTTGTTGCACTTGCATGTCTTGTTCTACATACAAACACCAAGAGAACATGAGTCTCAAGGTATCTATCCACTGACAGTCTGTCATTGGAAGAGAGGTTTAGAAATCAGAGAAACAAATGTCTCAGCTATACTTCCCATCCAAGTACTAACCAGGCCCGGCCCTGCTTAGCTTCTGAGATCAGACGAGATTGGGCAGGTTCAGGGTGGTATGCCGGTGGACTCAGCTATGCTTCATGTACCTGTTTATTTGTTCACCTCAATTACAGGGCAGTGAAGCAAGGTTTTGAAACATCCATTCTATGTCAGCCTGTTGTCCTTTCTTCCAGGTAGGTCTGGTTTCTTCCATGGCTGTTACACTAGGAAACTAAATGTGAGGCTTCAACCTGGATGTCAAACACGATTACCCAGGAAACAATCTGAATGTGTGTCCAGTAATTTAGCCATTACTTAGTGTTATGATAAGTTCTGGATAAAAAATAGTAAAAATTAGGACTCAGTTGCCTCCTATGCTTCACTTTTACATATTCCTGTCTATTTAGAATCATCTCATTTAACCTTCTACAGATTGAGAAAATGAGGCTCAGAGAAGAGAAGTCAATCATCCAAGTTCATAAATGTGGTTGGTGGCAGGTCTGGGACTAGCACCCCATCTCCTAACACAGAATTTAGTGCCAGCACTACATCCGCAGTTGCCAGAGAAGGATATTTTGAGGTGGGGCACAGTGATGTTCCCATTTAGGTGGCTGCTTGTGGGGCAACAGGCTAAGCCCTCTGGTCCTCAGTTTGCTTTATGTGCAAATTATCTTGTAAAGTTTTCATGCTGTTCCCACTGAATATATTCTCTCCTCCTCTCATTGTCTGTGGCTGTTTGCTTAAGGGGGAGTAATTTGAAAAGGTAAATTTGTTTTACTACCACACATTTAAAAACCATTGGCACACTCAGCAAATAAAAATGAATCTTCTGATCATTATAACAGGGCACCCTCTGTTAACAAGCAGAGAGTCGCAGTGATAATTGAAAGCGGATCCCTTCTACATTGCTGGTCTCGCACAGCAGAAAGGCCGGAACCATGTATGGCAGCAGTTGAGTTTACCAGGTCTCAGAACTGGATGGTTTGTGAGTTTGGATAATTTTTCAATAATAGGAGCACGAATTTCCCTGATTGTCAGCCCCTGATCACTTTGCTGCGGGCCTGCTGAGATGTGGCAGGGACTGTGTGACCTGCTGAGGGAGGGAATCTGAGCCTGTGCTTCTTTCAGAGGTGGACATTCTCCCCGGTCACTGTCTGTCGGTCAGTTTGGTGGATTAGATGCTTAGAGCTGCAGAAGCCAGTGCTAAGCAAATGTCCCTCACTCTGAGACTTTTGTCACATCCACAGAAAAGACAACTAGAAAAAGGTAAAACATGCTTAGAAGAAGGACATCTCCACGTTTTATCTCTTACATACATAGGTGGGGGAAGATCACAGACCAGAAAGTATGTGGGAGCCAATTAAACTGCTCGTAAGAAATGATGGGAATCTCCTGAGAAAGTTTCCTGGTCTCCCCATCTCTGTCTCCCTGGAACATGAGTTAATGAGTCATATTGTGAAACCTTCAAAGGAATCATACAGACTCTTTTGGCGGGGCTTGGGGTTCCCAAAAGTTTAGCTTCACAGAACTCATGTTCATTTTGGAGAATTATTTCCTATTTTGCTGATTATTTTACTCTCTGATTCTGCTTTCCCCTGAAAGCATCCCATCTGGACAAAATACCAGTTAACAGCCACGTAGCCATCCATGTTAATAGCTTTACTGAATATATACGCAAACACGCTAGCCATGAAGAGAAATGCGACATGTCCTAGGTGTGGCAGTGTATCGATGGTCCCTAGGCTTTGACTGTTTTCCTGCTCTATACAAATCTGTTAACTGCTTTCAAAAATGTTATAAATTCTGTGTTTGTTTTCTGGATTGTCCCTGTGCTATCTGTATTATTGTTTCTGTCTGTTCTTAAATTACCCATTCAAAAATTTTGTGTTTTGTCTGTCCAATTCTCCCCTACCCCAGTGAAACTGAATCCAGTTTGCCAAGGTAGACCATTTCGCTGTTGTCTTTCAGGCAGAAACTGACAATGCAAAGCAACATTACTAGCCACAGCCCCCTCCTCTCACAATAAACCAGTGTCTTTGTTGAACTCTAACTGAAACCAAGCCCAGTGTTCCAAGGAGCCGTCGCTCACACATGGGTATCATTAAGGTGCAGAGATTTCTGACCACAGATTTACTATCTTTGGAACAGAAGCCGGAGGGCAGCCCAGCTCACCTCCACTGCAGGAAGGGCAAGTTAAATGCAGTCTTGGCATCCCTCAGATCGCTGACCCTCCAGCACGGCAACCTTCAACTTTGCCTCTGAAAAGAGCCTCCGGGTGCACTTGTTTAGCATTTGTCTAAGTTATTGCAAAGCAACAGACAGTGGCCTTCGGCTTTATCTCAGGATCCCCCGGGGCAGAGCGAATGGGCTTGCGCTCTCTGCCGAGTGCTTGGGTCATGAGACGGCAGATGTGGGAGAAGAAAAGCTAGAAATGAGCTTTTGGAAAACGTGATTTAAAGCTCTGTTGCCCAGTTGCCCCGGCTTAGGTGGGGCACGACGCCATCTGTCTCCCCCACTGTCTCATAGAGCAAGACAGTTCCGTTTCTGTGAGGGAGCCTCCCTCAAAGTCGTCACAGAGTTTGAGCAACAGATGTTTATTTGACCTTGGCACGGACCCTGATCTAATCTATATCTAAAGAATCATCATTTCATCATCTTATTCATCATTGTCATCGACAATTTTTACTGAAACTCTTACCATGTGCTAAACACTTTGCTAAGCACCGTGCATTCATGATCTCACTGAGCTTACACCACCACTGTGAGTCAGGAGTATGAATTCCCAGTTTTACTGTTAGACTTGAGAGACTCAATGACGTCCTCAAGGTCATTTCACCAGTGTTCAGAGCTGGGATTCAAATCTAGGTCTGATTCCCGAGCCTGAGCCTCCAACACAGCTCTTACGTGAAACAAAGCCATCGGAAAGTGTTTACCAGGCTTCTCCTCCCTGTAAGGTGCTAGATTGTGTTTGTGGGCCTGGGGGTACAAAGGAGCATGAGACTCCTCCCGTCCCCACATGGCTTCAAGGTTCTTGGGCAAGAAATCACTTCAAAAATAATTTTAAATATACTAAATACCCAATATGTGGAACATAATAAATATTAATATGGAGGAAGTCTTGGAAAAGATGAAATTCACACCGGGCCTTGAACAGTGGACAAAACTACATAGATGGAAAATAACGAGGAAAAGCATCTCACACAAGGCAGGTGGTGTGAATAAATCTAAGGATGAGCGTTTAAGCATGAGCCATGTTATATTGGGAGGCAGGGGGCGCTGCGGGCCATGATGAATTATCCCGGAATGAAGTATTTTCCTAGTCACCTGTTTGGTCAACATATATGGACTGAACGCCTACCCTACGGAGGTGTTTTGTAGGGAAAGAATGAGAGAGAAGGTTGAAAATGTAGGGGGAACCTTGGCCCGGGTCGACCTTGCCCGCAGGTGTCCCTGCTGCAGTCCCCTGGCGGCGTGCGGGGCGCCTTGGCTCCACGCTGCGACCCTTGCTCTTAGAAGGGGCTTCTCAGCAAGCGCACGGGGCCTTTGCGGTGGCCCTGCAGCTGCAGACTGACGCACGCCAATGGGGACAAAGCTTTTGTTGAATTTCTGAGTGATAAAATTAAGGAGGAAAAGAGGATACAGATGCCTAAGTCCCTCCCCAAGATGTCTGGAGGTTGGGAGCGGGAAGTGAATGGGACAGAAGCCACATTCATTCAGAGTGTTGCTGGGCCACCGTCACTTTCAGCATTAACAATAGCATCCCACTAACGTTTGACCAGGAGGAGGCGCCCTCCCAAGAGCGGAAGGTTGAGGAACAGGAGCCTTCTTGGGGGAGGTTAGAAGGACAAGAAGGTGACTGTCACTATCCAGAAGATGAGGTTGGACAAGAAGAGAGGAAGAGAATGACTTTTTCTCTATCAGGGAAATGGGCTTTCAGTCCACCGGCGAGTATGAATGGAATGGCGCATATTACACAGACACCTGGATTGGGCCTTGCCTGACCACCTGAAAGGTCTCCTCGCGGACCGAGGGGTGGACAGCACTTTGGAGCATCAGCAGGTGGAGCTGAGCACAGCTCCAGAGCAGCTGAGTGCATTATTGCTCTGGAAGGCTTCACAGGTCTGGTCCAGAGCCAGTGGCACAGACAAGACGCTGGACGCCATTTTACGTAGGCTTTGGCCAATGAGCTAAACCTGCTCTGCTGCCAGATGTGTGCTTTGAAAAGTTTTTCATCCTAATATCCTGGAAAATAATTCAAATTTAAATGATTTCTGTTGTCCTCTTATTTACTATCTTTTTCTTTCTTTCTTTCTTTCTTTCTTTCTTTCTTTCTTTCTTTCTTTTCTTCCTACAAATCTCTTATTTTTAGATTTTTGTAGAACATAGTGATGGGCAGTAAATTTGGTGTATTTCCTCTAAAAGGAAATGTAGATTAGAGCCTCAGTGATACCAAGTGCAGGAGTTGGGACTTTATCTTGTAGAGCCTACAATGCAGACCCAAAGTCTGTCAACAATCAGTAGTGTAGACAAGTGGTAGTGTAGGAGCTATACATGGGTTTTGAAACCTTCTCTGACAAGTGTCCAAGCTGGTTGTCTCTGTCATGTCCTCCTTCCCTAAGTTTTTGTGGACTTCACATTGCGAGGCAAGCATTCCTCTGACAAAAACACCCATTACTTTGTATGGAAAATACCTACTTTAGGCAATGGGGGGAGGAGGAACACCCATTAAAAAGTCACAGAAGGACAGACTGGGAAATTAGGCTACTGTGAGGTCACCGAAGCTCAGAAGGAGTCTGAAGAAAGGGTAGAAAGAAAGGGGTCATGGGTGTTATTTGCAACAAAGAGAAGGTAATGTTATACAGATGAAAAGAAGTTTGATGATTTTAAGTTTTGTGACTGATTTTGATGATTGGTCTATCAGGGGTCTTGGAGAACACGTTTCAGTAGTGCGGTGGGCGGCAGCTCTATTGCACGGGGTTAGTAAGGAACAGGACAGGTGAGGGTCGCAGTGATAAGTGTAGACTGTTTATTTTAAAGGTTCCGTGGCCAAAGGAGAAGAGAATGAAGATGGTAACTGGGGCACAGAATTGAGTAAACCTTTTTTTTCCCCCTCAAAATTGGTGTAAAACCACTACATATTTGAAGATAGAAGATATACACAGAAGAAGAAATTAAAGAAATAAAAAAACAAAAGATGTAACAGAAGGAATGCTTCCTGTCCACTGGGATTTCATAGCCTTATATTCTTAATAACAAGATGAGCAGAACTTTTAAAAACTGGATTGATCAGTGCAGTTATCACCTCCTTCTTATACCACAACCTCCCACCTCAGATCTCTGCCCCTACACCATGAGTTCACATTATCCTTAAAGTGCCACTGAACGATGACTTTGTGGCAGTAATTGTCAATTTGTTGTTAGAACCATCAGTTTTTCCTCAAGCAGGTGAATTTCCTATTGAGTATATTTCCAACACTTTAAGGAATTTTCTTTCTATTTGGCTGTTTTTCTTTAGTTTCCTATCTTTGTGACTGGATTATTGAAGCTTTGCCCTTTTGTAAAAATGAATGAATGAGTGATTGAATATTTGACATGAAGATTTATGCACCCAGAACATATGTGCACACGTGTGTGTACACGCATCTGAAACCCAATGCATTTCAACAGTTACTCGCTGAGTAACTGACTGTTTTGCACCAGAGATTGTGTTAAGTATTAAGGTTGGAAAGATGAGCCAAGTTACAGGCCCTGCTGTCAGAAATTCACTCTTTGGAGAGGAAGTCAGATTTGCAAATAGACGCTTTATCTCTAACACCATCAGGGCAGAGATAGAAGTGTGACTGGGTGCTACTGTAATGGCGGGGGGGCACTTAGCCCTACCTGTCAAGATGGAGAAGCTTCCTGGATGAGGCAACATTCAAGCATTTATATTGTGAAGGCTTGGTGAGAGCAGGCAAAGGAAGGTGGGGAGTATCCTAGGCAGAGAAAAACAAGCAAAGTCACAGGGCCCAGAGTGTGGTTCTTACAGAAAACATTGTTATTTGGAACTACTAGATATAAAGTAAGAGGGACGGCTTGAAGGAAATGAGATATGTTTGGACAGGTAAGGTTACCAGGGACCTCAGACATCATGTCAACATCCTTAGACCTCGTTCTGCAGACGGTGGTGAGCTATTGAAGAATTTTAGCAGAGTAATGCCATAATCATGTTTATGTGTACATATTTATGTGCAACCAGACTGGTTGCCAGTTATGATTCAAAAGAATGATTCAATTAGGAAGGTCTTTGGCTTTACTGAAAACCCAACTAATAGCAGCTTAAACAAACATGTGATGATATTTTTCATGCAATAAAAAGTCCAGAGAATGGTGATTTCTGGCTTTGGTTTCGATAACTGACAGGGCATTTGAGGCCAAAGCTCAGTTCCACTGTACCATCCTCACCGTTTCTGCTTTTGGTCCTTATGCTATTGCTCTGTGGTTATGAGAAGGCTGTCGCTGCTCAGGTATCATGTTCGTGTTCGGGGGAGACGCAGAGGAATGTGGTGGTGCCAGCATCGCCTGTCTCTTTTCAAGGAGGCACAGGCTTTCGCAGAAGCTTCTCTGGTTCACCCCCAGGTTGGGTTGCTGAAAACTGACCAGTCCCGCTTCCTGCCACAGGACTGACTTCTCGTTGACCCTTTTGACTGTCTCACCAAGCTGTAATAAGCGTTTACTCCAAGGCTGGAATAATTTTAGATGTTGTGGGAGGACATGCAGGGCAGAGCCTAGGAGGTCACAGAACAAGAATAAGGACCATGTTATCTTCAAGTAGCTTGTGTTCTCTACATGGAACAATTAAAACACTGGGTAAAAGAAGGTAGGAGCAAATGCTCCTGCATGAACAGACCCACTGTGTCTGTACCAAGCCCTGAGCATGTCTCCTACAGACTGGGTTTCAGTGACTCAAGGTCAAATGTCAGCATTGTACCTTTCTCAGTACTGCTTTGAGAAGTTGTCTGGCTGGTCTGCCTCCTGCAGACATGTCAGGAAGCAGCGCTTGGTCAGAAGCCCCGCCCCTGCTTACCTCCACGGTACACACACGGGCTGGGGTGCGTCCTGTCTCCAGTCCCTCTTCCCTGTCCGGTGTGTCAGAAGGAAAGGGAACAGCCCTGGCACATCCATCTTATTGACTTGTTTCTAAATTTGAAAAACATTAAAGCAATAGGGCAGTGTTATAAAAAGTTTTTCAAAAATGGGCAATCATCCATAATCCCAACTCTCTGATAATCCAGCATATAATCTCTTGTAGTTTTTACCACAGAAATAACGCTTTTTGTACGTGTGCTTGTTATCAGAGCGTGTGCTCAATCTTCATCCTGCATTGTTCGTGGAATTAGAGCTCATGAACAGGTGCGGAGTAAATGCATGTTGATGCACAGTCTTCGTAAGAACAAGATGCACAACCTCATTCTCATTGTTGTTACTAGAAATCGTTTTCCATTTTGCCTACGTGAATGGAGATGGGACAGTGAGATCATTGGGCACACTGTTTTTAAGGTGCAGCTTTTGAGGCCTAATACAGACAACAGGCGATACCTTAGCATGGGATCAGGAGACATAAGGAGGATCGGACTCCGGGTGGGCAGGAGTGAGACCAGGACCACTGTAACGCCACTCATCCCTACGGGGAATCATTTACAGAAATTTTTTATTGTATTTTTTTCCATTGCCATTTAACCCCCCTTTACCCCCCACACCCCCGGCAACCACCACACTGTTGTCCATGTCTTAGTCCTTTTTCCTTTTTGCTTGATCCCTCCTCCCCAACCCCCTCCCAGAGCTGTCCGCCTGCTCTCCATCTGAGTCTGTCCCCATGTTCCTGGTTAGTTCAGTTTGCTCATTAGATTCCACATATGAGTGAAAGCATACGGTGTATGTCTCTCTCTGACTGGCTTATTTCACTGGGCATAATGTCCTCTAGGTCCATCCATGCTGCCGCAAAGGGTAAAATTTTCTTCTTTTTTATGGCCAAGTAGTATTCCATTGTATAGATGTCCCATAGTTGTTTTTTCCACTCATCTACTCATGGATACTTGGGCTGCTTCCATATTTTGGTGATAATGCAGCAATGTACATAGGGGTGCTTATGTTTTTTCGAATTGGTGTTTTGGTTTTCTGCTGGTTTATTCCCAGAATTGGGATTGCTGGGTCAAAAGGCAGATCCATTCTTATTTGTTGAGATATCTCCATATTGCTTTCCATAGTGGCTGTACCAGTCTGCGTTCCTACAGTGCAAAAGAGTTCCCCTTTCCCCAGCGCTTGTTCATTGATTTACTGACGATAGCCATTGTGATAGGTGTGATGTGATATCTCATTGTGGTTTTATTTTGCATTTCTCTGATGATTAGTGATGTTGAACATCTTTTCATATGGCTTTTGGCCATTGGTATGTCCTCTTTGGAGAAGTGTCTATACAGGTCCTTTGCCCATTTTTTCATTGGATTGTTTGTTTGTTTTTGTTGTTGAGTTTCAGAAGTTCTGTATAAATTTTGGATATTAACCCCTTATCAGATGTATTGGCAAATATGTTCTCCCATTTTGTGGGTTGTCTTTTCATTTTGTTGATGGTTTCCTTTACTGTGCAAAAACTTCTTTAGTTTGATGTATTCCCATTTCTTTGTTTTTCCTTTTCTTTCCCTTGCCTGGGGGGGGTGGGGTATATAAGAAAAAATATTGTTATGAGTAATGTCTGAGATTTACTGTCTATGTTTTCTATCAGGGTTTTTATGGTTTTGAGTCTAACATTTAAGTCTTTAATCCATTTTGAATTTATCTTGCATGTGCTGTAAGAAGGTGGTCTAGTTTCATTTTTCTGCATGTATCTGTCCAATTGTCCCAACACCATTTATTGAATAGACTGTCTTTAGCCCATTGTATGTGCTTGTTTCCACTGTTGAATATTAATTGACTATAAACGTTTATTTTGGGGCCCTCTATTCTGCTCCATTGATTTATTTGTCTGCTTCTATGCCAGTACCATGTTGTTTTGATTACTACAGCCTTATAGTTTAGTTCGATATTAGGCAGCATGATTCTTCCAACTATGTTCTTTTTTCTCAGGATCACTGTTGCTATGTGGGACCTTTTGTGGTTCCATATCAGTTTTTGAAATATTTGTTTTAGTTCTGTGAAATACGTCATTGGAATCTTGATAGAAATTGTGTTGAATCTATGGATTGTTTTGGGTAGCACGGACATTTTAATGATGCTAATTCTTCCTGTCCATGAACATGGTATGTACTTCCACTTATTCATATCTTCTTCATTTTTTTTCTTTAAGGTCTTATCATTTTCTGAGTACAGGTCTTATGCATCCTTGGTGAGACTTATTCCTGGGTATTTTATTCTTTTTTAAACAATCATGAATGGGATTGTTTTCTGATAATTTGTTATTGGCATATAAAAATGTAACTGATTTCTGGATATAAATTTTGTATCCTGCTGCTTTGCGGAATTCATGTATCAGTTCTAGTAGTTTCTTGGTGGAATCTTTAGGGTTCTCTATGTACAGTATCATGTCATCTGCAGATAAAGACAGTTTTACTTCTTCCTTTCCAATTTGGATGCCTTTTATTTCTTCTTCTTGTCCAATTGCTCTGGCTAGGACTGCAAAAGAATCATTTTAAGGGCAAAAACATCCATATTCTCTTTTTGTTTCTCTTTACCCAATTCTTGCTCTTTTGCCCACCAGCGACTCAAGGAACAGGAACTTTCTTTGAGGGAAATGGAGAAAGTTGACTGAGTCCTTGGAATATGAGCTCTCTCCTCCCACATGGATTGTGTCTAGGTTGCTATCTCTACTCACTCTGTGATTCAAGAAGTTGCTAGATTTCAGAATTGCCATGGAATTTTGGAAACTCAGTAACTGCTGGTTAACTAAAGTAGCACACATGGAATTGTTGTAGTTCACAATTCTTGTAGTTCAGTTCTGCAAGTCTTAAATCCAAGGTTGACATGGAGTTCCACCTATATTAACCAGCATTACCCTTTTTTTCTCTCCATCCATTCTTGAATCATTCCAAGAACTGCTCTAAAAGGACACAAGTTTCTGCTTTGACAAACAAACCACATATTCCTCTAACCATTTCTCCTCTTAGCTCCTGAATTTCTCTGACAAGCTAATAAATAGGGCCAATAAGACTAAATTATTACATTCATTTCCTTTAGACAGATTTATCCCGGGAAACATCTCCTCTGTCTTGTCTGTATACCTCGCACCATGATGGGAGCTATCATAAAAATCAAAGATAAATGCTTCGAAACATCAGCAACCAAATTAATTGCAGAATTTATCTCTCATGCCAACCAAATGATCAACCTCCAGTTTGATGAGACTTCCCAGGCAGACAAAGCATTAGTGTTAAGAGGGCAACGTGTGTGCTGGGTGCAGGGAAGAGGGACGTTCCCTTGGAAGACCTGAGTCAAGGAGCTTCTCCCGTGTAACTGCTCCACAGTTGCACCATCAGAAAAGAGAAGAAGGTGACACTTCACCAAGGTAGCTGGGGCTGTGCCTGGTGATGAGGAGGCAGGCGGGCAAGCTCGAAGGGAAAGGATAGGTCATCATCATGCCCATTTTATCTGCTCCAGCTTCAGTGAATCTCCCACAGTGACAAATCTCTGAACCGGACATGCTCTCTGCCCTCTGGCCTCAAGTACCATCCAGAGTAGCTGGAAGCAAATATACTCCTAGAAGTTCCAGTGGCTTTACGCTACTCTGTGTATTCAAGGCCCTAAAGTAGGAACTTGATGAAAAAGGCAAGCTATCCAAAGAAAAGCCTCACAAAAGACATTGAACTTGATTGAAACGACCGCCTTTCACGGCCACATGCTCCCCGAGGAAAGACAGCGTCTGCGTGAATGGCAGTTGTTCTGCCGTTTTGCACACGGCCCCTGTGTGCTTCTGAGTGACTGTGGCAAAGTGCTCGGCCCATGGCAGGCACGTGATGTATGTTTATTCCCACCCTTTGTTCCTCTCGGCATGGATGTATTTCTTTTCCTCCAAGCACAAAACCAAGGGCCTGAGTGTTGTGTTGGACAGAGTGCTAGACTTTGTAATAGTTATCAAAGCTACCACTTACTGAGCACACTCTCTGGGCCAAAGATGCAGGTGAAGGTATTTTCTTTCCCATTTTCTTCTGAAGACAGTTTAATTTGCCCAAGATCATGGAATTCATTGGAGGAAAACTTGGCATCGGAACGCAGTTTCACCTGATTGCAAAACCTGTGGGTATTTATTCCTATGACATTTTACTCCTGTGACATTGTATCTCCTGGAAACCAGAAGAGCTGGTTTTGATTCCCAGCTCTGCTACTTCCTAGCGGAGCATGTCATGGCTCCGTTTATTTACTGGTCACATGAGGGGGTTTTGCTAGGCGTTGTCTGACATTCCTACTAGCGCTTAAGTTCTAATGCTTATTCTTAAACAGAATTTTCATCAGCATAATCTAAATCAGTTTGGAATATATGGGGAAAGGATAAGAGAAATTCTTACTTAATTTAATTAGTCTGTATTGAGTGCCTCCCTGGGGATACAGCGGAGACCAGATCTTCATGGACTGGCCTTTGGAACTTACCTGTAGAGAAGGGAAAACAGACAGTGACTATAGCAGAAGCACTGAGTGTTATGCGGAAAGATAACAGCTTATGCAGACGCTTCATAGGCTAATTCATGTGAACCCAGGTCAGTCAGTTCAGTGAACATCTGCGCGTGTCCCAGAGCGAGCAAGCAGTAGGGATCCAACATCAGAGCTTAACAGCCACAGTACGCCTCCGCGGTTCAGTCTTCTTTCCTATTATTCTTTCCTTTCCTTTCTGTTACTCCTTTTTCCCTCATGACCCAGTTTCAGTAGGGGGTTATAGAAAGAATATGAAGCATTGGACTGTGTCAGCCTAAAGAGAAACAAGGGGAGAGGGTGCAAGGAAGTAGGGAGGGCGGGAGGAGGGCTGGAGGCCAGTTAGAGGGGTGGGAAGGTGAAGGTAGTGGATTGTAGCTTAATGTCTTCCAAGGACTTACTGAAGCCGACAGTGTATGAAAGGCTAGAAGGAAGACAAAGAAAGAAACACAGATTCACAGTATCTCTGATTTGGAAGGGACCCAGTAAGACAGGGGCTCCAACCTCATCTAATTATCTAAATCCCATCCAAAGCTTCCCAACAGAGCTTTCTAACTTGAACGCTGCCATTAAAGGCCATGCGACTCTGGGACAGCTCAGGCTGTGGACAGAGCACTCGCTGGAATTGAGCTGACTTTTTAAAGCGTAACTTCTATTGTCTGACTCTCATTCTAGGGACTCAATTTAGTTTTTCTTTCTTTCTTCTTTTTGCCCCTTCCCCTCCCCCCTTCTCGTTTCCCCGCCCCCTGCCTTTTTCTTCCTTTGAGTCCTTCCAATAATTAAAAGGAACCACCATATTTCTCTATGGCTTCACTACTATGAACTAAATTCCTGACCTCAATTTTTTCATAAAACAATGTTTTGTAATCTTGATTCTCTACTCCAGCCGCATTGTCCTCCTCTGTAAGCACCTCCATTGGTTAGTGTCCCCTCAAAAGTGGCACCCCCAGAACTAAGCACAGTGCTCCCGGATGGTTGGTTGGAGAGTAGAGCAGACTCCAGAGACTTGGACTTGGATGGAGCCCCAGATCAAGTTGGAGTTTTTGCAGCTGCTTTACTCTATTGTCATATATCGAACTTAAACTAGAGTCGTGCACCTTCCATCAAATAGCTACAACTCATCTTCGCATACAATCATTTTGCTTATATTTCTTTATCCTGTTAACAATGACATAAAGATACTGTTGGATCCATTACTAAAATCTAGATATTCACTGTGTTTTACATCTCCCTAATCTATCATTGTAGTCTAACAACTGTACCCGAAAAAGCAATGAGGTTCATTTGACATTCCTTGGTTTTAGTGAAACTTTACTAGTAGCTGTTGGTAACCACTTTGGTTTCTGAATGTTTTTAAAACCATCCTGTGAAATAATACAGTTTTGGAATTCTGCTAGAGATCCATTTCATGCTCACTGGTCTGTAATTTGTAGTCTCTGCTTTCTTTTCTCTCCGCCTCCCTTTTTTTTTTTTTTTTTTTTTTTTTTTTTGAAAATTGAGATAGTTGTCCACTTTCAGTTTTACATAATCTTTGTTATTTTTCATAATTACACTCACACACAAAGCCAGTGGGAGGAAGTGTGTAATAAGGAACAGCAAAGCGACGTCAGGAGAGGTCATGGTGACGCCTGCCATCAGCAGCTCAGGGGAGCAAAGCCAAAGGCCAACGCTGGGAGGAAGCCCTCAGCAAAGGGCTCTTTAGGTCAGAATGTGTCACCGCACCCCCTTTGGGGCCAGGGCTGGGGGATAGAAGCAAAGCAACTTCCTCAGGCGCAGACCTCTAAGCAGGTGGCAGAAAGCTCAGCAATCAAGATAAATACTAACGCATTGTGTATGCGAAGGAGCAATAAGAATGCAAAACATCCACGGTGAACAAAATATCAAAACTTGAAATAAAGGCAGGGTCGGTCTGTTACAGTTTTTAGTCTTTCCACCGCCTTCTGCAACTGTCATCACACATCAGTTTTAAAACATTTTATCACCCCAAAAAGAAGTCCTGTACCCAATAATAGTCACTCCCTGATTCCCCCCAATCTCCCCAACCGTAGGCAACTACTACCGTAATTTATTTTCTGTCTCTATGGATTTGCTTATTCTGGGCACTTCTTACAATGGGAATCATGCAATACATAATATTTTGTGACTGGCTTCTTTCACTTTGCATGGTGTTTTTTAGATTCATCCATGCGTGGCACATATCAATGTCCTGTTTCTTTTTATCAGTGAATAATATTTCATTGTATGGTTATGCCCCACTTTATTTGTCCAACCATCAGTTGATGAGCATTTGGGTGGTTTCTACTTTTAGCTGGTAAGAATAATGGGGCTATCAATACGGGTGTTTGCATTTCTCCTGGGTATACACCTGGGAGTGGAATTGCGGGATCACATGTGGACTGTGGAAAATCTCTTGAAGGACTGCTGCACTGTTTTCCAAAGTGGCCACACCGTTTTATATTCCCACCAGCAATGAACGAGTGTTCCATTTCTCCACTACCGTTACTTATCTGCATTACCGATACCTATCATCTGTCTTGTTTACTATAACCATCCTAGTGGGTGTGAAGTGGTATCTCATTGTGGTTTTGATTCGTATTTCCCTGATGGCAGATGATGTTGAGTATTTTTTAATGTAATTTCTGGCCATTTGTATATCTTACTTGGAGATATGTCTATTCAGATCCTTTCCCATTTAAATATCCTTTCTTTTTTGTCTTTTTATTGTTGTTATAACAGTACTTTATATATAGCAGGTCCTCAAATAACGTCGTTTCTTTCCATGTCATTTTGTTATAATGTGGATGAGATACTGTAGGAACTTAACTATTGTTTATGTCAAATTATATATTATTCTATCACAGAGCCTTAACAACGATGTTAAATGAGTACTCACTGTATCCTAGATGCAAGTCACTCATCGTACGATTTACAAACATCCCTCTGATTCTTGGAATTGTCTTTTCCCTTTCTTGATTTTGTGTTCTTTGAAGCACAAAAGTTTTAAGTTTTGATTATATTAACTCATTTGTCTTTCATTGCTTGTACTTTTCGGTGTCACATGGAAGAAACCATTGCCTAACCCAAGGCCACAAAGATTTGTGCTTATGTTTTCTTTTGAGTTTTATAGTTGTAGCTCTTACAGTTAGTTTTTGATCCTTGTGGCCTGTTTTTAAAAAACAAATTGCCTCACATTTAAGACTCGGGTACTCGTTTCTCACTCAAACTTTACACGACATCAAGATGAGGAAGAAAAGCATTCGGCAAAATCCTTTCTTTCAGGTGACCCAGAGTGCTGCGGTTTTACAAGACAAAGATTTACAAGAAAGCTGCAGAGATTTTGTTACTAGTGTAAGGCTTGATTTTGAAGTTCAAATGCGGAAATGTGGGTGATAGACTGATTAACTCTGTACTTGGCTCAAGGTGATGAAAAGTGTAGGAGGCTGCTGCCTGTCCCCACTGAACACCACCCCCCAGATGAGCTAGCTCTCTGCCTACAATCCTGTCCTTCCTCCTCCGGAAAGAACCTTCGGCCCGAGATCCCCTCTTGTCCTCGTAGTTACTCACACATGTAGAGCGCCTCTACCTCAGGCCCCTAGCGCCTCACGCCTACCTGTCCACCCCACCGCTCTCTTGACTCTATGACTGAAGGCAGCTTGATTTGCACAGGGCCTTTGAAAGATGTCTCAGGATAATGATCAGCTCTGTTTCTTCCCACGTGAGCCCCACTCCCTCCTCCTCTGCCTGCCTTCCTTGGAGCTAATTCATACATATCTCAAGATGCTTCTTCTTTTTAATTTTCCCTCTTGCTATAGATAGAACTTAGGAGGTTTCCATGGAAACCCCTGGCCAGAGGCAGGAGACTTTTGAACAGGGGTGAGATGATCAAGCTTCACTCATTTCTGTGGGGCTCTGGGGGTATCTCCCTCATTCCTCACCCCCCTCCACTCCCTCCCAGCCCTTCTTTGGGCAGCTCTTGCATCTGTTTTTGTACAATACTGTAGGAGCCCCTGAGTCTGTTCGGGCTTAGGACTGAGCAAGTGGTGGTGACAATGACCCCGAGAGCTGCCGCTCTCAGAGGAGGCTCCCGCCAGGTGCTTGTCTGGCAGTTTCAGGGAAAGTTCTCTGTGGTGATCCTTGTCCTCGCCATTATGTCCTGAGGCAAACCCCGGCTACTGATTTGGGTCCCAAATCACTACGATCGTGTTCATGTTATTGGACAGAAATGGAAGGCCAGTCTTGTACTCCTTGATGACACTGCATTTAATCTGACACTTTAACTAACTAATCCAGGTGCCTTTCTCAATGTTGGGCAAAGCTATTCTCGGACTCAGGGCTTTGGGGATGACACCTGGGTTGATCACACCTGGGTCCATCATACCTTAAAAATCTAGTCCAATGCAACGAGGATTTTTTTTTTTTTTTTTGAAATGAGGTATTTTGAGTGGGAAACATTTAGGTAGCTCCCCAGTCCCACTAACTTCCTGGAGATCTAGGACAGATTCAGGGATGGATGTGCAGGGGCCTCCTCCTTGCTTGGAGGCTGTCCACGACGCTCCTCCCTAAAATCTCATACTGCCTCAGAAATTCAAGTCTAAGCTGTGGTTAGATCTGGGGTCCAAAGTGAGGAAAATCTGACCCCTGATTCTTGAGGAGATTAGGTCTGACTCAAAATAAGGCTTAGACCCCTGAGATTTCAGCCATTCCTTGTTGTGCTCTGGGCCAGCCCCAGCTGGGCAGACGCTGAGGTTCTCACAGGCCAGTTCTCAGACATTCATGGAAAATCCTCAAATGCTGGAACGAGAAGGGATTTTGGAGTCCAGAAGTTCTAACATGTATGAAACATGTCTTAAAGGTTCCCAGGGAAATCTGGTGTTACTGCAAAGACTCCAAAAAGCCATGCATGCCTGAGGACGACCTTAGGACCAGAGTAATGAACAAAGTCTCTGTCTCCTAGGACTAGGCTCTTCTTTTTTCATGATACAAAGTAATGGCCAACTACTGATTTATGGTAAACCCGTCATCTTACAGATGAAGTAAACAGGGACCCAGGTAGAGAAAAAGAGTGAGGTGGTGTTGGGCTTGAAGTCACAGCCGGGACCGGGGGCTTCAGATGGGGCACACGTGACTGCCAGCGCCCGGTGCTGCACTGGCCGCCCTGTGGAAGACACTGTGTCCCGTGCCCAGAGGCCTCCTCTGACCAGTGCCTAGTAGGGTGCACGCAGAGCCTGAGAAACCAGGCATTACAGATAGAGCGTGGGTGGTTTCATCCTCCCAGAATAAGTGAATGACATCCATTTTAAAACTATAGGGGTTTGGGGGAGGAGGGTAGGGTCTAGTGAGGGGCGAACAAGGAAACAGCAGTTCAGAGGGTTTCCATTTATTCACTACCTTTTTCAAAAGCAAATTTATATTTAAATTAAGTTTCTATCACAGAGTGTGAGTCATAACAGAAAGACCGGCTAGCTTCACTTTCACTTTCAAGTCCAGAACTGGGAAGAGCTTTGAGCCTAATTGTAGCTTCAGATCTGGCGCATTTCTCTCTACTTCTGAACTGGATCAGTCAAATCCAGAATTTGTTTCTTTAGGGGATGTTTAAGTCCGTGATTAAGCATCATTGATTCTTACATTGTTTTTGGTGTGAGGTTTAAACTGATAGTGATCTCCAAGTTTCAACTCAGTACTCTCTTATATTTTGAAAAATGCCTCACTCTGTCCATCATGAAGACCTGGCGGTGGGCTGATGTACGTGTGTGAATGTGACCTTTAAGTGTGTGGGAAATGGGTATCTGTGGGGTGACTGTTAGGCATCATGAAAAACATCCAGGAACATATGAGACCATGTGGCTTCTCAGGCTTCGCAGGGCACAGACCCCGCACTTCAGGTAATGCAGAGAGGTTAATAAAGAGACTCTTTTCAAAGATGTGGGTGGAGCTAAGGAAAGTCCCAGAACAGTGACAAAGCACCCTGGAGGCTGGCAGCGCTGTCGAAGGATCGGAAGGGCTGTGTGTCGGAGCTGGGGCCTTAGCCCAGGATGCGCCCAGGCCCCTGTGGTACGTCCCGGGGCCAGGTCCCGTCCACGTCCCGTTCTCTCCAGCCACTGCCTCCCTTGGCCAGACACCACCAGGAGCCAGAGGGCAAGGGAGCCACTTACGTTGTTCATGAGGGTCGACTTCCTGGGTCACAGAGCAAGATGGAGAGAAGAAGAGAGTAGATTTGGAGGCAAATGGGAACTATCTGCACTTGGCCAGAGTCAAAGGTGGAATTGAGACTGTTTTCCGAGAACACCCGGGCTCACCTGTACTTGCGCCTACATGTTTCTCCTTCAGAATCTCTTTTCTCTCCCATCTGTTTTTTTCCTCCTATATGGCAGGAAGAACCTTATGTCCAAAGTGTGGCATTTTGATTAAGTGGAAAATAGATGGACTCTGGCGCTAAATAATATAAGCTTGAAATCTCAGCTCCACTAATTAAATATGGGTCTTGGGCAATTGCTAAACTCCCAAGTTCCAGTTTCCTCATCAATAAAAGGTAGGGAATAGTAAACTGTCAGGGTTGGTCTGACAATCAAACACAACTTTTCTCTATCTACATAATGTCTATTTCTCCCAGTATGATGGCTGGCTTCTGCTAAGTGCCTAATAAATGCTGGCTGTTCTCGTGAATCCTCAACATCTGCTCTGGGTAATGAACTATTTACTCTTTCCTAACTCTTTCCTATCTTGCTCTCTAGTGGTTCTTTCTCTCTAGAAATACACTCACATCCTCCTGACATTAAAAAAGAAACCTCTCTCTCAGACTTACTACCCCTTGAATCTGCCGTAGCTTGGTTATGGTTCTCTTCTTCTATTGTTCTGATTTTCTTTAAAAGTCAGCATACACTTATTTCCCCAAGTTCTTCACTGCCCCTTGACTTCACTTCAGGCTGGTTTGTGTTCCACCACTGTACCAAAAATTATCTCGGAAGTGTCTAACTCCCAAATGCGAAATCCAATAACCTCATTCCTGGCCTCAGCCTGCTTTACAGCATTGGACTTATCTTGTCTTTCTTCTTGAAATACACTTCATCTTTGGTTTCCGTACTGGTGTACTTTCTTGGTTTCCTGGTGGTCTATCTCAATATTCCTGTCTGGGATTCCTCTCTCCCACTTATTTCTCTTTTCTTTCTCACCCACAATATATAGATGTGGCTGCTTTACAGCATTGGACTTATCTTGTCTTTCTTCTTGAAATACACTGGTGTTTGTTTTGGGGGTTTCTTCTTTTCTCTTTTTTTTTTTTTTAGCAATTGGCTATCATCCAGTTTTTTTTCTCCTATTGTTTCTACTGTGACATTCAGGAGGGCGGGACCTTGTCTGTCCTGTTGATTTTGCTAGTCTCACGGCCTGGCCCAGTATCCCAGTGCTCGAGATAAGAGTAAGTGTTCCACAAATGCTGGCTGAATGAAGGATGGATTATAATATTCCTCCAATGTTTCTTTCTTAGCCTTCTTTTCAACTATATGCTCTCCAGATGAACATTTCTGACCTCTCTTTTGGACTCTAGAACTGGAGTCAGCAAACTTTTTCACAAAGCAACTCTAGTGCTGTAGAGCAAAAGCAGCCATTGGCAGTAAACTTACAGGTGTGCCTGTGTAACAGGAAAACTTTATTTGCAAAAGCACCCTGCCTCCAGGCCATAATTGACGACCTCTTTGCTCAGTGACGTTTCTAATCAGTGGATATTGTCACTTGATTGACTTTATGCCACCTCCAGTTCAATTCAGAGGACCCGAAATTATCTCCTCTTTCTTGATTCTCCAAAAGCCTATCCACTAGCTGTGGTATTTAGCTCAGTTTCTATTATCTCTATTCTAGTTATCCAGGACAGAAACCTGAGTTAGCTCATCTTTACGCCCTCCTTCTCCCTCTGCAATCACTGACCAAATTCTCCCTAACGCATTTCTGCATTTTTTGTCACTCAATCACGGCTGTAGCTCAAGCTTTCATGAATTTTATCAATTTTTTACTTTAAATATTTTTATTATTTAATTACAGTTGACATACAATATTATATTAGTTTTAGGTGTACAACCCAGTGATTAGACATTATATAATTTACTGAATGATCACTCTAATAAATCAAATACCCATCTGACACCATACATAGCAGTTACAATATTATTGACTATATTCCCTGTGCTGTACTTTACATCCCCATGACTATTCTGTAACTGCCAATTTGTACTTCCAAACCCCTTCACCTTTTTCCACCCATCCCCCCAACATTCCTCCTATCTGGTAAATGTCAAAATGGTCTCTGTTTCTATGAGTCTGTTTCTGTTCTGCTTGTTCATTTATTTTATTTTTTTTAGATTCCAGTTATAAGTGAAATCATGTGGCATTTGTCTTCCTCTGTCTGACTTATTTCATTCCGCATAACACCCTCTGTGTCCATCCATGTAATTGCAGATACCAAGATTTCATTCTTTTCTATGTCTGAGTCATATTCCACTGTATATATGCACCACTTTTTCTTTAACCATTCATCTATTGATGGACGCTTAGGTAGCTTCCATATCTTGGCTATTTTACGTAATGCTGCAATGAACATACTGATGCACATGTCTTTTTGAATTATTGTTTGGATAAATACCCAGAATTGGAATTGCTGGGTCCTTTTTGCATCTTGTTATATAGGCTTTGTGTTAAAGTCTATTTTGTTTGATATAAGTATTACCACCCCATTTTTTTGTTTGTTTCCACTATTATGAAATATCTTTTTCCGTCCCTTTACTTTTCAGCCTGTGTGTATTTCTCAATCTGAAGTGAGACTCTTGTAGACAGCGTATGTAAGGGTCTTGTTTTGTTCATTCATGACTTTTGATTGGAGCATGTAATCCATTTGCATTTAAAGTGACTGTGGATAACGTGTATTTATTGCCATCTTATTATTCATATTTTTATCTTTTGGTTTTTTTCTTCATAAAGAAAACCCTTAACATTTCATGTAATACTGGTTTGGTGGTGATGAACTGCTTTAGCATTTCTAGTCTAGGAAGCTCTTTATCTGTCCTTCAATTCTAAATTTTAGCTTTGCTGGATGGAGTAATCTTGGTTCTTGTCTCTCATCAATTTAAATATTTCTTGTCTATCCTTTCTGGCCTGCAAAGTCTGTGTTGAGAAATCAGGTGACAATGTTATAGGAGCTCCCTTGTAGGTAACTAACTACTTTTCTCTTGCTCCTTTTTTATTTTTTATTTTTTAATTATATTTTATTGATTAGGCTATTACAGTTGTTCCAATTTTCCCCCTTCGCCCATCTCCACCCAGCACTCCCCATTCCCACACCATTGTTCACGTCCGTGGGTCATGTGTATAAGTTCTTTGGCTACTCCATTTACTATACTGTACGTTACATCCCCATGGCTAGTCTGTAACTACCTATTTTACTTCTTAATCCCTTCATCTCTTCACCCATTCCCCCAGATCTCCCTTCCTTCTGGCAACCATCAAAGTGTTTTTTGTGTCCATGCTTCTGTTTCTGTTCTGCTTGTTTGCTTAGTTTGTTTTTTAGATTCGATCGTTGATAGATATGTATTTATTGCCATTTTACTGTTCATAGTTTTGATCTTTTTCTTATATAGTCCCCTTTAACATTTCCTATAATAAGAGCTTGGTGATGATGGACTCCTTTAGCTTTACATTGACTGGGAAGCACTTTATCTGTCCTTCAATTCTAAATGATAGCTTTGCTGGGGAGAGTAATCTTAGTTGTAGGTCCTTGCTTTTCATGACTTTAAATATTTCTTGCCAATCCCATCTAGCCTGAAAAGTTTCTTCTGAGAAATCAGCTGACACTCTCATGGGAACTCCCCTGTAGGTAACTAACTGTTTTCCTCTTGCTGCTTTTAAGATTCTCTCTTTATCTTTAACCTCTAATGTTTTAATTCTGATGTGTCTTGGTATGGGTCTCTTTGTATCCATCTTGTTTGGGACTCTGTGCTTCCTGAACTTGTAGGTCTATTTTCTTCACCAAATTAGTTTTTTTCCAATATTTTTTTCAAATAGGTTTCCAATTTCTTGCTCTTTCTCTTCTCCTTCTGGCACCCTTATGAAGTGAATGTTGGTACGCTTGAAGTTGTCCCAGAGGTTGCTTATACTATACTTATTTTTTTAAATTCTTTTTTCTTTTTGTTGTTCTGATTTTCTTCTTTGTTTTTCGCTTCCTTATGTTCCAAATCATTGATTTGACTCTTGGCTTTGTTGACTCTACTGTTGATTCCTTATAAATTGTCCCTTTTTTTTCACTTAGTGTATCCTTCATTTCCGACTGGATCTTTTTTATGCTTTTGAGGTCCTCACTAAGTTCCTTGAGCATCCTTATAACCAGTGTTTTGAACCCTGCATCTGATAGATTGTTTGTTTCCATTTTGTTTAGTTCTTTTTCTGGAGTTTTGATCTGTTCTTTAATCTGAACTATGCTCCTTTGTCTCCTCATTTTGGCAGCCTCCCTGTGTTTGTTTTTATATATTACAGAGAGCTGCTATGACTCCCTGTCTTGGTAGCATAGCCTAATATAGTAGTTGTTCTGTAGGGTCCAGACTCTTCTGTCACCCAAGCTGTGTACTTGAGGTGCACCCTCCATGTAGGCTGAGTATACCCTCCTATTGTAGTTGAGCCTTGATTGTTGTTGGCTGGTCAACAGGAGGGATTTACCCAGGCCAGTCATCTGCAAGGACTGGCTGTGACTCCTCCCTCTGTGCATGATCAGCTGTGATGGAGGCCACTTCACAGAGAAGGACTTCCTTTAGCAGAGCTCTGGTGCCCGCTGAGTCTGTCACTTAAGTGTGTTGCTTGTGGAGGTAGTTGGGTGTTGGTGCTCTGATGTGGTCTGTAGCTGTTCAGTGGGTGCACAGGCTCTGGGGTTTCCCAGGAGGTGCAGGCCCAGGTCAGACTCTTCCTGTGTTCTATCTGGGCCCACTTGACGTAAGCTAGAAAGTGACCACCAATAGCTCCTTCTTATGCTGGGTTTGCAGGAGCCCAAGCATGGCCAGGCTGTGAACCAAGGACAGCTGCTGCTCGTGCTGGGCCTGGGACCTCTTAGCAAGAGGTACAGGGGCTGGCAGCTCTCTGAGGCCAAAGGCTTCTTCTTGGTTGAGAGGGTTTAGGAAAATTTGAAGCTTGAGCCAAGACAAGCCATTCATATAGAAAAGCTGCTGTTAACAGCGTGGATGGCCCATAATTTGGGTGTGGTGGAGCTGCAGGGAATCAACAGGACAGGTCAAACAGTGCAAGCCAGTTTGATGGATTCGCAGATATGGTTCCCACCATTCTGTGGCTCTGTGGGCAGAGGGCTCAGAAAAGGCACAACGGCCTCTGCCAGCAGTTCTGTCCAGGAAAAAGCTGTCCCCAAGCTGTTGCCCTAATGCAGACACTTCATTTCCTCCCCATATGTCTCTGGTGCCTTCCAAGCTGCTGCCTTTGTGCTGGAGCTCATAAAAAGTGAGTCTGATTAAGTCCATGTGTGGGTTCTTTAGGAGAAACTGCTTGGGAATCCAGAAGTTTCTTCCACCGACTCAGTCCCCACTGGTTTTTGCAGCCAGAAGTTATGGGGATGTATCTTTTTGGCACTAGAACCCTGGGCAGGGGGTGGGGTGGCTATTGTGGGGCTGGGATCCCCCACTTGTGAGATACCCCTCCTGATTTTTATTCACCACACGTAGGTGTGGGACCAGCCCGTTCCGTGTCTCCATGTCCCTGCCCCTCCTACCAGTCTGGATGGATGTGGTTTCTTCTTTAATTCTGTAGTTGATGGTTGTTCTATAGTTTAGTTGTAATTTTGATGCAGTTGTGTGAGGAGGCAAGGCATTTTTTACCTAGGCTGCTATCTTTGAGAATCTTGCTTGCTGCTTTTAAGATTCTCTCTTTGCCTTTAAAACTTTTGGCATTTTAATTATCATGTGTCTTGGTGTGGGGTTCTTTGAGTTAATCTTGTTTGGGACTCTCTGTGCTTCCTGGACTTGTATGTCTATTTTTTCACCAAGTTAGGGAAATTTTCTGTCATTATTTTTCACATAGATTTTCAATTCCTTGCTCTCTCTCTCTTTTTCTTCTGGCACCTCCCTGGAATGCTTGAAGTTGTCCCAGAGGCTTCTTATGCAATCCTCATTTTTTAATATTCCTTTTCATTTTTGCTGTTCTGATTGGGCATTTTCTGCTTCTTTATCTTCCAAATCTCTGATCTGATCCTCTGCTTCACCTACTCCACCGTTGATTCCCTGTAGTATATTCTTCATTTCAGTTAACATATTCTTCATTTCTGACTGGTTCTTTTTTTAAGGTTTTTTTTTAAATCATCACCCAAGATTATGTTTTTATTGATGAGAGAGAGATGGAGGGGAGAGAGAGAAAGAAACATTGATGTGAGAGAAAAACACCGATTTGTTGCCTTCTGTATGTGCCCTAACCAGGGACCAAACCTGCAACCTAGGCATGTGCCCTGACTGGAGATCCAACCCACAACCTTTTTGTGTATGGGATGATGCCCCAACCATTTGAGCCACCTGACTAGGGCTCTGATTAGTTCTTTCTTTATGTTTTCTATCTTCACTTTTATGTTTCCTATCTCTTTGTTGAAGTTCTCACTAAGTTCACTTACTCTTCCCCTAAGTTTATTGAGCATTTATATAACCAGTGGGGTTTTTAAATATTTTATTTATTTATTTTTAGAGAGGGGGAGGGAGGGGGAAAGAGGTGAGAAACATCGATATGAGAGAGAAACATCAATTGGTTGCCTCTCATAAACGCTCCAACCGGAGGCTGAACCTGCCACTCAGGCATGTGCCCTGACTGGGAACCAAACTGGTGATCTTTTGGTTTGTGGGACAATGCCCACCCCACCGAGCCGCACTGGTCAGCACATAACCAGTGTTTAGAACTCTGCAACTGCAGATTGTTTGTCTCCATTTTGTTTAGTGCTTTGTCTGGAGTTTTGTTCTGTTCTTTCATTTGGGGACATGTTTCATTGTTTCTTAATTTTTGCTGCCTCCTATGTTTGTTTCTATGTATCAGGTAGAGCAGCTATGTCTCCCAGGCTTGGTAGAGTGGCCTAACGTAGAAGGTGTCATGTAGGGTCCAGTGGCACAGCCTCCCCTATCACCTGAGCTGGGCATCCAGGTGCACCGCTCCTGTAGGCTGTGTGCACTCCTGTTGTAGTTAAGCTATGGTGGCTGCTGGGATCTCAATGGGAGGGATTTATCCCCAGGCTGATCAGCTGCAAGGACTGGCTGAGACCATGTGGAGAATCAGTCGTGCAGGGGGATACCCCATGGAGCAGGACTTACTTCAGCAGGGCTCCGGTGTCCCCTGAGTCTGCCCCTTGAATTTGTCTCTTGTAGCGGTGGTTGGGTGGTGCTTCGTTGTTGTCTGAAGCTGTCCACCAGGTGTGCTGGCTGTGAGGCATTGCAGAAGCTGCAGGCCAAAATCAGCCACCACCTGTGCCCTGCCTGGAGCTACCTGGCATGAGCTGCAAAGTGATCTGCAGATGGCTGCTACTTGTGCCCAGGAGCAAGCTGCAGAGCAAGGCCAGCTGCCATTAGTGCTGGGTCTGCGGCCACTTAGGGAGAGGTATAGGGCACCCTGAGGCCAGGTGCTGCCTGATTGAGAGGTTTTAGCAAAGTGCAAAGCATGAGCCAAGCCATTCATATGGAAAAGCCACTGGAAATGCTCTGGGTGGGCCAGAAAGTTGGTGGGGTGGAGTCTCAGGGCATCCCCAGAGCATTAGCGAACAGTGTGAGCCACATCAGTGGAGACTCAGATATAGTGTCTGCCTGCTGGCCCTGTGTGGAGAGGCCTCAGTAAGGGAGCAATGGCCTCTGCCAGCACTTCCATCTGGGAAAAAGCTGCCCCTCCAACTCTCCCTCCCAAGCCAGATCCTCAGTTCCTCCCTGCATGTAACTGGCGCCTTTCAAGCTTCTGCCACAGCACTGGAGCTCAGAACTAAATAAATCCATGCGTGCCCTTTAAGAGGAACACGTGGCTTCCTGAAGCCTCACTCAGCTTCAATCCCCGCTGGTTCTCACAGCCAGAAGCTATAGGGGCTTCTCTTCCTGGCACTGGAACCCTGAGCTGGGGGGCCTGGTGTGGGGCTTAGACCCCTGGTTCCTCGGGATGCACCTCTGAAACTGATTTTTATCTGCCATACCTGAGTGTGGGATCAGCCTGTTCCATGTCTCCACACCTCCTACCCATTTCGATGTGGCTTATTTTTTATATCTAACTGTAGGACTGAGTTCTGCTAGATTTCAGGTAGTTCTGAATGGTGGTTCTTCTGTAGCTCAGTTGTAACTCCGATGTGGTTGTGGGAGGATGCAAGTCCAACATTTACCTACGTCGCTGTCTTGACCGGAACCTCTTGTGCACTTGAGGTCTGCATTCACCTCCTCATCACGAATTCCTGCTGCTCTTGAGCAGGTCAGAGTGAGCCACTCTCCTCACCCTCTCATACCTCTCTTAGTTTTCTGTTGCCTACTAAATGTACTTTAAGCTTATTAACGTTGTTTCAAGCCTCTTCTCCCTCTTCTTGGCTTCCACTCGTTCCTTCATGCCTTTGTTCTTTCTTTCCTTTCATTCTGGAATATCCTTCCTGCCTCCACTGCCCATGAAGGTCTTTATTCTTCAGGATCCAGATACAATGCCACTTACCTGGAGGCCTCCTCAGCCTCCGAGCCCCGAGGGAACTCCCTATCCCACTGTGCTCCCATCCTGCCTTGTGGTGTGGCTGGCTGTCCACACCCATCTCTCCTCCTGAGTGCTGCAGGCTTTTGAGGGCAGGAGCCATAGCCCATTCATCCTCATAGATTCAAATTTAATGTAAAGCCTTGCACACTGAGGTATTGTTTGTTGAGGTGAAGTACGTCTTGAGCCAAAAAACTGCTGGGATCGTGGGATGAGTCCTACTGGTTGGTGGATGTCATAGGCCCTTGGCTCTAGTGCTGTGTCTGTGTGTGAGTCCAGTTACACTGTCCCTCCCTGTGCCTCTGTCGTTTCCGTTCTGTCTTCACCATGATGCTTTGAGGAGTGTCCACTGTCGGTCTGGGAAAACACTGTCTCGGTTTCTTTGTCCTTCTCTGTCAAGCTGACTACCTGGAATATCAGGAAATTATATAGGCTTTGAAATTTGACAAACCTGAATTGGAATTCTAATTTTTGACCTCGTTTTGGATTTGTAGTTTTTGACCTAGCTAACTTTGCGTAGATTCTTAAACCTGCTTATTTTACCATTTTTAAAGTGGGATCCTAATACCAAATTTATAGGGTTGTTATGAGGATTAAGTTAAGAATATATATATTCTGGTCAGCTGGCTTAGTTAGTTAGAATGTCATCCCATATACCAAAAGGCTGTGGGTTCAGTCCCCCAAGTTGTGGGTTCAATCCATGGTCAGGGCACGTACAGTGGGCAAATGATTGATGTCTCTCTCTCTCTCTCTCCCCCCCCCTCATAAATAAACATATCCTCAGGTGAGGATTAAAAAATATATATATATATTCTTAACAATAAAGAAAATGTGACAGAAGGAAGGCAGATAGAGAAGGGAAATGCCTTCTTTCTGCTGTATTTTCGTGGTTTCTGCAGACTTGTTTGCAGGGGTGATTCCCAGCGTTCTATCTCTTTGCACTTTCAAGGTACTCAATCTCCCCCAACCTCAGAGTCTTAGAATTTCCCTTTGAATGTGACTCACAATGTACTTCTGTCTTAAGCAACAGAAAGCGGCCCAGTCTTTCCTGGCTGCCGTGAATGAGAAGTAGCGCCGCAGCTAAACAGAGCGCGTTAACCAAGGAGCCCCTTTCAGTGGCTGGACGATGTCTAGCCGACCCTTTACCCAGCGCTCTGCCCCCGGGCTCATCTGCAAGTGGAGGGTGGCAACATCAGCTCCTGACACTTGTGAGGGAAACAGGCAGTATGCCAGCCCATTCTGTGCACACCGAACCCATGCACCCCATGTTTGTTGAGGGCCTGTTGGACAACGTTGTGGCCCTTTGTTAGGTGCTTGGAGGGCCTTGTGGTTGAGGTGTTTTGTGTCTGTGCTCCTTTCAAGGAAGCAGGTGGGATGAGAAAGTCTGAACTGGCTGGGGGCAGTCTCAGAGCCCCCCCAAAAGAGTTACAAATCACCTCTGTTGGGGTGTGCAAAGCTGTTGACTATCAAGATGTGGGCCTTTTAAGAAGCATCATCTGGCTTTATGAGTAATGGCTCTAAATGTGAAGTATCCCCAGGAAGATTTTTCCAAAAAGGACTAATCTGGCACAGCCCGCGCATGGAGTCACAGCTCGGAGTGGATTGCAACACCCTTCAGAAAGGCAGCGTGTTTGCTGACACACGGGCCTACACGCATACACACGAGGTCCAGTGTTTACCATCACAGACAGACTGTATTTAGTAGGAAAGGAGGAACAAAAACTCTTCAAAGTCCCTGCGTTAGCATTTGCCGTGTGGCAGATGGAAGATGGTCATCCTAGGGGGTGTGGTGGACGGTTCAGAGCACCCAGCCCAACCTCTGCCCTCCACTTCTATTCTACAAAAGGATTGTGACAAAATCCTTGACTTCTTGGATTCAGACTCTAGCATCCCCCGAGGTCTCAAAGCTTTGTTTTCTGGCCTTCTGTGTGCATGAAAACCAGCGCCAGCCTGCTAGTACCGCCCAGGTGCCCTGTCTGACATAGTGCCACGGACTGAGTGTTTGTGCCCCATCCAGATGCATGTGTTGAAACCCAGTCCCCAGTGGGATGCTGGTAGGGGATGGGGACTCTGGGCGGTGAGTTGGCCGTGAAGGTGAAGCTCTAATGAGTGAGATTTGTGCCCTTATAGAGGAGACTCAGAGAGCTCACTCACCCCCCCCCACCCCCCGCCATGTGCGGACACAGGGCGAAGCCGGCTGTCTGAGAACGAAGAAGCAGGCCCTCCCCAGGCACGGAATCTGCTGGCACCTTACTATGACTGTGAGAAATACATTTCTGTTTTTTGTGAGCCACCAGCCTATGATATTTCTGTTATAGCCGCCCGAGAGGACTAAGGCAGGAATTGGTAGCGGGAATGCGGTATGTCGAGACCTTCTTTCTAAGGTGAAGGATAAGCCGTTGCTCCTGACCCCCCCACCCCCCACCACCAAGAGAGAGGCAGATCGCCTCATGGGTCTCTTTGGATTTTGGAGGCAGCGTGTTCCTAATTTGCATGCGTCACCCCAGCCTATTCACTGAGTGACCTGAAAAGCGAAGATGTTCTCCGTGGGGCTCAGAACCAGAGGAGGCTCTTCAGCAGGCCCAGGCTGCTGTGCAAACTGCTCTGATGGGGCCACCTGGCCCAGCAGGTCCGATGGGGCGTAACGTGTCGGTGGCAGGGAGCGATGTCATCGGGAGCCTCTGACAACCCCTAGTGCAGGCCTTTAGGATTTTGGAGGAAGGCCCTGCCGTCTTCCACAGAGAACTACTCTCCTTTTAAGCAAGAGCTCTTGGCCTGCTGCTGGGCCTTCACAGAGACTGAGCACTGCCCCTAGGACACCAGGTCACCCTGCAACACGAGCCACCCGCCATCCGCTAGTGTCATCTGACCTACAAGCCATGAAGTCAGGCGTGCACAGCCACCACCAAACGGAATATTCGGGATCAGGTCCCAGCAGGTCCTGCAGGCACAAGTTACGTGAAGAACGGCTCAGGTGGCTGTGGTCCCTGCTCCTGTTGCGCTGCCCTGTGCCTCGCAGCCTGAGTCTACAGCCGCATGAGCTGCTCCCTGTGATCGGTGGGGCCAGGAAGGAAAGACGGAGGCCTGGCTTATGGGGTTCTGCTGTTCAGAAGCCGGAGACCAGGAAGCTGGTGGTGTAGCTCGGTCCCGGCCTGAAGGTCTGAGAGCCGGGGGAGCCTGTGGTACGTGCCCCAGTTCAGGCCTGGGAACCGGGAGCACCGATGACGAAGGGCAGCTGGAGACGGATAATTTAAAAATAAATAAGGTCAGTATGGAAAGGAGGAAAAACAGTAACTTTGCAATGGAGAAACTTGACACATACTACCTCAGCCAGCTGATTAAGGTCAACGTTATCGGTCATGTCATGTTGGTAGAACGTGCTCTTCGCACGACGTGGTCAGCATGGCGCTGTGCCTCTGTGCCATTTCTCCCCGAAAGCCATAAGCCCAGGATAATCATGAGAGAAAGATCAGAGAAAGGTCCAGTTGAGAGACATTCCATAAGATACCTAACTCAGGACTCCTCAAAATTGTCAAGGTCATCAAAACTTAGGAAAGTTTGAGAAACTGTCAGTCAAGAGGAGCCTAGGAAGACATGAGGAATAAATGTAATGACGTGCCCTGGATGGGATCCTATGGTGGAAAAAAGGACCTTAGCAAACACTGAGGAAGCCTGAATGAAGTATGGACTTTGGTTAATAATAATGTATCAATATTGGCTCAACGACTGTGACCAATGAACCATATGGATATAAAATGTTAACAATAGGGGAAAGTTGATATGAAGTATATATGAACTCTGTGTATTGTCTTCACAACTTTTTTGTAAATCTAAAACTATTCTAAAATTTAAAAATTTACTTTAAAAATAGCTGTGCTCAAATCAATTCATTAAAAAAAAGAAAGTGAGGCCCTCTGGTTTGGTAGGAACCTTAAAAACCACCTAGTCCAAGTGTTTTTTTAATGGTTTTTTTCCACACAAAAAGCACTTTATTTTAAAAACCCATTTTGTTTAAACAAAACATCAGGCAGAAGTTCAACTATTTACAAATACATGTAGCTTTGCGGTGGCTGAACGGAGGGCTCCCTGCGCCCCTCCAGCGTGGCCCGCCCCCCGACTGCCTGCCCCCGAAGCCGCACTGGGGAAGACCCCCGGCACTGCCTGCCCTCCCCTTGGTCCTGCCCCCCATCCCTAACCACCTCTACAAATGGGTGCCCCCCCGCAGGAAATCAGCTGTTGATATTTTTATGACGGTTATGATGCCTTGCATTTTTTCAACGTTGGGTCAACCCCGTTTACAAGTTCTATCTTGGTTTCAGTCTCATACAGAATAAATGTCAAATAAAGTTTTTCATGGTGATTTTTTTATTTTTAGAAGATAGATCCTTTTCCTCTCCATACCCCCATGGCTCAGCTCTTACACAGCAAAGATATTCCCTGTCCACTCAGCTGCGTGTTATTGACAGGGTGGCATGCCATTGTTCCTTGTCCCCGTGCGGGCCAACCTCTTGACTTTTCCACGTGACCCCATCTGTAAACTCCCTCTCGGCTTTACTTTCCTCCCCGTTCCACTTGATTTGAGGAGCCTTTTCTCCACCCATTCCTTCCCGGCACCCATAGCTCTCACGCCCGTCACCTTTTTGTCCAACCTACCCTGCGGCCTGGCTTTTTTCACACGAGCTATTCCAAGTCTCCTGGCTCCACTTTCCCCAGACCCATAATCCCACCGCTGGCCCCGCTTTATCTCAGCCGATCAGTCCTTAGTACTACTTTAAAAATAAAGTAGAAGTCATGGGATGAGGAACCCCTCAACTCCTTACCCCGCGCCTCAGCGCCCCGCTGCAGCCCTGCTCGGCGCCTTCTCCTCCCCCCGGGCACCCCTCGCCTGCCTCAGGCTCATTTTACCGTCAGGGTTTCAGATCTTATCCCCTCCTGCTTTCTCAGACCTTGTTACTCCACTGTCCCCTATGTAGCTGTGCCCTCACTGAAATTGCTCTTGTCAAGATCATCAAAGTCCTTCTTGGCATTTTGATTTTACCTAATTCATTCTTTTAGCAAATATTTACAAAGCACCTACAATGTCCAGGCACTGCAGTAGGCAGCGCGGATACACCAGTGAAAGGGCAGCTGGGATCCGTGTTTGTATCTGGGGCTGGGGACTTGGGGCAGAGATAATACATAAATAACCATGTAAATGTATAAAATGTCAGGGGATGTGATAACTGCAGAGCTGAGAAATGAGTCAGGGTAAGAAGGAGGGTTATTATTTTAGCGGGAGTGATCAGAGAAGTCCTCTCTGAGGACGTGGCATCTGAGCTGAGATCTGAAGGAAAGGAAGACTGGACCGCTCCTGGACCCGAGGAAGAGCGTGAGAGCTGGTGGGAAAAGCAAGACCGTGACCCCGAGTTAGGAATGAGGAGGTATATTGGAAGACTGACCAGAAGATCATGTATTTGGATCAGAGGGAGCAAGTAAGAAGGATAGAGAGGAGATTGGAAGGAGAGGTGCCAATTCGCATACCTTTGAAGTTTAGCACACATTTTTGGTGTAGCTTCCAGATTTTTCTCTGACTTTTCTTGCTATTCCTGCTTAGTCTCTTTTGCAGATCTTTTTCCCTGCTGGTTCTTGATTTACTGGTATTTGGCAACATTCCATCTGAAGCCATCCTCTCTTCTCTCCAGACATACTGTTGCTAGACAGTACAGGGCAGCCACTTAATAAAGGTTATGTTACTCTGAATACTTTGAGTTCCATGTCCATTCCGTTAAATCTTCTCAGACCAATGTGGCTCAATGTTCATATATAATCTGACCAAGCAAGGATGACACTGGGAGTCTCTCCTCCATTATTTTTAGGTCCTGTAATTTTAAAAACGCAGGCTACGCCTGTGTCTTACTCACTGCAATAGCCCCAAGGCCTAGGATGGCGCATGGCTGATTGTAGAATGAATGCATGAGTCCCATGAAGAAAGGCAGAATTCATTTGTTGGCACCTGGTTCATAGTATTGATTGATAATGACTGTTACTCTTACCACACCCTTATGTTCCTAGAGGTAAATTTTCAGACCTTCACAGGCTACCTGTGTCTGTGTTACATCTTTTCCTGTTATATTCGGCCCCTATTCCAGGATTTCAAGATATGTAGGCATTTTGCTTCAGTCCCTATGACCCCTTTTCCTCTGATTTTGACAATACCTTTTATATCTTCAATTTAGTCATTGATAATCCTGAAAGAGGTGAGTCTGGAGACACAGAGAATCCTCCAGATAATGTGATAGTTTATCTTTTAAAAATTTAATTTATTCCCAAATTATATTTTATTGATTATGCCACAAATGTCCCAATTACCCCCCCTTTGCCCCCTCTACCCAGCAGCCCCGCTCCCTCGGGGAGTCCCGCCATTGTCCACGTCCATGGGTCACGCGTGTCAGTTCTCTGGCGGCTCCGTGTCCTGTCCTGCACTTCACACCCCCAGGGCTAGTCTGTAACTACCCGTTTGTACTTCTTAATCCCCTCACCTCTTCGCCCATCCCCCACACCCCCTCCCATCTGGCAAATATCAAAATGTTCTCCGTATCCATGATTCTGCCTTAGTTCTTCTTGTTTGCTTAGTTTGTTTTTTAGATTCAATTGTTGATAGATATGTATTTATTGCCATTTATTGTTCCTAGCTTTGATCTTCTTTTTCTTAACATTTCATATAATAAGGGCTTGGTAATGATGGACTCCTTTGGTTTTTTCTTGTATGAGAAGCTCTTTATCTGCCCTTCAATTCTTAATGATATTGAAATTAATTCTTAATATCTTTGTTGGGTAGAGAAATCTTGGCTGTAGGTCCTTGCTTTTCATGACTTTGAATATTTCTCGCCAATCCCATCTAGCCTGAAAAGTTTCTTTTGAGAAGTCAGCTGACACTCTTGTGAGAACTCCCCTGTAGGTTACTAACTTCTTATCTCTCACTACTTTTAAGATTCTATCTTTATCTTTAACCTTTGGCATTTTAGTTATGTTGTGTCTTGGAGTGGGCCCCTTTGCATCCATTTTGTTTGGGACTCTCTGTGCTTCCTGGACTTACATGTCTATTCCTTCAACCAAATTAGGGAAGTTTTCTTTCACTATTTTTTCAAATAGATTTCGAATTTCTTGCTCTTTCTCTTCTCCTTCTGGCACCCTTACGAAGTGAATGTTGAAATGCTTGAAGTTGTCCCAGAGGCTGCTTACACTACCCTCATTTTTTAAAGTTCTTTTTTCTTTTTGTTGTTCTGATTTTCTTTTTTGTTTTTTGCTTCCTTATGTTCCAAATCATTGATTTGATTCTTGGCTTTGTTGACTCTACTGTTGTTTCCCTATAAATTGTTCTTTTTTTCAATTAGTATAGAAATGAAGACATTTCTGACTGGATCTTTTTATGCTGTTGAGGTCCTCACTAAGTTTCCTGAGCATCAGTATAACCAGTGTGAACTCTGCATCTGATAGATTGTTTTTCTCCATTTTGATTAGGTTCTTTCTCTGGAGTTTTGATCTGTTCTTTCATTTGGGCCACGTTCCTTTATCTCCTCATTTTGTCAGCCTCCCTATGTTTGTTTCTATATGTTAGGTAGAGCTGCTATGACTCCTTGTCTTGGTGGTGTGGCCTAATGTAGCAGGTGGACTGTAGGGTCCAGTGGCACAGCCTCCCCTATCACCCAAGCTAGGTATTTGAAGTGTACCCTTCATATGAGCTTAGTACACCCTCCTCTTGTAGTTGAGCCTTGATTGTTGTTGGCAAGTCAATGGGAGGGATTTACCCAGGCCAGTCATCTGCAGGGACTGGCTGTGACCACTAATCACCAACCTCCAACCTCTGTGGAGAATCAGTGGTGCAGGGACCACGTGGTTGTGCTCCAATATGTCTGCAGCCCTCCACTGGGTGTGCAGGCTCTGGGGTTCCCCAGATGGTACAGGCCAAGGTCAGCCCCCACCTGTGTTCAGCCAGGGACCACCCCGCATGAGCCATCAAGCAATCTGAGATGGCTCCTACTTGCACTGTGCTTGGAGATTCCCAGGGGAAGCCAAGCTGTGAATCTAAGCTGGCTGCTGCTAGTCCTGTGTATGGAGCCATTTAGCAAGAGGTACCTGGGCTGGGAGCTCAATGAGGCTGGCTGTTACTTGTTTGAGGTTTTAGGAAGTTGTGAAGCATGAGCCAAGACTACCCATACATATAGAAAAGTCATTGCTAACAGCTTGGGAGAGCCCATAAATTGGGTGGGATGGAGCCTCAGGGGATCTCTAGGGGGTACAAACAGTGTTAGCCAGGTTGTTGGAGTCTCAGATATGCTGGCTCTCTGGCTTTGTCGGGGGAGGGTTCAGAAAAGGGACAGTGGCCTCTGCCCACATTTCTGTCCAGGAGAAAGTTGCTCCCTAGGTCTTGCCTTGATGCTAGATACTTCATTTCCTCCCTATACGCCACTGGTCCATTTCAAACTGGTACCCAGGTTCTGGAGCACAATAGGAGTGAGTCTGAATAAGTCCGTGTGTGGGCTCTTTATGAGGAACTGTTTGGGACTCTAGAAATTTCTTCCACCAACTCAATGCCTGCTGGTTTTCACAGATAGAAGTTATGGGGACTTATTTTTCTGGCACTGTAATCCTGGGTGGGGGGACTGGTGTGGGGCTGGGACTCCTCACTCCTGAGATATCCCTCCTGAATTTTTACCCACCACACGTGGTTGGGGGACCAGCCAGTTCAGTGTCTCAACCCCTCCTACCAGTCTAGGTGGATGTGGTTTCTTTAATTCTGTCATTGTCAGACTACCATTCAACTCAATATCTGACAGTTCTGAATGATGGTTGTTCTATATTTTAGTTGCAATTTTGATGTGGTTGTGCGAGGAGGCGAGCAGTGTTAACCTACGCCCCCGTCTCCCAATAATATAAATTTTAAACCATGCACTATGACTAATAAGTGTCCTTTTACAATAATCAAATCATTTGATTAGGAAGCCAGAAGGAACATTGAATATCATTAGTCAGACCTGTGTACTTTGCAGATGAGGAAACCACAGCTTTTAGATATTAAGTAATTTCAGCAATGTCACATGGCTCATTAACAGAGGAACTGGGATGAGGAACCAAATGCCATTTACTCTAGGTTTCCATGTGCGATTCATTTTTATTCTTTCCTTTCTATTTCTATAGTCTACTAATTGTTGCCGAGTAACAAATTACCGCAAACCTAGCAGCTTAAAACAATGACAAACATTTTTATCTCACAGTTTCTTTGGCTTAGGAACTCAGAAGCTTGGAGGGATGGTTCTTGCTTAGGATCTCCCAAGGGATTGTACTTAGATGACAACTGCAGTTGTCTGAAGCAGTGGCTGGGCTGCAGGATTCAGTCACAAGATGGCTCACTAGAAGGGCCCAAAAATTTGTGCTGAAGATGACAGGTCTCAGTTACTCACACATGCACCTTGCCATGGGGCCATTTGAGGGTCCTTACAACATACCACATGACTTCTCTCAGACCAAGCGATCCAAGAAAGGGAGAGCAGGGAAGAAGCCACATCGTCTTTTGTGAGCTGGCCTCAGAAGCCACACTTGTCATTTCTGTCATGTCCTGTTGGTTACACAGTTCAACCCTATTCAGGACTATTCGGGGTGAATACCACGGGGTGGGAATCGAGGGGTACCTTACAGACTGCCTACCACATTTGGCCAGCACCCCAGTGGAGGCTCTTTATTTTTGCCCAGAGTAAAATTATAGCTTCTGAATGATCTTCCCATCTCTAATTATTTTTTCCCTTTTAAGTGAACATCTCATAGAACTGCCTGATGAGTCTTGGTAAAATTCAACCCTGATAATATCATTCTTACTCCTCTCCTTTTCCCTCTGTTTTTTTTTTTTTAAGAGTTGAAAAGCTGGTTGTTGCTAAGATGACCATATAATTTATTATTCAAACTATAGGACTTGTGAGAGTGAAACAGGGTGCTCTTAGCAATTATGCATGAACCAGAGATGTAAATTAATAATACTGTCTGGAGAAAACCAGGATTTATAGTCATCTATTGCCTACCCATTAAAAATAAGAACATTATTCTCTCCATTTTTTTTTTTTAGTGACAACCACTTTCTCTTTCATCATTTTTCTTTCTGTCAGTGTTGATATTTCTTCTCTATCCAATGATACTGTTTCTGTGTTTCCCAAACATAGTCAGGCTTCAATACCTTCTTCCCGCTTTTGCATACACTACTTCTTCCAAACGCAGTTGCCTCTCCACTTCCCTGTCTCCTGGACCACAGCCTCTTCCAGGAGAGGGTGCAGGTGCAACCACCCCCCACACCCTGTGCTCTTTCATCTCGAAACCTGCAGAGGACTTTCTTTATTTCTTCTGTCCTTCCCTTTCTTCCTCCTACTGCTCTTCCTTTGTCCTTTTCCATATAATTACTCGGTGTCCTCTGTGTGCCAAGTGCTAAGTATCTGTGCACTTAGTATAATTTTTCTCTTGTGGTATTTGTGGAACTATTTTGTCTGCCCTGCAAGTTTTGAAATACATTTTTATTTTTCGATTACAGTCAATACACAATATTATTAGTTTCATGGGTACAGCCCAGCGATTAGACATTATAAAACTTAGGAAATGACCATTCCAATAAATGCAGTACCCACCTGGCACCGTGCATAATTATTACAATATTAATGACTATATTTTCTGTGCTGTACTTTACATCCCCATGACTATTCTGTAAATACCAATTTGTATTTCTTAATCCCTTCCCCTTTTTCAACCATCCCCCGAACTTCCCTCCCATCTGGCAACTGTCAAAATGTTTTCTGTATCTGTGACCCTGTTATTGTTCTTCTTCATTGTTTATTTTGTTTTTTAGGTTCCACATATAAGTGAAACTACATGGCATTTACCTTTGTCTGACTTATTATCATAATACCTTCTAGGTCTGTCCATGTTGTTGCAGATGGCAAGACTTCATTTTTATTTTTAAATGGCTGAGTCATATTTCATTGTATGTATGCACTACTTCTTCTTTATGCATTTATTTATTGATGGACACTTAGGTTGCTTCCATATCTTGGCTATTGTAAATAATGCTGCAGTGAATTATTTGAGTTCTGAGTTTCTTCAGATAAATACCCAAAGGGGATTTGCTGGGTCCTTCTTTGTCTCTTGTTATACCCTTTATTTTGAGTTTATTTTGTCTGGCATAAGTCTTACTACTTCAGCTTTTTGTTTCTTTTCATTTTTATGAAATCCCTTTTTTCATCCTTTTACTTTTAAGTTTGTGTGTGTCTTTCTATTTGAAGTGAGTCTCTTGTAGACAGCACATATAAGGGTCTTGTTTTGTTTTTTGTTCAGCTACTGTATGTCTTTTGATTGGAGCATTTAATCCGTTTACATTTAAAGTAATTGCTGAGCCCAGCTGGTGTGGATCAGTGGATTGAGCGCCGGCCTGCAAAGCAAAGGGTCGTCTGGTGGATTCCCAGTGTAAGGCACACACCTGGGTGTCAGGCCAGGTCCCCAGCAGGGGGCTCACGAGATGCAACCACACATTGATGTTTCCCTCTATTTCTCCCTCCCTTCCCCTCTCTAAAAATAAAAAAAATAAATCTTTAAAGAAAAAAGTAATTGTTGCTAAAGATGTATTTATTGCAATTTTATTATTCACATTTTTTTATCTTTCTTCTTTTTCTTAAAGAAGACTCTTTTAACATTTTTTGGAATACTGGTTAGGGGGTGATGAACTCCGTTAACTTTTTCTTGCTTGGGAAGCTCTTTATCTCTCCTTCAATTCAACACAATAACTTTGCTGGGTGGAGTAATCTTGATGTGGGTCTTTGCTTTTTATCACTTTGGTTATTTCTTGTCAGTCCCTTCTGGCCTGGAAGGTTTCTGTTGAGAAATCAGCTGACTCTCTTATGGGAGCTCCTTTGTAGGTAACTAACTGCTTTTTTCTTGCTGCTTTTATTCATTTTTTAGATTTATTTTTTATGTATTTTTTCATTAGTGTGTATCCCCTTAGTCCCCTCCCCTCTGCAATCACCACACTTCTGTCCGTGTCCGTGAGTCCTTTTCCTTTTTTGAGTCCCTTCACCCCTACTCCCCGCCGGAGCTGCCAGCCTGCTCTCTTTGTATGAGTTGGTCTCGATGTTGCTTGTTAGTTCAGTTTGTTCATTAGATTCCACATATGAGTGATATCATATGGTATTTGACTGGCTTATTTCACTTACCATAATGTTCTCTAGGTCCATCCATTCTGTTGCAAAGGGTAAAATCTTCTTTTTAATGGCTGAGTAGTATTCCATTGTGTAAATGTCCCATAGTTGTTTATCAACTCATCTACTGATGGACACTTGGGCTGCTTCCAAATCTTGGCAATTGTAAATAATGCTGCAATGAACATAAGGGTGCTTATATTCTTTTGAATTAGGTTTCATGTTTCATTGTATAAATTCCCAGATGTGGAATCACTGCATCATAAGGCAGTTCCCTTTTCAGTTTTTTGACCTATCAGCATACTGCTTTCCACAGTGGCTGCACCAGCCTGCATTCCCACCAACAGTGCATGAGAGTTCCCCTTCCTCCTCATCCTCACCAGCACTTGTTGTTTGTTGATATATTGATGATAGGCATGCTGACTGGTATGAGGCAATATCTCATTGTAGTTTTAATTTGCATTTCTTTGATGGGTAGTGATGTTGAGCATCTTTTCAAATGTCTATTGGTCATCTGTATGTCCTTTTTGGAGAAGTGTCTATTCAAGTTCATTGCCTGTATTTTAATTGGATTTTTTTTTATTGTTGAGATGTATAAGTTCTTTATAAATTTGGGTATTAACCTCTTATCACAGGTATCAGTATGTTCTCCCATTCCATGGGTTGTCTTTATATTTTGTGGATGATTTCCTTTGCTGTGCAAAATCATTTTAGTTTGATGTGATCCCATTTGTTTATTTCTTTTCTTTTGTCCCTTGCCTGAGAAGGTATATCAGGTAAAATATTGCTATGAGTAATGTCTGAGATTTTACTGTCTATGTTTTCTTCCAGGGTTTTTATGGTTTCAGGTTGAACATTTAAGTCTACCTTTCTGCTTTTAAGTTTCTCTCTTTGTCTTTAAAATATGACATTTTAATTATGATGTGTCTTGTTTGGGGTGGGACTCTTTGAATTAATCTTGTTTGGGACTCTCTGTCCTTCCTGGGCTTGTATGTCTATTTCCTTTACCAGGTTATAGAAACTTTCTCTCAATTTTTTCACATGGGTTTTCAATTCCTTGCTCTCTGTCTTCTCCTTATAGTACCTCCATGGAATGCTTAAAGTTGTCCCTGAGGCTCCTTACATTATCCTCATTTTTGGGATTCTTTTTTCTTTTTGCTGTTTTGCTTGGGTATTTTCTGCTTTCCTATCTTCCAAAATTTCTGATCTGATCTTCTGCTTCATCTGTTGATTCCCTGCAGGGTATTCTTTATTTCGGTTAATGTATTCTTCATTTCTGTCTGGTTCTTTTTTATGTTTCCACCTCAATTTTTAAGTTTGAACTTTTTTTTTTCTCACTAAATGCCTCTACTCTTCCCCTAAGTTCATTGAGCATTCCTATAAGTAGCGTTTGGAACTATGTATCCAGTAGATCATTTGTCTCCTTTTTATTTAGTTCTTTTCCTGCAGTTCTGTTTTGTTCTTTCATTTGGAACATGTTTCTTTGTCTCCTCATTTGGCTGCCTTCCTGTGTTTGTTTTTGTGTATTAGAGCTGCTTTGTCTCTTGGTCTTGGCAAAGTGGCCTAATGTAGTAGGTGTCCTGTAGGGCCCAGTGGCAGAGCCTCCCCAGTCACCTTAGCTGGATGTTCCAAGTGCACCCCTCTGGTGGGCTTGCGCACTCTCCTACTGTAGTTGAGCTTTGGTGCTACTAGCATGTCAGTGGGAGAGATTTATCACTGAGCAGATTTTCTGTGAGGACTGGCTGAGACCACAGCTGAGAATCAGCTGCGCAGGGGCTCTTGTGCCCGCCAAGTCTGCCCGTTGAGAGTGTCGCTCGTGGAGGCGGCTGGGAGATGCTCCATCATGGCCTAGAGCTGACCACTGAGCACGCTGGTGCCTGGGCCTCCCAGGAGGTGCAGAGTAAAGTCAGCTGCTCCCTAAGCCTTGCCTGAGGCCTCCCAGTGTGAGCTACAAAGGGATGCGCTGATGGTTTGCGGCTTGTGCTGGGCTTGGAGGTGCTCAGGAGAGGCCAAGCTGTGAACTGAGGCTGGCTGCCACTAGTGCTGGGCTTGGGGCCACTTAGTAAGAGGTACAGGGCATGCTGAAGTGAGATGCTGCTTGTCTGGGGTTTGTGAACCTTTGAGAGTTTTTAGGAAAGCTCGCAGCATGAGCCAAGAAAGGCCACTGGAAGCAGCTTGGGTGAGCCCACAAGCTGGGTCTCAGGGAATCACCAGGGCTGGTCAAACACTGTGAGCCAAGGTGGTAGAGGCCTTCTGGCTCTGTGGGGGAAGGGCTCAACAAAGGAACAATGGCCTCTGCCAGCACTGCTGCCTCAGAGAGAGCTGCTCCTCCATCCCTCCCTGGACAATTCAGTTCCTCTGCATATGTCCCTAGAGACTTACGAGCTGACGCCCCGGTGCCGGAGCTCAGAGCAAGTGAGTTGGAGTAAATCCATGGTGGGCCCTTTCAGAGGAATGCCTGGGACTCTGGAAGCTCTTTGTCTCACTCAGCCATGATCCCTGCTGTTTTTCACAGTCAGAAGTTATGAGGACATCTCTTCCCGGCCCTGGAACCCTGGGCTGAGGGCCTGGTGTGGGGCTGGGACCCCTTGCTCCTCAGAGCAGAGCTCCACAGCTAAGATATTTCTCCAGATTTTTAACCACCACATGGTGACAATGTGACTTGCTCATTCTGTGTCTCTGTCCCTCCTACGAGTCTCCACTTGTTTTCTTCTGGGTGTCCTTAGTAATAGAGCTTCTGTTCAGCTAGACTTCAGGCGGCTCTCAGTGGTGGTGGTTCTGTACTTTAACTGTAATTCTGATGTGGCTGGGGAAGAGGCAAGCTAAGTGTTTTCATATTCAGCCATCTTGTGCCCTATGAGTTTATAATCCCGGGAATATAAGGCTATATAATATGTATTTATGCAAAATCTCAGTAAATGTTGAATAAACCATTAGACATTGTAGATCCTTAATAAATTTTAATTTCATGTAATCAGACAGGTTCTGGAAAAGAAATATAGAAGATTTTGATCTTCATACTAAGGGCTTTTTCCATTCAAAGTGGTTTTCTTTCTCTGCTGTAACACAAATAAAATTAAATAGTAAAATTTTGGAAATGTATGGAGGAAAAGAGTGGATCCTTCTTTCTTTTGAAGTCCTCAGATACATCTGCTGTTGGTACACAACTATATGATGTCTGGACTCATTTCTCAAGGGAAGAGTTAATTTTTACATTGTTTCTTTCCACTAATGCCTGCCTACCCAAAAAGACAATGGAAATAATAGAGTTGCCCAGACTTCGGGCCAAGATGGAGGTGTAGGAAATAAACTTCATTTCCTTGCACAAGAAAAAGAAAGACAACAACCAATTTAAAAACAAAAAACAAGAACTGCCAGGAAATCAAACTGTATAGAAGTCCGACAACCAAGGAGTTAAAGAAGAAACATTCATCCAGACCAGAAACAGGGGCGGAGACGGGCAGCCAGAGCAGAGAGGACTCGTGGCAAGGCAGCAACTGGTGGACTGGGTGGTCCCACACTCGCGTGCAGATAAACCAGGAGGAGCAACTGGGAAGCGAGACACACCGTGCAACAACCCAGGATTCCAGACAGGGAAATAAAGCCTCAAAACATCTGGCTATAAAAACCTCTGCGGGTTGTGACAGCTGGAGAACCTCTCAGTCTCACAGGAGAGTCTGTTGGAATGTCTGTACACAAACCCACCCCCCTGGGAATCAGCACCAGAAGGGCCCAATTTGCTTGTGGGTAATGGGGGAAGTGACTGAAAGTGCCCAGGAGCTGAGCAAGTGGGATTGTTCCCTCTCTGACCCCTCCCCCACACAGAGCGGGCAACACGGTGAAGGGGTTGCCCCGCCCTGGTGAATACCTAAGGCTCCCTCCCTTACAACTTAACAGGTGCACCAAAACAAAGAAATATGACCCAAATGTAAGGACAAATCACACCCCCGCAAAAGAACTAAGCAATGAGAAGATAACCAGCCTATCAGATGCAAAGTTCAAAACACTGTAATCGGGATGCTCAGAGAAATGACTATGTACAGATGAAAAATAAAGGAAGAAGTGAAGGCTGTACAAAGTGAAATAAAGAAAATATACAGGGAACCAACAATGAAGGGAAGGAAACCGGGACTCAGATCAATGATTTGGAACAGAAGGAAGAATAACAATTCAGCTGGAACAGAATAAAGAAACAAGAATTCAAAAAAATGAGGAGAGACCTAGGAACCTCTGGGGCAACTTTAAACAATCCAACAGATGAATCATAGGGGTGCCAGAAGGAGACGAGGAAGAGCAAGAAATTGAAAAAATAATGAAGGAGAACTTCCCCAATATGGCAAAGAAAATGGACATGCAAGTCCAGGGAGCTCAGAGAATCACAAAGAAGTTGGACCCAAGGAAGAACACACCAACAGATATCATAATTAAATTGCCAAAGATTAAAAATAAGGACTCTTAAAAGAAGACAGTTACCTACAAAGGACTTCCCATAAGACTATTAGGTGATTTCTCAAAAGAAAACTTATAGACAGGAAGGGGCTGGAAAGAAGTATTCAAAGTCATGAAAAGCAAGGACCTACATCCAAGAGTACTCTATCCAGCAAAGCTATCCTTTAGAATGGAAGGGCAGAAAAAGTGCTTTCCAGATAAGGGAAAGTTCAGGTTCATCATCTCCAAGCCCTTATTATATGAAATGTTAAAGGAACTTATCTAAGAAAAAGAAGATCAAAACTATGAACAGTAAAATGACAACAAACTCATAACTATCAGCAACTGAACCTAAAAAACAAAAACAAAAACAAACTAAGCAAACAGCTAGAACGGGAACAGAATCACAGAAATGGAGATCACATGAGGGTTATCGTCATGGAGGGGGAGAGGGGAGAATAGGGGAAAAGGTACAGGTAACAAGAAGCATAAATGGTAGGTACAAAATAGACAGGTGGAGATTAAGAATATTATAGGAAACGGGGAAGCCAAAGAACTTATATGTACGACCCATGGACATGGACTGAGGGGGAGGAACGCTGGTGGGAGGGGCGGTGCAGGGCAGGGAGAGATAAAGGGGAGGATAAAAAGGGACAACTGTAATAGCATAATGAATAAAATATGCTAAAAAAGAGAAATATTAGAGTTTCCCTAGGTGAAATGTGGGTATTACTTATTACCCAGGAAGTCAAATATGTTCAAATAGTGATTTTCAACCTTGGCTGCACTTTAGAGCCCTGAGGATTGTTTGGCAATTCCGATGTCCCGGCTCTACCCCAGACTGAATGTATCAGGATCTCTGTGGGAGAGACCCAGGCATGATACCAAAGCTCCTCAGGTGATTCCAAGGAGAAGCCTGGGATGGGAAACCCTGTGTTCAGCCAAATGGCCCTGGTTCGGTGATGAAGGGCCGCAGCTGTTCATGACCTTGAGTAAGTTTCTCTGTCTCTTTTGACCATAGTCCCTCTGTGAATGAGGGTTTCCCATTCAATTTTATTTTCTGTCTGCTCTGCTGTTGAGAGAATCAAATGAACTATCAGAGAGGAAAGGCAACTGGAAATAAAGACCCTGAGAATTCTGTTGCCCCAGGAGGCTCTAGCTGCCATTCCGCACTACTAACGGCTTGGCCATTCTTTGGGAAAGTGAGACCGGGTTGATGGCTGTCCCTCACTATGACGGAGATAAAAGCTCCTTTCCTCTTTACCACTCCTTTTGCTCTTTTTCACCACCATTTCACGGAGAAGTCTACTTGCCCTTTATCTGTCTCCATTTTCTGTGGCTTAGAGAGGCTTCACCATGTGTCTTACTGCTCTCCTGCCCCCCAAGATGTGATGGATCCACAGAGGATTGCCTGTCCTTGACCCTAGAGGTTCTAGTTCATGGTCTGCAAGAATAGCTAGTGCCAGGATTTGCTGTCCTTTGGACAGAGAGGAAAAACAAAACTTTCCTCATTGTCTGGCATTGTGGAGATAAGACTAGCGAGTATTTATGAAATATTATGTGTGAGCCAGGATCTTTACATGCATAACCTTATCATAGTCACACAAGTCCAGCAAGCTGGGTTTTATTATCATACCCATTTTGTAGATGAACAAGCAGGAATGTACAGAGGCAAAGCAACATCTCCAGTTCAGCAAATAGTTGCTGAACTATTGAGGGAAGGAACAAAGATGTGAACCCAGAAAGTCTGAAAACAGGGCTTTTTAGTAGGCAGTGTGCCAGGCATTGTTGAAAACAATTTGTATTTTTTTTAACTCATTTAATCTCTGACAACCATATGAAGCAGAGTCTCTTACCTTCATTTTATAAACAAAGAAATGAGAGCACATTGAGATTAAGTGACCCGCCCATGGTCACACAGGTATGATGAAACTGTTTGGGCAGTAACGAAGGAAGGCTGACTAAGCTGCGTGGGATTTTTTTATATCCCCTACCCTTCCAGAAGCCAAAGCAAGAAAAGCAGAAGACAGCTGGCCCTTCTGCCGGAGGCATCGCAGCGGCTCCTGACAAGGGCGTGCGGCTTCCTGGCCCCCAAAGGCTGTGTGGCCCACTCAGGGCCTCCGCCCCACAGCTGCCGCGGGAGGCGAATGCGCGGCATCCATCCTGTGCGGAACTCACGTCCTTAACCACCCGGTGCTCCGGCCTCCCAGGGGCAGGCTCGTCCCTGGGGCTTCCTCCACCTGGAGCAGACAGACCACGGACCGACTTGATGAGCGCGGCTGGTGATGAGAATGGCTTCGGTTTGGCCATTCGGGGGAGAAAGAAGAGTGAATCAAGACGTCAACATGTCCCTTGGGAGTCACACCAGGGAGAGCTAGCCGGGGGTTTGGGAAGCCCCACTTTCTACAGCCACCCTTGTGACAAGTGTCCCAGAGGGGCCAAGTTCTTGTGTTCCACCCTTAGAGAGGAAACCTGGCCCTGGCCAGTGTGGCTCAGTTGGTTTGAGCATTGGATCATCTTCCCGTGCAACAAAAGTTCTTGGTTTTGGTTCCTAGTCTCGGATGGGGCGTGTACAGGAGGCAACAGATCTCTCTCTTCTCCTCCCGCCCTTCCTCTCTCTAAAACTAAATGAGTATGTCCTCAGGTGAGGATAAAAAAGGGGGGTGAGGAAGGAGTTGGCGACTGTTTGAAAAAAGGTGAATGGATTAGTCAAAGAACATACATGAAGGACCCATGGACATAAACAACGGTGGGGGGACTGGCTGTGGGGGTGAGGGGTGGGCGGGGTGGGGGGTGTGAAGGGCGGAAAACTGGGACAACTGCAATAGTATAAACAGTAAGAAGTTTTTTTTTTAATTTAAAAAATAAAATTAAATAAAGGTTTTTAAAAAAAGAAAGAAAGGAAATCTCCCTTCTGGTTTACTTCTACCCACATTCGGAGCATCCTAATAACCAGACAGATAATAACAACTGTTAGTAACCAACCTGCATTGAGTGCATACCGTGTGCCCGATGCCGCACTGAGAGCTCTGGTGACTTACTCAGCTGTCACCGTGATCAGGCAGGACCTGTTGCCTCCACTCAGCAGGTCAGGAAAGTGGGGTGAGAGAGGTTAGCTGAATCTCCCAGTGCCACAGCCGGTGGGAGGCGGTCAGGACTCCAGACCCAGTCTGCCCAGCTGCCTCCTGCCGAATAGTGCTCGGAAGACAAACACCCTCCCCCATCACAGCCCCCGGAGCTTTCCAGAGCTAGCCTCCCAGAACACAATGTTCTGGGCCTGTGAGGAATTAAAGGTGCTTTTCCTACTCTCTCAATTAAAAAACAAATAAACAAACAACTTGTTATAAAATAAAATGCAGACACAGGTCGTGACACACGAGCACTAAAGCTCTGCTGGCTATTTCAGAAGCCCTTCTATGTGCCCTGATTTAATTACAGCTGCTCCGCTCCCCTCCGCCCACCGCACCCCTCCTCCCCCCCCCACCCGGCCAGCCTCGCCAGGTCTCGCCCTCCTGACTCTTGTTGCCTTATACTTTTCTCAGCCAACTGCAAATCCCTTGACATTCTAGTGCAGTTTTTACAATGTGCATTTAAAAAAATCGCATGTCTTAAAAGTCTTCGTTAGTCTCCAGGTTCACCTTTCATCTGTTTCTTCTCCTTAAACTTTAGTTTTTGAAGAACTCTGGGCGTCTAACCTGTGAGCTTCTCGCCGTCTGGCTTGGGCTGCTTGCTCGCTCTTAATTCAGTTCACATGTTTTTTGTCCTTCTCCGTTTCTACAAATTGGTTTCTGGACTCAGGAGTTTGATGTGAGTAGGTCATTTTGGCAAGATTGTGGGTGGTATTGTTTTCTCCTCCGGAAGCCTGTAATGTCTGATTGTCTCTCTTTTTGTGACGCATTGTTGGCTCAGTGTCTCAAATTTGTCAATTCACTGGGTGTTGCGATATGGCGATAGTCCATCATTTCTTTTTCACTTATTTGTTGGAATACTTTTCAAGAGAAGTGCTTACTCTTAACAACTATTTGCTTACCTGGTGTTGTAGCTGATATAAGGGGAAAGAGGATAAATGCTTGATTCCTTCCCTTTATTTGCCAGTTTTCAATATAATGAATTAATTACTTGAAATGTTGAAGGGACCATTGAAGGTGACCGATTAATTTTGTTGTTTTAAAAATTGAATCTCCCATTTTAAAAGCGAGGTGACCGAGAGCCAGAGAGATTCAGTCACTGGTTTACCACGTGGCACACGGGCCACAGCGGCGGGTAGAGGAGAGCACTCCTGCCTCTCGGTTCACTTAAATTTCCCCCCTTTGGAAACAGGACCCCAAGCCCGGAGCCCTAGGCTCACAGGCTCTCCCTGAGAATATGTGCAATGGCCGGTAAGGATTCAAAGCATTGCCCGGCTTCCCCCCGCTGGCTCCCGGCCTTCACTCTGATTCCCTGCAGCCAGGCTGAGGCTCATGGGCCAGGGCCAGGGACGCCTGCCGCTTGTGAGCTGCTTCTGAGAGGCGGGAGCTGCCAGCCCTGGACATCCCGCCCGGTGTCAGCGAGTCGTGGGAATGTGCCCGGGTTGCTGCGGGGAGGTTTTCAGCCCTGGCGGCCAAGGAGCACCCCACTGCCAAATCCTGTCTTGCTGATTCTCAGCAGGAAAATGGGAAGTCAGAGTAGAAAGTTCCAACCTGTCAGTTAGAAGAGAAATAGTGGGAGACATCATCTCCCCACCATGTCAACTATCCTAGTGAGAGAGAGAGAGAGAGAGAGAATATTTGGTAATAGAGGTTTGAGAAAGAGAGGAAGGAGCAAATCAAACAGGAGAAGGGATAGTATGTTGTAACCCTGTGTGCGTGTGCCCACACGGGAGGGGGGTGGAGAGAGACTGCCTACCCCCTGAAGACTGACCAGCAGCCCATCTGTTCACACCTACTTAGGTAGCTGATGACCTCAGACCCTCCCACGTGTCCTCCTCTCCCCTCCCCAGCCCCCTTCCCTGGCTGCTAGGCTGGGGGAGAGTGACGGCAGCAGAGCGAGGCTAGGGAGAGATAAGAACTTGCTCTTTTATGTAAGGAGGCAAATTCCTGCTCACTTGTGGGCTAGAGAGCCGGTCAAGGACAAGGACAAGGCTGCTGCCGAGGGCCCTGGGCTGTGTTCGGAAGCACACTGCCGCGTTTGCCCTGGCCGCGGAGGGGGGCTGCTGGGACCGCACTCGTGGAAGTGAAATGAAGCTCGGCAGTGGGAGACACTGTGTCGTCAAACTGGGATCTTTGGGCCAAGGGGTGCCAAGAAGCTGGTCGCTCTAGTTTTTCTTGGCAGAAGATTCTGGAGGACTCAGCCTATGCAAGAGGAAAGGGTATAGTAGGCAACATTGTACAGTGGAATTTTTTTAAAATGTCAAGTTGTGGACTTAATTCAGTGAGTTGTGATCAGCATATTATAAAAAATGAAATAAAATAGACAACAGGCCAGTGCACATTACACGAAGAAGGTCCATATTGTTTCATGAAACCTTTTTTAATGTTGCATGTGTGTCCTGGGTTATAATGTACTTTTTATTGTAAGTTGCAGCCAGAAACTTCGAATAGCAATGCTATTTTAGAAAATATTAGGGAGGAAGGCTTGGATTCACTGTAGGCTCTGCCATGAAATTGTTGTGTGGTCCGTGGTCAGTTGTTCAACCTCTCTGACCTTCACTTCCTCATCTGTGACGTGAATGAATGAGAGAAACGAAGGATGAGATAAGACTGATGATTTCTAAGGCCCTTCCAGCTGTCAAATTCTATCATTTGTAAGACAGATGAGAATTCAACCTGTGTTCACAGGTTCTCTGGAAGGAGATGGCATCCTCTCTGGTGTGCAATAATTTCCGCTAAGAAGAACGTCTTTTCCGTTAGGCGTAGTCCACTCATCAGTTCACCAGGAATGGGTTGTTGTGTCAGGCACTGTTCCAGGTACTAGGGAATCAACACTCATAACACAAAACTCCAGTGCACGTGGCACTTATCTGAAGAATCTATGAAGCAATTTATGGTTTTTTTCACTTATCTCACATTTAAAAAATAAAACTAAAACTGAAAACCTCCTGTAGGCTTAAGAGGATAGTTATTATTTTTCAGTAATTGGCTGGGTTCTTAGTTTTTCCTTCTATGATGTGGGAATGTAGTCATGGACTTCTAGCAGCACAGTAAGTCCTCACTTAACATTGTCGATAGGTTCTGTGACTTTAAGTGAATCACCATATGACAAAATCGATTTTACCACAGTCTAACTGGCATGAACAAGAGTTCATCTCCTACAGCATGCCATTCACTTTATGACGCAATGACTTGAATGAAACAACGTTATTTCAGGACCTACTGTGAAGGTTTGAAAGGGCTTCTGAAGGTCTTTTATATCAGAAGGGTAACCTGACCTGATAACCTCAAATAGATAGAAATCTGAATGTTCCAAACTGGAAATTATTTTCTTTGAATGTTTTTTTTTTTTTTTTTCCCCTTTTCTGGGAGCTCTTGAAACCACAGGCCATTCTCTGAAAGGCAATTCCTTTAAAAGTTTCAATTTCAGCTTTTGACCTATTCATCCGCTTTCAGCACAGAGAGGAGAAGACTCCTTCGAGGACTCCAGAAATGGGGTCACATCTCTCTGGCCCATAGGCCAATGACTCCTGATGTCGCTGTTGAAAGTGGGATTCTTGCGGTGTCACAGGAAAGCATTCCAGGAGACCCACAAGGGAGAATGAGGTCTGGTGATAAGATTTATTTGTGGCGCCAGGTGCAAAATCAAAGGAGTTCCCCTGGGCTTCCGTCCCACCACCGAAAAAGTCCAATCTTGCCTTCATCGGGCCCAGAGTTAGGGCCAGTGTCCAGATTGCGTACCATGCCAATGCTAGTCCAGTCCAGCCTTTGTCCCCATCTGGCCAGCTTCGTCTGTGTCCTTGGCTGCGCTTCAGCTGGCGCTGCGTCCAGGCCTGCACTTGGAGCCTGTGTGGCCTGCCTTGGGCCCCAGGCAGCTGCTGAGGCCACATGGCTGCCATGGAGAGAATGTGTGAACGAATGGGGCAAGTGCATGTCATGGAGAGAGAGGGAGAGGAAGACAGAGGCAGAGGGAGCTATTATCCTGTACTTGGGCTGAAGCAGGCACTCTATCAAAATAGCCAATCGAATTCCCAAGCTTTTGCGGGCTTCTGATCGGTCCATCCGCTAACCAATCTATTTCCTAGATCTTCCAGGGTTGTGTCTCTTCTACAACCTGATCCTTTTCCCAGACTAGACCAAGAGCTTTCTTAGGTCACCATCTTGGCTCCTACTGCACATGTGCTCACCTCCCCCTTTATTGCTCTATCCCTCCCTGCAGTGAACTGTGGGAACTGACGGGTGTTTCTGCGGGGAGGGTCGGGGGTGTAACGCTGTAACTTCCCGGTGAAGCAAGCAGGCTTATGCTCCTTAGTTTTTATGCTTAGTAACATCTGATTCTCTTTGCACCCTTTCTTTATTAATATTTAGCTACCTATGTGAACAGTGAACACCTTGTTTGCAGGAAGTGTTGGTTAAAATGAAACCTGCAGACTCTTGGCTACCAGAATGCTTAAATTAAAAACATCAGTAGTGCTGTGGCGACTTTGGAACCTGAAATCACCCTGGCCTCCATAGGGTGTAAGACCTCATTGTTCCACACCACCCAGTGATTTGCCATTTATGTCTAGTTATAGCCTGGCAGTTTTAAACAGGTTGGTAAAATGACCTTTTCAAAGTAAGCTGGGCCAAGGCAGAGCCTCTGAATGCCAGGCCTACGAGCAAATTGATAGGCTGATACTTTCCTCTCTCATCACCCAAAATTAAATGTTCAGGTCCATTCGCTCACTCAACAGGCATCTTTTGAGTGCTGTTTACACACTGAGCTCTGAGCTAGATGCTGTGAATCCAACCTTTATCAAGGCAGAGCCCTGCTCTCTGGGAGCCCATGGTCTAGGTTTTTCTATAGACAACAGGAAAATGTCTTCTTGCCCCCAGGGTGGTTCCAACTGACCCTGAACCCAAAGTTATGAAGCTTTCTACAGTGAGGCGAAGTTAGGATCACGATCTTAGCTATTTCAAATGAGAGCATATAGATCTCTGTGAATAGGAATTAAGAAAGTGAATTTTTGATGCCTTCGGTGTTAGAGCTGAACTTTGGACTACCAGTTGGACCTGTGAGGCCTAAGCCAGGAATCACTGTTTTCCTGTGTAAACTTGAAGTAGTGAGTAGTCCTTCTGGATCCAAGTTTTCTCCGATTCTCTCAGAAAAGGCCAGGACACTCATGGAAAACTAAGTGACATGGGAGAGAATCATATTACAGACATTGCCCCAGTGCAGAAGCCCAGCTAGGACCTTGGGAGCCTTTGTCATCGCTGTAGAGCTAGCTGTTTGTTTGCATGGATTCCCTGCCACTTCTCTTATTTTGTGTAAACACGGGGTCAAGGTTATGTTAAAACTAGTATTGTAACCCGAAAGGCAAAAATTGTCCAACCAAAAGATAAGATTTTACTGTATTTCTCACAATAATTTGGCTGAGCGTGTAAATCTGTGCTGTTACAGTTCGCTGCTTTCCAGGGAAATAGACTGCAACGGGGGAAGAATGGTGGGACCCGGCCCCCGCCCCCCAACCCCGACCTTTGAGCCATGGGGGTGTTGTCCATTGGACCAACTGAAAAAAGTCTGGCAGCATTACCCACTCATTAAAGCACTGGCAGGTAGTGAACTTTATAATCAATGGGATAACCGGGACGTACAGCGCTAGGATAATTTGGACCCTCGCTAACTTGTTGCGCATGAATTCATGCAGGAGAACTCTGCCTCCTAACACCGACGCTGATCCAGGTGGGCAGCCTTTAAATTCTTGTCCTTTCCGGTGCCAGACCTCTGAAGACTAGAAGTACTCTGTCGTCAAAAGCCCGCTGTAGCTGAAAGTAGAATGCTGCTTCTCTACCACCCAGATGGCGAGCAATGTGTGTTGCTTTGGAAGGCTGGGGTAATATGATGAGGCTGAGCTGGTCTGAGAGGCTTGTCCTCCTTTTAATCCTTTCTGGTATTTGCCCAGAGGCAGCACTGATTAGAGTCCTCTTTATCGAGAGCTGGAGGAAAAAGAAGTTTGGTTGCATGATTAAGTTACCTAGACATTTGAGGGTTAGCAAAAAGACCACGGTTCCCAACACTGTCATTGTCTTACTTCACGGCATAACTAACAAGCAAGCGCATTGGATAATTACGGTAATTTGCAAAGGGCACACCTGCGCTGGGAATCCTTCCTTTTCCTCCCCCTGTGGAACTCTTATAATTTCCTGATCCTGTTCTCTCATCTATAAAGTAACATTATACCTATTCTATATCTCTTACTGGGGTGTTGTAAAATCATTCTGTTTATTTGGGTAGAAACGTTTCGATTACAAAGATCTGTGCAGATGTGGGTTTTATTTTGGCAGCTACGCCCCAGTGTCTCCCCTGGTCTCTGAAACTGCCCATTCTTGCCCCCTTGACACTACTGGGTGTTTACACATCTTGGCTTGGGGCACTTCTGGTCCCATCTGTTTTACCTGCCCCCTCTGCCCTAACAACTAGACAGGGGTTTCCGAAAACATGATCCCTTTTGTTAGTTGTTTGTTTTTGGTTTTTAAAATGTGCCCATTATGCAGGACCTTTTGGTGCTGAGTTACCAAAAGAGCCTAAATACCTACTGGTGGACGTGGTGGCCTGAAACTGAAGGACTTTGCCTGCAGCCAACTGGCTCCCTATGAACAGTGTACCTATGAGACATGGGCCTTATTTCTGCCTTCAAAGTTGGGAACATAGGTACCTGAAAGTATGGTTCTCAAAGAACAAGCTAACAACAGTAACAAAACCCACAATAAGCAAACAGCAGCCCTGGCTGGCATGGCTCAGCGAATTGAGTGCCGGCCTGTGAACCAAAGGATTCCTGGTCCGATTCCCAGGCACAACATATGCCCGGGTTGCAGGCCAGGCCCCTGGCAAGGGGTGTGCAAGAGGCAACCACACATCGATGTTTGTCTCTCTCTCTTTCTCCCTCCCTTCTCCTCTCTCTAAAAATAAATAAATACAATCTTTATTTTTTTTAAAAAACCAGCAAAGCAAGTGACTTGACAATATTGGCAATCTTCTTTCTCCAAAGGTTGGGCTCTCTGCATCCTCCGTCAGTGGCCAATAACAGGCACCTGGCACACTGTCTCCGAGTTCCAATTTGTTTTGAGCTGCGGAGGAGTTAGAATCACAGAGTCCCACGGTCAGGTTTTAGAACTGGGCTCTCTGTCCCCACTTTTCCCTGTTTGACTCCGCAACGGCCACCTCTGATTCCAATGAGTTCAGGGAGGCCGGCAGGAGGCCACAGAGGGAGGGTCAGGGCAATGAGCTCAGGCCCTCAAGAGTCACTGCACGGAAGCTTTGGGGACAAGGAAAAAGAGTTAATAAAAGCAGAAGACGATATGGGAAAGGGGGAGGAAGGGTATCTTACGGAGAAAACAAGAAAAAAAATGCGGGAGGAAAGGGGGAGTGCAGGAGTCAGGGTGGGGTGGCAGGGAGGGATATAAGGGTCCAAGGGGAAGACTTCTTTGCTCCAACCTCCTACTGAAACAGAGCAGAAACAAGTATCTTAGAGCAAAATCGGCTGTGCCTAGGTGTACCTTAGATGCTCCATGTGTGACTCTAAGGTTGCCAAAGAGTCACAACTTTGTAGTCCCCAGTTCTCCACTAACACAAGAACCCAAGCACCACTGGTCCCTGTTCCAACTGGCATGGGCAGGTGCGCCCACATCGCTTAAAGCAGTGTAGCCATTTTCCCTTCTTGAGATCTAGGGCATCACATGCCTACTCAGGGCGTGAGGAAGGACAAGGAAGACCTGGAAAGATGCTGGTGAAGAGAACTTCCAGGTCCTTTCATGTAGGGAGAGTCTGGGAGAGATGATGCGAGCAGTGACCGTGTCGTTAGAAGACAAGAGTTTGGGTTCCCTGGCTCTGCCCCTTAATTGCTGAGTTGCTTCTAGGCAATGCTTAATTTTTTTTTTAACCTATAAAACATATCTCCATCTTCATGCTTACCTAAGGTTTATTGAGATAACGGATGCAAAGCCTAAAGTGCCTTGGTTATCCTTCATGGCACTTCCCACTGCCTTGTGTTTCACTGTTTGAGTAGCTTATCTTCTTTACGTGCCCATCCAGACCAAGATACGCAGTCATTACCTAGCATGGAACCTAGAATATAGCAGGTATAACAAATATCTGCAACAGATATCTAATAGTTAAATAAACAAAGAAGATAATGGTTTTTTTTTTTAAAGCAATTCTGTAGGTAGATCTCTGGAAATCATAATGTTAGTTCAGGAACTGATATTCTACCATTTAGGCTTCATGTGGCAAGTGTGAGTTTGGTGTTGCTGGCTTAAGTTATACTTTCTTAGAGATTGAAGAATGCCTTGGCACATCCCTAATTTTTTCATTTTAAATTAAGGATTAAATTCAATTGAAACACTTTTTAGATTAAACACATTTCATTATCTTAAAACTAAGAAGCAAATGAAATCTATAATGATACCCCTGTCAGGGAAGAAAAATTTCTACTCTACCCTTCTAGGTTCTTCTGGCTGGATTAAGAATCAAATTGACATGAGATGAGTTAACTGGAGAAAATCAAATTTAATTTCATACATTCAGGGGTTCCACAAGAATATGGGGGCCCAAAGCAGAGCAGGAAATTGGGGCTTATATACCATTATTAACTAAGAAGAGGTAGGAAGCTGGGACTTCAAAGGGGAGGAAGGCAATACATATTGACATAGAAAAAAGTTTAGTAAAAAAAATGTTTGCTGGGTGATGCAAAGACCGTGGGGCACAGGGAAGACTTGATCAGATGGGCCCTTTCTGGGTTCCTCCTTGTCTGATACACCTGATTCACATTATATTATTGTTATCTGTGGTGATAGGTCCCTTCTTGGAAAAGGTGCCCTATCCAAATTCTTTTAGGAAGTTAAGGGGAAGGTCAGACTTTCTTCCTGAGTCTTTTGTTTCCTAAAAATAATCAACCTAAAGTAATCATTATGCCAAAGATACATATTTTGGTGTGGCATAATAGCAAAATACTGCCCCCCAATACCACTTAATATAACAAAGAAAATTACACACTCATGCAATGTTGTAATTTTAATGTATGTGCAGTAGCTTTCCACTTCCAGCAAATGTATACAAAGGGATACAAAAATAACCATAAACAATTTAAATATATAGTAGGTGTACGTTTATATTTTTAAATAGCTGCATTTCTCCTTTGAGTGAAAATACTATGATTTCCTTAGTCGTTCTGTTGTTTGAGATGTTAATTGTTACCAACATTTTACTGTTAAATAAATATTCCCTTGCATAATAAAGAACTATTATTATTGTTAAAAGATCTAAAGCAACTTGTTGATTATGGTATGTGCCAGGCACTTTATTTGTAGTGTATCACTACATTTTTACAACCCATGAAGTGTTTATTGTTCTTCCCCTCTTGCACAGGAGTAGACTGAAATCTGGAGAAGTAAATAGCTTTGCTAAGTCACATGGCAGGTGAATATAGAGCTAGGGTTTGCACTCAGATCTGCTTAACTTCCAAACCCCTATTCTTCCAAACCCAAATCTCTGAGGAGCAGGATTGTAAGGTCAAAAAGTATTACTAGCTTATGGCTCTAACATCATTTTTCCATGCTGCTTTCCAAAAGTTTTGTGCTATTATATAAAGGCCCACTCCCTGAGTATACTATTTTCCCCATAATTTTGTCCAGCTTCATTTTTTTTTTTAAATTGATTTCGAGAGAGGGAGAGAGAGAGACATTGATTTGTTATTCTACTTATTCATGCACTCATTGGTTGATTCTTGCTTGTGCTCTGACCAGGGATCCGCCCCACCACCTTGGCATGTGGGGAGGATGCTCTTAACCAACTGAAACACCCGGCCAAGGCCTGACTTCATTTTTTAAGCTAAGAAATTCAAAGACCCACATCCACTACCTTTTTATTCCTCTATAAGTATTGCTTTTGGACTGAATCCGTCTTAAACTTGCATGTTACGTACCTAGAATGGAGCACCAATTATATTGCAGTCTGCCCGGAGCTCACCTAGTCTGGGTTGTCACCTCTCCTCAAAGGTGAGACACTTGCAGTTTCATGCCCTCCAAACTGGCAGTGGAGAATTACACTTCCTTTTTAAAAATTTATTATCACCCCCTTTTTATTGCCCTGGCTGGTGTGGCTCAGTGGATTGAGTGCTGTCCTGCCAACCAAAGGGTTGCCGGTTTGATTCCCACTCAGGACACAGGCCTGGGTTGTAGGCAAGGTCCCCAGTAGGGGACACGCAACAGGCAACCACACACTGATGTTTCTCTCCCTTTTCATCTCCCTCTCTTCCCCTCTCTCTAAAAATAAATAAATTAAATCTTTGAAAAAATTTATTATCACCCCCTTTTCATTCCCTCATCCCTCTGAGAAATGGAGCAAAGCGCGCTCCGTGCAATGAGAGGCTCGGGCACTCCATCCTTCCTGTTTGCCTCATTGCATTAATGGCGGCGCTGGGGTAACACGTCTTGAGCAGAGAAGTGATCACCAATCGTTAGGAAATGTAATTATGGGAGGGGGATATTGGAAACTGCCACAGACTCAGGGACCACTTACATATTCCACTCTTCTCTTTTGAAATTCAGGATGAATTTAATGTTTCATTAAGTGCATGGAAAAAGGGATCAGAGAGAAAACATGGGGCTTCCTTCTACTGGTTTCTTTCTGAAGGGCTGCAGAACACGCTCGGCGGGTGAGGTTCCTTTAATTACTGACTTTTCCCATTATGCTTCATTGGTCAAACAGTGACTTTGAGGCTTGCTCTTAGTGTTGCCCATTAAAACAGTCTCACTTTTTGGCCCCGTGATCCCCATGAGGGTTCTACATATGCACATATACAATAGCCTTTGTGCAAAACCCACATAGCTGCCATTGCTATAGCTCAGCCAATGGTTAAATTGGTATCTTATTACTGAGGGTTTTTTTTTTTTTCTCTTGCACCAGGCTCTTGTAAGCTTTAGAAAGAAATGAAAATGGTTTATCTCTACTTCACAGAGGATTTTCCCCTGCAGCTGATTTTACTATAATATATAGCTTAATATAAAATGTCGTGTTCTGAATGCACTTAGTCTCAAAGTAGATTAGGGCTGTTGGGCTTTGGGCATTTCCAAGGCCTGCGTTGCAGCACATTGCGTTCATGTTACCAGTTGTTTCTCCTGTAATGAAAGAGAAAGATCACCCATTTCAAAAGAAGACCCAAATACCATCTTTAACTTCCACAGAGTGTGATGGAGATAACAACTAAATGGCAAAACCACTCTCATTGTCAGGAAGCGATGACACACTCTCCTGTTGCTTCCTACAGAAACCGGAGGTGCTGAAAGCCGGAGTTCTGTTCACAGTGGTAACTATAATAACGATAACAACGATCATACTTAGCAATGGTAACAAATGGTACCAATCGTTACCATTTCCCATGTCCCTCTTCTCCTCAGGCCTTAAAATAAATATACCTGTATTTTAAGCTATTAAGTTGACCTCAGTCTTTATGCAATTTTTTTTTCTTTTTGGCGCGTGGCGAGCTACTGAAATGATCAATGGATTTCACACATGCAGCCTGTGTGGCAGCGTGTAAGTCGGTTTTTGTAGTGCTCTGTGGCGAGTGATGATGTGTCTGTGCAGTCAGGCATCCCTTGCTCCCCGATGTGCTTTATTACATTAGCGATGGATATGCCATGCCATACACACAGTTGCAGACACAATAATATAATCCTGGACTTTGCCTAGCATTTAGTATATATGAGGGGCTATGCTAAATGCTTTATGGGTATTATCTTGTTTATTTCTCACCAGCCATGAAATAAGCACTGTGGTTATCCATCGGATTTTTCCCGTGGGTTAACTGAGCTCCCGAGAAATTAATTGACGTGGTAATACATGGTGAATCCAGGACTTGAACCCAGCCATTTTAATTCCAGAACTCTTCTTAATTGCTAGTCCTACTATTTCCCTTGAGGAAATAAATGAATATGATAAGCTTAATATAATTGGAAGGTGTGCTATAAATTCACAGTTATGCAAATATGTTTGCCAAACTTTGGGCATCCATATGTCCAACAATGTACCTGCCCCTACCATATTTATATTGATCTCAAACAGGTCACATGATGGATATTAAGAATTCATATATTTTGTACAAGGCACATACAATAATTGTGTAGCATGGGTGTATGACTTATCAAATCAGGACCAAGAAGCTGCCACTAAAGGTCAAGATCATTCTAGACCAGGGGGGACCAAGCTGACCGGGGGAGACCATGACCGCTGGCAGCTGAGTGCTCAGTGTAAACCCCGGGGCCGCTGCTGACTACCTGCGACTCCAGGTAATCTTTCTGAGCCTCATTTTTTTTCATTTGAAAATGGGGGATAATGACTAATTCATTCGTTGAAGATTAATTGAGATCATACCTGATTCATAGCAAGTATGCAGGAAATGTTAGCTAATGTTTTCCTGATTATAATTTGGACATTGGTCTTATTTAAATGAAACTTTCTTTTTACCCTCAGCATAGAACCTGTGTATAAAAGTTGCTCTTTGTAACATTTCCACTCAGAAATAAGCAAAATTCCTGAACCTGGGCCAAACACTAGCCCATATAAGGTCCTTAGTGCCGGCAGAATGGAAAACCAGTTGCTTGGACTCGGCGCTGCAGCCCTGAGTGGACAGTTAGTGAAACAGTAACAGAGGGGTGCCGCCGTTCAGCAAGTGGGTTGCCTAGGTCTTAACTCCTGTAAATCTGAGACTGTTCTTTTTTTAAATTTATTTTTCAATTCCAGGTGACATACAATTTCATGTTAGTGTCGGATCTACAATGAAGTGATACAGCTGTTCTTAAAATAAAGTGTATTTTAAGAAGCACAGGATACCGTGTTTCTCTACCCAGCTCTTCGTCATTGATGAAGTAGCGTCCTCTTGGCAGCGCAGCAAACAGGCCGACAGAGGCGGCCGCCGAGCAGGCACATGTTGCGCCTAGTTTTCTTGTCTAGAAAACGCAGGGTTAGCTTCCTCTAAGGTGTTTTTCCACTTTGAAACCCAAATGGAATGAACGGACATTTAGGGGGAATTAAATTGCGGCTTAACGTCGGCCTTATAATCAGGGTTGGCAGACGCCCCGCGGGCAGGAGCCTATGGGGGAGAACCGGCTCTTCCGCGGGGAGCGCTGGGCCTGCTGGGACTTTGCCGATCTGGGGGCTTTGAAAGGCAGTGAGCGACGTCCCTTCTCCCAGGAGCGGTGAAGCGGGGGCCCTCACCAGTACGAGCAAGAACGCTGGTGAACCCCCTGCTTTCCTAAGGGTGGATAGATAAGCAGCTGTTTCCAAGTGCATTCTTGCTCCTTCGTTTAATTGCTCCCCAAAGAGCCACAGTCCAAACACGCGAACCTAGGAAACCTGAGCGTTTCGGTGCTCGGGAATGCACGCTCCTGGCCAAGGGCATCCCCGTCTCCCGTGCGCCTCAGGTATGAATCAGGTGTGATCTCAATTAACCTTCAGTCGAATGAATTAGTCATTATCCCCCATTTTCAAATGAAAAAAAAAAATGAGGCTCAGAAAGAAAGAGAGGACACCCTCAAAGGAGGAAGGAAAGAGAAGTCATGCAAGGATAAGGAGCAAAGCAAGAGGATGTGTGGAGGTGTGACAGACCGCGGAACCCAGGGAATACTCCAGAACTTCAGACCTGGAGATGCCCTGCGAAGCCATTTGCTCTCAGTCGCACTGTGAGAACGTGCCCAGCAGGTTCGGTCTCTGCGGACGGGGGCTCTCCGTTTGCTTGGGGTTAGCAGCGTCTGGTCACTGAAGAACGTGGATGTCTCTAAGAATATTGTGTGTGAGACAGAGGGGGTGGGGGAGCAAGAGGGCGAGGGAGAAAGAGGCAGGGCGGGAGCCTAGGTTTTCCATATGCTAGCAGGCTCTGCCTGAAGGACAGTGGGACCAACGTGTGCCAACTGGTGGTTCTTTGGGGAGATGTGATTACAGTGGGGATGGAGCTCAGTGTTCTGGTTCCAAGGTCCGGGGATTCAGGAGAGAACTTGCACTAAGATCACGAGAGTATGCCTTCAAGAGCAGACTTTGCTCTGTCCAGCAAGATTTAAGCCTTTGCCTTGCCACATCCCGGACACCAGTTAGAGCTACCTGGGAAGCTAACTTAGAACCGGATGGCTGTAAAGAAGCCACTTTTAAAGGTCTTTTGGTGACTGCTGAGCTACTATTTCAAGCAAATGAACTCAGTGTCGCCTGAGCTGCCCCACTTGTAAGAGGCCGCGGTTCCTCCTTTGTGCGCTGGCAGGGCCTGCTGGCAGCCGTGTGTGGACAATCCTGAACAGCAGGAGCTTCCACCAGGCACCAGCAGGTGCCGAGCCCTGCCGTCTCCCTCAGACCTACGGGTTGCCTCCTTCACAGGTAAGGGGTATCAGAGACACGTGGGTAAACTTAGGGACCAGGGCCACGCTGACATTACCTGTTGCAAATGAGAAACTATAGCCCGGACATGCCATAGAAAGTATTTTTTGCAAGTATTTCTAACAAGCAAGTTCTGCTAAATAATAGGGATAACGTTTCTTTTTCAAATAGTATTTAGAATTCAGTAGAAACCCCCAAGAAAGTTGAAAACTGAATTAAACAGGGAAATGAAGTGCATCAAATTTGCGGAATTGTAATTCCACATATTAATTTACCAAATTGCAAATCAAATAAAATTCTTCACAAAAAGTGAGAGAGAGAACCAGTTTGACTAAAAAATTGTTTGACAGGAAGTTGAAATAGGGCGATACAGTGAAGTGGAGAAAACACTGGTTTTGGATTCAGAATACCTGGGTTTGAATCACATCTCGATGCTTAAAGCTCTTAATCAAGCTGGGCCTGTTTCCTCATCTCTAAAATGGGAAAAATGGCCCTTACCTCGCAGGATTTTTGTGAGGCTTCAACGAGAAAATGCCGTGCGTGGCTTAAGAAACCTTAGGTGTCGCGGACAGTCCTCAGGACAATGGAACGTTTCTAACCGATGCTTGACTGAGGCAGGGTTTTCATTTGGTCCGAGGCCTGGCTATTCTCTATTAGCTTTGAACGGAAAGGGTGAGAGCAGGCGGGCTGATATTGACAGACACATTTTACTAAGCAGTGGTGTTGCAAAGTTGTGTCTAAATCAAGTAATACTGAAAATGCGTCAGGGAAATTCCCCACATAAAGGAATTCTATGCATGTAAAACAAAAAGGTCTTTCCAAAAGCAAATAACGATTCTGTTACAGCTTTTGTGCAAATCTCCACGTTCACATGTTGGGATTCGTTCTGGTGAAGTACGTGTGTTTGATTTAACTTCTAGCTTTGAGTGAGTCTATGAGGGAATTAAATGTGTAAAGAATGTGTTCAGAAGAAAACAATGAGTGTTTGGACTCCTTGGTGCCATATTATTCTTTGAGGTTGAAAGGAGGCAGGATAGGAAAAAGGGAAAAATGGGACGAGTGGAATGAGGAGGTGGAAACAGACCTCTCTCCCCCGAGGCCCCCGCCCCGCCCCCCTCCCCCTTCCCCGACCCCCCTCACCTCGCAGCACAGTCAAAGGGAAACTCGGTTCTCGGCAGGAAACCCCTGCGGTGGTCCTGGAAGTGACAACAACAAGACCCCCTCCCAAGCGGAAGGCGGAGTCAGAACTTGGCGCCACAAAGCTGGGGGACAACCCCTCCGTCCGGGAAACGCGCAACCCCAGGAATTACCTAACCGTGGGAGGGGGCTGGGTGCGCAGTGCTGTTCGCTTCTGTCACAGTGGCGCGGCCCTGGCCCCTTCTCTCTCTCTCCCTCTCTCTCTACTTGAATAAAACTTGATTTATTCTCACTCCCATTCGTCCTTGAAATCTTTCCCCGCGAGTCAAGGACGAGGTGGCCCCACCTGGAAGGTCCCCAACCGTGCAGAAGTGGCTTGATAACAAAACTACTACTTCCAAAGCAACGCTGGAAGTAATTGAGGGAGAATGTGACCGACAGACGTTTGATTTACAGAAAGCAGTTTGCGTTCCACTCTTATGACCTTGGTCCAAGAGATCCCCTGCTGGTGCCTCAGTTTCTCATCTGTGAACATGAGTGGGGCAGGGTGGGGAAAGGATGGGCATTTTACTAACATCTAAAGTTTCTTTCAGGCCTCGACTTCTGTCAGCTAAGGAAGGTCTATTGCTCATAAAATTTTCCAACTCTTGGTCTTCCAAAAGTACCAGCTTATATCGGGGTGGTTAAAGGTGGGGGAAATGGAATGCTTTCTTTTCCTGAAAATACGTAATGTTTAGTTATATTTCATGTTTATTTGGATGCTCTAAGTTATTCAACAGGGGTCTTCCTCAGAATGTGACTTATTGAAGTTGATTAATTGAATAAAAATGTTCATACATCTAAAGGAACAATCTATTAATAGATCCTTTTTGTAAAACAAATTATTTGTATTATATGATCATTCCAAGTCATACATTTTTAAAAATCTGTATTTTCATACACCAGGATTACTTAAAGCAAATTGCTCAAACCTTTCCAGTTCATAAACTCAGAGCTCCAATGGAGACCTCAGGGCTCACGCAGCATAACCAATCCCCAAATCCCAATTCCGGGGATTAAAATGCCCTGCAGCCGCTGGATCGAGGCCAGCTGCCAGGTCAACGGTCCAGACGAGGGGTCGGGGTGTGCGCGCTGGCCCTTGTGAGTAAGGGCCGCTCAGAGCACAGCCAGGGTGGAGGCGGAGGGACTGCCCTCGAAAAATGGGACATCCAGCCGTGGGTCTGGCATCAACGCAGGGACTCTCGCCCAGGGCAGAATTTTACGGGAACGAATTACTTACAGTTGCTCCCTCCAGATGCTTTCCTCGCAGAAAGATAAACAACTCAGGCGCAGAGGGAGTGGTTGTCCAGAGCTGGGTTACAGGGGCCGCTAAGGAAAATGCGCCACTGAGCCCAGCCTTCTTCAGCTCCTTTCTGCGTCGTGACCAACAATTCCCATTTCTTGTTTGAAACGGTGTGTAAAAAATTATTATCTCCCTGGCCCTTGGCAAACATGCTGTTTTATCTCATCAGAACTAGCTGGGCAATTTTTACAGTTTCAGCGTTATATCTTTGGGTAGAAAGATAGCACCGTTCTGCTCAATCCCAGAAGCAATTAGGAGCATGCTGCTCAAAGCAGCTCAGCCTCTCCGGGTCTTGGTTTGCTTGCCTGCAAAAGGGGCCTACTCTTCTACTGCAAGGGAGGTGCGTCCGGTCAGAAAGAAACGCTTAGGTAGTGGCCAGAGCACTTGGAAGAATCAGCTCCTGGGCCTCTCTTTGAGTGGGTTAAGCTGCCTGCTCTTTGAATCTTGGTCTGTGCATTCAAAGCCCTGTATCATCTGTGAGGCCTTGCCTTTCTGATACGTGATTTTAGTGAATATCTGTTTAAAAAAAAAAAGAAAGAAAAAGCCCCAGTGTCTCCCTTTTCTAATTTCAAAAACAGAATGAACAGTAGAGATAAAGTGATGATCAGACTAGATCTTGGAAATCTCTGTCCCACCACTCTGGGATTTCGTAACCACCAGGATAAAAACTCCTGGGCACCGACGTGCCTTTGGGGACCCCGTTTCCGAGCACCCAGAACATAGCTTGCTCGATAAATATATGTTGAATGGCTGAAGAAAGAAGATTGATAGTAGATATTATCCGTCATCCAACTGAACATTATGATCCAGTCAGCTGCTCTTTTTGTAATTCCAAGAATGCACCATGCCGTCTTTGACACGGCAGTGCCTTTGCACATGTGGTCCTGTTGTGATAGGTAGTTAACTAGTTATTAATAGTAAAGAGAGCAAAGGGAATTAGACACTGAGTTTAATAAACTGGGGAGCATAAGCCTGCTTGCTTCACCCGGAAGCTTCAGCCTCCCTCCCCAGGGGATCATAGCATTTTTCCGCCAAGAAGATTAACATTCCTGCCTTCCCGGCTCTGGTACTGGATTGTTGGGGGTGGGGGGCTGGGGGGGAGGGGTCGTAGGGGAAGGTGCTTGACCCTTGACCCTTGACCCTAGAGGCCTGTTAGTCTCACTAGGGGGGAACCTATCAAAAGCCTGCAAAAACTCGGGAAATTGATTGGCTATTTTGAAAAGGTACCTGGTCCATCCCAAACCCAAACTAATATAATCCCAGGGGACTGGAAAAGCACGTACCTCCGCTCTCTCTCCCCCACCACCCCCTCCCTCCCTCCTTCCCTCTCACCTGGGAGCACAGGACCGTGTGGGTCTGGCAGCTGCTGCGGCCCGCAGCAGACTGCGTGGGCTCCCAAGGACTAAGCTTTAATGTGAACCGAAAGGGCTTTGCTGAGGACACAGTTGGACTTTTTCCACAGCGCGACAGAGGGGACACAGGCAGCCTTCCACACGAAAAAACCATCCTGCCACACCGCAGTTTCTGCGCGAGTCCTGGGAATGCTTCCCGGGCACTCCTGCAGAAGAGCCCGATTGCCACCAGCGACGGTGCCTCTGCCTGGAAACGCGCCCCCTGCCATCTACACGGGAAAACCTTGGGCAGGTGCTGCCTCCTCCGCGAAGCTCCCTCTGGATCAAGACCTCCTTGATCCTGCGGCTCCCATCGCATTTGGTACAGGCTTCTACTGAAGTGGATTTTCGTACCAAACTGTAGTTCTCGAGTGGGCTCTCTGCTTCCCCCTCCCCCCAGATTTGAAGCAACTGAGGCCAGGGTCATCTTTGATGAGCATTTGGGGATTATTTCTTGGAATAAATGAGTAGCTTTACAGAAACTTTCAGAAACCCTTTACTGTACCCAGTATTATAGTATGTTTAGAGTTTGGGCGTATTAAATACTTTTTGATTGATTTGCTAGATTACCAGGTACTACCAAGCTTCAATTTTCTTAGCAGGTACAGGCAGGATTTTGTTTTAAATGGCAAAATCGCACCGTCACATTTTGTTCCTTTGAAACGTACATTTACCAACAATAAAAGACACACACACACACACACACACACACACACACACACACACACACACGTTGCCTTTTACATTCTCACTCCAGATCCCAGAAGAGTGTTTAACACAGACTGCTTGGTAGAAAATAGACGTCTCTCGTCGCTTTTACCCCCTGATTTCTGGAGAGAGCAGCGTAGTCGTGCGGCCTGCGTTTATTCACTCCCTGCTCCCCTTTATCACGGAGCAGCTGTGTCCCTCCCTGAAAGCACTCTCTCAGGCTTTGGCAATGACCCAAGGAGGCAGTCTAACAGAATGACGGCAGTCTTCCTCCCGCCTGACTTCGTGACAGCACGCAGCACCTTCTCTCTTCTTGAAATGCAACATAATTGGAAAGCCTGAGTTTTAAAGGCCCTGTTTAGGTTCGTGCACACCTTCCACTTGCCACCTGCATGAACTTTGGGTTGGCTACCTTTTAGAACCTGTCACCCTCCTCAAATGGCGCTTTGATTGACCTCAGATGTCACCTGTTTTGGGTGGCGGGGAGTCAGGCGGGGTTGTGTGTGTGAAGGCTGAGCCCGGGACCTGGCAAGCAGTCGCTATACTACAAATGGCAGCTCCTGTCTCCCTTGACTTCTGGATCTTCTCTTGTTCTTGGTTTTCTTCCAGTTTACACCTCTGAAGAAGTCTTCATAGGGCTTTTCTTTGCCCCGCCCACCTGGCTCATTCCACGTTTTTCTCCTGCCCAATTTCAGATTTTCTCTTCTCTCACCTGAACTGTTTGCCATGTATAAAGTTGATATTCAAAAACATGGGCTGATTGAATAATAGTCCGTGAATTGGCCTCTGTATGTCCTGTCTTTTGCTTCTCCCATACATGGTTCACTCTGTCACCAGCACTGATGTTCTTCGATTATGTCACTGGCCCTACATTCCCCTAAAAAAACCACTTGGGTAGCATCCCATTGCCTAGGGAATAAACTCTAAACTCTAACACTCACCGCGCTCTGCCCGCCCTGGTTGCCCAGCCTCGTCTCCTCTTGCATCCTTGATATGCCCTGACTTCTCTCCCTGTTTTCAGACTCTCCGTGGGTTTTTGTTCCTCAGTGCCTTTACACAAACTGTTCCTTTATTCCAGAATGCTTATTCCTCTTTTCCAGTGACATTCATACTGTAAGTCTTACATGCCAACTCCTCCATGCAGCCTGCCTAGATCACCTCTTCCCCTCTAGTTAAAATGTATCTTTCCACTTACACCTTATTTGCACTTATATTTTGCACTTATTAATTCTGCCTTGCTAGAATGTATGTTCTAGTGCACACACTGTGTCTTTTAAAAAAAATTTTATTGATTGATTTTAGAGAAAGGAAGTGGAGGAGAGAGAGAAAGAGAGAAACATTGACTTGATGTTCCACTTATTTATGCGCTCATTGGTTGATTCTTGTGTGTGCCCTGACTGGGGATCAAACCTGGAATCTTGGCATATGGGGACAATTCTCTAACCAACTGAGCTACGAGGCTAGGGTCACACCTGTTGTCTTACTCATCTTGTATCGCTGGCACTCACTCAGTAGGGAGGTACACACGATGCTCTAGCTTAGTTCCTTATGGAATTAAACTCAATTGAATATCAACATGAATAGTCCTGTTTCCTAACAAGGGTATTATAAAGGAGACTTAATTAGACGTAACAAAGAGTAACGTTTATAGAGCACTTCCTATGTGCCAAGCACTGTTCTCACGCTCACAGTAACCCTGGGAGGGAGATTTTACAAATGAGAAACTGAGATACAGACAAGTTAAATAGCTTATCCCCAAATCACACAGCTAGTAAGTGGAGGAAAGGGGTCTAGAACTCAGACAGCCTACCTTTGGGTCTGTGCGCTTAATGAGTACTGGGTAGTACAGACAGTATTTGGGAGACCTCCCTGGGACAGCAGCAGAAGCAGGCCAGCTGCCTCCCTAGGGGTGGGTGGCAAGGAGCCGGATGGAGCAACCTCAGGAAGCCTGTTCCCGCCTGGCTTTGCACAAAGACCGTCCTTGTACGATCTGGAGGACGCGGGATGATGCTGGTCTGTGCCTTGGTATCCTGGTGTCAGGAACAGGGGCAGCCAAATGTTGTGCAAACATCCTTCTTAGCCTTTGGATGAGCAATTAAACCAGGAGGCTTATCTGGTGACAGTCCTCCTGCGGTGACGTCACTGCTCCCCGTGGCCCCTGCTGAAGGCCAACCGTGTGCATTCCCGCGGCTGAGAGGCTTCAGCAGCCCTCTGTCCTCGGGGACTGAGACTGTGTACACGTCCTGCAGCCTTTTCTCCCGCGTCCTCAGAAGGAGAGGCTGGATGTGAAATGTGTTCAATGTAGATTGCGTTGGCCAGCACCCTGCACCCTTCTCCAGCCACGCAGACTCCGGGGTGCTTTCCTCTGCTGTCTTCAGTGGCCAGCTTCTCCGCGGGGGTGGGGGGGGGGATGAGGGAGGGACCTGTGAAAGTGACAGAAATGAGACACTACGTGGAGGGGCAAAGCGTCCTCTCTCTACTGAGTTCTCTCGTTCCTTCGTCCCCAAACCCCATCTCCCTACTCGTTGATCCCTGTATTGCTCTCTTACTATGCAAGGCATCAAACCTGCTCGTGGGATTCACTGAGGTGCACAGTATCCAACAACCAAAATGCCTGGGGCCAGAAATGTGTCCGTTCAAAGGAACTTTTATTTTGGGCATAAGTGATTTGCCTTTTTTTTTTTTTTTTTTTTTTTGAGAGAGAGAAAATCCGGAGTTTACAGACCACAATGAAAGGGCGGGGCGGGGACTGGCCTTTAAGACAGAAACCTGTCACTGCCTCTAACTGGGCTCTAGCTGCCTGTAAAGGTGTGCAGAGGAAGCCGCTCTCTACCCATCCTTGGTCGCACAGTCCCGTCCTTACCTGGCCTGACTCTCAGTAAATGTTCCTCATCTAACCTGAATCTCCCACACTGAGCGCCACACCAACTCACTTCCTCTTGCTCAGCAGCAGCAGGAGAGCCAGGGAATAAGGTCTGGCCACCCTTCCTTCTGTAGCTGAAGACAGTCAACAACACTGCTCTCAAGGTGTCCCTCTCGTTGCTGTCAGTACCTCCCACGTCCCCGACAGCACCAAGCCCCACTGCCCGTCTGCCCACTGCCGGCTTCTTTCCCTTGCCCCTGGGCCAGACCTCACTCTGCCCATTTGGAACGTGGCACCGGAACTGGAGGGCATATTCCCCCGTCTGCGCTCTTAGGAAATGCCTGCCCAGGCCTCCCCGGGCAGGTGCGGTGGTGGGGCCTGCCCTTTACCGCTCTCGCTCGCTCAGATGTGCGCCCAGCAGACAGCAAGCGTCACAGCAGCTGTCTCTCACTTACCTTTCCTCCTGGAAGTTTCAGCTGAACAATGGCCTGTGCGGTTTGTGGGTCTCCAGAAGTAATAGACAGGTGTTAGGTGTCTTGTGTCGGTAGAAAAGGGAGCCTGAACCACCGAGAACAAACAACAGCTGCTTGGTAATATGAGCTCCTTGCATTTAAAGCCAGAGGCCTGGCAAAGGGTGGGGAAGGGGACACCAGCTTGTGCTGCCGCCACGTGCCTGGGAGGCCAGAGCTGAGGTCAGTCTCCCCGAGAACCACAGAGTCGGCTGAGAGGGCTGAGAGCCAGATGTGGGAGACAGGTGGGGAGGGAGAGGCGTGGAGAGGACCCCAGGGGCTGAGGTCTGAAGCACGTCGTGGACCCTAGATGCTCTGGGAAATGGGTTTTCAAAACTTCCCCCTTCCATTTTCACGGTAAAAAAACTGACATGTTGTTTCGTGATCTATCCGACTAAAATCTGGGCTGTAAAAATGCTGGGGCTACCAGGGACCTGCTTTCCAAGAGCTCATGCGTTTGTTAAGATTTGGGGGAGCTTCTAAGGGGCTTCAGAAGACCTGGGTTCAAGTTCTGACTTTGTCTTTGAGAGCTGTTATTGTTATTTATCCCTATCCTTGGATGAAGTTCTATCTTACTCCTAGGTTGCTGGGAAGATAAAATATTATGTGGGAAAGCCATTTACAAAAGTGTAAAGATTATTATACCAAACATACAGGACACTGGAGAGAGTCAAAGGAAGGAGAAACGTGGTTCTTCCCTTAAGGTGCTTTTAGTCTGAACAGCAGTGATGGCTCACAGTCGCAGGACATTCCACTTTCCAGAGCGGTGTCCCTTGTCTCATCTGACTGGACAGTGCCATAGTAAAAAGTAAACAGAAACAGCTGGGGCGGCGGGGGGTGGGGTGGGGTGGGTGGGCAGAGGATGCGTTCTGAACAGGGTTTTAATGGATGAAAAAGTTAGGGCAGGAAGCAAAGAGGGCCCCGCAGGTGGAAGCGAGCAAGCGCAGTGGGAGAGACTTGAGGTGCTCTGGGTGCAGCCTCTCAGCCAAGGGAAGGCATTTCCGGTTCAGTGCGGGGGAGGTTTTTCCTCCGGCCAGCAGAAAGGCAAATGACCATTCTCAACTCCCGCTGTGCCCAAGGCTTTCATGAAATCTATAGGACTTTAGATTTTAGGTCTGGAGTCTATTGAGGGTGGACAGAGTGGCTGAAGTGTGTAGGAGGAGGGAGCTGGTACCGTTGTTCCTGTAAGATACATACATTTAAATCCAGAGTGCTGGCCATGGACTCACTGGGGTGCTCCCCCAGAACCTCCCTTTCCCCAAAATACCCTTCCAATCGTTCGGCCCCTCTGTTGTGGACCCTTGTGTTTTGTTTGTTTGTTTTCGGCTTCCAAGTGAATGGTAGTAGCCCAGCTTCCCTTCTCTCCTTAAATACCTGAGACCCCAGTCTCCTCAAGAGGTAGGTTCCTTGAACTGGGCAGTTATCAGATCCCTTCAAAGCGCTTGTCCTTGGAGGAAACCCAAGGCATTGCACAAATCTGTGGTGCCTTGGTGTAGCTCCGGGTCTCAAAGTGTGGAGTTACAGCTCAGCGTCGTCATCGCTGGAGCCAGAGCCGGAGGAAGTGTCCTGCTTCTTGCCAGGCCTGACACCCGATGGGGAGGGGTTTCTCCTTTCTGTGCTACCTCCGGGAGTTAAAATAGAGTAACAGGAAACCACCCTCGAGTGAGCCAGTGGCCGGATGTGGAGACACAGAAATAAGATGGAGCTGATTCTCTGGGTCATCTATGGGTGGGCCTGGCCTTTGCTTCTTTGGCCGCAGTATCTCTCCCCCCTGAGCAAAAAGTACTCCCCTGTTTCCCGCTGCCTTCGGGAAGTTGTGCAATGTCACGGGGCCTTGAACTCCCCTCCGCGTGCCATTGCAGAGCACGATGGACCCAGGGCCACCTGTCACACTTGACGTCTTGCTGAACGGCAGGGACATATTTTCTTGCAGTGAGTTCTTGTGACCTTTAGGGATGTGATTTTCCCTTGGCTTTGGGACACTTGTGAAATGTTCCCATGAACTTCACGCTGGCAGAGAAAGTGGGCACCAACTCCCAACCAGAAAGGAGCTGGACTTACACAGGAACAGGGAAGATTAGTGTGGACTCAAGGGCGCATTCTTTTGTGTTCCACCTGGTCTCTGCGTGGGTTCTCATGTGCCCGGCTTTCTGCAGAGGGAAACGCGGAGAGCGGGCCAGGGAGCTGCTGCTCTGAAAACTGGGCCGAACGCTTTAGACGAAGGCTTGACAGAGCCCTCAATAGGGCGGGTCACTTCCAGAGCCACTCTCAGGTTGTTCCTGGGCCTAGGGAGCGAGCGGTCCGCACAGCTTGGGACACGGCAGGACTGGCCCGAACTTTCCAGGTCCCATGAATGAGGACATATCAGACGTTTTTGTGACCCGGTCCATGCCCCTTGCAGGTTGAAGCGGAAGTGAATCATCCCCCAGGAATGCAAAGGGCGCGCCCCCAGCTCCCCGGCCCCCCCAGGGCTTTGGGGGGTGCTGCGCCTCTGGGTGCGCACCCTCTAACTGGATTCTTTGCTCAGGACGGGGCTGTAGTGTTGCCGGCGTAGCTCAAGATGTGCAGGGATCCGTCCCTTTTCCTTCGCGCTCCTGCGCATTCTGCTTCTTGAGATCCTCTGTCTGTCCTTCCTTGGTATGTCATGTCTGCTGCCTCGGCTTACCCTACAGAGCTGTCCTCTCCTCAGCCTGTCATTTCGGAAGCAGCCTCCGGGAAACTGCTGCTCTCCCTTTGACTACGCCAGGCTTCCTCTGCCCTCACCCGCGCCCCAAGTAATTCAAAGAAATCACTTGCCTTAGGAGCAGGGAGCCAGCGGGAGAAGCCCCCCTCCCACCTAGTTTTCCCTCACGGGTGTCACGTGTGGCCTTGAAGAGTGAGGACTGAATCCCTTGGTTTCCCCCTTCTGCTGGCCCGCCCTCTTCCCCCAGGAAAATCCGGGAGTGAGATTAATGAGCGCTGCCTGGCCAACTGTCGCTGAGAGAAAGTTTGGTTTGTGATCCTATTTCATTAGGCTGATTGGAGCAGCCTTCAGCCGCAGGTAGAGTCCCTCCCGAGGGAGTCCACGTACAGTTACACTCGCTGTCACCGCCAGCGCCTGCCCTTTCTGGACAGATGTGACCTCCCCTCACCCCCTCTTCCCCCGCTCCTCCTCCTTCCTTATTTTTATCCAGCGTCTCGCTTCCTCTCTCTCTTTCCTTCTCCCACCTCTGCCTCTTCCCCTGCCCTCTGCCTCCCTGCAGCGCCACACCGGCCCCGCAACCAGGTCTGCCGCACGCAAACCGCCGAGAGCTGGCCGAGCCGCCTCCTGGGGCCCGGGCTGCCGAGTCCCGCTAACGCACCGACGCCAGCAGGCGAGCGAGAGCCGCGGAAGAAAAACAAGCGGGCGCGCGCGGGAGCCCCGGGAGGGCGGCCGGTGGCCGGCGGGCGCGGACGGCGGCGGACCGGCGCGCGCAAAAGTTAGACTCCGGCGGCCGCGCGCCTGGCCGCGCTGGTCCCGGCGCTCCGCGCCCGCGGCCCTTCGGAGAGGAGCTCGGTCTTCCTGCAGCTCGAGCCGCGAGCGGCGCCCAGCGCGAGAGGGCCGAGCGCGCCGGGCGAGCGGGGAGCAGAACGCGGCCGGCAAGAGCGCGGCGGCGACGCGGACCCATGCCGGCGGCCAACCTGATGGAGAACCTGCAGCTGCCCGCCTTGCAGGTGCCCGGGCCGCAGGGCGCGCCCGAGGGCAGCCCGGTCCGGTCCAGCTCGTCGACCCCCACGCTCCGCCGCCGGCGCTTCAAGATGCACCGCACGAAGAACGTGCACGAGCAGAGCCTAGAGGCCGGGCTGGCCCGGGACCTGCCGGGCGTCTTGGCCCCTGGCAAGGAGTTCCTGCAGCTGCCGGCCATCGAGATCACGCCCTCCAGCGACGAGGACACCCCATGGTCCAACTGCTCGACACCCAGCGCTTCCCCGCGCCGAAAACGCTTCCTCCTCCGCAAGTGGCTGAGGGTGAGGGAGCGGAAGGAGTGCAGTGAAAGCAGGTAGGTCTCTGTTCTGCCCCGGCCATTGTGCCCAGCCTTCTCCCTCTCCCCAGATCCCCAGGGCCGTCGGGGGCCGCCAGGGCACCCCAGCGGAAACTCGGGAGGAGCGCAGAAGCCCTTCGCCCCAGTACGCTACAGGCACCGAGGCGCCTGGCACGGGGTTAGTGGCACTTCAGTTTCCTGGCAACCCAGGGCGAGGGGCCAGTGACTTTAATAAAGTAAGAACATCTTACACATTGGCCAGGGGCTTCACACGCATTTCCTCTCTGATCCTACTGCACAATGAATAATAAAAACCATACCAGGTAATAGTTTTTGCTCCCCTGTCATGTGCCAGTCATAAGTGAGCACTTCACTGTCTAGCTCTAAATATAATCCTTGCAAAAACTCTTTAAGGTGGGCACTAGTGCTGTTTCCACTTTACAGGGGGAGATAGCGGAAGGGGAGAGACGCTAAGGGGCTTTGCCACTTAGACTTAGATTTCTAAATACTCCATTTCAATTTTTGTTATTTTATTTTTGGCAGCACCAGGTTGCCTCTTCTGAATCTGGAGGCCCGCAATTTTTTGGCCTGGGTAAAGGCGGCATTTGAATAGTGCGGGAAGTTCGCTTTCCCTATATGGAGAACCGGTGTAGAAAACCATGGGCAGCTCTACGCAGCCTGGGCCAGGAGTGGTGTTGGAGCCAAGGGCATGGCCTTGTGGAGAACCTCATCCATTTATGTTGAGACTGTAGGACCCTGTCCCTTAACAGCGGTTCATGCCCTTGGGTGGGCGGGTAACTGAGCAACTGGCCACCTTCCTTGGGGCTTCTCCTCCCCAATCTGATCAATCTCATTCACTTCAACTCAACAAGTACTTGCTGAATGTTCTTGGGAGCCCAGCCTGGTACCAGCTCATGGTGACTGTTGGGGGCGGGGAGATGGGACTGGATAGAATGAGGGGATGGGGAAGTTGAGAGGAGGGATGGGAGGTGACTTGGACCCGAAATTAAGATGTGAGTTTCACTGATACTGAAGTGATGGAACCACTGGAAGACAGTCTCTGTGTCACGTGGCACTGACTGTGCGAGAAAAGGGGAGACAGGCTGTGGAAGGAAGAGACTCAGACCGTTCCGAACCCAGACAGATAGCACAAGCCAGGAGGCGAAGTGTGAGGTCAGGCCCCATCCGGAGAGGGAGGCACTCCAGACAAAGGCCTAAGAGCAGGGCAAGCCAAAAAATATAAAAATAAAAAATAAAAAATATGAATAATAAAATGGCAATAAATACATATCTATCAGCAAATGGATCCAGAAAACAAAATAAATGAACACGCAGAGCAGAAACAGACTCAGAGATACAGAGAACATTCAGACAGTTGCGGGGCGCGGGGGTTGGGAGTGCAAATTCGTGGTTGGAGGGAGCCGCCGGCTGAGAAGCGCAGCGCAGGGACTAGTCAGCGCTGTTCTAACAACTCTGCACGGTGCCAGGCGGGCGCGAGATGTATTGAGATGGTCCCTTAGTAAGTTATTTAATATCTCATCACTGGGGTATACGTGTGAAACTAATACAAATTGCATGTGAACTGTAATTTTAAAAAATGAAAAATAATAATAACGTACTAAAAAAGAACAGGGAGAGCCTTCTGTCTCTGGGAGATGGTGTGGGAACCGCCGGGTCACACCGAGGATGGATGGGTATCCTGAGCCTCCCCAGGGTCGCCCTTTTCCTGGGCATGGCCACTGGTGCGGTTGTCACCGCAGGCGCAGGGGGAGAGCTTTGTGCTGGGGCTCGTGCGGACCTGGGAGAACAACCCTTTTTGCCCCCGTTGTATGTCCTGCTGCCTTTCCGTGGCGCAGAGGGAAACAGACACTTGTGGTGGGAGCTAATCTTAAAATGAAATAGTTCAGTATGGTTTGTGGGCTTTCTCTTGCAAGGAGAGACACCCCAAAAGAGACCCCGTTTTGATCTTGAGATTCTGTCACGCAGGCTGAGGACAAAATATGGGGAAAGGAGTCCTGCGTTGCTGGCCAGTGTGGGAGGGGTGGATTTGGTTAGATTTAAGGAAGACTTCCCTGGTTTTGAGAATTGTCTAAGGGTGCAGTGGAACCTTCATTTTTGTTGGAGTAGGGAACATACTCTTAAAAAAATCAGGAAGGATTTAAGACAGCTCTGTTCAATGGTGGCTTGTTGCATTAGAAGAATATATACATATTTGTATAAAAAGGCAGACTCCAGATTCAAGCCCAAATTTGTGCTACTCCAATCTCTGCTCTTAACCACAGTTGTACTGCCTCCTGTTGGAGTCTGTCTGGATTGTGGCTAAAACAAAACCCCATCACTGTTAGTCCCAGAATGGAAACGGAAGGCTCCTTGGAAAGAAAAGAAGCAACCAAGTGTAGGTGCCCAACAAGATTCCCTGAGAGGGAGGCGGCATTCAGAGGCATTAGAATACAAAGAATATTGGTGTTAAAACCAGGAGGCTTAGATTTACATTTGAGCTCCATCACTGATTAGCTGTGGAGTCTTGGGCCTCTCACATGAACTCTGTGTGTCTCACCTCCTCCGTCTGTGGAAGGGACCCCTGTGGGTTAATGGGAGGCCTTAAGAGTAATACACGTGAAAATGCTTTGTAACTTCCCCCTGCTGTGCAGGGGCGAAGGCCCGGTGCCCCCCTTCTGAGCGTCTCACATGAGTGGGTGTATGCTTGAGAGAAGGAAGTTACATACTCTCTGGGGCCTGGAGTCCCACCTGGGGCTGCTCGCACGAGGCAGGGCTTGGGCCCAGCGACTGGAAAGTGACTGCTGTGGCTGGGATGAGGGGCATCCAGCACACCAGCCCCAGCATGACACCTTCACATTCCCACCCCGGCCGGTCCCCACACGCACAGAAACGCACCCAGAAAAGCACATTAGGCCTGCCCTGCATTCTCTCTGATGTGGTAGAAGGCAGGGGGCTGGGGTGGGGGGCGGGCAGGGGGAGGGTGCTTGCGGATTTTAACCGCTAAGCTGAAAATACGATGAGGAACCGGAGTCCCCTTCTCCCCAGCCCTGGGGAGGAGGGAGTGGAGAAAATGGGGATGTATTGGCATGGTTTGGGGTCCGAGGACCAGGAGTTTAGCACAGAAATATACCAGGTCCAATTTTGTCTGGCTCATCTTTGTATCTTCACGCCAGGCACTGTGCTTGGCCTTTCATAGGATCCCCAGATACCTGCTGATGAATACAATACTAGTAAGTGAATGAATGATTCCTTTTTCCTTACTGTTTGGAATGGCATTCTCTTTATTCATGAGTCAGGGAAATTTCCTTGAGGGAATGGGTCCAGAGCTGAGGTTTTTGTTTTGTTTTGTTTTTAAATTGAGATACAATTTACATACCATGCAATTCGCTCATTTTTACATTGTGCAATTCAGTGGTTTTTGTTACATTCACAAATATGTGCAGCTATTACCACGGTGAATCTTAGAACGTTTTCATGACCTTGAGAACAAACATGGACCCTTTATATATTACCCTTAATCCCCATATTCCTCATCCCTCCAGCCCTAAGCGACCTGGACCCTACTTTCTGTGGAGGCTGTTGGAATAGGGACCACAGCCTGTTGCTGAAGGCAGTTTGGGAGTGTTAGCTTTAAGGTGAGGATGGATGGCCAAGTGTGGCCTTGATGAGGGTGTGGAAAAGTGAGGGTGGGGAGGCAATGGGCCGGCAAACTGATTTATGCGAAGAGTTTGAATTTCAATGAATCAGCCAGCCTACAAAGATGTGTTGAGATTCTATAGACAGGATGCTTTATACACAGAGGATTTGACTCAATAGGGAACCATTGGAGGTTCTGAACCCTGGGAGGCACCTAATCTGAGCTCATTCTTGCTGTTCAGTGTGAACGGGGTGGTGAGGTGGAGGCCAGAGCCTTGCACGTCGTCCTTCCAGGGGTCCAGCATTTGACCTAGGATGGCTCCGGGTTGCTGTGCGCGCCCGGTTGCCCGCCGAGCTCTCTGCATGACGCAGCTGAAGTTGGTGAGGCAAGCTCTGAGAATGCACGCCGCGCGTCTCCCAAAGCCCAGTGACCGCAGCTGCCTGTGGGCATTGTTCAAAACCCAGCGTGAGCATCAGAGCCCTTCTCTGACCTGCTGGGTGATGGCCAGGTCAGAAATTCGGTGGAGCCACGTCGTCCAGGATGGCACCCTGTCGTTCCCTGGAGAGGAAGGGGAGCTGGCCAGGGCCCGGTAAGCAGGCGAGGGTGGCCGACTGAGGCACAGAAGCGCTTCTCCGCCCCTCGCTCCCCGGGCCGCCCTCTTTAGTGTCGCCATGTGCACCATCGTGCCCTCGGAGGCTCTGTCCCCTCTTCTGTCTGACATACCTACTAGCTGTGGCTGCTCACAGTCCAGCCGGCTGGCAGCCAGAGTCTTGTCGCCCTGGGGTCTCTGGGATTTTGCTCAGCTGCCCCCTGACCCCGGGCGCAGCCTCTCACAGATTCTGCCCGGCCTGGATGGCCATGGTACCTACGTGGTGCCAGCCTAGCTGGAGTGTGGGTTTGCCGGTGAGGAGTGCACGTTGCTGGTATGTTTATCTTGATTCTTCAACCCCTTCCTCTTACCTTTAGGGCTTGTCTCTCTTCTGGTTTCAGTTCGGGTTTCCGGGGGGCGGGTAATCCAAATGCTCCACCCCTCAGCTCTGTGCACAGGGGCCTGGTCTGAGAAACATGGGGAGTGTGGGAGAGAAAAACTCTTAACACAAAACATCAAACCAGTGCACAGGAAACATCAAACAGACGCACCGGAAACCAGCAATGTGTCAGCAGATTAAGTCATTAATGAGAACTAGATTAGGCGAAACTAGAGAAATGTCCACCAGACCTATAGTTCCTTGAGGGTGGGGACTGCCTCACTTTGTGCCAAGTTCTGCTTAGCTCCTTGAACGCACAATCCTGTTGTATCCTCAAAACAACCCCCCAGGTGAGGTTTAGGGCCGAGGATCCTGAGGTTCAGAGGTTAACTTGCTCCTGCTGAACAGAAGTGAGAGTGAGACTTGATCCCGACTTTGTACGGTTTGCCCAGGGCCTGGAAACAGTCGCCCACGTGGCTTTGAGAGGCGCACAGGTGGAGGGGGCGGTGCTGCAGGTCAGAAGGTAGAACGAGGTTGGAAGGATAGGGAGGCCGTTGAGGAGAGAAGCAGAGGGGTCGTGGGCAAGCACGGCCTGTGTGAGGCTGGTGCCCCCCGGCCTGGGCGACCTGGCCCGTGAGGCACAGCCGACCTCTGGGTGTCGATGCGGTTCCCAGATTCCAGCCCCGTGGGTTGGTTCACGCTGGCAAGGCTCCTCTCTGGCAGCTGGTGCCGCGAGAGTTTCCACGGTGGCTATGCACTGGGGGTGCCAATTACACGTCAGGCAAGAGACCGGGAGGAACCTGGGGCAGATTAACAGGTGATGATTCTGCCCTGCTTGGTTACTTTCTCCCAGGTATTAGCTATGCACCAGTTGCTGTGCCCGGCACGGATGCTGGTTTCTAGGGCAGCTCTGAAGTTATCATTGAGGCGTCTGAATGACTAAGCTGCCGGAGGGGAATTTCCTGCCTGTCCCCTGGGCAAGCCCTGGCCTCCCGGGAGCCGAGAGCCATGGTTGCCAGGTTGCTGTGTGTACAAGGGCTTTATGGAGTCTGAGGGCTTTTCCTGGAGCCTTTGCTCTGTTGCAGTTCCTTCCTCCGCAGCCAAATCGGTGGTGACTTCCCAAGGGGCTGCCGCACCTGGTGTGGAGGAAGGTGCGGCCTTTAAACATGCCGGGGTGGCGGGGTCTGTGTGCTCTCACCTCGTGGCTCTAGAGCCCGAGGAGCCTTCCGTCTGTCGGGGGAGATGGGAGAGCTTCCATCAGGGTGACAGGGGGCAAGCAAAGGGCCCCCCATGTGCGGGGAGGGGGGCAGGCCCGGGGCGCTCCGCGCCGGTGAAGGGACGTCTGGCTGTGGCCTCCCAGCCCCGGTGACACTGTGGGTAGCCACGTGCCATCTCTCAAAGACAGCCCTGCTGTCAGATTCTCCTCCGTTTTCAGACGCTCACAGGATACCGTTCAACGTCCTCACAGAACAGCGTGGCCGTGTCTCAGCTACGGCTGGTGGTGGGAGAGGCGAGGGATGGGGAAGTGCCGCCTTCCCGGTCCAGGCCCTCCCCCGAGGCACGGAAGGACGGCAAGCCAGTCAGTCCTCTGCATCTCCATCCCGCTCTGACTGGGGTGAGGATGGTCGTTCCCTCCTGGTGTGTGGCCAAGATAAAGGAATGGCACAGGCCTCCCCCCTGAAGCCTGGGCCCGTTTCTCTCAGGTCCCTGGAGCTTCCCCATTCTCTCTCAGGCGTCCCTGCCTCAACAAACTGCTGAGATACCTCTGTTCCCGGCCGCGGCCTCTCACCTCCGCGGCGACCCCAGACGTCCCCAGTCTTGCTGCTTCTGCTCAGCTGGTCTAGTCAGGAGGTGAGGGCACTGAGTAAAGGGACCAGAAAACGCAAATAACAACCCACTTGGTTTCCCCCTTTCTTTTGCCACTATGGCACCAGCATTTGCGTGGGGGCCTGGTGTAGGGGGTGGGGAGTGCGGTAATTCTTGTAATATTTGCCCAGCAATAAGGAAAATACTGAAAGACAGTGGACAGTTAGCTTAGTGACACGTTTTTTGCATCTCTCCAAGGGTCTTCCAGCTTATTGCCTTAAAGTAAACTTTTATGGTATAAAAGTCAACGAATATTGCATGTGAGTTCATATAAAAATTTGGAGTAGTGGGGAAGAGGGAAATAGTTGATCATTTATCATGCTAACCCAACCGACAGCAGCATGCTGGGCACTCCTATCTCCCTGGGTGTGTTCTCACTCCGGCCTTCTCAGTTGAAGACCTTCCTTTCTCTTTCATCCTCCCTTCTCTACCTGGTACCTGTAGAAGGTGAGGGAGAACATGGGTCCAGGGGCGAGGATGGGTAAGTCTGTGAAATAAGGGAAAAAGGAATTTCTGAAGCACCCCTTCTGGAGCGGCCATTCCCGGGGACACCTCTCCGATGCGGGGAGTCTTCTCACCGGAGAGGAGGCCACTTAGCCCGTCCTCGTGGTCTCCGGGCCCCACGCTGGGATGTCGGCGCCAGCCTGACCGCCCAGAGCGGCCAGCCTTGGTCCGCCGGGCTCTGTTTGCCCGCCGGGTCGTTCCCCTCTGAAGCTCGTTCTGACCTCTTTGCTGACCCTCAGGGTGGGATGGAGCGGCAGAAGCAGGGTTACTCTGAACAGGGTGTTTTCTGGCTTCCCCAGAAAACAGTGTGCCCTCAGCTGGGTGATAATGAATTTTCTCCAGCTATGTCTGTGATGACCCACATCCTCCGGACTTGTGAAGATGTCATTTAAAAAATAAAAGCCTCCTCGGAAGGAGGGTTGTGCCACCTCTCTCAGTTGCTTCTTTGTGGCTTCAAACCGTACAACTGAGACACTTTGCCTAGGATGTGACTGAAATCTGCACGGTGCACTTCAAACTCATTTTCTTTTGCTTCGTCCTCAGTGAAGATGAGAGAATTTCTGGTCCTTGTCCTTTGAGAATATTCCTCAATGTTAGTGACTTAGGCTGTCCCTTCCAGATTCTGAGGGCGGCCCTGGCTTTGTTCTACCTGCGTGGACCGCCCTGGCCCTGCGCGGGGGGCGGGGCAGCCCTGCGGACTCCTTGGGGGGATTGGCAGCCACACGTGCCAGGCGACCGGGCCGGCCTTAGAGGTGAGCCGAGTAGAAGGTGGGCCGCCCATTCAGACAGTTCTCAGGAACAGAGAGCGTCCTGTCTTTCTGAAGTGGCATCTCCTTGCTTGAACTGTTTTCCTAAGTGCCTCTGTAGTCCTTTCGTTGGCATGCCTTTGGTTAGCATTCAGAGGCGTTAGGCTGATGACGTAGTTACCCCAGGAGAAGTGAATTTCGCAGTTCTGCAACATTTATTGGGTGCTTCCAGGGAACCGGGAGCCGCGCTATGTGCTGGGATACAAAGAGGGAGGAGCTCGCAGCCTGAGTGGGAGATCAACATGCAGAAGGTAATTTGGGTACAATATGGAATTTGGACTAAAGTGAAGAGAAAAAAAAAAGGTCTGAGGAAAAGATCTGCTGGGCGCGAGAGGAGAGAGGAGGGTCCTAGGACCTAGATTTCACCACCATGGTTCCTGCGCCTCTCAGAAAACCAAGCCTTCGTGGTGGGTGGAATTCGTGGGGTCACTTCAACTTGGAGCAAACAGAGCAGCCCCAAACCACGAAGCGGCACTAGAGCACAGGACTCCCACAGCCCCGCCCGACGCTCAGGGCACCCCCTGCCGCGGGGAGCGCGCCTGTGCCCAGGGCGGCGCCGTGTCTTCGCCAGTGCAGCCGGAGAACGCAGACAGGCCTGGGTGTCGCTGCGGACGGGCAGGGTGCCGGTGTTTCCGCGGGCAGCTGCCCGGCACTGGTCCGCGACGGGCCCTCTGCGGCCGCGGGGGTGCGGGCTCCGCCGCTCGCTCCCTCTCTGGATGGCCCTGGGCGGGCTGCTCACTCTCGGAGCTTTGGTGTCTTTCTCATTTCTCAGGTGGACAGTATACATTTCTTCTTTGTCTTGTAAGACAAAACTAAGTGGATGGCTATGAAGGCTTGTGTCGTTACCGTTAGTGAATAAAAATGTGATTTTTGGAGGCCTTGGAGTCGGCTCCTCTGGTGAGTGTCAGCTGGAAGAGTCATTCTTTGTGTCTTTGATTATTTATAAGATGTCACTTTCCGATCTGATAGATGAGTTTTTGTCATCTACGGGCTACTCTTGTCTGTCTTTTCAATGTCGGTGCGCTTAAGGCTCTAATTCCAGGCTTCTAATTCTTCCTCCTCTTGCTCGTCCTCCTTCCCGCTCCCTCCTGCTCCTCCCCCTAAACCCACATGCTCTCCTGGGCTATTTCATCCATTCTCTTGGCTTTGGTTATTCCTATGTGATGCTGACTCTCACATTTATACATTTATATCTCAGACCTCATCTCTTTTCTGAGCTTTAGGCTCATGCACAAGACATTTCCACAGGGATGTTCTTCAAAACTCAGCTGGTGCATCTCTACTTGGACCCGTTGTCTTTCCCTCCGACCAGTCCCGCTCCGTTCCTTGCACTGAGGATTGGCTCCCCTCAGCGTCCCACGGCTTCCTGGCCGTGGGAGAGCATGCTCTTCAGCCTGTCTGCCTCCACCACTGGTGCACCTGCCCAGGCCATGGGCACCTCTCGGGTGTTGTTCACGCCCCCTCCTACCTGGCTCGGTGACCACCTTGCAGCTCCTCCCCTCCCTACTCCCTCAACCAGGGACCCGGCCCTCAACCCAGGCACGTGCCCTGACTGGGAATCGAACCGACGACCTTTTGGTTTTCTGGACGACGCCCAACCCACTGAGCCACACCCGGCAGGGTGCTTCTCCCCTTTAATTCTGCAGCCCGAGGGCTCTTCGTGATCTCACATCTGCTCCGCCTCCTGCTTCTTGTACAGCTGCACCCAGGACTCTGCCTCCAGCCAAAGTAACCTTTCAGGGCCTTCTATTTCCAGGTCTTCAGAAATGTTGCTCGTCGGATAGAAGTCCTCTTTGGTGACACTGACCCAATTTGCCACCCCCAGCCTGTCTCCTTTGGATCTTAGCTTAGTTATCCTTTCCTCTAGGACGTGTGTCTGACTCAGGTATTTATTACATTTGTGTTTCTGAATTGTGATTACTTGGTCATGTTGAATCCTTTACTAGATCATAAGATGTGAGGCAGAGCCATTTTATTCAGTGTTGGTTTTATTTATTGATTTTTAAAATGTTTATTTATTGATTTTAGAGAGAGAGGAAGGGAAGGAGGGAGAGAGAGAGGGAGAGAGAGAAACATCGACTTGTTCTTCTATTATTTATGTATTCATTGGTTGATTCTTGTATGTGCCCTGACCGGGTATCGAACCCACAACCTTGGCATATTGAGACAACGCTCTAACCAAATGAGCTACCTAGTCAGGGCCTCAGTGTTTGTTCTATTTGGTGCCTGATGAACAAATAATCAAATGAATGAAGGACTATAAGGACATTCTATTATCATGAAATTCTATTATAAATCATTTTGCAAAGCAAAAAGTTCTGTTGAAACTGAATAATTACTACCTCATATACCATTTCTATAAATCTAGATTTTTTGTATTGGTTTATTTGTGTGTTTTAAGACTGCGGGCTTCTTTCATATTTTTTTCTTTGTCCGTGCCTTCCATCAGATTGCAAATGCCCAGGGGTCTGAGACTACTATTCTTCTAAGGGTGGTCTCTATTTGAGAGTCGGATTTGGCACAGTTAGAAGGAGAGTGGTTGATCTGTCTCAAAACAAGGCCTCGGACCGCAGGGTTGCATTAGGAGCAGTATTTGGGCTGATGGTCAACCTGGGGCCCGGGTAAAATCTGCAGATAGTGGTTAGCCTTTTCCCACCTTTGAAACTCTAGTTACTTGGGCACCTTGCCGACAGGGAATTGGTTTATTTTCTAAAATGTGGACATCAGGAGTTGTGAAAGTAATGTCTCGCACCCTGATTCGAAGAGAGGAGGGAATGGGGGAGGAGCTGGGGGCCACTGCCTCCTCTCCCGTGGAGAGTGGGGCTTCACTTAATCAGTGAGGGCGTTCTGGAATGCAGACGCATTTGTCGCTCTGACAAGAACCCGGGAGAGGATGGAATTAGCTGGGGCACTCTCTGCAGCTGTCAGATGCCAGAGCAGTTGTTCTGGTGCATGGATGCTTTCCTCCCCTTGGCCCTCGTGGAAGCTGAGAGCCAGAGGGTCGCCAACAGAAACGGCCCGCTCTGACGCCATGTACGAGAGCCTCCAAGGCAGTCCCCAAATGCCATTCACTGAGCCGCCACAGACTGTGGAGCCTTGAACTTGGAGCCCAGGGAGGGGGTGCAGAGGAAGGAGGGGACCCTGACACTTGTCGTTGGGACTTATAGGGGCAGAGAGTGGTGTCCGCATGGGCACAAATGAGAGCAAAGTGGGCAATAGTGATTTATCATCGTCTGTAACCCTCTCGAAGTGATCGACCAGGCCACAGGCTCCGGGAAGGCGGCGCAGAGTGTACTTATTCTGTGCACTTGCCCAGCTCTCAACACGTTGCCTGGCCCAGTATCCTGGAGCCCATTGCTTCATTCGTTCCTGCGACCTGTGGGGCAAATGAATGAGCACATCCACTTGGCACGCGGGAAACTGAAACTCTTGAAACGTGCCTACATTCATACAGCTAAGTACTGAGGTTGTGTTGTGTCACTTTTAATTCAGGCCTTTTTATATGTTGTGCATAATGTATCTGACATGACACAGGAGGTTACATACGCGGGCTGACAATGTGGGTTATTGAAATACACAGGAAATGGAAGGTAAAGACCGAATGTCGTAAGCAGCTGATTGAGCATGCGTTCACTCCTTGGAAGCAGCCGCCCCGTGAAAAGCTGCGACTGCGTTCTCCCCTTGGTCCCCTTCCCTCGTGGAGGGACACTGTCACTCTTCAGGTTCCCACAGTGAGGAATGTCCAGATTCCACGTACACTTCCAGCTTGGCTGCCACGAGCTGGCCCACTGAGTCTGGCCTATGCTCTTCAAGGACTTCGTGTAGTTTATTTAGTGTCCATTCATTCATTTGTGCAACAGAGTTTTATTACACATCTATGAGGTGGCGATGTAAATCATACCAATGCGTGTAAAATTTAAAAGCGCGACAGGGGCACCCAAGGAGAGACGCAGTGACAGTTCCGTGTGGTGTCCCGGTCGTTGGCCAGGTCTTGCTGTGAAGACCACCCTCTCTAGCAGAAGGCGGTCCTGAGTAACTGGTCTCTTCATTCCACAGAACAGGCCAGGATGGCTGTGCTGCGTTGACAGGGAATCCTGGCCATGGCATGGGGTCACCAGGCCTTTCTGCTTCTCTTCTTTCTGGTAGATGAAGGACCATTGAACTTCCCTTCGGTTTTTCCAGGAGAGGGTGGGCAGTGGAAAAAACAGTTTTTGCTTTGTTTTTTACCAGCACCATTAATGCAAAGGATTCAAAAGTTAGGTGCTTTCAGGTTATTATCTGTGTGTATTTCTGACTTTATTCCTTAGAGCCATGGAGAATCTAGAGCCCTGGAGCACCTACCCCTTTTGCCCCCCATGTTAAGGCCCCTTTGGGTGACAGGTGCTGTTAAAATAGTTCACTTTCACTGTCTCAAACAGGTTAGCAGTATCCTTAGAGTAAGGGACAGCTGGCACCATGCAGAGGACTCCAGACATACTCATTGAGTTTAGCTGGGTAGGTAGCTAAGAATATGAATGAATGAATGAGTAAATGAATGAATGAATCATTGAAAATAAACGTACATTTAATATATATAAATATTACGTGTGTGTGTGTGTGTGTGTGTGTGTGTGTGTTTTAAACCCCAGGACAGCTAAGTTGCTCTTTGGCCATGGGATGATGACTCAATTATTATCAGCGATAAATTTTCATTTGCATGTTGAATATGATACTTGCCTTCGTGTCAACAGTTATGTTAGATCCATCTACCCCAGGGAGACTCAGAGACTTGGTCTGCCCTGTTCTAGGTGAGGACAAGAGGAGCCCAGCTGGGGCTGAGTGACGGCGTATCCGAAGACACAGGTGGCTACCGATTGCGAACTTGAGAAGGATTCGGGACAGCTGGGAATCCAGTGTGTTTCTACCTCTTCCAGGGTTATCTTTGAAACATACCGTTGATAACAGCCCAGGCGGACACTTTTCCTCACCAGCAGGGGATTTCCCAGCGACTGTGGTGACTTTTTCCCAGTAGCAATTTCCAGGCTGCGTTCGGGGAGAAGAATCCCAGCCTGGAGCAAGCCCCCTGCCCGGGGCTGCTCTGCAGGACCAGTGCATAGGGGGCGGGGGCGGGGGCGGGGGGCACCTACCTGTGGCCTGGCTTGAAGATGAGATAATAACCATGAAGCGTCTCTCAAGGTGCCTGAGCACAGTAGGTTCTCACTGTCTGCGGACTTCCTTTTCTTACCCTTCCTGTACATTTAGGGAAAGATGTGTATTCATACCGGTAGTGTTATTTAGGGCCCATTCGTCAGGGCTGAAGGGCCCGCACTGGGGCTGCGGTTGTTTGTCATTGTGGCACCTTTGCTGAATCATTTGGGGTTGGCAGGCCAGGGGGAAAGCGGTGGTCCAGAGGGTGGTTAGGGCTGTGTGTGAACAGCTAAGACAGCCTGCACTGTCTCGTAGGATTTCCTGGCGGCCTCTGGAACCTGAGCTCCTTCTTGCAGGTAAGGGAAGGGGGCCAGTAACCAGCCATGGGGGTGCTGTGCGTGTCTGAACATCCTGTGATCTGGCTCCATGAAGCTTTCATTGCAGCTTACTCACTACTGCCCCCATCAGGCTCTGGGAGGGAATCCGAGTGAATGGAGGGCAGGACTGCCTGCCGAGTGTGAAATGCCTGACCTTCTGCCATACCAGGTGTAATTAGGAGAGGAGATAGAGAGTGAGTACTTTCAGAAAAATGAAAAGCTCTGGCGAGGTAGCTCAGTTGGTTAGAATGTCATCCTGATACACCAAGGTAGCAGGTTTGATCCCTGGTCAGGGCACATACAAGAATCAACCAATGAATGCATAAAGAGATGAAACAACAGGTCAATGTTTTTCTCTCTGTCTCTCAAATCAACAAATAAGACATTTTTTAAAAAAGGAAAAATGAGAATAGCGTGTGAAAAGAGCCCAGGTAAGATGTAAAGATGGCCTTGAAGAGGGGCAAGGCCTCTGCGAGGTTAGGGTTGGTTCCGGGTCTGCTCTGCGGAGCTCAGGCCATCTTTCCGAGCCTGTGTTTATGGGCCTAGGTTCATGCGATTCTCTTATTTTGAGAACCACTTTAACTTGTTATATCTGAATATCTTGTGAGCACTTAGTCTTATATTAGAGTGTTGTGATCTGTTTTATCCCCATCGATACCAACAATAAATATCATTTGGATGGGTAATGTGTAAGAGCCATGTTTACTATTTAGGAAAGTAGGAAAGCAAACATTTAAGTTTATTTTGGTCTTATTAGAGATATAAAATGAAAGAAGAAAATATTTGATTAAACTTAAGCTATGGTTTCCTTATGACTGCCCAGAGATGCATTAGGATGAACTGAAATTAAACAAATTCACTAGAATTTCCCTCTGAGTTCCTTTCAAATTAAAAATGCACGGAGACCGGCTGGCTGTGTGCATTCACATCCAATTGGTCAGTCATTTATAGCATGTGTTATGCAAATGGCAGTGCTGACCCCTTACCATGGCCCACGGGGCTGAGACTGCAGACTGAGCTGTTTAAAATTCAACCCTGGCTGGTGTGGATCAGCGGGTTGGGTGCCAGCCTCTGAACCAGAAGGTCACTGGTTCTATTCCTAGTCGGGGCACATGCCTGGGTTGCACACCTGGTCCCTGGTTGGGGGTGTGTGAGAGGCAACTGATTGATGTTTCTCCTCTTCTTTTCCTCCTTCCTTTCCCCTCTCTCTGGGGAAATGAATAAAATCTTTTAAAAAATTCAACTCCTGCAGGTCCGGTACAAGCGGGATAAAGGGTAATGGAAAAATGCAATACTTTTTTTTTTTAATTCAACTCCTAGGAGAAATTGAAACTGCAGTTAGGTTAGATATTAAGTATTGGTGGAGCTTAGCCCAAGTGACCCCATTTTGGGCCTGTTGTTTCTTTCTAAGAAGGACACCCTAGGTTTTCCCCTCGCCTTCTCCTATCGCCTGCAGTCAGTCCCCTCCCAGATCTCTCTATCACCCTTCCACTCCCTCAGCGCAAGTCTTCGTCCTCTGTGCTCTGCTGAGAAGAAGAATCACTTCAAATGGTATAGAAATGTCTGAAAGAATTGGGGTAGGACTAAAGGCCATTAGGCAGTCTTGGGTGAGACCTTTGCTAAGAGCACAGGTGGTATCAAGCAATACAGAGGGAAGCTTGATTGCAGGACGTGAGGAGAGAGTTGAGAGGAAGTAGATGCAGCTAGGGGAGAGCACCAGGTAGAGGAGAGCAGGAATGGAAGGAAAGCAAACGAGAAGGATGAATTCAGTACTTAAATATGATGAAATAGTAGTAGTCTGAGCCCATTTTGTGTATTTGCCTTCTTGGGGCAACTGGGCATCACAAATGCCAACGTATCTCATCAAAATGAGCTCAGGTGTGGAACCTGTCCATTGCAATTTCATTTATTATCCTCTCACCAAAATCTCCCTGAGGAGACAGTGGCCATAGGGAAGAGTGTGAAGCAGATTGTTTTTTTGGATCTAACGGACCCCAGATTAAGAAACAATGAAGGACCAGGGTTGTTTCCTGCTCCTCATAACCTCCCAGCCCTTCACTGCTCAAACGTGAGTAGTGAACAGAAAAGACAGAGGAGAACAGGAGGACTTTGAGTGATAAGAACACACAGGGTACACACACACACACACACAAGCACGCACGCAGGCACACACACACAGTTAACTCTGCAGACGGGCAATTACAGAATAGAAGTGGAGGTTCTTATGGGACTAGTCCTTTGCACTCCTTTAACTTTTCCCTATAAAGAAATTTATAGGGAAGAACAGAATGGAGTTTGAATTTAAAAAAAAAAAGAAAGAAGAATATTATTTTCCTCAAATACTGAGTTTTAAATGAGATAGTATGGTGTGGCTCAGTGGGTTGGGCATCATCCCACAAACCACAAGTTTGCAGGTTTGATTCCCAGTCGGGGCATGTGCTTGGTTTGCGGGCCAGGTCCCTGGTATAAGAGGCAACCGATTGATGTTTTTTTCGTACATCGATGTTTCCCTCTCTTTTCCCCTCCTTTCCCCTCTCTCTAACAATAAATAAAATCTTTAAATGAGATAGAATGTGACACATATATACAGTAGGCACACAGTACATGTTAGTTTCCCCTTCTTCTGCGTTACAAACTTCAAGTTATTTATAGTTAATTATTTTTAGACTTCAAGCCCATTTCTAAGCACACATTAAGATTCTTGAGGGCAGGCCAAGGTCTAAAGGTACTTTGCCTCTGCCGCCTGCTTGCTCGTACCTGGCCTATCCAATGCTTTCTCTCCTTTTCTCTGATTACAGGCTGCTGTTCATGTTATTCTTTGAATAAATTTTGACCAAATGACCAAATGATGATCTACTTTGTGTATCATTAGAATCATTTTTACACCCTCGTCTATGGGGGTGAGTTCCAGAGCTGAGCTAGAAGAGGCTCCATTGGATATTGGGCAAGAGAGTGAACGTGTGTGTTTGTTTTGTTAACATTCTGGAATCAAAAATAAACAGTCTGTAGATCATTCAACTCCTGTTTTTCCTTATTGTTGTTGTTCAGTACTCTGAATTATCCAGTCCTCTCACCTTTTTGCTAATGAAAAGTGACCATGAGTGGGATAAGCCTTGGCGGAAAGGTGACAGGGTGCTTGGCAGAGAACACACACCTGGTCTTTCCTCCTGTGTGGGAAACGGCAGGGCAGGAACTGAGCACACCGTTGACCGCATGTCCTGGAGCAGCTTCTGTGAGTTGGTAAATAACCAAAGTTCTTGGTTCGGACTGTTTTTATTTCTTCTAAGTGGAAACACGCACGCACGCACGCAAGGTGCAGTTTTACCATAAACCAGTTTTTCCTGGGCTTAAGGGCAATAAAGTTGGGTGGGGGATGGGGACCGGAGTGAGGTGGGGCGGGGAGGGGCCAGGAAGCTGAAAGGGCTCTGCTGGGCCCGCAGGGCTCACGGCCTGTCCTGGGGCTCGGTGGTCCTTCCCTCTGGCAGTTTATCTGTGATTGGGTTTCTGTGAAATGCCCCTCCCCAAGGTGTCCTTGCACTTTAAGACTCTAGGATTCGTCTTTCTCTCCAGATACATCGGCCTCTGCACTCCTTGGCTCTGTGGAGCACAAGGCAAGGCCCCTGGATCTTCCCTTCCTTTTACCTCTAGGACTCACACACTCTGTTTCAGGGGTTTGCTGTCTGCTCACAAGACAGGGACAGACAGGTGGTGACAAAATTATCAGCTGGGAAACCATAGTCATAAAACATCTTGAAAACATACTTATTCCTGACTTTGATCTTCAGTCATATGTAAAATAGATTCTTGCCACTTTTTCTTGGGCTTCTAAAGTGTTCCTATGGGAATTCCCCCATCTGTTTCTAGAGAATCGCTGACCCTCTAGAGGTGTGGGGTTTGTCTCCTCCGTGTGGGCTCCTGAGCCAGGCTGCTCCTGCTGCAACTGGCCGCAGGATCTCACAGCCCCGGCCACTGGATGGCTTTCTAAACTTCCTTCTGGGACCAGGCCCCCAGAGCACCTGCGTTGCTCCCTGCAACTGGCCGCCCTCCTGAGTCCCGCCTGTGCCTGGCTGAGGTGGCGCTGGCCCATTTGGTCACCAAAGACTCCGGCTCGGGCTTCGGGCCAACTGGTCACTGCCTCCTGGAAGTCTCTGTAGGCCTGGCTTGGCTCTGGGAAGGGCTGCCCTCTCCCTGGCACATCGCTCTGCCTTAGCGGGCTTGCCTGTGGCCGTTCACCAACAGGCTGTTGCGACGGCTCGACTCTTAGGCATAAGTTGTTTTTCTTAGGTGTGGTCAAAAACTTGTTTATTTTTATGGTTTCACAAGTGCTCCTGTGACCTTATAGTAAGTGCCATTATTTGCAAACTGTCTCATCTCACATCAGTGCCATGGACTGGTCAGAGCCAACGGGTCGCTTTCTCTGTCAGGGTTTTTGCTGCACTGGACTCTGCAGATGCTCTTGCTCTCTGGCTGCAGGCTGCCTCCCACAGGCAGAGAGGAAAGGCGGCTCCAGCAGAGTGAGCTCCGAAGCTTTCCCCAGCTCTTCCCCGGACCCAGGCCTCTCTCCCTCCTGCCACCGAGGTCTTTCCTGCCACCCACCCCTCTGCAGGTCCAAGTGGGAGAACAAAGACTTCAATTTCTTGCGCAAAATTGTCAATTTCTCTTGAGAGCAAGAAACTGAAAATTTATTTGAAAAAATAATGAAGGAAAAATCCCCCAATCTGGCAAAGGAAACAGACTTCTAGGAAGTCCAGGAAGCTCAGAGAGTCCCAAATAAATTGGACCCAAGGAGGAGCACACCAGGACACATCATAATGAAATTACCCAAGATCAAAAGATAAGGAAAGGATCTTAAAAGCAGCAAGAAAAAAGGAGACAGTTACCTACAAAGGAGTTCCCATAAGACTATCAGCTGATTTCTCCAAAGAAAACTTACAGACAAGAAGGGGCTAGAAAGAAGGATTCAAAGTCATGAAAGGCAAGGACCTGCATCCAAGGTTACTATCTCCAGCAAAGCCATCATTTAGAATGGAAGGGCAGATAAACTGCTTCCCAGATAAGGTCAAGTTAAAGGAGTTCATCATCACCAAGCCCTTATTACGTGAAATCTTAAAGGGGCTTATCTAAGAAAAAGAAGAAGATCAAAACTATGAACAGTAAAATGATGACAAACTCACAACTGTCAACAACTGAACCTAAAATAAAAACAAACTAAGCAAACAACTAGAACAGGAACAGAATTGCAGAAATGGAGATCCCGTGGAGGCTTATCAGCAGGGAGGGGGAAGGGGAAGAATGGAGGCAAAGGCACAGGGAATAAGAAGCTTAATTGGTAGGTACAAAATAGACAGGGGGAGGTTAAGAATAGTACAGGAAATGGAGAAGCCAAAGAACTTCTATGTACCACCCACGCGCATGAACTAGGGGGCGGGGGTGCCCGTGCGGGGGAGGGGCGGTGCAGGGTGGAGGGGAGTACAGGGGAGGAAAAAACGGGGCCGCTGTTAGAGCCTAATCAATAAAATTTACTTCAAAAGAAGGAACAGATTTCAAGGGCAGGAAACCTGGATTGAAATTGTCATCCTTTAGTTTACCAATGCTCTGCTCTTAGACAAGTCATGCTCGTCATCTTTAAAATGGGGATCCGAATATATAAATAAATATGTATGTATATTTCTTATTTACTTTGTGACTTTGGAAAGAGCAGATGGAAGAATGTTCATGGGAGCACTTGTAGACTGGGAAGCGCTGTTTGAATGTGAAGGTCTGTTGTTAGAATTAAATACAACATACTCGTTTGCAGTATCCTGAATACAGTGTACGCTGGAAACATAAGCAGCCCGTGTTTGCAGCAGAGGAGGTTTTCTCCGATGTCGCCCATACATTTTCAAGGCTTGGGCAGAGCTGCCATTATCACTGCTGGTTGGATTTGTCACAGCTCAAAGGGAGCAGAGCTCTGGGTCAGGCAGGAAAAAAAGAAAGTCACTGAATTGGGCCATGAACACATCTGAGGGCAGAGACAGCCAGGCTTCCGTGTGACAGGGGGCTCAGGTGGCCCAAGTGGAAGATGCAATTATTGAGGTGGGGTCCGCGGGGTCAGACGGGAGAGACGTTTAAAGCGGAGGGAACAGCGCGAGCAGAGCCGGGAGGAACGAGTGCACATGTTCATTGGGAAGCACGGCGGGTCCGTGCAGACAGAACGCTGGGGGGTGGGCCACACTCTGCGGAGGGAGTGGAGGAGCTGGGAGGAGGAAGTAGGTTTTGCGTTGTAAGGCCTTGTGTGAGGCAAAGATCTTTGGACCATAACCTGTGATATTAGAGGGAGCCGTCAAAGAATTTCTACCCAGGAAGAGGCAAGTGTAGAGCTGTTTTAGAAGATACCGTGTGGTTCAGGCCCAGCCGTGTCCCGGGGCCGCTGGCATGCGCCAGGTGTCCACGTCGCTTCCCCGTTGTGACTTCAGTGGCGTCATGTCGGCAACTTGAAACCGACTGTGGTGAGAGTATTTACAGCCTGGAATTCAGCACAAGCTATAAATCAGTCCCCTCTCTCCCCCAGCTGGTGGTTAAAATTTATCAGCACAGTCAAGGGGCCATTTTAATGGGGTAGGACTTCACTAGTTAGCACGCCTGGGTTGTGTGTTAAAAAATCTGTCAGGCCCCATCCCAGACCCCATTAATCAGAATCTAGGGCAAGTGAGGGAGTGGGAACCTATTTTCTTTTAAAGTTTTCCGGTGACTCTTATGTAGCCTGTCTGGTCCTGGCCTTTGGACCGGAGCAGGGACAGCGGGGAGAGAGAGAAAGGGACGCAGGTAAAAGGTGGTTCTGAGTAGGAGCAACAGCACTTGGGGACGGGTTGGAGGCAGAGTGCGGAGGAGAATTTCCTTGTCGGGGCCGCTAAGCCCACGGATGGTGACGTGGGTGGCCGGACTGAGGAAGGCACAGATGACAAGTGACTTGGTAGAAGAGGTGAGAGTAAGCGTGGGGAAGGGGCGGCGGTGGTTTTGGACACCTGTTTGCGGAGCCCGGGGCGGCAGGGTTTTGGCGATGCCTGCGAAGGGGAGGATTCGGGGCGCTGGTGGTGGAGATCAGGGAGGCAACATGCGGGTTGTTGAAGCCGACGGATCTGGATGAGACCGTTTAGGGACAGTGTATTGAGAAGAGAAGGGGACTGTGGTCAAAACTCTAGGAGCAACTTTTCGGAGGTTGGTAGAAGAAGAAAAGCCAAGAAGAGCTGAAGCAAATGGCAGTTTGTCTACATTTATTGAAGTTAGCGGTTCCTTGGAAGGAGGGGTTCCTTTAGGGGTTTCCAGAAATTCCAGAAAGCCCAACAGAAACCACATGTGCGTTTTTCCGTATTAAGACGACATAAAACATTAAGTTTGCTTGGCTTGAATTCTGTCAACCCAGTGTGGGGAGGATGAGACTGGAAGCCGACCTGAGGCTCTGCGGGTGGTTGTGTGCCTCTGATTGAACACACACAACACACACCCCTTAGCTAGGAGGCGCAGTGTGTTTCGTCCATGGCCTCTTTGAAAACATGATAGTTGAGAGTATAGTTTCAGGGGTGTCCAACCCGTGGCCCACAGGCCACATGTGGCTCAGGATGGCTGTGAATGCGGCCCAACACAGAAATCGTAAATTTACTTAAAACGTTAGGAGGTGTTTTTTTTTTGTGATTACATGTGGCAGTGTATTTCATGTGTGACCCAAGACAACTTTCTTCCAGTGTGGCCCAGAGACGCCCAAAGGTTGGACACCCTGGAAGGGTCGCCGCTGTGGAGGGAGTAGGGACCCATGGTGAACACAAGCAGCGGCCCCCACTGTGTCTGGAGAGGCCCCGACTTGCCCTGAGAGATGGAAACAGTGGGAAGGGAACGTGAACTGCTCATTTCAAGCAGTTTGGGGAAAGGGACCTGGATCAAGATGATCATCCAAACTGAGGCTTTGGGGTTATCGATGGACGGGGTGCCTCCTGGTGAGTGTGCGGCGTTTGAGAACCTGGCAGCTTCCTAGCATTTTCCTCCGTCTCCAAAGTTAAGGCTCTGGGTCGGGAAGCAAGGGGTTTCCTACAGGCAGGAGGGGCATGGGGGGCGGGGCGTGGAAGTCTGGCCTCTGAGACCGCACCGTCCACGGTCCCAGTGGGTCCTTAGGACTTCAAGCTCTGGGAGGCACCTTAGCTGCTCATGTTACCGCTAAGTGGCCTGGCTAATTTGTATTTTCTCCTGTAAGAGGGCCTAAGATTTCCCTGTGAAGCTAAGTAGTGATGGGAGCCATGGAAACTACTAGAATGTGGGAGACTAGAAAAAAGCAGTGTGTTCCTTTAGCTAAGAGGAAATGAAGAGAGATTAAGCCGACACAAGTTCTCCTCACCCCCTCTCTCAGACCCCATTTGAGAACGTAATGGGGTTAGTATAATCCTCTTAACTGTGTGTGCTGGGGGGCCTAGACTTTTATTTTGGGTGAGGGATCCTTTACCCTTTGTAAAAAAAAACCCTCCCTCCCTCCTTCTTTCTCTCCTTCCTTCCAAGACAGAGACATAATCATGTGTACAAGTAAAAAACTATTAAGTACAGAAGTGTTTATGAGTTGTGATCCGTTTTAAAAGATACATGTTTAACTGGAACCCGAATCCCTGAATCATTGACCCAGTAGGCACCTTGCAGGTTTCCGTGGAGCCGTTAAGCAGAACGTCCTGCCGATGGTGTAGACAAATACTCAGTTTTCACCCAAAGCGTACTCTTTTCTAATTAGTTTTTGAAATACTCAGGCGCGTTGTGTAAGAAGCTGGCAGTCATTGGCAGTGCCCCAAATCACATCTGTTTACTTATTTTCTATTCTTAGCCTGTCCCACACTCGCCAGATGACAAACAGAAACTATTCCCTTTTATTCTCAGCATCTGTGCTACCTGGCTTTCTCTTCCCACACACCTTTTCTGCTTAAACTGAGCGGGTGCAGTCATCCCACAGGTGCGTGCAATTCAGCCTGAAAATGCAGCCCCTCTCTCGTTGGAGAGGGCGTGACTGAGCCTGCTTTTCAGGGCGGGGGCTCTCGATGTTTCCACCACAAGGGTCTGTCCTATTGTCTTCCTTCCAAGCATTCGATGCTTTAAAAGAGTTATGTGCCAAACTATCAGTGAGTCTTAAGGACAGTGCATGTCTGCCATCCATGGCGGGCCTACTGAGGCGCAGACCCTCTCTGGAGATGATTTCTACCACTTCGAATCCTCACGGCAGCCGTCAAAAGCCTGTGGTATTCCCACATCTGACACTTAGGAAAGTTAACTATATATTTGCCCATTGTCACCCTGAGTGGCACAGTCAGGACTAGAGCTTCTGTCTTTCTGACTCCAGATTCCGCGTCCGGTTATTGTGACTGATCCCTGACAACGTGCCCCGCAGCCCTGAGGCAGTGTGAGAGCCCAGCTCATCCTCTACAATGCTCCAATGTTCCCCAGCCCGCGGGGAACTGCCTAAAGGACACCAACACCCTGGCCAAGGCTGCAGGGCCGCGGAGAGCCAGCGCTGGGCACGGCTGTCTCCTTCTGTCCCCGTGCGGTTTCTGTTACACCCACTGCCTAAAAGGATTCATTTCCTCATTTTTATTCTTCAAAGACACGTATCAATCAAAGCAACTCTGAGGCTTCTGAAGCTTCTCGTGAGCATGAGATAATTCATTGGTGCTAATGCACTAGGTTGCTCAGATTCAACCAAAAGCAAAGGCACGTGATAAGTTCGTTTGCATATTTAAATTTGTGGGGATAAATGCACAGTTTTCATTAGACTCAGGAAATAGGAACCTGTGGCTCGCACATCCCCATAGCTGTTTGGAATCCTCTGACTCTCTCAGAACCCCTTGTGGGCCTAGAAGGCTGTGGCCCCTTTGCTGTTGTCCATGAGAAAAAGAGCTCTTCCTACCTAGGGAGCGCTAACTCCATCTCCATGGCAGGGACCCTGCACTGTCCAGAGGGCAGAAGGACCTTCCTGTCCTTTCTGCAAGTGTCCTGGGTAGGAGGAGGGACTCGGTGCATGGCATCGTGGGTTCCGCAGCCCGCACGGCTGAGCTTTCTGGGGTAGCCTGTGGGCTTCTGCTCCGTGAGGTGTGCCTTGGCTCAGAGCCCAGTTCATCCTCTACAATGCTCCGAGTTCATGCGACCCTAGAGGGTAAGCTCTAAGCACCAGCTCGCTGGAAAAGAACAAAACTGGGATTCCAGATTCGCTTCATTTCAGCTGGCTTCCCACAGGAACATTCTGAAATTGGAAGAAGCACTTTCTCCCCCTAGGTAACAGAATTTAACCTATACCGTAATTTTTACCTGAAGCTTGAATTCACAACAGGAGGGATCTAAGTCATCCCACGTCACCTTTCGCTGTGCTGGGGGAACGCAGTGGTTGCTCACAGAGGTTCCCTTCCTTGCAGTGATAGCCAACATTCAGTCATGTGGCGCCCAAGCCAAGTCATTCCACATTCTTGTTTAGAGGTTTTTTTCATCTCTTAGTACCTGCCGCTGGACTTCGTCCCAGTTCTGCTCAGCTTCCATAGGCTGTAGAGCCCGGATGGGCCAGGCCTCAGCTGGCGTGGAGTGGTTGGGGAGGTGGCCTTGACCTTCTGGAGTTCCATTCTCCTCTGCAAATGCCCGAGTATGGTGGTTGCTTTTTCCATAACCTCAGGAGACTTACAGATTCGTTTAGGGAGCGTGATGAGCCTCCTGATATCCAAGTGGTCTGTGTCATCTGAAAAGGCTCCTGTAAGAGTTTACGTGAGCGCTGACAGCTGTGGCTCAGTGGGTTGGGCGTTGTCCTGCAAAGCGAAAGGTCGCCTGTTTGATTCCCAGGCAGGGCACATGCCTGGGTTGCAGGTTTGCTCCCCAGCTGGGGCGTGTGTGAGAGGCAACTGATCAGTGTTTCTCTCTCATATCAATGTCTCTCTCCTTCTTTCTCCCTCCCTCCCCTTCTCTCTAAAAATAAATAAATAAAATCTTTAAAAAAAAAAGTTTATGGGGAAGGATGAGGCAATGCCTGAATCTCTGGAGATTCTGCTGAACCATATTTGTTTCATGGGATCGAGTGGAGGAGTGGTTGGCATCCCCCTCCCTGATTTATGACTTGAAAATAACAAGGACCCGGCCCCTCCTGGGGGCTCCACGGGAGGGAGAATCCGGGACACCGACGTCTGTTGCCGTCAGGGACCTGTGGTCCCTGGTCAGTGTTCGCCCCTCAGCGTGCTCCTGGCAGCGCCCCAGCAGCAGTCCCCTGTCAGCAGCCTGCAGGGTGCAGTGAACGCTGGGCCCCCGGTGCCCCCCAGGGCGGGGGGCTCTTCCCATCCCCCTCTTTTAGCACAGGGCCGGCTCCAGCCGGCTGGGCAGTGGGTGGGGCTGAGCGGAAATGCCTTCTCCTCTCCCGCCTCCTGTCCTGAACCTCTCCGAATTTCAAGTGTCAGCACAAAAGCTCCTTGTTGAGACACTCTTCTCTCATCCACCCCAGAGGGAAGTGCTCTCTGCTCTACGTTTCTGTAACATTTCATATTTACCTCTAAGAGCTATCATTTTCTTCTTTTTTACATGTAGTGATGAACATTGTCTTAGTTTCCGGACTGTAAACACCTTGAGAGAAGGACCCGTGTCCGACTCGTGTTTTTATATTCCATGACCCACAAAGCAATGCCCGCACACAGTAGCACCACCTGGCCTTTCTACAGGAGTTAACACGTACAAGGCACTGTTCTTCCTGCCTCACACGTGCTCATTCTTTAATCCCCACAGTGGCTTTACAAGGGAAGAACTGCCGTGGACTTGTCTCCGTTTCGTGGCTAAGGAGAACCACGCTAAGTGCATCGCGCAGGGTCTTGGAGTAAGCAGTGCAGCAGCACGAGGCAGAGGCTAAGACTTGTCCGCGGCCTCGATGCTCCTCCTGTTGGCCTGTGTGCGCCTGGAGGGCGTTCCATGAATACCTGTGGAATGCATGCAGGCTGATGTTTCTCAGTTACTTAGAAACAATCAGCAGTTGAAGGTGACCTCTACCACCTGAACTGTCTTCTAAGCAACGCGGAGGCCAGAAGGGGGTGCCAGAGGTTGGCTGGTTCTAGTTTTCCTTCCGGAAGTGCTGGATGGGTTGGCCTCCCGAGGTTCTGATTTGGAAGTCAGTAGTGCCATCTAGTGGGATAATTGGCTAATACCAGTTCAGAATTATTTTTCTGAAACCCTGCTAGGCTGTCCTTCCGTTCTGGGACCCTCTTTATTAGCTCCACTTTCAGTTCTGACTGCCAGAGAGAGGGCAGGGGAGGAGAAAGAACCAGCCCGTGTCGGCGTGTCCGGCCCTCAGCCTGCGGGCGCCATGCGGCCTGACACAAAATCGTAAATTTACTTAAAATCTTTTTTTTACATATCGGTTTTCGCTAGCATTTGTGTATTTAATGTGTGCCCCAAGACAACCCTTCTTCCAGTGTGGCCCAGAGACGCCAGAAGGTGGGACACCCCTGGGAGGTCGGGTTTGGTTTCATCCTTGGAGAGTCCACATGCTGATCTGGTGTTTCGGGCTGGTGAAGCCCAGTTGGCGGGCTCCCGACTCCGCCCCCCGCCCCGCCCCGCCCCGCCCCCGCCCCCAACTTCTCACGCACGCGGTCCGCAGTTGAGACCGCTCTTCCTCTCTGGATGCTGGCCTCTGGAGCTGCGTCTGTTTTGAAATTTGAGTCCCATTTTCTTTGGGTTGCCTGCTGTAGTGTGACACATATCCCACGTTGCGTAGAAGAGGGTGCTTGACGCATGGAAGAGGCCAGTGCCTCCGTGCGAAATCCCACGGGACAGCAACATGGTCGTGTCATTTTGTCATCAGGGCCTTTGGGTATGCAAGTGTGTGAGCCCTGGCGCAGGGGAGATGATCAGTAGCCACACCATCGCCAACAAGAGGCGAAGAACTGCTCTGTGTCGACTCTGTGGCAGGGGTGTCCAACCTCTTGGTGTCTCTGGGCCACACTGGAAAAAGAGTTGCCTTGGGCTGCACATTAAATACATTGCGACACGTAATCACGAAAAGCGTCTCACAATGTTTTAAGTAAATCTACAGTTTTGTGCTGGGCTTCGTTCACAGCCGGTAGACACCCCCGGTAGAGAAAATGTGGAGAACGGGACTGTGTACACTCTTAGTTCTTGCCACACAACTGAGGGTTTTGTATGTGGACTGTTCTGGTTTCTTGTTTGAAATTTTGAAATAAATTTGCTTCTAACTGCACTTACTTCTTGCTAAAGGAACAGACGTGCATGGTTATAACCGTGACCACAAAACCCCGGTGCTCCTCTGACTGGCAGCGCGCGGCCCCCGCGAGGCCCCCGCCTACCGCGCAGGGCTCCGGCCTCAGGACGCGCTCTGCGAGCTCAGTGCCTTTGCTGCGGTGGACGATTCTATCAGAACAAGGAAACAGTTTTGGCTTTACTGGAGCCTGGGTTATGGTGACACATACGGTGATGGGAGTTCATGATTAAAATCTGTGCCAAGCAGGGGTTTGCTACCTTTTTCTTTCAGAGGCCGGGGAGGGGGGCGGGGGGAATATTTTAGGCCTCGTGGGTGTCGCGGTTTCGCCCCTTCGGCTCAGCCTTCCCTCTGCCCTAACAGCGAAGCAGCAGCCATAAATAGCACGTGATGAATGGGTTTATAACTCCGCAGTTCGAATTTCATATAATTTTCACGTCATGAAATGTTTTTTCCCCCCAACTATTTAAAAAGGCAAACACCACGAAGAAAAAAAGAAAAAAGCCAACCAAAAGGCGAACGCCACTTCCAACTCAGGAGGCTCATCAGACTAGCGGCTGTGAGCTTGGCCTTGGGGGCCGTAGTTCGGGGCTCCTGATTGGATGCCTAGAGTAGTTAATAGTTAGCAATTAATAAAAGCGATGTGCTCCTGAGCTCTGTGTTCAGTCTCCTGAGGCTGTGAGCAGCTTTTCCGGGTCTGGAGTGGGACCAGGGCTGCCGCCTGCGGGCTGTAGGGGCCGGAGCTCCGCCCTGCAACCCTCCGCCGCCTTCCCTGCAGGCGCGGGAGCAGGTCCGCTGCCCCTCACCCTACACGATCCTTAGTCCTGGAAGATCCCGCCTCCAAGCCTCTCCGCCCTGCCCCAGCCTGCCCGCCTCCAGTCTGTATCGGGTCCCTGCGCGGCGGGTGCGGGTGCGGGTGCGGGTGCGGGTGAGGAATGGGGCTGCCGTCCTGGTCCTGGTCCTGGTCCTGGCGTAGAGACGGGAGGCCCAGGCGCAGAGGGCCCTGGAGGCGCCTGCTCGCTCGGCTGCTGGGCGAGCCGGGGAAGAACACGGCCAGGCTCTTCCTCCTCGGCGTTAGGTGTGTCGGGGGCGTATTGGCCAAATGTGTGTCATTTCTCAGATCCACGGAGGCCTGTGCACTCTTTGTGCAAACTGCCATGACACGGGAACTTGCGTTTTGAAAGTTCTGTAAGCCTGTTCCTTTGTCAGGTGGAGCCTCGGCGACCTCGCCGGGTTGAGAAAGAAGCTGGGCGCTAACGGTCCTTGCCCTGTGTTTCCGCAGCAGCCAGCAGAGCAGCCTGCAGAGCAGCCAGCAGAGCAGCCACGACGATGACTCCAGCAGGTTCCTGAGTCCGCGGGCGCAGGAGGAAAGGTGAGGTCGGTGAAGGGGTGGGGTGACCGGTGGCGGAAGGCTGTGCGTCCTCCGTGAGCGAGCGGAGCTGGGAAGAGAAGTGGGAGGCAGCTCAGAGGCTGCTTACACGCGCGGGGGCCACGGGAAGGGACGGCGCCTCCGGGCTCCTGGTGGGCGACGGCACAGTGGGCACACCAGGTGCGTGGGCAGGACGTCGGAGCGGCCCGGGGACTTGAGGCCCCTGAAGGGCTGGCGCAGTGTGGGCCGGGCGGGTGGGTGTCTCGTGCCTGAGGAAAGCTGCGCGCGTGGCTCCCGCGGCAGTGGCCCCCGAGGCTGGCCGGTCGCAGGGGTCAGAGCATAGTGCGGACTGAGATGGGGGTAGGCGTGCAGTGAGCAGAGAGGTTCCCCAGCGCCCCTCCGCAGGTCCGAGGTGCGATTCGTTCAGCCCTCAGGCTGTGAGTGTTACCGAAAAGGGGCCTGGCCGGAGAGGGTCTGCCCCGGGCCAGCTGTCGTGTGTGGGTCCTTGACTTCCTGCCAGCAAGGTCTTACAACACGAGCCAGGTGGCCGAGTGCGCTTATGAAGTCTGGGGACAGTGACACAGTGAAGGGCTTAGGGTACAAGAAGCAACAGGGGAGCCCGGGCGGGGCTGCTTTGACTCCAGAAATGTGATGGCAAAGGAGCGAGCCAAGGCAGGGCTGCTGTCGGCTGGCCGGGAAGTCAGAGGAAAGGGCGCCTTGGAGACGAATCAGAGGGTGAGCCCGGCCGAGCGGCCGCTGCGCGCTGCTCCCCTGGTTACAAGTCTTGTGGGGACCCTTAGAGTTTAGGAGACGCACAGCGGTGGGGGAAGAAGAGAGGGAGGAAGGCGGGAAGAAGAGGGAGAGGGAGACGGGAAAGAAGAGGGGGAGGGGAACGATGTGGACGTGCTCCCGGGAGGGAGAGCGAGTACTGGGACCTTTGTTTTGAGGGGTTTTAAAGGCTGGGAGTCTAGGGGAGGATTTCGATATAATACCGACGGCCTTTTGCTGATGTGCCAAAATGAGATTCATTCCCTAAACTTCACCCGTCCTTGGGTGTGACTGGCAAATGGCACTGATAGGATTTCTGTGATCCAGCTCCCTGAGGAGCGTGGTTTAAGCTATTCACCCTCTGGTTGGGGAGGAGACGGACAAACCACTTACTCTCAAGTGCCCTTGGTTAGGGAGGAGGATAGGGCTCACCGACGGCTGCAATCTGCTTCTTGGTCGCTGCTTCCCTGTCCCGCTGTCCGTGGCCTGGCCTGTCTCGCGGAGAGCAGCCAGCACTGCGCCACGTGGTGCCGGCCCATGGACTGAGCTCTGCGGCCGCAGGTTGAGCCTTGTGCAGGGAAAGCCGGCCGTACTGGAGGTCTCCCCGGTGTCCCACGCGGCTCTGCTTTTGGTCTAGCTCGGATTACCACTTATATCAACAAACTGGAGGAAAACTAGAAGGTACTTTTACTTCGTTTATCAAATTTGCGGCAGACACACAGCTGAGAGGGAATAGAACTATGGGTAGAAACAAGGAGACTTTTATGTTTAAAGTAAATGTGCTATTATACGTTCATAAAACATTTATATTGCATATTTATATGAGAATATTGCCTGAGTGTCGGGATATCCCTGGGGGCCAGCGGCACCCAGCAGTGCAGCCTCGTGACAGCATCGACAGATTTCATGGGGAAAAGGGTTTGCGGGTTTTATTTACTAGCCAAATACGAGCCAATAACGAGGCACAAGTATCAAATGGTCCTTGAAAGTCTGAATTTATAAATGGAAGTGGAGGGGAAGAGAGTAAAAAGAAAAAGCCAGTTTCACTGTGGCCTGTCCTAGTTTGACCGTATCTGGTGTATTCCATCCAGTTCTGTGGCAATGGGTATTGAGAGATTAGAGCCCAGAAAAAAGTGACGAGGGCAACAGCGATGTCACTAGGAGGGCGGGTGAGGGAAAGGGGCTGCGGAGGAGAAGGGTGCGGGCGACTAAGGAGAGCACTTGTTAAGTGTCTGAAAGCCTGGGAGCTGGAGCCACAGAGCTGGGAGTTGCAGGGAGAAGGGTTTCAGCCCAGGATAAGGAGGGGCTTTTCCATGACAAGATCATGAGATCAGAGCCACGCCATAGTGGAAGGGCGTAGCAAAGCTGCGACCTGTCCCCGACCTGTCCCCTCCACAGGTGTGTTCCAGCCGCACTAGGCGGAGTGTCTAAAAAGGGCTCGCCCTGGGCCAGAGGCTGAGGCCTCTGGAACCCTTCTTGCTTCAGATGACAGGTTCTGTGGGCTCTGCCCTGGCTCTCAGTTGTTTTATGTTCATTGGTAACCAGAACTGAACAGCTCAGCTCATCAGTTTCAACGACAGTGTCCGGAAGGGGAGGGCGGCGGTCCAGGGGCAAAGACTATTTTACTCTTGTTAAGCTACTCAGTCAGTTTGTTCCCTCAGCCTCTCGGGTGGCTACACTGTCTTCTCGAAGCTTTCTGGGTTTCAACAACCATGCTGTCGAAAAGAGAAGGGACCTAGGGCTCCCCTCGCACAACTCGCTTCCCTGAGTGTGTGCCAGGCACCCCCTAAGCGCACCCTGCTGTAGTCTTGAAAAACGGTGTGCATGGCAGCCTAGGAGGAAATAAACCTCCACGTAGTGTCCAAGCCTGAGGGCTTCCGAGAGCTTTTTTCCTTTCACCTCAGTTTCTGTCCTGAAGGAAAAGACCCTTTGGGACCATAACGAGGGCAGAGGATAGTCATTTCCCGAGCAGGTGCGGGTCAGGGAGGAGGGTGGATTTTAGGACAATAATCACTTTTTGAGGTGTGGGGATTGTCTCAGAGAGAGGAATGATCCCCCCAGGTTTCCAGCAGAAAGAAAAGTAGATCTAACTTCCCAAGGTATGTGTGTATATGTGTGTGTGGGATCCATTTTTATCCTTCTAGGTGAAGTCAAGGATTCACATAAAAAACACTAGTTCCCAGGTTCAGCTCAAACTGGAGCAATTGTTAGGGTTTCTCAATAGCAGGAACTTTCACACAAAGCCAGAGAACTGCAGGAAAAGGAGCTGTTTACTAAGGACCATTTATGTAACAAAAATTAGTTTCAACAGAACACTGTCAGTTAATGTAACAATATTAGTTTCAGAAGAACACTGTCTCAGTTACCCAGGAAGCCTGTTTGTGTAGGAAAATGGAGACTTGTGCAGGGCTGGGATGTCCCGGAGTGCGCGGCAGGGCCACTGGCATCAAGCTTCACTCCCGCACGCAGGCATGTGCAGCACACCTTTGTGCAGCGTTTACGACACCCTGGGGAGCCTGCGGGGGTCCAGGCTGCAAGGTGGGCAGGAGCTCACTGTCCACTGGTGGGCACTGTGGTGGCTTGGAGAGAGCGAAAGAAAGCCCTAAAGACAGACCAACTTTGTTTTGACTACCTTCTTTTTTTACTGTGCGTTTTAAAAAGCAACATCCTTAGTTTTCCTTAACCATAGGTCCCTCCCTTGTAGAAGTCTCTTCTTGTAAAGAATCCGTGAGATGGTGGGTGGAAGGTGCCTGGTACTTAGTAAGTGGTAGCTGGTAGCCATCTACCGCTTGCTGCTGAGCAGTCGATGCTTTTGGCTCTCATGAGGTTTGCTCTCAGTTTCTCAGCAGAGCAGACCTGCACTGCTCTCTGCCCTTGAAGAAGCAGAGACAGACAGAACACGGAGCACCTGCCAACTGTCATACATCGCTACTAAGGACACCTGGATGAGACATGGTGTTTCTCCTCAAGTAAGCAAGTAAAATATTATGTAGTCATGACATGGATGAATAAAACTGAGGCATTTGCTTACTACGGTGCCTCAGCCGGTGCAATGAGTCTTGTGTACACTTTTAAATACAGTCTTCTCAGCAGCTCAGTCAAATAGATGCTATTATTATCTTTGTCTTAGAATTTAGGAAACAGAAGCTTAGTGGAGTTAAGAAGTTTGCCCATTTGTGTGTGTGAGCACGCATAATATGGGGAATTGCCCGGTTCTTGAATATTTAGTTGTGTTTTTTAGTAAGCCTTTAGGGTAGGACGTAACTTCCTAGATAAAATAAGGCAGAGAGCAGAAAAATAATAAAGTGATTGATATATTGACCTATATCAGGAGAAAACCAGAGTTTTATTAGGTTGTTTTTTACATATCTCTTAGCCTATTTGTTGGAATGGTGTGTATTATGTTACTAATGAAAAAATTTAATAAACAATTTAATTATAATTAAAAAACTTGCCCAAGAGAAACACAGGTACTCTGCGTGGGGTGGGGCTGGGGGGAGGGTGGTTCCCTGAAAGACCCGGGGGACCGGGCGGTGTCTCTGCTGAGAGTTGCGGGGTGAGTGGTGGTCTGTCCTGTGGGCGGCAGCCCCACTGGGCGAGGGAGCAGCCTGCGGCGGGTGCAGGGAGGCCGAGACAGCGTGGCTCACTCAGGAACTGCAGGCGCTTCAGTGTCACCGAGGGGTTCTGAGGAAGGAGGTGCCCGGGTCCCTCCCGGCTAGTCCCGTGGGAAAAATTGCTTTCGGCCTCATGTGGAAGATGAATTTCAGGGGCAAACTCCAGCCACAGAGAGGAAAGGAAGGAGCCTGTGGCAGTTGTTGACCCCTTTTTCCCACAGTTAACAAGTGCTCGTTGAGTGCGTCCTCTTGCAGGCCTTGCGGGTACAGCTGTGAACAAGGTAACCACTGTCCTCCTTTCATGGTGCTTACTTTCTAGTGAGGGGAGATAGAGAAACAAGGAAACATCAAGTAGTAATAAGTGCTATAAAGAAAATAAGCCCTGGCTGGTGTGGCTCCGTGGACTGAGTGCTGGCCTGTGAACCAAAGGGTCACCTGTTCGATTCCTGGTCAGGGCGCAGGCCCGGGTTGCGGGCCAGGTCCCCTGTTGGAGGCCTGTGAGAGGCAGCCCATCGATGTTTTTCTCACACATCGATGTTTTTCTACCTCTTTCTTTCTCCTTTCCACTCTTTGTAAAAATAAATAAATCTTTTTTTAAAAATGAAAAAGGATGACGCCTTGGACCCAAGTGTTTTGGGACGACACTGGGTGGGAAGGGATGGCTAGATGCGGTGACATTTCAGCTGAGACCACATGGGCAGATTTCTGAATTGCGGTATGATAGTAAGGATAGCAAAGGCAGAACGAATCGAAGAAACGTATTCAACAGGTTTCACAAGACTTGCGTCTGGGTTGAGGAAGGGCATTTAGTGGGAACCTAAGGTTTCCCGTTGGGGCAGCAAATTAAAGGCAGCATAGTGTCCAGACGTTAAGTGCCTGCCTGGGCTGTGATTGCGCTTCCACTGCATGCTGTGTGATCTTGGGCACATCACTTCCTCATCTATAAAGTGGGTTTAAATAGAGTTCACACCTCCTGGGGTTGTTGAGGATTGAGTGTGTGTATGATGATTAGAAGAGGACTAGTGCCTGGCACATGGATTGTATTATGTATGTGCTTGCTATTATTGTTATATTGTATTATTTATTATTAAAATATTAGATAAAGGTGGAGGAATGGAAGAGCAGGGACAGTGGTGAGTTTAATTTAGACCCTTAGAGTCTGAACTACCCGCGGAGCATGTAAGTGGGGGCAATGCTAGTGTGGGGGCTAAACAAAAATTAATACATTTTCTCCCATCTTCTAACTTCTAGCTGGGCTAATAAATTGGCAGAGACAGATTGAGAGGAGAACATCAAATGTTAATAACTGCACATGGGGGGCTTGCCTAGGCATGAAAATCCCGAAGGCAGTGAGGCAACGCGGAGTACAGAGGCGTTTTGGACAGAGGAGAAAAGGAGGGAGCAGGGCACGAGATTTCAGAAGTGAGAATGGGTGGTTGGTGGGAGTTGAGGAAGAGCAGGGACACGCACGGCGGGCCGATGCTGCCCGGGCAGCCGGGAAACAGTGGGGCCCAGTGGGCGTCTGGCGGACAGCCCCCTGCCGGGGGCCCTCTTGTCCACCATGCTGAAGTCAGGCGAAGGGGACATCCTAAGATTTCCTTTCTGAAGTGGGCTTCTCTCTCTGAATCTCTTGGGCAGGAAAGGAAAAAGGATCTTTTATTTCTTGTTAAGTAGTTTAAAATAAATCTCTCAAAAGGCAGCTTCAGGGGGGCTAGACTTTGGTTACCTAACCAGCAGTCCCCAGCCTTTTGGGCACCGGGGACTGGTTTCACGGAAGACAGTTTTTCCACGGGTAGGGTGGGAGGAGGAATGGTTTCGGGGTGATTTAGCGCATTATGTTTATTATGAACTTTATTTCTATCATTATTACATTGAAATATATTGAAATACCCAAATCACCATAATGCAGAGTCGGTGGGAACCCTGAGCTTGTTTTCCTGCAACTAGATGGTCCCCCCAGGGGTGATGGGAGACAGTGACACCCAAAGTGTTGCTTCTGTCCAGGCTACTCCGTAATCTTGTTTTGGTTGCAGTCACTGCAGAAAACCCTGCTTCGCAAAGATACGATGTTGGAAACGGAAGCAGCTTCCCAGTGCTTTCGCAGGATATTCTGCCTTGGCTTTAATCCAGAGCATACAGGGACTGGAAGTTGTCTCAAACATACTTTTAAGGTATCACCACTGTCATTTGCGATCTCAAGCAGCTGATCCGCTTCTAGTACGGACAGAGTTCACCTGTCTTGTTCACAAATGGGTTGCGGATCGAACCCTTCCCAGTTCAGGGCCTTTTGTGGTTGGGAAGTAATGCTCAAACCCTTCTGAAAGCTGAGATAGGCAATCAGGCACCAGCTGGGAGAGAGAAGGCCCTGGGTCAGTCGCTTTCAAAATCTCTACCAACGTTTGAAACACGTCAAAAATCCCAGTGTTCAGTCGTCGCCCTCATGAATCCAGTTTGGCTTTGAATGCAGCCGCTTTATCTGCCGACTTGAAAACGTTTGTTGTGCTCCTCTGAAGTGACAGACTGAGTTCGCTAAGCAAGTTATATACGTCACACAAGTAAGCAAGTTTTGCGACCCATTCTGTCACTGAAGTGTGCTGCCAGTGGTGACTGTTTTTCTGAAAGAAATCTCTGGACCGTCTCTCGTAACTCAAAGTCTCCGGCCAGCGACCTGCCTTTAGAAAGCCACCTCACTTCCGTGTGTAAGAGAAGACGTGTGTGCTCTGGTCCATCTTCTCACAGAGATGAACAGACAGACATGGGTTAAGTAAGGGCAGGTACTCCAGTGTGACTGATCATTTTAATCACATCCTGCAAAACGCTGTGAAGTTCAGGTGAGAGTTTTCGGCTAGCTAGCATTTCTCTGTGGATGACACAGTACACAAACGCACATTCCGAAGAGACCCCTTTGACCCGCATCATGAAACCAGAAAGCCATCCAGTCATGGCAGCTGCTCCATCATGCACATACTGACACAAAATGACCAATTCCGTTTTCCTGATATGTAATCATGCAAAGACTTGACTAGTTCTGCAGCTGTGGTGTTAGTTGGCAACAAAAGTGCATATGACATATCCTCATGCACATCCTCCTAAAAGATATATTGCACAAGAACAAGCATTGTTGCCTTGTTAACATCGGTAGACTCGTCAGCATCGGTAGACACTCAACCTGGATTGTGTACCACAGTGACTCATTAATCCTCTAACAGTTGTATTTAACCAATTTGTCTAGTTATGGTGCTAGCTGAAAGAGGAACACGTGCCACCTTTTGAACTGCAGCCTCTCCTAAAAGTTCACGACAAATGTCCTTAGCAGCAGAATCAACTCTTCACCAGTAGTAAAGGGGCTCCTAGCTTTAGCGATGTGGTCAGCCACCAAGAATGATGCTATCAGTGCAGACATATCTGATGAAGTAGTGGCCTTCAATAATTGCTTCTGTTCTTTGCGTTTACACTTGTTTCTTGTGAAAAATTCCAAACGCTTGTCTTTTAATGCAGGGTGCTTGGTCTTCCTGTTGAAGCAGTTTTGACGGTTTCATGGCTTTGTGGGATAGTCGGTTGCCGTGTTACATAAAGCGGGCTTGGAGAATGAGAATCAACTCTTGCAATCAACTTGCCATTTAAGTAGGACTCTTGAGATTTTCTGTTAAATGCAGCTTTGTTCTCATTGGCAGTCTTAGAGTCTTCTGCTATCTCATCCCTGGGTCTTTCCCCCCTTTTCAAAGAAGCTCCCCAGCGACATTTGTTTTTTAGTTATTATGGCTAGGGTTAGCGCGTGGCCTTACCAAAGCTGTGACTGAGACAAGTGTGCAGTGTGGGAAAGAGGCATGGATGGAAGTGGTCAATAAAATAGTGGGCTGGCCACACATGAACTAAAATAAGTGTTGGATTCTGACTTAAAGCCTGCCACCTGATGCAGCTATATAATTGAAGTGCATCAACTCACTTGCCACTATAAAGCCTGCCACCAGATGCAGCTTAATTGTCACTTGCTGCCCACTGATAAGGTTTTGCTCTGAGTCTGCAAGCAATTGATTTATTATGGTCTCCGTGCAGTCAAACCTCGCAGCCACTCCCCAGCGCTATCACCACCGCCTCAGTTCCACCTCAGATCATCAGGCATTGGATTCTCCTAAGGAACACGGAACCTAGTTCCCTCGCAGGTGCAGTTCATAGTAGGAAGGGTTTGTGCTCTTATGAGAATCTAAAGCCGCCGCTGATCTGACAGGAGGCGGAGCTCAGCCAGTAATGGGAGCCATGGGGAGTGGCTGTAAATACAGAAGAAGCTTCGCTCACTGGCCTGCTGCTCACCTCGTGCCGCGTGGCCCCATTCCTAACAGGCCACGGACCAGGATCGGTCTGAAGCCCAGAGGTTGGAGACGCCTGCCTTACACTGCTAAGCAGTTGGCTATACCTGCGTGGAGCTCAGGAGACAGGACTAAAACTGCTTGTTTGGACATGAGAGTGTAGTTAAGAGTCTTGGGATTAGCAAAGTTTAAGCAGAGGCAAAGGAAGGAAGAATTTACAATAGACTGAAGCCAAGAGAATGAAGAGGCCAAAATATCATAGAAGGAAGAAAAGAGAGGGTAGAGATAGGTCGGATGAGAACCAGAAAGGACCTTCTGCCGTGGCAATTAGGAGGTCCTCGGTGACTCAAGAGCAGTTTTGAGGACAGTAAGAAGGGACTGGGCATGGAGAATTCAATTCACGCTAGGTGTTTGCCTGGGTGAAGAGAACTAGAGATGATGACCAGAGGAGAATGACGAAGGGACTGGGGAGAATTTTCATTTTAATACAGGACACTCGAGCACTTTTTAAGTCTCTGAAGCAGAAACCTGTAGGTGAAGGATGAGACTTTCAGAGAGGACATCGTTCATTCATTCACTCAACAAACCACCAATTATGCACATGTTCTCATTGAGTTTCCAGTCTGATGAGGTGACAGTATTAACACAACTGAGTGTATGACAGAAAACAAAACACAAACCTGGATATGTGCATTAAAGGAAGGGAACATGGTTCTATGAAAGAGTGTATCAAAGAAGCTGGACCAGGACAGAAGTGGGCAGGGGTGAGTTTGTAATAGTTGAGCTGAGACCAAAAGGATGAATGTGAGGTGAGAAGGAAGCAGTGAAATGTTGTGAAATGGCATAAGATGGGCAGGAGCTTGGTTGGCCAAGATGAGGACTTGAGTCTTAAAGCTAAGAGCATTAGGAAGCCATTGTGCATCTTTAAGAGGGAAGGTAACAGTGTCACCAGAAAGCACTGTGCCCAGAGGGGGTCTGCCTTGGACCAGCTTATGGGTCCTTGACTTTGTGCAGATAAGATTTCACCGCACAAGTCCAGTTGATTTTGAAAGTATGCTTATTAAAGCTGGGGACAGTGAAACAGGGAAGGGCTTAGGATAGAAGAAGCAACCAGACAGAGCCTAGGTGGGGCTGCTTTGGCTCCCTAGACACGTCATGGGAAAGAAGTGAGCCATGCCAGGCTGTGTGGACTCACTGAGAAGTAAAAGCCACAGTGACAAAAGGGAGCCAAGGAGGGGCCGCTGTTGGCTCACTGAAAAGTCAGAGAAAAGGGAGCCTTAGAGACAGGTTCATGGGGTGAGCCCAGGATGAGCTGCCGCTGCCTGCTGCTTCCATGGTTGCCAATCTTGTCAGGACCTTAAGAGCTTAGGAGGAACACAGCAGAAAAAGGGGGAAGAAAAGCATAGACATGCTCCAGAGGGAGCCCATGTCTACTCGCTTTATCTTGAGGGATCCTCTGTGTTTTCTAATGGGCAGGGCATTTTAGGGAGGTCTCAGGAGAGGATCTCCATAGACTGTGCATCAGCTTTCCAGGGGTGTCCTTTCAGAGTCCTGGCTTCCACTGATTGGTTGGTGCCAGGGCAGGGGGTCATTAACCAACGCAGCTGGTCCTGAGGTCGGCCATGGCTTTGCTCCACCTAGTTTAGCTGCTGTTCTGGGCCTGGAGCTGAAACACAACTGAGCCCTAAATGTCATCTCTAGCTTGACCAAAACTACGTCTCTGTGGTCAACAGACCCGAGGCTTTGTTCCTAAGAGTATTTGATGCGGGTCAGAACTTCATTGTCCTCAGGGCCCAATGCCGAAAGGAGTGGTCGTGCAAGGGCTTGTATGGGAATCATGTGAGGCTGTTCTCCAGCCCCCGCGTTCCTCCTCTGAGGAGAAACAAGACAGCGCTATGCCAGGGGGAAGGTCAGGGGAGGGTCCGAACCACACAACCAGTGACATGAAAGGTCAAGAAAAGGTCTAAATGGTGCACTCAGCCATATGAAAGTCCGGGGGGTTAAACTGCATGACAAGCAATGTGCTGGGGAAGGAAAGGTCACCCTCGAGTGACATCCCTGCTTTTCCAGTTTTGCCTGTTGTTAGGCACCCGGGGCGCTCTGCCCTGGTGACCTTACGTACGTGGCCCACCATCCTTGCTCTGCCCACGTCTGTCTCGCTGCCTACGACAGCAGAATCGGATTTGCGTTCCGGAAAGATGGCAGTGCGTAGAAAGGGTGGAGGCAGCCCCGGGCGGAGATACCAGCTTGGGCAGCTGGGAGACCTTTACGTAGTCCAGGCAGAGGATGTTGGTAACTTGGACTTGAGATGGTGGTCATGAGGAGAGGAAAAGGAGATGAATTTGAGATATATTTAAGGGATCAAATACCCAGAACTTGGCGATGGATTGGACATAAGGTGTGAGAAAGGAGGCCTCCAGAGTTAGTCCTGAGATTCCAGCTTGCTCAGCTGGGTGGCGTCCCCCGTGGAAAGATGAGGAAGCAACGTTTCCAGATGAGGCCAGACAAGATAGATCTAGATCCCAGGTGAAAGGGTTAGCTTCGCACAGGACAGGATAATGGGTGTGGCTGCAGGGGGACTGTAGGCGGAGGAAGGTGATCAGGTCACCAGCCGCAGGATCTGTTTTCTCTGTGTGGCGGGAAATAAGGCTGCCTTCTTAGGTCACGGAAGGTGGAATGGGGTGGTGTGAGGTTGGGGTGTACTCACGTTGGCAACTTCTTGTATCGCCTTTTCTCTGAGTAGCTTACCATGTGTTACCAGAACTCACCCGCATCTCTCCCAGGCGATGCGCTGCAATCGCGCCTGTTTTGTAGGTGCAGGCGTAGAGGCTGTGGTTCATTCTGCCCAGCACGTGCTCCGCAGCCTGCGCTCTTTGGTGTACTTCCCTGTCTTCCCACTAGCCCCTGAGACCCTGGAGGACAGGGACTGGACGTGCTTTGCTTGGCACACAGTAAGTGCTCAGCAGATGTCTGTGGAACTCATGAATGAGCAAACGGGGAAACCAAGGTAATGGGATTTGAGCCAAAGGGCAGGCCCCTGGAGTTGAAGCGAGGCCAAGATGCAGGCTCACCGCTCCCAACACAGGCCCAGCTAACGTCTTCCTATTAAAGGGGAAGATGTTTTCAATTCTGCTTATTCTGTCCCAGAAATCGTCCCAAAATAGCACATTTGCAGAGCACTCTAGCTCCATCTACCTGCTTGGCCATGGTCCCTGGACACTCAGGTGATCCCTCCAGGAGGAAGGCGCCGAGCAGCAGACCCTCGGGGAGCAGTGCCCGCCAGCCCGCCCCTCCTCCTCGCACGGCAGCCGACATCACATGCGAGTCCGGCTCCATCCTCCTCTCCGAGCACAGAGGAGGAGAGGAAGCTCGCCAGGAGCCCAGAGTGCTGCCAGGTGTTGACAAACGGAGGCGGGCTCTGCTTGGAACTGTGGCCTGGGCTGAAGGCAGAGGGGATCTTGGTGACACAGAGCCTCCGGTTCCCCGCTCTCCGCCTGCCTGTCTCGTGTTGAGCATCGTCGGGGGGCGGGGGCGGGGGGAGCCACGGCGGACCGGACCGCTGAAGGAGCCACGGGGGCAGCCTGTGCAGGCAGCTCCGGAGCGAGCCCCAGCCTCCGGGGTCCCGGCCGCCATGTGGCGGGCCCCCTGAGCCCAGCATGGTGCACACCCTGCGCTCCGAGACTGTGTCTTGCAGCACAGCTGTGAGGCAGGCCTGTCACCACCGCGTCTCTTCCCTGAGGAAGAAGCTGTTCTTTCTACGAGCCAAGTAGGTGGCAGGGGCCCCTGTGAGACGGGGCGCTTCGGGGGTCGGCTCCCCGTCTGGGGATATGGTAGCCCCTCACCAAGTGACAGGGTCCCAAAAGGGAGACAGTCCTGATTTGTTGCAAGAGGCCGAAGGTGCAGGCTAGGTGTGGTATGGCTTTCGGTGTGGATAGACTCTTGTCTGTGTGTCTCCCAAGGAGGTGACTTCTTAGCTGGCTGGGATCATTATTTTCCTCTTTCATGCTGAATTAACTAAGTTGGTAAAGAACTCGAAGGTCCTAAGAGAAAGGTGCTGTAGAGAGTGGTGTATTCCGCCTGAGTTGGGGTGCCCTGGTGTCTCCGGGGGGTGCTGACACTTCCCTTCGGGGACAGGGACCGAGGAGTGAGGCACTGGGGGTGGAAACTCTGTTCCCCTCCTACATCCGCTCCTCAGGGCTGGGGCGTCGGAGCACACACGGCAGGCCGGGCTTTTCTCCTGCGGGCCCTGCCCCCGGGAGGGCTGTGGCACGGTGGCTCCTTGCTCAAAGTGCTGTCTCTTGGCCTCCGTGACAAGTAGAGGGGAGGAGGTGCCCTGGAGGAGGAAGAGGTGGGCGGGCCCTGGAGAGAGAGGGGCTAACTTATGGGCAGATCGTGTTATTTATTTATTTACTTACAAATAAATAAATAAATATTCCAGTTATTCACATGTTCATTTACTCATTTAACAAATATTTCTTGGGCACCTACCAGGTGTGAGGCTCTTTACTAAGTGCTGGGCACACGGTAGTGAATGAAACAACAGCAGTGCCTGCTCTCGAAGTTTGGGGACTACTGGGGCAGACAGACAACACCCAGGTCAACAAACAGGACAATTACAACATGATTAGTGACAAGGTGAAGAGAAACAGCTGTACCAAAAGGGAAAGATGAGATGGCACAAAGGGAGTGAGAGCCGAAATGGACTTCAAAGGCCGGTAGGGGGCTAGAGGTAGGAGGCGACTTGATCTTAATTCTCCCTGTCACTCACTCTGGTCTTACACACATGCGCACACGCATACACACGTGCGCATGTGCACACAGGCATCGATGCCCATGAGTAAGGAGCCATCTAATAGCAAGAGCTTTGTCCCGGGTGGTCTCGTGGCAGGAGTTTTAGGGCCCTGAACAGAAACTGAGTCCTGACCTCTCGGAGGGGGGCCGCTGCCCCGCCCCGTGCCTCCCACGCAGGGGACCGCGGGCAGGCGGGGGCGAGGCGGAGCCCTCGGGCCCTGAGGGGCCGTGCTGGTGGCCCTCTGCAGTCAGATGGGACTCAGGGACCCTTTAAGGACCCGTGACCTTTGTTTAAATCCTGGCTCCACTGCCTCCTGCCTGTGGTGCTTTCACAAATCATCTTACCCCAAGCCTGTTTCCTTCCTTAAAAATGGAGGTAATAGCATCTACTTTGGCGATTGTGGGGATCAAAATAACATAAAATGGGAAAAGCACTTAGCACCGTGTCTGACAATAAATGATAGCTTTTGTTATTATTATAAAAAATGTTTATCGATTTTTAAAGGGAGCAAGAGAGAGAAACACTGACTTGTTGTTCCAATTATTTATGCATTCGTTGGTTGTTTCTTGTACGTGCCCTGACGCGGATCGAACCCGCAACCTTGGTGTATCGGGTCAATGCTGTAACCAGCTGAGCTACCCCGCCAGGGCGCTGTTGTCATTATTACTGTGAGCAAGCAGTAGACTTGAGCTAAACCTGTGGAGTAAGTGGAAGGTGACTTTTAAGCAACTAGAGAATTGTAGGTTGGAGAACTTGGTTTGGTTAAGCCATGAATGAGTCCCTGAGAGGTGTCGTTTGCCGACTCCTTAATTGCCAAGGGAAGCCAGTCACGTAAACGCCGGTTCTCACTTTCCCAGCTTATTTTTCCATCTTATCACTAATCATGGTATAATTGTTTCTATTTGTTGACTTGGTTGTTGTCTGCCTCCCCCACTAGTCCCTAAACTTCATGAGAGCAGGTACCGCCTTCGTTTTATTCACTACTGTGTGCCCAGCACATGGTACGTGCTCAAGACATATTTGTTAAATGAGTAGGGGAACGTTTGAATAACTCTCAGGCTTTTTGCTAGCTCTGATGTGGTATGATCATGCGATTCTGTAACTGCGCCCCAGACTGAGGGCCACTGACTAGCCCTTATGCCTCTGTTAATCTCTGACATTTTCCTGGTCGTGGAAATGGTTCAATCTGTGACCTCCCCCTCATGCTTCCTCCTTTCTCTGACTCACACACTCATTTGCTTAGGGCAGCGATTTTCCACCGGTGCACTGAAGAATTTCTAAAACATGCAGTACCTGACTACTTAGTCAGGGGCACTGACCTCTTTTCCCTTAGATTGTCAAATAAGAAAATGACAACAGCCAACACACCAGTAGCCATCTGGTGTAAATGAATCAAAATTATACCTACTTTTTTTTTTGTCAGATCGGCAAAAAAGATATTTTTTGGTGTGCCGCAGAATTTTAGTAATTAGTTTGTGTGTGCCGTGAGATGAAAAGGTTGAAAATCGCTGGTGTAGGGCTTGGGAAAGACAGCACGCGTGGAGTGGGATAGGAGGGCGGTGACCTTCTCTGAGGTCTGGCTCTCGGCTAGGCTCTGACTCGGGGGGACAGGGCGGAGACGCCAGGGGGCCCGCCTCCCCTCCTTCCGCAGTTCCCCACCGCAGCTCCTCTCTGGCCTCTGGCTGCTTTTGTTTCTGTCAGCACAACTGTCGGCAGGTGTAGCCGTCACCTGCCCTGTGTTTCTTCTGCGGCTGCACTTCTCCCTTCTGCCCCACAAAGCAGGTCAAGAATGAGAGCTCAGCAGACGGCTCTGTCTCCGCTGACGCCATATAGCTGAGCTGTCGACTTGGGCAACTGGCAGGACGGGCGGTCGGTTTTGTGTCCTAGCTTCTCTGCTTCCTGCTGGGAGCAGTCCCACCTCCCACGAGCCAGGCTGAGGGAGGCGCTAGTGGCGGTGTCTCCGTGGCAAGGCGGTGGCGCTCTCCAGCAGACCCCACGGCAGGCCTCTCCCACGCTGGCCGTCTCTTTGCCTCCCTTGTGCCTCACTGTTGAGGTGCAGCTGGAGACCCGAACCCGTGGGTTCTCTTCTTGGCGTGTCCTGTTTGCTGGTGGAAGCTCAGTGGAGTTTTTGCGGACCACTCACTGCTTTTACATCCACGCGGTGAAAATGTCATTGCACCAGGAGTCACCTGGACTCCAGCTTGGTTGCAGACCTGTGTCAGAAAAAATTTCTGAGCATGTACCACTTATAGAATGTGTAAGTGTATTTATATCAATCCGATATGCGCACTACTGTACAAAATATTTTGTTTATTATATAAGTAAGCAGAAAATTTAAAGGGATGAGATTAGGTTGCTCAGCTGGTTAGAGCGTTGTGCTGATACGCCAAGGCTGTGGGTTCATCCCCGGCCAGGGCACACACAAGAATCAATGAATGAATGCATGAGTAAGTGGAACAACAAATCTCTCTCCCTCTAAAAATCAATAAATAAAGATGAAAGTATCTCTCTCTCTCTCCCCTAATGTTTTCTTCCTGTCCTGCCAGGGTAGGTGCTCATGTCCCTTTGACGATGAGGGTTCACGGGGAGCCCAGTGTTCTAAGACGTTGGTCCGCAGCCTTTTCAGGGCTTTCAGAATCCCACGGGCTGATTCTGTATGCAGAGTCCTGGGCCCTTCTCTTCGACTCTGAGTCATGTGGACTTGGGCGGGCCCAGGAATTTGCAGTTAACACGGGTCCCAAGTGACGCTGACCCAGGTAGTCTTGGGCCACACTTGGGGAGACTTGCCCTGTGATCCGAAGCCTCCTGTTACCCTGGCTCTAGCTAGTCTCGAGCCCACAATTTAATAAGGATGGGACAGGGAGGGCCATGTGTCCCATTCCTGGCCTGTAACATCAGTTTTAGGGAGCCTCTCGCAGACCCTTGGCGTCTTCCTACCCCCAGCCTGGGGCTCTGGTATCAGCGCATGGCTTCTGTTTTCCCTGACCTGCCTGGTGCGTAGCCCAGGAATCACCGTTCTGCAGCAAGGAGAAGCGGGGCTGAGGGGGGAGTGTGTATTTAAATTAATCATTTCATCTCACCTGCCACCAGCTTTAGGTTCCTCAAGCATCGTTCCTTCTTCTCTCCAGCATGTGAGTGGCAAGCAGTTAACTGCTGGGCTCCCTCCTCTCTGCCGTTCTCACTGTCTGAAGTGACACTCTTCCAACCCATGTGAAGAGAAACCCGCTGTGGCCCTGGTTCTGAGGGCTCTGGGGCTGGAGAGGGCGGGGGAGGGTGCAGAACGTCTGAGCACCCCCTCCCTTCCGTGGGCAAACACAAAAGCCCCCACGTGTTGGTCTTTCTGTGCGCCTGCTGAGTGAGTGAGTAGATTTCAGGGTGGGACCTTTGGAACTCTCAGTCTCTTAACTTGGTGGATTCCTTGGTGGGCTCCCAGATGTCCACAAGACTCTACGTCCTAGTTCATACCGATGAGGCATGGAAGGGAGATCTGCATCAGAGAGTAAGGAGCCCTCAGGAAGGGATTAAGGGGGTACCAACACTCTCCATTTCTTCCTGATTCATGAATTTCCTCCTCAACACCTACGTCAAGTGGTTATCTGCCTTTCTGTGAATAACGTCTATAATGGGAAATTTGCAAAGGGTAGTAGTCGGGGTCTCTTGCAGGAAACAAACCTGTCACTTACTGGAAGCAGCTGCAGGTCTGCAAATGAGAAAGCGAACCCGAGACAACACCGCGCCTGTGCGCTTAGTTTGTGGGGGCATAGTGTACGTTCTGAGGGATTAGTTGTTGTTATTTGTAATAGTAGTAGTGGCTCTAAGGAGACCAGGTAAGCATACTGAGACTTAGGTTGTCCACTGTCATTCCTCGTATGTGGCAGAGCCGAGTGTCGCTCTAGAGGGTGTGACCCTTGACACGCAGCCCTTGACCTTCCCTCGGAAAGGATACTGGTGGCTCCAGGCGTCCTCGGGGCTGTGCCCGACCCACTGCTCTCCTTCCGTCTGATGGATCCTTCTTTACCAGCTTCCTAGAATGGAAGGGCGCCTCATCTGGAGGCCAGTGAAGGAGTCGATTAGCGACGTTATCTCTGGGAGGGCTTCAAGACCAGACAGGACAGGAAGCAAAGCGACAAGGAGGGAACGGACCGGACCGTTGATTCTGAATCATCCAGTTAAATATGCCTGAGGGCCAAATCATTTTTTAAAAAACCTTTTAAAAGTATGTTTCCAAAGCCTTGTTGATTTTGAGAAGAGCCTCAGAATTTTAACTAAAAAAGTTACATGTGAGCAAGTTCACGTATACATACATCTCTTGGACATGCTTTCTGATGCACTTTTCAGTTTCACAATTCCTAAACGGCAGAAAAGAACTGTTACTCTTAATTGGCCACAGATACCAACGGAAGCCCCTGTAGGAAGCCTGTGGACCCCTTCGCCTTCCCTCTCTTTCCGCACTGGACCCACCAGCGCTCCTGCCCTCCGCCCACCCCACTTTGCCGGGCGAGCGGAGGGTGGGCAGGGCCGTTTGAAGGCTCCGGGAGTGAGCTCTGCCGGGAGTAAGCAGGCAGAAGGCCAGAGGAGAGGCGGGGCTGGGCGTCTGCCTGGCCCTACGGCTCCGCCTCTTCAGAAGCGAGTTCAGTGCCGAAGTACTGGCTGGGGCTGCTGTGCTGATGGGTTTGTGTGCTCTTTTTAGACCCTCTACTAAGATTCCTCTCGGGCCAGTAACTCCTCCTTGGATATTTACACAGCATGTTCCATGGTCCTTCTTTTCCTTTCAGCCCCACCCAGCTCCCTTGGCTTAACGTTTTGGGGACGCAAGAGCTGCAGCCGTAGGCCACGTCGGAGCCAGTGTCCTTCGGAAGGACGCCTCGGACAGGCTGGAGAGGGTGGGAGGGAGCACACAGCCCTCCACGTTTTCCTGTGTGCTGCTGGCGTTGCATCTCCTCCCCAGCCCCTGGTCCAGGACTTGGGGGACGCCTGGGACTGCGTCTTTCCTCTTTGTCCCCTAGGTGAAACCCGGTTGCTAAAGACAGGACTCCACGCACGCTGGGGCCCTCCCTCAGTTCCCACGCACCTCCCTGCCGGCCTGTTCTGACAGCCGCCCAGGAAGGTGGGAGAGGGAAGCCCGCTCCTTCCACAGAGACTCCTCAAGGCTCAGTCCGTGGATCTGCACCCACAGTCTGACGCCTTACCTTGTTTTTCTCTCAGCTCCAGCTGCAGTCTAAAGTATCTCTCCAGTGTCCTGCATCCAGTGATGTCCCCGTGGCATGTGGACAACGCTTACGTCCTCCTTCCGACCTCTTCCACCAGCCCCCGCCTCTCAGTTCCTCAGTGCAGTGTTGGTTGTGCAGTGGAAGCGTGTGTGGCTCCCACTTACCACGCACCACAAAAGGGTCAAGCGGTGTTACCGGCCTTTCCTCCCGCCTTCCTGCTGACCCCCACCCAGGTGATCGGGGCTTCCTGCTACCTCCTCGCCCTGAACCCCTGTGTGAGGGGCTCCGAACCCCTCTGCAGCCTGGCGCAGGCAAGGAATGAACCTCCAGGGCAGGGAGTGGGCAGATGATCTGCCTCATGCGTTTGTGACTCTTGCCAGATTTGATGCACTTGCACAAATTTGTCATTTGAAAGTACAGTACAGGGACTGCTGGCTGGAGGTGGCATGATTGGGTGAGGGGTCGCTAAGGAAGGGAAAGAATTGTGTAAATGGACCTGTGCCAGATCTGCATTGGCTCCAAGTGCAGGTCGGAAGTTTGGGGGAACTCATGGAGCTCCCATCATTCCCGGCCCCCCCGAGTCCCCTTCAGGTTGCGGTTGTAAGAACATTATTTTGGTTGACATTTACTGAGTGTGCCTATTATGTGTCAATCACAATACTCACTTTTATTTTTAAAAGATTTTATTTATTTCTAGACAGAGGGGAAGGGAGGGAGAGAGGGAAACAGCAATGTGTGCTTGCCTCTTGTGCGCCCCCTACTGGCAACCTGGCCTGCAATGCAGGCGTGTACCCTGGCTGGGAATCGAACTTGAGACCCTTTGGTTCGCAGGCCAGCGCTCAATCCACTGAGCCACACCAGGCAGGGCCCAATCACAATTCTCATTTAAATTTCAACATTTAATAAATAGTATCACTATTACCTCCGTTTTATAGGAAAGAAAACAGAGGCTTGGCGAGGTTTCCTAGCTTAAATGCAACTGCGCAGTGATTACATGATGGGCTGGGCTTGGATCCAGGCGCTGTGACTTGTGGGTTCGACCCTCTCCTACGCCGCCCTGTCCTGTTCTAGAGGCGGACCCGAGGCGAAGCCCGCGGCTGTCCCAGTGCGTGGGAGGCCTCACAAACGGCTAGTGGCTAAGGCAGGCTGGTCTCCCCGTTGCCTACATTTTTTTTTCCCCAAACCATAAGGAACTTCAATGTAAAACTGCACCAAGAGCACCAAAGGCCCTTGGAGCCTTGCCTGAGGTCTGAGCTGCCCTAGGTGAGCAGCTCTGCGGGGCGGCTCCCCAGCCAGCTGGGACTTGCGCTGGAAGAGTCCCTCCTGCCGCCTCCCTCCTCCCTCCTCCCTCCTCCCTGCTCCTGGCACCTCCCTCCCGGGTCGGGTGCCGAGGTAGAGGTGACTGGGTCCTTTCCTCCTGGAACCTTAATTCTTCTTACCACCCGTCTCACTGCCTCCCTGTCCTGCCGGCCCTGCCCTGCCACACCCTCGACTTGCCCAGAGAGCATTCAGCTTTGCAAGACCATCAGACTCCAGCTTGGCAGCATCGGCTGCCTTCTCTCCAGTTTCTGCCAGCGCATGCTAGGCAGCTTCTCTCCATCCATGTCCCCTCTCAGATGCTTCAGTGAGATCCTTGCATGGAAATTTCCACTTCGCGTTTATAATTGCTCAGTCTCCGTTCTCCTCCCACCTCCAACTTGATCACTTCCCCTGAATTTCTTTGCAAGTCTTCTTTTCCCTTCTTTATTTTCCTGTGGACTCCTCCATGGGTCCCTGGTGGCCTTTCCCCCGATTCCCCTTAACGTCCACTGCCCACGGCCATTCAGCACTACCTGAAAGTGTCTCCTGCTGTTGTACTTTTCCTCACTCCTTTTCTGCCTTTTTCTTATTCTAAACACTGTTTACTTTGCTCTTTTCTTATTCACCTGAGAAAGCAGGTGGGTTTGCTGCTCTCGGGAGCCACCCACGCCTTTCCCTGTCCCCTTCTCGCCCTGCCCCCCCCCCCCCCGCTGGTTTTCCTGTCTCTCTCTTCCTCCTAAGCTCCAAGGGTTTTCCCCCCTCTCTGTAATTGTTTCCTGAGCCCATCTCTTCTATGACTCACCTCTTCTACCTCTGTGACTTTCTAAATAACCGTCTTATGGTTAAAAAACAACAACAACAAACAGCCGGTCTGTTTGTTTTCTGTCCAGTCTACTTCCACCATCACCAGCTCTACAGGGTTCTTAAGTTTCATGGGGCAGGGAATTCACGCGAGTGCAGAGAGTATCATGTGGATTGGGGAAGACAAGAGGTGAACCACTGAATTCAAACAAACAAACTAACTAACTACCTAACACAGGTAGTTTTACTGTCATCGTGCCAGCCCCTTACACATGTGATCTCATGTAACCTTCATCGCGGCCCTGAGGGAAGATATATTATCATCCCCATCTTAGAGATGAGGAAATGGGCCCAGAGAGGCGAAGTGCCTTGCCCCAGGCCACACACAGGGCGAGCTGTTGAGTCAGAACTGAGACCTAAGCACATGGATTGAGAGGCCTGTTCTTCCTGCTCACTGGGTTCTCTGAAGAGTTGATGGTGAATAAGCAAAAGAGATGAGAAGTCACCTTCCAAACCATCAGACACACAGTCATGGGGACCCACACACACTGTCCTTTTTGTCCTTCATGCTCCCTCTCTGCTCCCTTCCTCTTTCTTCTTCTGTCTCTCCTCTCAAGAGAAACTGCCATTTTCTGTGGGGGGGGGGGGACACCAAGTGACCTCCCAAAGTCTGTCATATTTCTAGTCTCCTGTGGTTCTGTGTCTCCCTGTTTCCCTGTCATCCTTGGAGCCCACAGTCAGCGCTCAGACAGGAGAGGAAAGGAGTTTCACCTTCTTGGCTAAGACGTCTGACCCATGTCTGTAGCCTGACGGACAGGAGCTGCGCACAGCACAGGCAGTGCCGTGTGGCCGTGCCCTGCCCCGACGCAGAGGACTACATGTCCCATGGTGCAGCAGGGCATGGGTCTGCGGTGGGAGGGGTGGGGGCGTCGCCCTCCTAGGTTTGCTTGCAGCGCCTCCCACCACGAGGCAGCTGCCTAGAGGCGGCTTTTCCTAAAGAAGCAGGTGCAGCGTCCAGCCTTGGAGCGGTCTGCAGGGGACTGGGGGCCTTCGCGTCCTGTCCCCCCGCGCCTTAGCCGCCGTGAGAAAGCCCGCTCTAGCCTCTCTTCAGGCGCCTGGTCCCCCTCCTCCCCTTCCTTCACTTGGTAGACAAGCACAGTGATTAAAGTGTTAGAATATAATACCTAGTGTCTGTCCAGTTACTTCTCTGTTCATTAAATGATAGGCGAAAGGGACTGAGATGAAACTGAGGAGAAGGGTTTCTGGTCTCTAGTTCAAAAAGCAAATGCATGGAATGGGGGAGTTATTTCTCCTATGAGGACTTACTTAGACTGATTCCTTTCAGGCAAGTAGCCGAGGTGTCGGTTCAATGGCTTCTCAATTAGACATTCTGCATCAGTTTATCTTCCCTTTTCCCCTCTGGGTCATTCTCTTTTCTGTCTTCCTGACATTCCCTTTGGACCCTGGGACAAACCCCCTCCCTCCTCTGTCACTGAAGCCTCGCGTGATGCCCTGCCGTCTAGGCGCTCTCTGCCGGAGCTCCCACGTTCTCCCTGCTGCTTTGAGTTCAAGACACAAGTCGCTCTGTGATGTCAACAGGGAGGCCCTGGCTGGGCAGCCCCCCGGAACCCTGTCCTCTGTGCTTGCCACTCAGGGCCACACGGCAGGCGGGGGCTTGGGGAGCCGGAGTGGGCCAACGTGTTCTGTCGTCTGGGAGACTGGGTAGAGTCCCACGAACTCGAGTCTGATTCTGGTGCGGCTTTGAGGAAACAGCATTCTCATTCATGGGGACGAGCCTCCTGCTCTCCATCTGTTTGTACACTTGACTGCCAGCCCAGGAGTGGAGAGGACTGCAGGCCACAGCGACAGCCAGAAGGGACGCTTCCAGGCCTGCGAGCAGGGAGGCCGTGTGTGGAATGGCACGGCCCCCACACCTTTGTGGTGTGTGTGCGTGGGAGGCGGCGGGGGGTGATAGAGCACCTCTATTGTAGTAGTGGTGACGACTCCTGTCCTTTCCAAGTTGATTGCATCTGTGACCGCTGTCTAGGCTTACAGAAACCAAACAAGAGAAAACGCGCATAGGCTGCAGTGATGCTCTATTAATCTCATCCGTGTCCGTCCTTTTATATATGGGTTTATGGAACTTGGCACCCATCGCCAATAGTGGGAGATGCGAGAGGAAAGGGAGAGGTGATGTGTTCCCTGTTTGTGTTGTCTGGAAGCTAACGTACCTTTAGAAACTAGGGTACACATCCATTTCCCCGCTTAATTTTAATCTTGATGGTTGGCCAATTTGGTCAGCTGTCTTGTTCTACTCTTCTGCCTAAAAAGTGAACATGAGTGTCTGTTTGATGCTTCTTTTTTCCATTGAACACAGATATGTTCAATGTATGCACTAGCCTCTGGATAGGCCTAAGATTTCCCCCCCTATATTTGATAATGTATTTTCTTATCATTTTAATTATCATTTCACCATCTCTAAAAAAGGGGAGTTGCCAAAAGAAAATATCAAACTGACTGAGATTTAAAGATCTCCATAATAATGGGGAACAGGAGCTGGGGGCAGGTTGGGGGGGGAGCGAAGTGTTGGGATGTTTGCCAGAACGATACTTAGTGGCAGAGGGTGAAGTCAGTGAGCACCGGTGTGCGGCCCAGTTCTGCTGCGCTGTGACCGTGGGCCCGTCACTTAAACCTCAGTGTCATTATCTTTGAAATGGGGAAAACAGTACTGACCTCACAGGGTTCCTGTATTTTCCAAATGAGGTAACACATTGGACATGCATTGCAGGTTGTGGAGTGCTGTACAAAGGCGAGTTGTTGCTTCTCTTAAATGTTGAGCCAGACACACAGATGCTGGTGAAATAAACTGGTAGAAGTGTTGTCATTCCTGTGGAGGGCTCCTCCCTCGGGGCTGCCTGCCTGTGTGGCTTCATTGTGAGGTCGGGTGTGAACAGAAGCAGGGTTACAGAAAACAAGGCAGGAAAATGTACGTGGGGGGCTTTATGTTCCCGGGGTGGGGTTGGGAGTGGGGGTGGGGAGAAGGAGGGAGGCGGAATCGGGCGCATCCTTTCTCTCAGGAGCTCACCGTGTTGGAGGAGAATGACGCTGGAACAGCGAGCCTGGGTTAGCGCGGGAGAGGAGCTGGTGGGGCTGGAGTCGACAGGGGAGATGCTGGGGGAAGCTGTGCGCTCAGGGACGCCCGAGGATATCGGTCTGCCTGCTTTTCCGTGGTTTATCCTCTCTGACTGGGAGAAGCATTTCCAAAGAGTGGAATGTGTTTCACTTTTTGTTTCTTTGCCTTTCTGCTGGTCGCAGCTCCAGCAAGTGCATGCAGTGAGCACACGCGCTGCGTTTTACGTAGAGATGTGAGCGGCGTGCTCCCCTCTTCCCTCTCGGGCCTGGGGCTCTCGGGAGCGTTTGCCCTGGCCGCCCGTGCGCACAGCCTATCCCAGGCTGCCGGAGTGGAGTGGGCCGGGGAGGAAGCTGTAGTCGCTGCGAGCGGAGCGCTGTCCCTGCTGGGCAGGAAACCTAGAGTGATGAATGGGGCCGGATGAAGTCATCCCGCTCCTCCAATCAGGCCGCTCCGAGCAAGCCGGGGCCTCTGCAGACCCAGCCCGGCTGGCTGCGCGGCTCTCAATGTATCTGTAGACAGAGGCCGAGTCTCTGGGAGGGCAGTGGGGGCTGTGAGCCGCCCGCTCTTGGCTCCTGTGTAGGCCTCAGTCAGTCTGAATGTTACTGCAAGGTGAGTGACTACACGGGGCGAATTCCTGTCCCTCTGCATCCCGCACCTTGCCGTGCTGGCTCCCGCTGGGTGGCTCCAGCACCTCCTTGCACAGCACCTTCCGCTGCACCTTCTTCTTGAGGTTCTCACACCTGACCCTCAGCCTCCTCCCTTCCTGCTACCCTCGGCGCCGGCTCAGTTGGCCTTTTCCACACGCTCCCCCGTTCCTGACCCATGGGGACCCCTTGGTGGGGTGATGGGAGGGTAGGGCCTCCGTCCCTGTGCGTGCTCTCCCAGCAGGGGGCGCCCTCTTGAGCCCCGACACTTTACTCCCGGCAAGAAGTACCAGGCAAGGGGAGATGCCCCCTGACTCAGCCTGATATGGGCATCTGTGGGAACATGTAGGGGCCCCCAACTTTCTGGTGGCCCCAAGGCTTGTTCCTCCCCCCAGCAGAGGAGGTCCCAGGGGGCCAGAGAGTAGAAATGAGTCTCTTATTCTCCCTGACCTTCCAGAGGGGTGGTTTATTCTTTCTGGTGGATGTTTGTGACTCTGCCTTTTCTCTCTGGACGGTGCCACTGCCCCCAGGCCAAGCAGAAATCATGGAGCCGGCTGATATGGCGACAGCAAAGGTAGGATGGAAATGCTGCCGGCCGCACTGTGCGTAAGTGGCTTCGCTTGGCAAGTTCTGCCTTTGGTTCACTTTTCTGTCCCCCGTCCCTCAGCTCACCACTCCTGAGCATCCAGGGGCTGTGCAGAGAGCGAAGGGGAAGGCGTGAGCAGGAGGAGCTCAGGAGAGGGAGGCAGGGCTGGGTCCCCCCAGCGCCCTCAGCTTCCTGGGCCTGAAGGCTGAGCGGGTGTGGGGGTGATCTGGAGCTTTGTCTGGGCAGACTTAACCTGTCTCTTTCTCTTAGCTTTGCCTTGTTTTTCATTTCTCTTTATCCTCTTTTTAGCCACCCCTTTCCTTTACCCGCCCCACCCCCTTTCTCTGCCTCTTCCCCGCACCGCGGTGCTTTCTTAGCCCACGGGTGCCATCTCCACACTTTCTTTTCACCTTCTGGGATTCTCTTTTCCCTCTGATTGTTTTGTAAGCAATAGGTGGGGTCGGTGTGGGCTGGACTGTCCTGAGAGCACAGACTGCCTCTCATCCCGCAGCAGCTGCTGGCCTTGGGATTGGTGAGGAGTGTGCCTCTGAGTGGCAGGTGCTGCTGCTGTTCCCTCCCACCGCTCATCTGATGCCCCAATGGAAGCGCGGATCTGGGCGCCTCCTGGGAATGGGGCTGGGGCGCTGCGTTGCGGGGACCCCGGAGGCTCGCTAGAGGGCGTTCCTGAGATAGGTTTCTAATCTCTCCGGAATCCTGCTTGCAATTTGCGATTTGTTTTTCTGTTCATTTTTTTTCCGAATAAGAAGCTTGAGCCACTGGGAGTGGATGGTGTAGCTAAGGATGACCTTTGTATAAGCCCCAACTCCAGCCCCTGTATGCAGGGAGAGACCTGTAGTTTTTCCAGAATATTCAGCCCTTTGGTTGGGGGCCTTCCTTTTGGGTCAGGAGGCTGGGTGTCCTTTCTCTCAGAGATGCTGAGACTTCTGGAGCAGGCTGGATATCCTGTGCGTGTGTGGAAGGGAAGATGAGGTAGGGAGCCAGAAAAGCAATGGGGCTGTGGGACCTGTTGCTGAGAATCACAGAGCTAGGTTCTTGGCCCCTCCTACTCCCACATGCTGTGTGATTTGATCCAAGTTACTTAATCTCTCTGGGCTTTCATCACCTAGTCTGCACATGGGTGAAAATTACATGCATTTGTTGTTTTAATTAGCTTAGATTGTCAAATGTGCAGAAAGGAACTGGGGAGAGACAAATCAAAGGAGAACAGGCCTCCCTGGACTCCTAGACTCCCTGACTCACTCCCTCCGTCCTGCCTCGACTCCCACTTGCCCTCTCTTTTCAGTCTCTCCAGACATTTGAGTACCAGCTCTGAGGACAGGCAGCACCAGGTGCTGTGCCCCTTGGCCGTGCGCGGAGGCGGCCCTGGGAGCGGCTGGGGGATCCCGGGCCGGTGGCTCCAGGGCCTCTCTGGCTGTCATGCTGCTGCCTGCGACGTTGAGTGTCATTTCTCACCAGGCTTCCTTACCGTCTTGCAAAGCTGCTACTCAGCTGGCTCTCGAAGTTCTAAGTGGGTTGAGATCAACCCAATGGCTCTCAAGGGGAGGCGGTGACGAGCGCACTGGGAAAGAGCGGTTTGGGTGCATTGGGGGGGCAGTTGGGGGGGCTATTCTGCAGTGAGTTTGGATGCGTGTTTATGTTTGCATTTGCCCGTGGAGTAGAAACAGAGGCGGCTTTCTTTTTCTTGGCCCTTGCCACCCCTCAGTCCAGACTGCAGGCTCCCTGACCGGGTGTGGAGCCCCACCCCGGAGCCGGACCTTCCCTAAGGCCAGCTCCTGAGGCCAGCGTTGGCTCCTCGGACCTCGACCCCAGAGTGGGTCTGGTTGGCCATGGAAACAGGGGCACTGAACCCCAGCACTGTCATTCTTTTCCTTTGACCTTCTCTAGCCCAAGCCCTTGGGAGGGAGTTTAGTCCGGGTGTTCCGGCCCGGGGCCGTGGACCGTCTAGGGCCTTGGGCGAACTTTAGGAGACGGTCCGCAAGCCTCTGTCACTTGTAGGCAGAGTTATGTATCTGCGCATTTTTCTGGGAAGAGTAGTCACGGCTCTCATTAGATCTCCGTTAAGTGACCGAGATGCTGCGACAAGAACCCGTTTGTATTTTGCCGCCCAGGTAGAAAGAGAACGTATGTGTGTGGCTGATGGACTGAATCTGATCATGTGTAAATGCAGTGGAACTGTTGAGTAAACAATCTTATTGTGACTCATTGGTAAGTCATTGGCATATGATTTGGATATAATTTTTTTTACGTCCAAATACATGGGAACGCATCCCCCTTACCTAAGCCTTTCTCCTTTATTTCCGAGGTACTGTTCCCAGGATTCCTCTTAAACCCCGTGAGCCAAGTTCGGTTACCTGGAAGGAAGTAGCTTTGGGTCGAGGTTTGGCCACTGGAGGGCGACGCTGCCCCTTCAGACGCTCAGTGCAAGGAGCAGGGCTGTAGGCAGGGACTTCACCTCTGGAGTCTGGGACGGCACTGCCACTGTGCCCTTTTTTTTTTAAGGTTGCAGTTCCAGACTTGGGTCCATCTGATGTCCTGACATGACTGTGTTAAGCTATGTAGCTGAAGCCCTGGCTGATGGGGCTCAGTGCGTTGGGTGTCGTCCCACACACCGTAAGGTCTCCGGTTCAATTCCTGGTCAGGGCACGTGCCTGGGTTGCGGGTTTGGTCCCTGGTTAGGTTACGTGCAAGAGGCAACCGATTGAAGTTTCTCTTGCACGTGGATGTTTCTCTCTGTCTCCCTCTCTTCTCTTCTCTCTAAAAAGAAATATGTAAAATCTTTTTTAAGAAAAGATATATAGGTGATAAATTATGTCCTGACAGTTTCTGTTTCAACCTCAAGAAAGAGTTTGATAGTATTCATTAATTCACTCATTTAGCGAATATATTCCCATTTGGAGGTTTTATTTATTTATTTATTTAAAATATTTTATTTATTTATTTTTAGAGAGAGGGGAAGCAAAGGAGGCAGACAGGGAGAGAAACATTGTTGTGTGAGAGAGGAACAGTTGCCTCTCACGTGCCCCCAACCAAGGACCTGGCCCACACCCCAGGCATGTGCCCTGACTGGGAATCAAACCTGCAACTTTTCGGTTCCCAGGCCAGTGCTCAACCCACTGAGCCACAGCAGCCAGGGCAGCCATGTGGAGGTTTTACATGGACAGCACGCAATCACTGTGAACAAAGTGCTCATGGGATCTCCGGGGAGCCTGGTGAGTGCACACGTTATGAAGGCGCCAGGCCGCAAGGGTGTCACAGATCAAGTCGTCATGGATGCACAAAAGGTCTGATGCCGCCCACACAGGCAAGAGGGCTTTCTCAAGGAAGTGACATGTGACATGGGAACTGAAGGGTGGGCGGGAGTTGATCAGGTGGACAGGGAAGAGGGGTGATCTAGTTATGATTTGGAGGGGACATACCTGGGTTCAAATGTTGGCACTGCCCCTCCCTCTCTGACATCGTGAACTCGAGTGTTATCTTGGCCTTTCTTAGCCTCAGTTTGTCCTTCTGTAAATAAGGGTGATACTATCGACCCTATACGATTGTTGTGAGGATTAAAGGAAAGAACTTAGGTGAAAGTGCCTGGCACACCACAGGGCTCACTGAACGGGAGCTTGGCAGGAGAAGGGGGTGACGGGTCACTACAAGTCGTTGGGCCTGACTTGCAAGTAAGACGCATGTGGGAGACGGGGTGAAACTGCCGGTGTAAGCAGGAATGGGCTTTCCGGGACAGCCTTGTGCAGGAAAAGTAGTTCTCAAAAAAAAAAAATTCCTTGCTGTAGAGAGCACAGGTTCGTGCACACTGGCTACAAAGTAGGCAAATAATTTATCATATTCTCATTTTGTGCCATCTTTGATACTTTTTTTTTTTTACATGTCTGTCTTTTCCCATTAGACTATAAGCTTTTTAAGGACAGGGGTCATGTGTTTTTGCTTTTTAAGCTACAAAACCTCCAGCATCTAGCATATTAGTTGGCATATAATAGATGCTCAATAAGTATTTGGTAAATGAACAAACAGGAGAGGTAATTACAACTGCAATCCTAAAGATTAGACTTGAATGGCATGTGAAAGCTGATAGCAGGAAACAGACTCTACTTATATTTAGGGAGCTGGAGTTGACATGACCTTTTCTGTCATTCAGTTGGAGGTGCAGGCAGGGGAGGGGTGAGGGAGGAATTCCAGGTGTCTGACCGGGCGACTTGGTTGTTGGCGGTGCCATTTATTGAGACGGGCACAGGAGGTCAGAGGTGGAAGGAGACGCGTAGAGGGGCAATGACGAGCTCGGGTGTTCCTGCCAGCGGGGAGGGGCCCAGGAGGCACCTCGGTAAAGGGGTTCAGGAACAGCTGGAAGCCCGGGTCTGAGGTTAGGCGAGTGGTAAGAGCCGTACGTGTGCATTTGGGAGGCACAGGCATCTCTCCAAGGCATTGTTACAGCATTGAGTCTAATCTAGGTCATTGTCAGAAAAAAATTGTAACTGTGTGGGGCCGGAGGTTAACTAGATTTATTGCAGTGACCATTTTGCAATACGCAGTTGACCCTTGAGCAACTGGGAGTGAGGGTGTCAACACGACCCCCACCTCACCCTGCAGAGTTGAAAATCTGCGTATAACTCCTCACTCCCCCAGATCATGACTTCTGAAATGCCTAATACCGACCAGAAGGCATCCTTACTGGTAACAGTTGATTAACACATGTTTTGTATCTTATATGTATTGTATACAGTATTCTTACAATAATGTAAACTACAGAAAAGAAAATGTTATTAAAGGAAGAAGAAGAATATAAGGGAGAGATACATTTATGGTATTGTGTGTATATATATATTCCAAAATTCACATTTAAGTGGACTGTACAGTTTAAACCCATAGCTCTTTACATACGTCGAATCACTGTGCTGTACACCTAAACTAATATAGTGTTGTATATGTCAATTATATCTCAATTGAAAATAAAGACGAGGTCCAGAACCCCTGCAACCCAGGTGACGCCCTGCTGACAAGGGCGAGGAGCTGCAGGGAGCCCCTGGCAGCCGTGGGGGCGGAGGCTCCCGGTCAGGGATGTGCGGTGGCAGGACTGAGCAGGCCTTCCTCGTGCGGGGGAGGGCCTAAGCCTGTGGGTTTTGTACAGAAATTGGAAACAGTTGGTAAACGGCAACAGAATTGCCAGATAAGTATTTTACCTATAAAATGTAACTAAACTAAACTAAACTAAACTATACACTTACCACCACTGTTATTTGTATTTAAAGAATATTTTAACACAAAATTTAAAAGGACGTTATCAAAAATTAAAAATTCGGATATTTAGTTTTTGAAACTTACCAGGTTGCCCTCATTTTTCTTAACTGATCTCAGACCCATGTAAAAACTTCATCATGGTACACAGCAGCACGTGGCTGTCTCCACATCCACAAAGGTAGCTGCTGGCTTAGTGTGGAAGGCCCCCGGAACATTTACTGAGGAGCCCTCATCACAGAAAGGGGGTACCTGGGCTCTCAGGTTTACTCATGATTATGCCAGTCTTGTCATGTTCGTTGTGATGTTAAGAGAATATAGTGGGTACAGGGATATCTCTGAGCTTTTTTTCTCACCCTTAGGATGCCAGTGAGAATAGGTCCTGATGATAGGCAGCGAGACATCAAAATCCACTCAGTTAGATGCAGTCCGCTCCGTCCAAAGGAACCCGCGTCTGCTGGCAGTGATAGTAGCAATATGTTCCGCAGGCACCATGTTGGCCCACCTGTCGTGCAAACAGGAAGTTCTTGTCACCATAAAGGATGACAAATATTGGTTCCTGTTTCTGGCTCACTCTTTTGTGTTAAGACCAGAATAATAAAACATAATGATCACAGACAGACTTAGTATAGGTTAGCTGAGAATCTTCACCGTACTTGTTAGTCGCTTGAAAAATTGGCACGGTGATTACCACCCATGCTCATTTTGGAAAGCAGAAGCGCTCTGTCTGGCTTATCTGTGCCTCTCCTTAATGGGCTTGGGGCTTTCAGCTCTATGTTTGCATTATTCAGTCTAACTACATACTGTCCATATCTTCCTGTTCCTACTAGACTAAGCTCCTAGAGATCAGGGAGGATGTTGGAGTTGTTGAAATACCATGATGTGCGTGGATGGGGCATGAACATATTAGGCACTCAATTAGGGGAGTTATGGGTGGGTAAATAAATAGCTGATTGATTTAACAGAAATATTGCCAAATAAAATTACAAAAATTTCCCCAACAAAACAGGAAGCGTTGGAAATGTTATTCAGGTGAAGGAGAAAGCGTGGACCAGGAGGCATAGAATCGGAGCCTGTTGTCCCACAGTAGAGAGGCGGTCTGTGGACACTGCTTGGGCATATTCGTAATAAAGGTTAAATGTACGGGGCACGTGCTCCATGCTGCATCCTGTGCTGGACCATTAACTCCTGCTGGCGGCCTCATGAGTCGCTGTCATTGTCACCCTTTCACAGGTGGGGCGCAGGCCTAGAGAAACGCAGCGCCTTGCTCAAGGTTGCGCAGCTGCGAAGCAGGGATTCGAACCCGAGTCTGACTGCAGAATGCCGGTGCTGCCGCGCGGCACACCCTCCGGGCCGGGCCGGGGTCAGACCCTTGCCAGTTGAGAATGCAGCCGCTCTAGCCTTGTCACATTAACAAGCACTTTCTGTGCCAGCAACCGATTCTTGTCGCGTCCTCAGTGCTCAGTTCACCTGTTTGTCGATGGTGATTCTTCTCTGTAACTTCACTGAGAAAGAACTGCGCTTGGTGGGAGGAGAGCAGAGCGAGAGGAAGCAGCTGGCTGTGGTGGCTGCGTGCCCCCCCCCCGAGAACCTGAGTTTATAGGGACCCTCCTGGGTCCCCAGCACCACTCATCTCCCTGATTTTCTCCTGAGAACCCACCAGGAGGAGCGGCGGGGGTGTTAGAAGTCTGCCTTGTGCTTCCCTCTGGCGGAGAGACGGTCCTTTTGTTGTGCAAGTCGTTAGAATGAGTGAAAACGGGGTATCCCCCTCTCCGGGTCACGGGGGTTTCTCTGAGGTGTGTCTTCCTTTCCTGACAGGAGAGCTTTCACCTCCCAGGAGCCACCCTCTCTCTGTCTAGCAAAGAGTTGCGATCCAGGACACGTGGGCGCGGAGACAGACAGACAAGTCAGTTCTGAGTCAGGTGGTCAAGTGTTCAGGGAGCCAGGAGTCATTGTTTAAAAAAATGTATTGATTTATTTTTAGAGAGAGGGGACAGGAATGAGAGAAACATCAATGTATGAGAAAAACATCGGTAGGTTGCCTCTCACACGCACCCCATCCGGGGACCGAACCTGCAACACAGGCGCGTGCCCTGACCGGGAGCCAGTGACCTCTGGGTTTGCAGGCGGATGCCCAGCCGCCGGAGCCACCCCTGTCAGGGCTCGGGGGGTGCTTTTGGAGACGAAAGGGAAGGTGGGATGCTGGCGGGGTGTCTTCTTTGGGGTTTTCATTGCCAAGCGATGGAAGCCTTGATGAAGAAGGGGTGCCCGGAGCTCCTTCAACAGGGAGAAAGGGGGAGCTCAGCTGGCTTCAGCCACAGGTGAGCGAGGGAGGTAACTCCATCCTGGCTCACAGGCCAGAGCCCGGCGAGGGCTTCCTGGTACGCGGCAGGCGGAGGGCTTGGCCTTGGGGCCCTTCCTCTTTCCTCCAGCTCCCGCCTCCGGTCGGGCTAGGGGCAGCCCCAGTAGCCGTGGAGTGTGGGCTCGTGATGCCTCACTGGTGGCTGTGAGAATCACATGATAACGTACAGAAGACCCCTTGCAACTCTAGGGAGGACAGACAGCTGCCTGAGGAAGCCCCCAGCCACCTCCGGTCTGTGGCACTAAAATAACTGGGGGTGGACGAAGCCTACTGGAGGTTGGCTTTGACCTTGCCCATCTTGTTGGTCGCCTGAAGGAACAAACATTCTGGATTAGCAGGTTGTGAAGGAGGGCAAAGAAGGGTGGCGGTGGTATGGCCGTCAACGGTGCACCCTGAGTAAACCCCTGGCGTCACAGAGGCAGAAGCAGCTTTCTTGAGAGGAGCAGAGCCATCCCGCAGGCTTGCACACAGGCCTGCGAGCCTCTGCTGCTCTGCAGCCTCCGCCTGCCCCTTTCTCTCCCCGCCCCTCCCGTTCCCTCGCTTGCCTCTGCCTCTGGGCCGCAGATCCTGCTGTGGGGCTGGAGGGCGCAGTGTGCAGTGGTCCCTGAGGTTGGGGTGGGCTGGGGGATTGGGGGGGTTCCAGCTGGGGCCGACACAGATGCACAGACCAGAAGGCAAGGCCGGTGCCCGCGGCCCACACTGTCACCTCAGAGCCAGTGACCAATAGTGGCAGAGGGTAGGGAGGTGCTGAGTCGGGGGGGGGGGGGGGAGACTGGAGGGTGGGGCGCACCTGAGCGGTCCTGGCTCCGGGGCTCGGGCCATCTGCCGACCGCGCACACAGGCTCTCTTGACTGCAGTTGGGAATTTGGGAGCGGATTCTGGCTGGAGGACGAAGAGGAGGCTTGTTGCTAAAACGGAGTGTTTAGGAGGCTGCTCCCTCCCCCGCTGCCCGCTGGAGCTTCCTGACCTCCAAAATGCTCCTTAAATATAACACTCGCGCCTGCCGCTCCCCTCCCGCCCGGGCTGGGAGCTCCGAGTCCCCAGCGTGACTGCAGCACTGCTCTGGCCCAGTTTGCGGCTCGGCTCCGGCTCGGGTGCTGCGGCTCGCTCCTCTCCTCCTCTCCTCCTCTCCTCGGGAGCTGGGCAGAGGGTGGGCACAGGACCCGGGAACCTGGGGGGCGGCGAGTGCGCGCGCCAGCCTCGGGCATCGCGTCCTCTTCAGTTTTCTCTCCAGATCTGTTCCCAGTGACCGCCCAAGGTCAAGAGGAGGCTGGAGCTGGTGTGGGAAGCGGGAGGTGGGAGTGAGGAGGGCTGCTCCTGCCCGGGGTCAGGGCCGGGCCTGTAGGAGGCCCCCAGCAGGGAGCCCACTTGGAAAGCCTCTCTGCCCACTCTAGTCCCTGCTTGCGGAGGAGGCAGCACCCTGCTCTCCGTGGATTGGGAGAGGAAAAGCTCCTGGCTGGTCAGACCGCGGAGCTCAGAGAGGGTCAAAGCAGCTAAAATCGAAAAGGAACTTTTTCCAACGTCCATTCCAAACCCAGTGGCCTAGGGAAGAAGCCATTGTAACAAGAAGCTGGAAGCCCTGCAGACCCAACTTGGGGAAACGCAGCCTTGTCTACAGGAGGGCGTTGGAGCGCCCCCGGGTCTGGGGAGCTGCCGCCACCCTGTGCTTTCCGCGGGTCTGCTCGCAGAGCCCAAAGGGGCCGGCGCCGGGCGTTTCCTAAGTAGGAGGTTTATCTTTAAATTGTTTCTGCTAAATAGATACAAGGTTGTTTATAAAATGTCAAAAATGTGTAAAGTATACTGAAAGAAGAAACAACAAACACAGAGCGCTTCCTACCTGTCCTGCGGACCCCCTGTCTCCCCACCCGCCAAAGGCGCCCTTTCTGGAGGGGGAGCTTGTTGTCCCCTTGATTTTTCATTTTATGCATACAGAATGCAGTAATGCCCCCCTTATCCATGGCAGTACGTTCTAGGATCCCCCCCCCCACCATGGATACCCAAAATTGCGAATAGCTCCGAACCCTGTATGTACTGTGGTTTTTGCTTTGAATACGTATCCTTCCATTTTACGGCCTCTCTCTGCCCTATCCGCGTTGCTGGCATCCTTGCTCTTGTGCTTCGGGGCCATTAGCCGGTACAATACAGACGACTGGAATGCACCACTGCAGCACCGTGGCAGTCCCCGGTGATGCCGAGCGGCACACGGGGCCGGCAGCGCAGACAGTGTGGATGTACTGGGCAGGGGCGGGTCCTCGGCACGGCCGGCTCAGGGCGGGGTGGTAGGAGAGCTCAGAGTGGCATGTAACTTAAACTTAGGAATTGTTTCTTTCTGGACTTCTCCATTTAATATTTTTGGACCGCAGGTGACCCAGGGTAACTGAGCCGCAGAAAGTGAAACTGGATAAGGCACCACTGTATCTGTATGGACATGAAATTATCTATCTGTTGTCAATGTAAGAAACAGTCAAACGTGCAGAGAATTTTTGTGAGTTTGAGCCAAACTGACAGCAATTGCTGGGAAGCAAAACCACAGCAAACTGAGAAAATGCTCCAGAAAATGGCAGTTAGGCACCTTATTTTATACATTACAATCAAAGGAGAAGGCATAAGGGGGTTAGATGGAACCCATTGGGGATAGACTAGGGAGGCGGGAGGAAGCGACGGGGGAAACCTCTGGGATTGGATGAAAAGTAAACTGGTAGACACACAGTAGGCACAGCACTGTTAATGGTCAACAATTAGCACACGATAGGAAGCACACACTTGCGGTCTCTGCTCTGCTGATTGCGCCTGGTGGGGTCCAGAGAAAGGAAATTTACTTGGTTAATTGTAAATAGGCTAGTTTATCTGGTATGTTATCCTAGATGCAAGAAGACAACAGATAGGTTTCGTTAGTTGAAGACTGACCTTTGTCAGGGAAAAATACCACACTAGGACATGACTGCCCGCCATGAACAACTTTTAGTTAAAAACTTTTTGTTTCAGACCGTCCTGTGTGGTTCCTCTGGTCTCTGGGTTTGTCAGGCCTCCACGCAGCCTCCCCGAGCCTGTCAGGCGTAGCGTGTGGCCCCTTTTCTTCCACATGATCTAATCTTTCATTTCCTGTTGGTTCTGTGTGTGGGATCATACTGCATGCATGCTTTGATTTGCAGTCAGTGAGGAACAGCCTGTTAGGTGTCAGGGGATGTAGTTCATAACCGTTACTACTCGATACCAAATAGCTTTCTTAGGCAGTTGAACCGGATACACCTCCCCAAGCTCCTTTCCAGCTTTGGTGTTGTAAGACTTTCTAATTAGTGCGTGCTAGATGGCTAGGATGAGATGGCATCTTGGAATTTAAATGTGCAGTTTCCTGAGTACCAGTGGTTAAGTACCTTTTAATATACTTATTGATCATTTTCTCTTCAGAAAGTGCTGATCCAAATCATCTGTCTATTTTTCTAATTTTCTCCCCTTTTCTTATTGATTTTTAGAATTTTAAAGTATAGTTTATGAACAATAGCTTTTCCAATTACGTATGTTACAAATATCTTCTCCCAGAAAAGCCCTGTCTTTTCTGTTTATGATCGATTTTGATGATCAGACGGCTTTCATTAATCAGTCTTCTCCTTCCGTACAATGTTTTTTATTTTTGTCAATTTTTGGTAAATCATCAGGCAGCGATCTGTGTGAGGATTAGTTTATGATTGTGATTTATTGGGGGAGATTGTTTTTTCCTCTTCCCTTCACTGCCGAGGTCTTAGACAGGCGGATTTCCTTTCAGGCCCTCAGCGGCATCTGTGAGTTTCTTTCAAGTGTGTTCTTAGGCTAATAGCAGCGGCCGGGCCTGCTGTCTGGGGCTGCCCCTTAGCCCTGCCACGTCAGCGGCCTGGGGCGTCATCCTCGCCTAACGTGTCCTGTGTCCTGTGCGCGGCACAGCCCTCTCCAGAAAAGGCACTGAATTTCTGCCCTCACTAAATGGGTGGCCTCTGTGTACCGCTTATTTAGATAGGATTTTGATAGCTCACCAAACATTTGAAAAGATGTTTTTCGAAGTGTTCTATTCAGCATTTCTAGTTGGTTGTAACAAGAGGGTCCATCAGGATGTCTCATCTGCCATATTGCCAGAAAAATGGAAGACTTCAGAATTTAGTTTTTTTCTAAAAATTCTTGCCCTTCCTAAAAGATGAAGATCAAGGAGCAGCCAGATTCCAGAGTCAGGCAGAAGCAGGAGCATTGAATGCACTTGCCTGGTCATTAGCCTGTGTCCCCCCAGAGCAATCTAGAATTCTGTCAGTACTGACCGTGTACCTGCCGGGGGAACTTCCGAACAGCACAGAGCATGCTCCCCGCTGTGAGCAATGAAAGAGGGACAATACATTAGACAGGGACCGTTTCTTCACTTTGCTTGGTCTTACTCTTTATTTGCTTCAGGGAGAGACAGTGATCCCTTGACTCTTCAAAGCTGTGTTTGGATTGTATTTTGAGTTTTTCTTTGTGGACCCCGAATGCAGCCAGGTTCTAGAGCTTGTGAAACCCTGGGCGCAGAAACGAGAGCTAAGCGGAGTTCAAGGTAGATAATTGTCTCCCACCCAAGGAGGCTGGCTCCTCCTTTTCCTTCCCTTCCTTGTGTCTCACGTCACATCCACATGCTGACACTTTGGCCAGCTCACTCATCGGGGATGGAAGCAGCAGCCGGCTTGATGTAGCCTCTGTCCCTGTTGCCTGGATTCTTCTTGTCGTGGGAGCACGTGAGTCCTTCCTTATAAATCTGCTTGCTGGTAGAGAACATGTTTTGGTAGGTGTACGTGCTGATGAACCACGCATGCATTGGTTGGGGTGGGACATGCTTGCATTCAAATCCTGATCTTGCAGCTTGCTGGCTCTTTGGCATTAGGCAAATCAAGACACTATGCTCTTTAGTTTTCACCTGCAGATAACAATGGTCGCTATTTCATAATGTTGAGGTGTGGATTAAATGCGATAATGCAAGTACAAGACTTAGCATGATGCAGAAAAAGCTTACAACAGATTCTTACTAATAGTTACAAAGGAGAGTTTGTTTGTTTGTTTGTTTGTTTTAAGAACCGGTAGAGTAAAAGGTAAAGAACTTTAATATTTACCACACTGTGTTTCTAATGTGATCGTCGGAAAGCTTGGATCCGGGTTCCATGTGGTCCCTGTGACCAGACCGGCTGGTGGGCAGGGCGAGAATGTCCTCGCCCCCTTGAGTACCCCCAGGAACACTTGTCTACCAGGGGCACCCAACCCCCGGCCTGGGGTCCTCACGCAGCCCAGGAGGGCTATGATTGCGGCCCCACACAAAATTGTGAATTTACTTAAAATATGATGAGACTGTTTTGTGATTGCATGTTGCAATGTATTTAACGTGTGGCCCGAGACAAGTCTTCTTCCAGTGCGGCCCAGGACGCCGAAAGGTTGGACACCCCTGTTCTAGTGGCTGGATCGCAGGACCTGGGGTGGGGCTTGTCTCGGTCACAGAGGAGAGCTCTGCACTTCCTATATCTATTACATCTTTACAGTCCCTGTGCGGAAAGCAGGGCCTGGCTCTAGGCTCAGGGAGCTCTGGAAACGTGACCACAGATGTGTTTAGAAGTCTTGCAAGTGTTCCCGTGTTTTCTCCCGTGCGGGCTGGGGATGAAGGGAAATTCCGCGGCCCCGCCCTGCTGAGGGGGTATGTCTCCGAAAGCTCAGGACACCTTAAAGAGTATTTCTGCTGGACCCGCTGAATGCTGGAGAGAAGCTGCAGTGTTTTAATTAGGTTTGAGTACGGTCACTTCAGTGAAGCACTTGCTTACGGTACCCGTGCTGTATGCAGCCTTCCTGGTCAGCAGGGAGATGGAGCTGACCGGCATACAGAGGCCCTGCCTTCATGGAGTTTGCCGTCTGTAAAGAGGAAGGCAGGTGATAGGCAAGGGATTACAGGTACAATGAGTGTCGCCACGTGGGATTCGCGCTCCGGGTTCTTAAGAGCGTCGTTTTAGAGGGTCTGGTATCGACGCCAGGCAGGCAGACCACGCGCTTGCCTCCAGGTCGCTTTGGGACACGTTGCAGGGCCAAGGCTCACTACGGTTCAGCTGAAGGTTGCTATTTCATAATTAATCCCCTCTTTGTTCCTTCTCACCCATCCGCATTACTGACCCAGATAGTCCGTAATCCAGGGGAGGACAGACAAAAGCAATCACACAGCCCGGGAAGTTGTTGGGGCTGGAACTCCTTCCGGGCCCCAAGCTGGAGGAATAAGAGGGAGCCGTTCCCACTTTCCCCGTGAATTGTATGTTTGAGTCGAAGCTGAGAGTCTAGTCCCTCCTGACGTGATGCTGTGCCTGGCCTGCATCTTCTGGAGATAAAACGTTTAAGTCCTACACCGGGCCTTTGTGGCCACCTTAAAAGGATCCCTGGCCTCAGGTGACTGGGGGGCGGGGATGGAGGTGGGGGGAGCTGCTTTGCCACCATAAGTTGCTGCCTCATCGCACACTCCAGAAGTCGGCCAGGTAATCTCCCCAATGGGGGAAGAGAGCTGTGTGCCGTGTGCTGTGAACTGCAACGCAGTGGCGCTGGCCCCGCCCTGCCCAGGCGGCGAGGGCTCTGTTTAAGGTGGTCTTGTGCAGCTTGCCTGCCTCCTCACACCTAGACATCCCCCACCCAGCCTTGCTGCTCTGCTCAGCTTTGGATTCCCAGGTTTGCTGAGGGCCTAGGATGAGGCTCCCCTCCTCCCTGGGTGGATGCCCCCCCCCGCCCCCCACCGTGGGCTTTTAACCCTTTGGTGGGTGCCTATGGAAGCGCTTATCTTCAGATATTCCTGTCCCTCTCCCCTTCCTTCCCCGGAACTGCATTGCTCACCTACCCTCCCCCTGACTTTCTGTCCCATCCTGGGACAAAACATGTGCTATGTCTTTAAGTGGGCGGAAGTGGCTGGCAGTGCTTTGCTTGGGTACTGCATTGATTAGGAGATTACATGGAGCTGCGGGAGCTGCCGCCTGGGGGAAGAGAGGTGCAGCTTCTGCTAGGTTTTCGCTCTCCCCCAGGGTGGGGGCTCTCCTTGGGCTCTGTGAGCTGGCACGCGGTGAGGGTGGGTGGCCGCTGGCCGGCCTGTGCACAGCAACTCCAGGGCTCTCTGGCAGCCCTGCCAACATTACCCATCCTCATCAGAATTTGGCAGTGGCAGCGGCAGCGGCAGCTTAGCCAGGCGGCTCCGGCCCCGGCTGGGTTTGAAGAAGCTGCCCTTGGCCTCCAAGCCGGGCGGGCAGGCGGCGTTCCGCTGGGAAAGGGGGAAGAAGGGGACGCAGCAGCAGTTCTGGCTGCCGCTTTCTCTCTCTTTTTCTCTTTTCTTTCTTTCCGTGTACAAGTCACATTACATGGGATTCTGTTCTTTTGGGACTTCGTCATCTTTTCCAATATGTCCTGGGACCTCTGGAGCGGTACCAGGGGTGCCAAGGACACGGTCGGTGGATTGCCAAGGCTGTGCTAATGAAAGGATTCAAGCTCTCCTGGTAAGTGGGGGCGGGAGAGGGCGCTGTCCTCGGACCCGTGTTCCCGCAGCACCCTCAGCGTCTCCTTCAGGCCGGGCGGGCTCCCTAGACTGGTGTTGAGGGGGCCACATGCTACAAAGTTAAGTTCCTTTCTCTGGCTCCCCCCAGCTTTCTGCCCCACAGTATCTCCCACCAGCATCCCCCTGGGGGTTGTGGAAGTAGGAGGGCTGTGCAGAGAACCTAACTGCCCCTAAAGGTCTCTAACTTTGAGGGGCATGGGACGGTGCCCGCGGAGGGAACTGGATAAAGAGAGAGCGCTCCTGGGCCGTCCTGTGTGTCCCCCCAGGCCGGGGGTCCCTGATCCCACAGAGGGGCCTCTCCCAGCCGACTTCTGGGGGCACCTTCACCCCTGTGGGCAGTTGCTGACGAATCTGAAGCTACCGTCTGAGCAGAGAGTCTTGAAGGGCCAGGCTGCAACCTGCCGCTTGGCCGATGTGCGAAGGAGAGCGGGGCGGCCCCCCCGCCGCACGCCCACCACCTGCGCGCACCACGGGTTGGGGCGGTGCGGGCACCGCTTCCTGGGCTTGATGTTGAAAATGAGAGCCACGTCGTGCTTGACATGCGGGGTGGCTGTATTCTAGCCACACTATTAGTCGGGACACATTTACCTTTCATGTTAAAGGTAAAACCTTTACTTCTCCCTCTTCTCCTTCGAATCAGATAGGTAGGTGAGTTGGCTTTCTCTCTGCTTCAGAAATGAGGTTTTGCTTGGAAAACTTTGTCAGGCCAGGGTCAGCTTCAGGAGACAGGGTCCTGGGCTGAGGATGGAGCCCTCTCTCTCTGAAGGTGGGGGCGATGGAGGGGGAGAAAGAGCTGGGGAGAGCTCCCTGCAGGCATGCGTCCTGCCCTCCTTAAAGCCAAAGCAGCCCAAAGCAGGGTGGTGGCGGGGTCACCTCTCTGAACTGGAGCTTGGTTTTCCTCATCGGGGGTGGGCACTGAGTGGTGTACGCATGGAGGCCATGCCTGGCTCTGCAGAAGCTCTTACTCTGGGTGAAACCCGGCAGCTTTAGTCTAGCCCACCAGCCTCCCTGCCCGAGGCAGGAGTGCCTTGTAGGGGCCGTGAAGAGGTACTTTGCAGAAGGAAAGGGGAGGCTTCATTCCTGCAAGCTTTGTGCCTGCTCCCACAAACCGTGATGTCCTCGGTGGGGAGCATCGCTGACCACCTGCCTGTCGTTGCTTCTGCTCCAGGTTTGCTCTCTCTTGCTCTTCTGTGTGGCTCTTGTGCTGAAAGGCCCTCTTTCCTGGGTCCGGGTCCCTGTTCCTGAGTTGGAGGCCATTAGCAGAGGCCGTTGGCACTGGCAACGCCGGCCCCGGTGGTGTCCGAGCTGCCCCTTTCTTCCTCAGCGGAGCAGAGCTGGGCCTGTGCCTCGGCTGAGGCCTCCAAGGGGAGCCCTGGTGCTGCTGGGAGAGTGGCCGGCTTGTCCTCAGGCGTCCCTGGGACCCCCCCCGGCCGCAGGCTCGGCCAGGCCAGGCTGAGGGGTGCTTGCGCGCTGCCTGCCCTTCAGGAGGAGACGTGGCTGTCGCGCAGGGTGCTCCTGTGCTCAGCCCCGGCGGGTGCCTCTGGGCCTCACAGAGATGTTTGCCTTGGGAAATCTGTCTTGAGTATCTCTTGATGCTTTTCACCAGGAAAGCCGTGTTAAGCTGGGGACTGTAATTGGTGTAACCTTATCTTTTCAGCCAAATAAAATGATACAAGATGGGAAGATTTTGCCACTTACGTCTGCCTGGATGCTGTTAGAGCCTGGGAGCTATCTTGTAGTTGTGCTGTGGACGTCTGGGCTTGGGATCCTCTTTCAGGGTACTCTACTGTCCCAACAGGGAGAACTAGTAGAAACAAGATGACCAAATACATTGGCTACTTTGTTCTGGATAACAACACTGCCTGTGGAGGGGGATGGAACTAATTGCCTTCGTAATGTTTGCGTTATTTCTAGAAACATTTCTGGAATGCCTACTATACGTTAGCGGTATAAAAAGGATAATGCTGATAATAACAATTATAATGGCAACTAACACGTATGGAATGCTTATCACGTGCCAAGCACTGTACCGAGTGCTTTACCTGTGTTGAGTCCCGTGGTGCCTGCAGCATTGTGGGTAAGCGCCCCGTGGACGAGTGAGGAAATAGACCCAGACAGGTGACGTAACCTGTTAGAGGGCACACAGGTGGGACTCGGGCTTTGGATTTGCAGGTACTGCTCCGCGGTGGTTCGCCCGTTCTTTGTTGCTCTCCTGTAGGGGCACCTTCCTCTGTGTGTGACAGCACACTGTAGATTGACCTTTTCTCTGCTTTGCTGTCTCTTTGCCTTAACTGTATTCTGTTAGTTCATTAGACTTTTAAGAGCGTATGGAAGTACATTGTCTCATCCCATCCTTACTGTAATCCCATGAAGCTGGGTATCTGCATTTGAGAGCTACAGAAACTGAGGGTACAGAGTAGTAAATAAAGTATTTTAAACAAATTCATGCAACTAATCAGTGAAAAACCCAGGGTGCAAACCGTGGCTGGCAGTTTTGTGACGACCACAGCAACAGTACGGGGTGGACCTGTTTTCCCAGGGTCTGCAGGGTCAAGGGTTGTCCAATCCTTCGTTCTACCACGTGTTACTTTCACAGCTCTGTGCCTAGAATTATGGGGGTGAAGTGGAAAGGACATGGCCTCTGGCTTCTAGGGCAGCCTGACAGATGGAATGGGACCCAACTCTCTTCCACACTCACACAAAACCTATAAAGCGAGTCAGTTAAGTGCTGAGGGGCGGGTACATGCAGTGAACAGCAAGCTCTCTAAAAATTCGAAGGAGACCGGACTGCACCGCAGCCGTGTAGCAGAGGAGCTTCTTGGAGGCGTGGGCGCTGGAGTGGGGCAGCGAAGGCTGGATGACCTCTCGGAGTTAGGACGTTATGCCTGGGGGTGCTCGGGGATGAAGCTGACGGGGACCTGTGTCTGCGATTGACAAGTGGCTGGGTTGTGGGAGAGAAATCCTCCCTCCAACCCACCCTCCCCCTCATTAGGCCGGGGCTTTAGGCTCCCTCAGAGCCGATTCTGTGATCCTGTCTCCCGATTCTGTGGTGAGCGAGGCGCGGGCCGCAGGGATGGTGGGGGGCACTCACACACAGGCAGGCCGGGCCCGGGCAGAGCTGTGGGCACAGGAGGCTTGGAAGCCATGTAACTTTTTAAAGCAACAACCACCCATGACGACCTTAGCTGCTACGTAGTGAAGGTTCTCTGTATGTATGTGTGCTGTGAAGCTCTTCCTAGTTCCTATGGAGCGGCGCAACCTCAGTCACCAAGAGCATCTCCAGTCTCGGGGGGGTGCCCCACACAGACGGTTTTGGCCCCCACAGGCCTCGGCAGGCTGTGGTGACATTGGCCTGGATTCTCGGGGTTCACGTTCCTGGTCCTCACATCTGTTGGGGTTGGTAGTGGAGTCTCCTCAGAGCGTAGAGGCTGTAACAGGCCTTCGGGAAAGTTAGTGTGCTGGAAGGAGCTGATTCTGTGGAAACACGGAGATAGCGTGGCTCTTGCCACGTAGCAGGGGGCACATCTGTGGCCAGGTCTGCAGGTGAGGGGGACCTGGAGCGCCGCTTCCTGTTTGCGCGGCTGTGAGGCCTTGATCGATGGTGCATGTCTGCACCGCTCACTAGGAACGCGAGTGCCCTGTGCAGGAACCGCACGCTCACGCTCTCCCCAGGTGCCCGGGGCAGAAAGCCATTTTTGCATGCCTCGGTATTCCTCGGAGACGGGTGGCCTTTTAATACTGAAGGTCAGTGGTCCGATGTGCTTTTTTCCTTCCAGTCTGTTAATGAACGGAGCACGGTTCCTTCTTCAGCCCAGGTTTAAGGCCATGAGAGGAGAAGGGGGAGGCTGCAGCAGGGGGAACTTAAATTGGACATAAAGAAGCTGTCTCTGGAGTGTTCAGATGCGACACAGCGTTGTCTTTTGAGGTTTGTTCTGTGAAAAGCTGATTTGAGGGGAGGAGGAAGCCTGGCTGCGGCCTCTGCGCACCTGTCCTGGAACCCACTGCCCACACGTCTGCCAGCAGGTGCGCTGCAGGGAAGCTGCGGCCACTCAGCGGCTTGAGATTCTGGAGAGCCACCTCTGAACAGAATCTTGAAACCGCCTTTTGAGCTGCTGTGTGGCCTTGTAGGGGGCTTCCGTTTGCCTTGGGCAGGCGCCTGGTCGGGGGTCGCCATTTGGAAAATGGGATTGAATGACCATGCTGGTCAGACGGGTCCATCCCTCGGCTTCCCTTTACTGGTGGTTTAAAAAAGGCCAGAGTCCTGATAGAGGGCCCACTTGTGTTGCGGCCCGTGGTGCGCTCTCTTAGCCACCAGGAGACACTAAAATAGACCTTGGTTTGAACATCCTAAGTATTCATTTACAAATATCCCCCAGCAGGCAAGCCTCTTGCAAACAGTGTAAGATTTACTTTATTTTTGTTGGGATGCAAATCGGGAGTCTCCCCCCTCAGGAACATCCTGGGCACTGAGCGCTGGTCACCTAAGCATTTGAAGTCCTCGAGTGATCAGTACAGGTCAGGGCAATGACTGCATCTTCTGGCTGTGGATTTCTTAAAAGAACAGGCCTTTCCCACCTCTCACCCAGCTTTCCCCTCTGCCTTGAAATAAGCAGCAGTGAACATCACTTGCTCTGTGTTTTTGTTTGTTTGGTTTTTGTTTTCTGCTGTCCTCATTATTACTTTAAGGAGATTAACTCCACTGGAATGTAAGCTTCAGAATGGCAGGGACTGTGTCCAACAAATCAGATCCTGGGCACTTGAGGTTCTTTGCTGCTGGTCATTGTAACTGTTGCCATTGAATTTCGTAGCTGGAAGAGAGGGTTTAGGGTTCCTCATGATAGAACCTGAAGAGAACACTTCTGGTCTGCTAAATTGACAAGTAGACTGGACATTTGCTTCCTAAATGAGTTGTTAAGGTGAAAGGAGGTGATAGACCAGATATTGCTAGATGCCTTCATGCTTACCTCTCCCTAATGCTGTTCTTTGGTTTAGGACGACAGATGCTGGCTGGGACTGGACAGGCCAGGCTACTCTGTAATAACAAACACCCCCCCATGCCCACCGTGAGTTAGTCCTTGACTGTGTCTAGCCCACCCCTCCCCCCACCCCTGGGCTCTGGAAACCCCCGCCCCCGGGAAGTTGTCCTGCCCTTGGAAGCTCAGTGATCCAGGCTGTAGCATCCCGAGGCCCCGTCCAGGTCACTAGACGGGTGGAGAGCGTGGCTCTTCAGTGCTTCTCCTTGGAAGTGAATTCAGGGCCCTGCCTGAGTGCAGGGCGCAAGCGTCTGAACTGCAGGGTGGCGGGGACCAGGCACGCAAGCTGTGCCCCCGGAGCTGCCGCTGTGGAAGTGCAGCAGGCGCTCAGGCCCCTGCCTGAAGCCACCGTGGTTTCTGGCTGCCGGGGGAACAAAGGCCTTAACCTGAGATATCCTTGAGGACCTCGCCTGACCTTCGACCAGGGGTCAGCGTGCCACAGCTGCGGGCCAAATTCAGCCTGCTGCCTATTTTTGTATAGCTTGCAAGCTAAGGATGTTTATTTTACATTTTTAAGTGGTTGAAAAAAAATCAGGTGAAGACTATTATTTAATGGCACGGGAAAACAGTATGAAACTCAGATTCCAGTGTCTATAACGTTGTATTGGAGTGCGGCCGTGTTCGTTTTTGTTTCCGCATCGTCCCGCGACATCCCAGGTGAGCGGTTGTGCGGGGAGCGGTGGCCCACAGAGCTGAACTCTTTACCGCCTGACCTTTTACACAAAGTTTGCTTCCTCTCCAGTGCAACAAAGTGCTAGGCTTTTGCTGGCTACGTCCCCGCTAGCAGTCTTGTTGTAGTCACTGGAATTGTAGCAGTGACCATGATAAGGATATTAATAATATTAAAAGCTAATACTGTATGAAATATTTTAAGTGTTTTCCGTATGTTAACTCAGCAGTTTTCTGAGCTATGTACTATTGTGATGCAGATTTTCTAAATCAGTAAAACTAAAGCACAAAGAAGGTAAGTAATCTGCCCAAGGTCACCCGTCCCAAACGCTGTGGAGCTGGCAGGCGGGCCCTTCAGTGCTGCCGTGACAAAGCAGTTGGAAGTAGGTCTTTGCCCGTGAGAAGGGAGAAGACTAATGCCCGTGGAAAGTTAGAGAAGTATCCTAAGGTAACTTACGAAGACATTTAATGCTATGAATTATAACTGCCAAGATGTACAAAAACAGAGAGCGGGGAGAGAAGTAATGGGCAGCGTGAACGGGGGAGGGCCGAATGGAGCGGGTGGGGTGCGGACTGGCCTTGAAGGGCGGCGCTCCCTGAGCAGGTAAGAGCCGAGCGGTCTCGGGCAGGGAAGAAGCCGGAACGGGCCTCGGGTGGAATGGGGGTCTGGGGGCAGGGAGCGAGCTGAGCGGCCTGGTCCCAGCGAGCGAGGGCTGAGTGGGGCACCACGGGCAAGTCCGTGAGGCAGCGCAGGGCCCCCTGGAGACAGACGGCCTCCGGCGTGAGGCAGAGGCCCCGGGAAGCCTTCAGGCTCAGGCCTGCAGAGAACACGGCCATGTTCTTCCCAACGCCCTGGGCAAGGGGCTCTGGGTCCGAGGGCTGGGGGTGAGCGCACGGTTTGGTGGGGGTGGGGGGGTGAATGACAGCATTAAGCATCGTAACAGTGCTCCTCTGAGTGTGTTTTTAAAGTCTCATACAACCCTTTCTCAGCCCTACAGGAAAGGTGGTATCCATCCCATTTGACAGATAAGGAAACTGAGTCTCAAAGGGGTTTAACTAGCAGACCCAGTGGGTGCAAAATCGAAAGCCTGTGCTCTGGTCCTCTGTACTCTCGTCTTGGAGTTGGTGAGAAAAGAGTGCTTATTGGGTGGAAATCTGGAGCTTTAAACTTAACAATTTTGAAAAAGTTTGCCGAGGAGGTGGGCGGTCCTTCTGGCCAGCGGCGCCCTTTATCAGTTGGCCTTTCGGTGGAATCGTTTTGCCAGTGCTCTCTCCTCCTGCTGCGCCACAGCCCCAGGCCCTGCCGGTGAGAGGTTGCGCCATCGGGGCTGGGTCAGGGCTTATTTAAATAAGGTGTTTGTTTGTTTTTTAATTTGTGAAATGTATTATGCATACAAATGAAAATATTAATGTATTTGCACAGCTTAAAGAAACACGGTTTACCTTTGAGCAACACCAGTTTGAACTTTGGGGGCCCACTTATATGTGGATTTTTCTCAGTAAATACTGTAAATGTGTTTTCTCTTCCTTATGATTTTCTTAATATTTTCTTCCTCTCGCTTTTTTAACTGTATGATTAGAGTATATAATGCATATAACACACACAATGTATGTGAATGGACTGCTTACGTTATCCATAAAGGCCGTTAGTAGTTTCCTTTCTGTGGGAGTCCGAAGTTACATCTGGGTTTTCCTCTGCACGGGGCTCTCTGCCCTGAGCCTCCATGTTGCTCCAGGGTCAAGTGTAATTAAATAGTGTCTGAGCGCCTCCCAGTTCAGCATTAGAACATTATCTAAACCTTTGAAAGCTGCTCAGTTGTTTTGTTTATTTCATAACCTCTACGAAAATATTCAAGACTGAGAGGACAAGCCCCCCCACCCAGATCCAAATTTGGGGAGCTGAGCGCTGACCGGGCTCCTGAGTCTCGGCTGAGAGCTGACCACCCCCCCACCCCTGCCCCGCCGAGGGCAGGTGCTGCTTCTCAGCCAAGTGCCTCTTTGTTCTGACACCGGCAGGTGGCTGCTCCGAGATGTCCGGCTCCCTCCGTCCAGCTGCAGGTGCTCCTGCTGCTTCCTGGCTGTGGGCCGCTAGGCCAGCAGCTTCCTCTCCCAGCCCCGTCTTTCTCTTCCATAGAATGGCGCACGTCGCCGTTCCTGGTAAGAACTGGGAGGCCCAAAGGAGATAGTCCCTGTTAATGCGCCGGGAGGACTCCTGGCACACACAGCCCCCTTGGAAGCGTGAGGCTGCGGTCACAGCCTTGCTGTTTCCCTTCTGGCGCTGTTCAAAGAGAGCGCGGTCCTCGCGCTCCACACACCGGACACCCACCGTTGCTTCTCATGCTTCAGACCAGCGGTCCCCCCCCTCCGCCCCCGCCCCGTGCGCCGCGAGAATTTTTAACACGTGCAGCACCTGATTGTTTTTGGGGCCACGGACCTCCTTTTCCTTAGATTCTCAAGTAAGAAAATGACAACAGCAGCCATCCAGGGTGAATGAATCAAAATTATGTCTTCTTTGGGGGTCAGATTGGCAAAAAAACAATTTTTTTGCTGGGTTGCAGAATTTTAGGAATTAGTTTACGTGTACCGTGAGATAGAAGAGGTTGACAGTTGCTGCTCTAGAGGTGCGCTTAGGACAGTTTGACCAGAAAGAGAAGATTGAAGCCAACGTGAGAAACGCTCTGTAGCTGCGCACACAACACTGCCAGCATTCAGGATCTCAGAGTTCACTATGAAAATCCGAGTGCAGAATTTTATAGAAAGGAGGGCTGTCGTTGCGGCCACAAATGTAATGGCTTCTGCAGACTGCCTGGTGGCGGAATGGCAGCGCTTAGCTCTTATTACTAATGGGACCCACAGCGGTAAAAATTTCGTTTGCTTGTTTATATCAAAGAAGGCAAAAGTAGAAATTGCTGGTCCATGAAATCAGCGGGTCAAAAAAATTATCTGAACATGCCAGAGTCAGCAGAGGCAGAATAATAAATATATTTAAAAGGTACATTTTAGCCCTGGCTGGTGTGGGTCAGTGGATTGAGTGCCAGCCTGTGAGCCAAAAGGTCACTGGTTCGATTCCCAGTCAGGGCACATGCCTGGATTGGGGGCCAGGTCCCCAGTGGGGGGGGGGTGTGAGAGGCAGCCAATATCTATCTCTGGCATATCCATGTTTCTCTTTCTCTTTCTCCCTCCCTTCCTCTCTCTTTAAAAATAAATAAATAAAATCTTAAAAAAATAAAAATGAAATGTCCCTTTGAGACCAGAGGATGGCTCAGGAAAACAGCGTGCGGCCAGCAGAGCAGGCGCCTTAAGCCAGTGGTACAGCCCCCAAATTTGCGCCCTGAGGCTTGTCAGGGGAAGCCTCTGGAAACACAGAGTTTTTGCATGTCAAGTCCCAATGCCCCTGGAGACCATTCAGTAGGGATGAAAAGTTGAGGTCGCTGCAGGGAAGCTATTATGACACAAGGAGGCTCCCCTTCTCAGGAGAAAGGGTCAGAAAAGATCTTAACTGGAAGATAAATCTGTGTACACTGCCACCTGAGCTGGCTGTGGAATTTTCCTCAATAGGCAGGCCCCGGAGAGACCCGGCCCGGAAGGGGGTCCACCTCTGGCTCCCCCGCTACAGGGGGCGGACCAGTCCCACTCATGGGCGCCAGCCCCCCAGCCCAGTGAGCACTCAGCAGAGGTCCCTCAGGTAAACAAATGAGTGTGTAAACTAAAGAGAGGATGGGACGAATCCGGTGGGAACTGGGGGAGAATATTAAAAGAGCCTCTTACTTCAGAGATCCTGAGCCTTAAATCGGTGAGGATCCATAAGAGAGAAACTCTGCTACTCTAACCGCCTGTCATCCTAGAGGTGAGTTCACTGGTCACGGCAGCAGTGGTGGGACAAGTTCCAGCCTCCAGCCAAGGGACCAAGGGACCAAGGGACCATACCCACACAGGACAGAGGACAGAGTTCCAGCAATGACACTAAGGCACAGGATTTGACAGGCTGTTAACTTGAAGGAAGAGCTAAAACTAGCCGAGAGTGGCCTGACACGATTTTTCCTGGCTACTCAAGAAAGATGGTCAGAGTTCTCTGTATCTGCCGAGGACAGCGATTTTCAACCTTTTCCATCGCACGGAACACATAAACTATAATTACTAAAATTCTGCGGCACACCAAAAATGTATTCTTTGCCAATCTGATTTTTTTAAAAAAGGGATAATTTTGATTCATTCACACCGGACGGCTGTTGTGTTGGCTGTTGTCAGACCATCTAAGGGGAAAGAGGTCAGTGCCCTGACTAACAGGTACTGCACGTTTCGAAGGTTCTTGCAGCACACCGGTTGAACATCGCTGGCCTAGACACAAGTTAGGACCACTTTTGAGCTGGTCGGTAGAGCTAAAGATAATGATTGTCCTCACTAGCCGCAAAAGACCCGTGTCCAGCGCCGCCAGAACCTGCCTCTGCCCCCTCACTTGCTGGCATGGGCTCAGCTCCTCAGACTCGCTGCGTGTAAAGCACCTTAATAGAGCTTTCCACCCAACCCTCTCTTCACAGTGTCCCCTCCGCATCATTCTCATCGGAAGCGCTGAGCTATTTTCGTTTGCTCTTCCTCGTGCCCCATGAGGTGAGCTCTGTCTGGGCGGTGTCTCTCTGACTTCTCCCCTCGCGGCCCCCCATGACCCCTGCTTCTGTCTCAGTTCATAACCTTTGCATGTCTTGATCGGCCCGTTGCAAGAGCCACCTGGCTAATTTCTTCGTCTTTGTCTTTTTTTTCTTGTAACAACTTTATTGAGATAGAATTCATGTACCATACAGCGAACTCATTTAAAGTGTACAATTCAATGGTTTTGAGCACATTCACCGATACGTGCAACCATCAGCGCAGTCCATTTTACAGCATTTTCATCACCGTGAAAAGAAGCCCCATACCTTTAGGGGCCGACCGCCAACCCTCCCAGCCCAGCCCGACCCTAGGCAGCTGCTAGTCTCCTTTCTGTCTCTGTATATTCCCCTGTTCTGGACTTCCATGAATGGAATCATGTATCTATACATACAGTTGAGGATGGGGGCAGAAAACCCTGAATTTACTTATAAAATATTGCGTATTCTTACATGTTTAAACTCCAGCCACCTTCAAAGTACTCTCCATTCGATCGAGAGTTTTTCAATGTGCACAAGTTTTTGAACTCATCGATTTTGATGCCTTTTAGTGCTTCTGCCATTTTTTTGTTTGTTTGTTTCAACTCTTCCACATTGTCAAAATGTTTCCCTTTGAGGACTTTTTTCATCCAGGGAAACAAAAAAAGTCTCTGGGGTGAAATTGGGTGATAAGAAGGGTGGGGCCTGGGGGTCGTGCTGTTTTGGGTCCAACACTGCTGGACGCTCAGCACGGTGGGGGCAGGCGCGCTCCTAAACCACCCGTCATGAAGGGGGCACACGCGTTGACGGAGTCTTCAGAAAAAATTCGCTGAAGCAGAACGCAGCCTCTCACAGCAGCACCGGCTGGTGCGCTGATACAGGTGGGTTCCCAGAACACTCCCCTGTCAGGGAAGTCTGTACTACAGGGGGCCTGCCCTCCAGAACATAATTCCGGGGCTTTTTGGGGTCCCCCCTCATATATGCGGGCTTTTGTGACTGGCTTCTTGCACTTGGAATAGTGTCTTCAAGGTTCCTCCGAGGCGTGGCATGCGCCAGCATCTCGTCCCTTTTTTACGGCTGAGGAACCTCATGGCTTCTCGGAACCGTCGGGGGCGCCTCTCCTTCAGCTGTCCCGCGGGTCAGCTCTCCAGCCCTTCTCTAAAAACTGACGTGGGCTCCTGGTTGCAGGGCTCCTGGCGCTCAAGGCCCCCTCCACCTGGCTCCGTCCTGACTCTCCCGCAGCCACTGACCCTCCCGCGGCTTCCGTCCCCACCACCCCAGCACACTCCGCAGAGGATGTCACGTACCTTTTCATGTCGCTAGTCTTGGGCGTCGCTGCTTTTTTCCCCTTATGCTTCTCCTTCCTCGGCCTGTGGAAATCGTATGTATCCTCATAGTTTACCTTCGCTATGACTTCCTTGAGGAAGTCATCCCAGATTTATCTTATCCCCAAATAAGAATTAATTAGTTCTTTTTCATTCTCTGAGCACTTTGTTTTGGCTCCCAAATTAACTCATTGTCTTGACATAGATGTCATTCTGTCTCATGTAACATTAAATCTTCTCTGAGAGTAGAGAGTTATTCTAATTTATGTTTTATATTCTAGTACTTTCTCAAGGCTTTACACATAATCGACACTTAAAAAATATTTGGTGGGTAATTGATTGCCCTCTTGAATTTGTATAATCCTTTTTGTTTTTCAAAGTTCTTTCATATGTTTATCTTTTAAATTGCTCTTGAAAGAAAAAATATCAGTAGTTTTAACTTGTTTGAATATCTGTGGGCATTGTAGAAAAATTAGAAAATATAATGTCAAAAGAAAAAGAGATTAGTTATAATACCACCTCTCAGAGATAATCACCATTAACATTATGGTTTATATCCTTTGAGTGATTTTTTTCTATATATGTTATACGTAAAGATATGGGTAGATAAAGTTTATAACTTATTTTGTGTACCATTCTGAAATAGTTTAATATTTGATCTCTATAATAATAAATACTGATTTCTGTAATTACTTTTAAGGGTAGCATTACAAATATACAAGTTTGCCCATTTTCACATTTGACATTTAGGTTATTTCTAATACTTCCAGATTAAACATGACGTCATACTAACATTCTGGAGCTGAACACTGAGAAGCCAGATCTCTAGGTCCACAGCTTTTAATGCGTAGTGCCAAGTCACCCTCCGGAAGGGCCGTTCCGGCACCCGCGCGAGGCAGCGCGCTGAGGGACTGCTGCCTCTCCCCGATCCTTGCCTGCTCTGGGTCGCCCATCCTTTTAGCCTTTGCCAAACTGATATTCCTCAGTGGATCTCAGAGGTGCATTAATTTGATCATTGGTGACATGCTTTTAATTTTCTCATTACACATTCACATTTCTTCTTATGAATTAATGTCTTTTTTTCCTCCATCCACCTTTCTGTTGATGTGTTTGTCTTCTTTATTGCTCAGGAGTGTTTAACATAAAGATATTAACCCATAGTCGTACACATTATGACTATTTTCCCTAGAATTTTTTACTTCAGGCTGAGTTTTGGGCACAAAGAAGTTTGTTTCTTGGCTGGAATGGATCGAATCAATCCCTCCTTGCGTTTATGGTTTCTGTGTTTGGTATTCATAGGAATTTCTTCCCAACCTCAAGAATATACATACTCACCTACGCTTTCTTTGCCTGCTTCTGTGTTGTGTTTTTTTTTTTAATTGAATACATGGATCCATTTTGATACAAAACTGTACTTTTATAAGACCCAGGTGACTGAGTTTTCAGTCATGGCTCTAGAAGGGACTGTGATAAGTCATGTCCGTTTTTCCAGCATCAGCCAAGGTAGATGAGTATGGTAGCCTACCACTTCCCCATCAGTCACCAACGTTTCATAATCCTTTCTGAAATCACCTCTGTCATTATGTGCAAGTTACATATTAATACTGTCCATCAACAGGCTGGTTGGAGGATTAAATGAATTTGCAATTGAGACAGACGGCAGTTTGCAGCACACTGCCTGGCACTTGGACATTCCCCATGTGTGTTGTTGAGTGAGTGAGTGAGTGAGTGAGTGAGCGAATGGGGGTGTGAACAGGGATAGCAGGACACTGAGGCCCGTGTGAAGTAGCAGCAGCTCTTCCATGGAAGCCCGGCCTTGGCCACGCAGCGGTGCAGGGAAAGCACTTGCCAGCTACCGTGTGCCGTGGGGAGTGCGGAAGAAGCAAGGGGGGTGGGATGTGGGTTTTAAGAAGGTGACAGTCTAAGGGTCAAGACAGAGCCCAGAGGCTCTCGCACACCACACAGAAGGCTCATACACAAGTGTGAGCCATCCTGGAGAATTCCAAGGGAGGCTGGACCTTGGAATTGGGGGAATGGGTCAGGGAAGTCTCCCTGGGGAGAATGCATTGGGAGCAGAGCTTTGAAGGAAGGCTGGGGCCGTACAGGGTGGATCTGTGGAAAGAGGCAGAAAGAATGGTGTAAGCAAGCAGTACTTGTTTTATATTTGCAATGATGATTTTATTTATTTATTTATTTATTTATTTTTGCTTCTCTTTCCACCTCCTTTGCTTTTGATCTCACTGTTTCCTCGTTATTAGCTTTTCATGTCCTTCCTTCATTGAGTACCCTTGAGAAATTGCTATGATGAAAGTTGTTAGTAAAGTTGAGAGAGTTATTTTTCAAGGGCCTGAGCTCTCAGGTAGAAAGACACCAGGGAGCAGGAAGAAAGACTAGCAGCCTTGTGAGGGGACCCCAGTCGCAGCTGCCTCTTCCTGACTCCGCTCCAGGCGGAGGTAAACGTGGTGTTTTCTGTGATTTATCCAGCACAGCGGGTCCTCCCCTCTTTCAGTGAATCGGTGAATGAGTGAAAACATGCACGGGTTTCCTGAGATGCCCGGCTGTTCAGGAAGCTGGTGAAGAGACTCACTGGATCCCAACCTGCTGTTTCCTGGGAAGCTGGCTGGGGGGTGGGCTATTTGCTGTGAGGGCCGCGGAGTGGGGAGGACACCGTGATGGGTGGCCGTTCGGTCAGTGTGTCACTACGTTTGCTGAGGAAGGAGACTGTCCCTCTGTGAGCTCCCAATCTCAATGTCAGAGGATGTGCAGACCAAGAAGAAGAAGGCTTTGAAGTGTAGGGAGATGCTGGGCAAATTCTGGACACAGGTGCTGAAGAAACCAGCAGGAAGGGGTCCCTGCAGTTGGCTGGGGTTTGCCAGAAACTCTTCGCTTAGAAGTCAAGTAATTGGGTAAAATGCTCCCAGTCCCAAGGTGGAAGGGCAAGAAATAGGCTTCTGCCGCCATGTTTTTCTTACACTTCCCATGGGATGCGCTGTGACCTCCATTAACGCTGTCCTTTATTTCAGGGATCAGCAAGCCTTGGCCCACTGCCTGTTTCTGTAAATAAAGTTTTATTGGGACACAGCCACATTCTCCCATTTACGTGTTGTTTATGGCTGTGTTAACGCTACAGCTGGAGTTCAGTGGTGGGGATGGACCATCAGAGGGTATGCAAAGCCCGAAATATGGACCCTCTGGCCCTTTACAGAAAACGTTTGCCAACGCCGGCTTTATGTTATAAACAGATGACTAACTTTGAGTTGTTTTTTATGAGAATAACGATTTGCACCGCCCCATGCAATTTTCTAAATGAACGCCCCATTTTTTCATGGGGCGTATTTACAAGATGACTTACTGGAACCAGCGGCGCAGTCTGGGATTCAGGCTCTGAAAACACTCTCTGACCGTCTGCACTGCCCTTTGAGACCCGCATGGGGCGCCTAGGACCCTGATCATGGACATTGCCAGTTTCCAGTGCTCTTTACTGCTCAGCATGTGCCAGGCTGACAGATGAACAGAGGTTCAGGGAAGTTCGCAAAGGTGTCCCCAGCTACGTAACGCGGCCGGGTTTGAACCCATTCCGTGGGAGGAGAGTGCCCTTGCACGGACCACTGCCCTGGACCTCCGGCCATTGCCCTCGCCCTTCCCGCATCCTCCGTGCCCTAGTCCCGCCGCTCTGTGATTGGGGGTCAGGGGGCCCCCCAGCCTTTGCTCTTCTGGGTGAAATGCGTCTCCCACGGAGGAGAGTCCATCCCTGGCCCAGTTTTCTTTTCACCTCTCCCCGCCTCTTGCATCATCTTTCTCATTCCTCCCCACCACCCCAACTCCTCTGACTCTCCCTGGGAGGAGGAGGAGTTTGAAAAACAAATGAGATCCTAGGTTCCGGCCACATGAGCGGTTCCTGCCCCATCCCCTGGAGTGGCAGCGGTCACCCCGGTGCCCTGTCTTCTTGGGAAGGCAGCAGGGGCCGCGGAACCAGCTGGAAGGGGGAGCAGGGCCCAGGGCCCTGGGGCACTGGAGTGGCCTGGCTGCACGCATGGCAGCTGCTGGGCTGGCTGAGCTGGCATTTCTGACCTTTGTGGAGAGAGGGCGTCCTTAAAGGGACAGTGAGCTCTTTTCTTTCCTGGTGGCCGACTGCCAGTTGAGATGCCAGGGGTTTGAAGAGGCCATTGTTCTGGTGACAGGAGACGGGGGCTCAGACCGCCCCGTCTTTCTCTCCTTTCCCGTTGCCAACCGCATGTCCCTCTCCGATGTGCAGCTTGCTGGGTGTAGAGGGACGGTGAGCTCTCTCCAGTCGCCCCCCACGTGCCCACCTCCTCCCCAGTCTGAAGGCAGCCTTGTCACCAGGGCTGAAGAGCAGAGTGGCGCTCACACAGCCCCCGGCTCCCTCCCCAGGGCACCAGCCATGGTGGGGGGCTGCGTGGCCTGGGCAGGCTGGTGAGGCGCCCCTGGGAGTCGCTCGCTTTTCCCCATGAGTGGATTGAGGCGATAGGAGTGGCTTTGCGCAGGTGCCTTTGCCGGATGACCTGCACGAGAGTCATCTGAGGGGCCTGTGAAAACCAGAGGTTCTTGGTTCCAGTTCTGGAACTTCTGAAGCCCACGAGTCTGAGTCTGAAGCACACACGCCATAGCTGGGGAACCGCTGCCTGAATTCACAGCCCCCAGCCTGGCTGCTTGTCAGAATCATGTGGGGACATACTGAGTCAGGGTATCTGCGCCGGGCCCAGGAACTTGGGCGAGGCAGCTTCTCCACCAGGGCTGCAAGCAGATGCCCTGGCGCTGGCCCACTGGGCAATGACCCCTGGTCCCCCCAGCTACTGTCTTTATGATCTTGGGTAAGTTTCTCAAGCTCTCTGTGCCCCAGTTTTTCTTACCTGTAAGACAGGGATAATTTGGTACCTACTGCATAGGGTGGTCATGAGAAGTAAAGGAGTTTGTATTTGTAAAGTTCTTACAGCAGAACGAGCACGTCAGGAATGACACAGTGGTGCTAATTGTTTCATGAAACTTTTTTTTGGTAGACTGCTGTGCAGCTCACAGTTTGAATAGTCTTGGTGGCAGGTCCTTCGGCGAGACTGGCCTTGGAGAGGGAAGGCCTTGCGCTTTAGCGGGTGCGTGTCTGTGTGACTGGCTCGGAGGAGGCGGCCCGCCATTGGCCGGCCTTCCTGCCGGCCTGCAGAGTGAGGGGGGCGTCCCCGCCTGACCTCTGGCCCCGGGCGAGGTGACGCGGACGGGCCGCCGTGCCCTCCGTGCTATCGCAGGGGGGCCGGAAGCCACATCTGTAAAGCCTGGCTGATCTCTTCAGAGGGAGCTCAAGGGAGGGAAAACAAGCTAGAGGCCAGAAATAGCCAGCCATAAATACAAGGTCCCATAATTACCGTGCACACCCAGCTCCATCCCTCTGCACAGCCTCCCTGACCTCAGGGAAGGAGAAGGGACAGAAGTGTCTGCGGGGACGTGGGGCGGGGGGGTAACCAAGGGTACGTGGGTGGCATGCCCTCAGGAATGCTGCTGAGCCGCGGTGGGCACCACGGTTTAGCCTGCTTCTAAGTTTTTATTGTAACTGCTTGGTTTTGCTCAGCCATTACTTTTCTGAAAATGATCCTGTTGGACTAAATCTTTCCGTGTTTAGCATCCAGCTGAAGGCCTCTTTCGTCCTCTGCTCTCTAATTTCCCTTCGCACTCATGGCTCTGCAGTCACATTTAGTCAGCTGCTTACGGACATGGCGTGAGGTGAGAGGAGGTTGGGAGGGACACCCAGCCTGGGAGGGCTGGGCTGCTCTGAACCTACCTGCCCCCCAGGGTGTTCTGGGAAATAATCAAAGCTGGACAAAAGGTCATTGGTCAGAGAGGGAATTTTAATGCCGTACACCCGGGCAGTGGTATTTAATAGATCCTCATACAAGGGTTTTTGGTGGGCCAAATGCTGGATTATTCGTGAGAAAACAAGCCCGCCCTGGAGGGCACGTCTCGCGGGCGTTTCCCGTCCTGACTGTGAATGTCAGCATGCAGGGGCCCAGCGGTGGGCAGGGCTCTCCCAGCGGCCACTCACTCCCACTGAGCATATTTCACAAGACTTCCAGGAAGCTTCACAGCGGCGCTTCTGTTCTTGGTGGGGGTTTTACTACCTTTGGCGGCTCTGAGACACACAGTGATGGGAAGGAGCGGCACCTCCCTGGCTTCAGAGACGAATCTGGTGGGCCTCTCTCGGAAGAAGGATTTGGCCTCCTGCCCCATTACTTAAGAACATTAATGGCATTATTTTGGTTTCTTTTCCTTCTCCTCGGAGCAGCTACAGAGGAGATCGCTGCTTTGGGGTGGAAATGGGGCTGAGTAAGACCCAAAGGCCTTTCTGCTTTGGAAACCCGTGCGGTCTGAGTGTATTCTTGGCCCCTCACAGCGGAGGCAAGACAGATGTTACCTTTCACTCCAGGGAAGAAGGATCTATAGAGCGGAAGCTGGTGGAGATCCCTGGTGGGTTTTGGCACAAGAATCAGAAAGCCCTGTGCTCAGCCCAGCACTGAGCCTTGCTCGGGGCCCGAACGCCCGGGCACTGCTCGGCCGCAGGTGACGTCACAGAGTGGGGAAGCCGTGTGAGGCTGTCTGGACCCGCCTGGGGATAAGGGTGTGAGACCAGCCTCCCGGCCAGAGCTCCCGGTCTGTGAGCTGCCCCCCTGCCATGCGTGGCTGCCTACAGTCTTAGAACATTCCCTGTTATTTCAAGCTCAACTCTGCTACCTGAGAACGTCCCGTTGGAGAAACAAAAACTTAAGACTCTTCGCTGCTTTGGCTTGAGTCTCTGTCTTCGTCTCTTCAAATATTTGGTATGGATTTACATTGTCCCTCGTTCAGCCTCGACATCCCTCCTACCTCACACTCTCCCCTGGGGCAGGTTTCCAGGCCGCGCTGCCTCGGTTAGCCCACCCGGATGGTAGACCGCACACAGCACTGTGCACGGGCGGTGGTGCTCTCTCTGGTTTGCGCCCATTGGTGTTGCTTTCCTCCATCAGATACTTCTGTTGCTGCGGCCCAGATACACTTTAGTTATTCTCGCAGCCGCATGGCAGTTTTGGTCCATGCCGAGCACTGTGGTCTTTGCCCACTGGCACCTAGGCTCTCACACCCCTGCCAGCGTTGCAGAAGAAAGGCCCTTGCCAACGGCTGGGGCTCAGTCTGCAGGACCCCGCACACAGGCAGGCTCTCGGCAGACAGGCCGCGGCCTGGGGGTTGTGGGGAGGGAGTCTGGTCTGACGGGAGGCTGTGGTGCGGCCAGGGTGGCGCAGCCTGTGTCCGCGGGGGGGCGGAGCCCCAGCTTGCCCTTCTCTCCTTGATCGCCTCTCCCCCCCCCCCGTCCTCCCCTGCTCCCTCCCAGCAGCCCTTCGCTTTTGAGGGGAAGAGTCAGGCTGTGCTAAGACCCTTGAGGAGGATCAGTTCAGAGCGCAGAGGGGCTGCCCCGCTGCCCAGCGCAGCCGCGCCGATGGCTGCGCAGCTCTTCTTCCCGGGGGACACAGAACACGCCAGGTAGGGGAGGCAGTGCTGGCAGTTCGAGGCAGTGCTGTGGCCGGAAGAGAGAAAGTGAACAGAGAGGGTTCACGGCCTGGGCCCCGCGTCCCGGGCCAGCGCTGCCCTTTCTCTGCCTCGCTCTCTGCGCGCAGAGCTCATCTGTCTTTCTTCTTACCAGCACGTGGGGATGTGTGAGGGCAAGAGTGACCCTGGGCCGGCCGTTACCGCAGGAAGTAACGGAGGGGGCCATCTGGACCAACCCCTTCTGAACACCGGGGGACACGGAGGCCCAGAAGGGGGGATATTCCAAGATCACACCCCAGTGGCATCTGCTGTCCTAGAATGGGAGCTTTGGGGTGTGGCGTGTCCGCGCTCTGCCGTTAGGCTCGAGTGTCTTCATCATGAATGAGGTACGTGTGCGTCCCTGGCCAGGAGGAGGCCGTCTGGGGAGCATCTGCACAGCAGCCCAGGTGCTGGCCCTGGGGGGACGGCCGAGCAGGCCGACCGCCACCGCGGGACAGCGGGAGGACATCGTGTGGACATCCACGTGGTCGGGAGGCCGAGCGGGGACTGGTAGGCTCTCCCAGCGCCCGGGCACTTGGGCAGACAGCCAGGCGCTAGACGGCACGTCCGGGAGCCCAGCGCCCCCCACGGAAAGGGAGCCTGGGGAAGGACCCTCCCCGTCACCGCTGCAGAATCTGGGCTCAGTCCAAGAGGGGCTGGGGCAGGAAGCGTGGACACTGAGCTCTGGCACTTTGCCTCTCACCTGGGTTTTCTCTCCTGGTTGGCCCCGCTGACCACCTGAACCCTGAGATGCGGGGCCAGGGGGAGACACCGAGGACCCGCAACTGCCGCAGGGCCTCACGCCTCCCTAATTCATCACGACCACACTGCACCCAGCCCCCCAGCACAGCGCTCTGTATCGCTCTTCCCCACCGGCTCCCAGCACAGGGGCCTGCCTTGGCGTTTCAGGACGTGCGCCCCGTTAGTGCCAAAGCTGGTCGGCTCTCTGGGTTAAAGGAGGGGCGGGCATGGGGTGCAGGGGGGAGGAGGTCCTGCGGCCCGCGGCCCACGCCCAGGCCAGAGGCCAGAGGGACTAAGGTCTGTTGTTAGTACAGCAAGTCAGCATCTGCCCAGGGCACCGCAGGCAGGCTTCCCCCTGCAGACCTTAATCCAGGATTAAGGAGAGGTCGGCTGCCTCTGCCACGAGGTGATGTGGAAAGGGGCTTAGTGTCTCTAATGCCCTGAAGCGGACAGAGGTGGGAGCCATAGCATGACCGTTGGCCTGCCCTGGGGGCAGGACCCTCTGGGAGCCCCAGGCTGGCTCTGATTCCTGAGCCCAGCACTGGTCTTTGTCCCTGACCTTCAGCAGCATGTCTTGTCACTCCCGACTTACACACATTCCTTCGCAGGAATTCGTGGATGCCAGGGGAGGGCGGAGGCCTTGGAAGGGGCTTGGGGCCAGACTTGTGTGCAGGAGGCTTCTGAGAGGTGCTCTTGGGACGCGCCCCTGTGTGAGGAGGGAACCAGGGCTGGGCAGAGGGGCGAGGGGAGCCTGGGTGCGCAGCCGGAGGCCGTGGCCGATCCCAGGCAAGGCCCTGGTTCTGGAATGGCCCTGCAGAGTTACTCCAAACTGAGGCCAAGGGACAGTTTGGGAGTTTTTTGTTTTTGTTTTTGTTTTTTGTTTTGTATTTGTAGCCATTAGGTGTGGTCAGGCTGTCCCCAGAGAGGAGCTCGGCTGTGACCCCCCGCGGCTCCCCCCACCCTAGCCCCGCAGCTGGGGTAGGAGTGCCTCCTTCTGAAGGGAGCCACACACCGGGCAGGCGCTCTCCACGCTGGTTTGGACACATGTCACAGACTCCAGGACATGGTGCTTTGCCTTGCATCTTTTCTTTCTCATACAGAGGGGTGCTAGCTCCCTATGACAGAGGAGAAGTCACAGGTGAAGGTCAAAGGTCACTAGTGGCAGATCGTGTTCAGAGCTGGGTGGCTCTTAGGTGGTGAAAAGGACATTAGATTAAGTGGTTTGAGTTATTATTTTATCCTCTTCCGTGTTCACTTATGGTGACCCTGGCATTGTGGGCAAGTTAAACTGCTTTAATTTGCATTTAAATAATTAGATTAGATCTGTGCCCGGGTTTTAGAGTTCTCCGGACCCGTTGGCAGATACCTCCCGGCCTTCCAGCTGGGGCATGAGGGTTGCCTAGAAAGAGGACCACCTGCCTCCTTCCAGTAAGTGAGTTTCCGAGTCCTGCCCGGGGGTTATGGGTCGCATCTGTCATTCTCTGTGCTTTCCTTTTGTCTACTTTCCCTTCTCTGTGCCTCGCTGTGGTCGACGGCTTCCGCGTAAGCTCCTGCTACCACCTGCTTCCCATAGGTCATTTACTGTAACTCATCCTCATCTTCCTCAATCTAATTTTTTCCTCCCCAGGAACCAACTCTACCCAGCTCCTTGGGCAGACCTCCGCGCACACAGGGCGCGCTGCCCACCTTGTGTGTCGAGCCGCCTTCTCTCTGCGGCCAAGCACGTCTAGTGCAGACTCTTGCTGTGGCCGCCATGCACCCACTCGAGTTCTGAAGATGCGGGGAGAGTGTGATTTTCACTCTCTTTTCAATGCATTTCAGAATATCAGCAAACTTATCTACATGAGGTTATCTTCCCTTGTAGAGAGAAAGTGGCTTTCAAGAGAAAATGTAATTGGGTGGAATTAAAACCTAAAGATCAAGGAGGGGGAAGATAACATGAGAGGATACGACCGTTTTAAATCTGTTAACACCTCTAGTCCCAGATGTACTAGCCTCAGCCATGCTGAATATATTTGTACAGGTGCTCATGGGCTCTGTGACTCAATTCTTCCGTAAAATTGTAATAATAAGATTAAGCGAGATATAACCCCATGTACCTATTATAAAGTGCCTAGAACAAGGCCTGGCACGTAGTTCACAATGAGGTTAGCTCTGATTATTAACATGCAAAATTATTTTAAAAAGAGGAAAAGTGACTTTGATTAAGAAAACAGTTTGACTTCTAGAAAATACAGCTCGCCTGACTTCAGTTTCAGAAGTAATTTTTGTGTGACGTTGCTAGAGAACTGAGGTGCGCTTGTGAACACCGATGATTCCTGATTTTCGCTGCACGTTGCAGTCACATGGGGACCTTTAAAAACTCTGCTGCTGCCTCTCACCTGGACGCTCTGATTTTATTGGTGGGGGTGCGACCCGACAGTGGGGTGTGGGCAAACTCCTAGGCGATGCCCACACGCAGACCATTCAGCGGGCTCAGAATGGATCGAGGCTGGACAGGTAGACTGGGTAGCTCGGACCATTTGGAAAAGAGGAAGGTGCCCTGACCTGTGTGGCTCGGTGGGTTGGGCATCGTCCCACCTACCAAAAGGTCGTCGGTTCAGTTCCCTGTTGGGCACATGCCTGGGCTGCGGGTTCGATCCCCCAGTCAAGGTGCATACGAGAGGCAACCGATCGATGTTTCTCTTTCACATCAATGTTTCTCTGCCTCTCTTCCCCTCTCTCTAAAAATAAATAAATAAATAAATAAATAAATGCTGTTGAAAAGAGACAAAGAAAAGGAGAAGGCGATTCCCAGGAGCTCATGACTCTCTTTGGATTGGGCCGGAAGTACGTTGGGACAGTGCGTTGGCGGGTGTGCGGAAACCAGCTTCGGGAAACGTGCCGGAGCCCTCCGCCAGCGAGCTCCCTTCCCAGGCTGGGCCTCTTCCTCCTGCGGGGCTGCACTCGGCTGCAGGGAAAGCCCTTGCCCCTGCTGAGGTTTGACCCGCAGGGCCAACGCTGGCTGGGCGGCGCGGCTGGGCGCCACAGAGCAGGACTGGGGTTAGAGCTCTGGGAGCCCTCAGCCCCCATTCCCCGCGCACGTCTGGCCACTTCTTGCTTCAGGTTTTAATTACAGGGGCAGCGCTGCTCCTCATGTGAGAGATGCAGTATTCATGAGAGCTCTTGGGTTACAGCTGGGTCAGAGGCAATCAGCAGACCCATTCGGACACCCCTGACCTGGCTACCGTGGATTAAAGTATGGCTTGGGGAGCGGAGAGAGGGCAGAGTGGGGATCTGTGGATCGTCAGTTTTCTCGCATTAGTGGCTCATAACACGTGATGGTGTCCTGAGCACTATTTCTGGGAAGAGTTATTTACTAGGGTCTCTTGTCTACCTGATAACCAGGTATGGCAGCTTTTTATGCTACAAGGATGGACTTAAAAGACCTTTAATGGCCCTTCTCATCCTTTGAATTCTTTAGAAATATATGGGCTTCTCTGGCTAACAGCTTAACTTCTTTTCCCTTCCAAACGCCGTGAAAGACTGACTCTGGCTCAGCCAGTTGGCGGAGACAGCCCCGCGGCGTGGCTGAGCGCGGACCCTGGGGTCCGGGCTGGGAGACAGACCTGGTGTCTCCGTCTCCTGTATGATTTGGGGAAATGATTTACTCTCTGAGATACCTCAGCCTCCTCATCTCTGAAGCAGAGATCCCGTGAAGATTAAATGAGGGGATGCATATTAACGTATGAAAAACTATGTCTGGCTCCTCCGAAGGTTCTAAGAGCTCTCAGTCATTTTGTCACTAGTAAGTCACCTGAGCGCAGGGATGATCTCTCACTCATCTGAGCTGCCTTGGGCTCATCCCTACAGCGCATAGCAGCGAGCATTGGAAGTAGAAACCACACCAACAATTTGAACAGGGAAAGTTTCACGTTAGGCCTCACTAACAAGTACGGGGGTACAGAGGACTCTCAAGGAGGCAGGGTGCACAGAGGCAAGGGGCAGCCACCCCCCCGGGGTCCAGCAGAGCACCCAGTGAAGGAGCGTCCTGGCAAGGGGCTCCCTACACGAGGCTGAGATTCGGAGCCCATGGGAAAGCGAATGGCCGCGGCCCCGCAGGGGGCACGGGGGGCACTGCAGGCCGGGGCAGGTGCCCCGGAAACGGCCCGCCGGGGTGCCGGCGAGGCTCACAGGAGGCTGGGGAGGTGCTCGCGGGGTGGCTTGCGCCTCGGCGGGCAGGGCAGGGCAGGGCAGCGGGGAGCTGGGGGTGAGGGGCGGCACGTGGACCGCTGGCCTCAGCAGGAACCATGGAACTTAACCTTGCAAGGTTGTTTGGAGGGTTCGACCCAGTGTTATGATTGTAGCTTGTCATCCTTAATGCAGTGACCTGTTTGAAGCGCGTTTTACTTAGTAAGTGTTTGAATGTACGCCTAGCACAGCGCTGATTCTCAGTAAATAGTAGGTATCTGTTCCTTTTCTTGACTTGCCCCACACACTTGAGGTATCTCCCAGGTGTTCACACTTTATAAAAGCGCCTGAGGCTTGGATGATGACAGTAATGTAACCAGGTTCGCTTTTGTCTGTCATTCCCCACAATTTAACACATTCAAGCTCGATTTACGTAAGTGTTTCAAGTCCTTACCACCTAAAAGTCTTTTGTTTTTGTTGGGATGGGAGTAGGATTCAAAGATAGAAGACCTAGTCCCTGTCATCGCTACCGCCCCTCCTAGCCAACAGCGGTTAGGGAGCCCCCGGGGTGAACCAGGTGTGCTGTAGGTGGACTTGCTCTTCCAGAATACGACTGCGCAGGCCTGGTGAATGGGGCTCTGGCTCAGCCAGGGCGCGGGCTCCCCTTGACCCCCTTCCTCCCCAGGCCTCTAGGGCGCTGTCTAGAAAGTGCTCCTGATGCGGCACCGGATTCTCAGGAACCTCTTCTCCTTTCAAAAATAGAAACGGATGTCGGTTTTCCATATCTCTAAGGGAAAGGTTTAAATCAGAAGACAATACCTACTTCTCCCTCAATTTCCTAAATTGATTTACAGGAAAGTAGTGAGGGAATTTAGGCACCAGAGAGTGCAGCTGTTAAACTGTGGAGACAGAGTCCAGGGGCCTAACCTCTGCCGGTGGAAGTCCAGTTCGGCCTGTCACAAGCACAGCATGTGCTCTCGACCCAGCGGGCCTCTCCGAGTCTGAGACAGGAGAGCAGGGCAGGTCTGTAGGCACTGGTGGGAAAAAGGGCCCCACCCGCCTTAACGGCCACGCGTCAGCCGCCCCTCCGCCTCCTGTACAATGGGATGGTCGAGGGCAGGACCCGGTAAGACAGTCTGGGTTTCAGACACCCACTCCCCTGTGTACTAATCATATACCCTAAGAAGTTTCTTAAACCCTCTACCCCTTAGTTTCCTTATCATAAAAATGGGGGCAGTAAGTTCCTGTTTTATAACCTTGCTGGTAGGATTACATGAGATCATCCACATTAGAGACTTAGCAGATTACATTGAACATAGAAAATACTCTCTATTTAGGATTAGGTTTTATATAACTCAAATGAGTCGCTTCTGATCATGAAAGAAAGACATTTTACAATCGTAGACATAGCTCAGAGTCTCTGGTTGGCTTTCTCTGTAACTGTCTCATTATTTCATAAACTCTAATCTGGGAGGTGATGGCAAGGAATTTACGGGTGACTGAGGAAATAACACACACATACCTTATGCACTTTACGGAACTGAGGTTTTCTAAGATCAGACTCAGCTGAAGGCTTGTGAACACCTGTCTCACTGCTAGAAGACATCTTTGTGTTTTTCAAAAATAGCTATTGTTTTGACCTAAGCTGGTAATAGTTTTCAGTTATTGGTCAGAGACAGGGAAAAGCTTGTCACATGAATTTACCTCATTTAATTCTCACACAGTTCAGTAAGATTTGTTATTTTTTGTGACTGCTTTAAAGATTAAAAAGTCTGGACTTCAGGGAGGCTAACTTTCCCAAAGCCACGAAGTTGGTGGTTAGGAGAAGCGGCATCTGCGGGCGGGTGCGCCTGCCCTCCCGTGCCATGGAGACACCGGCACCGTGGGGCCGATTGGGAGGAAAGATGCACCTGTGCATTGTGGCGTGGAGGAAGCTCAGCCTCGGCAAAGTCTGTGTGATTTGCCCGCGGTCACGCAGTGAGCGAGCGTGGCGGCCGGGCGGGGTGCTGGCTGGTCGCGTCCCCCAGCCCCTGGGTTTAGCGGAGGACGGGGCGGTGTGTGCAGTTGTTCACTGAAGGCCTGGGCTGCACCCTGCACGCCTACGTGCTGGAAGGACATGAAGGGAATAGCCTACAATCTTCTTAGCAGAGATAAAACCAACGGAGTGAACAACAGAATCTGTAATTAAGTTCTAAACTGTGTACTGTGGTTTACAAGGACAAAGAAGGGGGAGGTAGCCACCTTCTCTTGGGTGCTTTTCCATGCCATTTTAAAATTCCATCATTGCTTCAACAGTGTATAAGAGGAAATATGCACTGCTGACTTTTTCAGATGAAGACACTGAGTTTGAGTTGGAGGTGGGTGGGTGACTTGCTCAGGGTCACAGGGCCAGAAAGCAGCGAAACTTGGCTTTGAGTGCGGATCTAACTCCAAAGGCCAAGATCTTTAGACCTTTCCGTGGAGTAACAAGAAGGGGCCGGTGGGTTGTCAGAAGCAAGGGAGACACTTTTCTAGAAGAGGTGGAGCTTGAGCCAGACAAGAGGGTGGAAATGGGGCGGTGCTTGTGTCCCAGGGCACTACCAGGACACCGTCTTTGGAGCTGAAATTCCTCTGGGTAAGCGAGATGGGAACTAGACAGCCCAAACCCATGTGCTTCACAGAGACACACGGCTGCTCTTCCCTCAGCAGGTGGTAGACAGAGCCGTCCTGTAAAGACCAGTCATGATGAGCCAGCAGGCAACCCCAGAAGGAGACTTGGCCACCAGGCGCCCAAGCAGCATTAGCTCCTGGCCTGAGTCCGGCGTGCAGGACCCAGGTGACATCAAGGGACTGTGATTATAGTTCGCCTCCAGCATGCTGTCCTGTGCAGCTGCAACAGAGTTCTGTCCACCCCTGAGGAATATTCGAAGAGTGAGAAGCACACGCCAATCCTCTGCTACTCAGAGCATGGCCCGTGGAATAGCAATGTGGGCATCGCTGGGCACTTGTCCCTAGACTTACTACATCAGAACTTGTGGTTTGACAAGACCCTCAGGCAATGACAGATTGAGAGACACCGAGCTAACCGTCGTTGTTGTTTTTGTTGATGTTTGTGTGTTTGATTCCCTCCACAGCCCTCTGTAGCTCAAACACGAGTGGCCGTGCTGTGGAAGCCGTATGCGTCTTTCCAGTGCTCATTGATGTTGTCGTTGAATAAAACACCTCTTGTCGGACCACACTCTTCTGGGGCTGTTTCAGGACCAATACTGCATTTCATTGAATGGGCAGGAGAAGAGACAGTTTTAAGAGGTGCAGCTTAGAGTTTGAAAGCTCAGGCGACCCTGCTTTGTCACGAATGTAAGTGCCTGACTTGAGTGCTGTTCTGCTTGTCTCTAAGAGCCTGACCTGCTCAGGAAGCCAGTGTCGCGGTCGGCTCCTGGGCCGGCTGGGGGAGCCACCGGAAGAGCCCTCCACTGCTTTCCTCTGCTGCTGTCCTCCTTCCCTCTCTCCCCGGAGCTCAGGCAGGGGGAGCAGCTGTCAGCCTTTGAAAGATGCAGAAGCCTCTGTTTTGAGCCAGGCGCCTGTGTTTTGATTTCATGTCACCTCTTTGATGAAGGTTGACCTAATGGGCAACCTGGGAAATAATTGCTGGCAGCAAAGGGAGCAAAATCTCTCGGGAGCATCATGTAGTGTTTTTTCCGACTTGGGGACAAAGAGGAAATGACGCCTGCAGCCCCGGTGGCTCTGTCCTCCGAGCTGGTATGAATAATTGAGAGCTGGCAAGCCGACAGCCCACGGAGTTGCATTATGTAAAGCGGCAGGCGGCAGGGTGCGTGTGCGCCCGTGTGCGCGCGTGTCTGAGTGTGCCTGTGCGCGTGCGTGGAGAACAGCTGTCTGTGAGCGAGTCAGAGGGGGAGAGAGAGAAAGGGAGCAAGGGTGAGGGAGAGAGGGACTCAGTCAGCCTGCATGACCACACCACATAGCTGCGGAGGGAGGTGGGGGGGGAGAAAAGAAAGGGGAGTCATGTTTAAAATTCCAGAGCAGTGTGAAACAGCAGAGAAAGGAAGCTCCCCCAGCTCCTGAGAACCCTGCCCCCCCTCCCTTCCCCTCTAGAAACGGGGCTGTGGGGTGGGCATGGAGGTGAGTGCCCTCCAGGGTCCTCAGGCCCCCCTCCCCGCCCCGCCCCACTGCCCAGTGCATGAATGAATGAGGGCCTCTCTGCACTGCACTCTGCTCCCGTTCCTAATGGCTTCCAGGTTAGTGCTCACCCGCTGACGCTTGTGTGTGTGTGTGTGTGTGTGTGTGTGTGTATGTGCGCGCGCGCGCGTGCGTGTGCATGCACGTGTGTGTGCATCTTTGTTTCCTGGGGGCTTTTGGAAGGGGTGGCCGTGCCCAGGGGTCGGCTCAGAGCCCTGGGGCTGCAGTGAGGACCTGCGTGTCTGGCTGCGTGCTCGTTCCCGCGGGGGCAGGCTGCTCCAGAGCTGCCGCAAACACGGACCTGTGAAGGCAGAGCAAATCGGAGTCCATGTTGTTTGCTTCTGTGCTGGGTTGAGGGATCTGAGAGCAGCACTGTGACATCATGCTGCAGAGATGCCACGTTCTTTTCTCTCCCGTCTTGGCTTTTCTCTCCTTCCCCCTTCCTCCTGTCCTTCACAGCAGCGCCACTTGAGCAGGGCTTTGGAGTGCTGAGGGGTGGGCCCGGCCCAGTGGAGGCGGGGCTGGGGTTGGGCTGATGGGGTCTTCCTGGCCACAAGCCTCACTGGGGACCCTGTGACTTGGAGGAAGGAGGGCAGAGGAAGGACTGAATTGGCAGCGTGCGTCACGGAGCGCTGGCTGGAGCCCCTGAGACAGGTGCGGACAGGGCCTGTGCGCCTGTCCTGCACCCCCCACCTCGCTCCGGGGGGGCCCCTGGTGGGCAGAGGGGAGGCAGGCGGCCCTCTCCAAGATGGACAGATGCTGCCTCTCCCCCAGGGAGAGAGCCTTGGGACAGGCTTCCGGAAGGAGAGGAGGAGAGAAGTGCAAAGCTCCCCTCTAGGGGAGATAAAGGGTTTGTTTATTCTTTGGCTTAGCGGCTTTTGGCTCAGAGGTTTGCCATGTGTTTTCAGAAAACAGATAGTCAGGGGCTGGGCCTCACTCCCCCACACCTCCTTGCATTGTTAGTTATTTGCTCGATTGAGGCAAGTAGAAGAGTGGGGGAGGCCTTGAAGCTCTCCGCGTCCCTGAGGACGCAGCCAAACCCCCAGCCAGGCCAGGGCTCCTTGCCTCTTACCTGCTCTGTGGCCCCCGGCTCCTCGGCTGCCCGCCCCTCTTCCCTCCAGCTGGCCTTGAGCAGTGGCATGTTTCCCCCTGTGCCTTGGATCACCCTCCACTGGCCACACAAGTTCAGCACCAGGGCGGGCAGAGCCGGCCTAGGGAGAAGGGAAGGAGCAAGTGACCGTTTTGGGCAGCTGCCTGTGGCAGGAGCAGGTCAGGGCCAAGACCGTGGAGAGCAGCACCCCACTGGGACGGGATGGCGGAACGGGAGCTTGTGTGGCTCGCCTGCAGAACACGCCTCCTCTCTTCACGTCTCCTCTGCAGGCGGGAGCAAGCTGGCGGCCCTTTCCCTCAACCTGCGGAGTCACCAAGCCCCAGTTCCCTGTCTGTGGGACACAAGACACCCTCCTCCCCAACTGGGCAGAAAAGAAGCAGGCTCACAGAAGAGACATTTTCACGGTCTTACCTCATGAGAACTGGGGTGGCCAGCTGCTTTTGTAAAGGGCCAGAGAGTAATATTTTAGGCTTCGTGAGCCTCTGTCTCTGTTATGATGCCTCAGTCTGGCCTCGTACAGTGGAAGTAGCTGCCGACAACATATAAACTCATGAGCATGGCTGTGTTCCCAATAAAACTTTATTTATGGACTCTGAAATTTCCACGTCATGTAATTTTCACATGCCGCAGATGTTCTTCGGATATATTAAAAAATGTGAAAAGCATTCTTAATCTTTAGTTCGTGGGTCATACAAAAACCGGTGGGTTGGCCTGAGCTAGACAGCGCAGGTTAGAAAGTCCTGCGGAGCACCCGAGGCCCCGCAGAGAAGCGTGCGCCTGCCCTGCGCACGCCTGTCTAAGGCCGGCCTGCCCTTCCTGGATGCAGGCGGGGCAGGGCCGCGTTCGGTTTGCCTGTCAACCTCAGGGCCTCACTGCTGCTCCCGTGCAGCCAGTCCGACAAAACCTCAGCTTATCAGGCAGTAAGCGCCCACGAAACAAGTGTTTGGCCTAGAGGAGGGAAAATGCTGGCGAAGGACCTCACGTCCCCAGATAAGAGAACCTCTAAGAGCTGTGGCTTTCCTTCTGGCCTGGCCCATCTCCGTGCAACAGTCAGGATTCTAGTCCAAGGGGAGTTGGGGTGAGGGCCGCGTGGATTTGCCTTCCTCGGGGAACTCGCGTGTGTTGTTTGTCTGGTTGGGGGAGCGGGCGGGCGCCGTTTCTGGTGGGGGCGGGCGTACATACATCACACCTGCATGCATTCCCCTTCGCCAGCAGGCTGCCGCCGAGGAAAACGGGGACTCATCCCAGGTTTCCCCGCTTCAGAAGATGACTCCACAAATACATGTTTGCCCTGTGATTTCCACAGCACATGGGGTCATGGTGCTGCCCCACTGTGGGCTCCTCAGAGCACTTCTCTGCAGCATTCCAGCCTGTTCGGGGCTCCGCACTTTAAGGGGGGTTGAGGTGGACTGGAATTCACTCAGGAGGCAGTGAACCCAATGGCTGAAGGACCCACCACCAAAGCCACGCCGTGTGCAGGGTGGCTGTGGCACCAGCAGGCGGCGGGGGAGGGACGGCGGGGCCTGAGAGCCGTGTTACACAGCACACGGAGGAGGAATTAGGTTGATTCTGCCACCGCCAAGGGGGTAGAAATTGAACGTTTGGTAGGCAGCCTTCAGAAACAGTTTAACTTAAAAGAGTTGTCCAAAGACAAAATGAATTACGTCATTGATTATTGACATCCGTGTCACTTGAAGTATAATCTAAATGAAGATTTGGTGGAGATGTAGGAGAAATGATTTTTAACTTCCAAACACAGGTTTGAAGAATCAGAATCATTCACATAAGACAGGAGAACGGGGAGGGATGAGGGGTTATGGCTCATGGAGTGACTTCAAGTCTGGCAAAGCTGGAATCAAAGAAAATGGTATTACGTGCATTACAGCAGGTTTTTGTTTCGATCCTAAAGAACTCCCCGAAGGTAGCAGGAGACAGTGACTAGGATCACAAAGGGACGCCCTAGGTTTGGTCCTGAATATATTTGAAATTAGAGTAAAGCCTCTGTTGGGTGACTTCGGTACCTGTCTGCAACCAGGCAGGTTGGCTGACGCCTCTCAGCCCGCTTTGTTCCAGAGTGTCTACGGTTTTAACATAATGGATATTCTTCAGCAGGTCTCTGCGTGATCTCTAGCAGAGAAGTCAGAGTTGGGTTTGAATCCACAGGGGTCTGGAAGGGATGAGTCCTGTACTTGGCTCTTAAAGCCGGCCAGGGAGAGCGCTGTGAGGGGAAGGGGCTCCAGACGCCGCTGCTCGCCTCTGGCGCCCCCGCGCCCTGCACGCCCTCCGCCTCGCTGGCTGGCTGGGATCAGCCTCTGGTTCCCGTGGTGGGCAGACCCTGACCAGGCGGGAAGCTGGCGACCCTGACTTAACTAGAAGCTCAGGCGGCCTGGACCCTCCGCCGAGTCTAGATCTGAGTCCCTCTGCCTGAGAGAAACTGCTGCTCTCCGTGGTCGTTCACGGTGCCGCCTTTCTACCCTGGCATCCTCCCCGGGCATCTTCCCGGGGGTCGGGCCGCATCATGCTCGTTGTTCTCGCATAATAGGAGCTGAAGCTCAGAGAGTATTTGTTTGCCCCCAGATCATGCAAAGGGAAGGGGCTGAGTCAGGGCGGCCTGGCCCCCAACAGGTGCCGAGGGGAGATGTTTGGATTGACTCTAAACAGCTGCTGTTGCTTGGCGTTAGCTAGTTCCATGCCTGTCTCCCAGCATGTTGGGAGATCCTCAGAGGCAGGGCCGTGGTCCTGTCCCAGGACGTCACCGGGCAGGAAACACGTTCCCCTCCATTGTTGTTGGATGGATGGATGCTGCTCACGTCCCTTTCAGCTTTAGTAGCAACACCTCTCTTGCTGAGGGTGGGGGAGGGGTGCCTGGAAGCTGGAGGTTCCATTCAGTTGGGCTCCACTCCGCCCTCTTCCAGCGGCTTGTGGCCTCCAGAGGAGTGGACGTTCCTCCCAAGGAAAGGGCGCCCTGGCCTAGCTCGGCCCCTTTCTGCTTACACGGGGCCTGTCTTCCTGAGCGCTGAGGCTCCTGAAACACTTGGGGTGGGATGGTACGTAGATTTGGCTGAGCTGGTTAGCAAGTCGTTTAACAGCCCGAGGTCCCTACTGTGGGCCCCCTGACATGTTCAATAATGTGTATTTAATCTCTGTGCATCCACAAAGAGCCATGACACAGTTGCTACGTGGACGCTCCCAATGGGGCCCTGGGATGAACGTCGCAGAGTTGGAGGTACGTAGTAAGTGCTCAGTAAATGCTTAATGACATCCCGTCAGCGAGGTTGGCTTAGTTTCTGGAGACAGTGAAGCTGAGAGAGAGCTGGATGGATAACGGTCACCAAGAATTATGGAGAAATAAGGACCACAGACACGGAGAAGTAAGGATCATGGCACGTAAAGTCCCTCTAGAGCTGCTCGGACACGTGTGCAGCCGCCTGTGAGTGCTTTCTCATCGGAAGCCAGCAGGCCCGCGGGCTGTCGTCGGGCCTCGCGGAGGCAATTCCCGCACCGGGTGGGAGGTCAGACTACGTGACTGCTGAGACCCCTTCCGAGCTACCCACAGGTGGGGCGGATCTGTCCAGGCAACGCTGCGCGCCGACCCAGCAGGGCCGTCTTCCCAGCCTTAGGGTCTGTCCTGGAGCAGACAACCTCAGGGAAAGGAAACCTCCACCACTGCTAAGTTCCTATGTTTAACTTCATCATCTTCTGCTTCCTGTTACCGCTTTCCTCTCAGCTGGGCGGAAGGAAGGACCAGCTGTGGGCGAGGAGAGCGGCGGTCTGGATGCCCAGCCCTTGCCGTGCAGAAAGGGCAAAGGTTGGCAGTAGGATTCAGTTTCTTAACTAGGAGTTTATTTCCTACTTCTAACACCTTATTTTTGTTCCATGAGCAATTAGAGGAAGTCTTTTAAGACTATGGGGACGCATTGCCTACTTAGGCTATATATTTTAAAAAATTGGGCCTCTCACCCTGGTAAGGTGGGCGTGATCATTCGACAAAGAACACATATGTGCAGAAAGAGAAAGTGGCTTTGCTCAAGGGCGCAAAACAACTCAGGATTTAAACTCAGACACGTTCACAAGGTCAGGGTGAAGGGACCGGGCCAGCAGAGTCTGGGAGTGATCTCATATTTTTGTTTTCATGGACCCGGAAGTCATAATAAGAGCCCATGGGCTGGTGTTACAAGAAGGCAGATTTGGGACAGGCTTAGAAAGAAGCGCCTAACAGAGTAAACGCACATGGGGTGGACGGCTTTTTAAAAAGTGCATTCCTTTGTTCATACGGCGCGTCCCTGTGATCCCCGCGTGTGCCCGTACCGGAGAACCACACGTAATGATTGCCTGGGGACAGGCGGCCACTTCAGACAGAGCGGCCCTGTAAGGCCGGCTGCTCTGCGGAGCTGACATTTGAGCTTTGATCTGAAGGTTGAAAAGACCAGGATTCAAAATTCTAGAGTAAGAGTTCCAGGCAGGGGGACCGAGAAGCGCGGAGATCCTGGGACTGGGGTGTGCGCGGTGTGTTCAAGGGATGGAAAGGCCTGAGGGGCCAGAACAGAGCAAGGGAGAAAGTGGCACAAGGGGAAGTTGAGGAAACAGTTCCCCCGATTTGCGCTCCAGGAGCTGGGCCGCTGGGCCATGAGCGCACCGCTGAGGCTGTGACCCTCGCCCTCCAGGAGGTTCAGGCAGGGCGCACAACGGCTCCGCTGCGGCCTCTGCGCCCTTGGGCCAAAACGGTTCCTGCGGGATTTCTCGCCCTGGTTCGGTGGCATCATCTGAGCACTCAGAGGTTGTCATCATTTGTTCCTCTTCAAAATGTCCCTGGAGGTAACAGCAGCTCTGGCTTCTCCTCAGCGCTGGCAGGACCCAGCCAAACTTACTTTGTTTTGGTCGGAAGGGGGAAAGTGGATCAGGCTGTTTGGGCATTTCAGGCATGGAGCCCTGGTTCTATGCAGGCCCTGGTCTCCATGGAGATGAAAACTGGTGTTTGTCATGCCTGTTCCTGGACTGAATTCCAAACTCTGGGCTGAGCAGACGCTGCAGGGAAAGCCAGGAGTGAGGGAGCGGGATGGGCGGATGCTCCAGCCACTGTGCTGAGGGACCACTTCTTGCAGCTCAAGCAGGAGAGGCAAACAGGCTCCACCCAGGCTCCAGCCCTCCACCTGCCACCCATTACCAAATCCAGGGGTAACTGAAGTTCCGCTTTGCTCCGCTTGCCTGAAGACTTTCTGTGGACCTTGCCCTTATGTTAACTGGTCAATAAATTCATCAACAGCTGAAGTCACTGCTAGCTAGGACTTTCCCCACACCAAGTTATTCATTGCAGGCTTACATAGACCCCTAAGGAGAGTGTGTCTAGGTATTAATTAGTCAGCAGGTGCAACATTTTATCTGGGTTCTGTCACCTCACATTCCTCTTGCAAGAGATAAAAAAATTTTCTAAATCTTTCTGTGGATACTTGAGTGAGGTAGGGAAGGAGAAATGGGTAAGCGGAGCTTGTCGGCCACAGAAGTGCCTTGAATTATCCACACAGTGTTTACCAAGACGGGGACCCTGCGGGACCGAGTGCTGCGCAAGTGTAAGGCCTGGGCTGGGGTGGACCTCGTGAGCTGATGTTTGGGTGACCGGTGGCTTGTCAGTGAGTCTAGAGAGTTGTCCAGCTTCCACTGTAAGATGTCTCTTCTCTGCTGGTGGTCGGGATGAGAATGAGTTCTCGTTCCAACTTCTTGGTTACAAATTTCAGGACAGACAGAACCTGTCCCTGAACACCTTGTGTACTTCACCCAAAGGCCCAACTTGGGAAGCCCTCGGGGAATTTCAGCAAGCTACCGAAATCGAGAGTACAAGATGTTCATCTCTGCCAAAATCTTGCTCTGTGGCCCTTGAGGGCGGCCCCTCCCGTGCCGAGCCCTGCAGCTGTCCTCGCGTGAACTGCAACGGGGAGAAAGGCATGATTTCGGGAGCGCACTCCTCCCTGCCCTGCGCTGAAACGCAGCTGCGGCTGCATCCAGGCCTCCGTGCGGCTTCTGGGACTGGGCTGAGGCTCCGCTGTAGCATGAGTTCGGAAGAGAGCGTCTACGCCCCCGACTTTCCACGGGTGCTGCGAGACTTTTTAAAACATGCACAACCTGATTATTTAGTCTGGGGTGCTGACCTCTTTTCCCTTAGCTTGTCAGAAAATGACAACAGCCAATACACAATAGCCATTTAGTATAAATGAACCAAAATTATACCTTTTTTTGTCAGATCAGTAAAAACTATGTGATTCTTGGTGTGCTGCAGAATTTTAGTAATTAGTTTATTTGTGCCATAAGACGAAAAAGGTTGAAAATCGTTGCCCTGCACCATGAAACAAACTAACAAATAAAAACAAAGCAACAGCCGAAAGCGTCTCTCCTGGAAGCTGCGCAGCCCCTTTCCTCGACCAGGCAACCGCGGTTCGGCGCAGGAGGCGCAGCTCCTGATCTCCCGCAGGAGAGGAGCTGGTCCCGTGGTACTTGCTGCCAGGCTTCACGTCCAGGGGACAGGCTCCCAAAGAGGGGGTTCCACACCTGGTCAGGGGGAGCAGGAGTACCTTTCCCCCTTTCAAACCCCCACCCCATCCTGCATCCTAGAAAGCGGGGACAAGGGGAGCCCTGCGACTGATACTGTGCAGCTGGGGGACAGCCCGGTCATCTCTCTGGACCTGTGCCCCCGCCCATGACAGTGAGAGCACTGGGCCAGGCCAGCCCTTGCCGCACTCTCTGCACAGTCAGCTCCTGGGGTCCTGGGGCTCTGGTTTTATTATCGTGGGTAAAGGACCCAAGACCAGGAGGTCCAGGATGTTATCACAAGGGGTGGAGCAGGCCTGGGACGATGTTTTTATTAAGTGACTTGGTATTTTCCTCTCTGAGGAGGCCAGTCCAAAGACGTTTGGGGCCCTGCTGGGATTTGGGGTGTGGGCTGTTTTCCCCTCTACAAAGTTCTCGTTGGGTCTGTCCTTAACACCTCCCGTGCTGTGCTCTTAGGAGGGTACAGAGACACTGCTAAGTGACAAGCAGAGATACAAAGGAATTGAGAAACAGCCACCTTCAGGGAGTCGTAGTAAACTCTGAATTCAGAACCTGTTTAGGTGGACAAGCCTCAGGGAGGCATTTGCAGGGAGCATGTAAATTTCATGCAAATGTTATGCAAATACACCTGCGGGTTTTTCAGTCTCAGACACTTGGGCAAGTGCTCCTTGGGAAGATTCAAAGTGGAGCGGGCTAATGTGCGTGGATGTTTGCAGGGCTGTTACAAAGAACTGTGAGGGTCACGGGCGCATCTTTGGAATTGGCTTGGGGGTGGATGGTGCGTAGCTGGATAGCAGGATAGTCACCTGTCAGGAATTAGGGGCCACTAGGTGTCAGAATCAGCTTTAACTAGGTGCTGCCAAAGGCAAGGAGGGATGACTACCTGTAATATGGCAGGGGGAGTGGGTGCTAGTGGGAACTGTCGAGACTTTACCCCCAAAGGAGGTGACGGTATCCCACCAGGTGCTGAGTGGTAGCCTTGCTCCCTCCCCATCAACCCCAGGTTTCTTGCCGTGGGCAGTTTATATGACAAGTTCAACTGATTCTCTGCTCTAGCAAGTCCCCCACCTGGTAGACACTGAGCAGCTGATACACTCAGAAATGTATGCGGGTTTCTGTCATCGGGAGCAGACCTGTCACGAGTTCCTTGGTGTGTGTGAGATCAGCCCGTGGGAACAGCGGCTCTCAAATTGTGGAGTGCGTCAGAGTCAGTGATGGTGCTTCTTTAAAGTGCAGGCTCCTAAGACCGTCCCCTGGAAGTGGTCACCAGCTGGGGGGTGGGGCTGGGATTCTGCACTGGTGGTGAAGGACCCACCCCAGGTGTATCTGGTCCCCACTGTGGGAAGTAATGCTTGGGAGGAAAGAGGGCGAGAATCCTAATTCCACATTTTACAGAAGGAACAAAAGCCTTTGTAACAGCAGTAATAGCACCTTGGTGATACTCATTGAGCACTCATTATATATCAAGCACTGCAGTAAATATTTTACCTCTGTTACTTCATTTAACACAGCAGCCCTAGGAGATAAGTATTAGTTTCTCTCATTCATCCAATTAAAAAAATGAGGCTTAGAGGCCAAGGCCATGGAGCAAGTGGCAGAGCTGGGGCTCAAACCTGAGCCTGCTGGCACCGCAGACGGACAACGAATCCCGGCCTGGCAGGGCCCACGCGGGCCCTCGGCAAACAAGGGTGTCATCCGAAATTGGCTTTCTAGATTTTCGACTGAACTCTCCTTCTCTTAGGGTGGGGTGCCTGGGAAGTATCGGGCAGTCTCCCTGGAGCCCCGTGCACCCTGGCACAGCTGTGCGTGGGACCGTCCAGACCCAGGGCCGGGCTTAGGGGGGGCAGTGAAGTGCACACGAAGGGGCCCGGGCTGGTGGAGGGGGGTCGGATTGGGGAAGCGCCAGGGCGGGGGGGCCCTGTGGCCGGAGTGCGTAGGAGCTGCTGCCGTGCAGAGCGGGGGGGGGGGGGGGGGGGCGTGGGCGTGTCGGGCGACAGGTACATACTTTGCGATCCGTGGGGCAGAAATAATTGGTTTCTTTGAAGACAAGTTAACTTGAACGAGGACCTCTGGAACATCTTCTAACCATTTTGCTCTGCTCAGGGTTCTGAACAATGTACGGGCGGCTGACCAGGGAGCTGGCTTGCTGACAAAATCTACCTGTGCCCGTAGGGCATAAGGATGGGGCAAGACAGCCAAGCAAAGCCGTGTGGCGGCTCCCATGTCTCTAGTGGGAGATGCTGCAGAGAGTCGCTGCAGAAGGCCCAGGAAGCCTTTGTCCTCATCCCATATGTCCCTGTTTTTCAAGGACTTGAGCCAGACCTCCCCCCGTGGGAAGTAGGATCAAATCGTAGCAGGAGGTATTGCAGCCAAACTTAAGGCAGCACTATTTGTTAGGAATAGGAAGGTAACCAGGACAGGACTGAAGGAAACAGTGTTTGCTGGAGAGCTGACAAGTTGGAGGAGGGGCAAGTGGTGAGGACCCCTTGTGATGGGTTAAAGGAACTGCGGGGGGTCTCGGCGGACCTCTTGCCGGGGAGAGTTGATTACAGGACCGCCCTAAGCATGAGTTTGAGCATGTTATGCTTCAGTAACATACAGTTTCTTGTCATGCTTTGTGTATTGCATGCTGCATAGGCCTTCATACCTTTGTTCATACTGGGGTTTTTTAATATCTTTTGGGGAACATTCTCTCCTACTGTCATGCCCTCTCAGCTGGCTAACACATTTTTCAGAACTTAGCTTAAGTCTCAAGGGCCGTACCCTTAAGGCAGCCTTTCGTGGTCCCTCCAGTGTGGCTACGATTTCCTTACCCTTTCCCCTCACACCGCTCGTTGCTTATATTGGAATGAGCAAAGCACATGTCCAGCTCTTCCTGACTATCATGTCCCAAGCACAGGGTCCTTTCTAAATCACTAGTGTGAACTCAAACGCCCTAGCGCTATGCCAGAGGCTCAGTAAATGCTTGTAGAACGGAAGATCCAGACAGGAAGTCCTATGACCTTGGCCAGGCACTTAACCTCCCTGTTTCTCAGGTTTCTTGTTAAGTAAAGTTAAGAGTTGGGTATATTAATTCTAAACTCTGGAAGAGAATCTTAGTCTACTAGCCCCTTCAATACAAGCCTCTCTTCCCTTTCTGTAGCAAATCTGAGGTCATCTTTAGCTTTAAAATCCCAAGATTTTGAAATACTATGCAATACTATTATTAGTAAAGGTGGCAGGATCAGATGAGGCACACCTTAAAGAGTTTGTTTGGAAGACACGTGACATATGTAGGAATTGGACTTATTTGCTCAGCAGGACATCCAAATCTATAGGATAATGGGGTGCCTTTAAAAAAAGCTTCAGGAACCTAGCAAGTCCAGTAGTGATTTTGCTGAGTTGGAACTACCGTTCTGTGCACTGAAGGGTCGGAGTGGAGGCGGGGGCGCAGCGTGGGGCTGGGAGAGCGTGGGCAGAGCCCGTGGAGAGCTTTGGCCATGGAAGAGGAGGGTCCAAGTTGGACAATTCTTTTTAGAAAGTTCATTTTGACAGCAAAGTGGAGGCTGGATTGAAGACTGGAGGCAGGGAGCTGATTGCTTCTTTTTTTCCATTCACCTGGCTACCCATCCCCCCCAGCAAACAGATATTTTTGAATGCTTGACTCTGAGAACAAACTCTGTCATCAGATAGGCAGATGTTTCCAATCCTGTCCTGCCACTTACCCATCTGTGCGACTTTGGGTGAATCGCTTCATCCAGGGGTCCCCCACCGCCAGGCTGCAGCCTGGCACTTGTCCGTAGCCTGTCAGGGACTGAGCCACACAGCAGGGGGTGAGCAGTGGGCCAGAAGCAGAGCGTCACTTGCATTACCGCCTGAATTCTGCTTCCTGTCCCCCACTGCCACCCACCCCCATCCATGGTCCATGGAAAAATTGTCTTCCATGAAAGCTGTCCCTGGTATCAGAAAGGTTGGGGACCACTGACTCAGTCAAAAATTCAATTTATCAACTGAAAAATAAGGCTAACAATAATATCCATTGATGCTTCCTAAGTTGGTTGGGAAGATTAGATAGTATGTGGTAAGTGCTGTGCGCCCTGCCAGGAAGTACTAACCGTTCATAAACGCTGTGTTAATTTATTAACAGGTTGGAGGTGCAGATTTGGGGGGCATCACGGTCCTGGGGGTGGGTCGCGAGACCTTCACAACAATGAGATTCCAGTCGCCATTTACTACACACGCACAGCTCCCAGGCATCCTGTTGGGCAACACGGGAAGGGCAGAGGTCTGTGCCTCCAGGCAGAGTGTGTTCCGGGCTGTAATCAGTTCAGTGGTGGGGACTCAGGAAACTTGTTTGGAGGAGGTGGGGTTTGAGATGGGTCTTAGAGGATGGACAAGACTCCACCCAGCAGGCAGGGACGGAGGGCAAGGACTCCCCACGTACAAGCAGTGAGCAAATGGCATGGCTCTCAGGAGGCAACAGAATGAAAACGCGTATTAAGAAAACCAGGGGAAGATCGCAGGACTAAAATACAGGAACTCTTTAAGGAAGTATAAGGAGAGATAAAGTATTGAAATATAGGTAAGTGTCAAATTATTTTCAGTAGAGAACTTTGAATTCCATTCTGAGGGTTTTAGACTTTAATATGAATCCCAGGAGGTGGCAAAAGATAATATCGGCTTATAATTATATTTAATGACAAAATCATGAATGAATATGGAAGAGAAAAAGGAGACAGAGGAGACACCTTAGAGTGTCCCACCCACGGCCCAGGGGGCACACATGTCCCGGGATGGCTATGAATGAATGCAGCCCAACACAAAATCGCCAATCTACTTAAAACCTTTTTTTTTGCTCATCAGTTTTCATTAGTGTTTCTGTATTTAATGTGTGGCCCAGAGATGCCAAAAGATTGGACGCCCCTAATAGAAGGGTATTGGACGAGCCAAGTGGCGCCAAGAACCTGAATTACTGCCCTGAGGAGGAAGGAAAGGGTGGGCCAAGGCGCTTTACCAGAATAGATTTGGCGGGACTCAGTGACTCACGTTCTCTGGGGTGAGACTGAGGAGGTAGGTTTGCAGCCTGAGAGACCAGGAAGTGGTAACACTATGGAGAATGGGAAGTGGGATAAGCCAGGGAGGAGAGAGGGTTTTCAGCTCAGGTGCTCCCCAGACATCTGCTTGGGGGAGAGTCCTCGCGGCCGCACTGTTGCTCTGACGCTAATCAGTGTGAGCAGGGTGGGAGCCGGCCTAGTTGAAGTCACAGAAAGTGGGATGTGGCCAGGGCGGAGAAGGACTCACCTTTGCAGAAGGACTGCATTTCATTTGGAGCAGCAAGAGAGGAGGGCGTGGCCGAGACAGGAGGGAGAATAGGACAGGTGTGTGTCATGTCACGGGGAGGGGAGATTTTCAAGAACAACATGGGTGATTAACAGTCTTACAAGCACAGGGGTCAGAGTGACAAATGACACTCTAAGTGTCGCAGGGATGCGGGACGGCAGGGGCCTCTGGGCCTGAGTAGTATTGTCCGGAGCCAGCCGAGGAGGAAGCGGGGCTCTGCATCCCGCAGAGCCCGCGCTGGGGTTGTCACGGATGGGGGAATAAACACGAGTTGTCGCAACTACTTCTCTGTTTTCCAGGAGAGGGGACAGGGCTCTTCCCTCTAGGGGAAAAGGCCCTGAGCCCCTGTGCTCGATGGCTTTTATTGAGAACCGTTTGCACATGGGTATGGATGCAAAGCTCATCAATCCATGTCAAAAGGCTATGTTTACAGAAAACAGACAGAGATCAGAGATAACAATTGGAGGAGCACAAGAGATATGCCTCAGGTCAGGGTCTGCGAATAATGGAAATCTCCTTCCCAGTATGAGCCAGTTATCATAGCTTTTGAGGGAAGAACAGAGCGTGCTTCGAGGAACTTAGTTCTGGGCCAGATTTGTTACCGGGACCCTCCCAATCCAGTTTAGGACTGACCTGCCTTTAGTCCTGTTTCAAGCCTGAGCCAGGTGGGCAGGACAGAGCCACCAAGAGATAAGGGGCTTCTTTCAGGTAGAATGAGGACTCCGGCTGTGTCCAAGCTGAGCCAAGGGGTGCGGGCCTTTTTGCCCTTTCTCCATGTCCCCCAAGTCCTTGACCTGCTGCCCGTCCCGGCCGTGTCTGGTTAGGTTGTCCCTCTTGCGAGATCTTACCCATCATTGACTACCAACCATCACAGGACCAAGCAGGGTGAGATGAGGGAGGCAAGGGCTGTGCCCTTCCCAGGGGGACAGGTTTTGTCTCCTCAGTGGCCTGTTTTCCCAAGGCCTCCTTGATTAGCTCCAGCCTTGGGGCCCTCTTGCCTATCAGCAAGGCTACAGTCCCTGAAACCAGACGGGACAGTTCCCAACATCTAAGTTGTTTATTGACTGATGTGTCGAAAGCAGTCTTGTAGGTTGTCTGGGGTGGTGCATGTAGGGTCCGCTGGCATGGAGCCACTACAGGATGAAGAGGTGATGGGCATTTTGATCAAGTGCCTGGCATTTACTCAGGTTTTGGATAGTTGGACCGAGCTTCCTCTAGGTAAGAATGTTTTGCCCACCCCTTGCTTGGGTTCCTCCTCCTCAGCCTGCTATCAGTAGGGATTCAGAGTTGAGGAAGGATAGAGGGATCTCCTCTCCACTCCTAAGTCTGATTTGCCTTGTGGGAAGATGTCCCGTATCTAATGGAAAGACAGACGCCAAGGTGTGGGTTCACCGTGTCTGAGACAGGCAAGTGCTGGGTGTCGGCCACCTCCTGTGCTGCTCTCAAAAAACCAGTAGAGGTCGGGGTGGAGTTCCTGGCTTTTCTTCCAGCAAAGTAATCCTAGAAGACAGATTAAAACTTGGCTGTGGGTTGCAGTTGGCCCCAGAGAAAGGAGACTGCCCGGAAAGGTGAGCACCTGCGTCTGCTCTGCAGGAGCTCCCACGCGAGGGCGTGGGCGGAAGTCTACGTGCCACCGTCCGAAAGCCCAGCTTTGCCAGCTGAGGAAAAGGAACGTCATTTTCTTTCCTAGGGTTCATAGTAATGACCGAGTTCAGAATCAGAGGATAGGGGTGTGGGTAGCGGGAGAGCCTAAGAGCCTCGTTTTCTAAATCACAGTTCATGTCAGTCTCATAAGTGCGTTTCGAAGTGTAAATTCTGTTTTGGGGTAGAGCGACGTGTTGGGCCCTCTGTGTCTTCACACATCCTGTGGCGACATTTGCCTTCCCTTTCTCTGGTCTCCTCCTCGCCCTCCACCCGTTTTCTTCTCGAGGTTGGAGCACTGTGCTCTCCCCCCACCTGCCCCCCTGCACCTGCTGGTTGGGGCTTTGGGGCTTCCCTCCCGTTGTCTCTGTGAAGGATCCCCAGGTGGAAGTTTCTGCTGCAAGGGGCATGATTTTCATTGCAAATGGGTCCAGTGGGGCATCTGAGGTTGCAGCTGGATCTTCATGCAAATGACAGGGCTCTCCCTCTTCCCCCCGCCCCGTTCCCCCCCCCCCCCGCCAACACACCCTCCCCTGGCTCAGGGGAGGTCGGGGCGCTGCGGGTCCTCGGCCCGGCCGCCCGGGCTCCGCTGTTTCCAGCGCCGGTCGGGCTCTCCAGCCGCTGAGTGGGGAGGGGGCCCTGGCTTTCCGTCCCCCTCGCCTTGTGCTCCTTTGCCTTTCTGGCCTCACAGGACTTGCTGTCCTTTTCCATTTCTGCCGTCTTCTTTTCCTGCTTCACCTTTTCTTTTTTCCATCTTTCTTTCGTTCTCTCAGAGCAAAGCAAACACCTACCAGACCTCCACTGCATTTAATTTTGCCTCCTCTTTCTTTATCTCTTGTCCACCCAGTCCATTAAGAACACAGGCTAGTATGTGATAGTGAATACTTGTACCCCCTGTAAGTGCCGCTGGAAGGGAACTCGGTGCTGTGGGGTGTACCGGGCACCTGCTGGGCAGGCATTCGGGAGGCGGGCGGCATGGGACGCGGGAGCCGCTGCTGTGCCCCTCTGTAGCCTGGGCAGGGGAGCAGGAACCAACGTGGTTTGCGAGGAGAGAGTACGGCACAGGCGAGATGCCAGTCAGACCTCCGTTTGTTCGTAAACTCTCTGTGATCAGAGGGCACGTAGCTCCTCTTCGCCATGCACTGGTCTTCATTTTTAGAATAGGGATTATGGTGTTTGATTTAAGAACCTAGTGAAATAATATGTATGTGAATGCTTTGAAAAGAAGGGTTGTTGTTGCTTATATGGACAAAACCTCCGAAACAAAATGTAAACACTGAATTTGCTACAAGTGTAAAATGAGCTGATAGTATTGGACGATCTCTAATGAGTCCTCTGGCACTTAAATTCTATTTTTTCCTGGACAGTTCTGGACATATAACTGGGCCTCTAACATAATTAGGACGGATGGACGGAGATGGATGGACGGACGGACGTGTATCTAAGTGCCCAATTGCCGTCCTTACCCCTTCCCAGGCCGGCTTCCACCTCACGTTGGCACCACCGCCCTCTCCTGGCCAGCAGCAGTACTACGGTGCAGTGAGCGTAGCTGGGCCCTCGTCCCCCTCGTTCTCCCGAGCCGGCCCTCTGGGCCGTCCGGCCTTCGGTCACTCACGGCCTGTCTCTCCGCCTCCCCCTCCCCCCTGTTCCATGTGCCCCTACAGCACTGCCAGTAACTCCAACCGCAGCACGCCGGCCTGCTCCCCGATCCTGCGGAAGCGGTCCCGCTCGCCCACCCCGCAGAGCGCCGACGGCGACGCCATGGTGGAAAAGGGCTCGGACCACTCCTCGGACAAGTCCCCGTCCACGCCCGAGCAGGGCGTGCAGCGCAGCTGCTCCTCGCAGTCCGGCCGCAGCGCGGGCAAGAACTCCAAGGTGAGCCTGCGGGGGCGGCGTCTGGGCCGAGGCCGGGCAGGCGGTGTTGGGGACCGTCAGGGAGACTGCCCATCCCGGAGGGACCCTAGTGCCCCAGAGATACAATCTTCACTCCGTGAAGCGGGGCTGAGTGGGCCGCGGGCCCCAGGTACATGTCATCTTCCTGGCTAAGCGCCCAGAGAGGGGCCGGGCGCCGTGAAAGGAGCCTCGGGTGCCTTGATGTCGGGAGGAGGGAAGCTCCGGGGATCAGGAGGGGTTATCTGCTTAACCCTTTGGTCTGCCCCACCGTTGAGGCAGAAGGGGGCTTCGCTGGGATGACTGTAGTACCGGGGTCGTCAGGGAGCGTGGGGGAACGCTGTTTCCCCCGTCCTTCCTGTCCCCGCCTCCACCTGTGCGCACCTGTCCCAGGGGATGGCGACAAGGCTCTCCGCCCCTCCCACGTGGTCAGCACCACTGCCCTGGCCTGAGCATAGGCATGAAGTAGCCCCGGGCCTGGGCCACCTACAGTGCCCCAGAGTGTCTTCTCCCTCGGTCCGGGGGAAGCGGGACAGTGTGTGTCCAGATGCTCCTTCACCGCTGGACCTCAGGCCCCGGGGTGGCGCGGGCGGGCCGGGAGGCACGGGGCGGGCCTCCACCTGAACTTGGCTTTTGATTTCTTGTTCTTCCTCTTCTTCCCCACCGTTTCCCAAATACCTCCTTTGCATGCATGGTCTTAGTCTCACAAGCGCCTCTCAAAAGTAAGCCATCTCTCGTCTCTGTCTGTGGTCTCCCCCGATGTTGAATTGTCTGTAGTGCGCTGCACCCTTCCCTCTGCCCCCGCCCACTCTGGCCCATGTCTTGCTTGGCCCCTTTCCCGGAGGGCCGGCCCCACTGCCCTTGGCGGGCTGGCTTGAAGTTACCGAGGGACGACCGTTTCCACTGCACCTGGAGTCGGAGAACAGACCTGCCCGCCCCCTCCCCCAATGTCTGCCTGCTCCCCAAACACTGCCTGGGGCTGGGGATCTGTTCCCTCCTTACATGGTGCCAGCTAGAAGCAGAGTCTGGCCAGGGCTTGGTTTCATGCCTTTGGGGGAGGGAGGCTCTATCCAGGGGGCCTCAGTACTGATACCCCCTTAGATCTACTTTGGTGAGTGATTCCTGATTCCCTGGAGTGCCATGAATTCCTGTAGGCGAGTTCCGTGGTGCTCTAGAACGACCTTGGGGGCCTTACCTGGCACCACCTTCCTTCTGCCTGTCCCCCAAGAGCCACCCAGCCTGAGTACCCGTACCCCTCCCACCCATCGCTAGCCCGAGGCCCCTCGCGCTTCTAGGATGTTGGAGAGAGCTCATGAGGGCATCTCCCCGCAGCGGGGCGTGGACCGCACCTGGGGGTCGGTGGGCATTGGTAGCAGCCCAGTCAGGCTCTGCAGAGCCGTGGCCAGGTCCGGCCAGGTCCAGCAGGCAGTGCCCCAGTCTGCCCAGGACTCAGGATCCCCAAGGCCTGAGGAGAGCTGGGAGGGGGCGGAGGGTGAGCAGCAGGCATCTTAGCGTATCGGGGTCAGGGTGTAATACCCGTGGGGAAAGGGGTGGCTATGCCTCAAGAAGAGAAAGCTGAGGGATAGCTTAGTAACAGTCTCAGGCCTCTGTAAGTGAGGGAGGAGGAGGGCGAACAGCTGTTGTCTTTCCTGAGGAAGGAACAAGAGGTGACAGGTCTAATCCTACCGTCTGTGACCTTCAGGCTAAAAGCACATCTGGGTTCCGAGGACGGTCAGTGACTGGTGCTGGCCGTGGGTGGGGAGGAACTCCAGCTGGGGTGGGGGCGCCAGGAGGCAAGCTCGGTGTGTTCGGGTGGCACGCGGGTGCAGGCGTGTGTGGCGGCAGGGCTTTGAGATGGCCTCTGTCTCCCTTCTCGAGCCCCTCGCACCCCCGGCTGGGGGGAGAGCAGATGTTGCCGGAAGGAGCATCAGGTTCTTACATCTCTCTGCGGCTGTCCAGCCTTTGTGCACTTTGCCATCCAACGCGAGGCTCTGAGCTTCCGTCCCCTCTGCCCAGCAAGGCGCTCCGTGAGCAGAGAGGCACTCATTTATGGCCATTAGTCACCACCACTCTCGGAGCACCTCTTGTAGTCCCGTGGCCGACTGAGGGGCGTTTTCAGTAACAAGGATTTGTTAAAACCCCCCGCGTAGGTCTTGGAAAAGGAGTGTGAAACTGGATTGCGCACCCTCAGGCAGAACGCAGCCTGAGAAGGCCGATAAGAATCCTCCTAGGTTGTCCACAGACTGAAGCTTAAAGGAGAAGCCCAGGCCAGGTGGGGGTGCCCCGTGAGGGTCAGGGGCGGGAGGCCGGTTTACGAGCGGAGCGGCTGGGGCGTGTGTCAGGGAGCCAGGGCAGAGTCCGGCTGCGGCTCTGAGGTTGTGGAAAGGCAGCGCGGGGTGTGGAGAAGGGCCCGCGAGTTGAGCCTGAATTGAGCGTTAATCTGGGCGCCGTCTGTAAGGAGCTAAGGCGAGAGGTGGCCGAGGGACTCAGGTGTTCCTTCTCTCCGCGGAGCTTGGCTGAGGCAGTGCCTGCCCGGATGGACACACACACTCTGAGTGCCCGGCTTTGGACGGCCGCCTCCCCACCCCGCTCCCTCACCGGTCACGACCATCGCCACCAACATCACCATCCTCTGAGTGCATTAAAATGAGACTAGCTTGTGGGGGAGGGGCACCCTGCACCCTGGGTCTGGGGAATGCGTGTGTGGGAGACAGACTTTAGACATTAGGTTCTACGCGGGTCAGGGCGGGAGCAGGAAGTGAGGGAAAGCTGCGGAGGCGAGGTGAAGAGCGGAGCAGCGTGTGCTGGCGTCGTGGGGAGAGCCCCTGTCACTGCTGTCCCAGCCAGGCCACCACACTCCCTGTCTCGGTCCACCTCCTAGAGGAGGCGACCTCTTTATTCTTCAGGGAGGCTGGAGGGAGCGCACACAGCCCCTGGAGCGAGCCTCGCACTCAGCGTCCTCTTCCTTCCTCTGGCCTCCATGTCTTCACGGGCCCGCATGTGGGGGCTGGACTAGCAGATCAATAGCGCCCCTCCCGTGTGAATCTGGACCTGCACCGCTGGGGCTGGCCTTGGGGGCAGCCCAGCCCAGAGCAGCAGGACTAGAACCGGCAAGGTTCCTTATCCCTTCCCTGGAGTCCGTGCACCAGCCGGCTTCTGCCCTGTAGTGCCGGCTCGGGGCCACTAGAGGGAGCCAGCAGCCCTCGCCTCCCACCAGCTCCCCGATCTAGGATGGCCGCTGGGTGCTCTGTGCCACCGTGGCTCTGGGTCTCTGGGCCCTTTTTACTCTTGAGGTTTCCCCTGTTTTTCATTCCTAATTTTTGTGGGTTTTCTTTTCAGTATGACAGACTTAACCTGATCAAAGTGAGAAGTTATTTTCTCCAAACTCCTATTGGTGTAGAGCTCCTCGTACCCTCTCCTGTCCCCTGCCCCCGTCTTCCAGTCCCCGGAGCCCCCGCTGGGGAGGTATGTTTAGGGAACGGGGTCTCTCTCCAGGGGCCTTGTGCGCCCTTAGGTGCTTGCGCTTCCAACCTGTTCTGGAGGCACTGGAAATGTTCTCTGCTCAGTTCCCCATCCCTGGCACCTCTGTCTTTGGGTACTTTCCTGACTCCCTCTGTCATTGAACAAACAACAGCAAGGTTCGGCTGCCTGCCACCATAAAGCCAAACTCCTGAGGCAGCTGCTGGTGCAGAAGGAAGGAGGTTTTTATTCAGGTGCTACATAACCTGGGAGAAGGGTGGGCTCCCTGTCCCTACCGTGGAGAACGTCCAGCCGTGTCCTCAGCAAGGCCAAGAAAAAGCCAGCGTCCAGCGCTCCTGCTCCAGTGTAAAGCACAGTCCTGTGGAGCCTGCAGGCGACTGCTGAGCGGTCACAGCCCCGGCCCCGGTAGTTTAGCTTATTCCAGGCTGCCATCCGCTGCAGAAGCCTGCGCGTGGCGTCTGCACAGCCACCGGCTGCGTGGCTTCTAGGGCCCAAAGGTGGTGCGCTCTGGGGAGAGCGTGTGAACCTGCTGCTGGCCAGCGCTTCAGCAGGAGGGCGAAAGTGCATGCCTATGAGAGAGAGAGAGAGAGAGAGAGAGAGAGAGAGAGAGAGAGAGAGAGAGAGAGAGAGGGAGAGAGAGCGCGCGCGCAGGAAGAGAGAGGAGACCTCCCGAGGCTCTGAGTGTTCAGCAGTTTTGACCAAAAAGGCAAGACCCCTGTGCCCCACCCTCCCTATTCACCTGATCTTGCCCTGAGCTACTTTTTTTGTTTACCTGTCTGATAAAAGTCCTCAAAGACAGTTGCCCACGTGGAAGAGGTGAAACAAAAAACAGCAGAAGCACAAAAAAGGCACAAAAACCAGCACGTTCGAAAACTGTTTTGAGCAGTGGAAAAACATCTTGATAGGTGCATTGCATCAAATGGAGGGCACTTTGAAGGTGACTGAAGTTTAAACATGGAAGAATAAGTACACAATTCTTTAATAAATAAATTCCAGTTTCTGGGGGGGGTCCCTCCGTATTTCACATTTTTGTACTTGAAAATACACATTTTTAAGCCCCTTTACAAAAGAGCAAATGTTTCACACTCAGGTGTCACATGGCTAGTGAGAGAAGAGGCCACGGTTCCAGTTGTAGCTCAGTCACTCTTTGTCATAAACAGACTTAGAAGGGACATGCATGTGTGTGGCAGTCCCTTCTAAGAAAAAGAAAACCAACTCCTTTTTGCCTGAGGCGGGAGGGAGGGCACTGTGCAGCAGTCATCAGAAAGGACCTTGGGTTGCTGCCCCTCTGCTCCTAGGGCCCCACCGGCAGGCAGGACAGTGGGGGGCGGAGCTGGGGGCGGGTGAGAGCGAGGAATCTCGGCTGGGAAGCAGGTGTCTGATGGCCTGGCCTCGGTTTGATGAAATGCAGGCAGACTGCGGGGCGCTGAGGCAGGCAGCCCCCGGAGCCCGCCTTTCTCCTGCTGGGAGGCCTGCTCTCCTGACCACCCGCACAGCCCCGTGCCCTGTGGGCACAGCGTCAGAGCCCAGGAATGCGGTGCCCCAATGCGGAAACGCTCGCAGGATAATTTTCAGTTCCACTTCAGGATTCCCGTGTGACAGCAAGTCCCCTCCATGATGAGCTGGTTGGCGTCGGGTGTTTGGATGTGGCCCCTCTACCTGCAAAGGCCTCTGGTTTGCAGGAGGAGCGAGGCGGTGGTGGGAGTATGTGACTTCCAGGGGGGCTGTGGGGACGAGAAAGCATGTGGCCCGGGCGGTGGAGGGCCTGCCTTGCCGTCGGCCCCTCTGGCCATATTCTGGCCACTGAGTTCAGGTGTGAGGGTGAAACAAAGCCAGTCAGGGGCAGCAGCAACTACACCTGTCCCCCTGGCTGACACAGTCCCCTTTGTGGTGAGGGCGGAGAGTCCCCGTGGAGCCCTTTGGCTGGCATGGGAGAGCTGGGAAGGGAGGTCGCATGGCCACGCCGTCCGTACCACAGACACGCTCACCCACCCTGCGCCCACCGGCCTCGCTCAGAGGACGTCCTGAGACAGTGGGCCCTAAGACAGGGGAGGGGACAAACCTCGGCCTGCCATTAAGAGGCTGACCGGCAGGCAGCGTTTCCCTCTCCCTAGTGACTCTGCACCCGAATGACGCCCTTGGCTGGCTTTTTAAAACTGGAGATACTCCAGCCCCAGACTGAACATGTTGGAGTAGCACCTTGAAGGATGAGGCCTAGGCGAGTGTGTGCATGTGTGAGTGTGTGCGCGCGCGCACGTGTGTGTTCCTCTCTACTGTCTGCCTTCCCGGCGGGGTGTGAGCGAAGGCCCCTGGCCCACGAGGTCACAGCGAGACAAGGCACAGCCTTGGCCCTCCCTCCTTGCCCCTAAGACCTTTCGGTTCCAGGGCTGAGGTGGAGAGCATTCTGGAGCGGGGGCAGAGTCTGGCTTTGCTGTTACTGAATTATGGCGCCGCAGTTTGGGGGTCAGTTGGCTGTTACGTGCTCCAGCCTGCCTCCTGGTGCCCAGCCCCCGCCTGCCCCGGTGTCACTGCGGAGGCCCCCAGTCCGATTGTAGGCAGCAGTGGGAATGGGCTCAGCTGCTGGCTGACAGCACAGTTGGAGGCTCCCCACACAGTCCCTTCCCGCACCCCCTCCACCGAGGCGTCCTGCCCTGCCCCCCGCAGAGGGGCTGGCTGGCAGCGCAGGGCCGGGGCGGGGCGGTCTCCGTCTGCACTTTGCTTCTGGTCAGGGCCCATTGGGGACTGGGCCTCGGATGCCTGCCACGCATCCCGCCCCCCATCAGAAGGACCTTGTGATGGGGCTCCGACTCCCTTCCGGTTGAGCTCTGGCTGGTGCTGCCACTGCCTGTCCCCCCAGCGCGGCAGAGCTGCCAGCATGGGCTGCCCCCGGCCGTCCTTCGGAGCTGCCTTGAGAAAGGAGGGCTCTGCCGAGCAGCCGCGGGGCAAGCGTTCAGCTGCGTTTGGACTCCTCGCTGCCGCCCTGCTGTCTGTGTCGCCTGCCCTCCGGAGCCAGGAGTGCCTGGCTGTGCCCAGCATCTCTTCCCTGACTAACGTGACTTTCTCTTTTATTTTGTTCTTTCAGAAAAGCCAGAGCTGGTACAATGTAAGTATCCCCGTTTCTCTTCTTGTGGGTGCGCGTGGGGGGAGGGACGCAGACGTGGTTGGGGAATGGAGATGCGTAGCGTGCAGGTGGCTGCCTGGGGTCTGCAGCAGACTGAGGGGCCCAGACGGGTGGGCCTTGGCCCCAACCAGCCCTCCGTCGAAAGCCAGGCACAGCGGGGCTTCTCTGTCGCAGGACAGGACTGCTGGCAGGGCGGGCTTGATCCGGGGCGCCCCAGGGGGTGGGTGCACCTCATCCTTCCCTGGACTCCTGGCCAGGCTCCTCCAGACTCACTGGAAGAGGCCAGCAGGGGAAGGCCGGGCAGAATCCTGCCACGGAGACAGGCCTGGACCGAACGGAGGGCGTGGTGTCTTTAACCAAGACCGTTTTGGAGAGAGGCAGCCAGAATACTTTCCCCCGGTAGTACAGAGAGATTGTCCCATGTAATGGAATTGGAGTTCCACGCACCCCCCCGCCCCGGGTCAGGGCGAACCCCAGAAGCCCCTTCTACAAGATATCTCTGCGCTCAGGCCTGTGATGAAGCCGAAGCCCAGGGTGGTCCGTGGGGCGGTTCAGCCCACCGCCCTGCACCCAGAAACCGCATGGGGGGCCGCAGCCCCTTCATCACACAGGCTGGGCCTCAGGGTGTTGAATTTTCCTGCGAGGAGCGGGGGCCAACGTCTCCGCTGGCCCGCCCTCTGGGACTGCACCCTGGAGGGGCTGGCCGTGTGCCGCCGTGCCCGGCCCCATGCCCTGGCCTGTCCCCTGGCTCCGCTGTCCCCACGCCCGATCCTGAGGGATCACGCGGCCGCCATCGCCCCCTGTTCCCGGGCCCCAGGCTCTGCTCCAGCAGGTGACCTGGGCGTGGACAAGGGGTGGGACAAGGTGGCCGTGGGTGACGGATGTTGAAGATACTCTGGGGATAGGACAGGGGCGATGCTTGGGTTTAAGGTCGGGGCTTGGGTCAGAGTCACCTGGCTAGGGGGACAGGGGTGTTCCCACACAGCTCAGCGATCCCCTGAACCCCGCACGTGTCAGTGAGCCCGGGGGCTGCCCACCTGCCCCTCCGCAGCCCGCATCGGTCACTGGGCAGCTCCATGCACTGATTGACCTGCCCGGCGCAGCCCGGCAGGGCAGAGGTGGGGGGGCGGCCGTGCGGGTGCGCGGCGGCGAGGGCTGAGGCGGCCTGCCGGGGTGGGGGAGAGCAGGCAGCCTCACCCCTTCTTTCCCGTCCTGCCCCCTGCGAGCCCCTGCCGCCTCCCCTGGCCTCTGCTTACAGTGCACGCGCTTCTGTGCCGGCGGGCGGTGGGGGGACAGGGAGTGCCCAAAGGGGGCTGGAAATGCATGGCCGCCGGCCAGCCGGCCGTTAGACAGTAGAAACGGTCACGTGGAGACCTGCAGGTCCTCACCCTCGCGGCGAGACTCTCCCTCTCTTCTCCGCTTTACATTCAGGCTTGTCTGCTTCGCCTCCTTTCCCTTCCCTTGAATCCTCCTCTACCTTTTCTGCGCTGATGGCCCTTGTCCTTTTCCCGCCTCTAGTTTTCCTCTTCCCTCTGGTTTCCAGTCTTCCTGGCTGGCTTGCTCTCTCTGGTTCTTGCAGGCTTTACTCTATCCTGTCTTTCCCTTGTCCCTTCGCCTCAGATTTCCTCTCCCTCGGCCCCATGCGTAGGAGCTGGCATCTGAGCACGCAGCAGAGGGACAGCTAGAAGGACCTGCGACCCCTTGGCTGCAGGGCCAGCCACCATCAGAGGGCTGGGGGTTTGACGGCAGATATGTGAGGGACAGCAGAGGACCCGGGCAGGGCTGGAGACCTGCTTCGGGGCTGATTCCCCGGCTGCGGGAGACATGGCCGTTGGTTCTGGCTAACTCCGCTCAACGCCTTACAAACCGTCCCCAGAACACACGTGGTTCCCAGGCCTCCCCTGCCCCTCCCCCTTTCCACGCCCACCCCGACTGAATTACAGAAACATTCCTGGCTCCGCCCCCTCACAGATCCTCACTTGCAGCGAGGACAGGGGGCCGCCGCGCTGGGGGCCCTTCTGCCGTCTCAGCGGTGCCAGGGGTCCCGGGACCCAGCTCTGAATGTCCTCCCGTGCTCCCCACTTTAGGGTCGCCCGGCGGGTGTGGCTCCTGCATCTGCCCTCCACGGCCCGCTGCCGCCTCTGCTGGTTGTGCCACGCTCCCCGGCACACAGCCAGGCCCGGGCTGGGACAGGGAGCAGACCAAGACAACACAGAGGGAGACAGACTTGGCAGGGAGACATGGGGAGAAAGAGGCCGAGGCCGGGAGGTGACGAGGGACCTCAGCTGGCCTGAGCTGCGGTGTCAGCTGGGTCCAGTTTCTCTCTTCATTCTTTTGTCATGTGTTGTTATATCCCAAGAGTACTCAGCAGCTGTCACGACGGGTAGAGCCCTGGAGAGGCTGCATCAAGTAACACCAGGGCCCCCTGCCCGCGCGCCCCCCCCCGCCCCCCCGGCCAATGAAAACACGGCCCTCCTCCCTGGGCCCAGAGCGGGCCCTGGCTCTGGGCTGCCCCTTCGGGGACTCTTCCACGCGGCAGGCACCGCCCCGCCTGCGTCACTCTGAGTGTGGCTCTCCCCCCAGCACGGTTGCCTGGCTCCGTGCAGGAGCCGTGGCCTGGGTGCTTTCTCGGAGCCACCTGGGGCGTTGCACGGGGGCGCGGCGGCACCTGTCCTCCCTGAGCCGGGGCCCTCGGGCGGCCGCCGGCCCCGCAGCGCGGGCTGTGCGCCTGCTCCCGTGTGCAAGTGTCCCGCCAGGGAATCTCAGTTCAGTGTCGTGTGTCGTCCCCCGCCCCCCGCCGCCCCCCTGCCCTGCATCTGCAAAGCTGCGTCCCGGAGTCTCCATGGTTTCGGGAGGCCCTGGCTGTGCCTCTGGCTCTGGCCCGCGTCTGTTTCCCCTCCGTCTGCCCGGGCCTCGTACCGGCCCCCGTGTCGCCCGGGATGGCTGCACTCTGGCCTGTCTCCTGCTCTCGGCACCGCGGACGGCGCTCTTTACAGCCTCCCTCCCGACGCTGGCGGAGGAGGGGCAGCTCCCCCCGCAGCCGAGGCCCCGTCCTGGCACTGAAGTCCTGCGCGTAGGTGGAGGCTCTGCAGCCCCCCCCGAGGGACACATGGAAACGCCCTGGCCAGACTCCAGGACAGCACGAGCCAGGGCAGGGCTGCCGGCCCGCTAGTGGACAGGGTCTGACAGGAGACGAAGCCGCCCGGCACCTCCCTGCCCACTCCCCAGCCGCCGCCTCCATCTGCCTCTGCGATTTACTTTTATCTGCTCGAGTAGCCGCAATGACAAAGCAGCTCGGCCTAGAGAGCGGATCCCCAGATGGGAAGACGCTGAGGCAGGAGGGCAGCCCTCCTTCAGCCGGGGCTGTTAGGGCAAGAGGCGGGGTTTGAAGGTGGTGTCATCTGCAGCTGACCAAGTCCCTCCCAGGCCCGATTGCATCTGCTTCCCCCACTGGATCATCCCAGTTTTACCCATCACGGCCCCCAGCTTGGGAGGTGCAGCCCCAACAGATGTGAGATAGAGGATGAGCAGAAGGGGGCTTTGGTTTCATCAGGGGTCCAAGGGCAGAGCCGGAGGCCGAATGGTTGCGGACTGTCCCTGAAGGTGGCCCTGCGGGACGCAGTGGGCTCACATCGCCCAGCAGGAGGCAGGCGGCCACAGAGGTGGTCTCCCTGGTGCCTCAGGCAGGCATAGGTGCGTCCCCCCCACCCCGGCCTCACCTCTCTCTCCGGGGGTCCGTCACCTCCGCGGCCGCCCGTGGGAGGATCACTTCTGCAATCAAAGGAGAGGCACCCAGGCCTGGCCGCTGCCCTAGGCTTAGAGCCCGGCTCCCTGACTCCCGGACCTGGGACCAGAAGCTGGCCCTCGGTGGCGAGGAAGGGGAGGTGCCCGTCATGTGCCGAGGCCAAGGTGTCTGGCAGCCCTGAGATCGAGAACGAGATGCAGAGAGCTTTGCAGGAGTGAAATGTGCACATTTGGGGGCCATGATGCAGGAGTACAGAAAGGGGGGCTGCCGGTGACACCCTTGGTAGCCCGCTCAGCCAAGAGCAATACGGTCCGGGAGGAAAGGGGTTATTTTTCTGGAGACTGGCTCTGTTGCCTCCACCTCCCTGCATCTCCCCTCTGTTGTTTGCCCCCCACAGCCACTCTTAGCTCCTGCAGGGTGGTCTTCCGGGGGAGAGCAGTCCCCCGCTCCTCTCTCCACCTTCCGCTTTCACACCACGCCCCCTGCTCCCCTCACCTGGCGCAGTCACTGCCCCCGCGCCTGTCTCTCCGTCTCCCAACCGGCTCCTTCCGGCCCGACTTGGTTGGGTTGGAGGGCCAGCGCTTCCTTGGAGGCTCTTAACTAGCATCTTCCTGGGTGAGGCCAGTTCTCCACCCAAATCCACCTGTTTTCTCCTGGGCTCCTCCCCACCCTTCCTCCCGCTGCTGTGCCCCGGGAGGGGGTACCACTTGGTCCCAGCGCCCAGTGTTTGCCACAGAGTTAATGTTTAGCTCAGGGCCAATTCCCTCTGCTCAGACTGGGCGCTGCCGCCCGGCCCGGCCCGGCCGCCTGTGTGAGGGGCTGTAGGGGACAAAGGGTGACACATGGAGACTCATCCCAAACCTGCGTCACCCCTGTGCATCCCGGACAGTCATCTCCGCGTTTGGCCACAGCAGTGGTCACATGTTCCCAAGGAAGTGCCGTAGGACGAGCCCTCATGGGCCTAGGTCTCGTGGCCCAGGGCACCGGCCCCTGTCACCTGGGGAGTGGACCACCGAGGGCAGGGCAGAGAGCGGCCCCGGTGTGTGGCTGGGGAGTGTGGCGGGGACGGGCACCCGGAGCCCGGGCGCATGGTGCTGGGGAGCTGTGGGGGCGTGGGCACCTACGACGAGATGCCGGTCAGTGGCAATGGTTTTAGAGGTGAGTGAGGAACACATTCGTTTAGTAAATTGTTTTTGAGCACCCGACACCCGAAACACATCATGCCAGGTGCTGTAGACAATTTGAAGCCGTTCGAGGCGTCGATCCCCCTGGAGAAGGAGGTGATGAGATGGAGGGATTGCCTGTATCGTGTGATGGAGGGAGGCCCCGGCCCAGCCCGGCCTGGGGGCGGGGGGCGTACGCAGAGAGGGGTACAGGAGTCTGCGAAGGATTCAGACTTCTCCTCCACTTTCTCCGACACTGTTCCCCCGGGAGTCCTCAGGTTCCTCTGAATCCGAATCTTGGGGCTTGGGGGTCAAGAGTCTACGCTTGGGATGCATCCACTAGGTCATGTTGAAGCACACTGTGGTCTGAGTGCTGCTCCTCAGATCGCCGAAAGCCCTGGACAGAGGCGCCATGCACCGTCCTAGGCAGGTGTGGGACCCTCCTGGCGAGGTGGGCATCGCTAGGGTAGGGCGCCGGAGGGGCCCCGTTGCTTTCAAAGGCCTGGCCTCTCCTGGGAGGGAAAGTCTTCCCGGCCCTCGCTGCACACTGCCCACGCCCCCCCACCCCCGTACCCCACTTCTCTGTGTGGAGCTCCTCTCGCCCTCGTTGGCCTTGGTCCCCTTCCTCTCTAGGAGACCTCAGCTTCCCTGCAGCGGGCTGTCTCCTTTGGACCTGGGGCCAAATTCTTTGTTCTTAGCACTGCTTCTTGGCCTCAGGTTGCGATCTGCCTGGGAATCCTCCTGGCCTTGATCCGCCACCTGCTGGTGCTGCAGGCAGGGCAGGGTCTCCGGAAAAGAAGGAGAGGCCTCAGGTGAGACAGTGCCTGGAGCGGTGGACCTCACCTCCATCAGCACGTCTGCCTTGGGAGGAGTTAAACTGCCAAATCTGTTGCTGCTGCTGCAGGGTGTTTGGTGACTGCATGCATCAGTGAGGGGAGAGCGTGTCCCTAAGGAGTCCCTGGCTGTTTGAGTCTCAGACTTCAGATGTCATCACAGCAGCAGTGCCCCGGCACCTTCTCACCCCCTCCCCCACTTGGCACAGCGGCCAGCTACTTTCCATTGCAGGAAACATCTGCTGGGAGGCCAGGCCAGGCCAGGGTTACTGGAGGACGTTGGCCGGCACCCTCCGCAGATCCTGTAACGTGAGGCATGTGTAGGGCTCTGGCCCTGCCCGCCCACCCGTCCTGCCTGCCCCTATCCCCTCCTCCAGCGAGGCTAACAAAGGAGTTGTCTGCTGGTCAGCCAAGAGGAATACGGTCCGGGAGGAAAGGGGTGTGTGCAGGGGTGGGGGTGAGCGCGGGCTCTGCCGCCAGAGCCACTGGTGGCTGCTCCGCCAGGGTGAGGGCAGTGAGTCACAGCGGCCCGTGTCCGCCCAGAGTAGAGATTGCACATTGAATGGACCGCGTAGGGGACAGGCCAGGCAGAGCTGGAGGGCTCGGCGTTCGCGCTCTGCCTGGAGTCTCAGCAGCTGTGAGCCACTCTGCTGTAAGCGAGTAACCGGTGGGGTGGGCCTGTGGACTTGGCTGTGAGGTCGCATCCTTCCTGTGCAATTCGCCTGTCTACCAGGGGCCGGCCGTTCAGAGTCCTCGGCTGGCCCTGTGCACCTGCCGGGTCGACGACTCTTCTGGCCTCCGTGGGCGTCTCGGAGTCGCTGTCCGCACTGACCAGGAGGAGGGGCTCCATTCCATCCGCTCTGGGTCGCTGGGAGCTGAGCGGGGCGAAGCGGAACCCAGCCACGGGAGACTGGCCAGCAAGCCCGTCTCAAGAACTGTGTTGACCACTCTCCCACCTGTGAAACTACGTTCTGGGAACAGAGCTCTAGGGAGAACAGGGGGCCCGCCGGGGGCACGCAGGCCCTCTGCCGAGGAGTCAGAGGTCGCCTCCAGGTGCCGGGCTCCAGCGAGAGGCGTGGCCTGAGGGCCATGGAACCTTGGACGGCATCTGGGGTGATCCGGAGCCTCCTGCTGGAGCAGCACAGCCAGCCTCCGCAGTGGTTCCTGAGGGAGGCTGCGGGGGCCCCTGCCGAGGCGGAGCTCCGCTGCTGGCATGGACCTGAGGACGTCCCGGCCGTGAGTGTGCGCCCTTGGCCCTCTGTGCCCGGTGGCCGTCCCGCTGCACCCTGTCGTTCCCCACCTCGCCCTCGCCGCCTGAGGGCTCCAGATCTGACTTAGTTCCCTCCTTGGTAATAGAAGGGTTGGATTAGATAATCTACCCCCCACCTCCCGCCCATCAAAAGACCTGCCTCTGGGCAGGGGAGGCTGTGGGAGGCCCAGAGCAGGTCTCCCTTCCCTACTACTTGAGGGGATGTCTCATTCCCAAGAGAGTGCGTCCTGATGGGGCATCTCTGTTGCCCAGCTCTTACTCAGCACAGGGACCCTGAGGCCAGGCGGAGCGATGGGTCAGGCTGCCTGGAGGCAGAGTCCGCACTCTGCCTACCTAGTGACCACAGCTCTCCGGGCTTTCCCCTCTTGATGCCTTGACTTCCTCACATGGAAGATGGGATAATAGACGCCCTGAGGTTAGTGAAACGCTGCCCATGGAGGGCCTGCAACAGGGCGAGGCGCTTGGCAGCGCCTCATGCCATGGCAGCTGAGCTGTGGCTCTAGACGTCATGTAGACAGAGTCAGGAGCAGAGCGGGGGTCAAGCCAGGGTTTTTGATGTGTAGGCTCCGCTCTGCGAGGCCAGACGGCCATTCAGAGTGGGCATCTCAATATCAGGGTGGAAGTAAAATATGGGCCAGACTCATGTTGTAGCCTGGGGTCTTTTCTGCTCACAGAAATAACAGGATTGGCTGGCTTCCAGAGAGTCACTCCCTAATACGTGGTTCAAAACATATGGCAGGTGGTATTCAAAGTGTAGGATTCTGCAACATAGGGTCACTTCGGGGTAGGCAGCAGGGCGTCCACTATGGCCCGTAAAACTCATTTTATAAGCAAGCCAAAACAAAAGTTTAATATTCAAATTGAATATTAGCAGTTGAAAGCATTCTCTTCCCTCTCTCCTGGAAAACATCTCCACACTGGAGTCACGCCGCTCCTTTTTCTCCACTAAGCTCCAGGGACGCTCCTGTGCCCGCCAGGAGCTGTCCGGCTGCCCCGGTCAGGCCGCAGCCTCCACTTCCTTGTGGGCCATTTCACTTTGCAGGAAAACGAAACCGAATAGGTGAAAGCTCACGCCATCGTTGCAACAGCTGTATGTCAGGGGATACCTGGGAAAGTGGGCAGGAAAGTGTAAATGACCAGCACCCGTCTGTCCACAGCTCCAGGACAGCCTGCCTGCACGCACGCACTCCTGGCAGAAGCGGGTCAGCAGCTTGCCGGGCAGAGTGCAGGCGCCTGTCTGCCGCAATGCGTGGCTTTCCTTCCCTGTTGTCATCCTTGGGTGCGTTTCCTCTACAGAGCACTTTCTTTTTTAAAGGTTGTGAGTTTTGAAGGAGCAGGATTTTTGTGTATTCAGCTGGTTCATGTTGTTGGGGTGGCCAAAATGTTCATTCGGTTTTTTTCTGTGTGATGGGTCTAGTAGCGCTTAGTTGGCTTTAACTTCATTCAGACAATGTTGTTAGAGTGTATAGTGACAGCTGTCATATCAGCATGCATTTTTTAAGTTATCAATATTGGTGAATTTTGGTGCAACCATTTTACTGTTGAAGATGGGAGAAAACACGCAACATTTTTGGCATATTATCCTTTATTATTTCAAGAAAGGTAAAAATACAACTGAAACGCAAAAAAAAAAAGATTTGTGTAGTGTGTGGAGAAGGTGCTGTGACTGATCAAACGTGTCAAAAGTGGTTTGTGACATTTCACGCTGGAGATTTCTCACTGCACGATGCTCCATGGTCAGGTAGACCAGTTGAAGTTAATAGTGATAAAATCGAAGGCATTCGTTGAGAACTATCAATGTTAAACCACGTGGGAGATAGCCAATATACTCAGAATATCCAAATCTACAAAGTTATTGGTGAAAATAAAAAACATGTCTTTTATCTTATGGAGAAAACTAAACGGGCTTTTTGGCCAGCCCACTATTTCCAAGGAGGATTTGCGAGGGTAATTTATGTGTATGAGTCTGTGCTGAGGCACCTCAAAAGCGAGGCTGGCACAGGAGCCTCTGGAGGCACAGGTGGTGGAAGGAGGTGGGCACAGGACCAGGGACCAAGAGGCCGGCCGTTGACCAGCTGGGGACCGTGGGCAGGGGAGACTTCTCCCTGGCCTTCGTTTCCCCATTGATAATGGAAGGGCTGGATTAGATAATCTCATAAAGGATGGTGAGGGAAGGAGTTTGGGTGTCTCTCACTGCCAGATGTACTCTTAAATTCTCTCCTGTGTGTTTATCCCCGGACTGGTTTTGTGAGTTTTGTTAATACAGTCTTTGGAAAAGTGCAATTCCTCCCTGAAATAAGATTGACATATAACATTGTGTTAGTCTTATGTTTTATGATTTTTTTTCCCAATCATGAACTTCACACGCAGCAAGTGCTCACTGTTAGTCACGATACCTTCTTCTGAGGCACGTGCCGGGCGCCCTGATATCCTGAGTCCTGCTGGGGGGCGGGCAGAGCCCTTGGGCCCCTGCGTCGCTGTCAAGGAAGAGCACCTGCTGGTGGATGGCAGACCAGCAACAGCTGACCCGGAGGGGTCCCAGGAGGCTTCCCGGGGGTGACCCCCTTCCTTTGCCTTCTTGGGCTCTCATGTGGGCCCACTAAGTAGTATGTCTGGCTTTCTCTCATTGGCGGGCACTGGCCACGAAGCCTTGGTCAAAGTCACATTCTCTCCACAGTGACTCTCTGGTGCCAAGCCCCCTTTGCCTCCCCTGGCCTGCCAGGGTCGGGGGGGTAACAGAGCCCCTCCTCCGCTTGTTCCACAGGCAGGCAGGCGCTGCTCCTGCGCCTCCCCCGCCCCACCCCCCGGACCGGGGAACACCCTGCTAACCTTGGCCATTGTCCTGCAGGTGTTAAGCCCCACATACAAACAGAGAAATGAAGACTTCAGAAAGCTCTTTAAACAGCTTCCAGACACGGAGCGCCTCATCGTAGGTGAGCCGGACGACGGGGGGGTCGGGGCCCAGAGGGGAGACTGGGAGTTCCGGGCGCCACTCAGGCCTCTTCTGCCTGGGGGTTCCCCAAGTGAGAAGGTGCGCCTGGGAACAGGGAGAGAGGCCGCCCACAGCTCTGAGCCGGTGGCTGGGGCTCCGCCGCGCACCACCATGGGTGTGGTTGCTTCGCCCCAGTCTATCGCTCAGCTCTTCTCTCCGCAGACGGCTCAGCCGTGACGGGCTGGGGCGGGTGTGCGCTGCGGAGGGGCAGTCCACGGTTTTGTAGGCCCTCCCGGCCCCTCTGCTCTCTCGGCCGCTCCTCTGCCTGTGGGCAGCCATGTGTCTCGCACCCGTCACTTTCCTGACGGGGGGCGGGGGGTGCTGGGGCGCCCTCGGCCACGGCTCCCACACACGCAGGCGGTGGCTGGGCTCCCTGGTGCTGCTGGGCGGGGTGGCGGCCCCCGATGTGTCGGGGGGATTGTGCAGCAGGTGCTCCTGTCTCTGAGCCCTGCCCCCCGTCTCCCCACAGATTATTCATGTGCACTCCAAAGAGACATTCTTCTTCAGGGCCGACTCTACCTCTCTGAAAATTGGATCTGCTTCTACAGCAACATCTTCCGCTGGGAAACCCTGGTAAAGACCCGGGCTGCCTCCGTGGGCTGTCCCCTTGGCTGTGGCCTCCCGCCCTCTTCCCTTGGGTGACTTCCTGCCGCGCCCAGCCTTTGCGTAATTAATAAAAGCACATGCCTGAGTCTTGAGGGCTAGATCCCCTCTACCATGTCTTCCCCTCCCACACGCTTGGGTGTAGAAAAGAGTGAGGAGAGCATTTGCCAAAAGCAGAGATTTGGCAGGAGTCGCAGCAGAAGGCAGGAGAGTAGAGGGAAGGGTGAAGTGGGAAAAGATAAACTAGGTGATTTTATGGTCCCGTCCGGGGCTCCTGTCCTGTGTTGCTGTAAGTGACACAGTAGCAGGACCTCTGCACCTTTATCAGATGGTGTAGAAGTGAGCAAGGAGCTCCCGGACGAGAATCAAGGTGCCTGTGGGCTCCAGGCAGGGCTTGGGCACCGCCTCCCTGTGCCCTCTGAGGTCAGGGGCTGAACCACTGATCTCTAAGGAGGTTCAAAGACACGTAGACTGACCTGATTCCTCTGTCGGGACTGGTCTGCGTGAACGCTCTTCATCTGACTGTGTTAACACCTCTTCTTGCTTCCAATCCCCTCTCCGTGCCGGTGGCAATGCCAGCTGACCGTCCGCTTAAAGGACATCTGCTCCATGACAAAAGAAAAAACAGCACGCCTCATTCCCAATGCCATCCAAGTTTGCACCGACTCGGAAAAGGTCAGCGGAGTCTCGTCTTGCGCCTTGCCCCCCCTCCCCTAAACCCCATCCCCGACCTGTTATCTCTGCCCTTCGATTGCACTTATGGGGGGGGGGCATCGGACTGGAGTGAGAGTCGGGATCTCCTTGCATCTGCTTTGCTGTTGCAGCCCAAACACGGCGAACAGTGCCCGCACATGCCCATGTTAAAATACTTGCTGCATCATTGAAAGGAGGGGCGAGTGGGTGAGGGCCGTCTCCTGTCCCCTCGGGCTGGCGCTCAGCCCCACACGCCCAGCCCCAGCAGGTAGGGAAGGAAGCGTGTTGTGGCCGTGAGCAGCTCAAACGCGGGGAGGGAGCCCTGAGGACAGCAGGGGCTGTGGAAGGACATGGGCCCAGTGGGGACCCGGAGGCCGCAGCACCTCTGTGGCCCTCACCGCGGGCGCCCCTGTGCCACGGTCACCGGGGACTGAGAGTCGGTCATACCTGCCAGTGACACCAGTAGCGGGAGGAGCAGCGTGACTTCCTTCGTGACGTTGTCAGTCTTAACTGCCGCTTGTTGCCTTTTCCCCTCTGACCCAGCACTTCTTCACTTCATTCGGGGCGCGGGACAGGACGTACATGATGATGTTCCGGCTGTGGCAGAACGCGCTCCTCGAGAAGGTGGGTGCGGCCCAGCCACTTCTTCAGCCTGAGGCGGAGGCGTCGGCCCTGGGGGCAGCCGGGGCGGGAGGGGCTGCGCCTCCCTGGGGCGCTGGCCAGCCCCGGGGGCTCTGGACGTCCTCATGGGCCTCTCACCGGCGGGGCTGGCCCTGCGTCCTGTCTCCGTGGGAACGGGGTTCTCGTCGGCTCCGGGCCCTTGGGCCACCGTTTCCCATGCGCCCGGACTCGTTTTAACCGGGTGGGGTGAGACGCACGGATGGGGAAATGACTCTGTAAGTCCCTGTCCTTACAGATAGGCCACGCAGGGCCCGTGGGGGAGCACCTGGACCCCTCGGGAGGCGCCGGGACTTGGGGGAAGCTTGGGCAAGAGCCTCCAGTGTGGTTTTCCCAGGAAGGTGGGGGTGAGGCAGGGCGGGCGGGCCACGCAGATAGAGGATTGGCTAGTTAGAGCAACTGAGTAGGGCTCTGGGGTGTGGAGACTGTCTCTGGTTGCCTGGCGCCTGTCCCTGGGGCCGTGGGGGCAGGGGCACATGGGCCTGGAGTGTGAGACGGGGGGGGGGGGGGGGGGGCATGCGCTCTGGGGCTGCGGGCTGCGCGCAGCAGGTGCGGTCTCAGGTGAGTTTTCCGGCTCCGGGAACCCGCGGACCCTGGGAGGGCCAGGTGCTCCCAGCCAGCAAGGCCCCGCGGCCGGAGCTTCAGAGATGGAGAACCCGGGGAGAGAGAGTTGAGGCAGCACCGTGGCCGCTCCAGTGTTTGAAGGACTCGGTGAAGGGGTGTTAGTGACGCGGGTGTCACTGCTGCAGCCCTTGGAGGATCCTTCTAAGAGGCCGTGAGGTGCTGCGAGCCGCCTCCAGGCCCAAGAAGGAGGCACGAGAAAAGAAGTTAAATAATGTGATTGCAATGCTCTATCTGTGAGTGTATTTACCTTGACTCTAGCCCAGACATAGGACGACCTGAAGAAAGTTAAGTAGATTTGTTACGAAGGTTTTTTTTCCCCCAGTCTGCACATCTGTGTGGCCCTGGCATAAATCCTGGTAACTTCTTTGGGCCAAGATCTTCTGCCTTCATTAGCCTCAATAAAGGTGAAGGGATAATGCACGTGAGCCTCCCCTGGCAGGCGTGAAGTTGCAGCTCATGACGACTGCCCTTCCCACTCAAGATGGGGCCGTCCCTGCGGGTTCACAGAAGTTCAAACAAGACGACAGAGAGAGTTCTGCCTGATGAACAGGGCGACTGCTGATGCTGCCTGTCCTGGCTGGTCAGACACACTGAGCCGGAGGGACCAGTCAGGGAAGGCTGCTCGGAGAAGGCGGATTATTGAGACGGGGAAGAAGCGGTTCAGCGGAGAGGCGGATGGGGCCCAGGCCGGGTTCGCGGCGCACACAAGGCCAGAGACGGAGGAGGAGGCCCAGGGGAAAGGGCAGAAGAGCCTCCCTCTGGGCTGTGAGGGCTCGCACGGCGCCGCCATCCCGGCGCCGCCATCCTGGGCCGGCACTACCGGCTCAGAGAGAGCCCTGCCTGTGTTGTCCTGGAACCCTGGCTCACGGCGACCTGACAGCTCCTGCCTCCTATCCTCTGCCTTCAGAGGATGGGCTCAGAGAGTGCTCAAGTTCTTCCTCAAGCCTGTTGGTGGGAATCATTCTTCAAGTTTGCCTCTGGAAGCAGGCCCCCGTCACGCCATGTGGGGCCCGAGGGGAGACACAGGGACCTGGGGGAAGCTTGGGCAAGAGCCTCCTGGGTGCTCTTCCCAGAAAGGAGCGGGTGAGGCAGGGTAGGCAGGCCACGCAGACTTAGGATTGGCAAGCTTAAATGTTTTCAGCACTATTGACTGCTTTTGTTTTTCCTGGCGCTCTTCCCCTTCTTTTTCATATACTTATCCCTGCTGCCTTCTCCCCTCCTCCCCACCCAAGACACGTCCATGGTCTCCACCCCTGATCTTAGTTCTTTGACATTCTGTTGCCTCTTTCCCAAAACTTCAGCAATCTTCATGAGAGCTAACTTTTCCTAGGACAGTGCTCTGGAGGAGGAAATGTAGGCACCCGGTGAAATAAGAAAACCCGGAACTGACACACCGAGCAGTCAGCAAACCGGATAAAGGATAAGGAAGGAAGCACTGCCGTAGCCCGAGGGGCTGTGACCGTGACTTCCGGGGGCTCTTCCCCGCTGAGGACGCAGGCCTCCCTCCAGCCACAGGAGCGGCCCGGCTACGGAACGGGCCGCCTTTGGGGTCATGCCTCCCCTGTGCTGGGATGCGATAGGGCAGGGCCCGCGTGGCTTCTGTTAGTTTGAGGAGCTTCCTGCCTCGTCAGCCACACTGGCTCAAGGTTCTCTGGTGCTCGCTCCTCGTCCCGGTCAGAGGCTCTGTGACCCCCTGTCCCACAGTAGCATCGCTTGTCGCCACTTCACACTGGACCTCATGCGTAGGAGCGGACATGGACAGTTACCGTCCTCGGGAGCCGCTTGGTCCACGTGGACACCTGAGTTGTGCACAGGCCAAGCTCCTGGCTTTGCTGAAAGACATGTTCTCAGGCAGAGGCTTGGTGTCTTGTTGAGACGCTGAGAGGCGGGCAGGGTGCCTGAGGTCGTCACGGAGGCGTTGGTCCTGCTCGGTTCAGTGGGGAGGGCGGTGTTTGGCTGTTCCGACCCTCACGGGAGACCAGCTCCACGCGGCGCCCCTGTGTAGGGCAGGTCCCGAGGAAGGCAGGGTCCGAATTTCTGTTGTTGCCTGCAGCCCCTGTGCCCCAAGGAGCTGTGGCACTTCGTCCACCAGTGCTACGGGAACGAGCTGGGCCTGACCAGTGACGACGAGGACTACGTGCCCCCTGATGACGACTTCAACACGATGGGGTGAGAGGGTGGGGCAGGCTGCCCGGGGGCCGGGACCGCGGTGGAGGCCGCAGGGGAGCAACACTGAGTACAGCCTGAGCCGGGGAGGGAGGAAGCCACGAGGGAGCCTCCAGGAAGGCCTCCCAGGCAGAGGGGACGGTGAGCGGCCATAGGGAAAGGGGCAGGTGCGGAGGGGAGAGGTCAGGGATGTCAGGAGGCAGACCCTAAAGGCCTCTGGGCTGATGTGATGACTGGCTTTTTCTCAGAGGGATGGAAAGCTGTGGGAAGGCTTTGAGAAGACAACTGATACTCTCTGACTTAACGTTTTGACGGGATCACTCTGGCTCCTGGGTTGACCGTGGACTGAAGGGGCGCAAGGGCAGACTGGCTGAGAGGCTGTTGAATAATTTAGATGGTTTAGATGAGCGGTGGTGGTGGTTTGGACCAGGAAGGTACCAGCAGAAAGGGGAAGGAGCTGCTGAGGCTCAGTGGGTGGAGCGCTGGCCTGCAAGCCCAGGGCCTGCCAGTTCGATCCCTGGTCAGAGCACATGCCCTGGTCAGGGCTGTGGGCCGGGTCCCCTGCGGTGGGTGAGCCAGAGACAAATGAGCGATGTTTTACTCTCATCGATATTCCTCCCCCTTCCTCTCTCTCTAAAAAATAATAAATAAAACTTGTTAAAAAGATTTTAAAAATAGAAGAAGAAATGACAGTGAATGGGTAGTTTCTGAATATATTTTGAAGGTAGAACTAGAAGTATGTTGAAGGATTTGATGAGGGATCAGAAAGGAACCAAAGGTAGATTTAAGGTTTTCTTGGATTTACCCCCTGAGAGGATGGAGTTGTTCCAAAATGAGATACATGATACTATGACAGCGGACATCAGGGGGAAGGACCGGAGGTTGGTTTTAGGCCACTTGAGTCTGAGATGACTGATCTTCCGGGGAGATGCCGTGCAGGCGTCTGTGTGTGCGAGCGGGGAGCTCACCTGGGAGTCAGCTGGGGAGGCGCACGCGGGCTTTTCGTGGACAGCCATGCGACTGGCTGCCGCCACCAAGAATTCAGCAAGAGGCGGCGGCAGCAAAAGAAATCATGAAAGAATGTTCAGTGAGGCAGGAGGACCACCGGGAGTTTCGCGTCCTTGAAGCTGAGAGATGGAAACTCTAAGGAGAAGGGTGTGTCACTGTTAGGCTTGGTGGTAGCGTGAGAGGCACAGAGGAACAGAGCACAAGGGAAGAGCATCGACTGTGTAGTGCAGACTGCACGTGCCTGGGCTCAGGTAGGACTCCTGACACCAGATAATGGCATCGCTTAACTGCTGTGGGTCTCTGTTTGCTGGTCTCTAAGACGCACGCAGTGACATGCTCTGCTGCACCCAGAAGAGGTAATGTGTCAAGTATAAGTCATATGCGTTGACGACAACGATGACGTCTCCCTTACTAGAGGCTGCAGTGACATCCCTGAAGTGTCCCTAGAAGGGCACCCGCCTCCAGCTCAAGGAGGGTTCCAATGCCGAGAAGGTGGCTAGTTACAGTACAGAATTTGGGCAGTCCCCCGCCAGGCCACTCGTGTCTGGGGTTCTGTCCTCGGCGCAGCGTGGGAAAGAAAATGTGGGCCCAGAGCCCAGGTGTTTGGTTCAAATGGTCAAGTCAGGATGGGATGGAACACCAGAGGAAGGAAAATAGTTTACGATAAATAACGGTCCTGTTTTAGTAGCGACAAATCTAAGGAGGGTGTCTAGAAAAGGTGAGTGTGGAGCCAGACATTTTACACGGGGTTTGGGGGTATAAGGTGGAGAGGAGGGTTGAGGAAAGCAGTGGGGGGTGGTGAGTAGTTAGCGGAAGATCAGATGCAAAGCCGAGGTGCAGGACGGGAACCGTGTTGTGCACTGAGGCTGACGTCGGCTCACGGTGTCTGTTTCTAGCTACTGTGAAGAGATCCCTGTGGAAGAGAATGAAGTGAACGACAGCTCTTCCAAAAGCAGCATAGAGACCAAGCCGGATGCCAGTCCGCAGCTGCCCAAGAAGTCCGTCACCAACAGCACGCTGACATCCACGGGGAGCAGCGAAGCCCCCGTCTCGGTACGGGCCGAGCCCTTCACGTGCACCCCTTATGCCGTGGCCTCGCGGGGCCGACCCTGCCCCCGGCGGCTTGCTGTGCTCTCTGAGCCGGAGGAGGCTCCGGCCTTGCACGGGGCCCTCGTATCCGTGGCGGGGCCCCCAGAGTGGGACTGCGGGGGCTCCCGCGGCCTCCCAAGGCCAGGTCCCTAACTTCCCTGTTGGGTGACCGTGCTGTCTCCCCTCAGTTCGATGGCCTGCCCCTGGAGGAGGAGGTGCTGGAGGGCACCGGGCCCCTCGAGAAGGAGCTCGCTGTGGACAGCGTTGCCGAGGAGAAGATGGAGCTCCTGGCGCCTGTGAACGCCCCGTCCCTGGACTTCAACGACAGCGATGGCATCCCCACCGAGCTCAGCGACTCCTCCGACACCCATGATGGAGGTGGGCGTTTGGGGGCGGGAGAGGCTAGAAGGAGGCTCCTGTGTGGACGCTGGAGTCCGTCTCCAGGTTCCCAGCGGAAGGCTGGGTGGGTGGCAGAGCCTTGTTTATGCTATTTGCTATTAGCACATACACCTCTTTTTCAGGTACTTACTCACACGAACCTCATCATTCTATGTGTGTCCTTTTTTTCTCAACATATAATGCCTGGTCCTGCTGTCCAGTCTTGTCACGAAGTGTCCCTCCTGTAGATGCTGGCTGGCCTTGCCGCTCTGCCCTGCACACAGAGGCAAGGCCAGGCAATGTTTACGTGCCCCCCGGAAGAGCCGCTCAGCTCGCTGCAACCTTCCTTCGGAGACCCCAGCGCAGGGGTTTCAGACCAGGCGAGGCGGAAGGTCGGGCAGAGTCCGAGTCTGCCCTTCTCTGCAGTGTTTCCGAGAGGGCGGCCTCTTCCCTCCTCCTGCAGGGGCTTAACTCCTAGGGCCCTGCCCAGGGACGTGCCGCCCGCACGACCCGGGGTGAGCAGCCAGACTCTCAGCACTCACGAATTTGGGTGCTGGTTTACCTCCATTGATTGGCGGTAGGTTCCGACCTCGTGATTCAATGTGGACAGATCGCCTTCATCCATCTGTGGACAGGCTCCCCGGCGGGTCCCCTGCAGTGGTTGTCTCACCTTTGATTGGTTTCCGTCCCGGGTGCCGGGCCAGTGCCACGGCTGTACGGGTCGGGTCCTGCGTGATAGCAGGCGTGCCATTATATGTTGAGAAAAAAAGGACACACGTAGAATGATGAGGTTCGTGTGAGTAAGTACCTGAAAAAGAGGTGTATGTGCTAATAGCAAGCTGAAGAGTAGTGATTCCCCACTGTGCCCGCCCTGCGCAGTCGTGGGCGTGGCCCTGCAGGATGCTCCCGAGGTCCTCCCTGGCCTCCCCGGGGCCTGGGGGCAGAAATGTGAGTCTCCTGCCTGAGGTCACGCACCAGCCCCTGCAGGTGCAGCAATCAGGGAGTGCGGGGTGCCGGGGAATTGGGAGAAGCACCGGGGCTCTGGCAACTCACCCGCACCCTCAGGCATGTTCTGCAGCGGATGGAAACCCCGCCAATGAAAGGCTATTGAAACCATGGGAGAGTTGGCCGCTCTACGGCAAGAGGGCAGACCTAGAGATCGTGGCCCTGCGGAGCAGCCTGACCTCAGAAATGTTTATGAAAAACAGGTCACACTGCAGGTCGACGGGTGTCCTTGAATACTCCTTTGCCGTGGGTAACGTGCCATTTGTTGTCACTTGCGGTCAACTGAGAGACGCTATATAATCGACCCTCTGTGTTTCGGCAAGCTCGGGAAGTGGTCATTTATTTAAATTTCAGTCCAAGGTCACCTTAACGAGGGAGGACTGAGAGTGGAAAAGCAGGTAGCGCGTCCGCAAACTCTGTGAAGGCTGCATGAGCGGCCCACCTCTGGAGTCAGCGGTGAGCCTGTCAGAAGGGTGGACGGGGCTCAGCGGCCCCCACGCCCACTCCCTGGCCTCCCTGGGCCCTTCCCACCTGAGCCACAGAGACACAGAGCTCGGGGGGTTGCCCCAGGGTCCCTTGCCCCCTGCGTCACTGCCTGCTCCTCATCCTCGTGCAGGGGAAGTCCAGGCCTTCTATGAGGACCTGAGTGGCCGGCAGTACGTGAATGAAATTTTCAACTTCAGCGTGGACAAGCTCTATGACCTCCTGTTCACCGACTCGCCCTTCCAGCGGGACTTCATGGAGCAGCGGCGCTTCTCAGGTTCGCCCCTCCCCGGGCGGGCGCCGCCCTCCCTTCTCCCCCAGCGCCCTCCCTGTGCAGGCCCCCCGATGGCTCGGGGCAGCCTCTCTCAGGCCTCACTCGGTGCCAGGGCTCCCTCGGGGCTCTGCGAGCTGCCCCTTCCCCCAGTGCCACAGCGCGGCGGCGCTTGCCCGCGGTGCCCAGGCCTCCCAGAGGCCAAGTCCCTCCAGGACTCACTGTCTAATAACGAGTCGCAGCCACCACTTGCTGGTGGGGCGACTGCTGTATGCCAGGCACATGACATTATCTCATTTAATCCTCAAATCTGTGCTGTGTGTGAGCATTGTGACCCACACTGTGCCCAAGTGGAAACGGGGGCTCAGGCTGTGATCACCGGCCCGAGGTCGCGCACCTGAGAAGGGGCGAGGCCAGGACCCGGGTCTGCGGACCTCAGAGTTCGTGCTCTGTACCTCGGGGCCCCTGCCCCATCCCTTTGCCCCTGTTCGCCGCCCAGCAGGCGCCGTGGCTCTGGCCCCGCGGGCTGCTGAGCGCCTGAGCCTGTGAAGGAGCATCTGGGCATCAGCGGCCCCTGCTGCCAGGAGGAGCGGGCAGGCCGAGGGCGCGGGGCGGTCATGCCTCAGAGCAGAGCCCTTGTTCTCGAGGATCCCAGGCCCTCGTCACAGTAGCGCCAGTGTTGCCAGCACCCTGTAGGTGGCCCCGAGACCTCCTGCCCAGCCCAGGAACAATCGGTGTTCAGGAGCCCTGTGTAGACGGCCGGCAGTGCCACAATGAGCCTCTTTCTGCCTCAGCTGCCCCCCTCCCCGGCCCCGGCCCCCTTGGCTTCCTTTTGGAGGCCAGTGGGCACTCGGAACAGTCCCGAGAAGTTCACTTGGAGGGGACGCGCGGCATGGGGAGGGCACGCCTCTGTCCCCGCTCATTCCAGGGCTCTCGCTACCCTCAGATATCGTCTTCCATCCGTGGAAGAAGGAAGAGAATGGGAACCAGAGCCGCGTGATCCTTTACACCATCACCCTCACCAACCCCCTGGCTCCCAAAACTGCCACTGTCAGGGAGACACAGGTGAGGCGGGGGCGGGGGTGCGTGGCGCGGGCCGGGCGAGCCTCGTTCTGGGGCGGGGTGGGGGCCGAAGCCAGGAGGAAGGTTCTGGGTGCAAGCGTCGCTTAGCCCTGAAACGGTAGCGTCTCACGTGGCTCTGGGTCCTCCCTTCCAAAGCTGGGGGTCGGGTGGGGCAACTGGGGAAGGAGGTTCTCTTGCCGTCGGCTTCTCTTCGCGTGTGTCCAGCGGCATTTCCTCCCACAGACTATGTACAAGGCGAGCCAGGAGAGTGAGTGTTACGTGATCGACGCGGAGGTCCTCACCCACGACGTGCCGTACCACGACTACTTCTACACCATCAACCGCTACACGCTCACACGCGTGGCCCGGAACAAGAGCCGGCTCAGGTGCCGTGTCTCAGGGCTGGGTGGGCTTGTGGGAAGCTTCTGGAGGGAAGTTCATGGGGCTCCTACACTTGGGAATGAACACTTGCTCCTGAGGAAGGAGGAGGAGCTTAGAAAATGGGCCTGCTGACCCACTCTCGCTTCTCTGTCTGACGTCCTGGGCACCCCGCCCCCGCCTCTGTATCCTGACAGTCTCTTTGCCGTGTGTCCTCTTTCCTGCTCTGCACGTCTCTTTGGTACCACTTTTATAACTTCTGCCACTTACTGATTGTCTATAGTTGATGCAGTGCTGTGTTTAAAGTACATTCCTTAGAATGACCGGAGGAGGTGTACTAATCCTCATTTTTCACATAAGAAAACGGAGGGTCGTATAGGCTAAGGAACTTGGCCGAGAGTCATGTCCCCAGCAAGGGCTGACATCCAGGTGTAGAAACGCAAGCCTGAGCTCTTTGCGCCACACCATGTGCATTGGGTTCCTGGGTCGTGACTGCTGCTCATCCACCTGTTAGTGCGCGCCTGGCGCGTGGGAAGCCCCGCCCACTCACCACCTTGTTTTCACCACTCAGCACAAGCCCGTGCACATCGGAGGCAGACACTGTTTCAATGAGCAAAGGAAAGATTGGATTCTGTTTGTGGGTAGAGTCCTGTCCTGGGCGCTGTGCTGTGCATTCAAGGAAGGAAGAAACTTAGACTCCGAAATTGTAAGAAGCTTTTAATCTGAGCCCTGGCCAGGGAGTTCAGTTGGTTAGAGCGCCATCCTGATAGGCCAAGGTTGTGGATTCAATCCCCGGTCAGGGCATATGCAGGAAGCAACCAGTAGAATGCGTGGACAAGTGGAACAACAAATCCATGTTTCTCCCTCCCTTCCTCCCTTCCTCTCTTCTCTCTAAAATCAATGAAAGGAAAAAAAAAAAATCTTGTAATCTGAAAAGTCAAGACATCCACTGGACATCCCACCCATTTGGAAGGAACTGGTGTGAATACCTGTACCTTAGACCAAGTTCTTGTGGTGGTACGGAGCGGAACTCACTCATGTAGATAAAGTAAAATAGGTGTTTTGTGAAAGGCTACAGAGAGCTCTCTTGGGAACCAGGAAGAGCTGAATGCCCACACCTCAAAGGGGACCTGCATCTTTGTCATTGTCAGAAAAGACTTTGTTTTTGGTTACTCTCCCTTCCTGCCTTCTTCTCTTCCTTTAGTTTCCACCCCTCCCGTTGCCTCCTGCCCCGTCCTCCCGCCCACAGTGTTGGGTTTTTCATTTCCAGCTTCCCTGGAGGGGCTTCTGCTTGGGTGCCCCTCCTGTCCATTTCACACAGAGGTGGCCTGTTGACTCAGATCGACCCTGACAGAGGGTGCCCACCCTCAGCCCAGCAAACAGTTGTTGGGCGGGAGATGGGGTGGGTTGGGGGAGGGGCGGTGGAGCGGGTGTCCCTGGGGAAGGAGGCGAGGGCGGGGCAGCTGGCCTTGGACGTGGGGAGCACAAACGGGAAGGCGGGCGGGCCAGTGGGAACTGCGGAGAGGCCGAGAGCAAGGACCCGCTGACACCGGCGCAGGAGGGACTCCTTGCTGTGAGGGGAGGCTTGGAAAAGGCAGGAGCTGGGGGCGGAGCAGGCACAGGAGCCGCGGGAGCCCGGACCAGGAGCCGCCGCTGCTCCGCAAAGCGGGCGTGATGAGAGCCAGGGCCGGACGTAGACGCAGGGGCCTCTCGAGGAGAGGAGAAGGGCCCTGCGGTGGGTGGGCCCCTGGCACCATGGGACCCCGCTGGGAGGAGGCAGCGGGGTGTCGTGAAATGACTGTAGGCCCTTGTCGCCAGCCTTTGGTCTGCTTAAGTGCTCTAAAACTCAGGTTGCTACGTGGGAAATGAGGACAAACCCGCTACTTCCATAGGCCTCAGAGGGTGGCCTTGGACACGGGATGGGGATAAGATGGATGGGAAAGGACTTCTTACCTCCTGAAGGGCAGCGCCAACCGGAGCCCCTTTGGGCCTGAACCCGAATTTACCTTCTCCCAGCAGAGGAGGGTGGCCCGGCTGACCTTGCTTCTGGCCTGTTCCTCAGGGTCTCCACGGAGCTGCGCTATCGCAAGCAGCCCTGGGGCTTGGTGAAGACCTTCATCGAGAAGAACTTCTGGAGTGGGCTGGAGGACTACTTCCGGCACTTAGGTGAGCCTCGGCCTCGCCACTGGCAGGCCGTGGGGCTGGGGAGAACGACCTGGGGGGAGGCCGAGACAGGAGGAGTGTCGGGGGGCCCCTGAGTCCGCCCCAGCAGTGGAGACAAAACTCGCCACGTATGTGAACGCGGGCATTTTTCCAGACACGGCGCCTGTAACTTTGACAAGAGTGTTAGGGGACCCCTGGCTCCCCCGCGCCCCGACCCCCAGAATGAACCTCAGTTCTGCCCGCACTGGTGTTAAGTGCTACGCAAAGGGCTCCGCTGTGAACGCGTCCCGCAGGAAACGGGTGCGCCCTGAGTTGTGTACACGTGGATGCTGAGGTCAAGAACGTAGGCTCCTGCACAACGGTGGACAGCCCGGAAGACGGGCGTGGGCTGGCCCGGTCCCTGCGGGACTTGCCGAGGCTCGTGGCATCTCCCAGGGACCCTGCCATCCCCGACAGCCTCCCCGAGCGCACCCCAGAAGGTGCTCTCCTTAGGGAGACCCCAGCTGGGAGGCGACGGAACAGCTCCTGGAGGCCAGGGTGTTGGGTTGGGGGGCGGGTGGGGAGCCTCTGATGCGGCCCTTCTGCCCCGGACAGAGAGCGAGCTGACCAAGGTGGAGAGCACCTACCTGGCTGAGATGCACAGGCAGTCTCCCAAAGAGAAGGCCAGCAAGCCCCCAGCCGTGCGGAGGAGGAAGCGCCCCCACGCCCACCTGCGGGGGCCGCACCTGGAGGAGGTGATGAGCCCCGTCACCACCCCCACTGATGAAGATGTGGGCCGCAGGATCAAGCACGTGGCAGGTGTGTGCCAGGTGTCAGGTGGGGGCGACGGGCGTGTCCGGGCCTTTGGGCTGGAGCCGCAGGCCTGTGCTAGTTGCACGCTTCAAGGTAGAGTGCATGTGAGTCGCACGTGGCTCGCTACACCTGAGGCTCTGGGTGCTCTTCCTGTTTCCATTTGCCCTTTAAGTTCCTCAGCCCCTGGGGAGCCCGGCTGTGTGCCCGCTGGGCAAATGTTGCCTGGGGGTCTACGCCCCCGCACCGCCTGAGCTCCAGGTCCACCTGGACAGGCTCGTGTGTGCAGCTTCCGAGTTCTTGGGGAATGCACTGGGGGAGCCGGAGCCCGGCCCCCAGAGATTTCCTTGGCGCACAAAGATCAGGGAGTCCAAAGCCGCCCCCTCCCTCCGCCCGCTGCCGGCTCTCGTGGTGGTGGGGTCCCTTGATGTATCTCCCTCTTCCCATCCGGGCATTCACCACCTCACGTCCTTCCTCAGTCATGGAGGCAGCGATAAGAGGCCTCAGGGGCCAGCCCATCCGATGTTTTTCTCACTGTGTCGTGCCCGCACCTGGGGGTCCGCCGAGCTGGGTGGGACCGGAGAGGAGGCAGGAACAGAGCAGGAAGTGCCAGCCACCGGACTCGGTGTCCCTCCCGCAGCTCCCACAAGAGGATTTCTGACAATGGTGCACTGGATAAACTGGCTCTCAGAGCCGTTAGGTGGCTCTCGGCCTCTTGTCGCTGGTGTGGCGAGGGCCAGAGCTGAAAGCTGCACCTGCTCCCAGCGCAGCGTGGCTCCCCTTCTAGCTGTGGAGGTCTGACTTCTTACTTGTCCGGGGACTTTAATATTCCCCGTGCCTGACCCAACCCAAGACCTTGCCCTTGAGGATCTTGCCTTTCACTTTGGGAAGGCTGGGTATGACACTGGTGTCGTGATAGCACTGTGGACGGTTCTCTGTCATTCCCTGAGGTTCTGTGCATGACCCGTGTCCCATCAGCCGTTGGCGGTAACAGCCTCTGTATTTTCCCCGCAGGTTCCACGCAGACCCGGCATGTCCCTGAGGACACCGCCAACGGCTTTCACCTGCAGAGCGTGTCCAAGCTGCTGCTGGTCATCAGCTGTGTGTAAGGGACTGCGCTCTGCTCCCCACCCTGCCCCCGCCTTCCGCTCCTGCCTGCGCCTGCTCCCGGTCTCTCCAGGCGTACGAGCGCCCTTACTGTCGTCCCCTAGTCTTCTCTCCAAACCAGGTGCTCTGTCTGTCTCGCCTCTTTGCTTCGTGTGCTGTGTTTTATTCAGCAGTTACTCTGTGCTAGGTGTCCAGGATTCAGAAGAAAGTGCTGCATGCAGCGTTCAGGCCCTTCAGGAACTCAGCCTCGTGTGGGTGACCCAGACAGGAAATCCAGAATTACTACACCAGTGCACAGAGGCTAGCGTAGAAATGTTCCAGAGCATTTTAGGAGCCCATTCATTCGTCTGTGAAAGGCGTTCTGGGCATCTGCTCTGTGCCAGGAATGAGGACTGTGCCCTCATGGGCCCCTCCTTGCAGGGCAGCCAGGCAAAATCCATCAGTACAGCCCAGGAAAGGTGTATGCTTATTTTATCATAAACGGTTGATAACAATTACCATAATGCTGTAGAGCTGCAGGCTCAGCAGTGTGCACGGAAGGGTGCTGGGCTGCGCAGAAAGCCCGTTGAAAGCGACAAAGGCACGAGGCGGGAGGACACGCCCGTCTGATTTGAGAGGCCACAGGCTGCCCAGGACTTCTGCATATGTGGGCCGGGGGCAGCCACTTCCCCTGCCTGCCGCCCAGCCCTCCCTGGACAGCGGGGCACGTGAGAAGGGGGGCACGGGCAGGCGGGGGGCAGGCGCCGCCCAGGCGCCCGCCTGTGGGAGCATCAGCAGGGCTGCTGGGACCCACCCCCGGCCCAGCCTCAGGACACGCGGGAAGAGCCCTGCAGCAACGCGGCTGGCAGCTTCTGGGCACGGCCTCGCGGGGGCGCGATGGGGTGTGAAGTCGACGAGGAAGGCATGGAGGCAGGGCGTGAGCAGGCGTGAACTGCCGTGAAGCAGGCGAGAGCGGCTGCCGGGCTGCCGTGAGGGGCCTCCAGTCAGAGACGTGACCTCTGGTTACGTGGGGGAGGAGGAAGGCTTACTGGTTCCCGGCTCTGCAGACGGTTTGCGTCAGGAACAGAGACCTGGACCTCAGTGAGAAGTCGTCAGAGAAGACGCTGTCAGTGCAGGTGTCTCTGCGTCGCTGTAGGTTATCCAAACGCAGGCACGGTGGGGACAGCTGTTGGTGTGGTCCTGGGGCTGTGGAGAGTGCAGGCTGCAGGGGCAGAGTGAATTACAGGGGGCACGGAAGCTGTGGGCGTGAGGCCACCAGGGGAAGGCACAGGGGTGAGAAGACAGTGTGGCGCGGACAGACCTGGGGCCACTGGAGCCCAGGAGCCCGTGAGGAAGGAGGGTGGCCTGCTGCTTTACCTTACTCAGGATGCAGGGGCGGCAAGAGTAGGCTCGCAGCTGCCCTGGGACGTTCTTCGAGTTGAAAAAGCCCTATAACAATCCTAACCAACCTGCCTGCCTGCCCCACGGACAGCTGGAAGCCTACTTTTGCCCACCCATGTAACAAGGAAGTAGGTGTAAAATTCTTCTGAATATGGCATAAGGAGCCCAACTATTTTTACAAAATTAAATATAAAGACAACTGTAAAACCAGTAAAATTCACTTTTGGCATCCTCACTTTCAAGTGGTTGCTAAAATTTAAATCTCCGAGGTTGGGTTTGGTAGGTGGAAAGCCAACCACGGGTTAGTTCTGTGTTGACCTCTTTCTGCATTTTCAGTTGTTTAAGTAGAGAAGGCCCGCTCACTGGAGCGGCTGCACCACGTGCTATTAATGAGCTTCGGGGCTTTGTTGCTGTACGGTGGTCAGGCCTCATCAGTCAGCACCAGCAGGTCCAGGGGTGTCTGCTGATGCATGCGTGCGGGTGGACTGTAAGGGTCCGTTGTCCCTCGTCTGGCCGGCCCGAGCCACCACGTGCCTGCCCGTGACCACATTGTCTCTGGGTAGGCCACTCCTGAGCCTTCGCTCACGCAGGAGGCAAGGTGTCCCCTGACCTCACTGAGCACAGAGAGGATTGTTAACACAAACCCAGAAGCAGCTGCTAAAAGTGTGGGCTGCTGGGATTGCAGACAGAATCATTGGCATTCAGCACACAATTTACAGATTCTTGTGGAGAACTGAGTGCCCTGAGACCACCGCTGAGTAGCCTCAGGGATGTGCAGGTGCCAATTAGAAGCACAGGTGAGAAGTTCGGCATCTCTCTCTGTCTCTCTCTCTCTCTCTCTCTCACACACACACACACACACACACACACACACACACACTACACTACACTACACACACTTTGTAAGGTCGAAGGTACAGCATAAGATTTTCTTTCTTTGTTGGTCTTTTTCCATCTATTCCTTTACCTTCCCGTTGTCATTTCCCCCAATGTGTGCCTGAACCTCCTGCGTTGATTCAGCAGTTACTCTGTGCAGGAGATAACCGCCTGCTGCGGGGGGCCTCGGGGTGTGGGGTGCGTCATGTGCACCCCTGTGACCCACGGAACAGCCCCGCTGTCTCAGGCTACCTCTCACTGTCCAGTGGCACGAGCTGGGTTTCAGAGAAGCTCGCAAACTGGATCAGAAGTTAAACTTTCTAAGGGGTGAGCCAGGACTTGTAGCAGCCTCTGTTTACCTGAGTCTTCCTCTCCTCATCCGGGAACTGCCACAGAATGATGTTCAGGCAGCCGCTGAGGCTGAGAGCACAGAATTCCCCGTCTCTCCGGGACTCTCCATTCCCCCCCGGGTCCTCCGGCCCTGGGTGGTCCTGGTGGCCCTGTGGGCCTGCGGCAGGTGCAAGGAGGAGGCTGCATCTTCGGGGCGGCTCTGCCAATGTCTGGAGGGCTCACCAGGGCCGAGCTAGGAATCCCACTGAGCTCCTCTTACAGTTGTGTCCTAATGTGGGGTTGCTGAAAGAATCTTTTTTTTTTAAATCCTCCTCTGAGGACATGCTTAGAGAGGAAGGAAGGGGGGGAGAGAGGGAGAGAAACATCAATGGGTTGCCTCTCGTACGCGCCCCAACTGGGGACTGAACCCTCAGCCCAGGCACGTGCTCTGACTGGGGATCGAACCAGTGACCTTTCGGTTCAAGGGACGGCGCTCCCACCAGCCAAGCCACACCGGCCAGGGCGAGGGCTGGTGGAGGACTCTCACCTCGGTGTGTCGCCCTTGAGACCCAGGGAGCCCTGTACAGCTGTCTCTGCTGCTCCTTCGCTGGGCCCCGCCCGCGTGTCTCTGCCCCCGTGTTCCTTCCTCAGAGGCTCTCCTGGCTCAGTTCAAGTGCAGCTCGCCCCTCCCCCCACGAGTCTGTTTTCTAACCTGCCGCCTCCCCATTTTTCCTCCCTGCTCCCATTAGGATCTGTTTCAGGTACTGGCTCTTTTACACACTCATCTCGTTTCCTCTCCATCTTAACCTCGCTTCCCGCAGGCGCTCAGAGTCTGGGTGACTTCTGTGCGTCTCTCCTTTCCGGTGCCCTCGCCCCGACCCCTGACCACAGCCCTCCTGTCCTGGTCTGACCCCTGCAGATTAGAGCGCTCCCCCCCTCTGCCCCTGCTGCATCCCTCCGCTCACTTGCTCGCTCATTGCAATGTTTCCTGTGACCCGCTGGTCAAGGACAGCGGCGCCGGGGTGGGGGTGCTCTGGCTCCGCGAGGAAGCCCGCTTTCTCAGGCGGCCTCTCGTCGCTGTCGCCCGCCCACCCCTGTCTCCTCCCCAGCCTGGTGCTGCTGGTCCTGCTCAACGTGATGCTCTTCTACAAGCTCTGGATGCTGGAGTACACCACCCAGACCCTCACTGCCTGGCAGGGCCTGAGGCTCCAAGAAAGGTAATCCTGGCCTCTTCCCCCGCTTGCCCCCACTCTCCCTCCCCCCGGCACCCCCTCACTCCTGTCTCCCTGTCACCTCGGGAACAGCCCCACTGCCCTGGGCCGGGGCATAGCCCCTAGGGATGAGTCCGTGAACGAGCTCTGAGAACTGCGCACGTAGCCTTAGTCTGCTTTTGGTTCAGGGCACAGACCACAGGGGCAGTGCGCAGAGGGCAGAGTGCCCTGATGTGGTTCTTTGTCCTTCAGGGGTCTGGGAGCACGGGACAGGCTGCCAAGCCTAACTGCCGCTGCCGGGCTGCCCCCTCTGCCGCCCCATAGGTTGCCCCAGTCTCACACGGAATGGGCCCAGCTCCTAGAGTCCCAGCAGAAGTACCACGACACTGAGCTCCAGAAGTGGAGGGAGATCATCAAATCCTCAGTGATGCTTCTTGACCAGGTGAGACTCCGCCCAGCCGCCCCGTCCTGCTCACCTGGAGCTGGAACTCCTCCCTTGTGCCCTGAGCTCGCCAGCCCCGCCCCCTCCGTTCATTCTGTCCTTAGGCCACCCATTTTTCTGATTTTAAAGCCATCCTTGAGGGAGCTGTTGGAAATACAGGTGTGTCCCCCCACAATAATAGAACAATACCCTGGATTTGTAGCAGGAAAGCTATAGGTTAGGTGGAGGGAGAATTTTTTTTTTTTTTTTGGCCACCTGTTGCCGTATGACAGGCATGTGGAGAGAGAGCCCCCTTTTTGCAGAGAACTGTCTTCCCAGAGAGCATGTTTGCTAAATCTTCGTGACATGCGCCCCGCCGCCCCACACTCAGCGCTTGCCCACCAACACAGCGCCCCCAAGGGGCGCTCTTGCAGGCTGCGCTGAGAGCCTGGGAGGGCGGCCATGCTGTGTCTTCTTTTCCTAATACCTTCTTCCCAGCGCTGTTGCCTGAGTCCTTCTAAAAAATAGATGCATCTCTCTGCAAAAATCGTTCTGGGGCAAAATTAGTAATCAGCTTGGTTTTGTCAAGGAAGGCAGCTTCTGCTTCCCCGGAAAAATTTAACGTGTGTGAAAAGCTCCCATGTGGTTGCCAAGATGGCGGAAGGGACCGCCGGATGCGGAAGAGAAGGACAGGAGCCCCAGGGTTGGCTCAGTTCCAGTAGAAGTGCTGTCCCCGAGGGGTTTCTCTCTGATGTTTGTAGTCAGCCAGCCCAGAGGTGGAACCCTAACCTTGCCCCTGAGGAGCTTTGTGACCGTGAGCAAGGGATTTGATAGTCATGACCTTCAGCTTCCTCACTTACAATGTGGGAGCTATAATTGTGCTCCATGAAATTGCCGTCAGGATTTGAGGCAGTTGGGAGGCGCTCATCCATACTAATTTTTCTTTTCCCTTCATAGTTTGGCCATAGCTCTCAGTTGAGAAGAGGGTGTTTCAACGCTGCCATTGGGAGCTCATGTAATGTTTTTAGAGCATCATGTTTGGCTTTGGAGCCACATTTAAGGAGGGATATTTTAAACCGAAAGCCAGTAAAGAGCGTAGCGAGGAGGGTGGGAGCCCTGCCGTATCAGGAGGGGCTGGTGGGGCGGAAGCTGTGTTCAGGACAGGGAGGCCGGGCCGAGGGGAGCAGAGCTGCCGCAGGCGTTGAGGTCCGATGGGCTAGCCTGCCCGCGCAGCTCCAGAGGGCTGGGCGTTGGAGGGAACTGGATACCTGAGTCATCAAATGAAAGCAGACTACTGCGGTTAGAGCTCCTCAGCCATGGACCCGCTGCTCCGAAGGCCTGAGAGCCCATCCCCAAAAGTGCTTCCGGGGGCACAGGAAGGAACTTATGAATTAAGTGGGGGGGGGGAGCAATTGGAATGGATGACCCAGTTCAATTCTGTTTCAGGGCGGGTCCCCTTGAGTTGGAGCTGCCAGATTCCGACAGGTGTTTTGTTTTCATACCTTTGAAAGTAACATTGAAAAGAACAGCAATGAGCCCTGTGTCTCTCTTAAGCAAAGGATAGAGAATAACCTGGAAGGAAGTGATCAGTTAGGCAGAGAACCCAGAGGTTCTGCAGCTGGTCACCCACGAAGTGCCGCTCGGCTGCGCTGCAACGGCGTGGTTTGCTCAGGGACGGCACCGAGGCGTGCTGCGTGCAACGGGCCGTTCGACGGCTGCCCCATCAGACTGTCCCATAGCCTAACAACGTGGATGTGTCCGTTTCTCAAAGGAGCTTAGGAGATTCGTTAAGGTTAAGTCAGTGGTATAGACACAGCTAGAAGCCTACTCCGTTCTCTGCGTGGCACCCGGCGTGTCTAAGAGTATGACACGCTGTAGCCTCGGGTTTAGTGAGTGGCGTGTGTGTGAGAGCCCAGGAGGAGAAGGACGACTGGGAGCCGGAGAGAGCTTGGGTTCGGCCCTGGGCCTTCCCGGGTGGGCCAGCGTGGGATAGCAAGAGAGACGAGTCCCGGGCTGGAGGGGAGCTGGGGCAGAATGCACAAAGGCAGGGTACAAGGACTACGGTCCAGTTGGGTTCGTGGGAAACCAGGTGGAATGAGTACAAGGCCAAGTACGTGGCACTCTGATGCGGCTCCTTGTAGCAATGGACCGCTTTGAGGGTTCTTAAACCTCAGTGATAGAAGGGCCACGGTCATTGAGACACAGCGAGCCCTCAGCGCTCGACTGGCCGTGCCTCTCTGCACAAGACTGTGTCCCCAGAGAACCCCCCTGGGTTAGGAGCCGAGCCCCCTCGGGGGCCCTGGCGCGGGGGGCCCTGCCATAGCCGGGCATAGAGGGGGCTGCTGCACAGAGAAGCCCACTGAAGGCACACCCCCGGCGGGGGGCGGGTTCCCTGTCTTACAGATGAAGGACTCACTCATCAATCTTCAGAACGGCATCAGGACCCGCGACTACACATCAGAAAGTGAAGAGAAGAGGAGCCGCTATCATTGACAAGGCAGGAACAGGGCGGCGGCAAGAGGCCTGTGCAATACGTGTACATAGACCATATAAATATATATATATATAAATATATATATATACAGAATATAAATATATATATTATATACAGATTTTAAAAAGAGATCATGCCTATGTACCAGGGAGAAGGAGCTGGATCGCCTCCTGTGCTGGCCGGCGGAGGGCCAAGGGGGGCAGGGACCGCCTCTCAGCACCACCCTCCCCGACCCGCCGCCTCCCTCCCCCCTCCTGTCCCCTCCCCTCCCCTTGCCATGCTTGGCTCTGAGAAGGGGAATGTTGCTGAGCCAAAGTCATGCCTGTGAAGGCTCTGGGGTCTTGAAAAAGAAGTCTCTAGGGGGGCATTGCTTAAGGTGCTTCATTCCCAAATCCCCTTTGGGTTTGTTTCCAAAGTAGAAGAGAACCTTTCCTTCCCCACCTCACGCTTCTGCAGGGGTTCTCTTGGGAAGAAGGAAGGAGCAAGGGCAGGGGCCCAGTCTAACCACCCCCGGGAGGCCGCCCCTTCGTGAGCACAGCCGCGGGGCAGGCGGAGAGGACTGCTGGGAGCTCGAAGGGCCGCCCGGGCAGGTTTGGGGTCTGCGGCTGCTGGCTCCCTGGGACTTGCGCACGAAGGACGTTCTCCTCCACCAGCCCCGCACCTCCCTCTGACCTGTGTAGGGTGCGGACCAATAAGGGCTGGGGATTTCTTACCTTCCCTCCCCCACCCCCTTCTCTCTGGTCTTCCCCCAGGCTGGATCTGGGGGAGGCAGTCACTTTCTAGTGCCTAAAGCCCTATTTTTTTCTCTGTGCCCTAAGAGCACATTGTTTCTTAGCCAGGGGGAAGCATTTTTGATCTTGTTGCTAAACTGGTCTAGTGGTTAGAAGCAGTCAGGTCTAGGCTCTAATTCCTCACTTTGAGCTGCCAGCTGGATTCCCAGGGCAACCCAGGGTGTGGTAGGAGCTCCAGGGTTGGGGAGTGAGCGCCCTAGCAGTGCAGGGCCGTGGGGTCTGAGGGAGAAGGCCGTGAGCGTAGCGGGCGCCGGTCCCCACGTTTACTCTCGGTGAAGCGCCAACGTTAGGCAAGGGAGACGACTGTGCCAGGCACTTGGCCCCTGGAAGAGGACCTCAGCCCTTGGAGGGAAGGGTTTGGCCAAGGTGCACGTGTTGGGGCCTGAAGAAGCCCGATGGAGTCCCTGCCCCCACGGGCTGTTGCAGACCCGCCGTTGCTCAGCCATGGAGTTCTGGCAGAGGGAGCGGAAGTGTTAGGGTCCGTACCAGAGCGCTCAGATGTATATCACCGAGGAGCAGAAAGAAGACCTCAGAAAGAAGCGTGTGTCATCCAGGGCCCTTCCAGGGCTGGCTCCCTGGGATCCGTGCGTTGATCTGACTTTGTGGGACCCTCCTGGGCGCGCCTGCTGTCCTTCATATACTGACTGCTGTTTGTCCATCTAGTAACCAAAGGACTCCTGCCCGCCGCAGGTGGAGCTCCCCGAGGTTCCCCCATCGGGAAAGGGCCACACCCGCTTGGCGAGGGGAGCCCCTCCCGCGCACGTGCTCTTCTAGTCGGGCCCTCGATGCAAGGTGCGGAGGAAAGGGAAAGTCTATCACCGATGGAGCCCAAAGGAAGAGCCATGTGTATTCTCTTGGAATGGCCTGAGCATCCCTCTGTGACAAGGACACACTTTTGACTTTTCCGTCTCTCTGAGAACACAGCCTTGCTATTGCCACACAGGCGGGATGAGAAAACAACGACATCCGTGCCCAGGGCACGCCCCGGGGAGTAGTACGAGGAGGCTTCGTGGGAGCCGCGGAAAGTGTGTCCCTCCCCAGGAGAGGGCTGGACTGTCATCACCCCACTCGGGGCATGAAGGCTGCGGAGGAGCCGAAAGGTGCGAGTGCCCCGGGGCAGCGGCCCCGCCCAGGCCTCGGCGTGGGGGGCCCGGGACGTCCAGGCGCAGGGCCTGAGCCAGAGCAGGAGGGACGGTGCAGGCCGCAGAACCCTTCCTGTTGCAGTAACCAGAAGCCAACCTTATTCCCAGAAACTTTTAAAGACAAAAGTGGTAAATTCTCTAATTTATTCCATGCGTATTTATTTATTTATTTATTTAAATCATGCCATCAATAAAGGGCCCAGGCGGGGCTTCGGTGTGACTGAAAAAGGGTTCTTTCCTGGGAGTCCAGTGACGGGAGCTGCCCTGGCTACACAGATGTTGTGCTTTTACCTGACTTGTCAGGCCCGTCCCAGGGAAGAGCAGGCGACAGGGAAGCAGTGCTCAGTTTGCTCAAGGGACCCCCGCAATTTCTGGGGATTCGAACCAGGAGAGGGTGTGTGCCCGTGGGAAACGCCCCTCGGCCCGCCTCGTTTCTAAGCGTCAGGGATCCACTGTTCTATTTTCCCGTTTTCAAAAATCAACTCTATTCGTTCCCAAACAAAGCTTTGCTACCTCGTTCAGCAACCTGTAGCTGTGCAAGGAGCATCACACCATCCCCCTTAGGTTTTCTCTTCCAGCCGTTGCTTCTTGGTTTTGTTCATGTAGGAACTTGTGGTCTTTGTGCGAGGATTCCGGTGGTGAAACACCTGAGAGCTGGTCCTCAGTTTCGGAGATTTTGCAGAGTTTCCTCCCAGGCGAAGGACCGCTGCAGGGCCTACACCCCCCGCCTCCCCGGCTCACTGTGGAGGAATGACCAAGACTGGTCCGCAACTTTTCCCCTTTCCCCTTCCACCCGCCTGGTACAGGGGAAAGCACCCTAGGCAACTGGAAGCTCTTTGTAAGAGCGCCGAGCCGAGAGTCAGGAGACGGGCCTGTGTCCCGGCTCCGCGGTGGGACAAGCCCCTGCGCCTCTCTGAGCTCCAGCGTCCGCATCTGCAGCAGGACAGGGATGGCCCAGCCAATCTCTAGTGTAGGTCCTGGCCTTGGCATTGCCTTGGGGGCTCCACCAGGCCCTGCAAGGCTGGGCTTTCTTAGACTTGAAGGTCCCCTTCTGGGCTAGACATTTCCTGGTGTTTAGGTGAGTGGAAGGACAGTGTCTGGGTTCCCAGGAAATTAAGGGTAGTTCAACTTTCTTTTTTATGAGCTTGGAGGGTTGGGGAGACCCAGTAAGATGCAGTGTGGGGGACGGGGACGGGGGAGGTCTGCGGGGGGAGGCAGAGAGAGAGATGAGGCTTACTGCATTGCTCAGTGTGAACCTAAGACGGCGTTTCCTCCTCTGTTGCCTCATCTTAGATTGGGGAGGGGCCGTCCGCGGGGTGTCCTTTAAGCTGGGAGAAAAGGGTAACAGCAGGAAGGGCGCCATGTCTTCCGTTCCTAGGCTGTGAAGCCTTTCATCTGTCCTCCTCCTCCTTGCTAGAAAAAAACAGTGGCGAGAACTCACTCCTGGTTCTAGCAGTTCTCTTTTGGCTCGACCCAGACCTTGTTGGGATTTGGATGAAGTGCAAAGCTTGGGCGGTCCCCTTGGGTTGCCTTAGAGCAATAGCACTAAGAACCTGGGATTACGGGCGTGGGGTGGGGGTGCACCGAGAAACCTCCAGAGAAATGCTTTGCCAGAAGTGGATCCTCTCCCTGCCCCTGTCCCCAACCCACGCTTGGACCGTGTCTACTATAGTCGCTGGTAGCACCGCTCGGGTGAAGTCTTGGAGAAAGGACGAGGGGAAGAGTCTCTGTCGACTGTGTGTGATCTGAGGAGGATTCTTTCTGTGCCATACTGGACTGTTGCTTTATCTCTGCAGGGTAGTAAAAAGCCAGCCCTTCCTCCCTGCCCCCCCACCCCCAGAAGAAAGAGCACTCCTCTCTGGTCCCCCAGATGGAAGGGCTGTGACCCCCTCCTCGTACCGCCTAGCTCTGCCTGCCCACTCCAGTAGCAAACTTGAGAACCCCTGCTCCCAGCGGGCTCCTCCCCCACCCCGCCCTTGTCTGTAGGCCGTGGGACATCGCCCCATCCACCACTTGACATCTTTGACCCTCATTCCCAACCTGCACCAGGCTGGTCCCATTCTCCTCCACCTCTACGTTTTCTTCCAGAAGAGGCGTTTTGGGTCCAAGAGGAGCATGTTCTGGATGGCCAGCGTGTAACGCCCCTGCTTCCCCGGTGTGGAGCAGGAGCTTGCGCATGCTGTAGAGAGCCGCCCTTCCCTCTGTGCCCAGCCTTGTTACCTCACTCCTGCCCGGCCGCGGCGGGCCGGGGCCCAGCCAGCCCTCTGTTTTGGTCTGTGAGACAGCTCAGAGGCCGTGGGCATTGTTTTCTGCTGTGACTTGAGATCCTCAGCAAGCCTGGGAGCCCGGCGGGAACCGCAGCTGCTGGCGAGGAGCACGCGCCTGCCCGGCAGGAGGAGCGGAGGCCAGAGCGTCTGCCTGGTCCACCCGACACGGGAAGGCATCAAGAGCATTGTCTTCTGTGCCCCGCGCCTCCTTGCTTCTCGACACAGTGAGACCCTGCAGAAGCAACTCGGTGGCCTCTGTTCCGGGCAAGACAGCTGGCTGTGTCGGGGAGCTGGCCCTGGGCTGGGGTGCCACGTGCTGAGATTGCATAGTACAAGCAACCATTTTTGCCAACAATAGTGTGTGTCTCTGAACATTTCCCTGTGCTACACTCTGGGGCCAGACCACTCTCTGCATGGACCAGAGCTTCTTCCCAAACCCATGGTGCTGCTCCCCGACCACCCCTCAGCCTAGACGCCACGGCGGGGGGGCATGGGGCAGAGGCCGCGTGGCCCTGGGAGTTCTGACATGGGGTGCGTGGGGTGAGGCAGAGGGAGCAGCCCTGACTCCGGCACCAGCCATGTGTGGGAAAGGACACGGGTGGACTGCAGCTGAGTGTTCTGGCCACCTGGACCTGGCTCTGTAACTGTACTTTGCCTGGCGCTGTGCGCAAGGTCTGAAAACTTACTGCTAGTACCTAGAAACATGCAAGGCTTCCCAGCCAAATCTTAATGTAAAGTAGCTAGAGCCACGGAAGGACAGTATGAATTAAAAGAAAAAAAGTATTGAACTTGAAATAATAAAGGGCGTGTGTGTGTTTATTGCTTGATTCTTCGGTGCCCGTTGTCCCGAGTGAGTCTGGTCTCCCCAGCTGTGGGAGCGTTTGTGGGGAGGCCCACGTACACCAGTGTGCACGGCCGCCCACACAGCGTCGGGATCCTCCCAGCTTCGAGGACTTTCTGTCCAGGGCAGGGCGGCAGCCGGGAAACCTGGGACGGGCGAGAGGTTTTGCAGTCAGACCTGAGTACAAAGTGCATCGTCACGGTTGCCCAGCTGTGTGAGCGTGGGCCCCCTTCACCACTCCAAGCAGCAGTATTCAGAGAGAATAGAAAATGTGTGGGTGTGTTTCTCAGTGTAGTGGCTGGTACCACACTGAGATCATTTTTGACTTCGTTGTCAGTCAGTACTTTTGATACTGTAGGACAGTGTGGCAGACTACGGATGAATCCCAAGGCCAGTCTTCTGAACACTCCCCGCGGGGCCTTGGCACTTCCGGGGAGACGGGCAGTGGGAGGCAGCTGTGCTTCGTGGCCCCGTTTACAGAGAGCGGTAGGGGCGTGCGGCCCTCCCTTCGTTAGGCCCCCCTTGTAGTCAGCCCTTGGCCACCTGCTCGATGTCAGGCAGGTGAGAACACAAGTGAGTCTTGGATTCCTTTGTGTTTGAGTAGGGAAGAAAGGGGGACATACGAGGCCAGGTCGCACATTTATTGTATGATTAATTCCAGACTACTGAATGTATTTTTTATTCCATGGGCATAAATGCACTGGCTGTGAGTTGAGGAACTGATGCGGGCTGGCAAGGCATGAAGGGGCCGTAGTAGACTTAACACACACACACACACACACTTTAGACTAGTAGAGGGAAACCAGAGCACCCCGTGTTTAGAGAGACTTTATTGACATGAACAGGGAGTTTTCTGAAAAATACTACATAACTAGTGTTAAGTTGTCAAGAGCTTGGGCGGTCAGCAACATTTCTAGAGTTCAGGAAAATATGGGCTGTGCAAAATCAAGAAGCAACATGTGTCTTGAAGAGTTCCATCGGTTGAGACACTAAGGTTGCTAATTGTGTTTGACGGTGTTTCACACACCGAACTCTCGTCCTTCAGTAGCCTCCCCCATCACACGCATTGCGACTGGGAGACTTGGGGACAAAGGATGGCGTTACCGGCTTTGAGACGCGGCTGGCCTGTGATGGGGGTGGAGTCTGATCTGTGTAACTCAGGACTTGCTTAAAGTGCTTATCTCCTGGGCCCTCCTATGAACTCATGAAAGGGGAAACCAAAGGAGTTATCTCGGGCAGTAAAGGCTCAGAGATTAGGAAAGTCTTGGGTGAGGGTAGGCTAAGACTGGAGCACACTGAGGGTCTAGGCGGGTGTTAGACACAGTGGGTGATTCAACAGTGGGTTGAATGGGTGACCAGCATGATGACCACACCAGATACTATTCGCATATGCGTGCAGGGACTAGATGCATTCACTGCATTGGAGAGCTTTCATTTATAAAATGTGGTCAGAGGAAGGCTTTTTTTGGTTTGTTTTATTCTTCCATTTCTATATTAACTTGAGAAAGGGGAACCAAGATAAGAGTATCTGAGGTGTGTCTAGCCCTTGCCTCTTCCGGCAGAGAAGCAATTTACAGTACTTAGCCTTGCCCTCTGGGTCACATCGGGTGGGTCCACAAACCGAGATGGCTGTGTTTTCCAATTTGACCTAGTAGTTTTGGGGGAGGGGCTACTGTCTCTGAACCATTCACTGCTCTACATGTATTCCCAGCATATTCCTGCTTTGAAAAATTCCTTTCCTACTAACATTTCTAGTTTGGCTGAGGAGAAACCAGGAACTCAGAGAATCAGAAATCTGGGTGTGTAAGCGGGGACAGGGAAACTAGAAAGGATAACGCTTTTAAACAGACTGGAAATGAAGTTTGGGGTGGGGACAGGCACTGGCTGCCGAGGTGTTTCCACACAGGGTTGGGGCAGTAATCTACAAGCTAACAGTACTGGCTAACAATTGGAGGTCACTAGGTCAGAGTGCTCAAGCGGCCAACTGAGTTGAGCAATCAAGTTCATGGCTGTTAAGCAGTTGGAAAAGAACAGTGAGACCCAGCCTAGCTTGGCCTTTAGAGAATTGTGTTGTTGAGGATCAGTCATGGGAAGTATCCAGCACCAAGGCAATGGATTGGGGCCCTAAAGTGATAATAGCCCTTGAGAACATTTCTAAGCCCTTTAATAAGAACAGCGTGCAGATAAAGCTTCTAAAACAATGCACATTGAGTCTGGGTTCCCTGTGGGACTCTGGGGAGAAACGGAGTGGGGGAGGATTTGAAGTAGGCTGGTGATCACAGTGCCTTGCAGATTTATAGTCATGATCAAGTCTCCCAGGAAGTTTAGTTGCAGTTCAGGGGAAATAGTGATGTGCAAACCAACTAGAAAGGTAAAACCAAAATGAGATTGACTCTAAAGTACATTTCTAGCATCTGTCAAGAAGCAAAGTGGTAGAGAAGCACTTGGATGGGATTAGGGGTGAGAGGAGGTGCTGAATATCTCAGGACAGCAAGAGAGGCAAAGATTAAGAAAATGAGAGGAGAGGAAGCCGCTATGATCTAAGTGGAAAGAAAACTGGGCTAGGACTCGGAAGGCGTGGATTCCAGTAGCCAGCTGCATGAATTTAGGGTATGATAAAGCTACTTAGCCTCTGTTTCTTCATTTGTAACAAGTATCAGTTAATATCTACCTCACAGGGCTAGTTGTGGGGAATAAGATAATTGAAGTGAAAATGCTTTGCAAACCACATAGCTCTAACGAAAGGATTAAAGATGAGAAGTTAGAAAAAAGAAAACAGGGAAGATTACTTACAAAGGATAGTTTTGGGTGTTTTTTTTTTTTTAAATGATAGGTATCAGCTTCATTAAAATCACCCAGGAAACATTTGAGTTTGTTTTTTAAAAAAGAAAAGAAAGCAGTCATGCATATTTCTTGATTACAAGTTTGACGCATAGTCTACCGGCACCAAGAGGAAAACAGTGTTGCAATAAGGAACTTGCTTCTACCATCAGCCACATGAGCAGGAAGACCTCAGTTAGCCAGGCCTGTTCTCCTAGCTGTAAAGTAAGGAACATCTATATCCCGTCCCCTATTTCTGAGAGATTATGCGGAAAATTACCAATGAGAAGGGCCTTGAATTTATTGAGACTATTTTCTTCAAGATGTGGACAAGGACATGTTTTAAGTACTTCCCCAGGGATGGAAGAGATGAAAAAATGAATTTGTCAGGTGAGGCCCAAAGCCAGCAGAATATGATCTTCCCCCATAAATTCCTCCAGCTCTAAGGGACCTCACATTCATCAAATCCCAGTCACCTTCATCTTACACTCCCTAAAGCAGCCTTCCCCCGTCTCATCGCTGGGAGCTGAAGGACATCACACTTGGACCAATCAGTCAATTAAAATGAGACATAAGATTTTGACTAAAGTTTATCCAGTGTTCATCTGCTCTCCCAAAATCTAGGAGGCAGGGGGAACCTGGACATTAGGAGTTCACAGGTAAAATATTTCAAAGCCACCTACTCATCCCTCCTTTGTTACTTCACTCATTTGCTTGTTATCCATGTTTCTGAAATATCATTCCAAGACACATTCTTCTGCAGGATGTTTCAGATTCACAAATCCTTTCACTTAAGGAAGTTTTTCAAATCTGCTTCATGTCTTTCTCTCTGCCTTTTCAGCCAAGTTCTAGTTACCGGAATCCAAGTTAGCCTCTGCCAGGCAACCCACCCAATGCCTGCTTGTGGAAGAGGCATGGTCATAGCCAATCTCAATGTCAGAGTCTTCAAAACCAAAATTACCCATCTTGGGAAGTTTGATCTGGGCCACACCGAAGGCTTACATCAGCTCCAGTTCGTCCTCCAAAGTCAAGCTGAGCTCGAAGTCTCAGCTGTCTCCCATGACATGAGTAATAATACTGATCCACAGATTTTCAGAGGAAGAACTTAGGAATTTCAGTTCCAATGCCCGCAGGAAAATAATACTTCCCAACTATCTCAAGTGGTCTGCTCGCTTTGGGGGGTGGAGATTACATACCAATAGGATCATGAACGTGCTGTGTGACTTTGAAAAGCCACTTAAATAGTTGAATCCTTCCCAGGTCTCTTGTCCCTGGCTTCTTGAAGGACTGAAACTAACGCAGGCCGTGGAGACCTAATCATGGGTTCTAGCCCTGGGGTACGAAGCTCCAGAGGACATTTTAGTCCATGCTTAATGAGCTTCCTGTCACTAGCGAATCTAGAAAAGCATGCTTTACTCTGTCTGACACTCTACTACAGTTGGCCAAGGGCTTGGAAAAAACTGACATCAAAAAAGTCCACCTCATGACACTCCTGCTTTAACCTAGTCACTCCTTAGAGTGGCTTCCTTCCACTATAAATATCCATTCACGTGCAGCGGTGGAGTGAGCCGGCTCCAGACAGCAACGGGCAGAGGAGCGTGCCGCCTCCAGCACGTCTTCAAAGTCGTTTGGAGCACAGGGGAGAAGTCCCGCAGGCGTGGGTGCTGCTTGCTCCACAGCCAGGATGAGGGAGGTTGAGCCTATGCAGAAATGTTGGCTCCTCCGTTCTGGCAAAGTCTTTGGGTGTGTCGAGGTCGGATGGAGTTAGGGAGTCAGCGGTAAGTGGACGTGGGACGTGGGATCTGAAGGGTGAATGCGCAAAGGGAAGCGATGTGGCCTCTGGGGCACCTCCTGAGGCTGTGGACGTCACTGAACCCGGGGTGTCCAATCCCTCAGGGCTCTGGTCACCTGTCAATGATAAAACAACTCACTGAAAACTTCCAGCCCAGCCCAGCCGAAGACTCTGACCAAATCCACGAGCCTTATAGAGGAGGGTGGGGGTGGATTACTATGCCTCTGTCACTACAGGTAAGGAGTTCAAGTTGCCCCAGCACTCAGGCCAAATCACCTTCTGCAGGCTTGACGTCACACAGAGCTTTGCGATTTGGGCATCAACTTAAAGGAGCCTCCTGAGGGTGGGAACTTGGGTAGGGTAGACATTAATCTAAGGGGCTAAATTTAAAGTCACTTTGATAAGGGGTGACTTGTCACTTGCGCCACCTGCCATCCTTATCCAGCTTCCCCTCCCCTTGCCTGTACATCACCTCGAGTCACACCCCTTCTACTCCTCTACTGGCACCACAGAGTTCTCTTTGTTCTCTGATGGGATGGCAAGGTAGTCAGACCTGCGGGAGGACAAATGGGGAAGAGAATCAGTGCTTTTGTACCCAGAGGTGGGGACGCAAGGAAAGGGAAGGAGCGAGGGCACAGGAGCAAGGATGGCTACAGAGCAGCTCTGCGTTTCCTTCCGGCTGGGTTTCCCAACAGGAAACGAGGATGGCCCTTTCAGGGGGACTGGAATAATGGGAGCTTTTTGTTTGCTTCTTTCTTTGTTTTTTACTTCTACCATCAGTCTGTTCATTTATCCACATTGCTCTCAGGACTTAATATTGCTAGATTAAAATGTTGGCCAACTGATAGGTGAAATTATATTTTACAGTTGCTTTAATATTCACCTCCTTGATTACTGGGAAAGTTGAACATCTTTTTATCAGTTTACAGGCTATTTTGGTTTCTGCTTCTGTAATTTGTTCATTTGCTTTGCTATTTTTAACTTTGAGACAGCCTTCTTCTCCTTGATTTCGTATATTGAAAATGTCTTCTTCCAGTTTGTTTACCTCTAAACTTGGCTTATGGATGTTATAATGAAAAAATAATTTTGACATACAGGGATTGGCATAAGTAGGTTTACAGTTGTGAGTATGCAAAACAATTTATTGTTGTATTATTACTTATTAATTATTGTATTATTTATTATTATTATTAACCTACTTTTGCCCACCCTTCTATATAGTATAATCACAATTACCATTTTTCCTTCTTTTGCTTTGTATTTGAAGAAATCCTCTTGATTCTAAGGGAATAAAGATACTCTCTTATATTCCTTAATATAATTTTTAAGTTTTTCATTTACCTTGTTTAAATCCACTCACAATTCATCTTTGGGTAGTGTGAGAGATGGAGGATCTAATTTTTTTTTCCTATATGGATAAGGAATTGTCCCCCTACCACTTAATGGACAATTCACTCTTCCTTCAATGACTACACTGCCATGCCTGCCACATACTGGTTTTTATATACCTCCTGATGTATTTGGGGGCTCTCTGTTCTGTTCTCTTTGTCTGTGTTATATGCCTACGTCTGTGTCACAAACTCTTCACTCTGATAGTGCTATAAGGAATCTTCATATTCGATAGGAAAAGTCCTACCAGCCACTTCCTCTAAACTTACTGTTCTTTCTTTGACATCAGCCAACTATATGGCCCATGGTCTAAGGAAGGTTGTTGCTTAAAAGGTTGCAAGCAAAGAAGCAAAACCAAAAAACAATGTGCAAGAGAGACCCTGTATAGTCTAAAAACCTAAAATAGTCTCTGGCTGTCCCTTGGTTTGGACTAGTTTTGGCCCTTTGGCCTTCCATGTGACTGTTAATATCAGCTTATCTAGTCCCTTGAACCACTTAATAAATACTTTGATTGGAATTTAATTAAATTTGCAGATTAATTTTGGAGAGAACTGCTATGTTTGTACAGTAAGGTTTTATTTTCTATTTAAATCTTTTAAGTCAGTAAAGTTTTCTAATTTTGTCCTTAAAGGTCTTGTACGTTTTTACCCAATTTATTCCCAGGTTCTGGAGAGTATTTGCTGCTATTATAATTGAACAAATATTAATGTTTTAAATGTGTCAATGCTTTTCTAAATTTTTCTGGCTGGAATATAGGTAATTTTTATATTTTTATTTATATCAACAAGCTTATGGGATGTTCCGACTGGTTCTAATAGTTTGCCGACTCTAGATTTCCTGAGCTTTTTTATGTAGGTATTGATAATGGCTATGAGTAATGATAGTTTAGTTTTTTTCTTTCCAATTCTTCCTCTTTTTTCTTAGTCCATGGCCTAGGATCTCCAATATAATATTGAAAAGAGGCAGGGAGAGACGATATCCTTGACAAGTTTTTAATATTATAGGCCATTCTTCTAAAGCTGTCACCCACAGATGACATTGGCTGAACATTATCTTGGTAGCTGCCATTTATTGGTTTAAAGATGCTTGCTGTTTAGGTTGAGGTTTGCATGTATGTATCCTGCTCAGGACGTACTGTGCTCCCTAAGTCTGAAGAGTCCTGCCTTTCCTTAGCCACCATATCTGAGTGGGGCTGCTTCTCCTTTTTCTCTGTTCTAGTGGGTCTCCTCATTTTTCTTCTTCATGTTTCTTTGTAATATTTCATCTTTTTACATCTCTCTTCTTCATTCTTTATGACACCACTTACATTTATCTTCTGGTTATCAGTATCTGGTGAGCCAATCCATTGAGTCTTAAATTTTACTGACTGTGTGTACGAGTAGATATAAATACATTTTGGGGCACTTCTTGCCAGACCCCGAGCCCGGAGCTCCCTGGCTCCCCAGACGCAGAGAGCTCTGGTGTCCGTCTTTTCTTACCGCTTCCCGACACTGAGCTCTTCCTGACCGCCCACTATGCGCTGTGCCTCTGGAGAGGCAGACACTGGCCTCTCAGGCCCTGGGAAATTTAGGTGCAAATAAACACCTTTTTTTAAGGCTGGGGATTCCAGGCAGTTGGTAGCTGAGAACAGGTGGAGTAGAAAAGAGGTTAGAAGCAGCTCCAGGGCTGGGTGTGACTTACGAGGGAAGACAGAGAAAGGCCAGGACTGACTGCTTTCCTTTGCCGATGAGTCACGGCCACCATTGAATGCTATCCAAGAAAAGCTGCCACTTGAAGTCCCCTGGAGGGGCCGGGTGAAGCCAGAAGAACCTGACCTTGCGATGGGCCCTGTCCCAGCTGACGGTGACCTTGGCAATGTCACTTGCCTTCACTTAACTCCAATTTCTTTTCTTCTCCTCCTCCTCCTTCATTTTGCCAGCATTTAATGTTGTCACTATTTATTTTAATTTTATTTATTTATTTTTATTCCCATTCCCTCACCACTCTCCTTTGGCAACCCATATGAAATCATATGGTATTTGACTTAATCGGCCTGACTTATTTCACTTAATGTAATACTCCCTAGGCCCATCTCTATAGTCACAAAGGGCAAGATTTAATTGTTTTTGAGTGCTGACTAATATTCCATTACACATGATACAATTTCTTCATCCATTCATGAGCTGATGGTCATCCGGGTTGCTTCCATATCTTGGCTATTACTAGCAACGCTGCCATGAACATAGGGTGAATATACCTTTTAGAGTCAGTGGGGTCTTTTTTTTTTTTTTTTTTTTTTTTTGATAAATACCCAGAAGTGGAATTGCTGGATTGTACAGCACCTTTAATTTTTAATTTTTTGAAGACACTCCATTGTGGCTGCAATGATTTACAGTCTCAGCAGGGCACAAGGCTTCCCTTTTCCCCACATCCTCACCAGCACTTGTTATTTGTTGATATACTGATAGCTATTCTGACAGGTGAGAGGTGATCTCTCACTGTGGTTTTAATTTGAATTTCTCTGACAATTAGTGTTGTTGAGCATCTTTTCATGTCTCTTGGCTGTCTGTAGGTCCTCTTTGGAGAAATATCTATCCTCATCCTTTGCCCATTTTTAAATTGAATTATTTCTTTTTTGTTTTTGGTGTTAAGTTTTATGAGTTCTTTATACACAGGGTGGGGCAAAAGTAGGTTTACAGTTATGAGTACACAAAAACATAGTTTATTCTTGTATTATTATTTATTATTGTATTATTTTTCATACATACAACTTTAAACCTACGTTTGCCCCGCCCTGTATTTTGGATATTAACCACTTATTGGATGTATCATTGGCGAATATCTTCTCCCATTCAACTCTGCTCGGTTCTTTACTATACTTTCTAACTCTTTGTTGAAGTTCTTCCTAAATTCTTCTAGTCCCTGCTCAAGTTTCTTTGAACTCTTTATCAGGCAAATTACTTATCTCCAATGTCCTTAGGGTTTTTTTCTGGGAATTTTTCTTGTTTCTTCATTTGAGACGTTCTTCTGTCCTATCATTTTGTTTGACTTTCTGTTTGTTTATGTGAATTAGATAGAAATCTCTCTAAGTCTTGGGAAAGCGGCCTCTGTGTAGGCTGTGTGCGCCAGGCGGTTTGCCAGGCTCGCAGGGGCCGGCTGGGTGCTCAAGATGTCCGAGTGGGGAGGCCAGATGCATGTAATGTTGTCTTGATGATTCCACTTGCTCCTTTGTTCGGGCTGAAATGGCTCCAGCGATGGGTGCCAGTGTGCACTGCAGCAACCTGGCAGGTAGGCTGGAGCACCTGGACAGAGCCCCGTCCACCGTCTACAGAGGTAGGGGGATGCAACCCACGGTGCTCACAGCCACTGCCGGAGCACTCCCACAGGGCCCAGGCGGCACTGCGGCTCCCCGCCTTCTCTACACAGAGTCTCTCGTTTGTTGCACAGAGTGGCTTTGTGTAGAAGGCACCTCTTTCTCCGCTGCCTGTGCCAGCTGGGTTTTGGAAGCCCTGCTGGAGCCAGGCTGGGCTTCCACTGCCCAGAGCACTGGCCTGCACAGCTGGAGCAGCTCCCCAAAGGGAGGCCAGGTGCTTGCGGGGACACCTAGCTGTTCCTGCCTTCTCCCAGAGATGCAGGGCCTCTTGCAAGTGGGCCACAGAACCCACACCCACCCCGAAGACGTGGAGGGGGCGTCGACAATGGCGCGCGCTCCCTGCCCCTCTGGCCTAGAAAGCCCCCGCTGCTCCCTCAGTTCTCAGCTTTCTCTGTTGGGGCTCTCTCTTGTCTGTTGTTCTGAAGCAGCAACTCAGCCCTCAGCTGTCTTGCAGGAGTAACTGCTATCTGAAAATGTGAATTTGAGTTCGCTCGCAGGAGGGGCGGGTTCTGTACAGCCTTCTCTATATAGCCATCTTGCACCTCTTGGCTGTATTTTTCATTTCCCATTTTTTTTTATTCCTATTCAAATCTGCCTGTTCTGTTTTCTTAGCAACTTACTCTATTCTTATGCTTTAGGTTCCTTCTTTTATTGCATCAACTCATATGAACAAACTTATTTTCTATATTCTGTCGGGTCCCGCTTGTGTCTGAAGTTTCTTGGATTTGATCCCACCCCTTGCTCCCAGTGCATTGTTTCCTGCTGTGTCTTTTAGTTTGGGATCAGGCTGTGAAATCAGACCCAGCGTTGCCTTATCTGGGGCCTGTTCTTCAACCTCAGCTCAGGGTGGGCCCTTCAGAATGGTCTTCACTTGCTTCTACACGGTTATAACTGGCTCAGGAATCTTTTTTATTTCTTTTTAATTATTGAATTTCTCAGCTTTGAGGTTTCTGGATCATCTGGGTCGTATAAATTTAAATCCCAAGCATTGTGGGAGCAGGTTTGTGGTTACTAATTCTCAAGAGTCTTTTATTTTTTTCTACTTGGTGTCAAGCCAAGATGGATAACTTTCATCGGCCTTCCCCTGGGCTGGTGGACTGATTATTTTCTGACCTATCCTTGGGCCTTGGTGGGGACCCTAGCTCTCTGAGGACCCCAGATCTCCTGGGGCCTCAGCCCGAGCTCCCTCTGCTGTGCAGCCCGACTGTAGGTGCTTTGTGCCCGAGCATGGGAACTCCCTGTCCACGTGTGGGCACTTCCTGTCCAAGCACTAAAATCCAAGCCCCCGTGTCACCGGGAATGACAGCCTCCCCCAGGAGAGCAATCCTGTCTATCCCCATATCTGGTCAATTGTCTTTTTTTTTTTCACTAAGATCATAGATACCATGCAAATTATGCTTTATTTTGTCCAACATTTCTAGGTGGTAGTAGCCTCGCGGTTTTAGGTTATTACCTCAGCAAAGTTGCTGGCCTCGTAAATCTGTGCTGGCCTCGTAATGCTTTTCTGTCTTTTCTCTCCCCAAATAATAGGCCAGCGTAGTCTCCAAACCCCTCAGACGCCATTACTTCTCCCACAGACTCACTCCGTGGTGACTAGGCCCTCGACAGGAGCGGCCGAGGTGCAGTGTGCGCGCTGGGGAAGGAGAGCCCCTCCCCTGCGCGCCTGGCTGCTGCCGAGCTCCAAGGGAAGAACGGGTTGCTTGGAGCTAAGAAAGGGCGCAGGCGGCCCGAGAGCGTGGCCATGGGGAATGGAGGGGCTAAGGCTCAAATCCCAGCCTCCCCCTCATCACCTGTGCGGCTTCTGCAAGCCCCTTCCCTCGAGGAGCCTGCTAGAGAGCAGTCTATAAAGCGGTCGTAACAGTGCTCACGTCATGGGGTTCGGCGGCAGCTGATGAGCTTTACATGAGCGGTTGAGGTGCAGGCCGAGAGCTAGCAGGCCTGAATTCAAGCCTCCCCTCCCCGCTTATCCTGGCCTAGGGCAAACCCTCCTAGGCATGGTTTTCTCACCTGCAAAATGACTATGTTGATGCTGACACCTCAAAGGTGGCTTTGAGGAAAGTAGATGATCATGTCAATTGCTTAGCTAGCGTTTTGCCTGTGAGAGCAAGCGCTCAAAAGGTGCTGTTATTCTGGCATCTTTGGACTTACGCATTCTCTTGAGCTGCCTCTTCGGCCTTTGCGACCTTCCGGTAGCAATATATCATCTCGATGAGCAGCCACAAGGTGAGAAAGACCAGGAGGATGTACATCATGATTTCTGAGACGACAGAGGTGAAGTCCTCTCCAGCTGCAAGAGGGGGAAGGAGACTCAGAATGTGCGTGTCCAGTAAACACAGGGCTGTCACTGACGTCAGAGTGACGTGGAGCCTGTTTGAGGTGTGGCTTCAGGGAGCACTGGTCTGAAGAACCTCAGGGGGATGTCAAAGGAAGTTTCTGTCCTCTGACTGCCCTGCCTGCTGGCTTCCCACTGACTGTCACCGGGTGCTGGGAGGGAGGGGAGAGCGAGAGCGGAGAGCGATGGTGGCAGGGGTTGCAGAGCAGTGGGAGGAGTCTCAGAATCAAGTGAGGCATCTAGAGCGAGGCCCCAAACCTTTATTTGAGTCTCAGTTTCTTAATTTGCAAAGTGACAATAATAGTTTACATTACTACATTACCTAATGTATTTAAGAATGTTTTCTGAAATTTAAATGTCTACACAGATGTAAGGGATATGTCTTATAAGTAAGGCTTCAACCCGGTATGTTGTCTGAGCGCAGGGTGGGGGAGGGTGGCGTCAAGGAAGAGAGGCCGACAGACACATGTCCAGGGCCCACGCCTTCAGCCCACCCCGCGACATGGACGTATTCTCTACAAGTCTGGATTAGGAAGGAGGACCTCCCCAGCTCGTACACCCAAACAAAAGTGAGTGTCGGAGGATTCCGTGTATGAACCAGACCATCCTCAAAGTTCTGCTTCTGCAGCCCAGGGCTGAGCCTACTGCTCCCTGTTCAAAACCTGCAGTATTTCATCCGGCCCTCAGAGTAAAGCCCAGTTTCTACTAACGCAGCTTGCAAGGCCTTGCATGATCCAGCCTTTCTCAGCTAATTTCCAGTCAGCTGCCCCGCAAAACTTCTCTTCTCGTACACATTGCGGTCTCTTGGAATCTGTGGACATTTCTTCTTCCTCTTCCCTCTTCCTAGATTGTATCTCACATCCCACTGCTCCCTCTGTCCCAACATTCCCTCCTTTCTTGTCTCCTGATCGTCGTTTTAGACTCCACGGAAGCTCCCTCTGTTGTGAAACCTTCCTCAGCCTCTCACGCGGGGTTGTTCACCCCCTTCCTCAGGCACTTCGTCCATCTCCCCACTGCAGCCCTTCTCGGCTGTACTGTGCTGTGCTGTGCTGATCTCTCTTCTCTGCTGACTGTGTGCTTACTCTGGGCATATCTCATTTATCTCTGAACCATCAGCTTGTTGTCTAATCCTAGAATGTTCAAAATATTCGCTAGGTATTTGTTGAACGAATGAATATAAACATTGATCTTTTTGCTTCATGACCAATACAAGTGAGAATTAAAACATGACATATGGCACATGGCGAATGTTCCGATTCATACTCCTTCCAAGTGGGAAGGAAGGTTGTGGCCATGTCTCCCCCTGCCAGCTCCCCCAGCTAATTAGGTTCCTGGTCCTGGGTATTCACAGAGCCCAAGCCACCGTCAAGACCCTGCTCCTTAAAAGCACACGTGGCCAGCATGACCTCCGCTCCGGGGCCCTCCAGGTTTTCTAACCGGAGCGGGAAGCCACAGGCGCAGCCTGAGGCCCAGAAGGATGCCTGCCGGATGGCCAATGTCTCCTCACAGGCCGGCGGTGGCCAGGGGGCGGTGCGCATCGTCTCTTTGTGAATGCAGGAACCCAGCAGTAGTGCCGCAGGAAGCTGTCCTCAGGATTTTCAGTCACCTCCAGGTGCAGGGGCCCAGATTTCTGTCTCAGAGCTAACAGGTGGGAGCCTAAAGCAGGAGGAGGCCAGCCGGAACAGAGCGCCAGGATGGCCCGCCGCGGCACTGGCACGAGGAGTGGGCGGCGGGCCACGTGGGGTGCGGCGCTCTGGGCGGTGGCAGAGCAGTGAGGGTTGGCGCCGGGACGGAGGGCTGCCCCGGGGTCACGGAGGAAGACGAAGGCACGAAGCGCAAGTGGCAGGCGGTGGGGCGGCAGTGCAAGGGCGGGAGGCGGTGGAGACAGAGCTGGCCCGATCGGCGGCGAGGGATCTGGATCGCTTCCGGGGCCCACTCGCCTCCTGCCCTTCGGCGAGGCCGCTCTCCCGCGCTCCGTTCTCCCAGCCCCAAAGCCAGCCGCACCAGCGTGGCACCCTGCGATCCGGACCCGCCGAGTCGTCATTTCAACTCCCTTGCGCCAGGCGCACCCCAACCTGTAAGAGTGATGCAGAGAGAAGGCCCCACAACCCCTGCATTGAATGCGAGCCACGCTTCCTCCCAGCCCTAAGGTCCCGAGAGGCACTGTGGCTGACAGCAAACTTGTTTTCCTTCTATTTTCACTCGAGCCTTGGTCTGGTGCCTGGCGGGGCGCTGGCTCAGCTTCGCGGTGCTCTCCAGTGGCTCCACAAGTGTCTCGGGGGGTGGGGGGTGGGGGCAAAATCCTGAGAGCAGGAGGTGGAGACAGAACCCGTCCTAGTGTCCGGGCAGTCCCCAGCCAGCAGTTCCTGATGGTGGCGGTAGAGGGCGCTAAGCGTCCTTTCCCCAGGGAGGATGGGTGCGTGAACAGATGAGGACAGCGGAACTTTTGAACATGCCTTAGAGAACTTGCGGTCCAAACTCTTCGTTTTACCCAAGAGGAGGGTTAGGAGCGGGAAAGTGGCTCATCACGTCTGGATTTAAGTGGCCTGAGAGTCCTTCCGCACTTTCCGAATTGACCTATTTTGTGTTCTAGTCTTTCGATCTAAATAATGACTTCTGTCGTTCGCATCCAAACGTGTTCCATGAATTTTACCACAAAACATGACCAAAAATAAATGCGTGGCCCAGAACCTGGGATTCCGGGGATCCTTTTCTAGAAAGAGGCCTGTCTTTAATTTCACCTCTTCTTTCTTTCACACCCCACACCTTTTGCCTGCTCACCAAACTGCATCTGGGGGTAGCAGCAATGCTAAGAATGTGCTGGAAATAAATGGAGAGAGGCTAAGTGAACTGGCATTGGCTAACGGATGACGCACATATCGCTGTCCTGACCTGGGAAAGGCACATTTGGGAGGGGCTAGGAGCTGCAGCTCTGAGCCTGTTGAAGGCAGAGCGAAAGCAGTGCATGAGAACTCTCGAAGTGCCCGCCGATTTCTGGGCGGATTGCAGCAGAGGCATATGGGAGCCAGGTGGGTGAAAGGACTTCCCACTGGAACCAGGAACCAGCTGGGGGGAATCTGAACATTCCAAATCAAAAACGGGAGTGCTACCAATGTTTCTCCTTCTCCCAGCTGAGGAAGGAGTTATATATGTGAGAGGCCACAATGGGAACAGGGTTGCTGGGGTAATCATTGCGCAGAAAGACGACAAAGCCCGTCAAACCCCGGTTAGAGCAGTGGTTCTCGCAGTGCAGTCCCCAGCGCGGCAGCACCTCCTGGCAACCTGTTAGACATGCACACTCTCCGGTTCCACCTATGGAGTCAGAAAGGCTGAGTTTTAAGAAGCCCTGAGGGGCTTTTGAGGCTCACTGAAGTTTGAGAGCTACTGGCTTAGAGGAGTGTGTGGCTCACGCACAGGAAGGGACGGTTCTCTGAGCCCACTGAGTCAGGGGTTTGGCGTAGGCCAGAGAAGGCAGTGGAGCTGATCTGGCAACTTCGGGCTTCATGGAGGGTGTCCTCTGTCTCCAGGGAGGGGAATCAAGGGCCTAGGAAGGGGTCACCTGCTCCGTCGCCACGCCATTCTGCTTAGAGGAAAGGCTGGCTGGGCAACCTGCATCCTGGCCACTGAGGGAAGACAAGTCAATGGCAATGCTTTTAGAAACCACCCCTCCAAAATGCATGGGTGCTGTGCTCTACAAGGGTGTCATCGGTGTGGAAACCCACTGCCCGCCCTCCCCCAGGAGCAAGAGCCCCGAGAGACCCTGCGCCCCAGCCTCACCCTCCTCGGTGACTCGGAGGGGGATGAGCCGTGTGGTCTTCACAAAGGGGCGATGTCCCTCAAAGTCAAACTCCCGGGACACGTTGCAGGTATAGAGCCCGGAGTCATTCAGGGTGACGTTGAGCACAGTGATGGACACATCCTGCAAGTCCTTGCTCCCGTTCCACTGCAGCCGTCCCAGGAAGGGGCTCTCCACCTCCTGGTGGCCATTCCGATACTCATAGATCTGCCGGGAGAGAAGCGGAGGGTAGGGCCCCGAGAGGAAGGGGCGGGACAGCGGGGCTGGGGCGAGGCCAGGGGAGAAGAGCACACCTGTGCAGCACGGGAGGCAAGAAGGCGATGCCGCAAGGAGATCCAGGATGTGGGGATGGCATGAGGGATCTCGAGGGAGGGGGGCGAGAGTAAGGACGGGGAAGACGGGCAAAGGCAAACAGGTGTCAGGGCATAAGGCCACAGCAAGGAGAGAAAGCACAGGGAGTGAGGGAAGCATGCAGGAGACCAGGGGGTAAACTGAGGGGGACAAAGGACTGGGAGGGGAATGAAAGAACAAGAAAGAGAGTAAGGCGTGTCATGGCGGCAGCCAGTGCGAGGACAGGCACAGAGACTGAGAGGGTGTGGCTCATTAGCCCTGAAGCCATCTGAGAGCCCTGGCCTCGAACCTGACTCTCTGAGCTGGTCGCTGCCTCCGAGAGGACGTGGCCAATCTGGGCCAGGCCGCGGCAGCGGTGTGTGTATGGGGGTGGAGGGTAGTCTGGGGTGTTAAAATGTCCCAGTAAGCAGAGGGCTGTCAGCGGATAGGCGCACATCAGGTCTTTTGCTTTGGGCTGCATGATAAGTGCAATATGGTCTCTAAAATTCTTTTCTCAAACACCTCCACCTTCTGACACTTTTTTTCCTGTACAGCTGTGCTCTCCATTCTAGTGTCCACCTGCCACGTGTGGCTACTTACATTAACATTTAAATTACTAGAACGTTAATGAAATTTAACATTCCATGCCTCAGTTGCACTGTCCACATTCGAAGGGCTTCATAGCCACACGCGGCGAGTGGCTCCCGGACAGCAGGGACACGGAGCATCACCGTCCTCACGAAATTTCTGTGAGCCCGACTCTGTGTCTGCAGCACGATGTTAAACGTTTCCTCCCCCTCAGGGCCCCCTTCTCCTCAGCTTGGACAGGCCTGGAAGCCGAGCAGGCCACGGGCCCAGGGCCAGGCCTGCGTCCAGGGGTGCCTTTGTCTCTGGCCGAGACATCCAGGTTCTTGAAACCCGGGCACTGGCCTCGGTCATGGTCAGCCCTAGGCCAATGCTGGGAGGTCTACTGGCCGCACTATTGGCACCACCCTGCATCAGGATGGCACGTGCGGCCTAGAGGCAGACATGACGCCCACTTTGGGAAAGCTGGGCAGAAGAGACGTGGACCCAGCTTCCCCTGCCGCTGTTTCTGTGAAAAGCCTCGTGGAGCGGGCCTGCCTGCCGGAACAGGGGACTGTGCAGCAACAAGGGTTTTGTGTCTGCCATCCGACGTCCTGGTTCAAATAGGAGCTCTCTTCCTGTCTTAACTTTTTTAAGCCCCAGGTGCCTCATTGGTACATATAATTTTTTCTTTAGAAAACACTGATACAGTGCTTCCTATATTCTAGAACTCTCCTAAATGCACTAAAAAATTAAAGCTCACGATTCCTGGTAACAACCCTGTGACGTAGCTATAGGTTACACCCCCATTTTAGAGATGCATGAACTGGGTTACAGAGAGGTTCAGCAATTTGTCCAAGGAAATACAAAGCTAATAAGTTATACGCCCAGGCAGCCTGGCTCCAGAGACGGTGAAAGTGTAAATAACGTTCTTCCCCATGGTGGTAATCCACGGTTATAACAACCGTCGTGGCACGGGCACCAGCCAGTCCGAGCTGACCTTGGCTGGCACAGTGGCAGAGTCTGGGAGACACCCTGCTCTGTCAGGTGCTGCTGCCTTCAGTCCCAGATCATGGGGAGGTTTGGGGGCTCCCAGTGGGACCTTAAGGTGGGGGGCTGCTTGGGCCGTTTGGCACAGGAAGTGCCCACCACAGAATTATGTAGCTATTTCACCCGCTGAGGTGGCTGCACTGCATGTACCCGCTGACGGCCAGCCCTGGTCGCCCCTGTGATTCTCATTCCACTGGGGTGGGGGGTTAAGTTAGCGACCCTGGGCGCCCTGACACATGATGCTTGCTGAGTGTCCCGGGGGTAGCCAGTGAGAGGGCAAGGCGTGGCGCCGAGAGAGGCAGGCTCATTGGTCATGAAGCCGTCGGAAGGCCCCGGCCTCAAACTTGACACTTGGGGCTGCTCCCCTCTGAGAGTTCATGGGCAGTCTGGGCCAGGCCGCAGGATTCAATTTTTCTACTAATTTAATCTATCTAATAAGACGGTGAAGAAGGTTAAATGAGAACCCTACAAAGTGCCTCGTCAGGTGACTAGCACACTGTAGGCTTGGAATACCGTTTGCCTCTTTCTCCCTCTCCTGCTGTGACCGGGACTGTGACCGGGACTGGGACCAGGAGCGCCGAACCTTCTCGGAGGCTGGGATGGGCGAAGGCTGTGGGCTGCTGGCCCTCTGCCGAGGAGCGGCCCGGGCTTGGAAGCGAAAGGGCCAGTGTTTGTCGCATCATCGGTCCCAGGCTCTCGGGTGCCAGGCCCACAGCACAGAGACGGCAGAAGGGAGGCCGGAGTCGCAGTGAGACGTACCAGGAAGTCCTTGCCGCCCTCGGGCCTGTAGAACCACTCCACCACCGTGGTGGCCTCCACCTTCTCCCGCTTCATGCAGGAGATGCAGCGCAGCTTCGTGGGGCTGCCCTGGACGGCCTCGGTATCCGAGGGCACCTCCACGCACACGGGGAAGCACACGCTGGCTGCAGAGAGGCCGGGCGGCAGGGGAGGGACACCGGGAGAGCGGCATTGGAGAACAAGAGGAGAGAGAGAAGGGACAGAGGAGGAAGCATCGTGAGATAAGTTTGAAAATACCATAGGCAAGTGTGTATACCTGTCCCGGTGCTCCCCGAGTGTGCATGCTCACAACAGACAAGGAGGGGGATCGGGGAAGGCCCAGGGGACGCCTCCCGGGAGGCAATGGGGATGAGATGCAGAGCCCACTGAGCCCTGCCCTTCAAGGCATCTAGTCTGGGTGGGAGACGGGGCTGGACTCACCCACCCGCTGGCCATCCACGCACCCGCCCCTCAGCCAGCGCCACTGAAATCCACTGTGTGCCTGGCTGGCGCTAGGCTGAGACACAAAGATGAACAGACGCCGGCCATGCCCTAAAGTCAGATGTGATCCAGCCGGGAACACATGCTCCTAAGTGTTGCTGACCCAGACCTGGTGAGTGACGGGCTAGTGGCTGCTCGTCCCAGAGGAGGGGAAGTGATTCCTGCTCGGGCCGGGGAAAGAGAAGGAGAAGGATGCTGGGGCTTGAGGTGGAAAAAGGACTCGCGGTGCGAAGACCACTGTGTGTCCTTCACTGTGAGGGGTCAGATGTTTCAGAGCCATGGAGGGATGCAGTGATATCTGTGTGTTAAGAAAAATGTGGGTAATTCTTATGCACAGTGGCGGATGGGGCAGCAAGGAGGACAGCAGCGAGCTGACTGGCCATGAGGCTGCAGCACTGCCTTAGGCAGAGTAGAGGGAGACAAATGTGAACATTGGGAGGACCGGGGGACGCCAGCCTACCGCGCGGAGGCCTGCACTCACAGTTCCTGCCCCTAGAAACGCACGGCCCATTGGAAAAGGCCAGTACATCAGACTGCAAACCGAGAGCGAGTCCACAGCGGGCTGTGGCTGGCAGCAAGGCCAGCGCACACGCGGCCGCATGAGCAGGTGTAAAATGTGCAGAGAGAAAGGGAAGAGCAGAGCACACCTGGACCTTGAGTTTCAGTCCCGGGTGTCCGACCCTCCAAAAGGAAGTGGTCAGCGAGGGCACGCCCAGAGGGGAGCAAGGTGAGAGGGTCTGGGGTCCGAGTCTGGTGAGGAGCAGCCGGGAGGGCACAGGGCACTGAGCTTGGACACAGAACTTATTCGTCTTCAAATATTTGAAAGCTCCTCTGTGGAAGGTAAAATAGATTCTGTCCCAATGTTACAAGAGATTAAGTTTAGCTCAATTTTTTTTTTTTTTTTAAAAAAAAGGAATTTTGTGGAGCTGAAGCTGTTCACAAATGCCAAAAGCTATTTGGTGAATGAGTTTGCACTTCATTGCACGGAAGATTCACAGTGGCACTTCAATGCCACCAAAGATTCCTGTATCAAGAACGCGGAGGCCCCATCTGGTGCTGCCTTCTCATGTAACCATAATAAAGACAGAGCCCCTAAAACTGTAAGCCAATGCATGCTGATATTTGAAAACTAGTTCACTGTAAGTGGTTAGTCTGTTCCTCTTCCAGCACAAGGTTATTTCTGAAAGCAGAGGAAAGCACCCTGACCAGTGTGGCTTAGGTGGGTGTCGTCCTGCACAGTGAAGGGCCCTGGGTCTGATTCCTGGTCCGGGCACAAGCCGAGGCTGCCGGTTTGGTCCCCAGTGGGGGCGCGTGCGAGAGGTGTGTGCTGGGGGTAGCCCATCGACGTTTCTCTCTCACATCGATGTTCCTCTCTCTTTTCTCCAATAAATAAATAAATAAAATTTAAAACAGAGGAAAGCCTTATTTAGAGCTTAAAATGAGACTGATGGATTAATTTTGAGTGAAGCATGAAATATCATATTTGACTGACTAAGAAGGCATTACATCTCACTTTTAAAAACAGAGCCTAAAAATTAGTGGCCTAATATACAGTTTAAAATATTAGGGAAAAATAAGCTTAATCGGTTTTAAAACTCTCAGGCAAGCTGTGACTGGTGTTCTCGGGTAGTCGGCGAGACGCTCCCCTGCTTCTCTTCAAGGACCCCCCCTCTTAATGGGCACGTGTCTGGGGACAACTGATCTGCGATGAGCTTGAAGCCTTGATTACGGGCCTGGTTGGAAAAAAGGAAGAGAAAAAGGAGGGGTAGTCGATACACAAGTTTGGGAGTAGGTAGAGATGTGAAGAGTGTGTACTCGTATTTAATGAGATGTGGCAAAGATAAGTTAGTTCGATTATGATGGCTTGAAAAGTAGAATAGAAAAATGTACCAAGGATTGTACGGTTACACTTACAGAGGCAAGATGAAGATAGTGTCTGGCCACTGAAGGACTGGGTTTGAAAACAATATTTATCTAATAGCTCTGTCATGAGAATTCTATGGAGTAATTTATACAAGTGTGCTTTATACAAACATTCCTTGTTAATGTTTTATCCTTCATTAATTTGTTCGCAACTCAGCAAATGTGTTGAGTGCTTACTGTGCGGCGGCACTGAGACTACAGCAGGGACCACACAGAAGCCATCTCTGCATTCACGGAGCCTACATTAGAGTGGAGGCAGAGGGACAGAGTCGGCAACTTCGAATGGCAGTGCGTGTTAACAGACGAAATAAAACAGAACAGAGGAGAGGGAGAGTGCGGGAGGTCATTGGAGGCCGCCTCCCTGAGAAGGGCGGAGCAAGCAGGCGCCGAGGGCAAGAAACGAGGGAGCGAGGTATGTGACTACCTTTGTGAGGTGAGGTGTGCTGGACAGAGGATAGGGCAGCTCAGGGGGACGAGGGCCGGAGTGTGTTTGCGGAAGGCAAAATGCACAATGAAGTGCAACGAGCAAGGTGAGACTAGCCAGAGACAAGGCAGGAGACATAAGCCAGGGCCAGGTCAAGGCTGGGCTTGTAGACCATGGTTAGAACGTTGGCTTTTGCTCAGTGACGGGGGAGCCTGGCGGGTCCCGAGTGGAAGAATGACATGATCTACCTGATTTATAGAAAAGTATACGGTACGACTACTACATGGAGAATAAACTAAAGAGGCAAGGAAGCGAAGGGCGGGAGCAAGGATAACAGGTAAGAGGCTGGTACAGAGATCAGCCTGAGAGACGCTCAACAGCCTTGCTTGGGTGAAGGTGGCAGAGGAGCTGCTGGGGTTTGGGAAGGAATAATCTGCGGTATTAACATCCTTGAGTAGGTGAGGGGTGATGCGCTCTAGTGGAAAAGAAGGCGAGCTGGCCCGACACAGGAGCACAGTTCATTTAAAGTTAAAGGAGGAAGGCGGGACCTGCGCAGTTGGCACGGGGACCGGGGCAGGGACCACGGCATGGCGGCCCCTTTTCCCTGTAAGGACCCTCCGAGGACAGTGACCACAGCTGCCTTCAGAGGGAAGTCCCGCTGCTCCCTGCTCCCTGAAGGTTCTTGGGGCAGAGACTCCCCTCACGAGGCCCCAGGGAACATACTGTGAAGCAGCCTTGAGGTCCTTTCGCCCTGTTTGCTCGCCCTTGGCACTGCGAGTGGCCGCCCCTGTCATCAGGAGGTGGGTGCGGCTCTCCAGCCAGTGAGCCTCCAGGGCACCGCCGCTTCCCTTTCTTTGGACTCCTCTAGCTGTCCAGGAAAAGGCTGTGCCTGGTGCAGTGCAGGAAGGGTGGTGTGCCACCCATATTGCCGACTGCACAAAACAAGCTCCTCGAATAATCTGGATGAAATATTTGACCTTTGCTCTCCTTTTCCATTTCCATAGTATTAAACAATGAGGAAACTTATGAGAAGGAAGACTATAACATATCAATGATGATAATATTTAACTAAGGAATAGCATCCATCTATTATGAGGCAGACAGTAGTGTATACTGAATAAACTCCTCTAACACCCTCAAATCTTTCTCTTCTTTGGGCATTGCTACACTGTCCCTCCAGGGCTTGCTCTAGAATGCTTTCCTTTGCACTAAGATAAAAAATGCTTTGATTGGATTGTAAATGCTTCCCAAAAGGAGTAACAAATAAAGTTGCTTGCAGATATTAATACCCTGTAATGACTTGGTCTATCAGATTAGCCAGTCACTTAGCAGAGCCTTGAAAAAAACAGGATGCAAGATGAGCTACTGGGGGAAGCGAGGAAAACACCCCCCGCCCCAACCATCAGCAGACATTCGGGACAGTAGACCAGCAGAGGAAGAGTGGAGAGAGAAGGCACAGGACACTGAAGGATGAGTGAGGACCTAGAAAAGGCAATGGCATGGGGGAGGGAAGCAAGGGTGGCTCAGGGAAGAGATGAGAAGGTAGATGTCCACCTGGCACCTCTGCATAGCAGCAACGTGTCCACGAGAAGCGCTGGAACAAGCACTGGAAGACTCAGATCAGGACACAGAGTTCTCTAGCAAGTCCTTTCCCCTTTCTCAGCTCATTTTCTCTTCTCTGAATTAGAGATAACACTCCTTCTCCTACTGGCCCACAGGGTTGATAGGGGACCAAATAAAGGAAAGGCTTGAAAAGTAGTGAAGTAAACTATAAAGCCCCAGGTAAGTGTAGGGTTGCTTCATTATTATTATTAAATGAATTATTAAAAGAAATAAGGGAACCTTCTTCAATATGTGCAGACAGTAGAAGAATAGAAAAGATTCTTTGTATTCATATTTGCATGATGAGAAAAATCAGCTTGGGCAGGGAGACAGTGTCTAAGGTAAGTACTTTCCAATACTGAAATTACAAGCAAATAAAACAAAATTTCATGGGTGAAGCCAGGCCCTTTCTCTTACATTTAATGACCAAGTTTCCTGGACTGTCCCTCTTTTGTTTCTGCATCTTCCAGTTCAGTGAACCAATGTTCAGGTTACAAATAAACTAAGAATGAGCAAAAATGGGTGAAATGTGCACATTTCTTCTACAGGAGTTTTGGGGGGAGAGTGAGGGTCGGGAGGGGAAAGGGGGCTCTGACTATTCAAGAAATATTCTGTACATCTTTCCCTACCATTCAGTGTGGAGCTGGAAGGGATGTTAGATATCATCAGCGCCAACTTCCACACTTCACATATGAGGATCCAGATATTCTCAGGTTTTACATAGCAAGCTAGTGGCAGAGCTAAGGCTCCAACCTCAACTTGGCAAGTCCTAGTCAAAAGGTCTTTGGTCTATAAACTGTTTTCTGTCCCCACCAGAATTCAGGCAGGGACCCTAAAACCTCGATGACAATTTAAAAAGAAAGGCTCTGCAGACCCCCAGCCCAGCCCTGCTCGCTGTCTTCCTCTCCCACGTCCTCAGCCTTAGCTTCCCCTGAGAAAATCCCAGCCTTAGATCTTCCAGGCAGCTGAGACCATTGTCTGCTTCGTCTCCACGTCCAGCCTCTTCTACTGGGGACAGATGGAGAGAGCCTGTCCTTGGGACCAGCGTTTGCCCCCCAGCCCCACTCTTCCCAGACTGTCTCATCAGGCAATTGGTTCAACAGGAAGCTCGCCTCTGCATGTCTGGCCACACGCAACACCCAGATAACGCCGGCAGTCCGAAAGCCTCCAAGAGGAACTCTGCCTTCGTTGGTCTTGGAGGCTTCGTCAGTGATGCTGAGACAAAGAGGAAAGCCCACGAGCGGGCCTGCCCCCGCAGAGGCACAGTGGGTTTCATGCCAACCGTGGGGGCGTAACTCCACATGCCGAGTTTCAACAGGGCTCATGGGCATGATCACTTCTAATTATGCTCATTATTAATTTTTAGGGTGGAGGAGGGGAACTCAGATGTGTACAAGCCACATAGCCATGGGAAAGCACCTGTTTTTCCCCTGAGGATCTAGGAAGAGGCACCAAGGTAGAGATACCCAGCATTGCACAACCACCTGCACGCACACACACATCCACACACACCCCGCCATGTCCTCCCCACCCCATTCAGATGTCCACACTCTCACGCGCAGGCACGCACGGGGCCCACGTCCAGCCACTGAGGAGTGCCTGACCGACACACAGGAAAGCGTCTCTCAACTACATTCTCGGATATTGTCATGCAGCCTCATGAACGCCCCTGCACATGCAGGCAGCCTGCTCCGAGCTGGTCTGATGCCGCCCTGCTTGGCCTCCCTGCCGCAGGCGCAGCGTCCCTTGCTCAGAGGGAGAAAGTCACCTCAGTCCCTTACAGCAACAAGCAAGAGTGTATTCATCTTTGGAGGCAGAAACCCAGCTGCCCAGACATCAAATACCCTAGTTCCCATGTTCATGGGGGGAAAAGATAGATGCACTCGCAGGTGCCCACTGATCTCACACATGGCAGCAAATGACTGGGGCCGGTTTTCTCCCATTCCTTATTAAGATTGAGCCAATGGATCAACAACTAAAGGATTTTCTGTCTCCGAATTCATGCACCCAGCTATTTTTAATATGTAGAAATTCACTTGAAGATCCAATAAGGTTTCCAAACTCACTCACTGAGAAACGTAGGTGCAATCAAAATTTTTAATGATTGCATTCCCTTTTAGTAAAGGGGAGAAAATACTTGGGAATAATTAGCAAATGGGAGGAGGGGTGGAAGAACCAACCACCCAGGGAGGTTCAGGAATAAAGCAACTGGGGGTGGGGGGCAGAGGCGTTTTTCCAGTCTCTGAACCCAGCCCTCATGGAACAACCCTATGCAGCTCCATGGCTGGCAGACATCGCAGAGGGAAGCCAACCAGGGATCCTTTTTGTCACCAACGACATCAATAAGAGTTACTATTGTTAGCATCATTACCGCCCTCTGCGTCGCGCAGGGCAGGGTGCTGGTGCTTACCCCAGAAGATGAGCACGAAGGACGGTAGGAGAAACAATCTGTTGAAGGCAAGCATCTTCTTAGGCGAGTGGTTTCCGGGGCTAAACGGAGAGATTCCCTCGGTCAGGAATTGCGCCCTCTCGGATACTTTGGAGGAAACACTTAGGGACGATCTGCGCCAAGGGGGCGACTTTCTGGCTGGAAGGAGGGCCACGCGCCAGTGCCTGGGGAGGCGCTGCGGGGCTGTCGGGCGGGCCGCGCTTTCCGCTGGAAGCTGCCCGAACAGACCGCCTCGCCTCGCGCTGAAGGATCAGCACCCGCACGCTCCCCGCGAGCGCGCCGCGGGGACCCGGCTCAGCACCGCGGACAGCACCTTCCCCGCCCACCCCGGAACTTCAAGTCCTGCTGCGCCGCGGCTTCTCGGCCTCGCGCCTCGGTGAAGGCTCACTCAGCACAGCTGGCTCTAGGCGGTCGGGCTGTCGGAGGGGACCATGTTGATCCGCCCCTCGCCTCCCTTTGGAACAGCTACGCTCCGATCAAGATCCACCAAGACGCGGGAGCCCCGGCTTCATCCGCCGTGACCGGCAGCTCTAGCTGGGCGTGTCCCCACGCCCGACGCCACCAGGGCCGTCGGAGCTACAAAATTCCTTCCCTCCGGTGCCGCCCACACCCGCCCTTGCCTCTCCAGGGAGGCCTGGAAAGACCAGGAAGAAGGTGGAAGCTCCCGTTTGCTGGCGATCTCAGAGATGGGGTAGGGGTGAAGGGAGGGTGGCCCCTTTCCCGGAGCTCGCCCCTGGATCTTGCCGGGGCCCCCACCCTGGGTGGCGGGTGACCAGCTGCCCTTCTCCAGGCGCCCCTGACCGTGTGCGCTTGGTCGGTCTTGACATGCGCAGGCAGCTCTCCACCCCCACCGCCGCGATGGACCCACCCCCTGGTGCACACACTCCCCACCCCCAAGCAGGCGTGCCCCTCCCGGGCCGAGCCTTGCGCCGAGCGCGGGGCGGAGCTCGGAGCGGCGCAAACACCTCCAGCGCCGGCGGCTTTCCCGCGGGGCGTCTGACTCCAGGCCTCCGTTTCACATCTCCGCACCTCTCTCCACACTTCTCCCCACACCGGCACCTCCTCCCACAGTTCACACCCTCCAGGCAACCCCTCTCCTGCCCCCGCACAGCCATTTGCCTGCCTCTCCGGGAAGGGGAGGAACAACTGTCTTTCAGACAATGACGTCAGCTGCAGTGCAAAGGGCTCCAGGCTCCCGGCCTCTCTCCCCGGACCGCGCCCCGTCCCCTCCTGTCCTCCCGTTCTAGCCTTTGTCTAGCCTTGGTTAACTGGTTCCGAGTACACGGACCGCGGCGAGGTGCTCCCTGCTTAGGAGAAGTGGCATAAGGATGAGGCGCACCTGTTCCCTTGTTCGGCTCCTCACCTAGTGAGACGGTCGACTGTCAGCCCAAGAGTGGTGCTGACGATGGCGGCAACTCCCTCTTGCACTAATCACACATGCATACATTTATTTATGTGTTTGTTTATTATTTATTTACTTACATTTATTTAGTCATTCATTCAGTGTAAAAGTAGGTAGATTGTAGGTTGGCTTCTGCCAGCTATGAGCAGCCACTCCCTCGACCCAGCAGCTGCGCCAGTGCTTCCCCTGGAAGGGAAGCCTGAACCCAAACTGAGTAATAGGTTAGGAATGCCTGGGACTGAGGGGAAAGATTAATTCAAGATCAGCCCGCCCGCGCCCCATTCCATCCTGCTCCCTTTCCAAAAGGGGCAGCTTCTCCCTGGCGTCCCAAAAAAGACCGTCGGAGCAACAGCTGCCTGTAAGTGAGCCACACGCAGGAAATTCTCCCTCCTCGCACGTCACAGACCAACAGAACGTCCCCAGGACAGACTCTTCTCAGACAGAGAGCCACCAGGCCGTAAACTGTACGTTGTTTTGAAGATCAGCCTTTGCAGCACAGCATGTTAGACTTGGATGAGAAGTTAAAGCTGATTTAATTCAACCTTCTGTTCAACTTAGGAATTCCCCACAACCACTCCTGAGGAACAGGCTGGGCCTTTTTCAGGGATGAGAGCTTCCTGCTGGTTGGTCAGTCCCTTTTATTGTTTAAGGAAGTTCTTCTCTTCATTCAGTTGCATTCTGTACACTCCTCCCTTCGCAGACTCTGTTAAGTGGTCTTCACTGTTTTCCTTGAAAGAGCCAAGCTTCCCCATGTCCCACCCCAGACTTTTTTGTCTGAGGCTGATCTTCGTAAGTTTCTTCCGGGGGGGGGGGGGACTGCCTGGTAGTTTCCGACCCTTAACCTCCACACTGATCATTTTCTGGGGAGGGTGTTTAGTTTGTCAGCATGATTCTCAAAAGTGACATCCATAGCAGGAACTGGCTGCTTCCTGCGTGCTGAGACCCCCATAAATCCAAGGGAATCGTGGCCACATTTGCTTTAGAGGGTATGTCTATTTAAATATGTTTATAGTCATAACTCACTCATAACGAGTTTATGGTCAATTAAAATCCCTAAGTATTTTTTTTTCCTTAACCTGTTGCAGAGTCATTTTGTACTTTATAGGGAATTTTAGGAAAATTAATATGAAACCCTGTATTCACTCCTGTTAAAATGTATTAGTTTTGCCCTGGCCAGGTGGCTCAGCTGGTTGGAACGCCGTCCTGCGCACTGAAAGGCTGTGGGTTCAGTTCCTGGTCAGGGCCCGTGCCTAGGCTGTGTGCTCCCTGCCCGGTTGGGGCGTGTATGGGGGGCAACCAGCTGATGTTTCTCCCTCTCTCTCTCTCTCTCCCTCCCTTCCTCTTTCTCTAAAATCAATAAATACATCCTCAGGTGAGGACGAAAAATGTATTAGTTTCAACCAATTATCACATTCTGTTAATGCTTTGATGAAAGCTAGATGAAGTCATCTAACATATATTCAGCTTTGTTTCGCCTCTAGGTTTGACAATCACAGGATCCAAACATAGATGTTAAAAAATAGGGAGAACCAGAAGGAAGAGGCCTTTGGCATGATTTTAGAGACCGCACTTCAGCCTGACAATGAGCTGTGAATTAGGCTTCTCTGGTATGGCTGTCCAATCTCCAATAACAAGCCGATGTATCTCCCTATGTCCATGTTTATAGCATGACACATTCAGGAAATTTCAAAGAGTATATGTGACAGGAACTAGTCCTTTATTTTTTAGATTTTATTTGTTTTTAGAGAGAGGGGAAAGGAAGGAGAGAAACATCAATGTGTGGTTGCCTCTCACACACCCACTGCTGAGGACGGGTCCGCAACCCAGGCAACCCAGGTCCTGACTGGGCATCGAATCGGTGACCCTTTGGCTCACAGGACGGCACTCAGTCCACTGAGCCACACCCGCCAGGGCAGAATTAGTCTTATAATGATCCAGAGAAAAGAGGTAGGATCAGTGGTTTACCTTTACGTACAAATAGATTTTTGGCAATATGTTTTAAAAGATTCCAAAGTGAAGAGAATTACCTTTTGTTATGTTCAAGCAGTTGTTACCCAGACAATTACTGGAATAGTAGAAATAGAAACTCTTCTATAGGTTATAAGTGTGAAATAGATTATTGATAAAGTTCCAGTCATCTCTGAGATTCCACGGTTTTATTCCAAGGCTCGTCCAAACACACAGAGTCACCAAGACTTTCTGTCTGATAAGCCCGTCACCCTCCACTTCCACAGCCGCCACCGCAGCCACCGATACAGCCACAGTCGGCTTGGTTCACAACATCGCTTCTCGCTTCTACGTGTGCGTAAGTGTTCTTTTATAAATGTTTACCAACCCCAATTTAAATAGTCATCGTGAGGATTTCACAGGGGGTTTTAGGAACCATGAAGCTGCCTCTCATCTATTGAACACAGGCTCATTGGCCTTTTCAGTGCTCTGGCGGTTCCCCGGAGTTTGGGCGGTGGCTCTCTGTCACTTTTGCAAATACCTTAAGGCCTTTGAAGTGGATTTGGCCTTGTTCTGAGAGTTGTTAACCCATTTAAATTCTTTATTATTCCTTTTCTATTTCTGTCATTTTGCCTTTAGTCCTTGCCGCTGTTTTTGTTTTGTTTTATTTTTACTTTTTTCAGCTTGACGTTCATCTTCTCCTTGCTGTCGATGGGCAAAACCATCTATTTTAGTCCTCACCGCAGCCAGAATGCTCTGTGTCCCATGGAATCGTGTGTCTTTCTCGCCTCAAGCCCTCTCTTGGCACCTCGTAGCACCCAAGCCAAACGCGGACTCCTTGCCACAGCCCGCCGAGGCCTCCCCGCAGCCCGGGCCCGCTCTGCCCTGCGAGCCTGCCATCCCGCCTGGTCCCCAGTGTTCCAGTCATGCTTAATTCTTTAAAATGCGCCTCGCGATGGCCAAGTGTTTTTCCGCATTAGAGAGCTTTTGTGCCAAATATCGCCCTGCCCAGACTCCTCTTCATGCTGTGGCTGGTCTGTCGTATTCAGGCCCGGTGTTAAATGACTTCTCCTGAGAGCGGCCCTCCCTGGGGCCTCTTTCCAAGCCCTAACCCTCCCCCTTAGCCCACCTGCAGCTACTCCCTCTCATTACCCTATTTCTTGTTCCTCATATTTTCTCTTAGTCTCCCAAATATTTTACCTACAATGTATGTACTTGCGTATTGTCTGTCTGTGCCATCAGAGGAAAGCTCTGTGAAGCGGCCTTGTGTGTCCTGCTCACGGCTGTGCTCCTGTAGCTGGATGGGAACCAGGCAGAGAGCAGGTCCCCTGTAAATCTCGAATGACTGAATGGATGAGCGAGTGAGGACAGTGTGGGGCGAGAGAAGAGCTGAGTCCACAATCAATAGGAGGAAACGGGAGGAGAATAGTCAGAGAAATGGGAGAAGACCCAGAAGGGGCAACGCCACACTTCGCAGGGAGGGAGAACCTCTAGACGTGGGGGGCTCAGAGACTAATGATGCTCAGAGACTGAGAGGCAGGAGGGGGAGTTTGGGGACTGAGGTATTCAGAGGTTTTGAGGGAGGGGATGACTCTGCTGAGAGAAAAGGCAATGGCATCCGGGACACACAGGGAGAAGTTAGTTTTCCTGTGGAAAGAAATCTGTTGTACTCAGAAGGGTGAGAGGAATTAGAAACAGCCATAGCGACAGCGATGCTGTGAGTAAAGATCACATATGAAAACCTTAGGCACACCTAGATCTTGGTAAAGCAGGAAAGCAAAGGTACCCACTGAGCGCAGCGGGTGCGGGCAGGGGACTGAGGCCCAGCGGATGGTCTCACACCCCGTGGGTCCCTTGATGCAGCGAAGAACGAAAGCCAAGAGAAGCATCTCCAGATCAACAACACCTGCGCTGAGTCAGGAGGCAGAAATCAGAGCCTAACGCCGGCAAGTCAAGCGACCTGCTTGTGCTATTCTAAGTGGGTTTGGAAAAATAGCGCACCCCCTGTGGGACACAGGGAGGGAAGAGACATGTTTATGTGAAACTGCTGCCAAAGAACACGTGTGGGACGGAGAGAGAGCGGGCTCCTCCAGGCTGTCCTCTACTCCTGTCTGCCAGCTGTGTGGCCGCTGCCACCTGCCGAGGGGAGTTTGGGGTTAGAACAGGAAACAGTTGCGTGGTGACCAGACCGCGGGGTCTTTTCCTGTATCTGCGCGGAGCCGAGGACCTGGCGGGTAAGATGGGGTCCAAAATATGCGTTGAATTGAATTCTGCCCGAACGATCGGGTGCCGGAACTCTCCTGCCGCCCAGGAGGGCCCCCGCCCACTTCCACCACCCTGTGCACAGAAAGTCACTGTCATGCTGCTCTTGAGTGACCTCCAGGAAGCCCATGTTACCCTTCCATGAGGAAGCTGTCACAGGTGGCAATCCGAACATTTGCACGGGAATAAGAAAAAAGGAGAACTGGTGACAAGGGACTGCAAGCTCTTCAGGAAAAGAAAAAGTACAATATGTTTCAATTACTGCTGTTAGCATGGTATAATTTTTTAAAATGCATTTCTGGCATTCATGTGGCTGGAGCTCTTAGTCCAGGCAGAGCGAAAACATCTCTTGGGAAATAGGTATCATTATTACCTTTGCTGCTGATCTAAATACCACGGCTTTCAGTTTGGGGCAGGAGGAACAGGTGAGCCCTGAGGGCCTCAGTGCTCATCGGAGACCAGGCGCTGCTGAAGAAGGAGGGGAAGGAACCACAAGGCACGGCCCTGGCCGGGAGAGGCCGAGCTCCGGGCCCGCTCTGCTGAGACAGGCCCGTCGCTCCCCCCGGCCTCTCCGAACCAGTTCACTCGCTCTCTGTCTGTCTCCCCGGGCTTCTGGGAGCACAAACAAGGTACTGCGTGTAGATATGGTTTCGATCTTGTGAAGTCCTATAAGACCAAGAGATGGCAGGCTCCTGTTTAGATTATTTCTTTAAATTTTACAAGATATGCTCAGCATAATGAGAAATAAGCAGCCTTTCATGATTTACAGTTGTCTTCATTATCATTTTCTTCATCAACATCATGACCATAATAATATTTGAGGGCATCTTTGCCCCCAGAATAATGCTATGCATTTTATATGGATTCACTCATTTAATCCTCCCAACAGTCACCTTTATATGGCAGGGTTTTTTCTCAGGCTCAAGGCTCTTCGTCTACAAAGCTTTAAGGACTTTTCTTCCTACAGATCTGCACCATCAAAATACACATGTGCCCTGACCGGTGTGGCTCAGTGAGTTGGGTAACGTCCCACAAAGCAAAAGGTCACCAGTTCAATTCCCGGTCAGGGCACATGCCTGGGTTGTGGGCCTGGTCCCTGGTTGGGGGCATATGAGAGGCAATTGATTGATATTTCTCTTTCGCATGGATTCACATGAATGAAAACCTCCTTGTTGTTAAACTGTTTTTTTTTTTTTTTTTGTAAAGGAACCACTGCTTGGCCTCATCTAATGATTTTGTTTTTAAGACATGCAATGAATTTCATTACATTCTCAAGACATATCTGTGAGATATGAAGGGCTAGACATCTGTTTTAAAGATCACAAAAACTGATAGAGAGATTCAGTAACGGATATACTGTTACAGTTCATTTATTCATTAATTTGTTTAGAAAAGGCTAACTGGATGCTTACTCTCTGCCAAGTATCTTACCAGTCTCTGGCTTTAAACTGTGAAATTGTGCGGCAAGGACTATTGTACGCAAGTGGCCTGCAAGATGGAGCCACGGGCTACGCTTTGGGGCTAGTGCAGAGCGGTACAGCTGGGAAAGTTCCGAAAGAGGTCCCACTTGAGTGACCTTGACGAGGTGAAGTAGAATTTCCCAAAGAGGAGGAAAGGGTGGGGGTGATGGGTGTTTTGCGAGGCCTGCCTTGTAGAGGCAAGTGTCACTCTCCGGCTCTTAATGTGGGGCCCTTTGTCGTGAAGGCCACTGCCACTTCTAGGAAGAGTGTGGTTTGGGGTGGCTGAATGGCGGGATGGAGAATGGTGACATTTTGGGATCAGACCGGTCTATTCTGGATCTTCTGCTTGTCGCCTCTGTAACCGTGGGCACATTATTGAATTCTTCTGAGCCTCAGTGTCTTCAGCCTAAAATGAAAATAATAGTACTACCTACCTTGTAGCTATTCATATGAATTAAATGAATTAAACATAAAGGTCACCTGGCGCAATGCTTGGCCCTTAGCATAAGCTTAATAAATACTATTTTCTTCTGATTTGTCCATAAATAAGGACTAGACGCTATTACTATCTCCTTTTTTCTTCTTCTTCAGGAAACTCAATTCAAGAGAAGCTTAATAGCTTGACCACATGGCTGCTATGGGGCAGAACCACCTGTTCTCTGCCTTTCATCCTTGGCTGCCCCTCACTCAGCCCTCAGACAGACCTGGATTTCCCCGCCAGCCAGGTGCGGCCAGGAGAAGCCCAACACCCTGGCTACAGGACTTAAAGGAGGAAGGGGACGGGCCTCTGTATCCAGGCCACACGGAACCATAACATAGCTTCTAAAAGTGATTGCTCTTCTGTAAGAACTTGCAAGAGACTGTTTCTATGTCAAGGGTTTGGGAAATTTGTGTTTAAGAATAATTAGTGAAATCAGGCCAAGACAACTTCACGGAGCTGAGTAGCTGCCAAGTCCTTTCCCCTGCCTTCAGACTGACGTTTCCCTGCTTCCACTCCGGGGACTCCCACCGTGCCCACTTCACAGGCTTCTGCCATAGCTTTGCTCAAGTAAATTTGTTACTGGGTGTTTTGGGGTCTGTCTTCTTCACTCATCTATGCTCTTCCCCTGGGGCAAAGATTTGCATTCTGAATTCCAGCGCAAGGGTGTGAGAATGCTCTCTCCCTTGCCAGAACGGTAAAGATGCCCGCTTTCTCTATGTTCTCCATCCTTTAAGATGTGGTAATAGGAACTCGCTCACCTTCTGCGTGAATGAGAAAACTGCACTCAAGAATGAGGAGGAGAAACTTAAATACAGGTTTTCTTCGGGTAAGGAGGTTTTATAATATTTCCCAGGGAAATGTTTGTTCACCTTTAAATTGGCAGAAATGAGCAAAGTACTTGGAAAATAGTTTTAAGGACAATCTATAGCGAGCATGAGACCTCAGTGGTAAGAAGGTGGCACATTCCCAAATGGTTAAGATACAAAAGAGGTTAAGAGTAAGATATAGGGGATCCATCCGATGAAAGGCAGGTTACGTCTTTAACAGTAACAGGTATGTGATGCAGGAGCATTGAAAACCTTTCTGAGGCCAAGAGAGGATTTCAGTAGAGAGGGACGGAGAAGCAGGGCATTCTTGACAGGCAAGCGGCATGAACAAAAGCGTAGGAATGGGAACGTTTCCAACCCGAGATGGGGGAACTTAATGATTTAGTTCATCTGGTCACCGGACACATTTAGGGAAATGGTGGTGGATAATGCTGGAAAGGTAAGTTGAGTAAATAGTCTTTATGACTATTAAAGAGCCTAGACTTCATTTGAGAGAAGGGAGCCATTGGGGATTTTAAAGTGTGTGAATAGGTAATAAAAAAACAGGTTTGGAAAAATTAATCCGGCAGAATGGGAGACATGGAATGGGAAAAAGAGGAGAAATGATTGCAGTAGGTGTAGGAAGAGGAGAGTGGGGCTGATGCGGGGCAGTGTGAAGGCGAGACGTCTGATTCTGGGGGAAATGTGAGGGTGTGGCATTGGATTTGGCAAGTGACCAGACGCAGGGCAAGGAAGGGGGGTCACTCAGTCATGGCAGAAGCGAAGTCTTTATGCCACAGTCGGTTATGGAGGAGAATGCAGGAGTGGTGACTTGGGGAAGGAAAATGGTGGGTTCTTGTTCCTATTTGGTCTCCTTTGTGTTTCAAATGCTGGTAAGTCATCTGGAAATTTAAACTTAGCCCTCGGAAAAGGCAATAGTTTGGAAACCAAGATCTGAGAGTCATTCCTATAGAGTGACAATTAAAGTAGTGGAAGTGGATGGTGTTTGGAAAAGAGATCTAAAAAGACAGGAGATCTAAGAAAATCTACATTCATGGGGGCAGGGGAAGCAGTGGAACCAGGAACAGAGCGGGGAAAAGAGTGATCAAAGTGACTGGAGGTGAAAATAGCGCTGAGTCAGGGAGCGAAGCGAGGGGCGAGGCCACGCAACAGTGCCAGGCAGCGCTGGCTGACGGGGAGATCAGTCAGCTGGGAGACTTGGTGATGGGAAAAGCAGCAATGACCTTGAGCGGGGTTTCAGTGGAGAGGAGGGGGGCATTAGGTCATGGGAAAAGTTAAGCAAGGAGAGTAGGCAAAACCAGTGGATCTGATTGGTTTGATTAGACTTTCAAAGCATTTGATGACAGGAATAAAAGAGGGATAGGAAAGTACTGAGAGGAGGCTGTACAGGCAGAGAGATGATAAATAAGGGTTCATAGGGATGGTCATATAAGCAAACCCTGGGTAGTCAACTCAGAGAAAGACTTAAGATGCAGGAGAAGGGTAATAACTGATGGAGCAACTCGGTACCAAAGAGGAAGGGAGAACTTGGACCAAGAACAGTGGCTGACGGTGCAACCTCATATTTAGGGAATGAGAAGGAGGAGAAGGAGGAAGGATACACGGAGAAGGTGAGATAGGAAGACCGGAATTTGAAGTTGCTCAAATGAGAGAGGTTATATGTCAGTAAAATAAGCAATAAAGTCATTTGCTATGAGTGGGAAGCTTCGCAGAACAGGAGTTTGAGGAGAATGAGAGATTGAAAAATTTCTAGAAAGTGGCATGATTAATTAATGAAAGTTGAATAAAAGCAGATGTATCAGTAGATGCCACAAAGAATGGATATGTGGTGAATCCAGTCCAAACAGTTGCAAGGCTTTCTCCAGTAACACTTGGCAACCATCCTTGAAGGCCGGAGTGTGGCAAGGTGGAACAGGAGGAGCTTGGGGTATTGAGGCAACCGGAGCGGCAGTAAATATGTCTGTGAAATGGTTAGAGATATGCCAAGTCTAACAGATGTCACAGAAAAGACATGTGGTGGTGATAAGTATAAGAAGCAATTGGAGGGGTGGCAAGTATTTGAGAGATAAGGAAGGGCAGGGATGATCATCAGAGAGGATTCTGGGGGATTGGCATCTTCTGTATGGAATCTCCATAAGCACACCTGTATTTTGGGAGGCCTGCTAAGTGACTGAGTACATTGCAAATAGAAGACATCTTGGAGTTCAGGAGATTAGGAATAAGTAATTTTTCGATGTATATACTTCTGTCCCAATTTGAATTATTTTTCCAACAAGTAAATATTACTGCCTGAATTTTTTTAAATAATAAAGTCAAAACAAATAAAGTTATTCAAAAGAACAAACAGAGAAATTTCAGGTTCATTTCTAGGTTAAGAAATCAGCAGTTCTTTTCTGAATTCACTAAATATTCAGCTGGACTGGATTGAAAGCTGGTGTATGTTGTAGGTCTCTGGGACTTAAAACCAACAAAAAGAACACGTGAGGCCGGCACACGAGAAGCAGTTTAGCATGAACCGTTGACAGTTCCGCAGGGCATGACGAGGATAAGAGAGAACCACCGTTCTCCAGAAAGAGCGGTCAGTCACTGAGAAAAATGGGCGAAGAATAGGGGAGGTGGGAGAGCACTTTGAGGAGGACGCAACAGAGCAACAGAGCAACAGTGCCTTTCACAAGCTCCAGAAGGAAGAGGCAGTTGAGCACTGCGGGCAAAACGATGGTCGGAGGGTGGCCATGGGGGGCAGGGGTGATGGATGCCTCGCCCCCAGGGGAGCAGAAGTGAGTGGGACATATGGCCTCCTTGGAAAGGACGGGCAGAGGGTTAGTATTGTTCAGGGCTGAGGGAGGGAGGATGAAAAGACTCCGTTAATGAAGGGAAAGACTGAAAAGCCAAAGTCGGGGAAAGTTTGTTCATGAAAGGAGAAAGCTGAGTTGTAATACATCCTAGTCCTTCTGCTACTGGCATTTATGATGCATAGATGTAACCCAGGTCCATGAGCCACTGTGCATTGCGGTCAGTCCCCAAGACCTTGAAGGCCTTGAGGGCGGTGTCAAATCTCAGGAGGGAGAGGAGCGCCTCTTGTACTTAGGCAGGAGGGAAGGCATGCATCCTTGGCCCTGTTTTCATGTGCAGCTGAAGTGGAAACGAGGAGGAAGGAAAGTGCTGCTGCTTTAAATCTCCTTGCAAACGGTCCGCCACCCAGGCTTCCAGCTTCTGGGTCAGACTGGACAGAGCGAAGGGGGTTCCGGCACGTTTCTGAGACTGACCAAGTATGGGATGATGTTTTGAGATTTTTAGTAAATTAACACAGATACCTTATATTTTTTAAATTCTACTTGAATAATCAGGAAGTAGCTAAAAAAAATCCATAAAGAAAACAAAAAATGGCTTAAAGAGAGAGAGAGGACTAAAGAGCCTAATTCATACTCAGCTTAAAAATTATATTCTAGTGGCGGGTACATTGCAAATGCCACATTAAGTGTTTGCTTTTATATTTGTAACTGATGTTCATTGAGCTTGTAATTGTGGAACATTATACATATAATCTCATTTAGTCCTCAGCCACCCTAATAGCTGTGCGCCACTACTACGCTCATCTTCCTTCTGAGGAAACGGAGGTGCAGAGTGGCAAGGAAAAGTCTGGGTCACATGGCTCCTCCGTGGAGAACCGGGATTCACACTCGAGTGTGTCTGACTCCAGGAGCACAGTGCTTGTTACCACACTATCCTGCACCACCTTGCTTTGTACCAACCAGCTTCGTCTGCCAGAGAAAGTAAACGTGAGGTGAGGTTAAATGGCAGTAACAGAAATTGGGGTTTGAGCTGAGGAGGAACTTCCTGAGCACCTAAAGGAGAGCTACGTCTTCTTGGAGGAGTTCAGGCCTTCCCCTCCCCTGCCTCCCTCCCTCTTCCCCTCCCTTCCTGCCATCCACGTCCCAGCCCTGTGTATGGTAAGCCAGAAGTGTGTGAGAATTAACGAGTAAGGAGCACAGAAAAACTGTTCCAGAGCTCAGCGCCCTGGCCCCCCGAGTGTGTGTCGGATGGACCCTGTGTGCTGAAGTCCCCAGGGGAGCAGAGCTCCAGGTGCCCCAGTGGGAACCTGTTTCATAACACAGCCCTTACTGCCCTCATTTCCTTCCCTCTCTCCCTTCCCCTCCTCTGCCTCCTAGACAAACTGCAAGTCTCAAAGCAGCGTCTCAGGACTTGCTTCTGGGAGAGCCCAGCCCAAGTCTGGGCCTCTCTGTGGCCTGTCTCTCTGATCTCAAGTCAGGCCAGGACTCTGTCCCTCAGGCCGCGACTCTGTCCCTCACTGCTCTCTGGCGACACCAGCTTTCCAAGTGTTCCCCCCAATTCAAGGTATCCATACCAGCTGTTCTCACTCTGTGGATATTATTTTTTTATCTTACGTGAGAAGCTTGTTCTAATCTGTCATGTCCCTGTTTAATGTCACTGAAAGACCATGTTCCCCATGCAAACTGAGATCAGTCTTCCACGCCACAGTCTAGTCTTGCCATCTGCACACTTGTTGCCGTTGGTTACCGAACACCTCTCTGCATGTCCGCTGGTAAGAGGCTGGCTCCGGCTCCTTACCTCACTGAGGGCTCCTTGAGCGTCTACCCAGAGGTCAGCACGCCTTCGGGAAAGTTTGCATTTAATACTACACGTGTCCAACAAATGAAAAACAGTCTGAGAAGAACAATGGGGGAAGCTCCAAGGGGCAGAAGGTGAAGTGCAGCTGGAAAACAAGAGAGGCTGGGAAGGGCTTTACGTGGAACAGCATTCAGCCCTGAGGAGTAAGTAAGTTTTACAAATGGAGAATGGTATTTGTCCAGAACCTGCTACCGCGGCATTGTGCTGTTTTAACAATGTGTATTATATAACGTAAGTTTTACACACTTGCAAAAATTATTCTACTTTTTAAAACCAAAGCTCAGGGAAACTAAGGAGCTTGCCCTTGGCCGTCGCCATGGAGCCACACTTCCACGCAGGTCTTCTTCTTTGCTTTATCCAAAGCACATTCTATTTTCAGTTCTCCCTCAAAATTCATGGGTTGGTCAAACAAGCGACGAGGCACTGACGTGTGGTCGAAGCAGAGCGCTGCGCCGTCACTCCCGGGGAGCAGCGGGCGTCTGGCCTGGACCCCGGGGTCAGGCGCCTCATTTTTGTGAATCCCGAGTAATGAGCTGGGAGACCTCTGGGAAGAGCGAGCTGTTTAAAGGCCTGGAGACGGAGCCTGCACCCCTGCAAACGTGATGGTGTGCCATCCGCCTTGCTTGTGTCATTGTGTTGTTTTGAGACTCACATACAAAAACATATTTGAAAGTACCTTATACATTTCAAAATTCCTTATAGAGTCAGATTGTTACAACTGTGCTCTGTCTTCCCAGATAGCACCTAAACCACCCTGGATGCTCATGTTATTAGGAAATAGCAATGCGTTTCTAGGTGTATGTTAAATTATAAATGGGGAATGAAAGGACAATGACAAATAATTTAGTACTTCTACCAGTTTCTATCATTCCATGAAGATTTATCAAAGTCAACCAGAAAGGAAGCTCCTGGACAGCACTTTTAACGTGAAGCCCTGGCCGGTGTGGCTCAGCTGGTTGGAGCATTGGTCTGTAACTGAAAGGTCGCAGGTTTGATTCCTGGTCAAGCACATACTTAGGTTGTGGGTTTGATCCCCAGTTGGGGTGCGTACAGGAAGGCAACCAATGGTTGCTTCTCTCTTGCATTAACATTTCTCTCTCTCCCTTCCTCTCTCTCTAGAAGCAATAAAAAATGTCCTTGGTGAGGAAATTAATAAAGTGAAGAAAATTTCTTAATATTAAATGTTCTTTCCAGTGAAAAGAACCATGGAATTTTATAATCAACATTCAGAATGTCAATGTTTAGAGAATATATTCCCTGAGAGTAGGTTCTTTGGAGGATGAGCAAAGCTGTAACTTTCCATTTACTTTGCTTTTTTATTAATAAGTATTTAAAATATGGAGTAGGGAAACACCTAACTCAATAGTCTGTCAAAATAAAAAGGGAACAATGTGATAATTCTGTTCTCAATTCCCAGCTTTAACAGCACCAGACTGACAAGTAAGACCTGAGCACAATGCAACTGCCATCGCCGCTTTGTTCTCGCCTCTCAGCAGGTTGTCTGGTTCATCGCGTGTTTCACGTCCTCTGGGTTTGTAGTCCCCTCACTTGCCTCCACCTGCACACTCCGAAAGGACGGTGTCAGACTGGACAGTGTCAGCTTCGTCAAACTGAGAACTCTGTTTCTCAGAATTCCCTACTCTGTGTGGAATGGTTAGAGTTTACCAAAAGAAGAGCTTGCATGAGATTTGGAAGGTCAAAGTGAAGCAGCAGCCATTGTCCTCGGCAGTTCACAGCTGTCAAACAGACAGCGAGGTGCCCCGTGGGCCCTGGGCCGTTCTTGCTCTTCTCCGCTCCGTACCCAGCTCTCCTTCCAGGCAGCTGCTGGCGCCCGATCCCAAGAGCAGCCCCAGGCTAGGCTGTGCACCCACGAGGCGGTGCTGACGTAAAGGCGGTGGCTCCCCACGGGCCTCCCTGTGAGCTTCCCCTGCGGTCCCAGCCTGACCGCTCCTCAGAACTCCCGGCCAGCCCTGGCTGGTCCGCTGGGCAGGACTTCAGGGAGACAGTTTACTTATTCTTTTTTTCCCCGATCCTCGAGCTCCTCCTTCCAGATCTTCATTTCTTTAGCTCCTTGTACTTTTGTGTCTAATTCCTATAATAAAGTTTAAGGTCCAAAAGAGAACTAATTCTTATAACAAGAAATATCTTATATCCAGAATACAGTGGTTCTCTTTCTCGGACTGATGCTTTATTGGAACCAAATGTGGGTCCAGAGGATGAGAATCTGAACTGCTTTTCTGATCTGGCTACATTCAAAGCCAGCAATGATGTTGCCACAGGGGATACAAGCAGTCAAGGACATACGAGAGCAAAGCAATGACTTAGTTATTGCCTGTAAGTTACCTGAAGTAAAGTGTCTATGGAAGGGAAGGCTCCAGATGACCAAGAAGATACAGCCATAGAACACTTAAGAATATAAGAAGGACCGTGATGGTGTTTGGTTCCTTCCAAATTCACTGAGGAACTTGGAAAAAGAAAACAGAGAGATCAGCGCTTAAATTTTCAGCTCAAGATTCAGATAAAAACCAGAGAGTTTCTGTTACTTCCCTGAAATAAACCTTTGCCTCCTGTAGCCTCAAGATTTACATTTCTGAAAATCAATGGCAAAGTTTAATTCTTCAAAGGCTAAATGACAACACAAATTGAATTCACAGCCTTATAGGATGTCTCATGATAAAGTCAGGGCATGGATAGGGAGGACCAGGGACCTTGAAAAGGAGGTTGGGGAACATACAGGCAGATCCCGACAGAACAGAAACAATCCCGCCGAGCCTCCCTTGCTGGTAGCAATGGCCTCCCCTCCCCAGCTAAGACCTGTGACTTACCTTCCTGAAGATGCTTTAATGGCTTCTCCAGAGGCAGTTGGATGGGAGCGCTGATCCTCCTGAAGACTCAACTTGATCCACCCCTCAACGGCTTCTAGATCCCTATGTTTAGGAACTGAAATACAAGTTCTGGCAGGCCCCAGGGACATGACTACTGAGAAAATACTGCCCATTTACAAGATTACCCCAAAGGTACAAGATTTGGACAGTTTTTACTGGGAAAAAAAAGTCCCTGAGGATGGTTGGATCAGTGTGAGTGTATTGATATAGGTGCCCTGACCAGAGACGATGTGTTCAGTGTTTCAGCTTGGATGACTGAGAGTTGCTCTCATAGCTCGCAATGGTGGCTGACTTTTTCACCCGTGCAGAAGACAGGCAGATGCTAAGGAATGATTGTGGGTCACTGGGAGCTTCTTCAGCGGTGAGTTCTCTTGCGGCTGCTGCTTCAGGTGCGGTTTCTTTACTGGAGTGAATCAGCGTCAGTACGGACCCGGTAGGCAGCCGTTGATCGGGTTAACGCTTTTTATTTTTTTTCTTAATACCTGTTAGCAGAAACTACCCCTAACATATCAGCATTTTGATAAACGAATATTCTATTAAGCATTCAGCACATTATTTTATACTTTCAATGTTTACATTTTATTTTATGAAAAAGGAGGAGGGGGTGGAAGAGGAGAAGGGAGAGGAGGAGAATAAGGAGGAGAAAAAGAATGTCCCAGCACAACTTCCTTTATAGTTATTCCCCAGTAGGGCAGGAACAGGGGGTGGAAGTGTCCAGCAAAGGAGGAGAAATTCCAGTGTAGGGGGCTCCTTACCTAACAAGGTTACAGGAAGAAACGTTCAGAAGTAATAGGAAAGGTTGAGCCACAAACCAAACATGGTGTTCACTGCAAGTTCCGGGGTTTTAGAACCAGGGGACAATACGCCACAGTTGAAAAAGGCATCAGCTGAGTTCCTATCTTGGCTCTCCCATGAATGCGACTATGTCCTTCCGCAACTTCCTATTAGTTTCCTGGGAGTCATTTCTTACCACTGTAAATGACTGTTAGGTTATTTATTGGCCCTCCCAGCTCTAGTGTTTATTTATTTCAATAACTCATTCCCCAAATATCTGTTGAACACTTGCTACATACCAGGCACTATATTTGGCATCAGGGCACCATTTGTGAGAAGGCATCTCTGCTCTTGAAGAGTCATGGTCTCCTGAAGGTGACATGCATTTAAAATAAAACTGCAGTGTGACATCGGAGGCACAGAAAAGCTTCAGGAGTGTTACAAAGCGGAGCAGAGGCCTGGGCTCTACCCTCAGATGTAAATTCTGGGTTACATCTCTCTTCTGGACTCAGAGATCCCTGTCACCCAGGAATATTTGGAAGATAAAGTATTCAAAAATCAGGTATTAAAACTTCTCCGAGTTCATGTAAAAGATAAATTCTCAGCAGTGAGCTGGTAAAAAGCTGGAAAGCCCCGATGTGTTAGAATTTACCAGTCTCCGCCATGTCAACACCCCGCCAGGGCTAATTTTAGGTTACTGATGTGACATCTCTGAGCTCGGCCTGGGGAGGAAGCACACACCGTGGTCCCGCGACCAAAGTCAGCACCGCGTCACAGCGCTTCTGCGGCCTGCGCTCCTGGCGCCCGTCGGGGTTTCCCGGGCACTCTCCACGGAGAGGCTGAGAAAGGCCCGGCTCCGGGCCAGGCGGCCTGGACCCCGCGGGGAAAGCTTCCCATCTCTGGGCACAAGAAACCCCGGAGCGGAGGAGAGGGAGCACGTCCTCGGCCCGAGGGTTCTCCTGTTCTTCTCTGGGAGTGGCTGGTCCCTTCAGCCCTTGCTTGCAGTCACATCATAAAGAGAGGCCTGCTTCCCCAAAGGAGTTTCTATGGCAACCTCATTCCACAGGCAAAGAACAGCACTCTAGGCTTCAGCTAAAAGGTTAGGAGATAAAAATAAATTCTGATTAATCCAGGACCCACATATGTCTAAGACTGAGGAATTACCTGGAAACATAAAACCAGTCAAGGTGAGATTTGCATATTTTCCTTTCCTTTCTTAAAAACAAGAAAAACCCATGGACCAATGAACTGATGACTCCTTGGGAAGCGGACACCTATCTCTGAGGCTGAATTTTGCGGGTAGCTTTCCTCTCTGCCTGCACATCACACTGCAGAAGGGTCTGTGCGCTGGGAGGTGACAGGGGCCCGCAGGAAGAGAGCGGGTACAGTTCCCACCTGAGGGCTGACTGCCGCAGCCCGGAGACCAGGAGGGCAGCCTGCGTCCGCTCCAGTCCGCGAAACCCCTGTATTTCTTAATCCTCTTTCCTTAAAGACACCGTCCCTGGCCCAGCCCACCTTAGCAAAGAACAGTAAGGCTCAAATGAGGTCATCACAGATGTGGAGCATTTTAAAAAAAGTAAAAAGCGTCTATGCAAATGTGGGTTGTGATGGTGGCTACTTGGGAGATGCCTGGGGCGGAGGGGGCGGGGAGCCCGAGGGGGCAGCGCGGCCCTGCTCGCAGAGGCAGGGCGGCTGCAGACCTCCAGGAGCGGGGTCCCAAGGCTGCATCATCTCTGCGGCTCCCAGGAGCAGTCTCTGTGCCGTCGTCCCGGCGTGATTTCCGGCCCCCCCCCCCCCCCCCGCCCCCCCACCCCGCCACTCCATCCTCGCTCACAGAGACGCTCTCTTCCCCCCCTGCTCCCCAAACCCAGGCTTGCTCTGCCCCTCTGCCCGTTCCTCCCTCTGTGCTGCGGCCTCCACGAACACACAGCCTCTTTCTAGCTTCACCTCTGTAGCTTGCTCCTTCGCCCAGGCATGTTATTCTTCTCCTGCAGGTTCCAGAGGTGTGGCCTACTCACCGCCGCGCGCGCCAGCCACCGCCTCGGCCTCGGCCTCCGCGTCCTTTCCATGGCCACGCGGAGCCTCCGCGGAAGGAAGAGGCTTTCTGTGCCGTAAGCAGGCTGAGAGGCCTTTACAAATTGGAGGAGGAAGGTCATTTTAAAAAATATATATATTTTTCATTTTTTAGGTTTCCCCGTTTCATTCTTTAATGTTGTATGAAGTAATGATATACCCAAATGAAGTAGCAAAAATAGTGTACGTTGCCCTGTGGGCTTTCCAACTGGTTTCCAATAGTGGGATGATATACAGCCGCAGAACAGTGGCAAAGCCAGGAGTCTGACGTTGGAGCCTCGATGTTCACTAGACTACAGGTCTCATTCAGTTTTCACCATTTTTATAACTTTCATTCATTCATGTGCTTTTGTGTACAGCCGTATGAAATGCTCCCCCAGGTAGAGATTTGTAGGACCACCCCTACAAATAAGACCCGGAACTGACCTATCGTCACAGCCGTGAATGCCCCGCCCCACTCGACCCCTCGCCCTGTCCCCAAGCAACTGTTAATTTGGTCTTCATCCTTATTATTTTTTTTGTCATTTCTCGAATGTTCTATTAATGGTATCATTCAGTATATAATCTTTTGATATTGACTTTTTTTTCAGTAAGCATAATACCTTAAGGTGCACCCAGGTTGTTGCTATGTATCAATAGTTCATCTCTTTTTATTGATAAATACTATTTTGAATTAAGCAGCTATAACATTCCTGTATAGGTTTTCCGTGAATTTATGTTTGCATTTCTTTGGGATAAATGCCCAAAAGTGAAATTGAGGCCTCAAGTGGTGGTTGCGCGTTACGCTGTTTTTGGCTGGCGCTGTAACGTGTTCACCTCCGCAGGTAAACTGTGGGTGACCCGCTTTCTCAGTATCTTTGCCAGCGCTGGTGTTGCTGTCACAGGGACTATCAAGGGCCCCAGAACGGTAAGTCCCCACTAACTTGGCCTGGGGGGAGGAATGGGCCACTGCGAGTTACGTGGTCTAGCTAAGGGACTTGGCCAGGAGTTTAACAACGCTCACAGCGGGGCCTGGCGAGCGGAGAACCGGGGAGATGGGCGTCACGCTAGCCCTTGATGGAGCCCGTCGCTGAGCCCGCGGGAGAGCAAGAAGGTGGCTCTCCTACAGCAGGATCCCGGGGCCAGGCCTGCCCAGACCAACAAATGGCAGCCAGGAAAAGGCAGCAGAGACCGGAGTACGGGCAGAGGCGGCCGCTGGTGGGAGGAGTCGGAAGTGGGGTTATGGAGGAAGATCCGCTTTGGGCTTTAAAGCCGAACTTGGGGCAGCCACGCGCGTCGTCACGTAGGGCCTCTGAACCGTGTGGCCTGGGACGGAGGTGGCCTTGGCCATGCAGGTTGAGAGGGCGCCGAAGGACCCCCACGGGCCCACCCTGAGGGGCGGCCCTGCGGCTCCGCACTGAGCGCAGGAGGCTGGCTGAGCGCGCCGCAGGGCCGAAGCCGGGATGCGGGACCGAGAGCGGCGACGCCGCGCTGAGGACTCCCGGTCTTCTCCGGAGGAGACTGACGGACCTCGGACTGGCCTGGTTTGGTAAGTGGAGGCAGCCCTGTGTGTGTTTGTGGGTGTTTCTTTTGTTTTAAGGGAGTAGGTTTTAATGGAAAAATTCTGCCCCTCTTCTGAAACTGTAACTTTTGAATAAATGGTTCCTTGCGTAAGACTCTAGCCGCGGAGTCACGTGTTTTTCGGTGGCTGGCAATAAAACCCCGAGTGGTTCTCTTTCATTGCCACTATTTTTGTTATTTTAGCTGTTCTAAAAGGTGTGTAGTGATATTACACTGTGATTTTAAATTATTAATGGCTGCAGTGTTGAAGATCTTCATGTGCTCATTTGCCATCTGCATTTGCTTTTTGGTTAAATGTCTGCTCCTATCTTGTGCACATTTTTTACTTGTTCTGCCTATTTTATTAACGTGGATTTTGGGAGTTCTTTATATAGTCGAGATACAAGACCTTTGTCAGATATGTGATTTACAAATATTTCCTCCTGGTCTGTAGTTTTTACCTTCATCCTTTTAACAAGTTTTTTCATAGGGCAAAAAAGTTTTTACCTCTGAGGAGGTCCAGTTTGTCAGCTTTTCTTTTTATGGATTGTGCTTTCGAAGTCATGCTTAACGTCCTTGTCTAGCCCAAAGACTCTCTCCCGGGTTTCTTTTGAAAGTCTTATAGTTTTATTTACATTTAAACCCTTAGTATATTTTGAATTAATTTTTGCATATGGTGTGAGGTGTGTTATCCTTGTTGGTAGCTGTCTAATTGTTCCATCACCTTCTGTTGAAAAGACTAGGCTTCCTTCATTGAGAGCCTTTGCACCATGTCAGCAATCAGCGGAGCCTTGCCCGTGCCCGCCGGTTTCTAGGTTCTTGGTTCTCGTCCACTGATCTGTATGACTCTTCTTCCACCAAAACCACTGTATTGATTACTGTACCCACATAATGTCTTAGCTTAAAGTATAGTGATTCTTCCTGCTTTTTTTTTCTCTCCCCAAATTATTTATGCTATTTGCTTTTTCACATATATTTTATAAAGAAGCTTATCTACATCTGCAGAAGTTCTTGCTTGGATTTTGATAGGTATGGCATTGAATCTATAGATCAATTGGGAAACAACTGACATTTTATGGTATTAGGTTTCAGATCTTTGAACATGATACGTCTCTCTATTTAGATTTTTTTTTATTTCTTTCATCAGCATTTTCTATTTTTTTTTTAGCAGTGGATCTGTATGTGTTTTTCTTAGATTTATTCTAATGTATTTCATTCTTTAGGAGTCATTGTAAACAGTACTGTGTTTTTAGTTTCTGTTTTCCACATGTTTGTTGCCAGCATACAATTAATTTTTGTGGTTGATCATTTATCCTGTGAATTTGCTGAACGCGCTCATTAGTTCTGTAAATTTTTTGTTGCTTCCTTGGGTTTTTCTACACAGATAATCATATCATCCGAAAATTTGGATACTTTTATTTTTTTCTTTCCAATTAGCATGTCATTTCTTTCTTTCTTGCCTTATTGTTCTGGGTAGAACTTCCATTATTATGTTCAGTAAGAGTAGTCAGACTGGACATCCTTGTTTTTTTCCTCATCCTAGGATGAGTTTTCAGTTCTTCATTGTTAAATGAAAGTAAACTGTTGGTTTTAGCTATGAAGTTCACTGTTGATATTTATTTATTTATTTATTTATAGAAGGGAAGGGAGGGAGGAAGAAAGGGATAGAAACATCGATGTGAAAGAGAAACATCGATTGGTTGCCTCTTGAAAGCGCCCACACTGGGGACCGAACCTGCAACCCAGGCATGTGCCCTGAGCGGGAATCGAACCAGCAAACTTTCACTTTGTACATTGATGCCCAGTCAACTGAACCACAGCAGTTAGGGCCACTGTTGATTTGTAGAGGTTCTTTTTAATAATTTGAGGAAGTTTCCCTCCATTCCTAATTTCCTGTGAGTTTTTACCATGAACGGATGTTGAGTTATTTCAAATGCCTTTTCTGAATCAATTGATTTTAAAAAGTTGAATCAGCCCAGCTGGTAATTCCAGCCATTACCCCACCTGATTGGTATATAATTATGTTTATATTTTGCTGGATTTGATACGCTAGCATTTTTTAAAAGTAATTTCACATCTAAGTTCATAAGTTACATAAGCCAGAAGTTTTATGGTTTTGGTCTTTTTTGAAAATATATAGTATTTGTCTGGTTTTGGTAATGGAGTAACACTAGCCTCATAAAATGGGTTGACAAATTATTTCCATTTTTCTGATTTTTGATAGAGATTGTGTAGATTTGACGCTAATTCTTTTTTAAATGTTTGGTAGTATTCTCCAGTGAAAACATCTGGGCCTGAAGAGTTCTTTCATGGAAGCTTTCCAATGATGGACTCAGTTTCTTTAATAGTTATAGGACTGTTCAGGTTATCTGTTTTTTATTAGGTGAGGCCTTTAACATTTTTGAAGTCTGAAATGTGGGTTCCATGTAGCGGAATTAGAGAGCCGAGGGGGTGGGCTATGACTTGGCCAGAAGGTACAATCCTGGGCCAGGGAATGAGGGAAGGGCAGGAAGGGGAGGAGGAAGAAGCAACACAATAGTGCGCTACTGAGTCCACCGCCACTTGGCATGAAGCAGGACTAAGTACTTGATTGCACCGGAGTCCCCAGCTACTGAGGTGCTTTCAGGATGGTTTCTCTCGGGGAGGAAGAGAGGAGAGCTGACCCCCTGGTGCCCGCCCTCCACGGGCCTGAGTTAATGTCCCCCCCATGCTCCTGAGCAGAGCATGTGAAAGTGCCCACCTAGTCCCCCGGCGTCTTACCTCATCGTCGAGGGGGCACCTCCTGGACAGGGGCCATGTGGCACCCACTCAGATGGCAGGAGGGCCCAGCTGAGCCGTGCTGCGTGAGCTGGTCAGCCTGGGAGAGCTGGGGGTCCCGGCGAGCAGGGCTGGGTGAACCACGCCAAGGTCTCCGGGATGGTGAGGCTGAGGGGGAATTTATTCAGTGGTGCAGAAGAGGTATCTGATGTCATTGAAAAGGAAAAACGGTTTAAAAATAAGCCAATAGTTAGGTTAGCTTCAGGAAATCTCAGAGTCTCCTAATGTTTTTACTTAGTCTTCGCTTGAAATGTAAATAGAGTGGGGGCTGACTTTCTCATACAACCTTCCTTCCTTCGGTACAATTTACCTCCACTTTTGGTACCCAGGGGTGGAGTTTATCAATCTTCCTCTTTCTCTTTCCTTTCCACCCAAGATACTCCATATGCCTTTCCAGAGAGGAGTTCCCCTGGACATCACACATGCTCTGTCATAGAAGTGCTACATGCAGAGGAAGTCAGTGCTTCCAGACTCAAATGGATCATTTAGAGTCTTATGTGGCTCAAGACAAGGGTCTACTCCGAATGATCTTCCTGTCTTACAGGTGAAAAATCAGCTTAGGTCTTTCCCTGAGACTAAATATTTCTATTTCCATGGTCCTTGACCTAGAATAATCATGGGATTATTACCCTGACCCATGTGGCTCAGTGGGTTGAGCGTTGTCCCACAAAGCAAAATGTCACCAGTTCAGTTCTCCGTTGGGACACATGTTGGGTTGTGGTTCTGGTCCCCAGTCAGGGTGCCTGTGAGAGGCCACCGATTGATGTTTCTCTCTCACATCAGTGTCCTTTTTCCTCTCTTTCTCCTTCCCATCCCCTCTTTCTAAAAATAATAAAAGTTATCCCCTGCTTTATCCCTCTCCAATCCTAATGAGAGTTATAGTAAGAAACTAGGAAAAGTCCTGAGACAAAAGAATTAAACAAAGTCAAATGATTTGAAAAAGTTACAGCCAGCTAGTGAATCCACATGACCTCACCTCCCCTAACCAAGGACACTTGTGAGCAAATAGTCACTGCCTCTCCTCCCTGATCAGAGAATGCATAGCTTAAATCTCCCTGGTCTGGGAGGTAGAGAACAGAGACCCAATTACTGCCATTTGTACCAGCTGAGCCCAAGGAAAGAGAAAAGGGAATAAATAACAAAAACCTGATTAGAGCCAGGCAGACCTAAGATAAAACAGCAAAGCAACTAAAGAATAATCCCAAACTCTCCATAGGCTCATTCTGATGAATTGGCATATTAAAAACGCACCTGGGAAACTGATAAATATTCTGCTGAAATCCTCCCCGAAGATTCTTTTATTTTAATATATATTTTATTGATTATGCTATTACAGTTGTCCCATTTTTTTTCTCCCTTTTTTCCTCTCCACCCTATACCACCTCACCCACCAGCATTCCGCCCCACTCAGTTCATGTCCATGGGTCGTACATATAAGTTCTCTGGCTTCTCCATTTCCTATACTATTCTTAACCTCCCCCTGCCTATTTTGTACCTACTATTTATGCTGTTTATTACCTGTGTGTTTTCCCTTATTCTCCTCCTCCCCTTCCCCTCTGTTTTACTGTTGATACTTTTTTATCTTCTTTTTCTTAGCTAAGTCCCTTTAACATTTTATACAATAAGTGCTTGGTGATGATGAACTCCTTTAACTTGACCTTATCTGGGAAGCACTTTATCTGCCCTTCCATTTTAAATGATAGCTTGGATATAGGAGTAATCTTGGATATAGGTCCTTGCCTTTCATGACTTCAAATATTTCTTACCAGCCCCTTCTTACCTGCAAGGTTTCTCTCAAGATATCAGCTGATAGTCTCATGGGAACTCCTTCATAGGTAACTGTCTACCTCTCTTGCTGCTTTTAAGATTCTCTCCTTATCTTTCATCTTGGGTAATGTAATTATGATATTCCTTGGGTCCAACTTACTTGGGACTCTCTGAGCTTCCTGGACTTCCAGGAAGTCTATTTCCTTGCCCAGATTGGGGAAGTTCTCCTTCATATTTTTTCTAATAAGTTTTCAATTTCTTACTCTTCCTCTTCTCCTTCCGGCACCCCTAAGATTAGGATATTGGAACATTTAAAGTTGTCCCAGAGATTCCTAAGCCTCTCCTCATTTTCTTGAATTCTTGTTTCTTTTTTCTGTTCTGGTTGAATGTTTATCTCTTCCTTCTGCTCCCAGTCGCTGATTGGAATCCCAGTTTCCTTCCCTTTACTGTTGGTTTCCTGTATATTTTTCTTTATTTTACTTTGCATAGCCTTCGCTTTTTTTCTCCATTTTACGACCATACTCAACCAATTCAGTGAGCATCCAGATTACCAGTGTTTTGAACTGTGCATCTGATGGGTTGGCTATCTGTTCATCGCTTAGTTCTATTTTTGGAGCTTTGATCTTTCATTTGGGCCGTATTTGTTTGTCTCAGAGCGCCTGTTACTTTGGAAGGGGCGGAGCCTTAGGTATTCAGTAGGGCGGGGCAGCCCAGGTGGCTGCATTGTGATGCTGTGTGTGGGGGAGGGGTCCGAGAGGGAACAGTGGCACTTGCTTGGCTCTCGGCAGGCTTTCAGTCACTTCCCCCCACTTCTCACGGGCAAATTGGGCCCTTCTGGTGCTGATTGCCAGGTGAGTGTGTGTGTGTGCATTCTAGGACCCTGTTGGTCTCTCCATCAGACTCTCCTGTGAGGCTGGGAGTTTCTCCTGCTGTTGCAACCCCCACAGGTTTTGCAGCCAGAGGTTCTGAGGCTTCCTTTTCGTTCCCTGGAACCCTGGGTTGTGTGGTGTGTCTTGCTCCCCAGCTGTTCCTCTGGCTTACCCGCATGCAGATGCGGGACCGCCTGTTCTGCCAGCTGCAGCCACCTTGCCTGTGCCTCCTCCAGCCCAGCCGCCTGTCTCCGCCCCTCCTACTGGGCTGGATGAATGTTTCTTCTTTAACTGCTTGGTTGTTGGACTTCCATACAGTTCGATTTTCTGGCCGTTCTGGTTATTTTTTTGTTTTTATATTTGTTGTCCTTTTGGTTGTTCAAGGAGGCAAAGTGTATCTACCTGTGCCTCCATCTTGGCTGGAAGTTCCTCCCCTAAGATTCTTGCCTGCAGGTAAAAAAGGTAAAAACCCTCAGGACTGGGTGAGGGCTTGCTCTAGAGCACACCCATGCCCCGCCCTGGGCATGAACTTTTCACTTCCTCCTAAACTCTGAAGGTCCTCATGAGACTTCCTGCCAGGGGAGCAGCGGGGAGCGGCAGCTTGTCCCAGGCTCACCCCCGATTCTTTCTACAGGGCCCCCTTCTCTCCGACTTCCCAGTGAGCTCACAGCAGCCCCACCTCGGCTAACTACTTTTTATAACATTTTTAGGAGCCAAAGCAGAGCCCAGCCTAGGCTCTCCTGTTCCTGCTTCTGCTCTAAGCCCTTCCCTGTTTCACTGTCTCCAGCTTTAATAAACATACTCTCCAAGTCACTGGACTCATTGTAAAGTCTTTCCTGCATGAAGTCAAGAACCCACAGGCGACAGCCGTCCTGAGTCAGACCTGCTCCTGGCGGAGTCTGTCAGGTAGTACTCAGTCCTTTCCCCTCGGGGAAAACACTTTAATCATTTTTAGCTGGTTCTTCTGATATTATATAATCTCTTCTAGCTGTTTCTTCTTCCTCCATATATCAAAACAATATGCTTATGCCACTAAGTCTTCATTTCTCGGTCTCTCATATATCCCAGTTTCCTGTCACAGACGAGGGTTTAGCACAGTCCCACTCTGATTCCCCCTCTCTGCCCCCCACGTGGGCTCCAGGGGTGGCACGCCAGGCACTCAGCAAGCGTTAGAGAACGGCGGGCCAGTCGCTGGCTGCTCAGCACTCCAGCGCGCAGTAGACGAATATCCCATCGTGTTGTTTTCTATTTTTAAATTAGTACATGGCCGAGAATAGCAGAAACATGCTGGGATGCTGGACTCAGACTTCCTGAGTTCAAGTCCCGCTTCTGCTACTGGTAGCTCTGTGCTCTGAAGCCACTTGTTTAATTCTCTGTGCCTCTGGAGGGAATAATAACAGTGGCGGCCTTGTGAATTTCTTCTGAGGGTTAAATGAGTAAATACAGTAGAGCAGTTAGAATGGTGCTATAATAAGTCATATGCATGCTTCCTATGATTATTGTTTTATGATTACGTTATTACTACTATATGAGGGGGACTTCCCCCCCCCCCCGAAAAATGGAGTTACCTTCTGGAGGGCGGGCCCCCTGTAGTACAGGCTTCCCCCTGTAGGTGAGTGTTCTAGGGACCCATCTGCATCAGTGTGCCACCTGGTGGTGTGTGAGATGCTGCATTTGGCTTCAGTGAATTTATTTTGAAGACTTTCAAAATGTTTCCCATTTCATGATGGGTGGTTGACAAGCGCACCTGCCCACACTGCGCTGGGTGTTCAGCAGTTTTTGACTAAAAACAGTACGACACCTGTGCTCCATCCTCCCTATTCACCTGATCTCAGCCAAGTAACTTATTTTTTGTATTCCGGGATGAAAAAAAGTCCTCAAAGGGAAAAATGTGGCCAATGTGGAAGAGATGAAACAAAAAACGGCGTAAGTGCTAAAAGGCGTTAAAATCGATGAGTTCGAAAACTGCTTTGAGCAGTGGAAAAAAATGTCTTGATAGGTGTATTACATCAAGTGGAGAGTGCTTTGAAGGTGACCAAAGTTTAAACATGTAGGAATAAGTACACAGTTTTTTAATAGATAAGTTCTTTTCTGGGCCCCCATATAAGACTGTCTTGCTGAGCCAAGAAAATATGGTAATATTTCCTTCCTTGTAAACTTTTTATTTCTTCTGAAATTAGTAATTGCCTCATTTAAAAATGTGTTTATTTTTTTATGACCCCAACACTAAACCTCCTCACTCCTCAAAGGAAATATAAATTCCCCTTCCAATAATGTTTCCATACAGTCTCAGATAATCAGGTATTATTCCAGTTCCCCCCCTCCCCCCCCCTTTATCTTGGATATATTTCTGCTGGAATCCATTATGATCCCTTCTGAGTTTCCCAGCTACTCTCTAAACTTCAAATGCAGCTACAGCGCTGGACTTCCTGTCGCAAACCTGCTGCCAGAAATCTTCCTCCCCAACAGAACGCCTGCCTTCTTGGTTTAACCCGGGGCCCCTCAGTCTCCCCCTTGTTGACATTTTGAGCCCATCGCTCTTTGTTGTGGAGGCGGCCCTGTGCTTATAGGATGTTCAGCAACATCCATGGCTTAACCCACTAGCTGCCAGTGACATTCCCTTCCACTTGTGACAACCCAAATGTCCCTAGACATTTCTACATGTCCCTGAAGGGCAAAATTGCCCCTACTTGAGAGCTTGCAGTTTAAGCCTTCCTTCTTTGACTCACATCTGACAATAGCTCCCCGAGAAGGGTTACATAGGATATGTTTTTTGAGGCCTTGCATGAAATGTCTTTAATCCAACCTTTTGCTTGATTGCTAGTTTTATTGCCTAAGACTGTAGATTGAAATCATGCACCCCATCCCTCCTCCCTGGCTTTTGAAGCTATTGCCCCACTTTCTTTTAGCGTCCAGGGTTGCTGTTAAGAAGTCTGGCGCCGTTCAGATTCATTTTTGGGTTTGTTTTTTTTTTGGAAGTTATTTTAGATAGCAATTGCTATATACCACACCATAAGTAACTTAGTGGTTTAAAACAGCCAACATTTCTGTTCATCCTTCTGTGAGTTGATTGGGGTGCATCACTGTCATTAGGGGCCTCTCACATGCTCTGCCCCCGAGGCTGAGGACAGGTGGGCTGGCGTGGCCCGCCGAGCTGCATTCCTGTATCCGCCCTCAGCCGGACAGCTGGAGGGGGCTCAGCGCGGACCCTGGGTGGGCTGAGCCCCTCCCTCTCCATGCCGCCGCAGGGCCTCTCTCTCCGCATGACCTCCGTGTGGCCTGCCCGACAGAGAACCCAGACTTTTTATGTGGCAACTCAGGGCGTCCCAAAGCAGAAGCTGCCACATGCGCCTAAGGCCTGCGCTCAGCGGCGCTCCTGGGCCAGATGGTTAGATGGAGTCACAGGGCCAAACCGGGCTGCACGTGGGAGGGCGAAGCAAGAGCACAGACACTGGGAAGCGTAGTCCGTTGGGTCCGTATTTAGCGATTGGCCACCGAAGCTGCCGCATTTCAGGTCCCAAGAACTCTTTGTGGTATTCTGAGGGTTTGTTTTTTATAGCCTTGCATTTTTGCTTCATGAGTGCAGTATCCTCTCTTCTCTCTCTGAGAATATTAATTATACATTTAATATCTTTTTTGGTCTCCATTTCCTTTGACTTCCATCTCTTCTGTTTTAATTTTTTTTGTAGTTGAGTGGAAGCTTTCTTCAAGTATCTAGAGATACCCTCAGCTATCCATTTTCTGAGCAGGGCTCTGCAAAGCTGATTGGAATCCCAGAAATAATGGGCGTGGCTTGTCATCTCATTGCCTTCACTCACGGTGATTTGGCAGAGAACTGGTTGGTATTTTGTAGGTGTATTTTAAATGTCATTTTTGTCTTTTGGGTTTCTCCCCCCTCCGGCCCCCCCACCTGCCCCCGCTTAGAGCTTCAGTTTCTCCAGAGAAAGACTATCTGACTAGTCGTCCACCTGGAGAGAATTTGTTTGGCATTCAACACTCTTGAGGCCCAGCTGCTGAACGGGGCTCGATGGCAAGGGTGCTTCCTAGATCTCCCCCAAATCCCCGCTTCCCACTGCCTCATTCCTGTTCTCCCCCGGGATGATACCCTGTCTGCAGACTCTTGCCTTGGTTTTCCTAGAGGGTAACCTTGCTCCTTCTGAGACAGAGGGAGGGAATCGCCTGACTCCTCACATTGCGGGAGAGGACCTGAGGGACCAGCTGCCCATTATGCTGAGGCTCAGCCTAACCCTCCCGGTTTCCGCGCCCCCTCTCCCACCTGCGCGTGTGGGCCCTGCAGTGCTCGCCATTTCCCGAGCGCTTGACCACGAACCCACCGGACTCTCCCCGTGTTGCTCTCAACTAACACTTGGGCTTCAACTTTTCAGCCCTGTGAAGTCCATTCTAATCCTCTGCACTCCATTTTCCAAAACTTTGGAAATACTTCTTGTCTGTTGGTGTCTCCTCTGTGTTCTATCTGTCCTATGGGTTTATCACTTTTACTCTTATTTTAGTGGGAACTCAGGATGGGATGTAAATAAACACGTGTTCATTCCCTACCTATAACCCAAGGACATTTTTCTTTTCTGAAGCCCAGAAGATGATATTTATACATATTTTAGGTTCAAGATCAAATGATTTCATCAGTAGTAAAATCTACTTAACTTCTTCCGGGCTGCGGCAATGCATGATATGGTGGTTCTCAACTCTAGCTATGCATAAGGATTGTCTGTGTAGCTCTGAAAAATGCTAGTGCCTGGGTCCTGCCCCAGATCAGATTAATGAGAATCTCTGTGATGGGCACATGCAGTAACTAATGGGCTTTTCTGAAGCGTAACCAGGGTTGAGACTCAGCAGTGCAGCAGCTGCGGGCAGAGGCGGTATTGGGCAGCAGCGTCTGAGCTCTGAGTGAAGTCTGGCGACGCTTGGGGCGTGTGAGTCCATGAACATCTCTCTCTCTCTCTCATTGATTTCTGTGCAAGCTTGCCCATGCCTGTCTTTGGGAAAATGAAGTTCTTGGGACTGTTGCTACGGTCCTGATTTTTACTTTTGAGTTCTATTCTGAACCACTACTGACCTCACAAACACTAGGGGGCTCTCATATCCAGAACTTCATTTCAGTGACTCATGGGATTAGAAATCTCAGTTCTGCCTCTTCTGCCCCATCTCCTTTATTTACCTACTTCGTGCTAAAGGGAAGCTTCAGGGCATCTTAAAGGCTAAGGGCAGATTGGGAAGGGAGAGGAAGCATTTAAACTGAATAATCTCTCAGACCTCCTAAACTTCACAGATTTCATCTTTTTCAGCCTTCGTGTAGATGTTTTATTTTATTTTGTATTTTTAAATGTATATTGATTATGCTATTACAGTTGACCTATTTTTTTCTCCTCTTTATTCCCCTCCGCCCTGTATCACCCTTCCTGCTAACATTCCCCAGGCCCCGCCCCCCGCCCATCTCCTTAGTTCATGTCCGTGGGTCGTACATATAAGTTCTTTGGCTTCCCCATTTCCTATACTATTCTTAACCTCCCCCTGCCTATTTTGTACCTACTATTTATACTGCTTACCCCCCCATTCTTCCCCTTTTCCCTCCCCCAATCTCCATTTCTATGATTCTATTCCTGTTCTAGTTGTTTGCTTAGTTTGTTTTTGTTTTTTCAGGTTCAGTTGTTGATAGTTGTGAGTTTGTTGTCACTTTACTGTTCATAGTTTTTGATCTCCTTCTTTTTCTTAGATCAGTCCCTTTAACATTTCATATAATAAGGGCTTGGTGATAATGAACTTCAACTTCCCCTGATCTGGGAAGCACTTTATCTGCCCTTCCATTCTAAATGATAGCTTTGCTGGAGAGAGTAATCTTGGGTGTAGATCTTTGCCTCTCATGACTTTGAATACTTCTTGCCAGTCCCTTCTTAACTGCAAGGTTTCTTTTGAGACAGCAGCTGATAGTCTCATGGGAACTTCTTTGTAGGTAACTGTCTCCTTCTCTTTTACTGCTTTTAAGATCCTTTCCTTATCTTTAATCTTGGGTAATGTAATTATGATGTGCCTTGGTATGTGCTTCCTTGGGTCCAATTTATTTGGGACTCTCTGAGCTTCCTGGACTTCCTGGAAGTCTATTTCCTTGCCCAGATTGGGGAAGTTCTCCTTCATATTTTTCTAATAAGTTTTCAATTTCTTGTTCTTCCTTTTCGCCTTCTGGCACCCCTAAGATTTGGATGTTGGAACGTTTAAAGTTGTCCCAGAGATTCCTAAGCCTCTCCTCATTTTCTTGAATTCTTGTTTCTTTTTTCTGTTCTGGTTGAATGTTTATCTCTTCCTTCTGCTCCCAGTCGCTGATTGGAGTCCCAGTTTCCTTCCCTTTACTGTTGGTTTCCTGTATATTTTTCTTTATTTTACTTTGCGTAGCCTTCGCTTTTTCCCTCCATTTTACGACCATACTCAACCAATTCAGTGAGCATCCAGATTACCAGTGTTTTGAACTGTGCATCTGATGGGTTGGCTATCTGTTCATCGCTTAGTTCTATTTTTGGAGCTTTGATCTTTCATTTGGGCCATATTTGTTTGTCTCAGAGCGCCTGTTACTTTGGAAGGGGCGGAGCCTTAGGTATTCAGTAGGGCGGGGCAGCCCAGGTGGCTGCATTGTGATGCTGTGTGTGGGGGAGGGGTCCGAGAGGGAACAATGGCACTTGCTTGGCTCTCGGCAGGCTTTCAGTCACTTCCCCCCCACTTCTCACGGGCAAATTGGGCCCTTCTGGTGCTGATTGCCAGGTGAGTGTGTGTGTGTGCATTCTAGGACCCTGTTGGTCTCTCCATCAGACTCTCCTGTGAGGCTGGGAGTTTCTCCTGCTGTTGCAACCCCCACAGGTTTTGCAGCCAGAGGTTCTGAGGCTTCCTTTTCGTTCCCTGGAACCCTGGGTTGTGTGGTGTGTCTTGCTCCCCAGCTGTTCCTCTGGCTTACCCGCATGCAGATGCGGGACCGCCTGTTCTGCCAGCTGCAGCCACCTTGCCTGTGCCTCCTCCAGCCCAGCCGCCTGTCTCCGCCCCTCCTACTGGGCTGGATGAATGTTTCTTCTTTAACTGCTTGGTTGTTGGACTTCCATACAGTTCGATTTTCTGGCAGTTTTGGTTATAAGTTCTGCTCAGTCTAAGTATCACGGCAGTTAATTTTATAGTTCCCATCATTTGCATGCTTGTTTTATCACATTTTAAGATTCCTTAAAACTAAATACATTTTCAGAATTCTGGACACGATGGTTGGATATAAGGTCCAAGGGTCAATAATTTCTTTCCAGCTGTAGATTAAACACTATCAGAACCATAGTGAGAAAATGAGTCATATTCAGCCACATACTCAGTCATACATGGCGTACATGTTTCCCTTGCATTAGAAATTGGTTGCTCCGTTCTTACAATGTGCAAGTTTGTGTGTGAGTAAACGGTCAGCAAGTGCTCATTTGCTCATTTGAAGAATACTGATTCAGCACCACTCTGTGCCCGGAACTCTTCCAAGGGATGGGAATAAAGCAGTGAACAGAACCCATAAAACCCATTCCTCGTCGAGCTTACACCCTAAGGGGGGCTAGGTTTCGCTCTGTGTCCGTCTGTAGCCGTTGTTTGACAGGGTACCTCGTTTGCCTGTCTCCCTCAGAATTCCTGCCGTAACATGAATTGGAATGGTAACCCAAGGCTCCCTTAGACAAACAGCAAAATACTTTTGGTTGGGCCCCTCAGATGCCAAGACACATGGTCGTAAGCAAAGAGAAAATTTCCCTCAAATTGCATCCACCAAACCAGCTTTCCAAAAAAAATAGCAACAGTCAAAAGTCAAATGGAACTTTAAAGAAATATTACATACTTGTTGGGGTCAGCTTCGTTGCGGCTCATGGCCCCCTAATGTCAGAATCGGAGAGCATTCACTGCAGTGTAAATGCATTATGCCCTTGTCTCTGACCTTCTGGCACCACCCAGCACGGACTGTATTCCTCCTCCTCGCAAACCTACCCAGGGCAGTGGTCTGAGCACGCCACCTGCTGGTGTAGTGGCGAGGGACTTCTAGGAACACTGCAAATGGTTGTCTCTCTCAAAGTACTTTCTTCTAACCCCTTTTGAAAATGTCCAGAGGGGAACTGGGTTCTGATTTCGACTGTTCTGTAGTAGGAGAACTGAGGAAAAAGTCCCTCTGTCTAGCCTGGGTGCCCTGTAGGAAGCTTGTGTTCTATCCTGTCTTTTACCCAAAACGCAGGAGCCTGGGAATGGAGCTTCCTGGAGGCGCCCAGGCAGGGCAGGGTGACTGTACGCTACTTCCTGATGCTTGCTGTCTGCTTTACAAGTAACTTTTATGGTAGGACATCAGTGCGAGTGAGCGGTAAGCATCTCACAGCCTGCAGACGGATTTCACTAGCTTACCCTTTCCGGAGGAGCAGCCGGGACTGCGCTAGTCTTTGCCCCCGTGCTCTGGTAGTAGAAGTCACTCAGGAGTCCAGGTCACCATTCACAAATCTTAGCTGAATGTTTTTGACCCAAGTAACTTGTTCTATTTTATTCCATCTAGATGATTCTCATTCTCAAAATTTCACTTAAAATCTTGACCATACCCCAAAACTGGGCATTGATAGGACAGGTGGTTCCTGTTGCGACAGTGCTCAAGCGTCCAGTAGAAGCAGAATTAAAACGCTTCCAGGTAACTGACTCCTCTGCTATTATTGGAATTGCAGCAGAGCTATTGCCAGCAGCAGCAGTACTCGCACACTGCTTCCGTGTTGCCCTGAGCTGTCCCCACCGCTTGCACATACTTTATCCAGCTCTCAGAGATAGACATCACTACCCCCTGTTCGGCAGGGGAAGGAACTGAAGCTTAGAAAGTTTAAATGACTCTTTCATTGCCAGTACCCGCTTGAGGTTGGACTTGACACCTGTCTTTTTTTAAACTTGTGGTTAAAAAACCCATGACATAAATTTATCATCTCAGTCATTTGTAAGTGTACAGGTCACGGTTCTATTCACTTTGTAGTGCCACAGATCTCCAGAAGATTTTTTATTTATAACTCCCCATTTTCTCCTTCTCCCAGCTCTTGGTAACTGCTGTTCTGCTTTCCGTTTCTATGAATTTGACGTAGACATCTCATAAAAGAATCACACAGTATTTGCTTTTTATGACTGGCTTATTTCACTTAGCATAATGCCCTCATAGTTCATCTATGTTATAGGATGTAACAAGATTTTTTTCCTTTTTAAGGCTGAATAGTATTCCATTGTATGTAAATAAACACTTTGTTTATCCATTCATCTGTCGGTGGACGTTTGGGTTTCTTTCATATCTTGGCCATTGTGAGTAGTGCTGCTAGGAACATGAGTATACAACTACCTCTTGGAGACCCTGCTGTAAATTTTTTGGAAGTAGAATCACTGTATCATTTGCTGGATCATGGGATAGTTCTACTTTTAATTTTTTTTGAGGAACTGCCATGTTGTTTTACATGGAGGTTGCGCCATTTACTAATCCCACTAGCGTTGCCTGAGGGTTCTCCATTCCATGGACACAGTGTTCTGTTTTTAATGTAGCCACTCTAATAGGTATGAGGTGATGAGACTTTGTTAATTGCAACGCCAGTGTGGAGCACACCACAGCAAAGAGACCGCTCCGCATCACACCGGCCGTAGCTGCCTGCAGAGCGCAGCCGAGATGCTGCCACGGAAGAGTGAGGGCCTGCACCCAGTGGGCCCGTGTCCCTGAGCAAGAGGGCCCATGTGGTGACCGAGAACACCTAAAGTACAATCTCTGATCCCCCCAATCCCCTCACAGTATGTTGAACCCTGAACCCCCAGTGGGTTGATATGTGAAGATGGGCACTTCGGGAGATGTTGGATGAGGTCATGAGAGGGGGCCCCTCCTCACATGACTAGTGTCTTTACAAGAAGAGACACCACACCATAGCATGTGCCCTCGACCTCTGTGTCATCAGTAATTAGTAATCTCAGATGACTAAAACCTGGGCGTAGTAAAGAGGCCCCGCTGTGTATGGACAAGACTGTAGAGTGGGGTTTGAAACGAAAGGTTCAGGAGGATTTTTAGCAGTGAATGCGCATGGTTAGCAGTTCTCTCTGGAAATAGATGACCTGATCGTTGCATACAACTCCACCCATTGACTGTCTCATCTCTGCTCCCCACACTTCTACAGAACACATTCCGCAAGAGCTTCTAAGATGCAGAGGAGATCTAGGCTGACTTTGTGATACTATGGAGCTCTCTGAGTTAAGCCTTGGCCCATATTCTTGGCAGGAAATCACATCTGTGTTTGCCACGCACGGAGAGCGAAAGGGGTGCGGAGCAGCTGGCTGCTCTCTGATTACCGTTGGAGGCTTTCTCCACTCGCACGAGTGAGACAGGGAGGAAGTATCTTGTTTCGCAGTTCATATTGATTTCCTGGTCCTGTCTGATATCTGTTTGTGGATAGACCTAATGGCTACAGATACGTGCGGCTTGTTCAGTGAGCAGAAGTTGAAAAAAATCTTCTAAATATACATGCTTTGTGTGCGTACAAACAAATAAACAAGGAGACTTTAGGCTGCAATTCGTTCTGACCCAGCCAGCCCGGGCCCTGGGGAGAACTTAATTCACGATCATGGGTAGTGAGGCACAGAAACAAAATCCAACTACTGCCGTTCCACGACAGGCGCTGAAGGTGAAGGGACCGTCCCCGCAGCTACGCCGCGACCCTGCCCTCTTCGGGGAGCCCCTCTTATGCTCCCACTGGGCCCCCTTGAACACTGGGATGCTGGGCTTGGCACAGGTGATGAGCAGGAACGGTTTGAACTGTGTCTGGATCACATCCACCATTCTGTCCCCAGTGCTCAGCCTTCATTGCATAAAGTTTGTGCCCCTCACTCAGCACTCACTCCGCACTGCCTTGCATTTCTTTTTTTGTAATCTGTCTGCCAATGAGATCACAAGCTCTGCATGCGAGAATGAGGTCTCACACTCTCTGTGTCTCTGGGAATGTCCCTATAGCGTCCTATGCAAGAGCAGCATGAGGTACGATCTGCTTGAGAGCAGTAAAGGACAGAGGAGGTGGACACGGATGTGACACTAGAAGGCTCCCAGGAAAGGGGAAGGGATTGAGAGGGATACTCAGGTGAAGTCATGGGGAGCAAGTACCGTCCCATGGAAGACCATGGCACGTGATTAACAGGACAGCGCACGTGGTGGGGAGCTGTTCAGTAAAGCACTTCTCATCAGGAAGGCCCAACGGGGATAATTGGTGCATGTTCCTTGGACAGAAAGAACACAGGGTTGGAGAAACTAGGAGAAAGCCACCTTCAGGGACTCAAGTGGGTAAAGGCAGAATCAGGGCATTTCTCATTAGGTGTCAGAAGCCTAGCCACTGCCTAGGTGTCAAGGACAGGGTGCCAGTCCCGGAGGCCTGAGGATGGGTTGACAAGAACACGGCAGAGCCTGGACTCGGAGGGCCAAGCAGCAGGGAGAGAGGGCACTGGGTGCTCTGTGGGCTCAGGGCTCAGCTCCGTAGGTCTGTATCCCGTCGCCAGCTGTGTTAGCTTTGGACGTTTACTAAGCTTCTAGGGGCCTCGGTTTCTTCATTTGACAAGTGGGAATCATGATGGCACAGACCTTGTAGTTCATCGGAATTAAGTTTCATGATCCACGGGAACCAAAAAGAGTGGTCCCTGGTGTATGGAGGCATTAAACACATATTGGGTGCTATTGGTTTTATTACAGTTATTGCTATATTATAAGATTGAACCATATGAAATGGCTGATATTGGACTATTTTTGAACACTAAAATGGATTATTTCTTAGAGTGAGCCTAATACTAGTCAGGTTACAGACAGAGAATCAGGCCTAAGGGCTACAGTATTATCTACCATTTATTCTATGATGCAACTTGGTTAATCCTTTAAGCAGTACTAGTTGTCTGGGATTACCTCCACTTGGCAAGGAGGAGTGTAGGCTCTGAGAGTTAACCAGGTCCGGTCCCCCCATCCCCAGCAGCTGGGAGCTTCTTCCTAAGTCAGACAGCGGCCACCAGACAAAAGAGAGCCAAGAGGGAAGAGGATTACATTAGGCAGGGCGCTGGAGTACACTCAGTTATGGACAGGAAAAGGGAGGAATACGCATTATGGGGCAGAGGGAGTCCCGCGGTACATTCCTCTTCAGAAGGGGAGAGGTCAGTCTTCCTAGTAACAACAACCAGACAGTATTAACTAAGGGTTTCCTTTGATCCAGACATTTATGCAAGTGCTTTACAGGTACAGACTCATGATTTCACAGTAACCCCATTTTACAGGGGAGGAAACTGAGGCACAGAGGGTGACCCTGCTGGTGAGGAGCAGCTGAAGACACACACCCAGGTTTGAAATGAGTCCTGCATCCAAAGGGCTCAGCAGAAGAGATGATATTTCAAAAAATATTTGAGGGAGAAGGACCGGAGGCCAAAGGGGTAGAGAGGCAAGCCCACGCGGGTGGCCTTTGACCTGAGAGATTGGCTGTCTCACTGCTGTCTTTACTTGATGAAAACTTTGGTAAATGTGCATCACCAGCAGTTTGAGTAAGGACTTCAGGGGACAGGAAAGAAATCGGAAGCCCTGCAAATGCCCGGCCTTGGGTACCTCAGCGGCCACGCAGGCTCAGGGTCCTCAGGCTGACCTCGCAGGTGGCCCGTGTGTCCCCTCCAGGAAACATTTTCCTCAACAGGCCATGGCCACCTGGCTGAAGTGTTCTGCTGGGAGGCAGCAGGGAGCAGCAAGTTTGGTGGTCACAGGCTGTAATGGATGGAAGGAGGAAAAATCGAGAATGGGGCAGGGGACAGACATTTGATTTTATGGATAAGGGAACAGTTCCGATACGTGACTCCCCAAGAATACCCAGCCAGCCGTAGACACTGGGAATTCAAACTGAAGCTCACCACTGAACTTTTCCTTGTTTATTAACATGTTATATTGAGTCTCTAGTTGATGGGGGTTTCCCCCAGGGGGTGGTTGTGCTGGTGGAGCAGTGTCTGAGGTGGAAGGCAGGCCTGTGCGGGGCCTGCACCCCACGGGCGCCCCGCCAGGGCCTGGGCAGCACACACAGCGTGGCTGCATTCTTTCAGTTGCTGCCCAGGGAGGGCATCAGGTGAAGTTCTTTTTGCTAACCGCTTACAGAGAATCGCAATACGTAACTCTTACTTTAAAAAAAAAAACACCACCATATAGCTCCCTGGCTGGTGTGGCTCAGTGAACTGAGCATAGTAGGCCTACCAAACGCAAGGTTGCCCGTTCAGTTCCCTGTCAGGGCACATGCCTGGGTTGCAGGGCAGGCCCCGACTTGGGGGCGTGCAAGAGGCAGCCAGTCGCTATTTCTTTCACACATCGATATTTCCCTCTCTCCTTCCCTCCTTTCTCTCTGAAAATACGTAAATAAAATTTTTAAAAAATAAAAAATATATAGCATTTTTGTGCCACAGCCGTTCCTGCAGCGCAGAAGCAGTCCGTGACTCGTGTAGCTCTCCGAGGCCGCCTCTGCCTCCTGGGGCAAGCCTGCTCGCCCCGCCCAGGGGAGGCTGGTCAGGGCGGATGTTCTGCTAAGCAGGTGGTCACGGTCACCTGGGAGGGACGCACAGCTGCAGTGGTTTGAGTTTGTGGTCAGGAGGGTGGAAGGAGGTCCCCTCTAAGAGATTACCTTTTGTATCCCAGCCCCCCCCCTCAAGTGTTTAAATCACTCACTCATTCTTTCAAAAACTATCTAACACATTCCTATCCTGCCAGGCACAGCTCTGGGCTCTAGCGACCAGGTGATGAACACAATTAGGCACACCCTCTGCTCTCAGAAAGCCAATATTTTAGTGGCGGAGACAGAAAGTAATCAAGTAGACAAAGACATACATAATACAATGCTAGGCAGTGACAAGTGTCTTTAAAAAAATAAATTGTGGTAAGGGGCTAGAGAGTGACAGAATGCTATTAATCAGGGTCTCTAGAGCATTCTCCCGGGGACACGACAACTAAACAGAGACAGGAAGCACACAGGGGACGCCTGGGGCTCCGCCTGGGGAAGGGCGGTCCAGGAGGGATGGCAGAGAGCAGAGCCCGGGCGCGGGGCTGAGAAAGGCACCGCTGAAGAACAGTGGGAGCCCACATGCTCGGTGTACAGAATCGGGGCAGAAATAACAAGAATTGACATTGGAGAGTCATCACAGACCGTGGTAAAAACTTTGGGTTTTTCTTTTAAATATGATGGGAAGCTAGTGGAACATTCTGAGAAGGGAACTATGTGGTGAGATTTGTGTTTAAGTGGTCTCCATGGTTACATAGACTGTAAGGAGCAAGACCTGATGGCAGCTTAGAATAGGGGATAGCGGTCTAGGTGGACAGAATAGGATTCAGAATTTTTTATAAGAACTAATAACATTTGTCGATAGACTGGCTGTAGGATATGTAAGAAAGAGAAGTCAAGGTGGCCCCTAACTTTTTGCACGTGGGGAACACTGGGGAAGGAGCAGGTTTGCGGGGGAGGACAGTAAAGAGCCCTTTGCACGTGTTGGGATTGAGACCCTGTTAGACATTTAAATGCAGACGAGAAGTAGGTTGCTTAAGTCAAAACTGAAGGTTTAGAGGAGGGGCCAGGATAGAGATGTGAGTTTGGGAATTAGTGGTTTTAAAACACGGGGACTGGATTTGATTACTTAGGGAGTGAGGACAGATAAAGAAGGAAAGAGGGTGAAGGACTGGGCACGGGCACTGCGGTGCACGGCAGCTGTAGGAGGGCAGCGACCCAGGAGAGAAGGCTGAGAGGAGGGGCCCGCAGAGGAGGAGGAAACGCGGGGGAGGGTGGCTTCCAGGAGGAGGCTCCGCGCTGTGTCAGACGCTGTCAGGATAGGGTGAGAACTGAGAAATGACCATTGGTTTTGGCAGCCTAGACAAAGGTATTTTTAGGGAAGGGTGGGAAAAGAAACCAGGAGGAATTAAGGGAGGCCTGCTCCTTGATGATGGTGGTATTTTTAGTGGATTGTTAGAGTACGTTTTCTATTTTTAAAATCTATCTTTCTGTAGTTTCAGGGCTTCAAAACTAGTAGGCTGACTAATGGCCACCCAAAGAGATCAAGTCTTAATCCCTGGAAGCTGTAAATATTACCCATTTGGGGAAAGGGTAAATGCTGTCTTAAATGCTAACAGATGTGATTAAATCAGATTATCAGGGATTATGTGGGCGGGTCTTTGTAAAAGAGTGGCAGAGGGAGACAACGTGCAGACAGGCCTTGGCAGACGAGGCACAGGTTGCAGCAATGCAGCCAAAAGCCAGGGATGCCCTGTGGCAGCCGCAGGAAGCTGGAAGAGACAAAGAATAGACTCTCCCCTGGAGACACCAAAGGAAGTGCAGCTGTAATGACAGGCTGACTGGCCCAGTGGTACTGTTTTGGACTTCTGGTCTTCAGAACTCTAAGGGAATAAGTTGCTGTTATTTTAAGCCACCACATTTGTGGTAATTTGTTACAGCTGCAATTGCAAACTAATGCAACCCAGGAAGGAGCCAACAAGGCCAACTATACCACATCAAAGACCAATAGCATATTAGATCACCGATATAGAAAATGAAATTAGAGACATGGCAAAGGATCGCAAAGGTCACAGGAAAAAGTAGGAAGAACTTCTGTTGGGGAAGAGGTAGGGGCAGATGGAAAAAGTAGGGAGAGAAGGAGGCAGGGATAAGCTGGTGATTCTAGGCTGTGGCAACTTGCCAGACTAGCATCGTACTCCAGTGAGAAGACAGGCTTAGGAATTTGACCCAAATTTTAAAAAAATCCTCACTGAGGACATGTTTATGGATTTTAGAGAGAAAGGAAGAGAGGGAGGGAGGGGGGAGGAGGAGAAGAGAGAGAGAGAGGGAGGGAGGTATCAGTTGGTTGTTTCTCATATGCATCCTGACCGGGGGTTGAACCTGCTATCTAGATATGTGCTCTGGACAGGAATTGAACCTGCAGCCTCTTGGTGTATGGAACAATGCTCCAACAAACTGAGCCACCCAGCCAGTGCTAAATTGAATTCTTTTAATGCCTTAAATGTACTTCACTGAAACTAGGCTTGTCTTCCTCAGGGTCTAAAGTCAAGTCTTGAAATGATCCCTTGGTTTAAACTAGGTGGTTTCCTAATGCTGCTTTTTGTCTGCTCAAAGTTACTTCAGTTGGCCAGCAGTTCCCAGATGTCTGCCCAATTTTTTTGCATTTGGATTTGGCCTGATTTGACATGGCCAACATGCTGGTTTCCCGGTCTGCCTCCTCGCCTCCAGCTGGCTGTGACCACTCCAGCCTCCCCTAACATGTTGACTTTTCTATTCATTTTAGGTGGGCAGGCTAGGGCGGTGGATGGAGCACAGGCTTGGATTTAGGATTCTGCATAGCACAGTGGTTAAGAGAAAAAAGACTCTGTAGTCACGCTGCCTGGATTCAGATACTGGCACTACCACTTCACTTCCGGGAGGCCATGGGCAGTTACTCAGCCTCTCTGGTTAAGGTCAGCTATTTTCCAGTTGACCTGTTTGATATCAGGTCTGTGTGTTACTCATTTATAAATTCTTAGTGCCTAGCATAAGCCTTCCACTATATACTGTGTTGGCAAAAAATACACTGTATGGCCAAAAACCATATATTGTATGGTTTTTTCCATACAGTGGCTCTAGTAGCACTTAGTTGTCTCTAACTTCATTAGAAATAATTGTGCTAGATTGATTGTGACAGTGGTGATAATCAGCATGCATTTAAAACCTATCAACATTGGTGTTTTTTGTGTAGCTATTATAATATTCAAGATGAAAGAAAATACGCAACATTTTTAGCATACAACACTTTATTATTTCAAGAAAGGTAAAAACGCAACTGAAATGCAAAAAGAAAAAGATTTGTGCAGTGTATGGAGAAGAGCATGTACCCTGAACTTTATTCAAGAGACTTGAGTAGCCAGGCAAGTAAGGGATAAACATAAGAAAACATCAGAGTGAGGTATTATGTTAAATGCCTTAAAATAGTTTTTATTCACTCATTCATTCATTCATTCAGCAGATATTTACTGAGCACTTACTTTGTACCTGACTGCTCTAAGAAACCTATAGTGACTCTGCAAGTTCTAAGTTTTCAAACAATACCACACAAAAGACCAATCTAATTGCTGCTGGCCTGTCCAATTCTTTGGTGCAAACCCCTGAGATTCTGTTGCCTAGGTCTGTAAGAAGGTATAAGAAGGTTCCAGAAAGCTACATTTTTAACATGTATCTCAAAAGTTGTTATAATTGAACTTCATTTATCTATAACCCCTTGTCATCTCAGAGACTGTATACTTAAGAATCCCTGAACACAACCCTGAGACTTTTGCTGACTGGCCTCAGACCCAATACTGGCACCAAGTTTGAATCTGTATAACCTAATGTAAACGACTCCTTTTTCCTTGTGATTCACTGAGGTGCTACTTCATGCAACTCATGTACTGCCTGAAGCTCTTTTAGTAACTGAGCCTAACAAGAAGCTAGCAGCTGGCAGTGAATCTTGATGTACCTTGGGCATTTTGCTGACCTGCACCAGGTCTGGCACTGGTGGCAGCCAGTCTCGGCACACATCTTGGCTCCTCCCATGCACAACCAGGCCATCACAGGCAGCTAACAACTGTGGATCATCTTGTAGCTCCTAATAGCTAGACCCAGACTGGTCACAGACCGCACCTGACATTGACCTGCACCTGAATCCCTCTCAGAAGGCCCCAGAACCAACACACCTGGTGGCGGCTTGGAACCACATCAGAACAAGACCTGATTAGCTCCACGAGTGGCTCACCAAAGGGAGGTCTTGGCAGGCACGAGACCTCGCTGGGCAAATTCCACTCTGTGGGGTCAGCACCCACACAGCAGCTTATACACTGTGGTCTGGGTCAATCCTTACAGTCAACCACACCCATGAGCGGGCCATCAGCCATCAAGACTCAACCACAACAGGAAGGCTCACATAACCCACTCAAGGGACACTCCTGAAGTACCCAGCTCAGGTAATCGGGGTGACTGCACCATAGTCCCATGGGACGCCTACTACGTAATGCCACCCTATCAAGGCTGGGAGACATAGCAGATCAATCTAATACACAGAAACAAACACAGGGAAGCACTGAAATGAGCATGCCCTAAGTGAAGAAACAGGAGAAATCTCCAGAAAAAGAACTAAATAAAATGGAGGAACCCAATCTACCAAATACAGAGTTCAAAACAATAGTTATAAGAATGTTCAAAGAACTTAGGAGAAGAATTGATGACCTCCATGAGTTTCAGTGAAGAGATAGCATAAAAAAAACCAACACATGAAGAATACAATATCTAAAATAAAGAATACAGTAGAAGAAATAAACAGTAGATTATATGAAGCATTGGATCAAATCAGCAATTTGGAAGACAGTTTCATAAAAAACAAAAAACAAAAAACACCCAATCAGAGCAGCAAAAAGGAAAAAGGACTTTAAAAAATGAAGATAGTCTAAGGGACATCTGGGAAAACATGAAGCAAACCAACACCTGCATCAGAGCAGTACCAGAAGGAGGAGAAAGAGAGGAAGGAAATGAAAACCTATTTGAAGAAATAATGGCATAAAACGTCCCAAGCCTGGTGAAGTAAAAAGATGCAAATGTCCAAGAAGCTCAGAGAGTCCCAAACAAGATGAACCCTAAAAAGCCAACACTATAACACATCATAATTAACATGACAAAGGTTAAAAACAAAGAAAGAATCTTAAAAGTACCAAGAAAAATAGTTGCTTACAAGGAAGCTCCCATAAAACTCAACTGATTTCTCAACAGAAATATTTCAGGCCAGAAGGGATTGGCACAAAATACTCAAAATGATGAAAAGCAAGGACCTACAACCAAGAGTACTCCACTCAGCAGGGTTATCATTTAATGCTGAAGGAGAAACAAAGATTTTTCCAGACAAGGAAAAGTTAAAGGAGTTTGTTACCACCAAACCACTATTAAAGAAATGTAAAAGGATCTTCTTTAAAAAGAAATAAAAAAGAGAAACGTGGTTAAAAGGAATAAAATGGCAGTAACTATTTACCCATATTACTTTAACTGTAGACCCATATATATGCTGTGTAGAAGAGACCCATCTCAGAGATACTTATGTCAGACAGAATGGACTTTAAAACAAAAACTATAAAAGTAGACAGAGAAGGACATAACATAATGATAAAGGGCTCAATACAACAAGAGAATGTAATTCTTGTAAACATTTATGCACCCAACATATGAGCACCTAAATATATAAAGCAAATGTTGATGGACATAAAGGGAGAGATTGACAGTAATATAGTCTTAAAAAGAAATTTTAACACCTCATTGTCATTGATGGATAGATCTCCCAGAAAAAAATCAAAATGAAACAGTGAACATAAAAGACACACTGGGCAAGATGAATTTAATTGCATTTCACCCCAAAGCAGCAGAATACACATTTTTTTTCAAGTGCACATGGAACATTTTCTATGATAGACCACATGTCAATACAAAACAAGTCTCAGTAAATTTAAGGTTGAAATCACATTAAGCATTTTTCCAATGACATTGGCGTGAAACTAGAAATCAATTACAAGAAACACACACATACAAACATGGAGGTAAGATACCATGTTACTAAACAGTGAGGGGGTTAAAATGAAATGAAGTAGAAAATCTGAAGTTACCTTGAGCCAAGCAGGGATGGTGCTCTGCAGCGGTCTGGACATGTGCTCTCAGATCTTAGAGCAGTTTTTTCAGATAAGAACAGGTCATAAACAGGAATCACTGAGAGTGACATCAGAGGAATGGCCGCGTGCGCGATCCCCTTGGTCTCTCCCCTTGACATTTTAACAATTCGAGCAGCTGCAGTTCAACAAAGGATTCTGTGCTCAATGCACAAACACACCTGAGAGATTTGAGCCGTTAAACGCCTGAAGGTGGGCAGGTGAGAGCAAACCAGGGAGGCGAGCGGGGAGAAATGCTGAGATGAGCCACCAATGCAGCCCGCAGCTGGGAGCTCACGGTGGGGCTCAGCCTGGAGAGGGGAGGATTCAGGTTGCTGCTGGGACTCTCTTCACCCAGGAGGAGCAGAGACTTGGTGGGTATTTTTGCAGGAGTGGGCAGCATGAGCGGCGGGTGAGCCCAGTGACCTGGGCAGGGACACAGCACACAGCTGTGGTGTCAGAATCCCAGACAGAGAACAAAGCCCCGGAGCCTGCTGCCCTCACCCTCCCAGGGCCCGCCTCCCTGCACCCGGGGCGTCCAGCCGCAGAACACATTACCTGCAGCCCCGAGAACGGGTGCTAGCACGAGGGGCCCTTTTTTCCTGAGCAAAGGACATGTTCCATGACTGGTCCTGGATCGGGCACAGGTGGGACTCTACAGAGGTCCGAGGTTGCCATTACCTGAAGGGAAAAGCAACTTAAAAGGCAACCAGGTTACCAAGGTGACCTCACCCCCGCACATTGTGGCTGCACCCACAGCAGCTTCCGGTTGTGGGGACAGCATTGGGATTTCATGGATTTGGAGCCCCATTGCCCACCACTCCTACTATGGGATGGGTCCGGGGAACTGAGGTGACCAGATAACAGGGGAGGTACCCACCTTCCAGGTTTCCCCCACCCCATGGAGATCTGAAAGGCGAGAGAGGTCCAAGAAAGCTAAAAGCTTGTGATCCAGTGCCACCTACTGGAAAATAATAGAAAGACTTCCTTGTATCATTGTATTAGAGAAGTGCCACTCATACATATGAGGCGGACCCCCCCCAAAAAAGGAATTTATTTATAAAAAAAGTGTGTATTTATTCTTACATGTTTAAACTCCAGTCACCTTCAAAGTACTTTCCATTTGATTCAATACACCTATCAAACCATCTTTTCCACTGCTCAAAACAGTTTTTGATTCATCAATTTTGATGCTTTCTAGTGTTTCTGCTGTTTTTTGTTTCACCTCTTTCACATTGGCAAAACGTTTCCCTTTGAGGATTTTTTCCATCCAGGGAGACAGAAAAAATGTCACTAGGGGTTGGGAAAACAGGGAAGGTAGGGCATGGGGGTCTTGCTGCTTTGTTCAAAAACTACTGAACATGCTGCATTGTGTGGGCAGGTGTGCTCATAAATCACCCATCATAAATGGACAAACACACTAAAAGAGTCTTAAAAAAAATTAACTAAAACCAAATGCAGCCTATCACAACAACGCCAGCTGGTACAATTACAGATGGGTTCCTAGAACACTCACCTAGTGGGAGAAGCCTGTCCTACAAAAGGCCTACCTTCCAGAAGATAATTCTATTTTGGGGGGGTTACCCCTTGTAGATGCCTAGACAGCAGAAATCCATCAAATACCGTGAATAGCAAAGTAGCACAGCAGCTCAGAAAGAAAATTTTTATATCTCCAGAAAACCAACTTAAAAACATGAAAATATGTCAGTTTAATGACAATTCAAGCTGCAGTTTTGAAAAAATTCAATGAGATGCAGAAAAATACAGATAGGGAGTTTAATGAGCTTAGAAAATAAATCAACAAACAAAATGAGTTCTTTAACAAAGAGATTGAAAGTTTAAAAAAAAGAACCAAACAAATTCTAGAGATGAAGTACTTGATAAAATAGTTCAAGAATGCCCTGGCTGGTGTGGCTCAGTGGATTGAGTGCCGGCCTGTGAACCAAAGGGTCACCAGTTTGATTCCCCATCTAGGGCATTTGACTGGGTTGCAGGCCAGGTCCCCAGTAGAGGACGCACGAGAGGCAACCACACATTGATGTTTCTCTCCCTCTCTTTCCCTTCTCTTCCCCCTCTCTAAAAATAAATAAATAAAATCTTTAAAAAAAAAAAGAAGTGATCAAGAATGAACTAGTGAGCAAGCACAGGAAATAGAGTAAACCAAATGGTGGAATGGATCACATCAAAGATAAAAATCTAGAAATGATGCAGAGGGAAGAAGAAAGAGACTTGAGCATTTAAAATAATTATAGAACTCGATGAGAACTATCTGAACTTTATCAGAAAAAGCAATATAAGGATACACCTGACAAAGAACAGGAGGAGGGAACGGAGAGCCTATTAAAATAAACACTTGATGAGAACTTTCCAAACCTATGGAAAGAGCTAGATCATCAAATCCAGAAAGCAAACAGAACCCCAAAATGGCCTTCATCAAGGCACACCGAATTAAAACTCAAAAATTAATGACTAAGAAAGAATTCTCAAAGCAGCCAGGGAAAAGAAGAAAGTAACCTATGAGGTCTGTCCAGAAAAAAGTCTGGCCATTATTAATATAACAAGAATGGTTTGCACAGTATCGTTGTAACCTGGCAGCCAAGGAGAGTGGACTGGAATGTACATGTGTAAACAATAATGACTTCACTGCACTAGTCAGTAGGGGTGGTAGACACCATTGAGTGGGCATGTGTACTGCGTGGCCATCGCACTCAAAATGACTGGGCGAATAGAGTAACAAATCTGCATCCAGTTTTGCATAAAGCTTGAACATTCCTCCACAGAAACTATTTGGATGATTCAGAAGGCTGCAGTTACGGGCAACTGGTGACTGGCAGCTTCATCATGATAATGCACCTGCTCATGCATCACATCTTGTGCAGAGTTTTTTGGCCAAACATCAAGTCACCCAGGTGACTCAGCCCCACTACAGCCCAGACTTGGCACCCTGCAACTTCTGGCTTTTTGCAAAACTAAAATCACCTTTGAAAAGGAAGAAATTTCAGACCATTGATGAGATCAGGAAAATACGACAAGGGCAGCTGTTGGTAATTGGGAGAACTGTGTGGGGTCCCAAGGTGCCTACTTTGAAGGGGACTAAGGTATCATTGTCCTATGTGCAGTGTTTCTTGTATCTTCATTAAATGTCTCAATTTTTCATATTACATGGCTGGATACTTTATGGACAGGCTCAATTGAAAAATGGACAGAAGACCTGAACAGACACTTCTCCCAAGAACACATAAAAATGGCCAACAGATACATGAAAGGATCCTCAACTGAACTACCTATTAGGACAATACAAATCAAAACTACAATGGGATACCACCTCACACCTGTCAGAATGGCTATTATCAACAAGACAGGTATAACAATAGCAAGTGTTGAAGAGGCTGTGGAGAAAAAGGAACCCTCATTCACAAACTGATACAGCCACTATGGAAGACAGTATGGCAGTTCCTCAAAAAATTAAGAATAGAGTTACCAGATAACCCAGCAATCACTCTCTTGGGTATCTACCTGAAAACTTGAAAACATTTATTTGCAAAAGATATCTGCACCCCTATGTTCATTGCAGCATTTTTCATGGCGGCCAAGACATGGAGACAACCAAAGCGTCCTTCAATAGAGGACTAGATAAAGAAGATGTAGTACCATATACACTATGAAATACTACTTAGCTATAAGACAAGACAAAATATTGCCATTTGTGACAACATGGATGGACCTTGAGAATATTATGGTAAGCAAAATAAGACAGCCAGAAAAAGTTAAGAACCATGTGATTTCCCTTATATGTGGGATATAAAACTGAAGCCATAGACACAGACAATAGTATGATGGTTACCAAAGGGAAGGAGGGTGGGGGTAAACTAAAGGGTAAAGGGAGCCAAATATATAGTGATGGAAGATGATTTGACTTTGGGTGGTGAGCACACAATGCAGTATACAGATCACTTATCATAGAAATGTACACTTGAAACTTATATAATCTTATTAGCCAATGTTATCCCAATAAACTTTTTTGTCTTCACCTGAGGAGTTTTGTCTTTGCATTTTTAGAGAGAGAGGAAAGGAAGGAGGGAGGGAGAGGGAGAGAGATAGGGAGTGAGAGAGGGGGAGAGAAAGAGAAACATCAGTGTGAGAGAGAAACATCAATTGGTTGCCTTTTGTATGTGCTGGGACTGGGGATAGAACCTGCAACCCAGGCAGTGCCTTGACCAGGAATGAAACCAGCAACTTTTTGGTATATGGTCTGACTCTCCAATCAACTGAGCCATACCGGCCAGGGCCTAAATAAATTTAATAAAAAATAGTTATCTTGAGACAAATGAAAAAGAACACAACAACAGAAATTTTGTGGGACACAGCACAAGCAGTCTTAAGAGGGAAATTTATAGCAATACAGGCCTACCTCACAAAGCAAGAAAGATTTTAAATAAATAATCTAAACTTACACCTAAAGAAACTAGAAGAACAATGTACAAAGCTTAATGTGAGTACAAAGAAGGAAATAATGAACATCAGAGGTGAAATAAATAACATAGACTCTTAAAAAAACAATACAAAAGGTTAATGAAACCAGGAGCTGGTTCTTTGAAAAATAAAAAAGATTGATAAACCTTTAATCAGCCTCACCATGAAACAAACAAACAAAAAGACCCAAATAAGAACAGAAATGAAAGAGAAGTAACAACTGACACCACAGAAATACAAAGGATTTTAAGAAAAAAGTACAATATATTTTATATATATTAACACATTAGACAATCTGGAAGAAATGGATAAATTTCTAGAAACATACAATCTTCTAAGACTAAATAAAAAACAGAAAATTTTGAATAGATTGTTTACAACTAACAAAATTGAATCAGTAATTAATAAAACTTCCAGCAAACAAAAGTCCCAGACCAATGGCTTTACAGGTGAATTTTACCAAACATTCAAAGAATAACTAGCACTTACCTTTCTCAAACTATTACAAAAAATTTAAGAGAAGAGAAAATCCCCAGCTTCATTTTGTGAGCACAGCATTATCCTGATTTCAAAACCAGATAAAGACACTACAAAGAAAAATTATAGGCCAATATTCCTGATGGACATAGAAAAAATCCTCAACAAACTATTAGCAAACTGAATTCAGCAAAACATTAAAACAATCATACACCATGATTAAGTGGGGTTTATTCTTGGGATGCAAGGATGGTATGGTGTTTTTAAATAAACAAACACAATAATGTACATAAACAAAATGAAATATAAAACAATTATATGACCATATTAATAGATGCTGAGAAAGCATTTCACAAAATCCAGCACCCGGTCATGATAAAAACTTTTGACAAAGTGGGAATAGAAGGAACACACCTTACCATAAAAAAAGGCCATGTTTGACAGACCCACAGCTTACATCATACTCAATGTGGAAATGCTAAAATTGTTTCCTTTAAGGTCAGAAACAAGACAGGGATGTCCACTTTCATAGTGCTGGAAGTCCTAGATCCAGCGATCAGACAAGAAGTACTAGAAATCATTCAAATTGTAAAGGAAGATGTAAAACTGTCATTATTTGCAGATGACATAATACTATATAGAGAGCAGCCTAAAGAGAACATGAAAAAAATACTAGAACTGATAAATGAATTCAGTAAATATAAGGATATCTAATAAATATTCAGAAGTCATTTGCATTTTATACACCTATAATGAACTATCTGAAAGAGGAAATAAGAAAAACAATTTCATTTAAAATTGAATCTAAATAATACCTAGGAATAAGTTTAAAAGATCTGTACTGGGGAAATTATAAGACACTAAAGAAACAAATGAAAGAAGATACACATAAATGGAAACATACATTACGTTCATGGACAGGAAGAATTAACATCATTAAATGTCCATACCACCCAAAGCAATCTATAGATACAACACAATTCCTATCAAACTACCCATGGTGTTTTTCACAGAACTAGAACAAATAATCTAAAAATTTATACGGAACCACAAAAGACCCAAAATAGCCACAATAGCTGTGAAAAACTGTATGTAGTTTCTGCCCCTGCACCCCCAAAAGGCAGAATGGAACTGCCTTACGACCCGGTGATTCTGCTTCTGGGAATGTGTCTGAAGAAAGCTGATACACTGATTTGAACGAATATATGCACCCCTATGTCAATTACAACATTATGTACAATTGCCAAGATTTGGAAGCAACACAAGTGCCCATTAAGACATGAGTAAATGAAAAAATCGTGGGATATTTCTCAGTCATAAAAGTGAATTAAATGTTATCATTTGAGACAGCATGGATGGACTTAGAGGGTATTATGTTTAATGTAACAGGGAAGACAGAGAAGGCATTTACCAATGATTTCACTTATATGTGGAATCTAAAGAACAAAATAAATGAACAAACAAAATAGAAATAGATTCGTAGGTTCAGAGAACAGACTGATGGTCTCCAGAGGAAAGGGGAGCTTGAGGGATGGTTGAATACAGTGGAGAAATTAAGAAATACAAATTGTCACAAAATAGTCCCAAGATATAAAAGTACAGCATAGGAAATATAGTCAATAATATTGTAATAACTATGTATGATGACAGGTGAGTATTTAAAATATGAGGCAAATCACATTGTAAAGTTTGTGGTTGTTTGCCACTATGCTTCACACCTTAAACTAGTACAAAAAATATTGAATGTGGACTGTGATTAAAAAAAGAAAAAAGAAAACCTATAGTAAAAATGCATATTATTTCAAGGAATCTGGATTTAGGTGTGTTTTTGTTTGAATGCAAGCCCCTGCAAACCGCGGACCATGCGAAATTCCAGCCTCTAGTAGGATTACCCACAGAAAAAGATGGTCATAGGTAAAATACTTTTTCATGAAGCAAACTGAGCGGGAAGTGTGGTGGCCAAGTCTACTGTTTTTCTCAATTCTTTTTTTCCCCCCTCTACTCACTACTCCTCAATCAGTGCACTGTTAGGAAGGAATGTTGCGATGGTTGACCAGGTTTAGAAACATGACAGGGCCCCTTCACGCATGAGTACAGTGTCTGTGCAGCTTAAAGGGCAGAGCTCACATGTTGGGTCCTCTCAGACCGCCGGTGCGGGGGAGCGTGGGCCTGGGCGGCAGGGCCCGTCTGAGTAAGGGGGGTGGGAGGTGACTCAGGCTTGCTTTATTCTATGCGCTGGGACATATAGTCTCTCATACCCTTCCTCTTGTACTCCTAGTGAGCAGATTTATTCTGAAATTACTTCATGTTGGAGTGGTAAGATCTGAGACTCGGATTTGGGCTTGGTGGGGAAGGTAGGACATGGGGCTCAACCAGTTCCACTCAAGTTCTGTGACAGAGTTTGGGGCGAAAGCCTCCACTAACAATCTTACTTTCTTCTCTGCTTACATCTCCCTGAAGGAGCTTGTGATATGCAGTAGTTGGTCAAAAGGAGTGTTCTCTGGGCCTTTCCCCCAAATAACATCTTCATTAAATTGGTGAGTCAGGGACTCTACCTTTTTATCTTTTGTCATGACTACATCAGTCAATTTTTACACATTCTTCAAAATTATCAGACACTAAATTACTCTTCAATAAGCAGTTATGTTCTCAGTAAATATTTTAATCCTAAAGCTAAATGTTGAAATAAAAGAGTAGAGAATCGCTGAGTTGCAAAAAATTTTTTAAAAACATTGATTTTCTACTACGTACCTGGGATTGTGCTACATGGTGGGCAAACAAAACCAAGAGGAAAGTTAACAGGTGATTACAATGCAGTGTTTAAAGGGTCATGTGGAAAGTATATGAAGGAAAAGTGAGAGCACACGTCTTGGAGGATATGAACCATAATTTGAGTTTTTAAAATAAAAGGAACTCTGTTCGGTGTGGCTGAGTTGGTTGGGCATTGTCCCACAAAGCAAAAGGTAACTTTAGATTCTGAGTCGGGGCACATACCTGGGTTGTACACTTGGTCCCCAGAAGGGGGCGTATGAGATGCGGCAATCAATTGACGCTTCTTTCTCACATCAATGTATCTCTCCCTCTCTTTCTGCCTGCATTCCCCTCTCTCTGAAAATAAATAAATACAATCTTATAAATAAAACTAAAAAGGAATTGCCTTGACTGGTGTGGCTCAGCTGGCTGGGTGTTGTCTCACAAAGCATAAAGGTCGTGGGTTCAATTCTTGCCTGGGGCACATGCATGAGTTGTGAGTTTGGTCCCCACTTGGGGCATGTGTGAGATGCATCTGATCCATGTGTCTCACTCACATCAATGATTCTCTGTCTCCCTCCCTTCCCTTCTCTCTAAAAATAAATAAATAAATAAAGTCTTTTTAAAAAGGAATTAGTAGGTTAATCGGTAAGAGCGGTGCACAGAGTGAGGGATGGACAGAAGCAGCTGCACGCTGAGATAAGGTGTTTGTATTCCGTCTTGAACGTGCTAGGGGGTCATTGGGCATTTTATGCGGACAAGTAATAGGATGTGATTTAATATTTAGAGTTTTTGCTGGCAATAATGACAGGATGGAGTATGGAGGGGTCACACTGGAAGCAGTCAAATCTGTTAGAATGCCATTGCTCTAACTCACGCGACGAGCTATGAACCTTTGAGGGAGGTGCGGTGGTGAAGGAGAGGGGAAACGAGAGGGGAAGTGTGGATCATTAAGGATAATTTAGAATGAACATCACTGATGGAATACAGAGAGGAAGGGACAGGAAAGAATGTAGGACAAATCACAGGATTCTGAATTGGGCCACTGATGGCCAGTCACTTTCAGGAAGAATAGTAGGTTTGGGGGTGTTGGCTTTAGTGAGGACACAATGGCCTCCCCCATCTTTACCTCACATTCTTTCCATTTTAGGAGGATGACTAATGGGATTTGGGTGAAATAAAAAAGGCCTGTGGCCATTGTTCGGTCCTTCTGTATGGAATTCCTTAGGCACTCTAATCACTTCTACTTATCTGTTTAGATTGTGCAGGTCAGAGTCTCGGCTTGACTGCACAGGAGGGTTTGAGGTTCAAAGACCTAACTGGGCATAAGCAGCTGTTATCTGTGCTTATATCTCTTAAAGATTTGATGCAGCCATGAGGAGCTTTCAAAAAACTGGGATCCCGGATATTTCCCTATTTCTTTCGACTTAACACCTCGTTTTGCAGACCCAGAGTCCCTGTGGAGGGAATGTACCTCCAGCACTGGGCGTCGACCTCTACTGGTAATTCCGTAAACTGCAAGTGCAAACGCAGGTCTGCAGGGGAGCAGAACCAGGGCAGCTCTGAGGTGAGGCTTAGGTTTGGTGGTGTCAGGCAGAGCACTCGCTACCCTCAGGTTCCCTTTTGTTTAGCAGGTGGTCAGTAAAAATTCCTAGAACTTTGAAAAAATAAATGTCTGGTTTAAGCCACTCAGTTTGTGGTAATTATTAGGGCACCCCTAGAAAATGAATATAATAGGGTTCTTATAAAGAGCAAATTAGTAAATAGTGAACTCAGGGGAAGCACTTAGGAAACTGGCACAGTGCTTTCTAAGTGTATGCTCTCAATGACCCCAGAGTCACATGAGTGGTAAACAGTGGAGCCAGTTAAACTCAGACTGTCATGCAATACTGACTTTGCAAAATGGGAAATATGTATATCTCAATAAAACTGAAAAAAACCCCTAAAAAACATAAGAGTAATGACTTTTGGGGTGATACAAGATGGTGGAAGAGTGAGTAGAAGTTACCCTGACCCCCTCCCAGGACCAATGTGGAATTGCAACTAAATTGTGGAGAAATCACCCAGAATAAACAACTAAACAATAGCGGGAGAGAAGCCTTATAACCACCGACAGACAGGAGAAACAGCTTCAACACAACGTGACTGTTAAGGAATGTGGAGGGGATGTGAGAGGGCTGGCTGGGCCCCCATGGGCAGCAGCTGATGTGCCAGAGGGATATCTCCGCTGCCTGGGGGGTGCCCCTGAGAAGAGTAGGGCCTAACTCCCAAGCTGGGCTCCCCAGCCTACAGCACCAGAGCCCAAAAAGCACACAGATAACAGCCAGCTGCGAAAAGCAGCAGGGTTGCTCTCTGCCAGAGACAGGTGGATGGAGACACAAAGAGCTGTTTAAAAGGCCAACACATAAATTTACATTAGCAGCCACTTACCATGGACTCTCGCAAAGGCAGGGGCAGAGTGGGCTAGAGGCTTTGGGGAGAGAGCTGAGTGAGTAGATGCTGGGATCCTTGTGCTGAGTCATCCCCCAGACAGCAGCAGCCATCTTGCTCAGGCAGACCATGCTCATCAAGTAGCATCAGCCTGAGGAGAAGCAATAGCCCCACCCCTAGGAGGTACTCTGCCCCACCCTGTGGTGCTTAAGCCTGAGTGACTAGATTAACAACCGAGGGAGTCAGCCACAGACAGTAGATCCCTGGAAGTCTCAAACAGGCTGCCAAAGGCCAGACTGGGACACATCTGACATCACCAGGAGCAGATCCAGAAAGAGAAAACAGTGGAGGACAAGGTAGAAAAAATTTCCTAGAAAGAGCAAGAAGAGGAAAAAAGACTGAAAAAGAATGAAGGGGGGTTAAGGTAGCTTCAGGACAACATGAAACATAATAATATCCATATAATAAGGATACCAGAAGGAGAGGAAGAGAAGCAAGGGATAGAAAAACTGTGTGAAAAAGTAATGACAGTTAAGTTCCCTAATTTTATGAGAGAAAAAGTCACACAAGTCCAGGAAGCACAGAGGGTCCCAATTATGATGAGCCCGAAGAGGCCCACTCCAAGACACATTATAATTAAAATGGCAAAATTCAAAGAGAAAGAGAGAATCTAAAAAGGCAACAAGGGAGAAACAGATAGTAACATACAAGGGAGCTCCAATAAAGCTAGAAGCTGATTTCTCAACAGAAACACAAGCCAGAAGGGAATGGCAAGAAATATTCCAAGTAATGAAAAGCAAAGTCCAGCAACTAATATTCTCTACCCACCAAGGCTCTGTTTGAAATGGAAGGTGAAACGAGGAGTTTCCCAGACAAAAGAGGGCTAAAAGAGTAACCCCCAACAAACCAGCATTGCAAGACATGCTAAAGGAGCTGCTTTAAGAAGATGAAGAAAAAGAGAACACAGGTATCTATCAATAATCACCTTAAATGTCAATGGATTAAGTGCTCCAATCAAAAGACATAGGGTAGCTTAATATATAAGAAAACATAACCCACACATATGCTGCCTACAAGAGACCCACCTCAGAACAAAAGACCTACACAGACTGAAAGTGAAGGGTTGGAAACAAATATTCCAAGCAAATGGACAGGAAAAAAAAAAAAAGCTGGGGTTGCAATACTTGTATCAGACAAAATAGACTTCAAAAGAAAGGCCATAAAAAGAAACACAGAAGAACACTTCATAATACTCAAGGGTATAATCCATCAAGAAGACATCAACATTGTAAACAGATATGCACCCAACATAGGAGCACCCAAATATATAAGGAAAATCTTGGAGGACTTCAAGAAAGATATAGACAGCAACACACTAACCATAGGGGATTATAACATCCCACTGTCAACAATAGATAGATCTTCTAAACAAAGAATCAACAAGGATATTGTGGAACTGAACAATGCACTAGATCAAATAGACTTAACTGATATATACAGAACCTTTTACCCCAAAGAAACAAAATACACATTCTTTCCAAATGCACATGGGACATTTTCAAAGATCGACCACATGATAGGACACAAAACAAATCTCAACAAATTCAAGAAAATTGAAATCATATCAAGCATCTTCTCAGACCACATAGCTTTAAACTAGAAGCCAACCTCAAGGAAGAAACTCAAAAACATTCAGATTCATGGAGACTGCATAACATGTTATTAAACAATAAATGGGTTAATAATGAGGTCAAGGAAGAAATCAAAACGTTTCTGGAAACAAACAAAAATGAACACACAACAGCCCAAAACCAATGGGACACAGCAAAGGCAGTCCTGCGAGGGAAGTTCATAGCAATACAGGCCTACCTAAAAAAGATAGAAACATTTCAAATAAACAACCGAATCCTACATCTTCAAGAACTGGAGGAATAACAACAAACAAAGCCCAGAGTGAGTAGAAAGAAGTAATCAAGGTCAGAGAAGACTTAAATGACATAGAGACTAAAAGAACAATTCAAAAGATCAATAAATCCAGGAGGTGGTTTTTGGAAAAGATAAACAAAATTGACAAGCCTTTAAGCAGACTCATCAAGAAAAAAAAGAGAGGACCCAAATAAATAAAATCAGAAATGAAAGAGGAGAAATTACAACCGATACCACAGAAATACAAAGGATTGTAAGAAATTACTATGAATTATATGCCAAGAAATTTTGAAAACCTGGGTGAAATAGACAAATTTCTAGAAAAATATAACCTTCTAACACTGAATGAAGAAGCAGAAAGCTTGAACAGACTGATAACAGCTGGTGAAATTGAAGCCGTAATAAAAAAAACTCCCAGCACAGAAAAGCTCTGAACCAGACAGTTTCACAGGAGAAGTTTACAAAACATTTAAGGAAGAGCTAACCACTATCCCTCTTAAGCCATTCTAAAGAATCCAAGAAGAGGAAAGACTCCCAAACTCTTTTTATGAGCCCAGCATCATCCCAATCTCAAAACCAGATAAAGACACACCAAAGAAAGAAAACTACAGGCCTGTATTGCTGATGAACATAGATGCTAAAATCCTCAACAAAATATTGGCAAACCACATCCAGGACTACATTAAAAAGAATATACACCATGATCAAGTGGGATTCACCCCAGGGATGCAAGGATGATACAATATTTGCAAACCAATAAACGTAATACATCATATAAAGACAAAAATCACATGATCATATCAATAGACACCGAAAAAGCATTTGATAAAGTACAGTACCCATTTATGATAAAAACGCTCAGCAAAGTCAGCATAGAGGGAGCATACCTCAACAATATAAAGGCCATAGATGAGGAATCTACAGCTATCATCATACCCAATGGGAAAAAACTAAAATCTTTCCCCCTACGATCAGGAACAAGACAGGTGTGTCCACTTTAACCACTTCTATTCAACATAGTATTGAAGTCCTAGCCACAGTGATCAGACAAGAAAAAGAAATAAAAGGCATAAAAATTGGAAAGGAGGAAGTAAAACTGTCACTGTTTACAGATGGCATGATATTGTACGTAGAAAACCCTGTAGGCTCTACCAAAAAGTCTACTCGACCTGGTAAGTGAATTTGGCAAAACAGCAGGATACAAAGTCAATATTCAGAAATTGAAAGCCTTTTTGTACACCAACAATGAAATATCAGAAACAGACATTAGGAAAAAAATCCCATTTCCTCTAGCAACAAAAAAATAAAGTACCTAGGAATAAACCTAACCATGGAGGTGAAAGATCTATACTCAAAAAACTATAGAACACTGAAGAAAGACATTAAAGAAAACACACATAAATGGAACCATACATGGTGGTCACGATTGGAAGAATTACCATAATTAAAATGTCCCTACTACCCAAAGAAATCTATAGATTCAACAGAATTCCTATTAAAATACCAATGGCATATTTCCCAGATTTAGAGCAAATATTTCAAAAATTTATGGAACGATAAACGACCCCGAATAGCCTCAGCAATCTTGAGGAGAAAGAACAAAGTAGGAAGGATCACAATACCTGATACCAAACTAAATTACAAGGCCATTGTAATCAAAACAGTCCGGTACTGGCATAAGAACAGACACATAGATCAATGGAACAGAATAGTAGAGAGCCCAGAAATAAACCCATGTCTCTGTGGTCAATTAATATTTGACAAAGGGGGCAGGAGCATAAAATGGAGTAAAAATACCCTCTTCAACAAATGGTGTTAGGAGATCTAGACAAGTACATGCTAAAAAAATGAAACAAGACCACCAACTTACACCATACAAAAATATAAACTCAAGATGGATAAAAGACAAATGTATGACACCATAAGAGTCCTAGAAGAAAACATAGGCAGGAAAATTTCAGATATCCCATGCAGCAACATTTTCACCAATATGTCTCCTAAAGCAAGGGATATAAAGGAAAGAATAAACAAATGGGAATACATCAAACTAAAAAGTTTCTGAACAGGTCAAGAAAACATCAGCAAATGAAAAGGGAACCAACCGCATGGGAAAATATATTTGCCAATGATAACTTGGACAAGGGTTTGATCTCCAAAATATAAAAAGAACTCACATAACTTCACATAAGGAAGACAGACAATCCTATTAAAAAGTGTGCAAAGGACCTGAGAAGACACTTTTCCAAGGAGGGCGTACAGAGAGGCATATGACAGGATGCTCAGCCTCACGAGCCATCCGAGAGATGCAAGTTACAACCACGGTGAGGTACCACGTCACACCAGAACGGCCGTCATAAACAAATCAACAAACAACAAGGGCTGGCAAGCATGTGGAGAAAAAGGAACCCTCGTGCACTGTTGGTAGGAATGCAGACTGGTGCAGCCACTGTGGAAAACAGTATGGAATTTCCTAAAAATACTAAAAATGGAACTGCCTTTTGACCCAGCAATTCCATTGCAGGGATTATACCCTAAGAATCCTGCAACAGCAATTCAAAAGAATCTGTGTACCCCAGTGTTCATAGCAGTGTTACTTACAATAGCCAAGTGCTGGAAACAACCATAATGCCCATTAGTAAATGAATGGATAAAAAAATTTGTACTTTTACACAATGGAATACTATGCAGCAGAAGGAAAGAACTCACCCTTTGCAACAGCATGTATGGAACTAGATAGTATTATGCTAAGTGAAATAAGCCAGGAGGTAAAAGACAAATACAATGTCATCTCACCTATGAGTGGAACCTAATCAGCAAAACAAACAAGCAAGCAGAACAGAACCAGAGGCATGAAAATAAAGAACAATCTGACAGTGACCAGAGGGGTGGGGAGAGGGAAATAATGGGGGAAAGAAGGGGTAGGGTCACGTCAAGTATCATGTGTAAAGAACCCATGGGCAAAGACAGCAGCACAGGGGAGAGGGTTGAATGTAGGAGGAGGGTGGGCAGGGCAGGGGAGAACTATGCGGGGGAAAAAGGGGCAACTATAATTGAACAATAAAAATTTTTTTAAAAACAGAAGAATGATAGTGTAAACCTAGAAGACATTAAAAACAAAGTATATTGACAGTGCGGTGATCTGGGTTGCCCCATGCTGGTGAATACCTAAGGCTCTGCCCCTTCCAATGTAACAGGTGTGCTGAGACAAAGAAATATGTCCAAAATGAAAGAACAAATCAAAGCTCCAAAAACAGAACTAAGCAATGAACAGATAGCCAGCCTATCAGATGCACAGTTCAAAACACTGGTTATCTGGATGCTCACTGGATTGGCTGAGTATGGTTGCAAAATGGAGGAAAAAGCAAAGGCTACACAAAGTGAAATAAAGAAAAATATATAGGGAGCAAACAGTGAAGGGAAGGAAACCAGGACTCTCAAATCAACAATTGGGAACAGAAGGGAGAGATAAACATTCAGCCAGAACAGAATGAAGAAAAAAGAATTCAAAAAAAATGAGGTGAGGCTTAGGAACCTCTGGGACAACTTTAAACGTTCCAACATCCAAATCTTAGGAGTGCCAGAAGGAGAAGAGGAAGAGCAAGAAATTGAAAACTTATTTGAGAAAATAATGGAGAATTTCCCCAATCTAGCAAAGGAGATGGACTTCTAGGAGATCCAGGAAGCTCAGAGAGGGTCCCAAAGAGGTTGGACCAAGGAAGCACACACCAGGGCACATCATAATCACATTACTCAAGATTAAAGATAAGGGGAGAATCTTAAAAGCAGCAAGAGAGGAGACAGGTATCTACAAAGGAGTTTCCATAAGACTATCAGCTGATGTCTCAAAAGAAACCTACAGGCTAGAAGGGGCTGGCAAGAAGTATTCAAAGTTATGAAAGGCAAGGACTTACATCCAAGATTACTCTCTCCAGCAAAGCTATCATTTAGAATGGATGGGCAGATAAAGTGCTTCCCAAATAAGGTCAAATTCAAGGAGTTCATCATCACCAAGCCCTTATTATATGAAATTTTAAAGGGACTTTAAAGGGACTCTAAGAAAAAGATCAAAACTATCAACAGTAAAATGATAACAAACTCACAACTATCAACAACTGAACCTAAAAAAAACCAAACCCAAAACAAAAACAAACTAAGCAAACAACTAGAACAGGAACAGAATCATAGAAATGGAAATCAGAGGGGAGGTGGAGGGGAAAGAATGGGGGGAAAGGTACAGGGGATAAGCAGCATAAATAGTAGGTACAAAATAGGCAGGGGGAGGTTAAGAATAGTACAGAAAATGGAGAAGCCAGGGGACTCGTATGTATGACCCATGGACATGAACTAAGGGGGGGCATGGCGGAATGCTGGGAGGAGAGGCAGTGCAGGGTGGCGTGGAATAAAGGGAAGAAGAAAATTTTAAAAAATAAAAATAAAGTGTATCTTTTTCTATTTTAAAATGGGAGATAAATGGGAAACTACATGGTTGAATTTATGATAAAATGTAAAACATGAATGAATCCTTTAAAAAATTACTGGTTATCTTTTTTGATTAAGTGACAAATTACTGATCCCAAGCCCACTGAACAAACAAGACAAGCGCACTGTTTTTCTTCAGGTCCTGGGTTCCAAGATTAATAAAAACCACTAGCAGCATCACAAGGCTAGGAAAGACTTAGATTTTGCTAAACTTGGAACACTATAGGGAAAAATGTAGGACATTGGGATGTGAGGTGGAGCTGGGTACAAGCCTATGGACTTGGCCTGGTTGACTTTGGAGTGTGGGGGGCTGAAGGCTGTAGGTTGGAGCTCCTCACTCCCCCTCACTCCGAAGACTTCAGCAAGGGAAAGACATTCAGGAAAAGGGGGGAGGAAAATGAAGGATTTCAAAAGCCATTCTTCCAGAGGGGAGACAGTTTGCGCAGGAGATGCATTTCCTATGAGGGGAGATCTGATCTCTGATGCTTCACGTCTCCCTGTTCCTGAGCCAGGCTGGCATCTCCTCTGCTCTGTGTGAGACAGTGAGCTATTGTGAAAATAACTGGCTTTGGCGCCGGGCAGTTCTGATTTTTAAACCATTTCACTCATAATGATTACATTTGAACATGTTTCTCCTCTCAGTTTTGGTTTCTTAATCTGTGAAATTAAAAAAACCCCCTGTAATGCATATATTGATGATTAAATGTTACATGAAGCTTCCAGCGTACAGTGACCAGACTATACTCAGCAAGCTGCAGACTGAGAGGCAGGTGGTACCTTGTTCATTCCCCCTCCCACTAACCCCATTCCTTCGCTCTTCTTAGGCTCGGGTCAGTTCCTGTCACAGCGTGGTCTCCCTTCCTCCAGCACTGTGAATAAGATAGCCTTCCCCGCCCCCCCCCCCCCCCCCCGCCCTTCTTGGCTATATCCATTCTCCACCAACAGTTCATTTTAAAGTGCTTTTCATGTGTTCCTTTCTGTGTTCCATTTGGGCCATTTGTTGGACCATTTGTCTGTTCCCTCATTCCCCTTGTGGGGGAATTTCCCTAGTTTCTTACTAACCTCTCTCAGGTGACTGACTGTTAGAATAAACAAACTATTTAAAATATTGGTGTGGAAGAGCGCCAAATTAATAATTTGCTCAGTGTATTTAGTTTCTCAGCCCAGCTTTACAACGTCTGCTGAACCACCTTGGGGCACAATTAACTCATGGGAGTTGCCACCCTTCTGGGAGTTGGGTGAAAATCAAAATGGCTTTTTTGAGAGGGGGGGATACTATAATCTCACTTCCCTCATGGAAAGGGGTAATTTACAGGCTGCTGTCCTTGGATGTCACGTGGCACCTGGGAAGGCCAACAAAAGCCTTAACCCAATACCAGGGTCCAGGTTCTTGTCACGGACCAAAATAGGATTCGAGAGCATGACAGAAGGATTTAGCACAGTGCAGTAAACTTGTTAAAGCGATAGCATGCACTCAGGAAGTGAGCTGGGTGACCGTGGTGAAGGAGATGGCTCAGTGGGCTCTGGGTGGAAGATTTAAATAATTAAAAAAAACAATTTGAGAAAAAGGGAAAGGGGGGGAGGGAGAGAGAGAGGGAGATACTGATTTGTTGTTCCACTTGTATATGCATTTATTGTTTGCCTCCTGTATGTGACTTGACCAGGGCCTGAACCTGCAACTTTGGCGTACCAGGATGACGGTCTAGTGTCACCAGTGGAGCTACCCGGCCAGGGCTGGGTGGTTTGTATTGACCGAGGGCTGCAGTGGGGCGGCGGGGGTGGGCGTGCCTTGCGTGAGTGTGGTCCTTGCCTTCCGATGCTGGGGGGGGGGGGGGGGTGACTGCCCATGCGGCTCGTCCTTGACCCTCCTCTCCAGATAGCAAGTCGGTCCCCTCAATTACAGGAAACCGGGGCGGGCAGAAGCAGGGAACAGATGGTGAGTGAAGGTCATGGCTGCAACGTTCCAGCCAAGACTGAAAAGGGGAGGGGCAAGAGCTTGAGGCCTTTGTTCCCCGTTCTAACTTTCCTGCCTCATCCTGACCTGAGAGGAATGAAGCAAATGCTCTGCCAACTTTGCAGAACTCAGTAGGGCTTTTTTTTTTTGTTCACTCTTCCACTGCTCCATTGGAGAGAAGGCATCTTCTATTAGATCCCATTTGAATGGGATTTTGGTTCTGGTATTTTGATGTTAATGAAATTCTCCAGAGTTCACTAGATTCTGGAGTTTACTAGATTCTGCTGTAGTTTGAAGCAGAAGTTTTTATATATATGTGTCTGTATTCGCCTTTATCTTTTTCCATTTATTTCTCTTAGGACTTTGGGATGGAGAAGAGGGTAAGTATTCCTTGATTATTCCTCAGAGTCCAAATATTTGGATGTTGTTTTAATTTTTTAACTTTATTACCTCATCATTCCACCATTTCCAACAATCTGGGAATTCTCTATTTACATTGTTGACTTAGACCACTTTGTTTCCTCCCAGTATCTTCAAAATCCTGCCTTTTTCTTCCTCATACTATTGTGGTATTCAAGAACATCAGGATTCAATGCTTAACAAAACTCTACAGGGAACCCCTTACAAATGACAAGAACATCTATGTTCCAGCACCTCCATATGCTCAGCTGTCCTTTCTCATTCCTGGTTCTTCATCTTGTACTGGTCCTGCTGCTGCAAAAAGGGCCTGTTTGCATTCGTATTTAGGAGAAATCATGTCCCTCCAGCAGTCTCAGGAAAATACAGTACTTTACAAGTGACCAGAGATTGTGTTAGCGTATGAAATTTTACAGTGGCATCAGCAGTAAATATTCAATGTTCCAACCACCTGGACCAGTCTCTCAACTTTCCCCTATATAAAATTCTCTTGAGAGATTTTCATTTATTGCATATAATGCACATAAATCAGCAAATAGTCAGTTTGATCTGTTACTGCCAGAATTTAGTCGATCTCCATATAAGTGCTATTAGCTAGGAATTACCTTTTAAGCTGTGACATCCTACCCAGAACGGATTGCGTAGACCTATGGTTCAGAAATGTCTGTATACTAGGATAGTCTCCTCTGTAAACTCCAGGCCCAGGTTTAACCTGTGTGCACATATTCCACCTGTGGCTTTGCTAACCACATCAAGCTTCTCTGTCCTCATGGAAAACTAGTCTGTACTCCCTGATCTCTTTATGAGTATAAATGATGTTCAGAACAATCAGGAACCTGAAGCCCTGTAAAGTGAATAGGTAAAATTCAAAGTTTTAGAAACCAAAAAATTTGGCTGCCAGTGTTATTTTTACTTATTTCATGTGTATATTTCTAAAAGACAATGGCTGACTGGTATTAAAACCAAGTCAGTTAAAATATTACGGGCTAAAATGAGAATTTCCTTGTTGGGATGTTAGGGCGGGAGCCTCGTTACCCCGCCCACCCTCCTCTGGTGTACATTGGCACACAACGCACTGAAAAGCAGCAGAAGCAAGCAGGCACAGACGCGTCTCCTTTCTCATGCTTTAATCCCATACCCTGTACTCCACTCACGGAGGACAGTCTCCCAGTCCTTGCCTTTCCCACAATCCAAGCAGGTGATGTTCACACTTATTCAGCCTCATTTCCATGGAACCTTTATCAGGCAACAGAGATCCCTGGGCCATGAGATACTACTATTAGTTAATTACATGAAAATGAAATCACTTAAGAAAAAGCAAACAAGGCAAATACATGAAAGCCATTTTCTCCTGGTAAATTCTGCAGGGTCCCAGGTGCTGGGATTCATAATTTTCCGACATCAGAGACCAGGGTCAGGATGATGGGGTTTGGTGTCAGAATAGTCTCAAGTGGCCTTGGCCAGCAGCAACAGCTTTTTCTTAGTTTTTCCGCAACCAGTCTCAGATCTTCTGCAGTTTTCTTCATGTAAGTGAGGTGACCCAGTCAATCATGACTCTATAATTAATAGCTTCTGTGAGCTGACACTCTTCCAAAATTCCCTAACAGACCTCTGTGAAGAGGGTGGGATGGGTGGGCTGGTATGTATGTGGGAATGTAAATACTCTCATTATGATTTAATTATGCTTCACTAAGTCCCTCAGCACCCAAATGCTACCTCCCACTTATAGTAGGAAAAGTGCTAGGGACAAAACCAAGAGACTGGCAGAATAGTAGGAAGGCTAACAGCATGAGTATTCTAACAGGAAAAAAAACACACACACATACACACAAGGAAAGAGGCTTCTGACTAGATCCTCCTTTCTAGCAGTGTCTGGCACCTGGCATGACTTTGACCACGGGGAAGGGAGTACCCTGACAAGGTCCACATGAAGCAGCTTTGAGGTTTTCGCCCATCAAACACTTGTCCCAACTCTCCCCAGTATAAAGGAAAGTGCATGGTGAGGAAGTGAGTCAGTGAGATGTGTAGTTATCCTGTGAATGTGTGGCAAAGCCATCAGGATGCAAATATCCGGCCTTGAGTTCAGGGCTGTGTGCTTTGAGATCTGAGCCCAGGAAGGACAGAGTCCTACAGGCTGGTCCCTTACGAAACCTAAAGGGTTGTTCTGGGCAACTCTAAATTTCAGGCTGTTGAGTAGTCCTTAGATTAGCTAACAACCTATTTTGGGGAAAACAGAATAACCACAACTCTTAAGTCCTCTAATTCTCCTACTTCATACCCATGACGTAGAGGCAGGAGCACTCCAGTCAAGGAGAAGCCTCAACTCAGGTTATACTTTGGGCAAAATAGCTCCTTAAGGAGAAGAAAGTTGAGAGGTTCTGCCTGGGGCAGGGGTGGTTCTTAACTGCAAGAAGAGGTCATGTCAATCTGGGTAAGTCAGGGAGACTCCCTGGAACAGGTCTCCCCAGGATGACCAGGGGGCTTCTCCCAGCCCACGCCTGGGTCAGAGCTGAGCACAGATCTCCTAAGGTGGGCTCCTAGCTAGGAGGTCTTTTCTGAGTGGGTCCTCTGATGCCTGATTAAGTGATAGCCTCTGCTGAAGCTCTTCCCACATGTCGGGCACGTGAATGGCTTCTCGCCAGTGTGTGTTCTTTGGTGCCTGACAAGGTGGTCCCTCCGACTGAAGCTTTTCCCACACTCGTCGCAGCGGCAAGTCCTCACTGAGGCGTGTCCTCTCAGGTGCTTGGCGAACGCAGCACTGTGGGTGAAGCACCGCCCACACTCGCTACAGAGATAGAGCTCGTCAGCAGTGTGCGTCTTCTGGTGTGCCAGGTATCGCCTGTGGTCACTGAAGTCCTCTCCACACTCTCCGCACAAGTAGGGTTTGCCTCCAAGGTGGATTCTTTGGTGTGTTGTTAGCACAGATTTCTGGCTGAAGCTTTTGCCACAAATAGTACAGAAGAAGGGTTTTTCCCCTGTATGTGTCCTGTGATGCCTCACAAGGTCTGAGGTCCAACGGAAGTGTTTGCCACAATCATCACATCTGTAGGGCTTCTCAACAGGTGGAGTTCTCTCAGATGGGACCAGAGGGGAGGTCTCGTTCATATTCTTCCGGTTTAGAGGAAATTTATAAGCCGTGCCCAGTTTGTGAACTTTTTGATGCCTGGCGAGATGAGAGCTCCGTGTGTAACTCTTTCCACACTCCATACATTTATAGGGTTTCTCTCCTGTGTGAGTTCTCAGGTGTCTAACAAGGTGGGAGTTACATGTAAAAGTTTTTCCACATACAGAACAACCATGATGTCTCCCTAACAGCGGGTGGATAGGTGCAGTTTCCTGAAGACTTGTTAAACTATTAACTTGAGAAATATTTGTATCAAATCTTCTTTCATTAAGTCTACCTGGATCATCCTCAAAGACTATTTCCCAATCTGGAGTTTGGTGGATTTCTGGGTCTCCCAAAACAGATGAGTGTAGATCCTCCAAACTCAGATCTTCTTGCTCAAAAAACTCTTCCTCATCTTCACTCCTATCTCCTGAAGACAGGGTGAGAGGAGAAAAGGGAAAATTACACAGGTAATGACATCTTCTACACAATGGACAGATTTTTAGAAACAGTCCTGGAAGGGCCAGACCACGTAGCAAGAAGCCCCTATTTCATAACTGCAGAGATTGGGAAAGAAGGAAATAATCAGTCATCCAAATGCAGTAATAGGCCAGGCACTTGTCTTATGTTACTTCAACCTGTTAGAAAGCCCTTAATGTGGTGGACAAATATTATCATCCTCAATTTACAAATGAGGAGATGGAGGATCTAGAGTTTAGTTTAAGTGAACCGCTTAGTAAGTGATACAGCCTCATTTCCAAAAGTCCCTTTTTTTTTTTTTGCCTTTCACATATACCTCAAATGAATGAAGGGAGAGATAAAAGGAGAAGGATGAAGAATTGGCATTTAGAGGCAGGAGAGCAGTACTGCCTGCCAGGCTGTAAGAACCACTGAGAGGGGTACCCAGAAGGAGGGAGCAGCAGTGACTAAAGGCACTGCCAGCGCAGGGGAGGAAGGTTCCCTTTGTGTTTCCTCACCTGTGTAGGTAAAACTCAGGATTTCTGGCTCTTGAGGCTCTAAGATATCTGGAACCAAAGGCTCTTCTCTAACAAGGGAGATCTCATCTAGTCTGGGGATTGGAAATGCTGTTCAAGAGAAGGAAACGGGACATTGTGATTGGTTAAACAACTCCCTGTGTCAAGAGAGGACCAGCCAGGGCAGCCGGACAAATCTTTGGTCCCTTTATCTTGAATGCCTCCAACCAAGCACCGCATACCTTTCGCCTTTCACCTACAGCTCAATAATTACACAACTGTAAATGCAACCTCTTTCCCCATATTCATGATCATGGTTTCTCCCCTGCCAGGTAAGTATTCTTGCCCCATATTCGAAGTAGATTATCTCCAACTTTTACGGTTTGTTTCAAAAACTCATGCTTACATCAACTATCCTAAAACTATATTATAACTTTATTTTTTTATTAGAAGTTTCCGACCGCTTTCTAAGCATTTTCTCTCCCCTTTAACTTAGAAGCGTATCGTCTTCCTCAGCTAATCATTCAGTCTCTCTGGTGGGACAGGCATAAGAGAAGTGTAGTACATACAATCTAAGCTCTGAGACTGCCGTAATTCCCAACAGGAGAAAAGATCTCTATGCTCAGAACATTCTACAAACATTTGAAATTCCTTACACAAGGAGACCACAATCCCACAGTCTTCTTCCAAGACATATTCTCCATAGAACTCCTTCTGTGTGGGGTCCAGGTCGCTCCACTGGTCCTGGGAGAAGCACACAGCCACATCCTTGAAAGTCACCAACCCCTGAAACAAGAGTAGGACACCAGTACAATGTGATGCCTCAGAGCACCCCACACCTCACTCCCGGAATGAAGGTCTCTGGTGCCGGCAAAAGCCACCCAGGAGACAGAAGGGGCTCAAAGGGGAGCCCTGGCTCCCTCTCAGGAAATTTGTGTTTCACCGTCTGTCACTGCTTCCCAACTCTGTCCTTTCACACTACTCTGCTCCTGCTCCCTCCAGCCTCGCTTTCCCTCAGAGCTACGTCCTTCCTCTTCCAGGGGATATAATTACCAAAAAGGTTTTAAAAGCCATCGTTCATCTCCCTATTTGATGCTTTAATGTTATTTACATTTTGGTAAAAAGTCATCTTTTCTAGGAAGCTTTCCCTAACTGACCTCTGATCGCCCTTATTATCACTTACAAAGTCTGCATGCTATAAACAGGACTTTTTTATTCAGTGAGGCTGCAGTCTGAAAACACGCACAAGTTCTATTCCTTTTTCCTCAGCCACACAGCTTAGCTTCCGGCTCTGCCTACGGTCAGTCTTCGTCCTCGCTGTGGCCTGGCCTGCCTGACTGCAGCCCCCGGGAGGGCACAGCATGCGGTTTCAGAAACTGTTTCTGCAGCAGTCGGTCATCCTCCCAAACAGCCACCAGGTTTATTCCTGAGCACCAAACAACTTCAAAGTTGTACTGGACTGTGTACTACAAAATAATCCCCTTCAGCGAGCCCCCCGCCAGTGGCAGAGAGTCTCTGGAGCCTACAGATCGAACTGACCCTATTAGTTTATCGCCTTACATGCAGCTGCCCCACCCGCTACAGACATGGGAAGAGCCGAGAGTTTAAACTGACAAAGGAGACTGGGCACCTGTGTCTCATTGGCTGAGTGTCCAGCCAACAAACCCACTGCAGACAGAGATGAGGGCGCACCTGTGACAGAGCAGTCAGGAGGGCCGCCATCTCTGGGTTTCCAGTGCTCCTCTCCTCAGGAAGGCCCGGCTCCTGGGGCACGGGAACCTCTACGGAGAAAAGGCGGCAGAGATCAGCAACGTGCCGTGCACCCCTGCCTCTGGCTGAGAGCTGCGCATCCCCCAGCATCTCCGGTGGGAAGGTGGGAATCACGGAAGTAGCCCAAGGGCAGCTCAAGCCGTCCCAACGCCGGTACAGCTAACACAGATGCCACGAGAGCCACCAAGGATACTGCTCTCCAAGCTCGGCCCTGATCACGGGGGACCCTGAGCGAGTACTGCCTCCTCTGGACACCCTGGTTCTGTGGGTCACTCCTGCCACGGTCTGCCCAGCCTCGCCGACACAGGAGGAGCACCCCCGCCCCCCTCTCTTCCTGCCGAGGCTTCACCGCTCTCCTGCAGGGGCCGGAGCTCCAGGTCAAGGCACAGGCTCTGCTCTGCTGCGGCCCCCGGGGCTGGGCTCTGAGTGGTCTCCTCACAGGACTCCTCGGGGCTCAGGGTCTGCGCAGGATCCTGCAGCTCACTAGGTGACTCAGGCTCTGCTCCTGGATGCTCTGTTTCCTCTGACAGGACTTCCTGGCCATGAACATGGACAGTCACCTGGGAATAATTCCAACTTCCAGTCACCATGGAGTCAGGAGGAAAGTCTTGGTTGTCACCAGGGCTTACGTTAGGAGAAGCTGCCAATAGAAAAAACTCCCCGAGGGACCCGGATGAAGAGGGGAACTCCAGTTCCTTTGGGGCATGCGAGCTGCTGTTGAAGGTTGTCCGCACAGAACAAAGCAGGACGATCAGATACTGCACTGCTTCCTCACATCCCTCCACCACGTCCCTATCGGCCTTCCCATCTCCGCCTGTCCCACCTGCACAGCAGTCCTCGTGGTTTGCTTCCCTGAGTGGGGAACCTGTGACTGACTGAGGGCTTATGAGACCCTTTGCGGAAGTGACAAAATTCTCCCTCACCCAGGAACTGGAGATTCAGTATCTGAACAAGAGAAAACCAAGCCACGTGACCTTGGGGTGACGAAGGCACTTAAGATAGTCCCTAGGCAGGTGTTTCAAAAAACCAGAAAGTCACACTCACACACACAGACACCACCTCTGCCCCGTGGGGCTTACGGATCTAGGTGCAACCCAGGGGCAGAGCCAATTAGATTTAAAGGTGGTTTGTGGGGCCCTGCAAGCCCTCCTACTCCCCAGTCCGTCCTTCCAGCAAGTAGTCCCCCTCCACGTCACACAGATCAGGACTCCCCCTCCTCACCCACCGCCTTGGTCTCCTGGGCTGTTTCTGCAAACCCTCCACCAGCGTCACAGCCTCCTCGCCACTTTCTGGCCGCTGGCCCCGCACCCAGCTCTGCAGCTCTCCGGGCAGGACAGTGAGGAACTGCTCCAGCACGAGCAGCTCCAGGATCTGCTCCTTCGTCCGCCTCTCTGGCCTCAGCCACTGGTGACAAAGTTCTCGGAGTCGAATGAGAGCTTCGCGAGGGCTTGCCGCCTCCTGGTAGCGAAAGCGTCGAAAGTTCTGGTGCGAGGTCTCAAGCACAGGGTCATCCCTCTGTAAGACAGACTCTGGCCTACAGGTGAAATCGTCTTCCAATTTCACCGTTAGAATCCCCTCTTCTTCCCAAAGATCCTGGTCCTCTGGTTCCAAGGCCGCAGCCATTGTCTGGCTCTGGGCTGGTCTCACACCATCTAGAGCTCACACTGCCATCACCCCCCAGTCTCAGCCTGGGCACCTCGAGGAGTTTCTCCCAAGGGACCTGGGTAGAGAAGTAGAGACAAACAGTGTAAGCAGGACATTCGACACAGGGCCAGCAGTTCTGAATTTAATCATAATCTTGCACATGCAACACTCCATCCAACTATTAAATCCCCTTTCCCCGCATCTCCATAACCATGTTATGAACAGATCTGGTCGGGACAAGATGACCTCTGCCTGGAGGGTGCCCCCCACCCCCTTTCCTGGGCAAGGCTCACTCACGCCTCCCAGACAGATTTCCAATGCTCATGGCACGAGACTTGTGACGCCAAAAGGAAAACGGCTGGGGGTTAAGAACACACAATCGCCTGCTGAAAACTGTGGGACTGACTACGGTCTGTTTTACACAGACGTTTACGCATATAGTAGGGCGTATATTCTCAGAAGAGACTCATCACATGGCTGAAATAGACAGGGAAGGCCTTATCAAAGTTCATTCTGAACTGAATCATACCTACTGTTAATCTCCTCTGTGAAATGGGAGCACTCAGAGATTTGAGGCGAGGAGTGTACGAGTTAACCGTGAGGAAAGCCACTTACAGGGGCTGGCACACAGGCACCCCAAAAAACAACTTTCCTCTTGTTGAGACATCTTCAGTTGCAAGACCTAAAGGTGCTCCAACCCCAGTGTTCAAAACTGAACTCTTTATTCTTACTCTCAGACCCTCTCTTCTACCTGGAATCCAGCCTTGGCTGGATCACTACTTGTTAAGACTCAACTTTGTAATTCTTGGATTCAACTTCAGATCTTCCCCAGTGCTTACAGCTGGCTCATTAGCCAAGTCTACCTCTTAAGCTTCTGCATGTGCCCTCCTCTTTCCCACAGACCGCTTAGGTTCGGCCCTCGCCTTGCTGGGCCGCTGCCGTAACTTCCTAACCGGATCCTGGCAGCACCCAGCTGTGAGCCAAGTGCCAGGGAGTTTCCTGGGGAGCTTTTGCAAAACACAGCATCAACATCATTCTTCTGGATATTCTGATTCAGACTGCCTAGGCAACAGTTTCTTGAGAAATGCCATGTGTGTCTCTGATGTGCACCTTCGTGGAGAAACATCTGGGTGTGTAAGGTTAAGAGGAAGAGTCCTGGAGCCAGAGTGCCAGCGTTTGAATCCTGGTTCTACTCTCCACTCAGTGTAAGGCCACAGGCAAGTCCGTATTCTCCTTGTGCCTGGTCCACCACTTACAGAACAGAGGTAATGGTGTTACGTAGTTGTCACTATGAGCACTAAATGTATTATTACCTGTGAAGTGCTCAGAAGAGTGATGGCTGCCCAATGTGAACTTTTGAAAATGTTTCTACATTATAGTTTCAACCGCATCACTGAACATTTAACAGTAAGATAAGTTCCAGAATCCTTAGTATGGATTTCCTTAGCTGGCTCTAACCAACGCACCGCCCGGCTCCGTGCAGCGGTGTCTTTTCACGCCTCCACGCCTGTCCGAGGGCTGTTGCTCCTGCGTGGAATGCTCACACCCCACCCTCGATGCTGCATGGTGGGTTTCTAGTCTTTGACAGGTCCCCTCTTCTTCATCCCCATGATTTGCAGGTTTGGTCTTTATTAGTTCTCACCTGGATTATTGAAAGTGCCTTCAAATGTCAGCTATCTGCCTCCAGATTTGTTCCCTTCAAGTTACCAGTCACAAGAGTGAGCGCTCTTAGCAAATATGCTCCCTATCTAAGACCTCTGATCACTCCTCTCTGTCTTGTGAGGTGCAAACTTCTAAGTAGCATGTATTAGGATGAACTTCATCTTACTCCCTTTGTGCTCCTCTCCAGTCCTTTCAAACACTAGACACTTGAGTGCATGCAAACCACACAAAAGCCCAAAGTTGTTTGGCTTCTGAACATGCTGTTCCTTCTGACTCTTTTACCCTTCATGCTGTTAGGCTTTGCTTATCCTTCAAGACATAGCTCAGGCTTCAGGTCTTCCGAGAGGTTTTCTTTAACCTCACCCCCCTATCCACACACATGGATAGCAATCACTGGGCTTCCATAGCGACCTACGCACATGTCTATCAAAGTATGTCACATCAAATAGCCATTTATCTTTCCTGTGAAACATCTTTAAGTTAGGGCCTATGTTGTTCATCAATCTCCAATACCTATGATAAAGTGTACAATACGAGGTCTGCCTGGAAAAAGCCCAGCCATCATTAATGAGAATGGTTTGTGTGACATCAGCGTAACCTGGCAGCCAAGGAGAGTGGACTGGAATGTGCACGCACGAACAGTGACGACTTCACTGTACTAGTCAGTGGGGTGGAAGACGCCACTGAGCATGTGTACCCTGCAGCCACTGCATTCAAAATGACTGAGTAGAGCAACGAATCTGCATCAAATTTTGCGTTAATCTTGATTATTCCTCCATGGAAACTATTCAGATGATTGAGAAGCCTGCAGCTCTGGGCAGCTGGTGGTGATTAGCAGCTTCATCATGATGATACGCCCTCTCATGTATCATGTCTTATGCAGAGTTTCTTGTCAAAACATCAAATCACTCAGGTTATGCAGCCCTCAGATTTGGTGCCCTGTGACTTCTGGCTTTTCCCAAAACTGAAATCACCTTGCCAAGGGAAGAGATTTCAGACCATCAATGAGATTTAGGAAAATAAAATGGGACAGCTAATAGCGACTGGGAGAACTGTGAAAGTTCCCAAAGTGCCTACTTTGAAGGGGGCTAAGGCATCACTGTCCTATGTATAACGTTTCTTGTATTTTTTCAGCAAATGCCTTCTTCATAGTACATGGCTGGATATTTTCTGGGTAGAGCTGTACACGCATTTAAACAAACTTCCACTTTGAAGTTTTCTTCCTACTTTAACAGGAAGGATCAGTCTTTTCCCCTGTTATGTTTTACATTCTTTGTTATTCACCCAATGCTGTTAATTCTATTTCCTTAACATCCTTCAAATTCATCCATCTCATCGCCACTGCCGGTCCCCTGGTTGAGCCATTGACCCACTAACAGGTATTACTGTAGTAGAATCCTTCAAAGAAATGCGACATCCCCAGCTCCTACACTTCATGGGCACATAACCAGTGCTCAGATGTTGAATGAACAACTGGTTCAAGTTTTACCACGGGTCTTCCGGCCCTGCCCCCTCCAGACCAAGAGGCAGTCTTCACACGTAACCTGAGGAATTGTTCATTTTTCTGCACTTCAATAAAACTGTCTCAGATTCACCTTCAAGATTATCAGTCCACTCATAACAAATGTGTCTCATGTGCTGTTGCCCATCAAATGAGTTTAATTTCAATGAACATACTATTCATCTTTATTATCTACACCATACTGCTCTCATGCTTATTTTTCCATTATCCTAAAATATTTACTATACACTTTTGTAGTCTGTTTTAGATACTTCCATTTCTCTAGGTATTCATATGCTAGTTTCCTACTTATTGAATGTGCTGTCTCTACCTCATGGAAAATTGTTTTCTCAGGTGGTTTGCAATTTTAAAAATTCTATGCCAATCTTCAATGAAATTGTTTTTACTTTGGGAGTTCTGAGAGCCCTAGATTATAAAATGAACTCTTTGAATAGAATTCCATTTCTGTTCAATGGAATATAGTTTCAATGCTCTTGGATCAGTTAACTTCCCAGAGTATTCCTGAATTATGCTGGTATATTTGGGCCTATGCCTGTGAGTGATTTCTGTCCTACCCAGGGTTACACTGAGAGCTCCTTCCTTGTCCTTTTCATTGGTCACTAGACAGATTTCCACAGAGGGACAGTTTGTCAAAGTTCCAGGCTGTCAGATGGTATAAGTCCACGTACCTCCCCATCCCAATGAGTTGACCAGTTCACATCTGCTGGCTGGTACACATATATTAGAACCCCAAACTCTCGAAGCCTGTATTTTGGGTGGAAATCTCCTTGGGCTGTGATGGAGTCAGTTTGTGCTTATTCCTCTAGTTTTTAAATTTTTGGAACCTATACATTCACTGTGTGTGTGGGGGGGGCAGTAGCAGGGCAAATGGTACAGAAATAGAATAACGGGCAGGGGTCTCCTCAACATTAACTGCACGCGCAATATTGAGGGAAGATCTAAATGGTGAACCTGCTAACATACAAAATCAGCCAATGGCTTCACATTGTTCAAAGGATAAAGTTTAAACTTACCATTTGGTTCTCAAAGCCCTTCACGTCCTGGCCCCTCCCTTCCTCTTTTCTCTTGTGAATGCCACTCCCACTGAATGTCACTGCTTCCAAGTACTGTTCTGTGTCTCTTTTCTGTGCCTTCATTGGGACTTCAAGATGCCATTCACTCTGCCTTAAAAACCCTTTTCTATTCCCTTTACTCGGTGAACGCTACTCATCCTTCAGGTTTCAGTTTTCCCAGGATACCTCCCTTCCCTGACCCTTCCGGGTTGTTTCCATGGGACCTGCACCGCCAGGTGTCAGAACATATATGCACCTATTTTTTTTTGTGGTGAAACTGTTCATTTTGCTGTTTCACTGACCAGACTGTAAAGCTGAGGACAGGGCCTTAAAGCACCCTGCTCAAAGCCTGTCACCCAACAGGCGCTCACACACAGCACCACGGTCCTTAAGTTTTTTCTGGAAGGACAGATGTCATCTCTTACTAATTCTTATTCATTCATTTATCCAGCAAACCATGTGTTGGACAAAAGAATAAATAAGTAAAAACCATTTGCAGCCTGGGTTGTAATACTCTTAAATAGTTCCTAATGTGATGAAACCACAGCTCATCACAAGGAATCTTCAGGTTGCCCTGGAATAACCCAAATCAAGTCACACCAAGTTGTGTATCTGAGAAAATAATTCATTTTCCTTTGAGGATTTAAATCAGCTTTAATAAACACAAAACCAGACATTGAGTAATTCAACATAACTACAATAATGATGATTTATCCAGACAAAGCTTCCAATCCCCTGTTCCCCTGCAAATCTTACCACGTCAGGGAGAGAAGGTGGAGTTGATACACAGAGTCTCTTGGCTAAACAAGGGACCTCTGTTACCTTCAAAGTCTGAGAACCCATGCCCAGTGAGGCAGACCAGGAACCCTTCACTGTTTTCATGCTGCGCTAGCTACAAGAGATTCCCTGCTATGGGTTCTAAAAATCACGCATTGACTGAAGGGTTCTGCTCTTACACAGCTTTGCTTTCCAAAGGATAGCAAATTTAAGAGCACTGCACTTTCCCCGCCCCAGCTGGTGTGGCTCAATGGATTGCGTGCCAGCCTGTGAACCACCAAAGGGCTGCGGTCCAATTCCCAGTGTATGGTACATGCTTGGATTGCAGGCCAGGTCCCCAGGAGGGGACATGCGAAATGCAACCACACACTGATGTTTCTCTCCTCTTTCTCCCTCTCCTCCCCTCTCTAAAAATAAATAAAATCTTAAAAAAAAATAAATTAAAAAAAATACAACTGACATTTTTAAAAGCACTTCAGGATCATGAACTGAGATTTCCAACGCTTGTCTGTATTTACTTTGGCAGACTAGGAAAATGAGATAAAGGCAAAGAGATCACCAGCAGCAGGAGGAAGGAAGAGGAGTCCCTGGTGGGGCAAGAGATGGGAAGGAACCGGAGGCAGGTGGTGCTGCGGAGAGGGCCCTGGAGCAGGCATCGAAGATGCACAGTCCTGCCCAGATCCCCCCGAAGCAGGAGCTGCTCGAGGGCTCTACGAGACAGCATACACAACAGCCCCCGCAAAGGGTGGAGCCCTCTGCCGCCGACGCGCTCCTAACTCACGCAGTGAGATGGGGTCTGTGCAAGTCAGACACAGACGACGGGCACTGTCTTACTGTGTAATTCACGGGCTCTGCTTACAGTGCAGATAAAAACTGAACAGTAGGCTATTACAGAGGGAATGTGAGGCCAGGCCAGGAAGAGTGAGACCTGGTTCCAGAAGGCTCTAAGACAATGTGTACAGAGGTGTTTCACAAGCCTGGGCCCCATTACCTGCTCTCCTGAGCGTGTGTTTCTAGGATGTCCGGGCAGAACTGGGAGCAAGATGTGAAAGAGGTAAGACGTTTCTCCAACCTTTGGTCCAGATGTCTCTGCCTCTTACCTCAATCCGTCAGAGGCCTGTGAAGACCCTAACTCAATTCCCCTGACGAGACAGAAACTGCAAGGCAGTGAGAGGATATCTGGTCCTCTACCTTAAAATGTTACCACTTGCGGTGATCTTTCTGGAGCCTAAATGACAAGGTTTGCAGTCATATATTATCTATCTAAAGGAGAGGTGGCGACCAACTGAGTAGCAAAAGATTTTCAGAAGAAAATAGTGATCAGAAAGATTCAAATGATCACATTTAGCAGACACCTACATCCCTTCCAAGCCCTAACCTAGAAAGTTAAATATGACTGTTCACTGGGTCACTGCAACAGCTCCCCTCACTGTTCTAGACTAATAAACAGTCTAGAATAATGAGAGTCCTTCCAGGACTCTTATGTTAACTGTCCCACACACACACGCTCTGTGCCGTCCACAAAATGGTTAGGGGCTTTAGAGACCTGGCTTGAAGCCCCCTCTTCCCGTCCTAGCTGTGTGGCACTTCCTAAGTCTCAATCTCCTCTTCAAAATGTGGCTCATACTCCTTCACAGGGTTGTTCTAAGGAGGAAATGAAGTAACAGAGAGAATCACTCAGCATAGAGCCTGACATAAAGCAGATGCTCAACATGTTTTGTTCTCTTTTTTTTCAATTTGCTTTAAATCCTTTTGGGAAGAAGGCAAGATTTAAATGTTAAAAAAGCAAACCATTATTTCATCATAAGTATAAAAATTAAAAATGTATGGGAAGAATTTTGGTCTGTTTACTGTTATATCAAAAGTAAAGTGTTAAACCAGAAGAGTCCTTGCTCTGAAGGCCCCTATTAAGCTAGGATTAAATGAGGTCCGTTTCCAAGGGTGGAAATGTAAAAACAGGGTTTAACTCAACTTTAATAGGCACAGTTACATTAAATCCTGCCAAACCATATTAACAATGTTTCTACTTATCAATATCACAGTCCCCTCCTCTCCCTGAAACTGGGAGGTGATTTGGGGCAAGCACAGTTAGTATACCCAAGAAGTCCCTTGAAAAATTAACTCAAAGGCAAAAGAAATAAAAGGAAAGGCATTCACTGACTTTTGGCTTTCAACATGTCATGATCAGTATGTGTCATTATTATGTTTATAAAACTATTTTTAAAAAGTATTTTTGGACTTCTGGCCCTGATAGTGGTACAGGTTAACACGGCTCGCCTCCTCGTACAACCACATCAAAACTACAACTCAACTACAGAACACTCACCAGTCAGAACCATCAGAAATCGAGTTGAATGGAAGTCCGGCAACTATGGAATTAAAGAAACCACATCATCCAGACTGGTAGGAGGGGTGGAGATGTGGAACAGGCTGGTCCCACACATGTGGTGGATAAATATTAGGGAGGGATATCTCGGGAGTAAGGTATCCCAGCCCAGGGTTCAAGTGTCAGGAGGATAAGTCCCCATTAACATCTGGCCACAAAACCCAGCAAGGATTGAGTCAGTGGAAGGAACTTTTGGGGTCCCAAGCAGTTCCTCTTAAAGAATAAAACACATCAACTTACTCCCTCTGTGCTCCAGCACCAGGATAGCAGCTTGAGAGGCACGAGTGGCGTATAGGGAGGAACTGAAGTGTCTGGCATCAAGGCAAGAGCTGGGGGACCGTTTTCTCCCTGACACAAAGGCAGGCCGAGGCCACTGTTCCTTTTCTGAGCTGCCCCACCCTGCCACGGAGCCACAAAGCCAGCAGGTGGCTGTCCTATCAGAGATTCCGTTTGTTTGCCCCGCCCTGGAGATCCCCTGAGACTCCATCCCACCCAACAGATGGGCTCACCCAAGCTGTTAACCATAACTTGTCCATATGAATGACTGGTCTTGGCTCATGCTTCACAATTCCTAAAACCTCAAACAAGCAACAGCCAACCTTAGTGAGTCCCCAGAACCAGGACATCTTGCTAAATGGCCCCAGACCTGGCACTAGCAGTCACCGGCCTAGATTCACAGCTTGGTTTCACCTGGGAATCTCCAAGCCAAGCACAAGTAGCAGCCACTGTGAAGTAGCTTACAGTTCATGCAGGGTGGCCCTGGGCAGAACACAGGTGGAGGCGGACTTTGGCCTGCACCACTGGCAAAAACCCAGAGCCTATGGGTCCAGTGGACAGTTACAGATCATGTGAGAACATCATGACCTGGCCCCTGCACAGTGGATCCTCCACGGAGGGCAGGAGCTGGTGGTCAGTGGTCACAGCCAGTCCTTGCAGCTGACTGGCCTGGGTAAATCCCTCCCGTTGATCTGCAAACAGTGACCAAGGCTCACCTAGAAAGAGGAGGGTGTACTCAGCCCACACAAAGGGTGCACCTCAAGTACCCAGCTTGGGTGATAGGAGAGGGCTGTGCCACTTGACCTTATAGGACACCTATTACCTTAGGCCACAATACTAAGACAGGGAGTCAAGGCAGCTCTACCTAATACATAGAAACAAACATGGGGAGGCTGCCAAAATGATGCAATAAACATGGCCCAAAGGAACGAACAGATCAAAACTCCAGAAAAAGAGCTAAACGACATGGATAAGCAATCTATCAGATGCAGAGTTCAAAACATTGGTTATAAGGATGCTCAAGGTACTCAGTGCAGACCTCAGCAGCATAAAAAAGATCCAGCCAGAAACAAAGGATACACTAATTGAAATAAAGAACAATTTACAGGGAAACAACAGTAGAATGGATGAAGCTGAGAATGAAGTCAATGATTTGGAACATAAGGAAGCAAAAAACCACCAGTCAGAACAAAAAGAAAAAAGAATCCCCCCTAAAAACAAACAAACAAACAAAAACAAACAAGGACAGTGTAAGAAGCCTCTGGGAAACTTTAAGCATTCCAATATACCATAGGGGTGACAGAAGAAGAGAAAGAGCAAGATATTGGAAATCTATTTGAAATAATAATGAAGGAAAACTTCCTTAATTTGGTGAAGGAAATAGGCATTCATGTTCAGGAAGCAGAGTCCCAAACAAGATGGGTGCAAAGAGGCCCACTCCAAGACACAGCCTAATTAAAATGTCAAAGGTTAAAGACAGAATCTTAAAAGCACCAAGAGAAAAGCAGTTAGTTACCTACATGGGAGTTCCCATAAGGCTGTCAGCTGATTTCTCAAAATAAACAAATAAAAAAAATCCTTTGCTGGCTAGAAGGGATTGGTAAGAAATATTCAAAGTCATCACAAGCAGGGACCTACAGCCAAGATAGCTCTACCCAGCAAAGCTATTATTTAGAATAGAAGGGCAGATAAAATGCTTCCCTGACAAAAAAACTGAAGTTCATCCTCACCAAACCATTATTATGTGAAATGTTAAAGGGGCTTATTTAAGAAAAAGATCAAAACTATGAACATAAAATGGCAATAAATACTCGTACATATCAATCAACAATTGTATCTAAAAAACGAACAAGAAGAACAGAGACAGAATCGTGGATACGGAGAGCGTTTTGATGGTTGCCAGGAGGGAGGGGATGCGAGGGGATGGGTGAGAGGCAAGGGGATTAGGAAGTACAAACGGGTAGTTACAGAACAGCCCTGGGGACGTGAAGTGCAGGACAGGACACGGAGCAGCCGAAGAACTGACACGCGTGGCCCATGGACGTGGACCACGGTGGGGGGACTGCCTGAGGGAGGGGGTGCTGGGTGGAGGGGGCAAAGGGGGGACACTGGGACAGCTGTAATAGCATAGTCGATAAAATGTAATAAAAATATTTTTGCCACTTCATTAGATTCAACATAAAATATTTGAGTAGCATGGGGAGAAGAGGCTCAAAGTTTATTACAAGAGGTTTTAAAGAAACAGAATAAGGTATAAAGAAGGGGAAGACAGGGAGAACAAAGAGGCCGAATAAGTAGCGGTGGCACAGCAAAGTCCGGAGAGGCTACGCTATAAATACCTTCCACCCTGAAATTTTGGAGACTGTTGGCTAGGATCAAAGTATAAAACAGGTATAAAAATGTCACTGAGAGTAAATGTAAACATGAAAAATGTGAAATAAAGTGATAGAATCATACCAGTTCACTTGATGTTTTTACTTAAAATGTTTTCTGTAGGTATATACCAAAGGTCCAGGAGGTTGAAGAGTTGATAGTCCTGCCTTTGGAGGTAGATGACCCATGTTCTTCCTTCCTAAAGATGTGTCATCTTGGACAAGTCACATCCACTCATCCTGAAAACGAGGACGATTCTCTCCCTAAAGGCAGAGAGCTGGTCATCTTTTGAGAAACCATCAACTTCTTGAGATGACAGACAAGTGTGCTGAGAGAAAAAGGACATACGGCTTCTCTGCTGAGTACCTGGGCCCTGGGATGGTGAGGAGGGTTCAATTCCGAGTCGAGTCAGGTTAGAGGCCAAATACAGACGTAAGAGTCCAGAATTAAATAGGCGGCCACCATGATCCTATCGGTTGATCTCCAACACGAAGCTAGACTTTTTAACCTTAAGCAGGGTTATCACCCGGAGGTGGCTAATGGTCCACATAACGCAGGCATCTGCATGCCCCAGGTGAGGAGAGAAGCCGCCCTGATCTGAAGAAGGGAAAGGGCAGTTCCTAACCCTGACTCCCCCCTCTGATGACTCCGCCGCTTTCAGCTGGCAGCCAGAGTGAAACTGGCTGTATCCAATGAAGTCCTACCATGAGCGCGGTCAATGCCAACCACACACAAGAACCATTACATGATCTAAAAAACAAACAAACAGGCTATTAAAAATATAGCCTGACCTGAGGCACAAATATGGATGTTCAGAACAGTCAATTCAAAAGTCATTTACTACACTTTTAATTTTGTAATTAATATTCTGATCAGGACACTCTCTGCCTTGTACCTAGGTGAATTCCTCTGGCTGTGCCAAGGCTCCCTTGCATAAAAGATGATAAAGGATGGAACCCATGCTGGCTGGGCCAGAGGAATCTGAGCAGTATCGGGTTTCCACCGCAGACTAAACCATGGTCCGAAGCAGTAGCCCCAGGATGCCATTCTTGCTTTGGACACTGTTTAGCATCTTCATCTCCCACTGTGAGCCCTGCCCCTGAGGGAAAGGATCTCCTTATTCATTTGTTTCCAGTGCCTAATACTTGGTAGAAAAGGTGCTCGATAAACGTGTGTTGAATTTAATTAAGCTATTTCTCTTCCAACTTGGATGCGGAAACTGAACTTTAGCATCAGTGGATGCCAGGGACAGTTACGAGCATTTGGCATTAGGATTTGTTCCAATCTCCAGGGGTAATTGGGTGGCACAGCCATGTGTTGCTTTACTATGTTGCATAGTATTAGTGGGAAAAACTTGTTCAAGGGGGCAGGAAGGTAAGGGATGGAGTTTATTCATTCCAAATATCTCCTGAGTGTCAGTTCTGGGTCCCACACAATTCAAGGTGCTAGGCAGAGAAAGGTGGGGAAAAAAAGTACAAGCTCTAACCTTAAACAATTTAATATATTGTTAAGAAATAGCAGGGATTTTACATACTAGGGATTCACAGCAAAAACCTAGTCTATGAATATAAGCTATACGATCAAAATGAAAACTCCTATCAAGAGAAACAAGACATTAAGGGAAAAACTTACCAATATTTCATCTTTAATTCAGCATAAGATAATGTAGCATTTGGAGGGTTTTTTTTGTTTGTTTTTTGTTTTTTTTTTAAGTACACCTTCTTAATTCTACAACCGGAAGAATTCAAGACCGAGGTGGTTATATTACCCACACAGACCACATCGCTGGTCCCCAGCACAGAGGCACTCACCCACAAGCAGACCGGGGCAAGGTTTACATGGAAGAGCTCTGCCCAGGGCACGGGTGCTCGGCGTGAGAAACCCGGGCCAGCAGCACCTGAGAACTTTTTAGAGCTGCAAATTACCAAGCTCCAGCCCAGACCTATTACCAGAAACTCTGGGGATGGCCTCAGCAATCGGTGTTTAACAAGCCCTTCCAGTGCTTAAGATGTGTAAGTTTGAGAACCAGCACCTAAGGCAAAGGAAGTAAACCTGAGGTTCAAGCAGAAAGGATCCAACGTTTCCAGTGTTGGCCAAATTCAAAGGACTTTGCAAAAGTAGAGAGTCTGGGACTGGTATGTTTTATGCCTGTGTCAAATTAAATGGGAAAAAACAGGCTGTGAACCTGTAACTGACCTGACCTGTATAATCTGTAATGCCCAAGAGTCCCTCCCATCGTAGTAAACCTTGCTGTATCTTTGAAATGACTGTCTGCTGCAATATAGTATATACAAAGAGAGCAAAAGAGGTATCGCTGGAGAAGAAAGGAGTGAAGATAATGAATCCCAGGCTCTGGGTCCTGGAGGAAAATTCCCTCCCTCCCTCCAAACCCGACTTAGTGCTATTTCTTGTGCTACTTAGTAAGAGCAGAAAGTTACTCAAGACAGGTGCCCCCAAATCCTAACGAGCTGTCACACCCTCAAGCAGGCCTCTCGCGGCTACCACACAGCCTTTCTGCAGTGGCTTTCTGGACCAAGGCTCACGCAAGGGGTGGCTTGGAAGAGCGGTGGGGAGGAGGAATGAGGGTCTCCACTAGCATTCCTTGCAGCTTGAGTGAAGCCGCCCTGGGTGTCACCTGCACAGAGTGGACAGAAAAAGCAACAGGTCGAAGCCTCGCCTCGCAGGGAGAGCCTGGGTGTGGCACTACTCCCAGGGCCAGGGCGCTGGAAGGAGCGCTAGGGCCGAGCGCCCACCTCTGGGAAGGTCGGTACAGGAGCCAAGGCAGACAGGGTCATCGGAGCGCCTGGGGGACACGGACACCCACTGCCCCGAAAAACGAAAACTGCGCCGACACCTCTGTGCGAGAACATAGCATATCCACGGCACGCAAACCAACCCACTTTTAGTCCAACCAGACACAAGGTAGGGGCCCCGCACACTCCTGCGGAGGCTAACAGCGGTAGGGATGAGTGCCAACTCGCGCGGAGAGGCGCCGGGGCAGGAGTGCTGCAAGAGGAGCCAGCAGCCGCTGGCTTGCACCGAGGCGGGGGGTCTGTCCCAGAGACGGTGAAAAGCCGCAAGCCAGACCGTCTCCAAAGCTGCGGTCATCACGGGTGAATAGTTCCGCGTGTGTGTCGGGTGAGGGGTTAGCGATGGAGAGACGGGGCTCGGCCGGACTGGGCGAAGGAGGGGACGATTCCTGAGCAATGTGAGAGGCGGGATGAGAAAGCGCTGGGAGAAATGGGCCTAGACCCCTCCTCCCGCGATTCCGGAGGGGCAGCTGGCGCGGAAGAACGGGGAGGTACGGACGAACTGCTTTTCTGCAGGCCTCGGGAGGGGCGGAGGGCGGTGGCTGGAAAGAAAGCCGCCTGGCGCGTTCCCCGCGTCCCCGGAGGTCCCAGCTCCGGCCCCCAGGCCGCGTGAGGGCCACAACGCCTCGCGCCCCCCACTACACTGCCGCCGCCCTTTCCCCAGGACAGTACGCTCTCCCCCGGCTCCGGGGGGGCGGGGTCTCCGACCTCTTCCCCCTCTCCCCCGTCCTGCGCAGCCCAGCGCAGCCCGATCCGGCCCGGCCCGGCCCGGCCCGTCAGCACTCACGGGTCCGACAGCTCCAGCCGCTGCTGCCCTGCCCCGGCTTCTCTCTCACCCACTCCGACCGAAGCAGCGCCCCCGAATCCGAGCCGCGCGGGGCCTGGCGGGTCGGAACACGTGGGGCCTTTGCACCCGGAACCGGAAGTTGCCCCCCGCCCGTCTCCTCGCTGCGATGACGCCTTTCTAGGCACTGGGAGGTTTGGTTCTCTCTATGTTCCCAGCGAGAGTTGAGGCTCTGAGTGCCCCCAGACCTGGTGCAAAACGGCTCAGACCAGACCGCATCCGCCCGCACGTCCGCACTTCTCTGCTTCCTTTTTGTTTTTCTGTTTTTGATCTTTTGTTTGTTTTGATTATGATGCCTTTATCTCTAGATTTCCCCCCCTTTGAATTGCACGGTAGAAGGGAGCGGTTTGGGGTTTGGCACCGGCCCTAGCATTTACCCTCAGGTGCAGGGCCGGCTCTCTGAACCTCAGCGTCCGTTCTCTGAAACGGGCAGAGTAATACCGCTGCTCGAGGGCTAAATGAGAGTGCTTGTAAACGGGAAGCTTAGTAAGAGAAGAGTTATGATAGCGTTGTTCTCTGTTTTCCTTTGAGCATTTGCTCATTTTTGTCTGGGTCAGTGACATTTCTGCCTGTACCTGCCATTTACCTTTTTACTCGCTCTCTGTCCCTAAGTCACCACTCTCCAGGTGCCACCTGTTCTATCATCTAAACTGTATCTCACTGCTAATATAGAACAGAAATGATTTTTAGTTATATAAGAACACACACGTGTGTGTAGGAAAATCAGCTTTTTAAATATATAAGTCAAGAGTTTTCTTTCAGAATATGAGAGTGTGGATTAACTTTTTATGAACCCACACCTGGGTTTATGTAGTATGTACCATTTTAGACACTGTTTAAATAATCTTACGGTTTATTGACAGGTAAACCATCACATTACAAGGATAATTCTCATTGCTCTATAAGTGTGAAAAAGTACTTTTCCACTCATAACATGTACTTAGTACTTTCAAGTACATTAAAAGCCAGCGCAGGAACAAGGGCAATCACTGGTCGGGAAGGGGTGCTTGTTTCGTGTGCATGTGTGTGAAGGAGGCAGTGTCCTGAAGAACCTTAACTAAAATAATCAATAATTCTTCTTTTCCTTTTAAAAAATTTTTGGTTTAAACTGCATTTCAGTGTGAGAGGCTAAGGTGCTGCCTTCCTGCTTGTTTTTCTAGGGTATCCAGGAACGTGAGAAACAGCAGAGCAACCACAGGGTCCGTCCTCCTAGGCTTCCCTGGAGTCCAAGGACTATCTGTCCCTCCCCTGACAGTGATCTTCCTCGTCGACGCCTTTACCCTTGCGGGCAGTGGGCTCACGATTGCCATTGTCTGCGCTCAGCCCAGGCTACGAATTCCAGTGGACTTCTCCCTCTGCCACTTGTCCTTCCTAGAGATCCGGTACCCCTCCACGGTCACCGCTGACCTGCTGCACACTTTGTGGTGGCTCAAGCAGTGAGCTGCACCCCCAGTGGCCTGCTGCTGGCCGCCTTGCACTTATTCCTGGGCACCACTGAGTTCTTCATGTCTTTTGCCTGTTACTGTCATGCCTTTGGCCCGTTACCCGAGCATCTGCAAGCCCCTTCGCTACCCCGCCACACTGACCAGCTCCCCCGCCACATTGACCTCTGCCTGCAGCTGGCTCTGGGCTTCTCGGTCGTGGGCTTCCCCCTTGTTTTTTGTCAGCTGCTGCTGCTCATCCAGTTGCCATTCTATGGCAACAATGTCATCAATGTGTCTCCTGTGATGTTCATCCTGTCTTGAAAGCAGCTTGCGAGGACACAAGCATGTTGGAGCTTCTGGGTCTCTCGGCCCCTGTCCTAGTGAAACCCCAGGGCCACTGCCCTGCACTGTGATTTCCTAGGCCTCTATTCCGCCTGCCACCCTACAGATTCCCTGAGCCACTGGCCGCCGACCACCAGCCGCCAGAAGGTGTCCTCCGCCTGTGCCTCTCACCTGACTGTCGCCTCCCTGACTTACGGAACTGTTGTGTTCACGTGCGTGAGACCCACAGCACACTCCTTCTTCAGGATTAATAAGGCGGTATCCGTGCTAAATATTATCCTCACTCCCCTTCTGATTCCTTTTATTTATACAATTAGAAACAAGGGGGTAAAAGAAGCCCTAAGGAGGGCAATGGCTTTTCCAAAGACTTGTCATGCAGAGTAAGCCAAGCAAGACATCAAAATACATTTAAGGCAGATACAAAAATGTGAGAGAGGACTAGGCAGAAGATAAAGATGTGCAGCAAACTGGGATGGCTAGGGTTCCCTATAAGAATTAGTTACATGTAAATGAACCAGAAATCCTCCTTGAAGAGCAAAAGTGACCTAATTCTCTAACAAGGAAATCCCAGAACACCCTCAGATGCATGAGCTAGAACTGAGAATGTCCTCAGTTATAAGTTGAAAGTAGAAACCACTAAAGTCAGGCACAACTGTTGGTAACTTTAAAAAAAAAAAAAGAAAAGAAAAAAGTAAGAAATCCTGTCTTGCTCTTTGTTTAAAATAACCCCCTTTGCCTCATCTCCTTGTCAAAGGTATCAGTAATTCCACACCCCACTTTCTTAGTACTCAAGTAGGGAAATGTACTGAACTCGAAATCAGAATTCCAAGACAAGCTGAATCAGGATCTAATATATAGAAGTGTCTGATACATTCATATTAGCTAAAGATCTGTAGACACTAAAACAGTGAAAAAGCTACCAAATGCTAAGGATAACAAACTGAAGTTTTAACAAACTTAAAAGGAAATCCTGGAATGTACATTCCTATCAAAATCTTCCTTTGTGACTAAATGCCTTTCTCTGCCATTTTTTCCTGTTTGTATATGCAAACTGATAGGCTACATATACACTAGAAAATTAGTACGAATACTTCCTCTCATACAGAAAATACTCTTTCATATGGTTCTTTGCAATGGGCAAGATAAATTACTCAGGCACAATTGCAGTTTTTAAAGTTAGTAAGAAACAGCATGGAAGGGGCAATTCACAGTTCATTGATATGTTACATAATTTTTTTTCTTTAAATAAAGAGTCCATGGGTTGATTCTTTCAGCAAGAAAGGCATTCCACAAGTCTTATAAAATGCATAATCTGTTCATTTATTAACATATTGGGAAGGATGAACTTTCCCCTCTCTTCCTAGGTGCTGAGGGTGTGCATAGGACCTTAACGGTTTTTTTTTTTTGTAAACTTTACTGTTGTTATATTACAGTTGTCCCAATTTTTCACCCGTTGCTCTCCCCTGTCCTGCCCCCCGCCCCCGCAGTCAGTCCCCGCCCTGCTGCCCACATCCATGGGTCATCCACACATGTTCCTTTACTAGGCCTTCCCCTTCTCTCCTCCCTTCTCCCCCTTCCTGTCTGGTCACTGTGAGTTCCTTGTTTCCATGCCTCTGGTTCTATTTTGCTCATTCGTTTGTTTTATTCATTAGGTTCCTGTTATAGGTAGGATCATATGATATCTATCTTTTGCTGCCTGACTTACTCACTTAGAACAATGCTCTCCAGTTTCATCCATGCTGTTGTGAAAGGTAGGAGCTCTTTCTTTCTGCTGCATAGTATTCCACTGTGTAAATATTCCACAGTTTTTTGATCCACTCATTACTGATGGGCACTTAGATTGCTTCCAGCGCTTGGCTGCTATGAACATAGGGGTGCATAGGTTTTTTTGAATTGCCGTTTTGGGATTCTTGGGGTATAACCCTGGCAGTGGAATTGCAGGATCAAAAGGCAGTTCCATTTTTAGTATTTTTAGGCAATTCCATACTGTTTTCCACAGTGGCTGCACCAGTCTGCATTCCCACCAACAGTGTACTAAGGTTCCCTTTTCTCCACCTCCTTGCCAGCACTTGTTTGTTGATCTGTTTATGATGGCCATTCTGACAGGTCTGAGGTGGTATCTCATTGTGGCTTTAATTGGCATCTCTCGGATGGCTCGTGAAGCTGAGCATCCTTTCACATGTCTCTGGGCCCTGTGTATGTCCTCCTTGGAGAAGTGTCTGTTCAGGTCCTTTGTCCACTTTTTTTTTTTATTTTTAACAATTCAAGAAACCTTGTTTTCCATAGTTCTTATATATTTTGTACACATTTTATTTTATTTTACTATTTTAAAGTATATTTTATTATTATGCTGCTACAGTTGTCCCATTTTTTCCTCCCCTTTATTCTCCTCTGCCCTGCAGCCCCTTCCCACCAGCATTTCCACCCCTTAGTTCATGTCCATGGGTCGTACATGTAAGTTCTTTGGCTTCTCCATTTCCTATACTTTTCTTAACCTCCCTCTGTCTATTTTGAAGTTACCAATTATGCTTCTTATTCCCTGTACCTTTTCCTCCACTCTCCCCCCACCCCCTTCTTGCTGATAACCCTCCATGTGATTTCCATTTCTGTGATTCTGTCCCTGTTTTAGTTGTTTGCTTAGTTTGTTTTTGTTTTTATTTTCTTTTAGGTTCGGTTGTTGATAGTGGTGAGTTTGTTGTCATTTTACTGTTCATAGTTTTGAGCTTCTTCTTTTTCTTAGATAAGTCCCTTTAACATTTCATATAACAAGGGCTTGGTGATGATGAACTCTGTTAACTTGACCTTCTCTGGGAAGCACTTTATCTGCCCTTTCATTCTAAATGACAGCTTTGCTGGAGAGAGTAACCTTGGATGTAGGTCCTTGCCTTTCATAACCTTGAATACTTCTTTCTACCCTTTGTTGCCTGTAAGGTTTCTTTTCAGAAATCAGCTGATAGTCATGGGAACTCCTTTGTAGGTAACTGTCTCCTTCTCCCTTGCTGCTTTTAAGATTCTCTCCTTATCTTTAATCGTGGGTAATGTAGTTATGATGTGCCTCGGTGTATGCTTCCTTGGTCCAACTTCTTTGGGACTCTCTGAGCTTCCTGGATCTCCTGGAAGTCTATTTCCGTGGCCAGATTGGAGAAATTCTCCTTCATTATTCTTTCCAATGAGCCTTCAATTTCTTGCTCTTCCTCTTCTCCTTCTGGCACCCCTGTGGTTTGATGTTGGAATGTTTAAAGTTGTCCCAGAGGTTCCTAAGTGTCTTCTCAGTTTTTCAAATTCTTGTTTCTCCATTCTGCTCCAGTTGAATGTATATTTCTTCCTTCTGTTCCAAATCTTTGATCTGCATTTCCAAATCTTTGAACCCTAGGTTGTGCAGTCTGTCTGCGTTTGATGGTTTCCTTCCCTTCACTGTTCGCTCCCTGTATACTTTTCTTTATTTCACTTTACATAGCCTTCACTTCTTTCTCTACTTTGCAACTATACTCAGTCATTTCTGTGAGCACCCTGATTACTAGTTTTTTACATTCTGCATCTGGTAGGTTGGATATCTCTTCATTGCTTAGTTCTATTTCTGGAGTGATCTATTCTTTTATTTGGGCCACTTTTCTTTGTCTCAGAGCACCCATTACATTGTAAGGGGTGGAGCCTTAGGAATTTGCCAGGGCGGGGCAACTCTTTGTTGCATTGTGGTCCTGTACATGCAGGAGGGGTCAGAGAGGGAACAATGCCTTTTTCTCTGCTCTCATCTTGCATTTAGTCACTTTCCTGCTACCCACAAACAAGTTGGGCCCTTCTAGTGCTAATTCCCAGGCAGGTGGGTTTGTGTACTTTCTAGGACCCTGTGGGTCTCTCCAACAAACTCTCCCTTGAGGCTGGGAGTTTCTCCTACCGCTGCATCCCCCTACACGTTTTTATAACCAGAGGTTTGAGGCTTTAGCTTATCGCGCTGGAACCCTAGGTTGTGCAGTCTGTCTCGCTCCCTAGCTGTTCCTCCTGGTTTATCCGCATGCAAATGTGGGACCACCAGCTGCCACCTTGCCCTCCTGGTCCTCCAGCCACCTTCATGCCACATGTCCTCTCTGCCCTGGCTGCCCATCTCTGACCCTCCTACCAGTCTGGATCAATGTTTCTTTAACTCCTTGGTTTTTAGACTTCCATATAGTTCAATTTTCTGGCAGTTCTGGTTGGTTTTTGTTTTTAAATAGGTTGTTGTTCTTTTTTTGGTTGTGCAAGGAAGCAAAGTGTATTTACTTACACTCCATCTTGGCCAGAAGTGTCCCTTTGCCCATTTTTTAATTGGATTGTTTGTTTTCCTCATGTTGAACTATGTGAGTTCTTTATATATTTTGGAGATAAAACCCCTGTCTGAGGTATTGTTGGCAAATGTGTTTCCCCATATGGTTGGTTCCCTTTTCATTTTGATGGTGTTTTCTTTAGCTGAGCAGAAGCTTTTTATTTTGATGTAGCCCATTTGTTCATTCTTTCCTTTACTTCCCTTGCTCTAGGAGATATATTGGTGGAAATATTGCTACATGGGATATCTGATATTTTACTGCCTATTGTTTTCCTGTAGGACTTCTATGTTGCCCCAGCTTACATTTAAGTCTTTTATCCATCTTGAGTTTATTCTGGTGTATAGTATAAGATGGTGGTTGAGTTTTATTTGTTTGCATGTAGCTGTCCAAATCTTCCAACACCATTTATTACTATAAGAAGAGACTATTTTTACTCCATTTGGTGCTCCTGCCCTTTTTGTGGAATATTAATTGACTATAGAGACCTGGGTTTATTTCTGGGCTCTCTACTCTGTTCTGTTCACCTATGTGTCTGTTCTTCTGCCAGTACTAGACTTTTTTGATTACAGTGTAATACAGTTTGTAATATAGTTTGGTATCAAATATTGTGATCGCTCCTACTTTATTCTTCTTTCTCAAGATTGCTTAGGCTATTTGGGGTCATTTTTAGCTCCATATAAATTTTTGAAATATTTGTTTTAAATCTGTGAAATATGTCACTGGTATTTTAATAGATTGGGTAGTATGGACATTTTAATGATGTTAATCCTTCCTACCCATGAACATGGAATATGCTTCCATTTATTTGTGTCTTCCTTAATTTCTTTTGTCAGTGTTCTGTAGTTTTCCAAATACAGGTCTTTTACCTCCATGGTTACGTCTATTCCTAGGTACTTTATTTTTCTTGTTGCTGATATATGTTGCTTAATTCTATCCCCATATGAGAGAACACTAATTCTCTTAGAAATTAGGGTAGAAAAACACTTCCATTGCTTAATAATCCTTTCTAGACCAGGGAAGAATTATTCCTTTTTAATAATATAATAAGCTCCAGTTCTTTTCCATGAAAATATAAGAGACAGAGAAAATTTGAGTTTGTACTAATGGGTAACTAGCCATGAGCCCGGTCACTCTATATAAGGTAGATAGGGATTTATCTTCAATCTCCATGCAGAGGAAAGTGGCAGTCTCATTTGGTCAATAAAAATTTCTAAAGGCTAAACGTTTTACAATTTAGAATTAGACCTATTTATTCCATAGGCATTTATTAAGAGTTTCCTATGTCCACGTCCTGCTAGGCAATTCAGGAGCTTATAATTTAGATAGGGAATAAATTATATACAATAATTACAATATAACGCAGGGAGTGAAAGTGTAGAGTTGTGCACAAACTGTTTTGGAAAGACCTTGAAGAGTCTCTCCAACCAGCCTAGGGAGGGGTAAAGAAGGTTTTCTAAAAAGAAGGTGCCTAAGCTATGTTCTGGAAGAGTTCAATAGAAGAGAAGAGGTAGGCAGGGGAATGCATTCCAGACAAGGACCCGATGTTTGTGAAATAGAGCCAGAGCAGGGAATCCCACATGAGCTGAAGCTGGGAGTTCTGGTGACCTCACAGGTCTCCTGTGAGCTAGTTTTTGTGGTAGATTCATGGGCCTTTTGGTGGGGAGGATCTTGAATTGGAGTTTGGTAACATGGGGCATGTGTGCGTGTGATAAGTATAGTGTCGACCTTCTTCTTTAACACACGTACACATTTGTCTAAGCTTTATGGAGGAGTGAGCTGCAGGTGGTGACTGAATCAACTCTTTTGAGATCCTGGCCATGGACAGCTCTGCTGTGGTGTCCAGGTGACAACGTGGGGAACCTACAAGGACATATAGATTCTCTCTCCTTTTGTAAGTAACATGGCTTGGCTCTGGCACCATGGGGACCCAGAGGAGCAGCAATGGTGCAAGTAGACGCGGACGAGCCTGGTGAGAGCAGTGGTGCCAGCAGAGGGGATGCAGAGCAGAGCAGTGTCAGGGGCTGGGCAGCCGCCATCTGGACAGCTGACTGGCTTGGGCTGTGAATACGTGTGAAGTTTTGTAAGATTTGGGGGGAGAGCAGATGTCTCAAGTTACCAGGTAAAAAGCAATATTTAGAGAAACACAGGAGAATAACCGTATCAAGTTAAAATACTAGAAAAAACACTTATATCTATATTACTCAAATTTAATAGTACTTTTTATTTCTTTTAGAAAAGTTGCAACGCGGAGAGTCATACAGCATTCCTTTTCATTTCCCTCATCACTCAGTTACCTTGTCCTGTTAGTTACCTTATTTTCCGATCTCTTTCTTTCCATCTCGTCGAGGCTGCTTTAGTTCATACCACCATCTTTCATGTGGATCAGACTTCTACATGGATTGCCATACTCTTCCAATCCAAATTTCAAGTAGCAAGAATGGTCATCCTAAAACACAGTTCTGACCACATCACTCCTCAGAACCCTGAGAGTAATGTACAAACTCCCTGGCATGCCATTCAAGGTCCTTGATTATCTACCTACCCGGTCTTCTGCCATTTTTTCTCCTTCCTTCTCATTCTGTGCCCCATACTTACTGAATTCCCAGGTTCAGAGGTCAGCAAACCATGACCTTATTTTTGTAAATAAATTTTTACTAGAACACAACCACACTAATTTGTTTGTATTGTTTGTGGCTGCTTTTGTGTAAAGCCTGAGAGCTCAGTCATTCCAACAGAGACCGCATGGCCCCAGATGCCAAATATTGACCATTCCTTTGCCTAGATACCTTTTTCTGGTTATGTCTGGTCTGACTTCTAGATCTCAGATGAGATGCCAAGTCGTGTAGAGCTCACCCCCACCCAACTTCCCATCTCTGGTGCAGTTAGGGTGTTATTCCTACATGCTTCCATAACATTCTGTGCATATTTACATGGGGGCACTTATAAAATTGTATTTACTGTTTGCTTGGCTTCCTCTATAAACTCAAAGGCCCCTGAGGGCAGCAGTAGCTGCTGTAGGGCATAAACACAGGGCTAGGCACAAAGCAAGTCCTCAAAAGATATTTTCTGAATGATTAGGTAAGTGGATAGTTTGTTGAAACTGTGTCCCCTATTAACGGTAAGTTTAAGTAGACAGATGCATGCATATGTTTACAAAGTACTACTATCCATTATATTGGAATGCGGGAGACATGATATAGTAGGTCTCCAAGTTTGCTGAATAATTTGTTTCCAAGTCTGCTGCTGCTTTCAGCTTTCTTCTCCATCTCTGCTTCTGGTCTTGTCTTTCCCTAGTCAGGGAGATGTGTTTCTAACTGTGTTCTGGTTATTCTCCCACTTCCCCAGACTGCCCTGAGCACAGAGAGCTTTCTTAACTCATTTAGTGCTTAACGGCTTGAGATGGAGTTGCATCGTTTGTTTTTCAGACCTATGTTGATGCAGTCAAGCATCCTTCATTTCTCTCAAACTTTTCATACTCTCAAAAGAAGGAAAAAAGTAGAAAGTCATTAACATTATTTCTTTTCTGAATTCGGGCAAAGAGTGGTATGTCCCAAGCCTTGTTTTTGCTTTTTTGTTTGCATATTCATTTTGCTTATAAGGGCCAATTTCAATTTTCTAAGACTTTAATAATGTAGAAAATGTGAAGATGCCCAATAGTGTCCAACCTTAAAGCAGGGGCCCCCAAGGATATATATCTACAAACTCCACAAAATGAAGTGCATGAAGAGCCACTATTTGAGGGACTATGCTAACTAAAATGTGAATAAAGACAGCCAGTTTGAAGTTTATCCCAAGGATTGGTAGTTCTGGGTAAGGTGCAGTGAATTTAGACAGCTTTCTTTTAGGAAGGTCCAAGTCCAAGTTATTTTCCTGACTTTTCTACATGAGTCTGAGATTCACTTATATGACTTCATTTCAAGGCATCAGGGCTATCTGTATCTATTTATTCTAGAGAAGAGAAAAAACTTAACTCCAAATAGTGCTGTTATTCTCTCAGTGGCAAAGAAATACGGCACCGGTGATTCCCAGGGAAATGCTTCCAGCCCTGAGGTATGTTCTTGTCCGTAAGCAGTCTGAAAGAAGGGACTGGCTAAAGCCTGTCTGACTGAAACAGTAAAACTTTCTTCTCCTTTTGTACTAGGAAAATGAAACCCTAAAATTTAAGGTCAGTGCCATTATGTATCATAGAATTTCATTCATGAAGCTTTCAAGAAATGGCAAGAGTTCTTAAGCATTTAGGAGAATTGTACTAAAAGTGATTAATAGCCAGTTCACACTAAGTTAAGGTATCTTTTCCCAAAATAATGATTCATTAGCAGGAGACTTTCAGAGCTTCTTCTGGGACCTCATTCCCCATGGAGGTGTACCAGGAACCCCCAAGGAGAAGAGGAAGTTCTCACTAAAAGTTTATTTTTAAAAATATTTTATTTATTTACTTCTTAGAGAGAGGGGAAGGGAGGGAGAAAGAGAGGGAGAGAAAGATCAATGCATGAGAGAGATGTCATTTGGCTGCCTCTCGCATGCCCCCAGCTGGGGAACCTGACCCATAACTCAGGCCTGTGCCCTGACTGGGAATCGAACCTACAGCCTTTTGGTTCACAGGCCGTCATCCAATCCACTGAGCCACACTAGCCAGGGGTAAAAGTTTATTTTTAAATCAAACTGAGGAATTTGCAGTTTTCTAAATTCTATTTGGTATCAATCATCTTTGTGCTCCTGAGATAGTCAAAATCAGAGAAGCCACCATTCCATGGATTTTAAATCTTGAATTTCTCAATATCGCCAATAAAGGAAATCAGTGGTTGCAATAATTAAATGGATCCTCTAATAAACTGAAATGAATCAAGGATAGAAAATTTCATGAACATGAAAAAAGACCAGACATGCAGGAAGGCAAGAGTGAACAGAATAGAATTGTGTTTGATTTTCTTGTGAGCTACCTTACGGTGATAAACAGACAAGAGGTCTGTGTTGCGGGTTATACAGAGAGTCGATGGGTATAGCATGCATAATTAGTTGTTGGAAAAGATTTTCTGCAAAAAATTAGTTGGAATTGTATTTTTAAAAGAATAAACTTTAATGAGGTATAATTTACATAGAATGAAATGCAATCATTTTAAGTACAAAGTTCAATTAGTTTTGATGGATGTATACATACACCTGTGATACTACCACTTTAAGAGTTAGAATGTTCTCAGCACCCCCAAAACTTCCTTTTGGCCCATTTTCAGTTAGCCTACTTTAACATCCTCTCTCCCACTACAGCAACCACTGATCTAATTTCTACGTCTATGGATTACTCTTGACTGTAGGATGGTTTTATATAAAGATTCATACACATTGTTGAGTATGAAAGAGTTCATTTCTTCTAATTGCTGAGTTGTATTCCATTGCATGAATGTACCGCACCTTATTTATTCATTTACTAGTTGATTGGCTTTTGGGTTATTTTATTTTAATTGTTATAAATAAAGCTTTGATAAACACTCATGTAGGAATTTTTTTGTGAGCATGTTTTTTGTTATTTTGGGTAAATAACTAAGTAAATTTCCTAATAATAGGGTAAGTGTATGTTGAAGTTTTAAGAAGAATCAAACTGTTCTCCAAATGAGGTTGCACCATTTTACACTCTCCTGAACAAATGTATGAGAGATCTAGTTGATCCACATTTCATTTACATTTGTTATTGTCAGTTAATAAAAGATGTAGGGATAAAATTTTCTCATTAATTTTATCTGCATCTCTGTGATGACTAGTAACATTGAGCAAATATTCAAGTGCCTATTGACTGTTCATATATCATTTCTGATGAATTAGTTTAAATCTTTTGTCTATTTATAAAATTAGACATTTTTCTTTCATTATTGTCATAAAAGTTTTTTTAAAGATTATTTATTTTTCTAGACAACAGAGAAGGGAGGGAGAGAGGGAGAGAAACATCAGTGTGTGGTTACCTCTCACATATCTCCTACTGAGGACCTGGCCTGCAACTCAGGCATATTCCCGGGTTGGGAATCAAACCGGTGAACTTTTGGTTCTCAGGTTGGCACTTAATCCACTTAGCCACACCAGCCATGGCTCATAAAAATATTTGTAAATTGTACTTTTCAATTATAGTTTACATTCAACATTATTTTGTATGAGTTTCGAGTGTACAGCATAAGAGTTAGGCAATCATATACTTTACATAGTGTTCCCCTGATATTTCAAGTACCCACCTGGCAACATACATGATTATTACAATATAATTGACTATATTCCTATGCTGTACTTTAAATCCTTGTGAACACTTAACTACCAATCTGTACTTCTCAATCCCTTCACCGTTTTTACCCACTCACCCAACCCCCTTACACTTTGGCAACCATCAGTCTGTTCTCTGTATCTATGAGTCTGTTTCAATTTTGCTTGTGTCTTTACTTCGCTCTTTAGATTCCACATATAAGTGAAATCACATGGTATTTGTCTTTCTCTGACTGACTTATTTCACTTAGCATAGTATCTTCTAGGTTCATCCATGCTTTCACAAATGGTAAAATTTCATTACTTTTTATGGCTGAGTAATATTTCATCGTATATGTGTACCACCGCTTTTTTATCCACTCCTCTGTTGATGGGCACTTGGGTTGCTTCCATATCTTGGCTGTTGTAGTAATGCTGCAGTAAACATAGGGTACGTATTTCTTTTGAATTAGGGTTTTGGGTCTTATTAGAATATATATTAAGAAATGGAATCACTGAGGCATAAAACAGTTTCATTTTAATTTTCTGAGGATCCTCCACACCATTTTCCATAATGGCTGCACCAGTCTGCATTTCCACTAGCAGTGCATGAGAGTTCCCTTCTCTCCACATCCTTGCCAGCACTTGTTGTTTGTAGATTTATTGATGATGGACATTCTGACAGGTGTGAGGTGACATCTCATTGTGGGTTTAATTTGCATTTTTCTGATGATCAATGATGTTGAGCATCCTTCCATATGTTCATTGGCCATTTGCATGTCCTCTTTGGCGATTTGTCTGTTCAGGTCTCATGCCCACTTTTTAATTGAATCTTTCTTTCTTTTTTCTTTTTTTTTTGCTGTTGAGTTAACTCAGTTCTATATAAATTCTGGATATTAATTCCTTATCAGATATATCATTGGCAAATATATTCTCCCATTCAGTAGTTGCCTTTTTGCTTTGTTGAAGGTTTCCTTTGCTGTGCAAAAACTTTCTAGTATGATGTAGTTCAATTTGTTTATTTTTCCTTTGTCTTCCTTGCCTGAGGAGATGTATCAGAAAAAAATATTGCTAAGAGAAATGTCAAAGATTTTACTGCCTATGTTTTCTTCTAGGATTCTTACGGTTTTGGTATATAGAGTAAGAAGGTGGTCTAGCTTCATTTTTTCGCATGTACCTGTCCAATTTTCCCAACACCATTTCTTAAATAGATTGTCTTTATCCCATTGTATGTTCTTGCTTCCTTGTCAAATAATAATTGACCATATAGGTGTGGATACAATCATATGATTTTTATCTTTCATTTTGTTTATGTGGTATATCATGTTAATCGATTTGCAAATATTGAATTAACCTTGAATCCCAGTAATACATCTCACTCAGTCATGATGCATACATATTTTTAAGTATACTTTATTGATTATGCTGTTACAGTTGTCTCAGTCTTTTTCCCTTTCTCTCCTCTGCCCGGTACCCCCTTCCCTCCAGCAATACCCCCTCCGCTTAGTTCATGTCCATGGGTCATGTGTGTAAGTTCTTTGACTTCTCCCTTTCTTGTACTCTTCTTAATATTCCCTTCTATTTTGTTTCTCTTAATTATGCTTCCTGGTCCCTACACCCTTTCTCCCCCTTCTCCCTCCTAGCTGATAACCCTCCAAATGATCCCCATACCTATGATTCTTTTCCTATTCTTGTTATTTGCTTAATTAGTTTTTGTTTTTATTTTTTAGATTCAATTGTTGATAGTTGTGAGTTTGTTGTCCTTTTGAAGTTCATAATTTTGATCTTCTTTTTCTTAAATAAGTCCCTTTAACATTTCATGTAATAATGGCTTGGTGATAATGAATTCCTTTAGCTTTATCTTGTCTGGGAAGCACTTTATTTGCCTTCCATTCTAAATGATATCTTTGCTGGATAGGTCTTTGCTCTTTATCACTTTGAGTACTTCTTGCCAGTCCCTTCTTGCCTGTGAAGTTTCTTTTGAGAAATCAGATGACAGTTTTATGGGAATTCCTTTGTACATAACTCTGCTTTTCTCTTGCTGCTTTTAAGATTCTCTCTTTATTCTTAACTCTTGGTGTTTTAATTATGATGTGTCTTTGTGTGGTTCTCTTTCGGTCCAATTTGATTGGGACTCTGTCTCCTGGACTTGAATGTCTATTTCCTTAATCAAATTAGGGAAGTTTTCTTTCATTATTTTTTCAAGTAATGTTTCAATTTCTTGCTCTTTCTCTTCTCCTTCTGGAATCCCTATGATGTGAATGTTGGACCTCTTGAAGTTGTCCCAGTGTCTTCTACTTACCCTCATTTCTTGAGATTCTTTTTTCTTCTTGTTTTTCTGCATGGTCATTTTTTGCTTCCTTATGTTCCAAATCATTGATTTGATTCTTGGCTTCATCTACTCCATTGTTGGTTCCCTGTAAATTGTTCTTTATTTCAGCTAGTGAATCCTTCATTTCCAACTGGATCTTTTCTATGCTGCTGAGGTCCTCACTAAGCTCCTTGGGCATCCTTATAACCAGTGTTTTGAACCCTGCATCTGATAGATTCCTTATCTCCATTTCATTTAGCTCTTTTTATGGAGTTTTGATCTGTTCTTTCCTTTGGGCCATGTTTCTTTGTCTCCTTGTTTTGGCAGCTTCCCTGTGTTTGTTTCTATGTATTAGGTAGAGCTGCTATAACTCTGTCTCTTGGTAGTGTGCCCTAATGTAGTAGGTGTCCTATAGGGTCCAGTGGCACAGCTGCCCCTATCACTGAAGAAGGGTATTCAAGGAGCGCCCTTCGTGTGAGCTGAGTACACCCTCCTCTTCTAGTCGAGCCTTGGTTGCTGTTGGCAGATCAATCGGGGAGAGGGGGGAATTTACCCAGGCCAGTCAGCTGCAAGGATTAGCTTTGACCACTTACCAGCAAGCTCTGCTGTCTGTGGAGGATCATCTGCGCAGGGTCAGGGTGGTGGCTCTCCGATGTGGTCTGTGGCTGTCCACCGGGTGCGCTGGCCCTGGGGCTTCCTGAGTGGTGCAGACCAAGGTCAGCCCCTACTTGTATTTTTCTCAGGGCCAGGCTTTCTGAGCTATGAAGCAATCTGAGAAGGCTGCCACTTGTGCTGGGCTTGGCGATTCCCAGGTGAGATCAAACTGAAGCTAATCTGGCTGCTGCTAGTGCCTGGCCTGAAGCTCACGGAGGCCAGCTGTTGCTTGTTTGATAGGATTTAGGAAGTTGTGAGGCCTGAGCCAAGGCTTGCCATTCCTATGGAAAAACAGCTTGGGTGGGCCTGTAAGTTCAGTATGGCGGAGTCTCTGGGGATCTCCAAGGTGGGTCAAACAGTGTTAGCCAGGTTGATGGGGTCTCAGATATGGCACCAGCCTGTTGGCTCTGTGTCTCTGTGGGAGGAGGGCTCAGCAAAGGGACAATGGCCTCTGCTTGCCCTGATGCCAGACATGTCAGCCCCTCCCAGTATGCCACTCGTGCCCTTCAAGCTATCACCCTGGCACTGGAGCTCAGAGGGAGTGGGTCTGAGTAGGTGAGGCCATGTGTGGGTTCTTTAAGAGGACCTGCTTGGGACTCCAGAAGTGTCTTCCAGCAACTCAATCCCTCCTGGTTTTTGTAGCCAGATGTTATGGGGACTTATCTTCCTGGCCCTCGTACCCTGGGTTGGGGGGCCTGGTGTGGGGCTGGGACTCCTTGCTCTCTAGATATCCACCCAGAATTTTTTTCCACCACATGTGGGTGAGAGAAACCGGCCCATTCCATGTCTGTGCCCCTCCTACCAGTCTGGATGGATGTGGTTTCTTAAATTCCGTAGTTGTCAGATTTCCATTCAAGTTGATTTCTGATAGTTCTGAGTGATGGTTTTTCTATATTTTAGTTGTAATTCTGATATGGTTGTGTGAAGAGGTGAGCCATGTCTGCCTATGCTACCACCTTGACCAGAAGTTCTGTATGTCTTTTTAATGTATTGCTGAATTTGGTTTGCTAACATTTCATGGAGGATCTTTGCATCTTTGTTCAGCAGGGTTATTGGCCTAATTTTTTTTTTTAATGTCTTTGTCTGATTTTGGAATCAGGTAATGCTCACCTGGTAAATTAGCTTGGGAGCCTTCTCCCCACTTAACATTTTTGACACAGTTTGAGAAGGATTGGTGTTATTTCTTCTTTAAATGATCAGTGAAATTCCCCTGTGAAGCCATTTGGTCCATGACTTTTGCTTGTTGGAAATTTTTTGATCCCTGCTTCAATTTCATTAGTTGTAATTGTTCTGTTCAGATTTCATGTTTCTTCTTGACTCAGTCTTGGAAGATTGTATGTTTCTAGGAATTTATCCATTTCTTCCAGTTTGTTCAATTTGTTGGCATAAAATGTTTGTAGTTGTTCTCATACCCCTTTGTATTTCTGTAGTGTCAGTCATTACTTTTGTTTTTTCTGATTTTATTTTTTTAGATCCTCTATATTTTTATTTTGATGAGTCTGGTTAAAGATATATCAATTTTGTTTTCTTTTCAAAGAAGGAGCTCTTGGCTACATTAATCTTTTATAAACTTTTAGCCTCTATTTCTTTTACTCAGCTCTGATCTTTATTATTTTCCTCCTTCTATTCACTTTGGTCTCTGTTCTTCTTTTTCTAGTTCTTTTAGGTGTAAGTTTAGATTGTTTATTTAAGATTTTTCTTGTTGCTTGGGGTAGGCCTGTTTGCTGGATATCCATGTTGTAACTGCTTTTGCTGTTTGTTTGTTTGTTTTTTGTTATGTAGATTTGGGGTCATTTTGTGTTCATTTTCATTTGTCTCAAGCTATCTTTTGATTTCTTTCTTCCTTTCATTGTAAACCCATTCTTTGTTTAGTGGGATGTTATTTAGCCTCCACATGTTTGTGTATTTTTCGGTTTTCTTCTTGTATGAGATTTTTAGTTTTAGTGGTGGTAAATGTGTTTAGTTTTTTTTAATCTGAGGAAGTCTTTATTTTTCTTTCAATTCTAAATTATAGCCCTGATAGGTACAGTAATCTTGGTGGTAGTCCCTGCTTTTCATTACCCTGAATATTTTGTGTCAATTCATTTAGGCCTGTGAAGTTTCTGTTGAGAAATCAACCGACACTCTAATGGCAGCTCCGTTGTACATAACTAACTGCTTTTCTTTGGCTACTTTTAAGATTCTTTTTTACATTTAATTTTTTGACATTTTAATTATTATATATATTGGTAAGGGCCTTTTTGGGTTCTTCTCATTTGGGACTATCTGCACTTCCTGGACTTATCTGTCTATTTTCTTTACAAGATTAAGGAAGTTTTTTATTATTATTTCTTCAAATAGATTTTCAATTCTTTGCTCCCTTTCTCTTCTTCTTCTAGTACTTCCATCATGCAAGTATTGCTACCCTTGATGTGGTCCCAGAGCTCTCTTAAACTCTCTTCATTTTCATATTTCTTTTTAAAATGCTTTTCCCATTGGGTGTTATACCTGTCTTCCAGATCACTGATCAATACTTTACTTGATCTAATCTACTTTTGATTCTCTCTAATGTATTTTTATTTCAATTATTGTATTCTTTGTTTCTAGCTAATCCTTTTTTATGTTTTATATCTTCATTTTTATGTTTTCTATTTTTTTGGTTAAAGTTCTCATTGACTTCATCTACTTTCCTCCTGAATTCATTCAGCATCATTATAACTAATGTTTTGAACTCTGCGTCTGTAGATTGTTTTTCTCCATGTTGTTTAGTTCTTTTTTTCTGGAGTTTGATCCTGTGCTTTCATTTGGACATATTTCTCTGTCTCCTCATTTTGACTGACTTTCTGTGTTTGTTTCTACGTAGCAGGTAAATAAGCTACATCTCTCAGTCTTGGCAGATTGGCGTTATGTTGTTGGTGTCCTGTGGAGCCCAGTGGTGCAGTCTTCCTGTTCACCTGAGCTGGGTGCTCCAGGGTGTCCCTTGTTTGAGTTATGTATCTTCTCTTTTAGTTAAGCCATGATTGTTGATGGCTTGTAAGTGGGTGGAATTGCCCCTCAGGTTGACTGGCTTTGCATACTGGCTGAGGCTACAGTAGATAAACTATTTTGCAGGGTCTGAATCCAGAGAGCAGGACTTGTCTCTGCTCTCTCCGGTGTCTGCTGAGTTCACACACTGGGCATATCTTCTTTTGAGCTTGTTGGGTGGTGCTCTGGTGTGTTCTGAATATGGCAACTGGGTGTGTCATTCCTGGGGCCTTTTGTGAGGGCCTCTGGTACTGGTCAAGTTTAGCTGCTGCCTGTTCCAAGCCCAGGGCCACCAGGGAGAACCTGAAGAGTGATCTGCATTTCGTTGCTGCCTATGCTGAGTTCGGAAGTGTCTGGGGGAGTATGGGCTGCAAACAGAGGCAGCTTGCCACTCATCCTGGGCTTAGGTCACTTAGCAGGGGCACACCAAGTTCAGCTGCTGAACTTCTGATTTTTGGTGTTTGTGGATCTTCGAGATATTTTAGGAAAGTCTGAAGTGTGAGCCAAGGAAAGCAAGCCACTTGTGTGGAGAAGCCCCTGGAAGAGGTGTGGGCTGGGCATGTGCATTGGGTAGGACAGGGTATCAGGGAATCTCTTGAGCAGGTCGAACCACGTTAGACAGGTTAGTGGAGAGCTCAGATTTGGCACCTGCCTGTGCTTGTCAGCTGGGTGGGAGAGAGTTCAACACAGGAACAGTGGCATCTGTCAGTACTTTTGTGTCTGAAGAGACCTGCTCTGACCTCTGCGCCTCCCGCTCTCACGCTGTGCCTGGTTAATTCAGCACCTCCCTGTACGTACCTGGCACTTTCCAAGCTGCTTCCCCACCCTGCAGCTCAGAGCAAGCAAGTCAGTGAGCAGATGAGCCTGTGTGTGGGCCTTCCAAGAGGAACGCCTGGGACTTCAGCATTCCTTAGTCTCATTCAGCCACAGTCTTTTCTGGTTTGTACAGGATGTTTTAGGGATTTCTGTTCTCACCATTAGAGCTCTGGGCTGGGAAGCCTGTTGTGGGGCCAGGACCCCCTTGATCCTCAGGTGGGGGCAGGGAGCCTCTGCCACTGAGATCTTTCTCCCATTTCTTAAAGGCCACATCATGGTTGTGGGACATGCCCGTCCTGTGTCTCTGCCCCTTGTACTAGCCTCCATGGGGCTTCCTCTTGTTATCCTTAGTTATAGGGATTTTGTTCAGCTAGTCTTCAGGTGGTTCTCAGTGACAGTTGTTCTATAATTTAGTTGTAATTTTGAAGTGGTCATAAGGAGGTGAGCATAGCATTTTGTGTCTCTGCCATATTGAGCAGAAGCCTTCTTTTGTTGATTTTTAAAATTGAAATGTCTTGTGATTTTTCTCCCTCACTTAAAACACATACTAACTTTTGTACTAATCTGTACGAGAAAAATGATTCATGCTAGAGTTTCCTCTGAGTGGGCATCCATCGCTAAGAAAAAGTCTTGGTTCTTTCTAGCTGTTAAAACATGAAGTGTCATCTTTTGTTGTTTTAGGGCTCAGGTGCCTCAGAGTGGCTGGTGAAATTTTTGGGATTGGAAAAAATTTAGGTACATTTAAAAATGGTATATAGAATCAGAAGGGAGTTAGGAAGTTTCCCAGTGCTCTTTTAGAAGCGAGATTAGGTTACCACCACATGTACAGAGCTTTGGAGCATTATTCTGACATGTCAATTTTCTGTTCTACAAAGCTTCAGCTGAGATTACAAATTCAAGTGTAAAATTTGTGTTTGACCTCAGTCAGAGGGATTGTGAATTTCGTAGAAGATAAAGATGAAGAAGTTTTCTCAATTATAAAAAATTAAAAATGAAATGAAAAAATAAAGGTAATGATAACCAAGGCAAATATTTGCATAGTGCTAACCGATTGCTAGGTATTCTTCTAAGTGCTCTTACAAGTATTAAGTTTTTGTAATCTTTGCAATAACCCTGTGACGTAATATTACCGTTATTATTTTTATTTTATAGATGAGCATATGGAGAAAAAGAATGGTGAAGTAACTTGACCAAGGACCTACAGCTAGTAAGTAACAGAGTTTAACCCCCCAAAATATGGTTTTAGAGTTTTAGTTTGAAAAAATAGCATTTCTTGAGGAAGAAGTTGTACAAAAAGAACTGTGAAGTGGAGCGATGACATAGAAGAAACTGTCCTTGATCCTGCGCGCCTCTGTGTCCACAGTGAGAGAACCCTCTTCAGATGCCTTCCTTCATCTCGTTCCCCCGACCTGGCCTGCCGCAGGCCAGACGGACGATCCTAAGATCGAGTGGGTTAGTTTCTGGCTTGAGTAAGTTCTGAAGATGGAGCTTTTGCCTGGATCCTGAGATCCAGAACATTTCTCTGCTCCGCAACCGTCCTCCAACCCAGTTACCTTTGCAACAACTGGGCTTCTCCTCGAGGCCCTCCCAGGGCCGGAGTCTCTCTCCAACACCATCCTGGCAGCTACTGGCCATTTTACTACTGGCCGATTGTCTACCTGGGTGCTAAATGCCTGCCTGTTTTGCTCCTCAGTATTACCTGCCTCAGATTCTCTCTATGGTGTATTCTTAATTTTTGAGATCCTTTGAAATTTTATATTGTTGCATCTGTCATTCGTTCAAAGGATATGTTAATTGCTGAATTCAGATTCCTCCCCGCCTATTCTTTTTGCTGCAAATAACCAGAAACCACCACTGTATTTTGTGTCTGGTAGAAAAAGTAAATAAGATAAATATTAGCTTATATATATAATTATATTCTACATAATATTATAACTATTATATGTTATATAATTATAATATATAAATATTAGCTCTGTGTGTGTGTGTCTGCGTGTCTGTGTGTGTATATGGCTTGAAACCACAGAATTCTATATAAACCAGACAAGGCATTTATAACATTTACAGAGTACTTATAATTTCCCATTTCCAAGTTACATACTCTAGTTAGTTTTACAACTTTGTGAGGGAAACAAGGCCCTATGTGTATATTTCTGTAAGATAGAAATCTAGTGTAATTTGATAATACAAGGTCTGTCCAGAAGGTATCCAGCCATATGCTATGAAAAGTAGAGACATTTATTGAAGAAAATACAAGATACAAGAAACACTGTACAGAGGATAATGAAACCTCAGTCCCCTTCAAAGTAGGCACCTCGGGACCTCACACAGTTGTTCCAATCACCATCAGCTGCCCCATTATATTTTCCTGAATCTCATCAACAGTCTAAAATCTCTTCCCTTTCAAAGGTGATTTTAGTTTTGGGAAGTCACAGGGCACCAGATCTGGTCTGTAGTGGGGCTGAGTCACCTGGGTAATGATGGTGTTTTGCCAAAAATCTCTTCATGAGACGTGATGCATGAGTGGGCACGTTGTGATGAAGCTTCCAATCACCAGTTGACCATAGCTGCCGACTTCCGAATCATCCAAATAGCTTCCACAGAGAAATATTCAAGCTTAATACAAAATTTGATGCAGATTCATTGCTCTACTTTTAGTTGTAAAGTTTTAATATCAGATCATCCTATGAGGTTGCTTGAGGTCTCTGAGTTTATAAGGCCACCGCACAGGCCACCAGTCAGGTTTAGAATCTGGCCCCTTTTCATCTGCAACTTTAAACATTTTTAAAAACTTGCGGGAAATATTTGAAGAATCACTCCTGGCTACACTATTTTTTGATACTATATTACTATTAGATAAATGAGTAAATTGGGCTCCAACCTGAAATTTCTAGAGAACCAAGACCCAAACAGGTAAACTTTTTTCCTTTTATTTGCCCCAGAGCCAATGTTTAACCATTATTAATATGATTTTCCTGTACATATACAATTTATTTTTATTTTATCATTTAGTATGGTATGTGATATAGACCCTGCTTGAAATGTCCTTTTCTTCATCAGACCACATCTCACTCCAACGTGAAGACTCTACTTCATTTTCTTCACAAAAAGGTCCTAACCACAGTATTTGTGAAATCGTATTTGTGACTTAGTACATGGTCACAAAGGTCTTTTAAGTCAAGTATTCCATGCGATTACAACCTGGAAAAACATAGAGCCTTTGTCAAGCCATTAATAATGATCATTCTTTTGGTTCCATAAACGTATGCTCTACAATAACGTAAGCCCCCCTCACATTCCTTCCAAATAGTTTTTGGGCAAAGAAATCATTGGCACAACATTCCTTCCAGGCCTCAAGAAATGACAGAATAAGCCTGATTTCTAGAGGATATGCAGAACTAGTTCAGGCTAAGCACTCGGAGTTGTTTTAAAATATTAAAAATAAAATAAAATAAAGTAAAATAGAATAAGAAGAAAAAGGCCAGACCACAGCAGGACGTGTGAAGGTGCGATGCATGTGAATGAAGGAAAAGCCGTCACTACGGCAGCAACAGCTCCGCCTGTCCTCACTTGTCCCCAGTTCTTCTCACGCCCTTCCCAGTGGGACAGCCTTTTTCATTATTCCACAAAATAGCTATTATGATAATCTTGACATTTAATGTATAATTTGAAAACAAATAAATTTGTGTGTAAAACGATTCATTTAACAGAAGGATTCCCCTATAACCCCAAATTCTCAACTGTTTTCAAAGGAAAAGGATATGAGAATGACCTGGGAAATCTGTCTCTATAGAAAGCCTTCTTCATTATATTTCTGTAGAAAAACTCTGACTTGTAAACCTTTTATGGCTCATTTAACCCTTTTTGATCTCAGTTTTGAGCGTTGTGGGAATAAAACTGCCACCTTCCCTGGTGAATGATGGGTGAATGCGCAGAATGCCTCCATGACCAGGAAGAAAGGGGATGGCAGCAGCGGCGGCCCGGACGACAGCAGCCCCCGCCTTGTCCCTGCGAGGAAGCGACCTCCCCGCCGTCCCTGACAAAGACAAACGAGGTCGTCCTGTCTAGTTAGAGTCCCTAAAGTAAATGGAACCTTGAGCAACTTCTATTAGCTACTGGCTCCCTCACAAAACCCACTTTGTTTCTAGGTTTGGCAATGCTGATGTATAAAGATATGCGATGGCTTTTTTAAAAGTTTATTTTTCAGTTATGGTACACACTCATTCTGTGCTAGTTTCAGGTGTACGGCGTAGCGGTTAGACAATCCCGCGGTTCACAAAGCTGTCGCCTTGACAATCCCAGGACCTACTGGGCACCACGCACAGTTATTACGACATTATTGGCTCTGCTCCCTGTGCTGCACTTTGCACCCCCCACTATTTTGTAGCTGCAGGTTTGTGCTTGTTAATTCCTTCACCTTTCCACCCAGTCCCCACACCTTCCTATTCTCTGGCAACCATCAGTCTTCTCTCTGTATCTATGAGACTGTTTCCATTTGTTTAGTTGTTTGTATTGTTCTTTAGATTTCACATATAAGTGTAATAATATGGTGTTTGTTTTTCTCTGATGGACTTCACTCAGCATAATGCCCTCTGGATCCATCCATGCTGTTGCAAATAGTAAGATTTCATTTGTTTTTTTATGGCTGAGTAATATTCCATTGTATATATGTACCACAGCTATTTTATCCACCTATCAGTGGGCACTTGGGTTGCTTCCATAGCTTGGCAATTGTAAATAATGCTGGAATGAACATAGGGGTTCATATATTTTTCAAATGAGTGTTTTGGGTTTCCTTATATTTTTTTCCATAAAAGTGAAATTGCTAGATCATACATAAGGCACTTCATTTTTAATTCTAAAAAAAATTCTCATCTGAGGATACTTTTTAATTGATTTTAGAGAGAGAGAAAGATGGGGGAAGCAGGGGGGGAGAGAGAGGGAGAGAGAGAGAAACATTGAGTGGTTGCTTCCCATATGTGCCCTGATGGGGGAATGGAACCTGCAACCCAGGTGTGTGCCCTGATGGGAATCAAACTCTCAAACTTCTGTCGGGTGAGACAACACGCCAACCACCTGAGCCACCTGGCCAGGCCCATGTTTAATTTTTAGAAGAACCTTCACACTCTTGTCCATAGTGGCTGCATCAATCTGCATTCCCACCAACATCCTTGCTTTTGCTTGTTTGTTGATTTGTTGAGGATGGCCATTCTGACAGGTGTGAGGTGATATCTCATTGTGGCATTAACTTGCATTTCTTTGATGATCAGTGATGTTGAGCACCTGTCATGTCTATTGGAGAAGTGTCTATTCAGGTCCTCTGCCCATTTTTAATTGGGTTGTTTGTTTTATTTGGTATTAAGTAGTATGAGTTCTTTATAAATTTTTGATATTAACCCCTTATTGTATGTGCCATTGGCAAATGTGTCCTCCCATTCAGTAGGTTGTCTTTTCAATTTGTTGGCTTCTTTTGCTGTGCAAACCCTTTTTAGTTTGATGTAATTCCATTTGTTTATATTTTCTTTTGTTTCCCTTGCCCAAGGACATATAACAAAATTTTTTTCTAAGAGAAATGTCAGAGATTTTACCTCTTATATTTTCTTCTAGGAGTTTTATGGTTTTGAGTCTTACATTTAAGCCCTGAATCTATTTTGAGTAAGAAGTGGTCTACTTTTATTTTTTGCATGTATCTTTTCAAATTTTCCAACATCATTTCTTAAATAGATTGTCTTTACCCCATTGTACGTTCTTGTCCTTTATGTCAAATATTAGTTTACCATATAGGTATGGGTTTATGTCTGGGCTCTCTGTTTTGTTTCATTGATCTATATCTCTGCTTTTATTCTAGTACCAGGCTGTTTTAATTACTATAGCCTTGTAGTATGGTTCGATATTAGGTAGCATGATACTTCCAATGTTTTTCTTTTACAAGATTTCTGTGGCTGTTCAAGGTCATCTGTGGTTCCATACAAATTTTGGGTTTATTTGTTCTAGTTCTGTGAAATACACCATTGGTATTTTATTAGAAATTGCATTGAATTTAATGATTGCTTTGGGTAGTATAGACATTTTAACTATTAATACCTTTTGTCCATGAGCATGGTAAATGTTTCCATTTATTTACATCTCTAATTTATTTCTTCAGTGTCTGGTAATGTTCCAAGTACAGGTCCTTTATTTCCTTAGTTGAATTTATTTCTAGGATTTTTTTGATGCAATTGTACATAAAATTGTTTTCTTATTTTCCTTTTTTGATAGTTCAGTATTGGTGTATAAAAATGCAATTGATTTCTGATTATTTAGTTTGTATCCTGCTGCTTTACTGAATTCATTTATCAGTTTTAGTAGCTTTCTGATGGAATCCTTAGGGCTTTCTTTATACAGTATCATGTCAGCTGAAAATAATGACAGTTTTTCTTCTTCTTTTCCAATTAGTATGCTTTTTTTTTTCTTCTTGTCTGGTTGCTATGGCTATAATTTCCAGTACAAAGTTGAATAAGAGTGATGAGGGGATATCTGTGTCTTGTTTCTGATCTTAAAGACACCACTTTTAGTATTTTTTCTCTTAGTATGGTATTAGCTCTTGGTTTGTCATATATGGCCTTTATTATGTTGAGGAATGTTCTCTCTATTTCTACGTTGCTGTGAATTTTTATCATAAGTGGATATTAAATATGTCAGATGCTTTTTCTGCATGTATTTTCATAATCATATTTTTAAAATCCTTTACATTGTTTATGTGATGTATCACATTAATTGATTTATGGGTATTAAACAAATCCTGCATCCCAGGAATAAATTTCACTTGATCATGGTGTATGATCTTTTTAATATATTGTTGGATTTGATTTGCAAGGATATTTGCATCTATGTTCATCAGGGATATTGGCCTATAATTTTCTGTGTTTGTACGTTTTTTATCTGTTTTGAAATTAGGATAATGCAGGCCTCATACAATGAACTTGAGAGCCTAGGGAATTTTTTGAAATAGTTTGAGAAGTAGAGGTAGTAATTTTTCTTTGAATGTTTGGTAAAATTCCCCTCCCTTCCAGGACTTCTCTTTTTTGGGGAAGTTTAAAAATTACTGCTTTGATTTCATTAGTTGTAATCAGTCTGTTCAGTTTTTCTCTTTTTTCTTCAGAGGATTGTATGTTTCTAAGAATTTATTAATTTCTTCCAAATTGTCCAGTTTTTTTGGCACATTGTTGATGTTTGTAATATATATTTTGAATTCTTTGTATTTTTTAGGTGGCAGTCATCAATTTTTATCTTTCTGATTTTATTTATTTGGATCTTCTCTCTTTTTCTTGATTAGTCTGGTTAAGGATTTATCAATCTTGGGGTTTTTTTGTTGTTTTTTTAACCTTTTTTACTTTTTTAGACTGTATTTTATTTATTTTTGCTCTGATCTTTATTATTTTCTTCTGTCACTGTTGGCCATAAGTCAGAGCGTGGTCCTGGCTGTCCTCTTCAGAGGGGCAGACCAGGCGGGGCTGTGCAGAGAATGTAGCCACGCTAGGATCCAGGGATGCCCACAAATTCCAGCCGTCTACCCTGGATATGCAGGCATTGTGGCCAGCGTTGGGAGGTGGGTTGTGGAATCTCCAGACTTCTTTTTGTTTTATTTTTATTTATTGATGACAGAGAGAGAACATCGATTTCTATTCTACTCATTTTTGCGTTCATTGGTTGCTTCTGTATGTGCCCTGACCGGTGACTGAACCCACAGCCTTGGCGTATCAGGACTATGCTCTCACAATGAGCTACGCTGCCAGGGTCCAGGCTTCTTGATGGCCGGTCCTGCAGTGCTCCCCGCCCGCTTCGCTGACCCTGATATTATACACTGTCGGGAGTGCCAGGGAAGTCTCTCCCATTGGCCAGGATGGCACAGGGGGAGGCTCTTACACCAAGTGTTCCAAAAGATGAAGGGGCATCTCTGTCTCTCTCTCTCCACCCTGTCTCTCTCTCCTTTGCTCTCCCTTCCTCTCTCTCTAAAATCAATAATAAAAAAGGTGAATGGATAGAGCCCAAGTGTGCCAAAATCTCGCGAGATAATTGGATAGAAAAAAAGCCCTCCCCTCCCTATCCCCACAGGAACGATGGGCTTGCGCCGGAAGGGGAGATGCTCTTTGAGAGGAGAGTTCACCAGTCTCCTAGCAGCGGCATCTGAAAAAACCTCTTTCCTTTCGCACCAGCACCTGTCTCGTGAGTTTGGCTTTTGTTGCAGCAGGCAGCCAAACCTGCGTTTTTTGGTTTCATTTCTTTCTAGTCACTTTGGGATTTGTTTCTTGTATTTCTTAGCATTTTTTAGGTGTAAGATTAGATTGTTTATTTGAGATTTTGCTTGATTCTTGGGCTAGGCCTGTATTGCAATAAATTGTGATCTTAGAACTGCTTTTACTATGTCCCATAGATTTTGGGTGGTTTTGTTGTTATTTTCATTTGTCTCAAATTATCTTTTGATTTTTGTTTTCTTGGTCTTATTTTTAACCCATTTGTTGTTTAGCAACATGTTACTTAGCCTCCAGTTGTTAGCGTGTTTTGTCATTTTTGTAATTGATTTCTAGTTTCATACCATTGTATGACTGAAGAAGTTGCTTGATAGAATTTCAATCTTCTTAAATTTTTTGAGACTTGTTTTGTGTTCATACATGTGGTCTGTCCGGGAAAACATTTGATGTGCGCTTGAAAAGTATATATATTCTGCTGCTTTTGGGTAAAATGTTCTGCAAATATCAATTACATTTCTCTTGTCTATTGTGTTTTTTAAGGCCACTGTTTTCTGGAAGATCTATCCATTGATGTCAATGGGGTGATCCCAGTCCCCGGCTGTGACTGTACTACTGTTGATCTCTTTCTTTATCTGTGTCAATATTCGCTGTATATATTTTGTGTTATTACACTGGGTGCATTAATGTTTACAAGGGTTGTAGTCTCTTGTTGGATTGATTTTTGCATCATTATGTAATGTCCTTTATTGTCTTTTATTATAGCATTTGTTTTAAGTCCATTTTATCTGATGTAAGTATTGCAACCCGAGCCTTCTCAATTTGTTTTTACTTCCATGAAATCTCTTTTTTCATCCCTTTCAATATTTGTGTCTTTCATTCTGAGGTAGGTATCTTTTAGACAGCATTATATATGGGTTATGTTTTATTAAGCATTCAGCTACCCTATGTGTTTTGATTGGAGCCTTTAAGCTGTTGACATTTAAAGTGATTATTGATAAGTACATAGTTATTGTCATTTTATTATTTATAATTATGTTTCACTTTTTTTCTTTTTCTTAAAGAAGTCCTTTTTTTCAATACTGGTTTAGTGATAACCTGTCTTATGTTAATTTAATCATTACTCCAGCTAAAGAACATAGAAGGGTAGAAGAAAAATTTTTCCTCTTCACCACATACATATTTTTCTATTTTACTTTTGTCTTTCTTTTTTTCTCAAATCACTCTTATCCCTATTAAGCCTTTGGTGCATCCTTCTGAAAATGTTTTCTTGCTTATTAACTTACATACTAATATATGAGATCATAAAATGTGTATCTTCCTGCTATTTGTTTACCTATTTTTACTGTTATTAAAATGTTTTTATATTTATCTTGATTGTTGATTTTTTATTTTTATAAATAGAATGACAAGGTTGGGGCTGTTGTGCCCAAACCTATACAGTATGTACTTTTAGTAGATAATGTCAGAATACATTACAAAAATACTGGAGCAATTTTAATTTTTTATTTTAGCAAGTTGGATTTGTGATTATTTTACACATATTGTAGCTTGCATTAGTCCTTTTAATCAATTTTAAGAAAGGCTTTTATTGTTTCAGCTTGTTTTTACATCTTTATTCACACTGGATTTTTTCTTAGACAAAGATTATCTTATTTTCTTAGATGAATATTATACAGTATTATTTACTGGACAATTTATTTACCCCCTTTAATAGAATTGAGTTGCTATGTATATCAGAATTACACAACTAAAGACTATTTATTCATTCAACAAATATTTATTGAATATTTACCATCGGCAAGACTAATTTTAGGTGCTGGCAATTCAGGGAAACACAACAATCCAGTCAACCCTTGGACCAGTTTCTGAACTATATTTTGTAACCATGATTAGCCTTTTATTTTCCTATGGCAGTAACATACACTTATCTGTTTACTGTATTTATTTTAAAATTTTATGATGTTTTAAATTCCTCTTCCAAAGTGTTCATGTCAAAAAAATGGGAATTTTCACATTTATTTATTTAGTTCTTCTCTTTAAATTAATAGCAAATGGTTTAAACATTAAAATGTGCTCAGTAAAATAATAAATATATAAACACATTTAAGAGATGTTAATATCTGACCATGTTTTCTTTAGATATGTCTAATGAAAAACCATATTCTCTGTTACCAGTCAGGGGACTGGCCCAGAGCAGGTCTGGCTCAGGCAGGTTCTTGACTTTGTGTAGGAAGATTTCACAAGTCCAGATGATTTTGACACTATGTTTATTAAGGCTGGGGGCAGTGAGACAAAGGGAAGATTTAAGGTGGATGAAGTAACAGGAGAGCCCAGGCAGGGCTCTGCTTTGGCTCCTGGAAAAGTGATGGGAAAGGGAGTGAGCCACGGCGGGGCTGCTGTGAGCTCACGGGGAGGTCGGACAAAAGGGGGACCCAGGGGGTGAGCCCGGGACGAGCTGCGGCTGCCCGCTGCTCCCCTGGCGGCAGGTCTCGTGCGGACCCTCAGAGTTTCGGAGGAAGTGAACAGTCCATGCCCACGGCGGGGCAGGGGCGTGCTCTAGAGCGAGCCCTCACCCAGTCTTTGTCCCGAGGGCTTTTATCTCTCTTCTTTGGGTGAGAATCTTAGGGGAGAGTTTCAGTAGAATACTTGTTAGCTTTCCAGGTGCATTTTCAATATGGTGATGCATCAAAATTAGCCTATGTTTGGGGGAGGGGGAAGTTAGGAGTAATTCTTTGGTCTGCTTTACTTTCTTTATCTTGTGTCTGTCTGGCTTTAATCAGGTTTTTGTTATTTGTTCCCCTGACTTTATCTGTCCTTGGGTCAGCTGGCACAAATGGCATTAATTGGTCTCTGTTCTCTGTTCCCCAGACCAGGGAGATTTAAGCTATGTAGTCTCCCATCAGGGAGGAGAAGTATGAACCATTCACTCTCAGTTGTCCTTGGTTAGGGGAGATAAGGTCTTGTAATTCGACAGCTGGCTGTAAGGTGTTTGGATTGTTTGGCCGTGTTTAGTTTTCTTCTCTCAGTTTTTATCCCCTTGCCCAGGACTTTTCTTAGCTTCTTACTGTCCTTTCACATTGTCCACCTCCTGTGTCTTTCTCTCCAGCACAGGAAAAACCCCAGTCCTTCTTTCTGTGTGTTTCCTTCCTGTGTTTCTCCTTACTACTCACATAGAATGCTTCATTTCTGGTCCTCAGATGTGTGGGGTTTTTCCCCACACCAAACAATTCTCCGTAACACTAGCTGGGTGTTCTATAATTTAATTCAGTTCTGACACTATACCCAGATAAAATCGGATTCTACATGTTAAGGGCTCAGTCTCATAAGACTGCATCCCCCTATCTTCTCTGATGCCAAATCTAACCAGTAGGTCCCAAGGTTAACCACAACTTCTGTCTAATTTGGCTGCAAATCAGACGTTCCAATGACTCTCTCCTCAGTTTTGATTAATTTGCTAGAGCAGCTCATATAACTCAGGGAAATATTGGGTTGGCCAAAAAGTTTGGTTTTTTTTTTTTTTCCTGTATGATGGCTCTAGTAGCACTTACTTGTCTTTAACATCATTCAAAACAATTTTGTTAGATTGTGTTGTGACAGTTATCATATCAACATGCATTTAAAAATATTAAAATTGGTGAATTTTTGTGCAGCCATTTTAATATTGAAGATGGAAGAAAATACACAACATTTTTTGGCATAGTATGCTTTATTATTTCAAGATTGGTGAAAATGCAACTGAAATGCAATAAAAGATTTGTGCAGTGTATGGAAAGGTGCTGTGACTGACCAAACGTGTCAAATGTGGTTTGCGAAGTTTCATGCTGGGGATTTCTCGCTGGATGATGCTCCGCAGTTGAGTAGATCAGCTGAAGTTGATAGCGATCAAATCGAGACATTAATTGAGAACAATCAATATTATACCATGCAGGAGACAGCTGGCATACTTAAAATATCCTAATCAATAAACTTATTGGTGAAAATGAAAAATGTGTATTTTATTTTATGGAAAAAACCTAAAATGGACGTTTTGGCCAACCCAATAGTTACTTATGTTCACCAGTTGATTAAAAGATACGATAAATGATACCGATAAACAGCCAGGTACCTATACCAAAGGTGAAGTCTGGGAGACTCCCAAGTGCATGAACTTCTGGTCCTGTGGAATTGGGGTGCACCCTCCAGTATGCGGGTGTGTGCGCCCACCTGAAGCCTTCCTGAATTTCACACCATTGGGATTTATGTGGAGGCTCCGTCATATGAGCATGATCAGTTATTAACTCATTTCCAGCTCCTCCTCCTCTCTGGAGGATTCCAAGCTTCTGATTCTGGCTTTGTCTTCTGGTGACCACCCCCATAGGGAGCCATTAAGAGCTCACCCAGAATTTCCTTAATAAAAGATGTTCTTAATGCTTTTGTCATTTAGAAATTTATAAGGGTTTTAGGAGCCCTTTGCCAGGGATGGGGAGACAAAAACAAATATTAGAACAAGACATGCTCTTGTCACTTAGAAAATTATGAGGGTTTGGGAGCTGTGTGCCAGGAACCAACGGCAGGGACCAATACATACATTTTCTATTATCTCACTACATGTTTCTATTAGAAAGAAAAGAACACCACAGATAGTGCTAACACTTATCTTTCTGCTTCCCTTGGTAGAGGCACTACTTTTCAAAACTTGTTAAGCATCAATCCGATGCATGTTTTTGTATTTTTGTTGATATATATCTCCATAAATAATATACACTGTTGTTTATTGTTTGAATTTAAAAATTTTGTCACAGCTCATTATAATGAAAATTATTGTACCCATTTTCTCATCTCGTCATGCCTTGTGCAGAGCGTTTCTATAGTTAAGCTATCTGGAAGTGGATTTGCTTGGGCTTAGGTTGCCACAGACTGAATGTTTGTTTCCTTTCCATAATTCATGTGTTCAGATTCTCATCTCCAAAGTAATGGTATTAGGAAGTGGGACCTTTGTGAGGTAAGTCACAAAAATTGAGCCACCATGAACAGAATTAGGGCCCTTATAAAAGAGGCTCCATAGAGCTCCCTTAGTCATCTACCATGTGAGAGAACAGCAAGAAGACTGCAGTTTGTGAACCAGGAAGCACTATCTCACCAGGCACTGAATCTGCAGGTGCCTTGGTCTCAGACTTCTCAGCCTCTAGGACTGTGGGAAAGAAATGTTTGCCATTTAAGCCACCCAGTCTACTATATTCTGTAACAGCAGCCCAAGTGGATTAAGACGTAGGTATTTACTTTTTTATGATCACTACAGAATTTAACATCTTATGGGAGAAGAAAAATAATCCTCTTAGAAATATAAGATATACAACTTTATAGTAAAAAAAAAAAAAGTAAAAACCTCACAAAGGTACAAGGCACCATTAACAAGTATTAGAAACCATAGGCAGGAGACCCAGGATCATAAAGACTTTGGGATTAAAATACCAGAATTGTCAACCCCTCACAAATATGTTTAATGTGTTTTTTAAAGAGGAGTGCTATAAAACAACAAAAATTCAATCGAGCTGATTTTAAAAGTCTAAAGGACCCTACTGAACAATTAATGAATCAGGCCGCAGACGATATAGCAAATAGAAAAGGTCTCCGTCTAGCTGCAGAAAATGAAAGGGTTTTTTTTTGTTTGTTTTTAAAGACAGAAGGAGAAGAAGAAAAGAAATTATTAGCAAAAATAATGCATTATTTGTACTTCTTAATCCCTTTCACCTTTTTCAGCCTTCTCTCCAAGCCTCCACAAATGCCAATTATAAAAATAGTAACCAGAATGTAAAGTACAGTGCAGGAATAGTTTATAGTCAATAATAGTGTATTAACTACATATTGTGTCAGACGGGTACTAGACTTATTGGAATGATCACTTTTAAGGTATGTAAATACCTAATCACTACATTGTATACCTAAAACTAACATAATATTGTGTCTCAACTCTCACTGAGAAACAAATTTTTAAAAATGCATTGTTTTAGACAAGATCGCCCTCCTTCCTAGAATGCAATGAGGTCTATCAGCATATTTCTTAGTGTTGACCAGCAAATTCCAGGATGGTTATTAAAAGCCATATTCCTGGGGAAAATTAAAACTGTAATTCGGGCTCCACCCATTGTAGCTTAGTTGGCTGGTCTCTGTCCCACAAAGCGAAAGGTCACTGGTTCCATTCCCAGTCAGGATATGTACCTGGGCTGGGGGCCTGGTCCCCGCTTGGGCGGGTGCGAAAGGCAACAGGTGGATGTTTCTTTCACACATTGATATTTCTCTCCCTCTCTTCTTTCCCCTCTCTCTAAAAATAAATAAATACTTTTTTTTTTAAAAAACCCAGTAATTCAGTTAGGTGTTAAGTCTTGGTGTGCTGATGTGAGGCCTTAACACAAGTGACTCCATTTTAGGCTTGAATTTTTTTTTTTTTAACAATGGGAATCAAAGACATGAGTAAAGAGCTAGAGATTACAAAAAACAATCAAGTAGGTTTGAAAAAGACATAAATGAGTTTTATAGAAAATCAATTAAATTTAGCAAGTTAGTGTTTGAGTTAAATAAGAAGTTAATAAAGTTGAAGAGATTGGTGATCTGAAGATAAATAGGGAGGAAGAAATTACTCAGAATGGAGAGACAAAGAAATGGAAAACATGAAAGACTATATAAAAGACATAAAGGCTTGCAGCAGAGATCAACTAACTTCCTTTTAAAAGTCCAGGTAATAAATAATTTAGGTTTTGCAGAGCTTCTGTTTTCTGTCACAATAGCTCAGCTCCACTGCTGTAGCCTGGAAGCATCCATAGTTCACACACTGGTGTGGCTCTGTCCAGAAATAATTTGTATGAAACCAGGTGGCTTGCAGTGAGCCCAACGGCTTGCTAACCCTTGAGCTAGCATGTTCTAATAACCATTTAATTGTAATTATAAAATGAGAGAATCAAGAGAATAAGGGCTCTCACTAAAATAATATTTAATTAAACATCTAAATTTAGGATTTAAGAGAGATGAGGTTTTCTTCATAGCAATAGTACACAAACTAGGAGAGTTGTGGTAGAGGTATTCCGAAAGCTTTGTATTGTTAAGGAGGGAAGAAATATTGGTTAACTTAGACATTTTAAATGTGCATTTAAAAATTTCAGGGGTTCCCCACTGACAAAATAGAAATCAAGTGTAACAACTTTCATGTCAGTAAATGGGAAAAATGAAGAACAAAAAAACCAAAGCAAGACAAAACCTTAATTCAGAACAAAGAAGGAAAAATAAAAAGAAGCACTGAAACAGTAGGACAACGGAAACTGAAAGACACAAGTAGAAATAGATTCAAATATGTCAACAATTTAAAGAAGTGTAGACAAATTAAATACCTTAGTTAAGAAATATAGACTATCAAACTAGATTTCGAAAAGAGAAACATATGCCCTGACTGGTGTGGTCAGTTGGTTGAGCAGCATCCTACAAAGCAAAAGTTCGCTGGTTCTATTCCCTGCCAGGGCACAGGCCTGGGTTGTGGGTTTGGTCCCCAGCTGGGGCATGTTCAAGAGACAACTGATCTATGTTTCTCTCCCTCTCCTTTTCCCTCTTTTTTTTAAAAAAAAAAATAAATAAAATCTTAAAAAAGAAAAACATATGTAGTGCATGACATTTCCAGAAGTATACCTAAAATATAGGACAAAAAAAAGTGAAAGCAAAAGCATCAGAAGCGATATACCAGGCAAATATAAAACAAAGGAAAGCAAGTTTAGCATGATTAATATCAGATAAAATAAGATTTAAGGCAAATGTATAATTATAAAATGTGACACTATATAATAATATAACATTTAATTCACCAGAAGATAGATTCAATAGGAATCTAAACTTTCATGCACCAAATGAAATACTTCCCAATTATATAAATAAAACTAGAGAGAGTACAAAAAGATATTGATAAATTGATCAATATGCTGGGAGATTTTAACACATCTCAGTGGTTTATAGATCAAGAAAAAAATTAGAAGATGATGGAACACTGGAATAATACAACCATGATCCTGGCCTAACAAACATATATAAAAGCCTCTACCATGACCCCCTCATAGAAAATATATGTTCTTTTCAAGCATAGCACACTTACAAATAACATGAGTCATTAACATTATTTTAAAAATCATGGTCATACCTGATCACAGCTTCTCAGACTACAATAAAGTTAAAGTAGAAGGAAATACTATGTAATAAAAATGATAATTAAAAACTTCCTTCTATATAGGAAATTTAAAAACCACACTACTAATAAAAAGGGGAAAAATAAATCATAACATAGAAAGTACCTGAAATTAAATCCTATACATTAGTCAGATTAATGCAGACTAGTACATGGCTGTGGCTCTCCGCCAACATGCGCACCTAGGAAGGCCCTGGTATCTCCAGAGGTCCATGGGATCACAGGCAAACGATAGGGAAGGAAGAGTAAAGTTTAACAACACCACATACCAACTGATGTAGAATTACTGATAGAACAAGAATTTAAAATATGCAAAATATGAACACTCAAAGGAAAACAGAAGATGGTAGAAAAATAAAAAAGAATAAAAAATCACAAGCAAAACCAAACAGGAAATGTTAGTATGTAAAATGTAGTATCAAAATAAAAAATAAAGTAATTTAGTGAATCGATATAACTAAAGAGCCATGAACGAGGTGGAAGATCACACTGAGAATTCTTCCGAAGACAATGAGAAAGGGTAACAAGATATGTTAAAAGAAAGCTGAAAGATACAGAAGAGTCCCAATAAGAGGGAAAAAAAGCAGAGAGACTTTATTTGAAGAAAAGTGGAGATTTATTCCCTAGAATTAGGAAAAAATAAAACATTTGTATGGAAAGGGCTACAGAGTGCCAAACAGAAGAGAATCGGATTGAAGTGGAATCCCTATGCCACATTCCCTGTAAAGAAGGACTTCCAGGTAAAGTTCTCAATGTGAAAAATAAATAAATAAAATAAGCAAAACCATGAAGCTAATAGAAAAAAAGTCAGGAGGATGACTTTGTAATCTGGGGCGGGAGCTCGGGTTTTTTTTTTTTTTGTTTTGTTTTTGATGTTAAGTTAAAAACCTTATAAGGCAAAAATGGATAAATTTGTGCTGCTTCAAAATTAAAGGTTACTTCTTAACAAGGTACACTATAAACAAATTTAACATAAAAATGACAAATTGAGAGAAGATATTTGCAACATCTAAAAATCAACAAGAACATAACAGAGATCTCAACAGAAAAATGAGCAGAAAAATAGGAGCACTTACTTTATGGGAAAGTTAAAGAATATGCACATAAAACTATTGTCAACTTGATCAGTAACCAAGGGAATGGAAAGTGAAGTGAGAGGAGACAGGAAAATTGTGGTAAAGCAGATTGTAGATTATTAAGCCACAGGAGAAATGGAGGATTAGATATATGTATAAAAACTCGCCTATATCCATGAAATATAGTTCTCACTAAAAACATGAAAAGAAGTACAATATGGTATATAAAATAATGTCATTTATGTAAATTAAAAATATGCATGCTGTCAAAGTAAAAATGTACAAAGTAGGCAAGGAAAACTTGACTCAAGGCTTTTGCAATAGGGAAGAGAGGACAGAACTCAGTCTGAACTCAACTCTGCTGAAACAAGTGGTGGGAAAAGACAGGGCACTGTTGGAGGGCCACTCATCAACGGCGCATGTCAGCGCGTGGAGCTGTTTCTGAGTTTGCAGGTGTTTTTCCCGTGGTGAGGCCGTCTGTGTTTGGTGATGGGCTCTCACTGAAGTTAGCTTCTACCTTTTCACACAGAATGGGAGCTGCGGAAGCCATGTTCCTTGATAATTACATTTTCAAAGGATAACTCCTAGGTCCTCGAGAAAGACATTCTTAAGTTGTAAACCTGGCAAGAGGCTTTTATAAAGGTTTATGCCTTAAAAGGGACAGAGAAAAATGTACAGTTAAAATAAATGTGCCATGAAATACTCTAGGAATGGGGAAGTCAGGAGACTAGAGCTAGGGTGAGGCAGCCCCTCCCTCCTCTGCCTTCCCCCAGCCCCTAAAGTTTAGTTAAGCTGAGCAGAGCATAAAAGTCATCTTGGTCAACAACCAACAATAATACACATTGTATGAGAAATCGTACTAATAAATGGTGCTTGTGGGTAGAGACAAGAAACGGTTATGCAGAATAGGAATAAAAGACAAACAGCGGAGGGCCTTGCCTAGGTTAATGCTGACAGTGTCTTACCCTGAGGAATATGGTCCCTGAACTCGCTCCACATGAGGGCCAAACAATAAGGAAAGGAAGGAAAGGAAGTGTGGATCAAAAAGGGGTTCGACAGAAAGTCACCTTGCAGGACGACCTGATCGTAAATCACTAACTGGGCAGGTGCTGGTGGACGGGCAAGTCCCAGGCATGTTACAATTTTAGTAAAAGTTTTATCTTTGTCTTAAGCAGACCCTGTCCCTTGCGTCTTTGCCTCTAGGTTACCACACCTTTGAAAAAAGCATCACCAGTCTTAAGAAAGAACACAGTCTTGTTAACTATTCTGTAATCAAATCCTCACTTTGCTTTCTCCCACATTCATGGGATCTTCTTTACCTTTCTCCCATGATCTCGAATGCATAAAAGCAAGTGCAAAACTGTTATTTTTCAGAGCATTTGGTATCTTGCTTCCTGGTAATTTTCAGTTTTGGCTCAAATAAACTCATAAAATTTCTTTACAGGTTTGAATATTCTTATAGCAACAAAAGGAAGGCAGAGGCAATAAAAAGGTAAAACAACAACAACAACAACATAAGCCCAAAACGACCTAGTACTTCCTGGTCAACTGGGATGGTTCAATGGCGCTTTGTTACCAGGTTATCTGTTATGCTTCAGACCATCATGATAAATTGGTTTTCTAATTTCTTAATGATGAGCAGCACAATCCACTTTAAAAATGGAAATTCCCTAGGTTTGCTTGCTGCTCACTGACTCAAGTTCTTGGCAGTGCTCATATCCTTTGGTATCTGACACAATGTGCATGGTGAAGTCTGATTTAAGTTCTTTGTACTTTGCAGTTTTGCTTGGGGCCTTGCCAAATTTCTTGGCTTAGTCTCTGTACAACTCACATGTCTTCTTCATCCCATCATTTAAAAGGGCCAAACACCTAGGTGTTTCCAATTTGATTGGTCCTGACTAAAAATAGCAAACCAGCAAGTTTTAATGCCTTATTATGATACAGGGAGATACGATCAGATCACTGGAGAAGGGAGGGCCCGTAGGAGGAGGTTGCCCAGGGTGATGGTGAACAGTCTAGGACGGGATTGCCTGAGAAGCTGAACGCCTCCAGAGAGCATGGAATTATGGGCCAGAAGGTTGAAGATGAAAAAAGGGCTGTCAGGCTCTCTTCCTCAAGGACGCCTGGGTGATCGTTCTGCAGCTGCCTGTGTTTCCTAAAGGATGTATTTTGGATGGGAAGGAACTCCAGGTGCAGCCGAGGATTGGGCTGGCCTGGCAGAGCGGGGCGGGGTTGTTCTCCTCTGGGTGCTCTACAGGGGACGGGCTCTGAGGCAGAAGCCTGCCATCCTTCCAAAATTGTGAAGCTTTTGTATAGTATGTTGTTTTAGTTTGTAAACTAATCCTATAGAAATAAGATAATTAAAACCTAACAGGGGAATTATGGGAGAATTAAGGTGTTAAAGATTTTAGCCTAAACTGATAGGCTTAAGTGATTAAAGCTGTGACTGTGTAAAGAATGGCTGAATTTAGTCTTAATTGATAGGCTTAAGTGATTAAAACTCTAAGTGACTAATGTATGTGGAAAGCTGTTATTCCAAAATTGTGTAGCTTTTGAATAAAGACTCCTTTATCCCCAAACCTTTGTCTCCGGAATTTTGCCTACAGGGTCGTGGTGGGCAGCAGGACCCCTCCTGTTTGGTAATAATTACAAAGTGTGACATGCAGGTGAATAGCATCAAGTCTCATGGAAGCCAATTGGAAATGTAAAACAGTGAGCCCCACTCAAGTCCTCGTGATTTAGAACATCATTTTTGACAAATTCTTTAGGTAATTTGTGTGCATGTTTAAGTTTGTGAAGCACTATTACCTGCTTGGATAAAGCCTTGATATGGTAGAAAACACAACCACTTTATTTTATAATTGAGGCAACAGAAAAATAGAAATGTAGTGACTTGCATGAAGCTGATGATTTAGTTTTCAGCTGGACCATGATTTGAGCCCAGGATATCTGAATATTTTTCAAGGGTTCTTTCTGAACTACCATGTAGTCTGTCATTTCTAGGTTTCCTGGAGTTAATCTTTGCTTGGCTTCTGCTTCTCTAATCTGTATCAGTTTATCATCTGCCTCAGCTGTTTCTGTCAGCTGCTCTTATTTCTACCCACCCCGCTTTGGTCCACGTGCAGGAGACAGCTGTGTGTCCCTGCGGCCAGTGCCCTTTCTGACCCTGTGCCATTGCAGCCTGTCCTCCTGCATGACGAACAGAGAGCACAGGGAGTCCTTCTGTCAGTATGCAGTGTGGCCCAGGCCCAAACCACACATGTATGTCACCCACATCTTAATGATATTTGCAGAAATGAGAATACTTTTACGAGTTTATAAAAGTCATGCTTATGCGTGACTTCCTTGTTATACTTGATATAGGAGATTTCTGTTTTTCAATTTCTTAAAAATCATTCTCCATTAAATTAATCAGCCTATCATTCTGTGAACCTGACTCTGCTCTGAAACCAGCACCCTTCTAGGTTAGGAGGTGAACGTAAATTGCTTTGTGAATTATTGAATTTTCCAAGTGCCAACTATTTAAAAAAATTATCTTTAAAATATTTATCACTAAATTCCTGTTATCCAGCAGATAGTTGCATACAATAAAAACTTTAATTGCTCATGTTTGTTCAATACACTGCTCTCAAAAATTTAACATTTGTATCTTAGAAATCTTCAGTAGAAAAAGAGGTGGCTGAGACACATAATGCCAAATTTTCAATTGTGTGACCGGCTGTCTACAACAGTTGCAGCCTCTCCCATGAGTCCGAAGAGGATGAGGCCGAGAAAGAAAAAGCAACTGTTTGTTATCGGCCTCAGAGCCCAACCTCAATGTATTTCTTTGACGGGCTGGTTTGGATAATGTGAGGCCCGCTAAGGCTCCTCTTGCTCGTTAGAGGAGGCACAATTCATGGCTAAAACTAGCTTCAATTCACATCTTAGGTTTGCACTTTAATATGGTTTTTATATCTTACTACTCTGGTGGCATAAAGAAGCAAAGAATAGAATCAACATACAAAAATTAGTTGCATTTCTAGTCATTAATAACCAACTACCCAAAAATAAATTCAGTAAACTATACATTTACAAAAGCATGAAATAAAATATAATGCATAAACTTAACCAAGGAGGTGAAAGACTTGTATACTAAAAACTATAAATCACAGGTGAAAGAAATTAAAGAAGACATGAATAAATGGGAATACATCCATGTTTATGGATTGGAAGACTTAATATAGCCAAAATACTTATCCTACAGATTCAGTTTAATTGATATATGGATTTAATACAATCCCTATCAGACTTCTAATAGCATTATTTTACATAAAGAAAAGAATTCTAAAATTTATATAGAACCACATAAGGCATCTGCTTGCCAAAATAACCTTGAGAAAGAACAAAACTAGAGGCATCACATTTCTTGATGTCAAAAATATTCTAAAGTCACAGTAATGAAAACTGCATGATATTGGCATAAAAACATAGAGATTTATAGACCAATGGATTAGAATAGAAAGCCCAGAAATAGACCCATACATGTACATTCAACTGATCTTTGACAAGAGAGTTTAAAATATACAATGAGAAAAAAACAGTCTCTTAAACAAATAGTGTTGGGAAAACTGAATATCCACACGCAAAATATTAAAATTAGACTAATTTCACACACAGAAGTCAACTCAAAATGGAATAAATATTAAAATACAAGAACTGATAACTATAAAACTCCTAGAATAAAGCACAGGGAAAAAAATTCATGATGTCAGCTTGGTAATAATTTTTTAAATATGATATCAAAAGTACAGGCAACAAAACCAAGAATAAAGAAGTGGAACTACACCAAACTAAAAAGCTTCTGCACAGCAAAAGAAATATTCAACAGAGTGAAAAGACAATAAGCAGAATAAGAAAATTGCAATCTGCGTATCTGATAAGAGATTATACCCAAAATATAAGGAACTCCTACAACCCAATAGCAACCCCTCAAGTAACTAACTAAAAATGGGCAGAGGAACCGAATAGAAATTTCTCCAAAGAAGACATAAAAATGGCCAAAGGGTATAAGAAAAGATACTAGCCATCAGGGAAATGCAAATCAAAGCCATAATGAGATATAACCTCACGCCTGTTAGAATGATTATTACTTTGAAAAAGACAAGAGGTATTGGTGGAGAACGTGGAGAAATTGGAACCCTTGTACCCTGTTGGTGGGAGAGTAGTGTAGTCACTATGGAAAAATATACGGAGGTCCCTAAAAAACTAAAAATACAACTGCCATATAATCCAGCAATCCAACTGCTGGGCGTATACCCAAAATAATTGAAATTAGGATCTTGAAGGGATTGCTCCCTTTTAATGTGTTCTTTGTGGCACTATTCACAGTAGCCAAGATACGGAAACAGCCTACATATCCACTGATTAATGAATGGATAAAGAATATTGTGCTATATACATTCAATGAAATATTAATCAGCCTCAGGAAAGAAGGAAATCCTGCCATATGCAATGTGGGTGAGAAAAAGATAATTTTCCTTCTACCGTTCTACTTCTTCTGGCTGGTTCAATAATCAAATTGACATGAGACAGATTAACAGGAGAAAATAATTGAATTTACTATAGTTGTACATATGGGGTTTTCCTAAGACTATGGGATCTAAGCACACATTGGGCAGTTTCTAATATATGTTAACAACTTTCAAACTTCTAAGGCATTCTTGAACATGCCATTTCCAAGAAGTCTAATGTCTTACTCTTCTTTGTCTCCGTATTTAAGTAGGGCGGTACCAAGCATGTGCACAGTCCCCGGATGTTTCATTTACTCAAAGAACAGGGGCATAAACTAAAAGGGATGTGAGGGTTCTTGAGCACCAAAGTCATCTCAAATATGCAAATATATGCACTGAGTCTAATGGATGCTGACTAAGTTTTGTGTGACTTATCTGCTGAAGGGTCACAGATAGCGACTAAGAGTATGTAACACTGGAGGACAAAGAAATTTAGTCAGTTTGCGTGAGAATTTTGGCTGGAGAAGGTGGGTTTCTGTGGGAAGCATGAGGTTGGGAAAAATAATGTGGTACCTGCTTCAAATATTGGTTATCTAACCAACCCATGCAGATTCATTTTCAAATCTTATCAACAGAAGGGTCATATGAAGAAAGCTAAGGGCCCTTTGGGACAAGAAACTTCTGTGCCCAGGAATGGAGGAGGAATAATGGGGATTCTCCCAGCTTCACATTGAGATAATCTCAGCGTCCCCGCCTGTAGCATGAGAATCAGAGAACAGAGCAGCATGTCTACCAGCTCAACAATCTGCTGATTTAGGGTCACTGAAAGACAGCTTCTTTGTCACTGACATTTGCTTTCTCACAGGGAAATGACAGCAGTGACAATGAGAAAGCTATGCGTTCCAAGTGTCTTCAAAGAAGGTGTAAATCAGCAAAGGTCAGTCAGAGCCAGATAATATTAAGTGGCATTTCATAGCTATGTATGAAACACCCCTTGGGAATTCCAAGAAACACTTGGTAGTAATTGCACAGGAGACTGAGGGCCTACGGCCCTCAGTGTCTGCATGATACGATAAGGTCGGGAGCCAGTGCCATTTGGAATTTTATTGTGACTTCCTTTGTGCCCACAGATTGGTGAGGTCAGAAGGACGGTGGGTCCCAACGTCTGCTGCACGCACCAGGGAAGGTGGAAGGACGAACGGCAACCGTCTCTCATGGGCATTTTGTTTCTAGCTCGGGCTTTTGCATCTCAGGTCTGAAACATTTCCTGCCGAGGGTGCGGTATCATCACGGCCAACTCTATTTAAGAAGAACGGCGATTAGCAAAACGTAAAATAAGGTAAATAAACAGGGACGTTGAAGAGTCATAGAAGAGTAGGCCAAACAATGGTTACGATGACAGCGATTGTGATGCTGACCGCCCTGTGAGTGTGTTCATATAATAAATGCTCTTAGTCACTTTGATTTTAATCATTCTAATGATTTAATCATTAAATAATTTTACATTCTACACTCCTGGGTGCATGGCACATATTTTTTCCTTCATGTTTTAAAAACGGAGGTAACATTGGTTTATAACATTATATAAATTCTGTATACTCTATTGTGTGCTCACCACCAAAAGTCTAGGGTTTTTTAATATCCCACATATGAGTAAAATCATGAGGTTTGTCTCCTTTTTCAGTGACTTATTTTATTGAGCATAGAACTATCAAGATCTATCCATGTGGTCACGAATGACAGTATTTTATCTTTTTTATGGCTAATATTCCATTGTATATGTATCACTTCTTAATAAATTAAAAAATATTTTCAATTACAGTTGACATTTGATATTATATTAGTTTCGGGTGCACGGCATAGCGGTTGGACATTTATATAACTTTTGAGGAGATCCCCTGATAAGCCTAGTACCCACCGGACCATACATAGTTATTACAATACACATGAAACATATTTGTAATAGTTGTTTAAAAATTCTTTGCCTAATGATTCCCATGATTTCTGGGTCTGCTTTTTGGGTTTTTTTTGACGGCTTTCTGCCTGGTTTTGTATTTGCTGCTTTGTAGGCCTAGAAATTTTTGTTTGGATGCCAGGTGTGCATCTTACATTAAGTCATAGATTTGGTTTTATTCTTTTAAGGTGTGTTAGACCTTGTTCTGCCAGGCATTTCAGTTACTTATAGACCAGTTTGATCCTCTCAGGTTCTGTTCTAAAAGTCTTTAAGAAAAAGCTGGGTTTGTTTTTGCACTAGGGATAATTTGTCCTTATTACTCTGTCTAATGCCCCACGTATTAAAGTTGTTTCTACTCTGGCTGTTAGAAACAAAACCTGCTTCCACTCCCGTGCGGTCACTGGGAACCATTGGCCTACCGTTTTTTCATGAGAAACCTCGGGTCATTTCTTTTTCATGAGTGCTTAGGTACACATTCAGCCAGTCTCATCGGCATGTCCCCAGGGTTTTCTTTCCAGCATCTCTCTCAGCTCTGATTCTCTTCTTGCAAATGCTAGTCGCCTGGCCTCCACGGATCCTGGCTCAGTTCGGAGACACCGACACGCCCTGCTGGCGCGCTCCCTCTCCGAGTCACGGCCTGGAAGCAGCATCAGGCTGGGGGCGGGTCAGAGGGAGGGCGCCCTCGTTTCCCTTCTCTCGGTGGTCACAGCCCCGCACTGCTTGTTGTCCGATGTCTGAAAATTGTTGCTCCATGGATTTTGTCATTTTCTAGGTGTTCAAATCAAATGGTTAGTAAAAATCTCTGTTCCTCACCATGGCCCAAGTAGGAAGTGTTAATTTCTTTATTTTTAGAATGTATTGTTCATAGTCTTTTATTCTTTATCATGTTCTCTCAAATTAATATGAGACTCACTGAAGGGTAGAGATCATAGACTGCTTATCTGTGTATTTTCAGCGCCTCCAATGGAATTTGACATAGGGCCCTAAAAAGATAGCTAATGTTTATTCAGTGGCACACTGATAACAGTGCTTTCAAGTTTATCTTCTGATAACTGCAGTAAAGAAATTACTATGAAATTCATTTTATAGATAATGAGACTGAGGTACGGAGACACTAAGGAACTGGTTTAGGATCATACTGGTAGTGTCAGAATGAAGATACAAATTCAGCGACTGTGCTATATTGATTCAATACGTGTGCTCGCCATATCTTTTATTAAGAAAACCTTGACCGAAGAGTGAGATTTGAGGAAAAATGATCATGATGTATACAATGGTAATGAAACCATATAATTAAACACAAGCTCCCCCCCGGCCCCGCGCCCCCCTTCCCCCACCACCACAGACACAGAAAAGCCAGAGAGAAGACATAGGTCCCGATTGATTTAGGTGACTGTGGAAGGCCAGCAAATCTGGGCTTTAGCATCACTGCTGGGCACCCTTGTTCCGAAAGCCCTCCTGCTTCACTGCCGGGCGCCCCAAGGCTCAGAGAAAGCAGAGCCCTTCAGCAGCCAACTCCAGTGCCCCGGCAAAGCGCCTCTCCACAGGCAGGAGCAAACTCCAGGTTTTGCCACTGATTCAATTGCTGGATGTCAATAAATTAACAGATATAATTAAGCACCTATGATAAGAATGATAATCATATTAATAATACTCTGCTCTATGCTTTTAAAAATCAGATATCAAGTACATGCGAAGCCAAACTCCTTCCAGTGTCTAATCAAGGCTCTTCGTGAGCAGTAGCCGTGGTGTCTGCGTCCTGGGGAGAGCCTGCCTGGCTCCCGCTGAGCCCACGGTGCTCAAGTGTTTGCTTGCTTCGGGCTCCTCTGGAAAGCGTGATGAAACACAGACAACTGGGCTTCTTCTCCTCTGGCATTTCAGATACAGGCAGCCTGGGGTGGCACCTGGGAATTTTCATTTCTGGTGTGTTCCCAGGTGTTGCTGGTATGGGAACCAGATTTTGAGAATCAGTGTACAAAGAAACAATCATTTGGTTTGTTCCTGTTGCAGATGTTTCTCTAAAAAATATATAAATTAGCCCTGGCTGGGTGGCTCAGTCAGTTGGAGTGTCGTCCCATACACCAAAAGGTTGCAGGTTCAATTCCCAATCAGGGCACATGCCTGGGTTGTGGACCAGGTCCCCAGTTGGGGGTATGTGAGAGGCAACCAATCGATGTTTCTCTCTCACATTTATGTTTCTCTCCCTCTCTTCCCCTCTCTCTAAAAATAGATAAAATAAAAAAGAATAAATTTTCTTACATGTAATCAGTATTTATTGCTTATATGTGGCTGCATTTAATAGTCAATCCCTTATTACTATGAGATTGGTGTGGCCTTGTAGCAATTTGGTTTTCAGGTCTAGTGCTGTGTGCTGAGGAGCTCAGTTCCCCGTCCTGGTGCTCGCACGGGCCTGGGACCCCGGCCCCCGGCCGTGGAGGTTCTCAGATGACTCTGGCTCAGCGGCTGATTGCTGCAGTTCACAGGCTTGCTTCTCTCGCTCATCACAGCTTGGGGGCTTGGTTCTACTGCTGCGTAACCTTCTTCTTCTAGATATCCACGTGGCTCACACTCTTATCTCCTTCTAGTCTTTACTCAGAGGTGAAGAGATGGCTTTCTGCACTATGTTATTTAAAATTGAAACTTAATCCTCCTAACCCCCTACGTCCCTTCCTGCTTTATTTTTCTCCATAATGTTTAGCGCTGTGTAAGTTTTCATATAACTTCTCTCTAAAGTTCACTTATTGCATGTCTCTCCCTACTATAATTTAAATCCACTGGGGACATAGATTTTGTGTGTTCTGTCCAGTGGTACATTGTAGGCACTCAAGCAAAATTGGGTAAATAGATGGAAAAATGATTAATTTCTATTGACCTGTGTACATTAACACATTATATTCCTTGATGATGGACTTAGTTCATTTGCTCTATTATACAGACATTGTTAAAGTTATATTTATACTTTCCTTTGATCATTTTTTTTTTATCTGAATTTAGATGCTAAGTCTCTTGGTAAGATTCACTTTGGGCCACGCATCAAAAGGGACTGTGGCAATTTTCACCTTGTTGTTACCTAACATGGTTCCACACTGGGATTCACCCGTCTCTGTTTATCAGTCAGCAATAAAAACTTCTGCCAACAACTCTCATTCTATTTATGTGCTTGGTGCCCTTGCCTCGGACCCTGCCGGGTAAAACCCACCGTACTGGTCATTCCTGTCTCCTGTAAGCCCAGCCTGTCTTCACTACTTTACTCCTCCAATCAATGTTTTTAAACAGCAAACACACCTCTTGTTAGAAAACACCATTTTGTAATCCATGTTTTTATTTTTTTTCATATTACAATGCTGCTTTTATTCTTAGCCAACCTTCTTGAAAGTGTTGCTTATATTTGTATTCTTCATGTCTTTATCTGTGTACACTATTCTACCTTCTTTATTTTGACTTTACCCCCACAAATTGGTCATTCATGACCTGCTGCTACCAAATGCAACAGATACTTTTACTTCTTTTTTTTTGTCTTTACCTGAGGGGATGCTCATTGATTTTAGGGAGAAGGGAAGGGAGAGAAAGGGGGAGAGAAGCATCGATGTGAGAGAGAAACAGCCATCAGTTGCCTCTCATATGCACTTTGACCATGACTTTTCGGTTTACAGGAGGACGGTCCAACCAGTTGAGCCACACCGGCCAGGGGGACTTTTACTTCTTCCTTACGTTACTTGAAACATTTCCCCCCTTGTCTTTCATTTCCTTTCCTGATACCATACTCTCCTGGTTTTTCTTTCCTTTAGTCACCCATCCTTGGTCTAATTTGTGGGTCGTCTCCTTTTGTTATCCTCCTGGTGGTCTGAACCACTTCGATGACTTTAATTATAATTAACATATTTGGTGATCCATTAAACTATATTTCTAGCTCATATCTCTTTTCTAAGCTTCAAATAATAATTCAACTGACAACTTACAACCGAATGTCCCACAGAACTTCCAATTCAATGACGTCTGCCACTAACTTGCCCTTCTTCGGTTCCTTTTCTCCTTGCGCATTTAAACCACTCACTCAGGTTCATAGCCAGAGGCTTGATGTCATCCTGAGACTCTCCTCTGTTTCCTCCACTCCTCACATCACATTTCTTTGATCTGGCTAATAGATGTGAAAACTGATTCTCTCGAAATACTGGCGAGTGCCTAACAAAAAGTTAAAATTCTTTAATTTTTTTATCCTCACCTGAGGATATGTTTATTGATTTTAAAGAGAAAGAAGTGGAGGCAGGGAGAGAGAAAGAGAAACATTGATGTGAGAGAAAACATTGATCAGTTGCCTCTTGCACAAGCCCCGATTAGGGATAGACTCTGCAACCTAGGTACATGCCCTGACCAGGAATCGAATCTGCAAGCTTTTTGGTGTACAGGGTAAGGCCCCGACCAGTCGCGCCACCAGGCCAGGGAGAACATTCCTTTAATTTTACATGTCTCTTTATAAATAGTGATCCTTTGCTATTATTTCATTTAGAGTTGGAGACATGGAGACTCAGATGAATTGTGATATAGTCAGACTCACCTAGAAAATAAACTGATTTAGCCAAGACTAGATTTGTAGATTTCTGAACTTCCATTAGGTAAATTTTCATATTTTTCTAGTTTGTGGATTAGATTTTTTTCCAGACATAGACAGAATTTTCATTCAGTTTGGTGTGGTCGAGACCTGTGCTGTTGACGGAGTCTCAGGTTTCTGATGTACCCACGTGGCACTATATTCATGCAGAGTGAATGTTGTACATTAAGAACGTTATGTGATATGTTGTACTAAAGGCTAAGGTGAAGTTTTCCTTAGTATCAAGAATATGATTCTGTTCATTGCCTCTCTCAACACTTCTTTTACCTTTTCATTTCTCAAGCAGCAAATGAAAGGATTCAGAAGAGGGGTCACTACTGTAATGATCTCTCTGCTACCTTGTCAAAATCCAGTGAATAGTTCTGTTTGGGTCTCACATACACAAAGATGTTGCTCCCGTAGGCAATGGAGACAACAGTGATCGAGAAACGCAGGTAGAAAAAGCTTTCTGATGGCCTTGTGCTGAGGGGATGGGCAGGAGGGTAGAAATGATGTAGGTGTAGGACCCAGCAGTGAAGGCCAGGGAGCTGAGGATGACAAGGGCAGACAGGAGGAAGTCTACCTTCTCAATGACTCGAGTATCTATACAGGCCACTTGTAGGAGAGGGGCAATGTCACAGAAAAAATGATTCATTTCTTTGCCACAGTGAGGTAGCCTTGTTACCACCATGGTTGGTACCAGCACTGACAGGAGGGCCCCCGCCCAGCAGCCCAGAACCAGCAGGAGGCAGGCCCTGCTGCCCGGGAGCATGGGGTAGCGCAGGGGAGACAGATGGCCACTTGGCGGTCGAAGGGCGTCGCCACCAGGAGGATGAACTCCACTGTCCCCAGGAAAAAGAAGAAGTACGTGTGGGCGATGCAGCCGGCAAAGGATGCGGTTTTCTCCTCTCCTAGAAGGCAGGCTGGCCGCTTTGGGCTAACGACAGTAGTGTATACAATGTCCAGAAAGGACAGATTACAGAGGAAAAAGTACATCGGGGTTTGCAGGCGAATATCCGTCCATATTAGGGAGGCGATGATGACGTTCCCCACTGTGGTTAATGTGTAAGTGAAGGAGAGAACCACGAAGAGGAAGGCCTGAAGCTCCAGGGGCGCCGGGAAGGCCGTCCGCGTGAACTCGGTGACCGCGCTGCGGTTCCCCTGGCTGTTGCCGCGGGGTAGACGGGGCCTCCCTTCAGGAGCAGGAGAAGTCAGCCTAGGAGGTAGTTTAGCAAATACCTGTTGAGAATGTGTCGTGGAGGGTGCCTTCTATTGGAAGATGCCTGATGGGATATAGTCGTCAATCTGATAGTCCTGTCGGTGCAACCTTAGGAAAGGGGAAGTAGCGTTGAGACGAGACTTTCTGTAAAACGAAAGGATAAGACTGGATTTAAAAACAGCCTCTCATTTAAAGAAACTGTTCTTCTTTTCAGCTTGTCCAGCTTTATCCTCCCACTAAAATTTTGCTTAAGTACTGACACATACGTTAACTAGAACTTGCTATTGTTCTGAAGTTTACAGTCACTAAGAGGAAACCCTTTTGAATACGTTCTTGCCTTTTCTATAGCAAATTTTCTTTCACTTCAGCAGTGCCCATTAGAGACCTGCCATCAGTAAGAGACAAAGGTTCCTTTCTGGTTGCTGATATTTGGTGATCTCCACAGTTTCCCAGTTCCGAAGTCTTTTCCCAGCCTATACAGATGAGTGGAAACAAAGCAGGGATGTTTGGAAGGAACGATGTTTCCTGGTTCCTACTAATCACTTTAGCAGACACATCAGAGGGGAAAAATGGATATTGGTTATTAGATTTCACCCAGCGTCCCAAACCTAATTCCCATAAGTTCTATGACACCATACACATGTCACATATCTGCCTGCTGATTATTTGAGAGGACATGATACAATGTGCTAAAGTCAGAGAGGTACAAATTACACATAGGAAGGTAGAGTAGAGGGTATTCAGCTTACTTCATTTGCCTGATCCATTGAAATTATAAAGCTACATCAAGGCCATCCCATTTGTCGCTTATTCCAGTATCGGAGACAGGGTTCTTTTGCACAAAAGTCCCCATTTCAAGTTAAAACGGCTTGTTCTTTAACGCTTCCCTCAGTCCTCGCTTTGTCTAGATTTCGCTTCACTCCTTCTTAATGAATGAGCCACAATGGCTCGCCTCATTTCCCTTTGTCCAAGATAAAAGAGTTGCCTTTCTAGTTCATTTTTTAATTTGTAGTTTGACCTATTAAAAATACATTTCTCAGTGCAAAGAATTAGAAAATGTAAAACAAAATTATAATCTGTAATTAAACCTGTTGGAGATACAGTGACAAGCTTTTGTTGAGTATATTTCCAGGCTGTTTCAAAATTCAAATTATATACATAGACAGGATGGGGCAGAAGTAGGTTTACAGTTGTTCATACGGAAGATGATAGAATGATTAATAAATAGTAATACAAGAATAAACTTTCTGTTTTGCATACTCACAACTGTAAACCTATTTCTGTTTCACCCTGTATACCCCAAATCATGCTAACATTACTGTATAACTTTTCTTCTTTTTCTATTGCAAATATCATCTTTTCATGTCAATTAATACAAATACATACAATTTTTTTTTAAATAGCCTTTTTAAGATGTAATTGATACGCAAAGGACTGCACATATTTAGCAGGTACAGTTTGTGAGTTCGGGCCCCCGCAAGCCCCCATGATGCCACCACGGTCAGCGTACCGGACGCCTCAGACCCCTCCCAGTGTTTCCTTTGCACAGTCATTTGTGAGGGCCTATAATGGTCCTCTGGATGAAACCAGGATATATTTAGCCACTTGCTTCGTGTTTGTAATTTAAATCATCAACATTTCTTGCTTGTGGAGGTGATGATCAAATAAAAATTCTTACACATAGATCTTTGTTCAGTTGTCTTATTAATTCCTTAGAATACTCTTGTTTTCCAATAGGATGTTTGTTCTCACTATGTTATAACATAAAAATCCAAAACAGATTCAGTCTTAGAACATTAGAATTCACCTTACTAGAACGGGCGATAACGTTGTAAAGTCGGTTATAGGCACTTCCATGTCCCCGCCTCCGCTTCCCCCAGCCCTGAGGCAGTCCTTGTATATCACGCTGGAAGCTGGGTAGCTGATGCCTCAACAAGATTAAGCTTCTGTACTTAGTAAAAAAAACCTCCTTTTGTGTTCTGGACTTCAGTTTTCTTGTCTGAAAACATCACAATGTTGGACTATACATTTATAGGTTTATAGCTTTATTCTGTTGCCACCATTTACTTTTCACCTCCGTTCTCTACCTCAAAGATTCTAACTTCTTTTATTCCCTAGTAAACAGGCTTCCAAATGATTCTGTAAATTACTGCACAGAAGTGGCAAATCATGGATGCATATGCCAATTTAATAGCATATGAAAGTTCATGTGAACTTTCTGTCTGAGGCATTTTGCTGTCTGTTTTTTAAAAAATTATTTCCATGAGGTTGTTCAAAGGTAAATGCTCTTTCACATTTTAAAATTCAAGTATTAATTAGATTAATTTTGGATAGACAAACTGGATTCCAGTCCTAGGTTTTACCACTTCTGGCTCTGTCACATTAGATTAAATCCTTCAACTGACTCACAGCTTCTTTATTTAAGAAATGAAGGTAATCATTACATTCAAAATGAGCTTCTGTGGAGTTTAAATTAGAAAATATATGTGACAATATCTAATAGATATTTGCTAAAAGAAATATGGCTCCATTTAGGAGAACTGAGATGAACTTAAAGAAGATGAACAATTAGAGCTAATTATTTGAATAAATAACAAATTATGAAAAGTTCAATTTGTAACTGAGGAATATTTTTAATGTGTACCGAATCTAAATCCTCTGAGATTGACATTTGATTCCACTAAGAGTATTGACAGATCAGAGAGACTACACACAGAAGAATAAATTTAACAAAGTGATATATTAATAAATAAAACATTTGTCAAAAAATATACTTACATTTCAGCGATTATACACGATGCAGTATTTTCCCAACATATTCTGAATATGCAGGCATAATAAGAGGCTCAAACTTTGGTTAAGAATTAATTCTAAGCATTGTATTTTGAGTTTTTTTAAGCCAATTCTATTCCTATTTCTGGCTAACAGGAATAAATATCTCTTAAGGATAAAAATAAACCTTACTAAGTCACTGAACTGCCTAACCCCGGGAAAAGTCGCTCTGACTGGCATCCTTAACACATCCCTGTTCAGCCTCTGCTTGGAGGACTTCAGTGATGGACAATCACTATCTCGCTTTAGCACCGGCTGAATGAAGAGCTCCTGCTTTGAATGGCAGACCCTGTAACTTCCAAATACACATTCATGTACTGGCCTTATAGGTGAATTATTACCCTTTTTCATCAGAAGGGCCCCCAGATACCTCTATGATCTAGATACTCTCCTTGCCCCACAGCATCCCCGTAAGTTCAATGTAATGTGAATTCTAGAATCTATTTTGCAGCTAGAGAATGGAGTAGTTGCAAAGAACTTGAAAAAATTTCAGAAATAAGTCAGTCATATCTAGGCTAGAGTATATCTTCTTAAGTCCCATTCAAAAAATTTATCCTGGAAAATCATTGATTCTCAATTTTCAGGAATTTTTTCATTATAGTTTGTCTTTTTGGTTAATTCTGAATCACTTTAATCACTTAGTGACCAGGCTGTTTTTTTACATAGAATTTCATACAACTAACTCATCTACAGTGGCAGATGCCGAATCCTCCTTGTGGCATCGTCACCAGGTGGTGGCTCAGTGAAGGGGAGGCAGAATGGTTCTTGGTATTTTCTTCCACCTTCATGGTTTCTAAAATAATAATCTTTCCGTTGCAGCTTTTGCTAAATGGTCTTGAGTACTATGAATCACTGGATTAAAGGTGGCTTGAATTATTCTTAAAGCTACCCCTTCCTTTTCTCTTTAAAGTTTTTTTCTTGTATGAATTTTTTTCCCTAAGAGGATGGACTATTTTTTTTTTTTCATGAGCTTATTTGCCTTAGACATTTAGAGGAGAATAGCTCTTAGGGATATGGATCCAAAAAAGTTAATTAATAGTATTGTTATGAAAGAATTTTTATCCTGAGCTACCTACTCATGTTACAAAGTTCTAGAAGGTGCTAAATAGACCTATGCAGGGATCCTTGGGGGTTTCCTCAGATATTTTGCTCTATCCACTTATAAGGATACTTTAAAAATGTATGAGAAAACTAAAAATAGAAAACCTTCATCCTTCTTAAGTTATTGATACAATAGAAAATATTTTCCAACAGTATTCTGGAGTTTCAGATAACACGTAGTACCCCTGTCTTTATCAGCATCAGTGTTTTTGGCTTATCCTCACCGGAGGACATTTCTTCATTGCTTCTGGAGAGGGAAAGAGGGGGAGCCATCCATGCCAGAGAGAAGCACGATTGGGTGCCTTGCCGAACACACCCAGACTGGGGATTGAACTGCAGCCTGGCGTGTGCCCTGACCGGGTACTGAACCTGCAACCCTCCGGTTACGGGCCAACGCTCCGACCCGCTGAGCCACACCAGCCAGGCCAGGATCGATATTTAAAGTTTTCTGAAGTTCCCAATACAAACAAACTTCATAATGTTTCTCATCTCAGACGTTTCCCTGTTCAAGAAGGGGAGGCCTTGTATTGAACTCAGCTCCGTTCAACTGTTACTCCATTCTCCTGACTTACACACTTGCGAGCTTGCCATAGACGTCTATTTTTCCCATATATATTATACATAATATATATAATTGTCAATAAAAATTTCTTTAAACATTGAACGCTTAACTAAAACCACTGTGACTTTTGCTCGTCGCATGAACAGGACTTTCCCCGGCGGACGCCGATTCCGCGGGCGCGCCCCGGAGCCAGCGAACGGCGCGGCCTGCCCTGCCTGCCCGCAGGGCCTGCGTGGCCCTGGGGGCTGGCGCTAGTTTGTTCCCACTTTCCGCTTTCAAATCACTGTTCCTCGGTTTCTGATACAACTCCCTCGGGACTCCTACAACCTTGTAAGTGGTCTTCTTTTCTGCCAGTAGTTGCCTGAGTTTCAAGAAGGAACCAACTACCATAGAGGATACACACACACAAAGGTGGAGGTTTTAAAAATTGAATTTGAAAACATGAAAATCATTTGTGACACTTTGGGATAGACTTTTTCGGTGGTTCGCGGTCTGCTGTTTCGTCGAAAGCACTGCCCTCGTTGTGCCTTGTGGGGAACCTTAATGTCTTTGCAAACAGCTGAGAAAAGACACTAAAATTGGAATTTCTTAACCTTACTTCCCATTAATATCACCTCCTGTCCTCTTAATCATCAACTTTGTTATTATAACCTGGAAATTTTATTTTTTTCTGGAGAAGTTTTATTAAATTGCCTTCATGTTTTTCACCATTTTGTATTGATTTTTTAAAATGACCAGAGAGGTTCAATAACACCCCGTCAGGATAGTGCTTTTCGGAACCATCAAAATGCGCCCATTTCAAGTCCTTCCTTGCCAATCGGGAGCCGCGGGTGGGGATTTTCCTCTGCGTAACTGGGCGTCTCCTCCGGGAGCAGCACACCCTCGGTTTTCACCCAAAGCCGGACGCCCCGGCTGCGGCCGCCTCGCGGGGCCCGCGGCGCCCAGCGCGGCTGAGCTGCTCCCTGAGCGGCCGCCCGGGACCCGTTTTGCTTGAGCCATTTCACTCAGTGAAGTGTCTCCCTTCCTTGGGCATCGGACTGGGGACTCCCGGGGGCATTGACTTTTTGTTCACAATAGATAGAGATAGAGATAGAGACATAAAATTTCTTTTTAGCAGGACTGGTTGGACTGCAATGTTTTGGTAAAATGTAATATGGTAGAAGCAACCTTGCCGCTCTTTCTCAAGTTGTAGGCAAGAAGCAAGTTTGACTTAGGACGCATTTTGCCCTCGGCTAGGCAGACAATGACTCATCCACAAAAAGCAGTGATTCTGAAAAATTAAAACATTTCAGTTAATATCAGTACATGCTCATAAATACATGAAGATCAATCTATAGCTATGAAAGGAAAAATATAATCAAATTCTTACCAAGATCCCCGGTGTGAACATACTGCAGTAAATCTCTTTCTCTCCTGTGTTGACTACCCTGTGGGAGAATTAATAGTCATCTGTGTTTTCGGGGTGTCTGCGGCCTGGCCTTTCTCTTGTCTACGTGTACACAGTACGGGTACTGCTACAGAAGTCAGTTTCTGCCATGCAGGAATACATAACTCTGCTGGTGGGAATTCTTGGTCTTCCTGGGGATCAGTACCCACCTTTACATTCACTGTTTTAACGAAAGTTAAATGTCCCTGATGTTTATCTCAACTATGTTAACTAACCAGATGCCTGAATGGATTGTCCTCATTTCTACCCCGAGAAAGGACTGACTCCCGGCCCTCTTGTGTACCTTGTGCTCCTCACTGTGAGCTGAGACTTCTTGGGAGTGCTTGTGTCGGGGAGGAAAGTTTTCCATTCTTTCCTTCTAGGTTCTTTGGCTAATCTAATAATTAACTTGACATAAGATAGATTAATCGAAGAAAAAAATAATTTCATATGCATAGAATTAAAATATTTTTTAAAAAGGTTTTACTTATTTATTTTTAGAGATGGGGGAAGGAGAAACAAACATCAATGCGTGGTTGCTTCTTGTGCGCCCCCTACTGAGGACCTGGCCCACAACCCAGGCATGAGCCCTGCCTGGGAATCATACCGGTCACCCTTTGGTTCGTAAGCTGGCACTCAAGCCACTGAATCACACCAGCTGGGGCTAATTAAAAGATTTTATTAATTTAAAATTAATAAAACTATGAGACAAAAAATTTACTAAACGAATTTTGTAAAAAAGTTACAAAAAATAGATTTGTGAATTGACAGGACAAAGGGTTTGGGGCTGGAGTGCTGAATTAGTGAGTAACACGGTTTACACAGCCTTCTCAGCCCTAGATTTCTGCTCTCTGGTGATAAGCGTGACTTCTACCCTCCTGGTACAAGGAGAGTACTTTTAACAGGGAAATTTATTTCCTGCCCTCAGGGAGAACTAAGGCGCCTCAGCCTGTCTCTCTTGCACAGGCTGTTTCTCAAGAAAATAATTAATATTCCAAGGAATCCTACTTTGTGGTGACGTGTCCTCTCCCCTTCACTTGCTTCTTTACTTTGATTCTCTCCTGTGTGGGACTTACACTAGTTTTTCCTCTAATCTCATTTTTCTCTTACTCTAAACCAATTTGCTTTCTTTCTATTATTTTAAATTTTCTTTTTATTCTAAAAAGATACATAGTGAAAGTGAATGAATACTGAAAGTTCTGTTTAAAAAAAGAGAGGTTGCTTGCTTCTCTTTCTCTCCACTTTTTTTTCTTATAGGGAATTATTTTAAATACTTTTGACATTTTCTTCTAGTGTCGACTTCATATTTTTAGATAAAAACATATATCCTTTTAAAAATTTATCAACTTAACACATTATCTCTAAGATTTCTATTGTGAAGGATGAGTTTTAAGTTCTTTGCTATTTTTCTTTCTCTTCTGTCTGCTGTACAGAGATACAATTTTGGATTGAATAGTGTGACTTTTTATACTATGTTATGCTAATAATATTGTTCATTGTTGATCTTGGAAAGGTATTATAATTACCTCCCAGTTTTTGGAAAGACACTTTAAAAAAATATTAATTCTATGATTTTTCAGGACTTTTTTAAAAGAGCCATTTTAGCAAAATTCAGAGGAATGTACAAAGATTTGTCACCTATTTCCTGCTGCTGCACATGCATAGTCTCCCCCATTATCAACATCCCTCACCAAAATAAAGCATTTGTCACAGCTAATGAACCTGTATTGACACATCACTAGCGCACAGGCCCTGAGTTTCCTTCCGACTCCCCTCGGGTGATGTGTATTCTCTGGGTTTGGACAAATGTATAACGACATGTATCCATCATGATGGCGTCATACAAAGTATTTTACCTTCCTAAAAATCTGTGCTTTATTTATCACTTCCTCCTTTACCCTCCCTGCAACTACTGGTCTTTTACTGACTCCACAGATTTTCCTCTTCCACCATGCACTTAAGGTTTCTCCTTGTTTGTTTCCTGGCTTGGTAGCTCATTTCTTTTTAGCGGTGAATGATACTCCATTGTCTGGGTGAACCACAGTTTATTTATTCACTCACCTACTGAAGGAGATTTGGGTTGCCTCTGAGTTTTAGCAATTAGGAGTAAAATTTCCATAAACATCCATGTGAAGGTTTTTGTGTGAACTTAAGTTTTCAGTTCATTTGGGTAAATAGGATCACTATGGCCGGACCATATGGTAAAAGTAATAAGCAAGTAAAAAAATAATAGTTTGTAATAAACTGCCCCGCTATCTTCCAAAGTGACTGTATCAATTTCTAGAATTTTTCATTCAAACAATTTCCTATCTTTTGTTTGCTTATCTAGCCCCCAAATTCTACCACAGATTAATCAAACAATCTGTTGGTTCTATCCTTGCTTCTCCATTCACCAGACTATCTTACTGTGATATTCTGTACTGGTTGGTCTTGTTCCTACCTGAAATGATTAGTCTATATAGGTTCTTTTTACAGCTGTTGTTCACCATTACTTTGGGGCTTTTTAAAATTTACTTTACTTATGGTTAATCAATCAGTTTCCAGGATTGTGTGGCTGTCTTGTATAGCTGAAACTAACCCTCCAGTAACTTCTTAAAGATGTATGAGAGGTATATTTTTATAGTTTTTGCATTTCTGAAAGGCCTTTATTCTACCATTAGCCTTACTAATAATTTGGCTAGGTATATAATTCTAAATTAAAAAGAATTTTTTTCTGCAGAATTTTGAAACAATATTTTCACTGTATTTAGCATATTAGGAGCCTGTTATCACAATGCCACTTTTATTCCCAATCCTTTGTTTATGATTTTTCCACTTTTGAAGCATTTAGCCTGTGGGCCAGGTTTTGACGTTTCAAGGTGCCATGCCTATGTGGGCTTGGTTCCACTGTGAGCTTCCCTGAGGTATCTCGGGGCTCCTTTTCCCTACTTGTTATTGAGCAAGACACTAACATTCCGTCTGAAACGTGAGGGACAGGACCTCCTGACTGAGTGTCAGTTCATGCAATAAGGCAGCGGGTTTACTTTTACAGAATATGGGCTTTTAGTCACGACTCTCTTCAGGCTGTTTGGAGGGGGTATTTAATTTCTCAAAAAAAGAGTCCTCAGATCCTCCTTAAAAAGTCTGTGGTGGCTGCTGGAATTAGGGGAGCAGGAGACGAATTATCCTGATAAATATGCAGACTTTCACCTAATTCCATTGTTTTCAGCCTTTCTCCTCATGTGGCATCTGGTCATTTTGAGTTTAAAAGAAAGGCAGCCCCTGTTTCAGCGTCACTGCCCACTGCCTTCCTCTGTGCTAGCTATTCCCATGGCGGGGGCTTCTCCTCTTGAAATTTTCCAGAGACAAAGCCTCTGGTCTATAGTTACAGGGGATCAAACGGAAATCTTCCTATCATCTGTCATTCCTCCAGTCATGTTAAGGATGGACGTTGTCTTTATATTTTAAGATTTCCTGAGTCGATCAAGACGCTTCTCACAGTGATCTCCCTCTGTAGGCACGTGCATCTTAGCTTACGATAATTACGTTCTGTAACATCAGTAAAATAGGTCTCTGTCCTCTAAATATTGTTATAGTCTCTTACCACTGTAAAGAAATCATTCTTTCATCTTTTAGCTTCCATTATTTGTTTTTTTCTTTTAAAAAGTTATTTAGCCCTGGTTGACAGCTCAGTTGATTAGAGTGTCATCCCAATGCATCAAGGTTGGAGGTTCTGTCCCCGGTCAGAGGTTTTGTCCCACGTACAAAAATCAACAGTGAGTGCATAAATAAGTGGAAAAACAAATCAACTTTGCTCTCTCTCTCTTTCTCTTAAATCAATAAGTAAAATTTTAAAAATTATTCAAATACAGTTGACATTTAATATTATTTTATATTAATTTCAGGTGTACAACATAGTAATTAGGCATTTACATGATTTACAAAGTAACCCTTCCTCTAATTCCATTACCTACCAGAAGCCATATCTCGTTATTGTAATGTTATATACTGTATTTCCTGTGCTGCACTTTACATCCCTGTGACTTTTTTGTAACTACCAATTTTTACTTCTTAATTTTGTCGCCCAAACCCCTGACTCCCTCCGATAAGTACTTTAGATTACACATACAAGTAAAATTATATGGAATTTGTCTTTCTCTGATGCGATTATTTCACTTCTTGTAATACCTTCTGGATCCATCCATGTCATTGCAAATGGTAAAATTATATTCTTTTTATGGCTGAGTAATATTCCATGTTATATATGTACCACATCTTTACCCACCTGTCTGATGATGGCACTGGGGTTGCTTCCATATCTTGGCTAAAATAAATAATACTGCAATAAACACAGGGGTGCACGTATCTTTTTGAATTTGTACTTTGTGTTTCTTTGGATAAATATCCAGAAGTGGAGTTGTTAAGACAAAAAGTAGTTAAATTTTAATTTTTGAGAAATGTCCATACTCTTTTCGATAATGATTACAGCAATTTGCAGTTTCATCAACAATGCATGAGAATTCCCCTTTCTCTACATCCTGGCCAACACTTACTTGTTGATTTATTGATCAGCCTTTCTGGAAGATGTGAGGTATTGTCTAATTGTGGTTTTAATTTTCATTTCTCTGATGATTAGTGACATTGAGCATCTTTTCATACGTCTATTGGCCATCTGTATGACCTCTTTGGAGAAATGTCTGTTCAGGTCCTCTGCCCATTTTTTTAATCAGATTTTTGTTTTAGGTGTTAAATTCTATGAGGTTTTTTTTTTTTTTTTTTTTTTTTTTTTAAATCAGTTTTGGATATAAACTCCCTATGGGATGTAGCATTGGTAAATATGTTACCTCATTCATTGGCATGTCTTTTCATTTTGTTGGTGGTTTCCTTTGCTGTGCAAAATCTTTAAAGTGATGTAGTCTCATTTGCTTATTTATTTATTTGCCCAAAGAGATAAGTCAAAAAAATATTACTGAGAACAATGGCAGCCAGTTTACTGGCTATGTTTTCTTCTAGGAGTTTTATGATTTTTGTCTTACATCAAAGTCTTTAGTCCATTTTGAGTTTATTTTTGTATATGGTATAAGAAGTGATCTAGTTTTTTTTGCATGTGTTTGTCCAGCTTTCCCAACACCATTTATTGAATCAACTCTCTTGACCTCATTGTATATTCTTGCCTACTTTGTCAAGATTAATTGACAACATAAGCATGCATTGATTTCTGTGCTTTCTATTCTGTTTTTGGATGTATTTTTTAAAATGACAGTACCATGCCATTTCAGTTACTATAGTCTTGTCGTATTGTTTGATGTTAGGTTGCATGATTCCTCCAGCTTTTTTCTTTCTCAGGAATGCTGTGGCTATTTAAGTTCCCTTGTGGTTCCATATACATTTTAGAATTATTTGTTCTATTTCTCTGAAAAGTGCCATTGGTATTTTGATAGGGATTACATTGGATCTATAGATTGCTTTGGATTAATAATTAACATTGTTAAAATTATAATATAAAAACGTTTATTATTTCTATGCATGAGCACATAACCTGCTTCCACTTATTTGTGTTTTCCTCAGTATCATGATTTTCAAAGTACAGGTTTTTTATATCCTTGGTTAAATTTATTCCTAGCTATTTTTTTGACAAGATGTAAACCAAATTGTTTTCTTCATTTCTCTTTATGTTTATTATTAGTGTATAAAAATGCAATTAATTTCTGAATATTAATTTTGTATTTTGCTGCTTTACTGAATTCATTAATTAGTTTTAGTAGTTTTTTGGTGGAATCTTTAGTGTTCTCTCTGTATATACTATCATATCATCTGCAAATCATGATAGTCTTACTTCTTATTTTTTAATTTAAATGTGTTTTACTTCTTTCTCTTGTGTGATTGCTGGAGCTAGAACTTTCAATGCTATGGTGAATAAAACTGGTGAGAGTAGATATTCTTTCCTTGTTTCTGATCTTAAGGAAAATGTTTTTAGCTTTTCCCTGTTGAGTGTGATGTTAGCTGTGCGTTTGTCATATATGACCTTTCGCATCTGGGGTTACGTTCCCTCTCTTCCCACTTTGCAGGCCACACGGCTGTGGAGAGAGAATGTGTGAGTGCATGGGATGAGCACGTTCCCAAGTGGGCGAGAGAGAGAGAGCTTAGTTCTTTTAGAGCTCATGCCACCTGCTGTGGGCCTCACAGCCGCTGGGCCCACAGGGTCACATGCTCCCAAGTGAGGGAGTACACGGACAAACGTGCGAGGGCCTCGCCGGGTGGGCAAGAGAGAGAGAATTCTTTGTTCCCCTGGGGTTATATCCAGGAGCTTGGGCTTGGGACAGACCAGGTGCTTTCTCAAAGGAACCAATCAACTTTCCAGACTCATGGGCTTGGAGAGGTTTACACTCCCTAGTTTGACTGACAAACCTCTATGGTCCTGCACCTCCCTCTGAGCACCCCCGACTTCAGTACTGGAGTTGGGGAGGGAGGGGTGTTAATTCTGTTGGTAGATCAATGCTGTAATCCCTTGGGGTGTGAGGCTGTAGCTTCCTGGCTAGCAAACTGGCTTGTGGTCCCCAGTTTATTAAGCTCAATGTCTGGCTTCCTTTGCTCCCATTTGTAGCTAAACACTAATTGTAACAGTTAGACAATCATATGCCTTACAATACCCACCTCTACTAGTTACTATTTATGATACAACAAATCCAATGATATTCAAAGTATCCATGGCCAATAGGAATGCTGTACATCTCTGGCAAGTATAAACAGGAGGATTTAGGAACAAGTCTATGCTCTCTTCTGCAGATACCTATTTTCCTTTTGAGAAATACTGGTTTTTGGCTTGTTACTGGGCCTTCATAGAAACCGACTTCCTAGCCACTGGCCATCAACTGACCAGGCAGTCTCCACTCCCTATTGTGAACCGAGGGCTGTCTTACCGATTCAGCCATAACATTGGACAGGCGTAACTGCAACATCATAAAATGGAAATGACACAAGATAATACGATTAAGTGGCAGAAGCAGGTGGTTCAGTTTCCTTAAACACACACTCTCTTACTTTTTCTCCTTTTCAGTAATCTATACCTTTGTCTTCTTGGGATGTTCTTTTGATCAGTTGACTGAGAAAGAAAAATTTGAAGCCTGTTTCAGACATGGATCTGAACAACATGACGGCACTACCCCAGAGCGGACGGCGGAAGCACTGCACTCCCTGGAAGATGATGGCAAAGGAAAATCCTTAGAAGAAGCAGAACCTTGAGTGGTAGTTTTGTTGCCCAGTACATTTAGAGTGAGATGTGAATAGAAGTAAAAATCTATGCTGCTTCCTGAACACTTCCTAATGAATTGGTGAAATGGTCAGAAACTGGAAGAAACAGATTGGACGAATGTTTGACAAGAACAAGAAAGTCTGAGGAAGAAGTATGTGAATAGGCCTCTACAAATGAACACAGACTGAAAATACATTATTTCGTGCGAATGCCCACCCAAGGGTATCTTCCAGAGAGGACGTTTTAATAATGAAGTTCCTAATGTAATGTGTTACGTGGATTTAAGTAGCCCCTTTCTTCAGTCTCCCCAGTGCTTGTTTCCTTGGCCCGAGAGCGAGTGGCACAGTGGTAGGGATGGGGTCTACGCCGGCAACCCCCCTGACGGTGGCGGCCGGCCTGCTGCTGGGGCTGAGGGCCTAGCTTTTCAACAGAGACCAACATGAGTCCTCATAGCAGAGGCGACCGCCCCCGAGGCGCCGGGTAGCCTCCAGGTGATAGACAGACCACGCCAGACCTTCCTCATCATGGGGGTGGGAGAGGCTTGTCTTTACCGGGGTAGAGGCATGTTCTGCCTGTGGACTTGCTTTTCCCGCCCACAGTGCTTCTGCTGTCCTGGGCTCACAGAATGTCTTATTCACCCTCATGTCACATTATGTCTGATGAAAACACTCACTTTGCAACAGAGGGGGTGTAGCACTGGACTCATGCTCATGTAACTAATTGGTCTTAACACATGTCCTGTCACCTAGAAATGGACAGTCTGAGTGGAAGTATATGGTTTATTGACAGCTCAGTTACAGCCCTTTTTGAGGGACAAAAACCTGAAAATAAAATATAACCTCTGAACCAACCATTGTGTGATACCACCTGCCCAAAAGCTAGAATCCATGGGGCTGCAAACCCAGAGGCAGGAGTGGTAGAGGTTATCCCACTTTACCTCTGACAAAGTGCGCGGAAGTCTTGCTAACCTTTGTAGAGGCTTTGAGCTCTGCTGCTTGAGAGGTCTCGGACCCCAAGGAGGGAAGATCTCCACCAGGGACAAACAGCGGTTCCACCAAATTGGAAAATGAAACCGCCATCTGGACTGATGCTACCGAGCAAATGGGTAAAGTAAAGCTTTACTCCTGGCTGGAGTGGCCAGCCCTAAACGCCCAGCGTAAATTGGGGTAACTGTCCACAGTGGGGCAAAAAAGAAAGGTCTGAAGCGCGGAGGATTATCAGGGCGCCTATTTCTACTTTAATGTCCAATAGTAAAGATTAATGAACAGTAATAGCAAAGATTCCTACTTCAAATTCTCACAAAAAAAGATTTTATTTATTTTTAGAGAGAGAGGGGAAGGGAGCGAGAAGGAGAGGGAGAGAAACATCGACGTGAGAAACATTGATCAGTTGCCTCTCCTCTGTGCCCCTGACCCGGAATGGACCCAAAACCCAGGCATGTGCTCTGACCAGGCATCGAACCGGTAACCTTTCACTTCGTGACGACCAACCAACCGAGTCCCACTGGTCAGGGATTTAAATTCCTATTTTTATAGTCCTGAGCCATCTCCCTGGTCACTCCCAGGCCACTCCTGGCCACTCCCTGGGCCGAGCTGGCAGGAAGCCCAGATTTGTCTTATTGCCCTAGAGCCTTTCCCTCCTTACAGCCAATCGGCGATTAGACCGAAGGGCGCTGCTGTCAGCAGGACAGCTTCAGGGTTTGGGGCCTTTCCTTTGCCTGCGCATCCACAGTAGCAGGAGAGGCTGTCGTTTCAGGAAGACCGTCTTCCCTCATTTAAATGCTAAAAAACACCCTTGGGTGGAGATTTAATATGCTAATGAGACATGCAATGCATGAAGAAGCGTGTAGTTACACTGCACAAGTGCTAAAAAGCCCCCGCCTCTCTGTACTTTGATATGACTTTTCCTGCCAAAATCTCTTTGAAATTCTCCCCAGCCTCTGTGGAGGAACCAGTCCATTTCCCCTTGCTGTGCTGGTGCTGGATTCCTTGTGCACACATGTTAATAAACCATCTTTCTTTGTATTTGTTTCTGGTGATTTCTTTTGATTTCCATCCAGGGAGGTCACAAGAACCAGGATGGTTCAGTAGTAAAAATCTTCCCTGCCCCATGGGAGGCTAATTTCTGCCCAAAGGTGGAATTCCTTATGGTTGCTAATTAAAAATATTGTCCTGTATTATGTTTTGAATTTTTACATATGTATCAATATTAATAACTTTGTCACATATTTTCAGCAATACAAGAGAGAATGTAACCATTAAAAAAAAGTCCCATAATTTCTCAGAATATCTTCTTCAGATTCCATTTTCAATTTCACACATTCAAAAAAATTTCCTAGAGAATTGACTTACATTAGTGATTTAAAAATAATTGGGATCTTAAGATGCAGGCAATTTTTAGGATTTGTATCTATCTTTATGGAGGTATCCCAAATTAAGAAAGTATTCTTTATGAATCTTGCTGGTGGAAATCATGTTCTTTCACAGAGTTGCAAGGAAAGCATTCCAGGGACCCACATATGGGAGGTTGTGGCGTGGGAAGATTCATTTGGGTGGAAATAAAGGCCGTCTCCCGGGTTCCCAGTCTCTCATCTCTGTCCATCCTGGCATGGAAAAAGCCCAGCCTTGTCTTCATCAAGCCTAGCACGAAGACTAGTGTCCAGAGATTCTGTACCACAGGAAAGCTTAGGTCTTTGGAGCTGTGTCATCTGCCATGGGCCCCAGGTGGCTGCAAGATCTGCATAGCTGCTTGGAAACATGTGAGTGCAAGGGCAAGCAAATCGGGCTGGGGGGAAAGAGAGAGGAGGGGGGGAAGAGAGAGAGAGAGAGAGGGAGAGAGAGAGAGAGGGGGGGGGGGGGAGAGAGAGAGAGAGCGCGCGCGCACATGCGTGCGCGCACGAGTGCATGAACATTCTTTTTTAGTTGGGATTATCTTGGGTTTCGGGAGGACCAGGCACTTTTTCACAATAACCAATTAACTTCGCAAGCTTCCTCAGGCTTCTGGTGGGTTCTCCCTCTAATCAATCCACTTGCTAGATCTTCTGGGGTACTGTGACTTTTATCCAGTCCAATCCTTTTCCCAGGCTTGGCTGACAGGCCTTTATAGTTGCCCTCTTAGTTCCTGTTGTGCAGGGCCTTGCCTTCCCCCAGTCTGAGTGAGAGGACCGGTGAGATGGAAGGTTGGTTCTTCCTCCCCGTATGGCGGAGGGAGGGGTGTGAGTCCCCTTTTCGAGGCCATGCTGAGAGCCCCTGGTTGCCTATGAACGCTGCAACTTTTTAGCTGAGCAAGAGTATGCTTTTAGTTGATTATGCTTAATGCTAATTTCCTTTGCTCTCTTCCTTTAGTAATATTTAACTACCTATGCTAACAAATCTAGTTTTAAACTGAACTCAGAATTCTTTCTCTGGAATTATAAAATAAAATAAAAATTATTAAATGTATCTCCTGGTTTAGGGAACACCTAAATTTGACTATACTTCTAATATATACTTGTGTATAAAATTGTTTACAAATTTTTTTCTGCAATAAAAACTAACACATGTTTCCAAAATTTTATTAGTCAGGATTCTCCAGAGAAACAGAACCAACAATGTGCACAAACACACACACACACACACACACGATTCTTGAACAACAAACTGCATGGTTTTGAACTACATGGGTCCACTTACGTGTGGATCTTTTCAGTAAATACTTGTCTGTTTTCTATCCAAGGTTTGGAGTCTGCAGATGCAGAGGGCTGACTCTGTGCATTCATCTATGTCTTTTTATATAAGGGACTGGAGCATCTGCAAATTTTGATATCTGCAGGGGGTCCTGGAACCAGTCCCTTATCAATACTGTGGGGCAACTTAAGTTTTTGGGCGTTAAAGTTTTAAGCAGAGTTTTACTGCGTTGGGGAGTCAGTGCTCCTAACCCCCATGTTATTCAAGGGTCCACTGTGTGTATATACAAATTGTCTCAAGTGATTATGAGGGTTGGAAAGTCTCATGATCTGCCACCCGCAAGCCGGAGGCTGTGGAAAGCTTTGGTGTAATTCTAGTTCAAGTCTGGAGGCCTGGGAACCTGGGCAGCCAATGGTGGCGGTACAACTCAGTCCCAGGGCAGAAGACTGATGTCTCAGCTTCAACAGGCAGGCAGGAAGGTGACAAGTCTTTTTCTTTGCTGTTCGTTCTATCAGGCTCTAAAAGGACGGGATAGCGCCCAACCACATGGGGAGGGCAGTCTCCTTTAACGAGTCTGCTCGTTCACACGGTAATCTTATGTGCAAACCCTTTCAGAGACACACTCCAAATGCCCAGCCAAGTTTCCTCATAAAATTAACCAGGACAACAACCATCATCCCACTCTTCAACGTAAGTACTTAAATGTGTTGTGAGGTATATTTTCTTTCAGTTTTAAGATGACCTTTCAAATATAAAGTGACCCACATTTAAGCTTATAAGATGTTCAAATACTGCTTCTAGAGATTAAAACGTTTGTTTTAATATTAAAGGTCTTTCCATTATTTTATCTCCATCACTTATCTGCTATGTTATCACCATAGCAGAGCAAATTCTGCCTTGAACTTAGTGGAATAAATTTACTAATAGGGTGAGACAAGTAGCAAAGATGGATCCAGAGTACAGTCTTGTCTAATCCAGCCATATCTCCTGCTGCACAAATAGGACGAGACATAGACGATGACACATCTCAGTTTTTATATCCTCTTCTGAAGTCAGGTGATGACTTTTGGGGGGAAAAGAAAAAGGGTTCTATGGAAAGGAACCTCAAAGGGTGATTTGATCATAAATTTCTAACAGGGCAAATTACGGTGGGTAGTCACGCTTCAGGTAGGAAGCTTCTTTAGTAAAAGGCTTATTGTTGCCTTAAGTGAGCCCTGCCCATTGTTTCTGATCTAGTTTAACACACCTTTCAGATAAATTGTTGCCACCCCCAACAGAGAAACCAATCTTGTTAACCATCCTGTAATCCAACCCCAGCTTCGCTTCTCCCAACTGCACACAATCTTTGTTTCCTTCTTAATTTCTAATATATGGTGTTGGCCCAAAAGTTTGTATGTTCCCCCCCTCCCATAAAATAAAAGGCACTTTTTTCATTTTCATCAATAACTTTATTTATTTGGACATTTTGAGTATCTTGGCTATCTCCTGCATGGTATAACATTGATTGTTCTCAATTAAAGTCCTGAGTTGATCGCTATCAACTTCAACTTGTTTACCCAAACGTGGAGCACCGTCCAGCAAGCAATCTCCAGCCTGAAACTTCACAAACCACTTCTGACACCCTCGGTCGGTCATAATATCTTCTCCATACACTACACAATTTTTTTTTTTTTTGCATTTTAGTTGTGTTTTTACCTTTCTTGAAATAATAAAGCATAATATGTTGAAAATGTTGCATATTTTCTTTTATCTTCAATATTAAAAGAGCTACACAAAAATGCATCAATTTTGATTAGTTTGGTTTTTTTTTAAATGCACGCTGATATGACAGCTGTCACATACAATGTAACAAAATTGTTTCAAATGATGTTAAAGACAACTAAGCACTACTAGAGCCATCTTACGGAAAAAAAACAAACGAACTTTTTGGCTAACCTGGTACAGAAAACACCCCCGCTGCCCCGGGAGTCTTTTGTTACTCTAGGTTCTTTGTATTAAGAACTGTGGCCCTCCATGCCAGAGTTTGGTAAAAAGGAAAGGAACTATTTATTCAAAAGTTATACAGGTTTTGAGTAATAGCAGGATGTCACCGTTAAATCCCTAAGTCCCTTTTAAACACCCACAAACACGCACACAGTCCTGTCTCCCCTTGCCGAACCAGGCCAGACAGGGTACGGTCTGTCAAGAGAAGAAATAGAAGTCCGGGGTTTGGCGAGGCTCCCCTTCTTCATCCAAGACCGGATGCTCCCGGTGGCCGGGCGGGAATCCTCCCGCATCCTTCCAAACCGCAGGGCTGAGAGGGAGGGCTCCGCAGGGCGGCTGCGTCCCGCTTTCCTGCTCTCTGCGCCCTGCGGTCTGGGGCGCCCCGACTGCGCTCCCGAAACCGGGCGCTTAAGCCCCCGCCCGCTGCCGCGCCTGGGTTTAAATCCCGGCGCAGATCTTCCTTCGTAACCCCATTTCCGACTCCTCCCACAGGCGGCTACACCTGCCAGTAGTCCGGTTTCTTCCTCCTTTCTCGGCTGCCGGCTGCTGGCTGCCGTTGTTGGCCCAGGGGAGCTCGGCCCCGGGACCCAGAAGCCGCTTCCCAGCTGCTCTCGCTGGCGCAGGAAGCGCCTGCGGCTGCTTCACGTCCGGGTTAGAGTCGCGAGCGTCTCCCTGGCTCCAAGCGCAGGCACAGCTTTTTAACATTAAAACACTGGCCAAGTTACCCCATCACAAACCCCATATAAAAGAAGATGCAAAACTTATTCTCCAGAGCACTTGAGATCTTGCTCCCCAACATACGTCATCGGTGTTACTCAAATAAACTCTTATAAAAGTTTTCTACAAGTTTAGACATTTCTTACATTGACATTTTGAATTCTGCTTTATATCAGGAGGAAATAAAATATATTCCTGCACATGAAGAGACTATGTAATTACTATAACTAGAGTAACTTGATATTTATTTGTGGGTCATATATAGTAGTTCTCTTATTTAACATGTTATTTTAAGCTCCTCTCTTTTATATTGATTTATATTGACCGTATGATGGCTACTGCTTTTCAAGATCTGTATTCGAAATGGCTAAAAACACCTAAAATAGGTTGAGAAAAATATTCTTAACTACTAAAAATTTTATAACTACAAAGAGCTTATACATGATCATTTTCATAATTATCATTTTAAAAATGGGAGAGACTTATTTGTTGTCAAAAGCTGAAAAAGAAAGCATGTTAAAGAATGGATTCCTAGATAATTTTAAACAACACCCTTGGAGGTGGCCAGCAATCCTAGATTTTTTTTTTTTAGAATAAAAAAAAAAGATTTTATTTATTTATTTTTAGACAGGAAGGGAAGGAGAAAGAGAGAGAGAGAAACATTAATGTGTGGTTGCCTTTCATGTGCCCCTTACTGGGGATCTGGCCTGCAACCCAGACATGTGCCCTGATTGGGAATCAAACCTGTGACCCTTTTGTTTGCAGGCTGGCCCTTAATCCACTGAGCCACACCAGCCAGGGCTTAGATGATATTCTCTAATAAAGCGTTTTTTAAATTTACAGAAGAAAAACAGAACTCTGAAATGTACACTACAAATATACATACCCGCAAGCACAAAAACTGCTTTTTAGTATACTTCAAGAATGAAACAGTTACGTATCGTCATACTACCCTGCTCTGTTGTTGAGATATTTATTTATTATTTATTAACATTTATTAAGATAACATTTATTAAGTTGGTGCAGGACTGTGATCTGAGGTTAAACAACAAGCCACAAGAAGGGCTGAATAAAGAGGTCTTGCAGAAAGTACCTGGCATGCCTAGAGGACCCACGTCGGGGGTCCAAGCCAGAGTGCAGGCAGAGGTAGGACCTGGGGCACCTGCTGTCATAGGTTCTGTTGGAGGTGGTGCTCTGGAGCTCCTGGGCCGAGTCCAGGTTGCCAATTCAAAACAAAAGAATGAGTTCTGGGTGAGTTGCATGGGGGCCTGACCTACGGGGGGCCGGAGGGGAAGGCCTTGTCAGGTCGGGGAACTGTTGAGCACAAGAGCTGCTGGGAAAGTCCTCTCAGAAACTTGCATTTGCTTGTGACTCTGCAGGCCACTGCCTAGTGCATTTGCCTGCATAAGGGGCCAGTGTCAGTGTAAGGCCCCCGCTGGCTGCGTGGCCAGACAAAGTGGACATCAAGGCGGCAGCGCTGCGGGGCAGCTTCGTCAAGCTCGTGGCACAGCCACAGATAGATAATGTGGTGTATTTCACTGTGATCCTTGAGAATTGTTGCGCTGTAATGGGGATGTATGTTCAGGGTCGTTCTTACTGGATAATCTATTACAGCTGAGCCAAGATGAGAGCGTGTGCGAGAGTCAGCTGGTGAGTGGAAGGGTCGAGGGTTATAGCCGAACACGTAGGCTCTCTGGTTGGGGGGCCCTCCCTCCATAGTTGGAGGGATGTAATTCATCTCGCAGGTGGATATTGTTTAAAATTTTTACAGGCTCTTTTGGTCTGCTTCCTCCTACATTCCTCCATACTGAAAAACAATAGTTTAAACATTTAATCATAGCTGAGTGCAGGAAAAGTGAAAAATTTTTCAGCTGTTTCAAAATTTAGAACAAGTAGTTCCTGTCTGTATCCCACTTCACTCAACTAATTAGAATCAATTTAGAAACAAATATTATCTGGTATTGTAACAATGTTGATCAGCATCACAATAGTCAACATCAAAGTAAAATAGTATATTTAAATTATCTTTCACAGTTAATGGAGTCTTTTTGCACTTCCAGTTTCAAGACTGGCCCAGTCCCTACTTGGCCAGCCCCACTGCGGACGAAATCAAGTTGGTACCCAATTATCTTATTTGTTCAGAATTTCCTCTTCTGTGTTAATAATAGAGTAGGGCTTTTGAGTAAATGAGGATTTATTTAAAAATTAAAATAACACAAGGAAACAATTATATTCACCTTTACCTAACAATTATTTAAATAAAACCAAACAGCTAATTAAAATATGTAGGGGGGAGTGAGGGAAAGTGGGGGAGGGCCCAGGGGGAAGTGGTGCTGGATGGAGACGCGAATAACGGCGGTGAACGCACAGCGCAGTGCAGAGGGGCTGTGCTGTACAACTGTGCTCCTGGAACCTGCGTGATTTTGTTAACAAGTGTCACCCACATTAATTTTTAAAAAAGGAAAAAAATATGAATTTTCCAGATACTTTGCTGCTTTTCACCAGTCCTTCATATTTTGGGGCTATAATTCTTCGGGTTGCAAGTAATGAAAGACAGAGTTTAGAATTATTATTAGCTTTGAAAGCATTACTGTGTCCTCTTTTTTATTTTTACTACCCTAGATCATTAACACTAAGAGTATAGTTTTGGTAAGCAGAATAATGGCACCTGCTGAGGCTGGCGCTCTAATCCCGAGAGCCTCTGAATGGGCTACTTTACTTGGCAAAAGGGACTTTGCAGATGTCACGCAGGGTGGAGACCATGAGTTGGGGGTTATTATCCTGAATGATTTAGGTGGGTCCAGTCCAATCAAATGAGTTCGTAAAAGGTAAGCGCTTTCCATAGCTGAATCAGAGAGGAAATGGGAGAAAAAGGAGGAGAGATTTGAAACATGAGAAACTTGCCCACTTTTGTTGGCTTTGAAGGTGGAGGAAAGGGTGGCTATGAGCCAAGGACTACAGAACCTTCTAGAAACTAGGAATGGCCCTTCACTGATAGCAACCAAGGATATAGGACGTTGGTCCCACGACTTTGAGGAACTGAGTTGTTCATATTTCTTGCCTCTTCCAGAGTGGAGAGGTGCATTCCTTGGTTCTGGGCCCATTCTATTTTTAGTGCCAGCAGGAGAGCAGCTCCCAATCCCTCTGCTTCCATCATCACAGTTCCGCATTTTGCTCTGTCTAATGCACACCCATGTTTCTGTGCACATTTTACATGGGATTATTATATCTGTTAGTATACCCATGGTATGTAATCATCATACCCATGTATAATGTGCATTCTTATTTTTTGCTCAAAAATTTGGGTAAAAAGAGTGCGCATTACACATGGCAAAATGTTAGCCTCTTTCATGTGGTAAAATGCCTTCTACGACCATCATAGGATGACACATGATTATAATTAGGACCCACCTGAACAATTCAAGATAATCTTCCTATCTCACGACTTTTAATTTTATCATACCTGCAAAATCCCTTTGTTGTATGACATGTTATGTTCACAAGATTTCAGTGTTAGGGCCTGGACATCTTTGGGTGTCGTCATTCAGCCTGCCACAAGATTTAAAGACACAGACAGTCATGCGGAGACTGACCCTAGAGACAGCTGGAGAGATCAGAGGTTCAGGGGAAGAGGGTGCCTGCTGTAGACCCTGCAGGATTTCTAGTTCCCGATTCTATTCCCTCAGCAGGTCTTGCTATTTATTCCCTTCTGGGGTTCTGCATGGCACACTGGTTATTATAATTAGAATAAATGCCCGTTTTACTTAAGCTGGCCAAATCCTAGGACTTACTCTTCTGTAGATGGTGGCCGCATTGGCCAGGTGCCACAGACGATAAGTCTAGACTCATGTCAGTTATGGCCTCTGAATGACTGGTTTTCTTTTTGAACCAATTGCCTCTCACAGTCTATTCTGCCTGCATCTACCTCCACCCTGACTGGCAGATTGGCCAGACTCTTAGGGCAGGCCTAGAATGCTCTGGCCTCAGAAAAAATAGAAAACTTTCAGGTTAACTTCTGTTCTCTCTCTTAAGTGCCTTCTTGTTCCACATTTCATGATAATGAGAGGTGCTATGGTAGACTGGAGTTTATATACTCTAAATTTCCGCCACTCACAAATGCAAGAGTCTGGGGTAAGATGCTTAGCCTCTGTGAACCTCAGTTTTCTTATCTATAAAGTAAAGATAACATCAGCTTCTCAAGGTTATTAAGAGGATTACACAAGATATCTTTGTACATATTTTAGTATATGGTACAAACCCTGGGATATGTTACTCCTCCTCCTTGTATTTGTTGTTGTTCTTCTTATTCTTATTATTATCTATAGTATTTAGCTGTCAGGGAGTAAGCCAGTCACCTTGCAATATCTCTAAAGACCCAGTAAGAAGTGTTCACTTTCAATTATATGTGGTTATATTTCTTAGACCATCTACAATAACAAAAAGAAAAAGAAAAAGCACAAACTCTAGTTTCCACTTTACAGACGAAAAACAAAGGTTCGGAGAGGCTAAGTGAAACCTGATAAAAGTTGTAGATCCAGCTTTCAAATTGAGATTTTCTGACTTTAGTTCAGTATTTTTCATCAATCCATGAATTTTCATGTGTGAGATGGTCCAACAACAGCATACAGGACACGTTGATTTCTCTACGGCTGAGCTGCCTCCTCTGCAGCGTGACTACAACACTTATTCACATCTGAGGCGGCACGAAGCCTTTCCCTATCTTCCCACGCATATTTGAGTCTCTGGTCCTCAGGCATGCCTTTCTGCACACTGAGTCCCAGTGCTGAAAATTACCATTCTTAGCAAATAAACTCTCAAGTTTCCCTGTGCCTTAAAGCTTCAAGTTCTCCTACACGAAAAGGACATAATTTGGTTGACTGCTTCTCGCAAAACTTCCTTTACCTTTTCATTCCTTAGGCTATAAATGAAGGGGTTCAGAAGAGGGGTCACCCATTGTGGCGAGAACAGCTGCCACTTTGTCAAAACCCAGTGAGAAGTCCTGGCTGGGCCGCACATACAGGAAGATGTTGCTCCCGTAGGCAATGGAGACAACAGTGACGCCAGAAGCGCAGGTGGAGAAGGCCTCGCGCCGCCCTTGGGCTGAGGGGATGCGCAGGATGGTGGAAATGACGTAGGTGTAGGAGATGGTGAGGAGGATGAGGGACGATAACAGGAAGTTTATCATCTCAATATAGTGAGTATCAATACACTGCAGCAGGGGGGCGATGTCACAGAAGAAGTGGCTAAGTTCTTTGTAACAGAAAGGCAACCTGGACAGCACCATGGCTGGTACCAGCACTGACAGGAGGCCCCCGCCCAGCAGCCCCGAACCAGCAGGAGGCAGGCCCTGCTGCCCGGGAGCATGGGGTAGCGCAGGGGAGACAGATGGCCATGTAGCGGTTGAAGGACGTCGCCGCCAGGAGGATGGACTCCACTGCCCCCAGGATAAAGAAGAAGTACGTGTGGGTGACGCAGCCGGCAAAGGATGCGGTTTTCCTGTTCTCCAGGGGACAGGTTAAGAGCTTTGGGGTAACTGAGGTAGTGTATAAAATGTCCAGAAATGACAAATTACTGAGGAAGAAATACACTGGCGTCTGGAGGCGACTGGCAGCCCATATTGGGGAAATGATGACAATATGCCCTGTTAGAGTGAGCACACAAGTGAACAGGCGGACCGTGAAAGGGGAACTCCGGAGACCCTGGGGCGCAGGGAAGGCCGTCAGCGTGAACTCAGTCTCCGTGGCCTGGTTTTGCACCTCCATTGCATGCAATGCCCGGGCGGCAATGCGTCTCTGAGAAAGTAATAAAATATAGGGATGGAGATCAGCTTAAACACATATTTAACTCACAATATCAATGATAAGATGAAGTGAAAAAAGAAAACCCTTTGAGCTAAGAGTTCAGAGTAATTTGGTTTCCTCTTGCCTCAGACTCTAACAAATGTGTGGTACCTTGGTTCATTGCTGGGCCTCTTCTGACCTCAGTATTCTCATGTTTATGGTTTTGGGTTGAATGAAATTATCTCCATGGTCTCATAAAACTCTGGTCTTTATGATTTTATTTTCTTTTACCCACTCTCCTTCCCTTCCCTCTTTCACTCCTGCTGACCTGCTTTCCTAGCTAAGTTCCGTACCTAAGAAGAGAGACATACTTACCTGAGAATCCTGTCAATTTGGAAAACAGAGGAAGGGAATGTTAATAAAAGTTGAGTTACTTTTCTTAAAGTTATTTCAACTTTTCAGGTAGCATATAAATAAAAGATCAGAATCTATGAAAATGGGCCTAGATAGTCAAATAGAAGGGAACCTGTAGTCATCTCTCCTCACTTTTGTTACCGATATAAAAACATTGGGTATCAGTGTAATATCTAGTTGGACTCGAGTTATTTTGATGTAATAATAATTGATCTCTTTATTAAGCGACATAGTTTTTCTTTGTTTCCATTTCTTATAATTATATACATTTTTTGATATGCACACTGTTATGGAACAAGTAAGTTGATGATATATGGTTCACAATTTGCATAACCTATTCTATATATTTGAAAAAAGTCTTTTGGGAAAATGATCAGTGTGTTTCTTCCTTGTTCCTTGTAATGTTCTGTCTACAGCGACATCCAGAGGAATGACCAACCTTTCCCCACTCCTTCCCCAACAGATTCTCACAGATTCTCTCAAATAGACCCCTTTTATCACATGTTCTTTTCAGCCATTTTAAGATTGGCTTATTAATAGTAGTGTAAAAACAGCAGATGCAGATAGATGGTGCTTGAAACTCTCAGCCTCACTTTTGAGTACTTCTCAACTTTGTTGAACATGAATTGCATGTCTATATAATTCAGTTGAAGCACTGTCTCTGGTGTATTATTTTGTGGATAATCCCTTAGTTTTCAGTTAAAATGACCAGTTTGTGAACCCTGGCCTAGTTTCTTTCTGAGCTTGGAGCCTACCCAACTCCTTTTTAAAGGGGGTCATTTTTCCCAGACTCTGGGAAGAGGGCTTCTTAGTTACTTTGCATGAAGGTTTTTTGTTTTTTGGGTTTTTTTTTCCCTGAACAGATTTTCATGTGAAAAGTTGACTGTGGCTTTTTGTGGCCCCTGTGTTGCCTCATTATTACTGTTTAGTGTTCTTTTATCCCACAAATCAAGTTAACTTTACCCTTTAATCAGAAATTTTTTGTCTTTACCTCCTCTGTTCTAGGTAAGGAAATACTGTTTCTTTAAATTATTTGCCATTTCTAGGTTGTCGTAATTTTGTACAAATGCATAGCGGTATTCCCCCCATCTCAGAGTAATTTTCAAATGTAATTGGAGCTGAGTAATTTGACTTGCTGTTAAATTTGTAGTAGAGATCTTTTTATTTTCTCTTAAATCCACGGCCTCGGTTTTAATATTTATAAAAGTACCAGTCATCCATATGTTCCTATCCAATCGACACATTTGTTTTGTTTTCAGTGAAGGCAGGCACCCTATCTATTTCACCCCCATTTATAGAGTGTAAAAGGTGCTCATTTATTTACTAAATAAAAAAGGAGAATTTAAGGAGCTCCTCTTCTAAGCGTGGGGCTGCAGCCACCCCAAGGCTGAGCAATGGTAAACTCCGCAGTCTGCATTTTCAGGTCCCAGACACAGACGTTCGCATAGCCTGTATCTTTCCGGCATGTGCCACCTTTTCTGTAGTTGTTGGTATGGGATCAATGTAGTTCTTGATAACTGTGCTGAATATTAATGCTGGAGATGGGGAAGGGATCCAAAAACTGAGATGCCTAATATATCAGATCTTTCATAGTTTAGGGATTGGGGAGGGTCACAAGCAGGGCAAGTCTGGAATGGAAGAAACAATTCACAATAATGAGATGCACTATTCCATTTCTTACGGAAATCTTCCAAATTATTATGAGGCAGTTTATTTAGTCTTTTAAGTTATCAAAGTACTCCAAATGTTACCATCTATTAAAACAGGACCTTGGTGCAAACAGGAACGCTTTCCACTGCTCCTGCACCGGGATCATAACCTTCCAAACTGATTAATTTGCACAAAGAGGCATTACCATGTCTGGGTGGACAAGTGGTAATGTTATTGGGGTCTAATATACAAACTACACCTCATACTGTGCAGACAAGTAGAAGCACTTTGCTATTTCCTTTCGTTCATCCCTTCCTGCCTTCATCACTCACAACACTGGGGACTGTGGGTGTTCAGGCGGCTGCCTGTCATCTATACCATTATTCTTTCCATTTATCTAGTCAATTATTTTACAACATTTGAATTAATGCCCTTCATTTTCTTTCCTGCCTACATAGTCTTCGATGGCCCTGAGGGGAGCTTAATTCCATCTGCTTTTGTAAAACTTAAACAATGTGGGATCTTCAAAAACATTATGGTATGTTTTAACAACAAAAATCTGGGACGTTTGGACAAAAATCAGAGCTGCTGTTGGCTGTGGTTGTCGCAGGGTCCTGTAACTATGGAAAAAACGGCATCGAGAGCCCTTGTCTGGCTGTATTTGGGCCACACAGACTTCTTTGAGAACAAAAGACATAGCATTGCTCTCCTTTGTGGCGTTTCAACGTCATGATAGTGAAAAAACCAAAACCAGATCCCTGGGTTTACTGTAGTTTTCCTAGATGACCTCTGCTCCCTCAGGAGCCCTCAAGTCTGGGAGGAAATGTTCTGGACAATGACAATCATGTATAGAGCAATTTACTTGTAACCTTGCTAAGTTAAGGTTTTAATTTTATTTTTAACTTTTATTTTTTTAGTATTTTCCTTCAACACCATTTCTGTGAATCTTTAAAAATTTTCACAAAATCCATGTTTGCACTTTTCAGGATTCCGGACATAGTCAGAAAAATGTCAAATAATGGAGAAAGGGAGAAAGTGTAACAGGTCTTGAAATCAGAGAACACATGTTTTATTCCTTGTTTGGCTGCTTATAGCTTTGCACTCTTTATGAGACTCTTCAGCATCCTGATTCTTGTCTTCTTCACTTCTGAAAGGAGGATAGCCCTCACGCCTGAACCGAGGCCCTAGGACAGGGGATACCGCAGCGATGCACGCCTCTTTGATGCTCAGTGTGTGTTTCGGAGCACAGGGTCGGGGGAAGACCAAAAGAAAAGAACTAAGATGTGGCGGGGGAAGGGTTTAGTGATAATTCAAGATCTGTGCTGTTTTAAGTAAAATGTGGAAAAGTCTAATTGTAACTGAAGTACATTAAAAACATTTACTTACATACATTAAATCTACAATATTTGAGCCTGACATTACTAAAAAACTCTTGGAAGAATGGTAATTTCACTTTAATTTGTAAAATGTGCATGTAAACAAATATAATAACACTCATTATTTAACATATAAATATTAATAATTACATTTTAAAATATACTTAAAGCATATTATTACATAATAAAGTATACTTACATCATATTGATTGTACACCAGTTGACATTTTTTTCATTCAGATATGTTACAAAACTTGAACTTTGGGTATTTTTTAATTACTTCGTTCCATCCATGATTTCTGAAATTCTTTTTATTGCTTCAGTTTTGTATTCCATATAAATCTCTCTCAGTCCTAGTCTGAGATTCTTTCCTATATGCCGTTTAACCCTATTTTCAAAACCACAAGTGGTTTTTCAATTTTCCCTTAGTCACTCTTCCTTCCTTTGAATACAATAAAACTGTCTTTTTATAACCTCAGCTTACTTTTCCAGTTCTTTTTTTATTCTCACAGTAAAAGTCGAAGTCTCCACTTAGACTAAGACTGTCTGCATGTTATGTTATCATTTAATCTTTTATTTCACACATTCAGTGTATCTCAGCTTCAGTATACTCCTCTGAGTTTCCAGTAATACACATTCAGGATCACATTTTTGCCAACGGAGCAGAATGACTGGGTTTGCAGACCAAACCTGGAGTCCGATGCAGCTGAATGAGAGCTGGCCCTCCGGCTCGGACCTTCTGTCTCTGGTGAAGGCGACCGAGCGCTTCCCACCTCTTGGATTTCTATCAACTGTACTAACATAATTTCCTGTCTATTCAGTGATTTCCATTTCTTCCGTGGCTCTATTTAGAAACTTGGAATTATTCAAAACTATAGAATGTCAGATTAGAGGAGAATTTAATGGGCTTATGAGCCAATCTAGTCCTAAAATATTCTGGAACACCTCTACCAAGTTGTAGTCCAGCGATGTAAGCTCACTATTTCTTGTGGTATCTCATTCTACTTTAATAGCCCTGATTGTTAGAAAATTTCATATTTGTATTCATTGAAATATCTTTCTAAACTTTCATTTTGTTTAGTTGCTCTTGTTCATTCGTCAGGCATATTGTGACCTAATTTTAGATGTATCCACTCTAGTTTCTCCAGAAACTAATATTATCTTGCCTGTATTAAAGTGATTATAAATAGATGAATTTTGATATTTAATAATTATTTTTGTCCACCTGTAGAGATTTGGTTTAAAATTGCTCTTGGGATTATGGCATAAAAAGATTAATTATTATTATTGCAATCACAAAATGTTACGATTGAAGCAACTAATCACAGTTACAAAGTTAAGATCTCTTGGGACACTCTCTTGGGAGCTTATTTTATGTATTTAAAGAAAAACTTAGAGAACTGCTTGAATGTCTCAGGGAACTATAAACTTGGAAAACAAATCTTTTTTCTGAAATGTTTATAATGTGTTGAAGTATGCTTTAATCTTCTTTCTAGACTGACAGATACATGTTTACACAGATGTATCTCTAGTTAAATATTTTAAAATCTGTCTTCTTGAGATATGATTTATACACAAAAGGCAGTTTTAGGTGTGTAATTTGTTGAGTTTTGCCAAAGGTATACAGTCCTATAACCACCACCTCCACTGTAGTAATGGCTTAAAATATTTCCATTGCCTTTAAGAGTTTTCTTGTGCTGTTTTACCCTAAATGCTTTCCTCTCTCAATCTCAGTCCATGGCAACCACTTAAGTGTTTTCTGTAACCGTAATTTTGAATTTTTCAGAATTTTATGAATTTATTCCTATAGCATGTAGTCTTATGTCTTGTTCCTTTCACTCAATCTGGTGCTTTGAGATTAATCCAAGTGTTTCAGGTATTAGTAGCTTTTCCTTTGTATTAGTATGGATTATCTATTATATAAATTATATAGATATATTATAGTTTATTCACCAGATAATGAATACTTGAGTTACTGCAATTCTGTTTTATAATAATCTTAGTGTAACTCTTAATAATGTAATGTTTGTCTTAATACCAGTACAGTAAATAAGATGAATTTCATTGCTTTTTAATAAACCTATAACACTGATATTGATAACCAAAATTTTATAATAATAATAACAATAATAATAAATTATTATGAAATTGAATAAACACCTTTCTTTTGTTTTCTTTACCCAAGGAGATATATTAGAAAAATATTGTTAAGAGGAATGTCAGAGATTTTACTGCTTATGCTTTTTTCTAGGAGTTTTATGGTTTCAAGTCTTAGATTTAAGTCTTCAATCTATTTTGAGTTTACTCTCATATATGTTGTAAGAAAGTGGTTTGTTTTCATTTTTTGCATATTTATGTCTAGTTTTCCAAAAACCACATATTGAATAGATTGCGTTTACCTTGTTGCATGTTCTTGCTCATAGCCCTCTTTTTCATAGATTAATTGACCATATAGGTATGGGTTTATTTTTGGGGTCTATAGTCTATTCTATTAATCTATGGGTCTGTTTTTGTGCCAGTATCATGCTGTTTTAATTGCCCTGTAGTATAGTTAGATATCAGGTAACATGATAACTTCAACTTTGTTATTTGAGGTCTATTGTGGTTCCAGATGAGTTTTTGGATTGTTAGTTCTAGTTCAGTGAAAAATGCCATTGGCATATTGATAGGAATTACATTGAATATATAGATAGCTTTGGGTAGTATGGACACTTTAGTGATGTTAATTCTTGCTATCCATAAGCACAATATATGCTTCCATTTATTGTGTCTTCTTCAGTTTCTTTCTTTAATGTCTTACAATTTCTTGGATATAGGTTTTTTACATTTTTGGTTAAATTTATTCCTACGTATTTTTTTTGAGGCAGTTGTAAATGGGGCTGATTTCTTAGTTTCATTTTTGGACAGTTCATTATTGGTGTATAAAAATGCAACCAAATTCTTACTATTAACTTTGCATTTTGCTGTTGAATTCATTTATCAGTTCTAGTAGTTTTATTGGTGCACTCTTTAGGGTTCACTATATACAATATTATGTCATCTGTAAATAATGGCAGTTTAACTTTTTTCTTTCCAATTTGTATGCTTTTTATTTCTTCTTCTTGTCTGACTGCTTTGGCTAGGACTTTCAGTACTGTGTTAACTAAAAGGGATATATGTGGACATCCCTGTATTATCCCTGAACTTAAGAAAAATGCTTTTATTTTCCCTTGTTGAGTATGATGTTACTGTGTTTATTTTATTATTACACAATAAAGACCATATATGACAAATGTTTCCTCTATTTTCATTTTGCTGAGAGTTTTTATTATAAATGGGCACTGGATTTTTAAAATATTTTTCTTTCTTTGATATGATCATATAATTTTTATCCTTGTTGTTTATGTGGTGTATGACAATAATTGATTGCATCACATTAATGAATATTGTACAAACATTGCACCCCAGGATTAAAGCCACTTCGTCAAATTTGGTTTGCTAATATTTTATTGAGGATTTTTTGTATCTATGTTCATCAGGTATATTGGCCCGTGATTTACATTTTATGTAGTGTTTATATCTGGTTTTTGAATTAGGATAATGCTGGCCTTGTAATATAAAATCAGGAGTCTTCTATTTTTTGAGATTTTTGGAACATTTTGACCAAGACGGGTATTGGTTTTTAAACAACTTTTGTTAAAATTTATCTGTCAAATTTTTCCAGTACAATTTATCAAATAAGCCTTATTTGCCCTATTGTATGTTTTTTTTATTCTTGGTCAAATATTAACTGACCACGTAGATGTGGGTTTATTTCTGAACTCTCTTTTCTGTTCCATTGATCTATATATATCATTTTTGTGCCAGTATCATGCTGTTTTGATTATTATTTCTTGTAGTTTTATATTAGGTCACACGATACTTTCAGTTGTGCGCTATATTCTCAAGATTGCTATGGTTATTTGAGGTTTTTGGTGGTTCCATATAAAAGCTTGGATCATTTGTTCTAGTTCTGTAACATATGCCATTGTGATTTTGACAGAAATTGCATTAAATCTATAGATTGCTTTGAATAGTATGAACATTTTAATGATGTTAATTTTCCAATCCATGAATGTGGTATATGCTTTGATTTATTTGTATCCTTTTTAACTTGTTTCTTCTATGTTATAATCTTCTGAGCATAGGTTTGGCTACATTTTATCCTAGGTATTTTTTTTTTATACAATTATAAGTGGAATTAGTTTTATAGTTTTCCTTTCTGAGAGTTCATTATTGGTGAATAAAAATTCAACCAATTTCTGAATATTAATTTTGTATTAATTACATTCCTGAATTCATTTATAACTTATAGTAGGGTTTTGGTGGAGTCTTTAGTGTTCTCTATATACTCTATCATGTTATCTGCAAACACTGGGAGTTTTACTTTCATCTTTTTGGTCTGGATGCCTTTTATTTCTTCTTCTCGTCTGATTACAGACTTTAGGACTTCTAGCACTATGTTGAATAAGAGTCAACTGTGGACATCCATGGCTTGTTCTTAATCTTAAATAAAACACTTTTAAGTTTCCTCCATTGAATATCATATTAGCTGAGGGTTTGTCATATATGGTCTTTAGTATGTTGTGGTATGTTTCCTGTGAAAGTTTTTATCATAAAAAGATGCCGCACTTTGTCAAATTCTTTTTCTGCGTTTATTGATATGGTCATGTGATTTTTATTCATTTTGTTTATGTGGTGTATCACACTAATTGATTTGCAGGTATTATACCAACTTTGTATCCCAAAAATAATTCCTACTTTATCAGGGCATATGATTCTTATAATGTATTGCTGGATTCATTTTGCTAATATTTTGTTGAGGATTTTGCCTTTATGTTGATTAGAGTTATTGGCCTCAAATTTTCTTTTGGTGTAATGTCTTTATCTGGTTTTTGAATTAGGATAATGCTGGTCCCTGAAATGAGTTTTGTAGTTTTCTCTCTTTATGAAGTTTTGGAATAGTATGAGCAGGGTGGAATTCATTCTTATCTGAATATTTAGTAAAATTCACCTGTGAAACCATTTGATCTAGGACTTTTTGTTTATTGGGAGTTTTTTTTAAAAATTACTGCTTTGATTTCATTATTTGTAATCAGTCTATTCATATTTTCAGCTTCTTTTTGATTTAGTTGTAGAAGATTATGTTTTTAAGTTGTGTCTTTTGTTATGAGGTGGGTCTCTTGTAGACAGCATACAGGTTTAGGCAAAAATGTGTTTACAGTTGTGAGTACAAAAAACACAGGGTTTATTCTTGTGTTGTTATTTATCATTATATTATTTTTTATACAAACAACTGTAACCCTCTTTTATCTTACCCTGTTCATTTTCTTATCCATTTACCTACCATATGTCTTTTGTTTGGAGCATTAAAGCCATTTACATTTAAAGTGATTACTGGTAAGTATGTATTCATTGCCATTTTATTCTTTCTAACTATGTTTTATTTTTTTTCTTCTTCATAATGAAAATTCTTTAACATTTCTTTTAATATTGGTTTGGTCATAATGACTGTCTTTAGTTTTCTCTTGTCTGGGTAGCTATTAATTTCTTCTTCAATTTTAAATGAAAGCCTGGCTGCGTAAAGTAGTGTTGGGTGTTGGCCTTTGGCTTTCATCATTTTGACTATTTTGTGCTAATCTTTTCTGGCCTGAAATGTTAAGGTTGAAAAATCAGCTTACAGTGTGATGAGAGCTCCCATGTAGGTAACTAACTGTCTTTCTTTGGCTGCTTTTAAGATTCTTTCTTTGTTTTTTACCTTTGCCATTTTAATTATGATGTGTCTTAGTGTGTGCTCCTTTGCACTCATCTTGTTTGGGACTCCCTAGGTTTCCTGAACCTGTGCATCTTTTTGTTTCACCATCCTAGATAAGTTTTCAGCCACTATTTCAAGTAAGTTCTCTATTTCTTTCTCTCCCTCTTTTTTTTTTTTTCAGGTACCCCTATGATGAGGCTGTTATGCTTCATATTGTCCCAGAGGTTTATTAGACTATTCTTATTTTTCTTTTTAACACTTTTTTTTTGCTGCTGTGATTGCGTGTTTTTTTGAAGCATAATTTTATATTGCTGATTCAGTCCTTTGCTTTATTTAGCCTGCTGTTGATTTCCTTTAGTGTCTTCTTTATTGCAGTATTGTAATCTTCATTTCTAACAGGTGCTTTTTTATGGTTTCTATATCCTGTTTATGCTATTGATGTAATCACTAAGTTTCTTGAGCACCCTTATAAAGAATGTCATGAACTTTGTATCTGGTAGCTTGCTTGCCTCCATTTTATTTAGTTCTTTTTTTGGGGGATTTGTCCTGTTTTTTTCATTTGAGACATGTTTCTTTGTCTCGCCATTTTGGCTGTTCCTCTGTATTTGGTTCTGTGTATTGGTTTGATATGCTACACCTTGGATGGTGGTCTTATGTAGTATGTGTCTTGTGTTGCTTAGAGTGAAGTTTTTCTGATTGTCTAAGCTAGGTGCTCCAGGGATGTCCTTTGTGTGTGTTGTATGAGCCTTCTTGTTGTGTTTGACCCAACAATGACTGTTGGCCCATTCCTTGGTAGGAATGCCCCTCTGGCTGGCTATGAAGGTTGACCCTGAGAGCAATGTATCTGCAGCTGTGTAGGGGCTTGTTCCACAAAGATGAATTCACTCCAACAGAGTCCGGCGTCTTCCAAGATCTCCCTTTGTGTGTGCTGCTTGTGGAGCTAATTGGGTTGTGCTCTGGTGTGGTCCAAACCAAGGGTTGTGTTGGTTCTGGGGCCTCTCGGAAGATGATCCAGTGTGAAACAAAATCAGGCACTGCCAGTGATGGACTCTGGGCTACCTATTTTGAGTTTACAATGCAATACACAGTTTGTGGCTATCTCTGCTGGGCCTAGGTGTGCATGGGAGGGACCTATCTGTGGACCAAGACCAGTTGCTAACATCATCATACCCCAGGGTAGGTCAGCAAAAGGCCCAAGGCTCCCGGAGATTTGCCGTCACCTGTTAGCTGCCTGTTAGGCTCAGTTTCTGAAAGAGCTTTTAGTGGTACATAAATTGTATGAGGGAAGCTGTCAGTGAATCCACCTGAAATGGGCAAGTTTGTTCACCAGATTGATAGAGATTCAAACTGGGCATCAGTGCAGAGTTTGATGCCACTCAGCTATAACCTCAGGGTACACCGAGTTTTGCTGTTTACTCATGGACCTTTGAGTTTGGGAAGGGTCTCAAGGATTCATCAGGGTGACATTAATAGTGTTCATCAGGCCCAAAGAGACCAAGATTTGGCCATAAGATAGGAAGACTCTGTACAGAAAAGTTGGCACTGGTCCATTTGTGTGTTTTGTTTTGAGATGGGTCTCTTTTAGGCAGCATATATATATATATATGTATATATATATATATGGGTCTTGTTTTATTATTCATTCTGCTACCCCATGTCTTCTGATTGGAGCATTTGATCCATTTGCATGTAAAGTAATTATTGATAGGTACATATTTATTGCCAATTTATTCCTTGTAATTATTTTTCTCCTTTTTTAAAAGCAGTCTTTAATTTTTATTTTATTTTTTTTATGTAATACTGGTTTGGTGGTAAATAACTCCATCAATGTTTTCTTTTCTGGGAAGCTCTTTATTTCACACACCTTCAACATTTATTTATTTATATCTCCCTTTTTTTTTTCCTTTCTTGTTCAATCCCTTCACCTCCCTGAGGCTCCCAATCTTCTACTCTCCCTAACAGCTGTCAATCTGCTCTTCATCTATGAGTCTTTACCTTTTGCAACACTGAATGGGCTTGGAGAACAGATCCACCTGATACATAAAACAAATAAAGAAAAGCAGCCAAAATGAGGAGACAGTGTAACGTGTTTCAAATAAAAGAACAGCATAAGCTTCCAGTAAAAGAACTAAATGAAGAGAAAGCAAACAAGCTACCAGACATAGGATTCAAAACAATGGTTATAAGGATGCTCAAAGAACTTGGTGAGAACTTCAACAGAGGGATAGCAGCATAAAAATGACAGAAAGAAAGTCAGGAATGAAAAACACAGAACTACAATGAAGAATACACTAAAAAATTCAACAACAGATTAGCTGAAGCAGAGGATTGAATCATCAATTTAGAACACATAAAACATAAAGCATATAACAACCAATTAAAGCAGCAAAAAGAAAAAAAAAGTAATGAGGCTAGTTTGAGAGAGATCTGGAACAACATCAAGCATAACAACACCCACATCATAGAGATACCAAAAGGGGAAGAAAGAAAGCAAGGGATTGAGAACATACTTAAAGAAATAATGATTGAAAACTTCCCTAATTGGGTGAAGGACAAAGGCACGTAAACCCAGAAAGCACAGAGTCCCAAACAAGATAAACTCGGAGAGGCTCACACTAAGATGCATCCTTATTAAAATAGCAAAGGTTAAAGACAAACAGAGAATCGTGTAAACAGCAAGAGGAAGACAGTTACCTACAAAAGGGCTCCCATGAAACTGTCATCTGATTTTTTAACAGAAACATTCCAGGCTAGAGGGATTGGCGTAAAAGATTCAAAGCAATGAAAAGGAAGGACCTACAGCCAAGACTGCTCTATCCGGAAAGGCTGTCATTTAAACCTGAAGGTGAATCTGTCTCTGCTTTGCTTGTTCATTCATTTTGTTTGGGTTATAGGTCTCATTGAATCTCCTGCTCTTCTCCCTTCTATTCCCAGACCAAGCTTTCCCCTCAAAGGCTTAATCCTCTCACCTCTGGCCACTGTAAATTCCATGGCACATCTACTAACTGTCAACTCATACTCTGTCTGTATTTCTTTCCAGGAATATACTGGATCTTGAGTTCCATCTATGCCACTTGGAAACTGAAGGTGCTTGGAAAGCTGAAGTCTCAGCCCATCCTTTGCCTCACTATCTTGTTTCTTTTACATAATTTAATGTGACCACCTGCCAGATTGTTCTGTGGGCAGCCCGTGGGGCTAGCTCATTCCTGAGAGGCCTAATTGTGACGTAGGAAGAGGCCTTCTGCTCTGGGCTTTCCCCTCAGTGTGTCCTCCGAGGCAGTGTAGTAATGGACTATCAATACACACCTGTGGTCCTTGGCTTCCCCTGCCGGTGTATTCCTTTCTTCCTTCTTAGTATTTCCTTTTTTCCCCCTGTCTGACCAGGACTTCCTGTAGTTAAAACTCTATGTTCTAGTGAGATTCTCAGGCCTAAATCTTGGTGTGTTAGGGGAGCATAAAGGGAAATAGAAAGTCCTTCTTTTCGCAGCCAACAGTTAAATTTTATAACCACTATTATCTTGATAAATGGTTCAAAATACATTTAAAAAATCAAATGAAATTTTGATTTTCCAACCTAATAGCAATATTTCCTTTCACAGGCGACCCTCCTGGTTTGTCCCAGCCACGGGTCTGCGCCACCGCAGGGCGTCTCTCAGGGCTTGCTTCACCGTGTCATTGCGGAGGCTGAAGATGAACGGGTTTAGGAGGGGTGTGAGGATACAGCTCAGGACCGAGGCACCTTTGTTGAGCAGCGTGGACTGAGGCCCTGACATACGAATATAGAGAAAGATGGAGCTGCCGTAGACAGTGATCACCACTGTAAGATGGGAAGCGCAGGTGGAGAACGCTTTCCTCCGCTCCGCAGCTGTGGGGGCCCTGAGGACAGTGGCAAGGATGCAGGCATAGGAAACGGAGGTCAGTGACAGCGAGCCCAGTAACACTGAGGTGGAGAGCACAAAAGCCACCAGCTCCAGGAGGCGAGTGTCCCCACAGGAGAGCCTCAGCAAGGGCCAACTGTCGCAGAAGAAGTGGTCAATGCCATTGGGGCCGCAGAATGGTAAGCCGGTCATGAGGATAGTGGGGCAAAGGACCCAGAGGAATCCTGCTAGCCAGGAGGCCAGCACGAGCTGGGAACAGACACGGCTACTCATCAGCGTCTCATAGCGGAGTGGCCGGCAGATGGCCAGGTACCGGTCCAGAGACATGACAGCTAAGAGGAAGAAGTCGGTGGTTCCTAGGAGGAAGTAGAGGTAGGACTGGATGATGCAGCTGGCAAATGAGATAGAGCAGTCCCCTGTGAGGATGATGGCAAGCATCTTGGGAACCACGACAGACACGAGCAGCAGCTCCAGGAAGGACAGGTTCCTCAGGAAGAAGTACATCTGGGTGTGCAGGCGTCGGTCCGTCCAGCTGAGCCCAATAATCAGCAGGTTGCCTGTGGCTGTTACAATGTAGGTTACCATCAACACCAGGAACAGCAGGGACTGCAGGATGTGGCTACTGGGGAAACCCAGAAGGACAAACACTGTTACCTGAGTCCAGTTTTCAGGACTCATTTTGTTATCTGCAAAAAAAAAAAAAAAAAAAAAAAAAAAAAAAAGGAGGAAGAAGAGGCAAAAACAAAACAGAAATAGAATATTCTAACTGGGTTCTTAGCTGCCAATCGTCATTTAATCAATAAAACAATAAGCACCTAACACTTCCTTACATTCCAAAAATATACTAATCTGTTTTTGGGCCTGCAAATGACTAATGAGGAGAGTAACAAATGATGGCAGCAAGCAGTATACCAATAATAACATGGACAATGAGTATTATTGAATATCAAATATGTGTAAGGAGATTTACATGTAGTATCTCCTCTTGCAGCGCTCTTTAAGGGCAGTATTTCTATTCTTACAGATAACGGAAGGATGACTGAAGAAGGAAAGAACCCTCCTATGGTTGAATAGGGGGCAAGTGGTACAGACAGGACTTCGTACCCACCTCTGTGGCTCCTATGCTCATACTGCTCCCCTGCTCAGTGTAGGCTGGGCAGCACGCGAGCAGCGTGGCCTTAGAGGGACTCAGAAGAGTGGGGGGTTGGAGGAGACCTTACAGAATAAATGCACCACGGGAAAAATCGTTACTGGTATCAAGAACTCTTCATATTCGTGGTCTTTCTGGGTTCTGGCTTAGCATAAAATAACAGAGTAAGAATCTGAGGTGCTGTGTTTTTTAGATTTTATTTTTCTTAATCATCCAGAGAGCCAACTGGGCTTGGACTGTGCAAAGGCCCAGACCTGTCATAGGGTGTTTTTGTTGTTGTTTTATCAAGACTTCCTTCTACAGAGTGCAAGAAAGTCTTGTTCCCGGTGTGACATTTACTAGCCTCTCAGTGTCAGCTCTCCCAATATTCTTATGGCCTAAGATGGGGAGTGAGAGGAAATGTTATCAAAAGAGACAGGATACGTTGACTTGCCTCTTCATTTTTTGCCTTAATTTGGAGGTATGCTAATTATCCTTACAGGTTTTGGCATCTTGTGAAATTCACTTATGAAATTTTGAAGAATTGCATTTTATTAGATATCTTGTTTCTGAGCTCCTTTTCTCGAATCCAACACCAAATACTCAGAATTACAAAGATACTACCTGTCAATTAGTGAAAATGTTGGGAACCATTCTAAGACGAAAGAATGCCAATGATCGTCAAGTCACTTTGTTTAATGGACAAGGAATGCAGTATTAAGAACCTTGACAAAGTTTAATCCGGGATCATCTATTACTCCAGACCTTCAGCATGAAAGATGGATGAACATGTATTTTTTTTCTCTCCCAATTCTGGGTGAAGATGCCTTTGCAAACATCAGCTGAGTGAGGAATCCTGGTTCTAAGGCTGAAGGAGATAGGTACTCAAGATATGCCCTGTTTAAGTCCATTTTAGCAGGAATAAGTCCTGGGATTTAAGTAGCTATCTAATAATAAAGCATTATTCTGCTAACCTAGAGCCTCTCTTCAAAATCAAAGAAATACCTCAATAGAAAAACCCAGAAAAGGGTGCTAGAGCACTATTTCAGGATAACATAATCATTTTATTTTATTTATTTGAAAGAATTTATTTATTTATTTTTAGAGAGAGAGGAAGAGAGAAAGAGAGGGAAAGAAATATCTCTGTGAGAGAGAAACATTAACTGGTTGCCTCTTGCATGCCCTCAATGGGGGACCTGGCCTGTGACCCAGGAAGCACTCAGTCCACCGAGGCAGGATGGCATAATCATTTCAGATAAAGGAAATATGTTAACTGTGGCCCTTTACAAAGTATTAGGTAAATATTATAATTGAAAGTATCTTATAAAACCTACCTGTCAAACATGCAATATTAACTCCTGGCTACCGTTGCAAAACACACACAAAAGTCTGATACTGAGTATTAATCTGAATAATTTCTTACAAATTCCTGCATAACTTTATTAATTGCCTATCTGTTTCTATGATTCCTATGTATAATTTTGTCATTTTTAATATCAAAATAATCTTGTTGACTGGCCTCTTTAATGCCTAGGAAGACTTGCCTAAAGCCACGTGGTTAGAAATGGTTAGCATTATTGTCGGAAATGATTCCTCTTCAGGGCAGGGAAGGTGGGTGTTCTGGCCCTGATCACCACTCCCCGCCCCCGAAGTCGGACTCCCTTACCTGAGCACATTGAGGAAGCTTATCCTGCAAGTTTTATCACAGGGTACGCCAGCTCTATACCACATAGAAAGTGAAGCATTCTGCTGGGATGGGTTGTAGACCTAGAACCACAGATACTACCTGCCTTTTATCGATCCCGGTAAGCATGCCCTCTTGGCATCGCACGTTTGGCTCACTATCCTAAATCTGCATGGAATCGTCAAATCCCCTCTATCCCCCTTCTGGAACATGGGATGCTCCTGCCAGGCCTTATCATTAACTTGCGCTTATCAGACCCTGTCTAACGCATTTCGCCCCCATGGGCCAGTTGCTCCTGGGCCAGCTGAGGGGTGTCCATGTGCTCGTTCAGTCCTTGAGGCCCCCTTGCCTCCCATTCGGTGCTCCTCTCACACTTCTCCCAGCCGGACCCCCTCGTCCCACTGAGAACACACCTGCTGGCTTTGTTTCTCTTTTCCCCTTTCAGATATACTCCTAGCTCCTTGAGGTCTGAATCTATTTTACCTTATTAAGTGTGAATCTATGCTTACTGCACTATTTCCTAGGAGCGTGGAAAACCTGCATTGGAATTGTTAACTTTGCTCCTTAAAAATGTGGATTTCTAGGCTTTCCTTATAAAAAGGCAATCACTCTCTGGGGTTAGGGCTAAGGAACATATAATGTAAATTTTTAAACAATTTATCTGGGTTATTTTTAATTAATAAAGTTTTCAAAATGTTGGATTTAGGAAGAAAAAAGCATACTGGGCAGGTTTGAGTATGCTTAGGACAAATGAGTGAGGTGTAAGAAAGGGCTAGGTTGTAGGTAGGACATGGAAGAACCCAGATATGAGAGGACTAGTTTTCTAAACTAAAAGTGCCACCAGCTTTTTAATGTGGTGGTAGGGCTACCATTACATCTGACCTGCGGCAGCAATAAATCTAGGCTTCCGAATTCTCATAACATCCTGATGGCCATCTCATGTTCCAATATACCCATAGGTATACGGAGATTATTTTCCCTAGGTGAGATTAGATCCAATTGTGGACATTTACTATGTGTCAGGTACTAAGTACTGGACATACAAAGTTGAATAAACTGCTGCTAGTGTAGTAAGGGTTAGATATATGCAAGTGACGAATTCCATTAGAATTAAATTAAGGCCACAATTAAAGTCAAGTAAAAGTCTTGTGGAGGCAGAGAAAGAAGAGGTACAAAGTTTGTTTGGGAGCAGCATGGAATACTTCTTAAGGTTTATAACATTTAGCTGAGCATTTAAGGATGAATAATTTGAATTCCAGAAGGGATGTGAGTCTTTTAGGTTTAAAGTGACTTAAAGTATCAAAACTTTTGAGTTTTTCAATAGGAAAGTGAGATTATAAAGAGTATTCAATTTTTTCATCAAACTATTGCTTAAAAAACACTCATAGTTATTACATAAATAGATTCTGCTTTTAAGGTATGAAGGCCAGAGCATACTACTAAGAAATGAAATAATGATTTAAACCTGATGGCGCAGAGACTCCTAGGAGCATAAGCTGAGTTGGCTCTTGAAATGAACTTAAACTTCATCTGTAGATCTTTCCCATCTCTGCTAGTAGTGCCATAAGATACCTATTATGTGGTATTCTTACTTTTAAGTAATTGCCAAATACTCTTATAATGTGTTCATTGAAAAATAGATGTGAATATTGTTGACTTATCTGTTTCTTAATAGAAATAAGTTTGGTCCTAAAGGCTTTAAGGTATAATGACTAGTACAGTTAATTGCAAAATAAAATTTTCCCCTGTAACAGTGTTATTTTAGGGAGGGATAGTTTGTCCTGTGCTCTCTCAGATACTAGATGTTACCAGTTACTGCCCTGTGTGCAAAACTTGGTCTTTACATGAAACTGTAATGAGAAGAATAAAGTTTTTAAAAAACTGGGGCTTAGTACTCCAGGTCTTAATAAAAGAGGAAGTTGTTAGTCTCATTACCTGGGTATTAAAACATAAAACGCATGGCTTTCCACGGGGCAGCACTGAACTTTCCTGGCTCAGGTGTTGGTCTATGTGTGTAGAACTCAACAGCTGAAGAAAGGTATGGAAGGTTCTCATTCTTATTTTCCCTCAGAAAAACAACCTGTAGTGCTCTATACAATGAAATGTGCCATATCTTTCAGTAGCCCAAATCTATATGCTTTAGAAGTATGCATAAACAAAACTTAATTCTAACAAGTTCAGTTCTGAGTCAGGAGGAAGAATACCAAGTGTCCTGAGACAGGGGGATGATATAAGTTGGTTCTTGTACCTGCTCCAGTATTGAATTTCTTAGGCTCCTTCACCTGGCCAGTTGGAAGAACGTGAACATGGAGGACCTGTTCGGCTTCTCTTTATGGTCCATGGAGCACACAGAAGACTTCCTGCATCAACAGGTCTTTTTGCTTCATGTGATATCGAGCAAAACCCCCTTGCAGTGTTGAAAAGATTTTTCTATAGCTTAGCATGAATATTTCTTTTTGTGCCCAATCACTTAAGATTTACTTTAACTTGCTATAAACTTGCTTTAAAATCCCAAAAGGGTACAACATTGACTGAACTTTTCTAAAAACAAACAATGTAATTAATTCCTTTGAGGCTATAGGGGGTGAGTTTGAGATTTGTCATAGAGTGGCAAAAAACCAGATATTTCTTGAGAACAAAGAGAGATGAAAATTTGCTACTGCATTCAAATGTGGGGAAATTCTGAAGCTACGTAGTGATTCAGTGAGGCCTTAGTTATCTCAGCAATGTAATGACATTATAAAAATTATATATATAAAATACATGTTTGTTACATCTTATCTACATATATGTATATTATCAGCACTAATAACAAAACAAAATTTATTTTCTTTTTAAAATTATTTCAAATCTAAGTATAGTTTTTCTACACTTTTATATTGGTTGTATTAGTTTCACGTGTACAACATAGTCAGTCAACATTTTCAGACCCTGCACTGTGATGACCTCACTAATTTCAGTAATCATCTGTCGCCATGGAAACTTATCACAACATTGTCGACTGCCTTCTCCTCCTTTTTACACATCCCCCACCCCGCCCTCCTGGTTAGCATATCTCTGGTCTCTGTTTCTATGAGTCTGTTTTTGTGTAGTTTTTTGTTTTGTTTTTAGATTCCACATATAAATGAAACCATATGGTGGTTGTCTTTCCCTGCCTGATGTATTCCACTCAGAATAATACCCTCCACATTGTTGCAAGTGGCAGGATTTTATTCTATTTTATTGGTACATAACATTGTACTATGTATACCTAACGCAAAACTTATTTTCAATGAATACTTATTGAGTCACATACTAGTTATGGCATGTACTAGCTGCATGAACTTGGTATATTACTTAAGTTCTCTGAGCTTTAGTTCCTTCATTGGCAAAATGGGTTTCACAAGGATAGTATGCACCAAGGTGATCAATGGAGAATAAAAAAATCATTTGAATTCTACTTATCATCAAGAAGATTAAAAATTTTCTTCTAGCCCTGAATGGCATGGCTCAGTGGGTTGGGCTTCATCCTACAAAATGGAAGGTTGCCAATTTGATTCCTGGTCAGGGCACATGCCTGGGTTGCTGGCCAGGTCCCCAGTTGGAGGTGTACGAGAGGCAACCAACTGATGTGTCTCTCATACATTGATGTTTCTCTCCTTCTCTTTCGCCCTCCCTTCCCCTACCTCTAAAAATAAGTAAATAAAATATTTTAAAAATTTCTTATAATAAATTCTATAATCTCAAAGTATCCACTTTGCCTAGTTCATACCCCCATCCCCCAAGAAATGCAGAACTTGAAGTTCATTAAAACAATACTGTGAGCCATATGATGTCACTTATAAGAGGACTATAATGAACAAAATAAACTAATGAGCAAAATGGATCCAGAGATCCATTAGATAATATAATAAGAGAATCTAAATGATAATAGAATCTAAATGATAATAGAATCATTTAACAGACCAACAGCTGTAAGAGGGGAAGGGAGGGGTGGGGAGAGATAGAAAGATGATGAAGGGATTAGTCAATGAACACAGGTGCACGGCCCGTGGACAAGGACAACAGTGAGCAGGCTGACTGCGGAAGTGGGGAGCGGGCTGGGTAGAGGGTGGCAAAGGGGGGAAAATTGGGGCAACTCTAATCGTATAAAGAATAAAATATTTTAAAAAACAATACTGTGGACTCTTTTGAGCCTATACCTTTCTGGGTATAATCTACTGAAAGCTTTTGCACTTGCTGGAGCAGGAAGTGAAATTTTGAATTGCATTTGCTTAACAGATATTCAATAAAATTCAAAGGCTATCTTTAAAAGGTTTATTGATGGGTGTCTAAACTTGGATGAAATTAGAAAATAGTGTAATGTCAAATTGTGTAATGGTGATTTTTATTTGTAGTATGTTTTTTCCCTCTCTCTCCTTGAAAACAAAGAGCTATTCTGTAATACTCTTAGGGGCTTATATGCTAAAGAAATTATGCATTAAAATCTATAGTAGATAAGAAATAATTTTATACTGTGCAGAATTACCTATCTAGGGAAAAGGACCGAAACATCCTAACATTCTCAAGTGATGTCTCATTAAATTAGATAGACTAGGGGCGTCAATAAAACCTGTCCACTTTTAATATGGACAAGGTGGGTCAGTGAGGAGCCAGCCCTGCACTGGTTTTCAGGAATGAGATCACACGTGTCCCGGGAGTGCTGAGCACCATGGCAGTTAGTGTGGCTAAGCTCTGGCCCCTTTATTCTCCTGCCCCTCCTGGGCCAGATCTACAGAGGACCTGGAGCCAGTCCTGCAGGCCCGGTCTGGAATCCAATTGCTAAGCATATCTGGTGATTTTTGTAAGCACTTAATACCCTATCATTGTCCTCCTTGCTTAACATTTCAAGCATTGTTTGTTTCACTGAACCTTAACTGATGTCGATTCCACTTAGAGTGGGATTTCTGTGAACAACAACGATGACCTTATCAAGAGGACTCTGCTGACACCCTGATCCCAAAGCCTTCTCTAGAGAAACAGGCCAAGAAACAAGAAATCAGTTTAAATGGGTTGTTCAATAACACACCTCATGATATCTATATTCATTCTGAGAAAAAATACCTTTTTTTGATGATATTTGATCTTAGAATAAAGATGGGCTATCAGTCCGTGGTGAGATTGGTATAATGGGCTAAGAAAAACTAAAGCGTCAATTGATTAAGTTAGCTCAGAAACTACTCTACAACATTCAATTATTCTAGGAGATACTGCCCAAAATGGAAATATATTTTGAACTATGTGAAGGTTATCTTTGATAACTTTTAGGTTCATTCTGTTTTCTGATTATCTTCCCTCTAAACAACATAATTTAGTGGCTATGTAAATACTCTTGTGGAACGCTCCTATACTTTCCCTTTTCCTATCTAAATTTACTATCATTTGTTATCGCAGTAAAATATATATAAAAAAGGGTGGATTACTGACTATTCCAACTGGGAGTGGTAACACTCCCAGTTACTGGTATCCAAAAAAAAAAAAAAAATCAGAAGTTAGCCTAAATGAGTACTGGATTGATACAATTTCAGGAAGCTGTAAAAATGAATGAAAGAATATCTTACAGTGTGGAGACATCTTTGTGGCATCAAGGTTGGGCCTCAAAACCACAAATCAGGCAATATATATATATTTTTTCTGAAATTATTAATAAAACTTTATTGTGATTGTAGTCAGAAATGCAGAGAGAGACTAGATTTGAATTTAGGTAGAATATGTCATCTAGAGATTTATTATTTCTTCAAATAGCTCCTCGATTCCTTGCTCTGTTCCTGGTACCCCTATAATGAAGGTATTGTCATGCTTCCTGTTGTCCAGGAGATCCCATAAACTATGTGCTTTTTTCAAAAAAACTCTTTCTTTTTGCTGCTCTGATTAGGTGTTTTCTGCCACCTTGCAAATCGCTGATTTGGTCCTCTGCTTCATCTAATCCTCTGTTGATTCCTTCCAGTGTATTCTTTATTTCAGATACTGTATTCTTCATTAGTTTTTTTTATGGTCTTTTTTTTTAGTGTATGTCACACTTTAATGATTAATTTAATTTTTTAAATTTTCTTCTAACAATCTATATAATTATTATTGTCTATTTAAACAAAATCAACTGCAAAATTCAGCAGAACTGTTGACTATAAATTGAACCCTAAAAATAAATGTATTGTATGTAGAAAGCACATTAATATGAAAGACTTTTTATACCAGATATTAATGTGCAAGAGGAGTGATTTGAGATAAATTTACTATAAATAGAATAGGCATCTACTTTATGAGCATAGCATTTTGTCCATAAAAGAAATATTAAAGCCATGGTTAGAAGTTCATGCATTCATAATTTTAGGAAATTCTTTGGGATTATGATAAGACCCATTTAAAATTTTTCTACCCTTATTTAATACAGTTATATAGTTCATTCAATAAGTTACTTGACAATGGACTTTTCAGAGTGTTGCCAACATGTTCCTGTTCTCTAAATGCAGAAAAAACGTTCTTCTGACAAATAAAAATTAACACACGTTTAACGTCCCTTAAATTAACAGCAATCTCTTCCACGGGCTGCTCAAAGCCACTTTAGAGGCCTAATGTCACACGTGCTGTGATGGTATAGGAAGGGAGCAAAATCGGAACTGAGGGCTCCTTTACCCCTGAGAGCGATGCTGTTCAGTTGAATTTTTTTGCACTGATGGACATGTAGGTCATCTACGCTGTCTAATATGGTAGCTACCTGCCACACTGAACACTTATAATAGGGCTAGGGCAACAAAGGAACTGAATTTTAAATTTTGTTTAACTTTAATTAATTTAAATTTAAGTATCCACATGTTAGCTAGTGGCTATCATATTAAACAATGTAGCCTTAGATAATATTTTAATCTGGTGTCAACGGGTTCCATGTTAAACTATACTAGGGCCACCTGGGGAGCTAACAAGAGGTGTGGATTTCCTACCCTACTCTGGCAGAGTATGATTTTAAAGCGTTAGGTGGGTTTGGGAGTCTTTAGGATACTTAGCCACTCCAGGTGCTTTGGAGCTCTGTTATGTGAGAAAGGGTCTGGTTTGTGCTTAGGGTGGATATGGCCTGTTATTGACAGGCACCACGTCGCCTTGAGCCACAACAGTACATACAATCTCTAACCCTTACACGTGCACACCAAGTGCCAGGCACCCCTAAATACTAAGCTTGGAAGGAGCTGTGAACCTACGTCATCCTCAGGGCCCCGAGTGCATCAGAGGGAATGGAGCACGTGTCACCATTAGAGCAAGTGGTGATTACAGGGTTGGTCCCCAGTCAATCATGACATCTTTCTTAAAGGAGCTGCTCTCTCAACATTTTAATTCTAGAACCGCTGCTATGTTGTTCAGCAGGAAGTGACAGAAGAAAACAGCCCAGGGCTGTAGCTGGAGTGAGTGACTGTGGGCAATCTGCCTACAGGAGTAAGAGGGTAGCTGGCCTCACAGGCCTGGCGGGGCCCGGCCGTCCAGCTCGAGGAAGCACGAAGGCGGAGCTTCTGTTACAAGTCTCAGGGAGAGAGGAGAGAAACCACCAGACAAGCCCACGCGGGTGGAATCTCTGAAATCTCCTGGAACAACGGAACTTATGTAAATAATTCTGATTTATAGTCCAGCTCCCTAATTCTCAGTGAAAAGTCAGTCCTGGAAAAGGAGGGGTTATCTTTAATAATGTAAGCAAAAATGGAAACACCATTTATCCCCAAGGTTTAGGGATCCCAGGACATTTAAAGGATAGGGCCCTCTTAATCAGTGAACCTTTCACTAACAGCTTTTCAACTCTTGACTAAAAAGACATTTGTGATGTATCGACCAATTTCAAATCCTTGCACAACTTCAATTGTATTTGTTTCATGAAAATTGAATGGAGATATAGGGATGGCATACACCATGTATCTGTTAGGTACCCATGAGTCTTCACTGAAGCTGGCTGCATAATTAAGTTGAATCCTTTTTTTTCCCCTTTGTGTTATTAGTGTAGAAATTTAACAAAAAGTCCCATTATTTTTTTTTATCATTTCCCAAGGTAATGCTATAATATAAAAATCACAGTTTTAATTGGATAAGGTATTTCACTTTCTGGATGGTTCACTCAGTGTTTGAAGAGTTTTCTTGGCAGTTGAAGGTGGTCCTCAAGACCCAACAGACATGCATTTCCAAAAAGTTTTCCCGGTGATATTAGAACTAAATAGTCATCTAGTAATGCTGCCCCATTTTCATGAATTTTAGTTGAATAAATATTCCATATTGAGATGAGTCTCTTGAACAGATACCTTTAGATCCCCAGGAATATTCAGACATTTCCAAAGCCCCTCTGTATCTCTCACTCCGCAGCTGTTCCCTTTAAGGTTTTGGTCGGCTTCTTGTTGGCCTCGAATCTCTCCACCGCCTCAGGCCGCTTCATCACCGAACAGTGGCACTGACTTAGGTGAGTGCCCTGGGGAAATGCTGTTCCCAGTGAGAAAGCTCCGAGTCAGGGGGACTAGGGATGAGCCCTGCAGGCAGGGGTTCCCGGTCAGCCTCCGAGGGGGTCAGATAATGACAATTCTGTGAGAACAACCTTTTGCGGGAGTTTCAAACCCATTCTGCCTCTCTGGTGATTGTTAGGCTGCGGGAGAATGCGGGTGGGGATGGAGCAAGTTAACGCCACGGACTTTGTGTTCTTACTGATGTGTAGCTGTTTACCTTACATGCTCCTCAGATTGTTTCAAGACCTTGGTTAATTTCCAGAGTTCTGAAAACATTGATTTTTTTTTACAGGTTGATTTTGACAGTTGGAGGTTCTTGCTATTCCATTCTGGAAGTGCTTCAGTCGTTATAAGATGTATGAGGGACTTGAATACTACGAACAATAGGTAAACTATTTGGCAGTGATGCTGGCGTGCACCCTGGGTGGCCGAGGAGGCCTCGATCTGGTTGTAGTGTCTCTGTCCTTGACACCACACAAGAGAGAATCCGAGGGGGAGATAGAAAGATCCAGCATAGCACAGTGAATTTATTAAGAAGAAAGTATGCACTCAAGAAAGGAGTGCAGGCAAACTCAGAGAACGAGATGCCTGGTTGGGGCCTGGGTAGAAGGTTGGGCCTGGGCCGGGATAGGGTGGTCCTGGGCTTCCGATGCTGGTGGGGTGACTGCTGCTCTGGCTCGTCCTCATCCCTCCTCTCCAGATGCCAGTTTGTTTTGGTCTTTCCAGAACTGTCATGGTGATTCGTGGGGCAGAGTGGTTCCAAAACCACAATGTAAATGTATTATAATGACATTGTAAAGGGTCTATTGGTCACTTGTAGGTCAATATGGAGGATGATCTAAGTTCAAGGACTCCTATCCAGAGTTTGGGGAATTCATTCTCAAAGAGAAATCCCCTTGATTAAAGAGTGGTAAAACTGGATTTTGGACATCTGACTCCAAAGCTCATACATTTGTACAACAATCTGGGCAAATGTTACCTCCCTATAGCTTCTTTAAACTCTGCGCTCTTCTTCTTTTAATATTTTCAGACACGCCCCTTATTTTACACAACAGAACTGTTAATAAAAATTACAATGGGTCCCTGGCTGGTGTGGCTCAGTTGACTGAGCACTGGCCTGTGAACCGAAAGGTTGCCGGTTCGATTCCCAGTCAGGGTACATGCCTAGGTTGTGGGCCAGGTTCCTGGTTGGGCGCATGCAAGAAGCAACCGATCAATGTATCTCTCACATGTTGATGCTTCTCTCCCTCTCTTTCTCCTTCCCATCTCCTCTCTCTAAAAGAATAAAACCTTTACAAAAATTAAAATGGGAAGACAACATAATATAAATACAGGGTGGGGCAAAAGTAGATTTATTGTTGTGAGTACATGAAACAGAGTTTATTCTTGTATTATTATTTGTTAATTATTGTATTGTTTTCCATATGAACAACTGTAAACCTACTTTGCCACACCCTGTACTGAAAACATAACCCTTCCAAATAAAACTCTAAGTAACAGTATATTTAAAAAATCCTATTTTAGACTTCCAGTCAAGATGACAGCACAGGTAAACACAGCTCACCTCCTCACACAACCACATCAAAATTACAATGAAATTATAGAACAACTATTACTGAGAATGGGCTGAAATTGAGTTGAATGGAAATCTGACAACTATGGAATTCAAGAAACCACATCCATCCAGACTGGTAGAAGGAGTGGAGATGTGGAATGGGTGGGTCCCACATACATGGGTGGTAGATAAAAATTCGGGAGGGATATCTCATAAGCGAGGATCCCGGCCCCACACCAGGCACCCTGGCCCAGGGTATCAGTGACAGGAAGATAAGTCCCCACAACTTCTGGCTGCAAAAACCAGCGGGGATTGAGTCAGTAGAAGAACCTGGAGTCCCAAGCAGTTCCTCTTAAAAAACGCACACACAGACTCACCTACTCAGACTCATTCCATCTGAGCTCCAGCACCAGGGTATCATCTTGAAAGGCAGCAGTGACATATAGGGAGGAACTGAAGTGTCTGGCACCAAGGCAAGGCCTGAGGCACAGCTTTCTCCCAGATAGAAAGGTGGGCAGAACCACTGAGCCAGCAGGCAGTGCCATATCTGAGAATCCATCAACCTGGCTAATACTGTTTGCCCCACCCTGGAGATACCCTGAGGCTCCGTCCTACCCAACTTGTAGCCGTTAATAGATATATGTGCTGCCAAAGCAAGCACCAACTTATAGCCGTTAACAGGTTTTTCATATGAATGGCTTGTCTGGGCTCAAGCTTCACAACTTCCTAAATCCTTTCAAATAAGAAACAGCTGGCCTTAGTGAGCCCCAGGCATGACACTAGCAGCAGCCAGCCTAGATTTACAGCTTGGCTTTGCCTGGGAATTTCCAAGCCCAGCACAAGTAGCAGCCACCTCAGATTGCTCTCAAGCTCAGGCAGGGCGGCCCTGGGCAAAACGCAGGTGAGGGCTGACTTTGGCCTGCACCACCCAGGAAAGCCCAGGGCCAGGGCACCCAGTGGACAGCTACAGACCACATTGGAGCACTACTATCCTGCCCCTGCACAGCTGGGGGTCAGTGGTCACAGCCAGTCCTTGCAGTTGACTAGCTTGGGTAAAACCCTCCTATTGATCTGCCAATATCAACCAAGTCTCAATTCTACTGAGTATACGAGGGTATACTCAGCCCACACAAAGGGTGTACCTCAAGTGCCAAGCTTGGGTAATAGAGGAGATGGTGTCACTGGACCCTACAGGACACCTACTATATTAGGCCATGATACCAAGACAGGGAGTTAAATCAGCTCTCTCTAATACATAGGAACACACATAGGGAGGCTGCCAAAATGAGGAGACAAAGAAACATGGCCCTATTAAAGAACAGATCAAATCTCCAGAAAAATGCTGAAACAAAAGGGAGATAAACAATCTATCAGATGAAGAGTTCGAAACACTGGTTATAAGGATGCTCAAGGAAGTTAGTGAGGGCCTCAGCAACATAAAAAAGATCCAGTCAGAGACAAAGGATACACTACAAAGAACAATTTACAGGGAAACAACAGTAGAATGGATTAAGCCAAGAATCAGATCAATGACTTGGAACATAAGGAAGCAAAAAACAACCAATCAGAACAAGAAGAAAAAAGAATTTAAAAACAAAACCAAACCAAGAATGGTATAACCAGCCTCTCGGACAACTTCAGGTCTTCCAACAATCATCTCATAGGGGTGCCAGAAGGAGAGGAGAAAGTGCAAGTAATTGAAATCTACTTGAAAAAACAATGAAAGAAAACTTCCCTCATTTGGTGAAGTAAATAGACATGTAAGTCCAGTAAGAACAGAGAGTCCCAAATAAGTTGGATGCAAAGAGGCCTACCCCAAGGCACATCCTAATTAAAATGCCAAAGCTTAAAGATAAAGAGAGAATCTTAAAAGTAGAAAGTTACCTACAGGGGAGTTCCCATTAGACTGCAGATTTTTCAAAAGAAACTTTGCAGGCTAGAAGGGACTGGCAAGAAATCTTCAAAGTAATGAAAAGCAGGGACCTACAGCCAAGATTTCTCTACCCAGCAAAGATATCATTTAGAATCAAAAGGCAGATGAAGAGCTTCCCAGACCATAAAAAACTAAAGGTGTTCATTATCACCAAACCATTGTTATATGAAATGTTAAAAGGACTTTTTTGAGAAAAGAAGATCAAAACTATGAACAATGAAATGGCAACAAATATATACCGGTCAACAATTGAATCTAAAAAAAATAAACTAAGCGAACAAGAAGAACATAGACAGAATCATGGATACAGGTAGCATTTTGATGGTTGCCAGATGGGAGGGGGTGTGAGGGAATGGGTGAAGAGGTGAGGAGATTAAGAAATACAAAAAGGCAGTTACAGAATAGCCATGGGGATGTAAAGTACAGGACAGAAAATGGAGTAGCCAAAGAACTTGTATGCATGGCCCACGGATATGAATAATAGCGTGGGGACTGCCTGAGGGAGTGGGGGTGCTGGGTGGAGGGCAGCAAAGGGGGAAAAATTGGGACAACTGTAATAGCATAATCAATTAAAAATGCTATTTTATTAAATTCTAGCATTGGCAGTAGGGGGAGACACAGCTATATGTTTTGCAGATCTTCATGTTATTTGAACAATAGCCTGAAATCATAAATCACTTGCATATTTATTATTTGAATGCCATTGCTCTTGAGGAATTCCTTCATCCCATGAGAATATTTAGTACACCCGACTGGATGCATCTTAATTTCCTTTGTCCACTCTACTTTCAGGAGCTCTGGTTGACTTCTCCCTCAGAAGCTTCATGCTTGGGATGACCGATAGTAAGGATGCTATCTTGCATGCATGTCCTTGCAGCATGTCCTTCCCTGAAAATTACCTTGTCCAAATAATGCCTTTGTTTCCTGACAATTTGACATGTTCATTATAAAGGAAATATCAGTTTATGTCCTATTTGCATTGTTAGGAGATTGGAAAAATATTAGTCTTAGGCAGCTGTCCTCCTTTTGTCAAATTTTTTTTTTAAATTTTAAACAATAATAATTAATTCTATAGTCCCATTCCTTTTAAATTTCAAGTGAACCTCAAGTAGTATAAATACACTGTATCTCTTAAGTTTAAAAATCAAACCCAAGGATAGAAATATCTAAAATGAGAAAACAATGGAGATTAATAATTTGTCTTCTTTCTCCTACTGGATAAAAGACAAATTTCATGACTTGATAAATTTATTGCGAAGAATATGCATGTGCATTATTTTATTTTCCAATCCAATCCTGAATACTGGGTTGAACAAATATTTTACTAAGTTAACCTTTGTTTGGAACACACAAGACTTATAAGTAGTCTGTGTTCTTTAAGTTCTTATAGCCTAGTTATGCACATGAAATGCTCCATTACATTACAAAGCAGTGTATCTTCAGCACCGTTATGAAGGTCTATGAGAAACCAGTGCCATACAGAATTCATGCTGCCAGAGTCAAGTATAAAGATGGAGGAGCAGAATTTGAGAGAGGAAAAGATTCTTGCTGAGTAGACACATATAAAAGTTGTAAGGACAAAGTTGAGAAGAAGGGAATAATGAAAGACTGGAGTTGTATGGACAAAATCTTCTTCCATAATTTATCCTATCATTTCAAGAAAACAACTGTTTGAGAAGATAGAATAATAATTTAGGATAGGACCATAGCTTGTTTTAGCACTATCTTTCATTCTATATTTGGCTTTATAGTCTACCTGTGCTTAAAGCCTACTCTGACAGCAATAGTAAGTTTGCTTTGGATAATTCTGTTTACTTCCTACAGATATATCCGCACCTCCAAGACACTAATACAAAGAAGATTAGCTCTGAGTTTTGGATGAACACTGCATCTTCACTGCATTTCTTTTTACTTCTTCTCCTCCTCCTCCCCCTCCCCCTCCTCCTCCTTCTTCTTGATGTGTTTTCTTCTTTCCAGGAATGCCAGGTTCAGGCCTGCATTTATAGAGAACTAGGCACCGTTTAAAGGTCAGGGAATTCTTATCTAAAGGGGTCCACTATTGCTTAAAGGCCTAAAATGACTCTGAGACCCCTAATGTAATTGGGAGTTCATAAACAGTGTGGGAAGGTTGAGTCTCTCTAAGGTATTCCAGCACCATCAAAATGTGTGGTCTCTGAAGCCGTACAGTTTTGAATGGAGATGCTGGCTCCAAATACCACTGGTTGCATGACCTTGGAAAAGTTACTTCATTTCTCTTAGACTCAGTTTCCTTATCTGTATGATGTAAATAATAACATTGTACTAAAATGTAGGTCTAAGGAGAAACAATATAGAAAAAGTAACTGACACAGTGCCTTGCACATATGTGAGCCAAAATGATTATATTTATTATTTCAGCTTTAACAGTCTTTTAATTTTCACCTTCTCTTTATTTTCTTCCCTTTAAAATACCTATAACATTATTTTGCAAAATGTCTCTGTATCTCCAATGTCATCACACGAATTAAACAATCTTTTCTCTCATGTCTAGGATGTTATGATAGTTTGTTAACTGGTCACTCTAACACTTGCCTCTTTTTAATCTCTCTTCTCACTTATCCCATGATTTAGTGTTTAAAAAATGTGGCTTCTTATTTTGCGAGTTGGAAGAAAAGAGGAAGGAGGAGGAAGAGGAGAAGAAGAAGGAGAGAAATACAGAGGCATAATCCCAGTGTAAAATCCAAACTTTTTACGGTGGCCTGCAAGGACTTTTCAGTCCGCAGAGTACTTCAAGGTCATTCACGCACTTAAAAAAAACCGAACAAAGCAGTGCGATGGCGCCGGTCATGGCCTGCTGCTTCAATGTTCACCTGCCGTTATCTCCGGGCACCTGGGGGTCCAGACGTGTCTTTTTTTCCGTAGTTGCCCTTTCCCACGTTCAGTGACGGGATCACAGCGCTGCCGGCTCTTCAGAGACAGTTTGCGCCTGAGCTCGTATAACGAGCTCCCTCGGGCTTCTCGAACCTGCTTAGGAAGAAGTGGGTCATCTAGTTTGCATCAGGTCCTTAACCTAGTCTTCATCAGGTGCTACAAAGTTGTTATTTTTAACCCCACTATTAAAAGAGGACATTGAAACACCAAGTAATATAAAATTTGCACAAGATTATACATCTAGTGACTGGTCGGATCATGATCTAGTGACGGGTAGGTGCCACTGACTTCAAAATCCATGACATTTCTACCACTTTAGTTAAATACCATTTTGAGTTGTAGAATAGACAATGACATTTTCCAAGTGACCTTGGGCAAGTCATTTTTGTCTTTGTAGTTGTACTTTATTATCATGGAAACGTATTTTTTTCCTCTTAATCAAGGTGATACATGTGCAGAGTTTCATTTGTTGTTTGGACATACCTTTGTTACCAGTATTCTTTAATGTGTTAACTATTTAATGAAATCATTTCATACGAAATAAAAACGAATCGTTTAGCACAATGAAAGAGGACATTCACATACCTCCGAACCACTGAACATAGATAGCTCTTTCCATAGATCTTGGAAATACTCTAGCTATCACCGAATCCATTTTATGGATGAAGAGTTTGTGGCTTCACCTGTAGGGAAGACACGTCCCTGGACCAAAGGGAGGAACCAAGTTCCTGGCTGAGCGGACGCGCTTCCCTGTTTCCGCTGAACGGTTCCCCTCGTTTCCGTAGGAGGGCCGCGGACTTGCTGGGGGGACGATCGGGAGAGCCCCAGCCCCGGCTAGGCGGGTGGGCCGCCGGCGGCAGACCCGCGGCCCAGAAGCCTGCGCAGCGCCTGCTGGATCGCCTTGTTCCGCAGAGTGTAGATGAAGGGGTTGAGCGCGGGCGTGACCACCGTGTAGAAGACCGCAGGGGCGCCGGCCGCCGCCCCGCCCGAGCGAGGCTGCAGGTAGATGCTGACGGGCGGCAGGTAGTACAGAGACACCACCGTGAGGTGGGCGGTGCAGGTGGAGAAGGCGCGCCGCCGGCCCTCGGGGCTGCGGATGCGCAGCACCGCCGCGGCGATGAAGCCGTAGGAGAAGACGATGAGGATCAGGCAAGCGGCTGCCACGACCCCGATGCTGGCGAGCATGGCCAGCTCGTTGACGGCTGTGTCTGCACAGGCCAGCTTCAGCAGCGGCGGGATGTCACAGAAGAAGTACGCGACGTGATCAGGGCCACAGTAGAGCAGCCGGAAGGTGAGGGAGGTATGGATGGCAGAGTGCGCGGCACCTATGGCCCAGGTGAGCCCGGCCAGCCCTGCACACGTCCGCCTGGTCATGGCGACTGGGTAATGCAGGGGGCGGCAGATAGCTAGGTAGCGGTCATAGGCCATGACTGTGTAGAGGAAGCACTCGGTACTGGCTAGGAAGTGGAAGCAGTAAAGCTGCACCGCGCAGCCCTGCAGGGAGATCGCCCTGCCCTCCAGCGTCACGAGGCCTGCCATGACCTTGGGCACGGTCACGGTAGACAAACACGCGTCCAGGAAGGAGAGGTGCCCCAGGAAGTGGTACATAGGGGAGCAGAGGTGAGGGTCAGAGCCCACAGTTATGAGAATGACAAGATTCCCAGCCAAGGTGATGGTGTAGGTGAGGAGGAAAAGGAGGAAGAAACAGCGGGGGTGTTCAGCTGCGTACCTCAGACCCTCCAGGAAGAAGTGGCTTACCGTGGTCTGGTTGGGGTCTTCCGGCGCCATGACCGTCACACCGCAGAGCGGTTAGTTCTTCCCTTTGCAACAAAAGCAACATCAACGAACATAAAAAGTAGCCATTCCCATTTCCTGAAATGCCATTAAACGTTAGATTGTGCCATCTTGGTCTTGTCCGTAAACGAAACACAGCACAGGTAGGTGGATTCACGCTTTTGGCTTGTTCTAGTGTTTCCTTGCTTCTCTTTCAAAGTGAATCTTTCAACGTGGGATCAACAATCTGTTGGAGGCACATAAAAGACTGTAAAGGTTATTTGGAGAAATATAATTTCTAAATGATGGCCCTACAAATACGGATTAAGTCCTACTCTCATGGAGCATATCTATTTTGCAAACATTCCAGAATTGTCAGTCTCTGCTCTCCCAGTTCCCTCTGTCGTACTGCAGATGCGGATAAGCAGGTGCAAAATGCCGTGTGTCATCAAGGGTTGCATGCCATCGTTTGGGGAGAATTGCCCAGAGTTTAGGTGCTGTTACATCAGCCAGGAGCACAGCACTTCCATCCACTTCTCACCCACAGCGAGTTCTTTGGGATTTCGGCTACCCACAACCAACTCTCAGGTGTATGGCAATGAAGCCCGAGAGAATTGACTGATAATTATCAGGACAAATTATGCAGTACATTTCATACTCTTCCTACAGAGCTTTATTTCAACCTTTTGGGAAATGTTTTTCTATGCCTTTATTCTCGAGCCTGAGTTGATAATTAAGAGTTTTCTTTAACTCTTTCATTCTGTACCTCTTAAACGTAATTAGATGTTGCATTATGTGGATTTTAAAAAACTAGTTATTTATATTTTATTTTACTTAATTTTACTTAATCCTGACTCTGCATATTTTATACCTATATTTTCACAGTGGTGTTTTATGTCCTATCACTCATGCACTTCTGTAACGTGTTGGTCTTCTTAAAACAACATGTTTTAATTGGTCTCTCCCCTTTACTGTTCCTCACTGCCTAAGGCATAAATTATATCACTGTCTGATATGTAAAATTATGTGTAAACTGTTTCCATTATTATCATAATGTCTTTATCTCCCTGAAGAAACTCTTCGTATTTAGGATGCTGGTTGCTTGATCATCTCAATTTGCCATAATCTCTCTCTGATTCCATTTTTGAACAGGAATGGATTCCTTTATCTCTGCTGTCATACATCTGCTCTCTATGGTTAAGTTTGAACTTGAATTCCTCTACAAACCCTCTATAAATGTTTTACCTCACAGTGTTTCTTTTCCTTCCCGTAACCTATAATATTTCTGACAATTATTAATAAATACTTAAGCATGTGCTGTCTTAGACTATTTTGGTGTTCCTTGTGCGTATGTCTTGTCTTCCTAAGAGAAACACAGGGAAAATATCAAATGCTTTTCCTAGTTTCCTACCAACATGTTTGGGATGGAGCAGTAGGAGGGGGCCACATTTATTTGGATTCTTATAAACATAAGTTTAAATTTATGGACAACCACTTAACAGCCAAAAGAGAGAGACCATGGTGCTGAATTCCTCTGTTTCTACAAGTCATCAAATTTAAAATGAAGATGCCATCATTTGTAATAGCTATTGTTTTACTTCAGATAGGTTAGGATACATAGCATGTAACCTTAAATTTCTTAATATTTATTAATTTATTCAATGCAGTGATGTTTTCTATGATGCCCCTGACAAAATAGTATATACCTTTTGCCTAAACAAATGTAGTAATGGAGTAATCCCTGTTTCACAGGAGAGTTCATTCCAACTTTGAATCAATATGAAGGGGGAGCTCCATCCTGCTCTGTCCCCCAGCATCGCGGACGAAATGAAAGTGCCCAACGCAAGATCTGCTTGGGGAGGAAAGGCTGGCTAATCTCTCAGAGGAGAAGAGCCCCAAGCACCTTTCCCTTTGGGCTTTCATAGAGTTTAACTTGTATAGGGATACTAGCATGTGCGTAAAGCTCATCAATCAATGTTAAACAGTAATGATTAAAGGAAGGAGATATGGTTTAAGGATAACAGTAAAGGGATTATAAGTCTTTCTGAGTCAGGATTTGGTACACAGAGTGACGCCCATTTGGCCCTAAAACCTGGGAAAATAAACTCATCCTATGCTTGGACCCCAAACACCAGTACTCATTAACTCGAGGGCATTCTTAGCAAAGCAAGCAGGTTTAATAGGATTTAATGCATTCCTTTTCCAGACCTAATTGTCCCCGGGAACTGCCTGATCTAGTTTAGGGCTGTACCTGCCTCTAGCATTGTTTCAAACCTGAGTCAGGCTGGGGAGCACAGCAGCCAAGACATGAGGGACTTCTTTCAGGTAAAATGAGGACTCTGGCCATGACAAAGCCGAGGGGGGTGAGGGTCTTTTGCCCCTTCTCTGTGTCCCCCAAGTCCTTCCCTGATGGCCTCCATGCGACTGTGCCTGTCTTAGGTTGGCCCTGGCATCGAGGGGTCTTACCCATCATTGACTAACCAACCATCCTCCGGGGCCAAGCAGGGTGATGTGAGGGTGCATCCTTTTCCAGGGGGACAGGTTCTGTCTCCTCAGTGGCCTATTTTCCCAACACCTTCTCGCTCAGCTCCAGCCTTGGGGCCCTCTTACCTGTCGGCGAGGCTACTGTCCCTGAAACCAGGTGGGACGGTTCCCAACATCAGTGTATGATAAGGTCCTTTACATCAGCTGTATATACAAGATATATTAACCCCAAATAAGATACTCTAGTGAGGAATGCACAAGGTGACTCAAACAAAACAATAGACACATCTTGTTCTGAGGTAGCAAGATTCAATCGAATGTGGATGATAACGATTTAAAAAATAACTTATAAATTTCCTATGGCTTCAATTAAGATGCCAACATGTTTGTTGATTGTTTACTGCTTGGTAAAATATTTGAAAACTAACTTAAATAAAAATGAGAACATAGCTGGAAATAATATGAACATGACATGAATAAAGGAGTCAGTGAGTAGACCTACTAGGTATTTAAGAGTATTTTAAAGCTGTAGCTATTTAATGGAATTTGTGTATTATGTATGAGAGGACTCAAAAAACCTGAAATTTATTTATAAAAAATTGTGTATTTATTCTTACATGTTTAAACTTCAGTACTGTCAAACTACTCTCCATTTGATGCAATAAACCTATTGAGACTTTTTTCCCACTGCTCAAAACAGTTTTTTGAACTCATCGATTTTGATGCCTTTTAGTGCTTCTGCTGTTTTTTTTTGTTTGTTTGTTTGCTTGTTCCACCTCTTCCACATTGGCAAAACATTTCCCTTTGAGGATTTTTTTCATCCAGGGAAACAAAAGAAAGTTGCACAGGGAAAGATAGGGTGAATGGGGAGGGTGGGGCAGGGGAGTCATGTCGTTTTTGGTCCAAAACTGCTGAACACTCAGTGCAGTGTGTGCAGGTGCACTCGTAAGTCACCTTTCATGAAATGGAAAAATGTGTTGAGTCTTCAAAAAAATATTTGCTCCTTCATCTCTGCCTTCTGCCCCTGACTGATGTTGATGCTTCTCATGTGTCTCCTGTTTCAAAAACGACCTAAGATGGAGGAGGAGTAAGTGGAAGCTACACTAACCTCCTCTCAGGACCAGTATGGAATTACAACCAAATTGTAGAGAAATCATCCTGAATAACCAACTGAACACTGGCTGGAGAAAAGCTTTATAACCAAGGACAGACAGAAAAAAACCACTTCACCACAAGACTGGTGGGCAGAGCAGAGGAGACGTGGAAGGTCTGGGTGGACTCCCACTGGAAGCAGCTGAAGTGCAGAGGGGTATTTCAAGGGCCTGAGGGACCCCCTGAGACATGTGGGGTCCAAACCCCAAGCTGAACTCCCCGGCCTACAGCACCAGAGCCAGAGAGGAGCCTGGATAACACCCAGCTGTGAAGAGCAGCAGCGTTTCTGTCTGCAGGGAGAGACAGCTGAAGACTCAGAGAGCCTTTTCAAGGGCCAATGCACAAAATTTCATTTGCAGCCACTCACCCTGGGCTCTGCCAGAGGGAGGGACAGAGTGAACTAGAGATGCTTCTTGAGGAGAGTCTGGGGTTGGTGGCTCAGGGGAGAGAACTGAAGGAACAGCCACCAGGATCCCTGTGCTGAGTCATTCCGAAAGTGCAGGAGCCACGTCTCTCAGGCAGAGCACTCCTCTCTGAATGACATCAGCCTGAGGGGAAGCAATAGGCGCACCCACAGTAATTACTCTGCTCTACCCTGTGGTGCTAGTAATTACAGCTGGGTTAGTTTAAGAACTGATCAGTCTAACAATGGATTCATTTTACTATTAAGGTGGAAAATACAAAGAGCCAAAATGAGAAGACAAACAGATCCCAAATGAAAGAACAAGAAAATTCTCCAGAAGAAAAGCTAGATGAAATGGAGGCAAACAATTTATCAGAGAGTTTAGAGTAATGATTATAAGGATACTCAACAGCATGAAAAAAAGACCAGTCAGAAATAAAGAATGCAATATCTGAAATAAATAATACACTGCAAGGAATAAACAGTAGGCAAGTTGATGCAGAGGATCAAATCAGTGTTTTGGAAAACAAAAAAACATCCAGGCAGAGCAGCAGAAAGAAAAATGAATTTAAAAAAATGAAGAGAGTTTGAGAAACATTTTGGACAACATGATGTATAACAACATCTGCATTATGGGAGTACCAGGAGGCAAAGAGAGTGAGCAAGGGATCAAGAACCTATCTGGAGAAATAATGACTGAGAACTTCCCTAACCTGGCAAAGGAAAAAGACACACAAGTCCAGGAAGCTAAGAATGTCCTAAACAAGTTGAACTGAGAGAGGCCTACACCAAGACACATCATGATTAAAATGACAAAGCTTAAAGACAAGGAGAGAATCCTAAAAGCCGCAAGAGAAAAGTAGGTAGTTACCTGCAAGGGGGCACCAATCAGATTGGCATCTGATTACTCAACAGAAACATTTCAGGCCAGAGAGAGTGATGTGAAATACTCAAGGTGATGAAAAACCAGACCTACAACCAAGGCTACTTTATCCAGCCAGGCTATCATTTAAAATCCAAGGAGACATAAGGACATCCATGGACAAGTAAAAGCACAAGGAGTTTGTTAACACCAAACCAATATTGCAACAAATGTTAAAGAGCTTGCTTTAAGAAGAGAGAGAGAAAAAAAAAACAACAAACAAACAGTGGAAAAGAGTCTAACAATGAAATGGCACTGCGTATGTATCTATCTATATCACCTTAAATGTAAATGGCTGAAATGCTCTGACCAAAAGATAGAGGGTAGCTGAATGGATAAGAAAACAAGACCCATATATATGCTGCCTTCAAGAGACCCATCTCAGATCAAGAGATATACACAGACTAAAAGTAAAGGTATGGAAAAAGATATTTCATGCAAATGGAAAGGAAAAGAAAGCTGGGGTAGGAGTAATTATATCAATAAAATAGCCTTTAAAACCAAGGTTATAGTAAGAGACAAAGAAGGACACTGCATAATGATAAAGGGAACAATGCAACAAGAGGCTATAACCCTAGTAAATAATTATGCACCCGACAGAGGAGCACCTAAATATGTAAAGCAAATCTTGATGGACATAAAGGGAGAGACCAACAGAAATAGAGTCACAGCTGGGAATTTTAACACCCCATTGACTTCAGTAGATAGATCTTTCAGGCAGACAATCAAAAAGGAGACAGCAGCCTTAAACAACACAGTAGATTAAAAGGATTTAATTGATAACTTTAGAGCATTTCACCCCAAAGCAGCAGAATATACATACTTTTCAAGTGTACATGGATTATTTTCTAGGATAGACCACATGTTAGGTCACAAAACAAGTCTCAACAAATTTAAGAAGATTGAAATCATATCAAGCACCTTCTCTGACCACAATGCTATGAAACTAGAAATCAATCATAAGAAGAACACTGAAAAACATGCAAAGACATGGAAGCTAAATAACATGTTATTAAACAATGAATGGGTCAGCAACGAGGTAAAGGCAGATCAAAAGATAGCATGAAACAAATGAAAATGAGGACACAACAATTAAAAAGCTGTGGGACACTGGGAAAGCAGTCCTAAGAGGAAATTTCTAGCATCGCAGGCCTATCTCAACAAACAAGAAAAAGCTCAAATAAACAATCTAACTTTACACCTAGAGGCACTTGAAAAGAATAACAAACAAAGCCCAGAGTGAACAGAAGGAAGGACATAATAAAGATCAGAGCAGAAATAAACAAAATAGAGTCTAAAAAAATGATTAAAAAAATCAATGACTCCAAGAACTGATTCTTTGAAAAGATAAACAAGATTGAAAAATCTTTAACGAGACTCATCAAGGAAAAAAAAAGTAAAGGATACAAATAAATAAAATCAGAAATGAAAGAGGAGAAATAACACCTGACACCAGAGAAATACAAAGGATTTTAAGAAAATATTATGAACAACTATATGACAACAGACTGGACAACCTGGGTGAAATGGATAAATGCCTAGAACATACAATCTTCTAAAACTAAGTCAGAGAGAATCAGAGAATCCAAATAGACAGATTACACCAAGTGAAATTGAAGCAGTAATTAAAAAAAACTCCTAAGAAACAAAAGTCCTGGACCAGATGCGTTCACAGGTGAATTTTATCAAACATTATGAGAAGGATCAACACCCTTCTCAAACTGTTTCATAAAATTCAAGAGGAACGAAGTTTATCAAACTCATTTTGCAAGGCCAGCATTATCCTAATTACAAAACCAGATAAAGACACTACAAAGAAAGAAAATTATAGGCCAATATTGCTGATGAACATAGATGCTAAAATCCACAGCAAAATATTAGCAAACCGAATATAGCAATGCATAAAAACGATCATACACAATGATCAAGTGTGTTTTGTTCTGGGGACAAAAGTTTGGTACAACATTTGCAAATCAATAAGTGTGATTCACCACATAAAAAAAATGAGGGATAAAAACCACATGATCATGTCAATAGATGAAGGAAAGTATTTGATAAAATCCAGCACCCATTTATGATACAATCTCTCAGCAAAGTGTGAAGAGAGGGAACATGCCTAAACATAATAAAGGCCCATATATGACACACCCGCTACCAGCATCATACGCAGTGGGCAAAAACTACGAACTTTCCCACTAAGATTGGTAACAAGACATGGATGTATATTTTCTCCTCTCTTATTCAACATACAACTGGAAGTCCTAGACACAGCAATGAGACAAGAAGAAATAAAAGGCATCCAAATTGGAAAGGAAGAAGTAAAAATGTCTTTATTTGCAGATGACATGGTACTGTACATAGAGAACCCCAAAGATTCCACCAAGAAACTACCAGAACTGATAAATGAATTCAGCAAAGTAGCAGGATGCAAAATTAATGTCCAGAAACCAGTTGCATTTTTATATGCCAATAACAAACTAATATAAAGGAAATTAAGAAAACAATCCCATTAACAATTGCTTCAAAAAAAATAAAATAGCTAGCAATAAACCTAATCAAGGTATAAAAGATCTGTACTTGGAAAATTATAAGACACTGAAGAAATTGAAGAAGATACAAATGAGTGGGAGCACATACTGTGTTCATGGATAGAAAGAACATCATTAAAATGTCCTTACTATTCGAAGTAATCTATAGATTCAATGCATTTCCTTTCAAGATTCCAATGATGTATTTCACAGAACTAGAATAAATATTTCAAAAATTTATATGGAACATCAAAAGGCCCTGCATAGCAACAGTGATGCTGAGAAAGAAGAGCAAAGTTGAAAGAATCATACTTTCTAATTTCAAACTATACTATAGTGATCAAAACAGCAGGGTACTTCCCTGGCTGGTGTGGCTCAGTGGATTGAATGCCAGCCTGTGAATCAAAAGGTTGCCAGTTTGATTCCCAGTCAGGGCACATGCCTGGGTTGTGGGCCAGGTCCCCAGTAGGGGGCACTTGAGAGGCAACCACACCTTGATGTTTCTCTCCCTCTCTTATTCCCTCCCTTCCCTTCTCTAAAAATAAATAAATAAAATCTTTAAACAAACAAACAAAAAACTAGCATGGTACTGGCATAGAAGCAGACACATAGATCAATGGAACAGAATAGAGAGCCCAGAAATAAACCCACCTTTATAGTCATGTAATATTTGACAGAGGAACCAAGCACATATTATGGGCCAAAGATAGTTTATTCAGTAAATGGTGCTGGGGAAATTGGACAGAACATGCAGTAAATGAAACTTGATTACCTTGTTACAACACACACAAGAATCAATTCAAGATGGATCAAAGACCTAAATATTGGACCTGAAATCATAAAAATCTTAGAAGAATACATAGGCAGCAAAATCTTGGACATTATTCATAGAAATTTTTATTGGATATATCTCCCCAGGCAAGGGAAACAAACAAACAACAAAAATAAACAAATGGGACTTCATCAAACTAAAAAGTTTTTGCACAGCAAAGGAAATTATCAACAAAATATAAAGACAGCCCACAGAATGGGAGAACATATTTGCCAATATATCTGATAATGTGTTAATATCCAAATTTATAAAGTACTTACAAAACTCAACACCAAAAAAAAAAAAACCCAAACCAAAACAACAAACCAACCAACAAAGAAACTAACAAAGAAACAACCCAATTAAAAACTGGGCAAAGGAGCTGAATAGATAATTCTCCACAGAGGACATACAGATGGTCAATAGACATATGAAAAGATGCTCAATGCCACCGATCATTAGAGAAATGCAAATTAAAACTACAATGAGATACCATCTCACAACTGTCAGAATGGCTACCATCAATAAATCAACAAACAACAAGTGCTGGGGAGGACATGGAGAAAGGGGAAACTTTTTGCACTGTTCATGGGAACGCAGACTGGTGCAGCCACTGCAGAGAGCAGCATGGTGATACCTCCAATAATTACAAATGGATCTGCCTTTTGACCCAGTGATCCCACTTCTGGGAATATATTCAAAGAAACCCAAAACACTAATTCAAAAAGAACATAGGCACCTCGATGTTCAGTGCAGCGTTATTTACAGTTGCCAAGATATGGAAGCAGCCCAAGTGTCCATCCATAGATGAGTGGGTGAAACAACTCTGGGACATTTACACAATGGAATGCTACTCAGCCGTAAAAAAAGAAGAAACTTTTACCCTTTGCAACAGTATGGATGGACCCGGAGAACATTATGCTAAGTGAAATAAGCCAGTCAGAGAAAAACAAATCCCATATGATTTCACTTGTATGTGGAATCTAATGAGCAAACAAAACAAAAAAGCAAAGCAGAGGTAGACTCATAGCTGGAGAGCAGGTGACAGCCCGTCGGGGTGGAGGAAGTAAGAGGGGGGAGGGACTGAGTAAAAAGGAAAGAGGACTCATGGACATGGACCGCAGTGTGGTGATTGCAGGGGGGAGGGAGGTATAAGGGGACTAAATGGTAATGGAAAAAATATAATAAAAGACTAAATAATAAAAATTCACTGAAGCTGAACACAGCCTCTCACAGCGGCGCCAGTGGGTGCACTGGTACAAATGGGTCCCTAGAACACTCCCCTGGTGGGGGAGCCTGTAGTACAAGGGGCCCGCCCTCCAGGAGACAATTCCACTTGTTACGTGTATATGTGTACATGTACATATACAAAAGAATAATCTGAAATAAGTTTAAGTACATGTAAGAATTTAGTATATTTAAAAGGCAATATGTTAAGCATGTATGTGTGTGACATATTTAATAAGTGTAATGTGACAATTGGCTTGCCATATGGGAAATAAAATTTAATATAATTTTCCAATTTACTTCTTTCTCTAATAGAAAATTCTAGGTGGATACATTATCTGTTTTAAAACATGAAGCCGAAACATAGAAATAAGCCAAAGCACATTTAATATTCAACTAAATAGTATGTTTTTAGTTACTATTTTTGAAACTGGAGAAATATTCAGGCTAACTACTTTTTCATTTCTGCTTTATTTTTTCTCATTCCCAGGGATAGATAACCTCAAAATGAAATTGAAAATAAAATACCCTGTGAAGAGGTGAAGTTGCAAAAAAATGTTACTTCTATAAGGTTCTTTGTAGTGGAGGGTCCAAATTCTGGAATCATACTTAGGTTAACATATCAGCTCTGCTGTTGTTTTATCTGTGGATAAATGATAAGGTAATAGATATTGCTTGTTTTTATGAGGTAACTTTCTTAATTTAAAATGACGTGATATTTTATGTTTCTCTTTTAAGAGTTAAACAACACACGCAGTGCAGTGTACAGGTGATGATGTGTTGTAGAATTGTGCTCCTGAAACCTGTAGGATTTTGTTAACCAGTGCCACCCCAATAAATTCAATAAAAATGAAAAAAAGTTAAACAACAAATTAAGTTTTTTTGTGTTTTTTTTGGTGTTTGTTTTCTGTTTTTAATGTGACCCTTTATTTTTGTGTGTGATATGTCTTTGGCTGTAATGAGGAAGCGGTCCCCCTGTTTGCTTTAATCCTACTTCCAGGTCATTGCTCTTCTGACCCAAGAGGCATATTAAGTAAATTTGCTTCCTTTTGTGCCATGGAATGTTCAGAGGCTCCAGGCACTGCAGTTTTGTATGTTTGCCAAACAGAAGTTGTAAGCGCCTTGGGCCAGGCCCAGGGCTGCTCTTCCTCAGGTAATCAGACTTTTCTAGAGCATCATCATAGAATTATTTTTAGTGGTTTCTGTTGTTCCTACCATGTGAAAATTTGATCTATGCCTTTCCTCTGACTGACTAGATTTTACAAGACCTTCTGTCCATAGATTATCTTCCCTTTCCAGAATGGCAACTTTACAAATTCCAGGCCTAATGCTTTCTTTCTCTCTCCTTTTCCCGAATCACTGCAATGCTTATTGTTTGCTGAATTACACCAAGTGTTTCTTATTCATTTACTAGTTATAAACATATCTCTATGCCTCATATATAAACGCATTTTCTATTCATAAGATTATAAACTCATTTAGAATAGACACCAATGTCATCATTTTGGATTTATAATGAATACATTTTTGTTTATTGAAATGTATTGCCTCTTTATGCATATTTTTACAAGAAAGAGTCACCAGAAAGACCACTTTAAAACAGGTTTTAGGCCGTCTTCTCGCAACCAGATACATGTTCCATCTCATCCTGCTCCACATTCATATTCAACAGTTGTGGAAAAAAATACAAGAATGTGAAAGCACATACATTCTTCTACCATCTCATATGATCTGTTTCATTAATATCCATGGAAACATCATGGAGGTTCAATCTGTGTTTGTGGAGCAAAGAAGCTTATCCTTGACACACCTATATCGATTTTATGAAAGTAGAGTCCTATGCAAGCTCAGAAGTCTAGAACGCTCAGGTCACGATGCAGTGCACATGTAATGTCTCCCTCACATTGTGGTAAAATTGCCCCCTTAAGTTTAAATTCCTCTACCTGTTTTTTTAAAAGATTTTATTTATTTATTTTTAGTGAAAGGGGAAGGGAGGAAGAAAGAGAGGGAGAGAAACACTGATGTGAGAGAGAAACATCAATTGGTCGTCTCTGGCACAAGCCCTGACCGGAGTCCAAACCACAACCCAGGCTTGTTCCCTGCCCAAGAATTGAACTGGTGACCTTTAGCTTTGCAGGAGGATGCCCAACCAACCAAGCCATACTGCTCCTCTACTGTTTTTTGTCAAAGTAAAAGGCATAGAGTAGGGAGTTTGGAAAAGCCATTTATTTTCTGAACTTCAGTTTCCCCAGTTACATGGGAATAATAATACCTACCTCACAATTGTTTTCCAGGTCAAATCAGTTGGCTTCATAAAGGTTATTTGTAACCTGTAAAAAATTATATGGGTATCAACATAAGGATTAGGAGCAGTAATATAGACGTAGGTGGATGTCACAGAAAAAAAGAGCTTTGATGTGGATATTTTACTTATCTTGGACACTTTCTGCAAGGTTCCATCCTTGCTGAGTTGCTTTGCTTGATTTCCATTGGCGTGGGTGAAAGAAATATGAAACATCATTTTTGAAAGCAACTACAACGTGGAACTTTCCAGTGTTCTCTCCTCTGTACCTAGAAGTCCTCTACTCTCTACATGAATCCTTCCTTCCCTTTCTGTCTTAAATCTTTCCTGTTATCTGGAGTCCCATCCGTGTTCGAAATTTGGGTGTCTACTGTATGTCTGCGACGTATGGCGTCAATGAGGATGCAAATCCTCGCTCCCTGCCAGCCTCCCTATGGCTGCCTTCATTTCTTTGTTGCGCAGTGTGTAGATGATGGGGTTGAGCAGAGGAGTGACGACAGTGTAGAAGACAGCTACCACCGCGTCCAGGGGCTCCTGGGAGCCAGGACGAAGGTAAATGAAGGTGCAAGGCACATAGTAAACAATGACGACTGTGAGGTGAGCAGCGCAGGTGGAGAAGGCGTTGCGGCGTCCATCGGCAGACCGGATTCGCAAGATGGCAGCCACTATGCAGCCATAGGAAGTGAGGATGAGCACAAAGCAGGTGAGGGCCAGGAAACCAATGTCCACAAAGGTGACCAGTTCATTGATGGTGGTGTCGGCACAGGCCAGACGCAGTATGGCAGGAATGTCACAGAAGAAATAGTCTACCCGGTTTGGACCACAGAAGGGCAGACGGAATATGAAGCTTGTCTGGAAAAGTGAGTGGAGCGTGCCTCCCAGCCAGGTACCTAAAGCCAGGTAGTTACAGACGCTGTGAGTCATGGTGGTGGCATAATGTAAAGGTTTACAAATGGCCAGGAAGCGATCGTAGGCCATGAGTGTGTAAAGGAAGCATTCAGTGCAGCCCAGGAAATGGAAAGAAAAAAGTTGGATTACACAGCCCCCAAAGGAGATAACCCTGCTCTCCAAGAGGAAGCCAGCTAACATCTTGGGGACAATGGCAGAGGAAATGGTCATGTCCAAGAAGGAGAGGTGACATAGAAACCAGTACATGGGGCGGTGGAGCCGGGTGTCCACCAAGACCATGAGAATAATGAGACCATTGCCACAGACGGTGAGGGCATAGATGGCAAAGAAAGCTAGGAAGACGGGTACCCTCAGCGGCGGTGGGTAGTGCAGGCCCACCAAAATGAAGTAAGACACAGAAGTTTGGTTTCCGCTTTGCATTTCCTTGCTGTTTACATCTGAAAAAGAAGGAACAGAAGAGATGTCTCAAATACTCTTCAAATACTCTGGGAATAACATACTTTTTTTCCTGTGTCCTTCCCAAATATGAACAGAACGGATGCCAGAAAGTTATCTCAAAAAGAGAGACCTTGCTCTGGCTCTAGCTCTTGTTCTCAATCATTTTTTCTCCTCACATTTCCCCCAATTCCTTATTCCAAGATTCTTCCTGGTTCCAGGGAAATATTTTTCCCTCCAAGTTTAAAACCTATGTAACAGATTATGTGTATATAATTGAGGAGAGCAAAGGAAAGACCATACATAGAGCTTTTCATTTCAGGAAGAAGTGTAATCTTATAAAACCTAAGTAAATCTATAAAGAAATGACTGGTCTATTGTTTTCCTTAGTTTGGCTTATGATCTATGTACCTGACTGTTAGGTTATAGTTTACTAATTTTTTTTAAGAACATGAGAGGTGAGATTATATAGAGGTAAGTGTTCCCAATAAAAACCTGTGTAGATTTGAAAAAATGTATTATCTGGACTATACACTGAACATAAAATATTCAGAATGTTTGAAGTTATGGCTAAAGTATCTCTTTTAATAAATTCTATTTTAAAAACACACATGCCATTTAAAATATTTCAAGATAGTGAAGTGACAACAAAGTCTCAGCCCTAGGGCATCTGTTGTCATTTCTTCTCTCTGCTTCTGGATAAGTGAAGTCCATCAATACAGTTATGTTTTTGTTTGTCCATCTGTCCATTTAGTAAAGTAGCATATATTATATTTTGAGAGCATGGCCTTAAATTTTAAAATCCTAGCTCTTCCACTTTCACTTACCAGTGATCTTGGAAAAGCCATTTCACCCTTCTTTGCCTATATCTGTAAGTGGAAACAATCATAGTGCCTCCTTCCAGGGATTGTTGTAAGTATTAAATAAATTAATTCAAATAATTCACAGTAGCATGCAGTAAACATTAGCTATCATTTCCCATCAACTATGTGTTGTGGTCCTGTATTATTAGAAACTCTAGTCATTGTATTTATGCCTCTGACCTAAAGGGAATCTGTAACTTCCAGTGAGTTGTCATATAGTAGATTTGAGTCATCAAATTTGAAGCAAATTACAGAGCCCTTTTCTGCTAGGACTACTGGTGACTGACATCAGACACAGGGAGAGGAAGAAATCAGGAAATTGGCTAAGGGGGTGCCACACGTCTTCCGGACCCTGAGGGGTCACGTGAGGTACATTCTTCCTAGTGACAACTTCCTTCCACCAACCTGTGCTCTAATAGTCTATTTACCCACGGGAGGCAAATATCCAAAGTGGTGTATCATTTTGCTGAGGACTTGGGGGTCACTCAGAACCACTCAGAAGGCTTCAGGCGTGTGGAATAAAATTTAGTTTCTAGCTGGACTCCAAATGGGCAAAAGACCCAAGATTGCAACTATGGCTGCCATCTGACCACTTCCATTCTCCTTTCTCCATCACAAATCACCATGAATCCATGCTCTTATCCTTCTTAATTTTTACACCCACAAGGATGACGCTTATCAGTGAAAACAAATTTTCTGGAGTCTTCTTCTTAAACCTAGGAGAGCCCAGGGCAAATTGAGTCAGGTGGTCACCCTAAGTAAGGGTCTAAACCACATAGGAACTAAATAATTCTCAACGTGTAGCTACAGAATCTATTCTGAAACAATTTCTGAGAAAATTCTTAGAGATTTTATAGATACTTCCTTGATCATCAACCTTCATTGGCATTACGGTGTCCAAAGGGGAAATCCAAATTTATTAGCATGACCTATAGGAATAGAGAGCCTCATAATCTGGTGTCAACTCCCTAGCCTTCCCCCTCTGCACTCTGTACCATAAATTTGTGCTCTAGCCAAATATTCTTCCCCGTTTTCTTATCCAGGGGTGTCCAACCTTTTGGCATCTCTGGGCCACGCTGGAAGAGGAAGAATTGTCTTGAGCCACACGTTAAATACGCAAATACTAATGAAAACTGATAAGCCAAAAAAGGGGTCTTAAGTAAATTTATGATTTTGTGCTGGACTGCATTCATAGCCACCCTGGGCTGCATACAGCCTGCAGGTCACAGGTTGGACGCCCCTGATGGACATTAGTCGTCTTAGTCTGGAATGGCCTTGCTCCTTTGATGCCTGATTCAAGATGCCACTTACGTGTGATCTACTGCGCATGTAAAGCCTTTCCTGCCTTTCCTGCCAATGGTCACTCGCGCTTCGCAGTTCCCACACTAGTTCACTCACGTATCTGCAGCATTACTATGAATGTTGCGGTTGCCCTCCCTATGCCCGATTCCCCTGTGAGGCTCTGAGCTCCTATAGGGACTTGGTCTCATTTTTCTTTTCATCCCAAGTTTGCAGCATAACTTCCACAAAGAGATTCTTAAATCTAACTGAATAAATATGCATTCCCTTTTTGTGTGAATATCCCTGTTGTCTAGACATTTTGAATCCAGGCTAATATCAGTTAGGTCTTATAATCTAGCTCCCAAAATCATAAGAATTTCAATACTGAGACTGTTACTACTAATTTACTAACTAGCAACAATCTTTTGAACAAATCTCTTTAAAAATTTTAATCTTATTTTGTCACAAGTCAGTTTCTCATTTGTTAAAAAAAAAAAGGGGGGGGGAGGAGTTGGTGTAGATTCCAAAAAAGAAATACCAATTTCTTCCGTAGCCATATCAACTCGTGTGTTAAATTTGTTCTTACACACTGAAAATAAGTTTTCCTCCCAGCCCCAATTCCCTCTTGTACTATATTTTTCCTCTCATTCCCCAGCTTCCTTAACATCTCAGTCTTCATTCACTTCTATAATTCATTATTCTCCCTGGATAGAAATAATCATTTCTTTTCCCTGGGAAGGCAGAAAAATGTCTCTGGTTTACTCATTATCAACTAAAACTGCTCCAGGCACACATGTATACAATTTAGTCAGAACCACATTATGTTGTCAACATGCCATACATTCATCTGTGGAATAGGAAAAGAGGCAGTTTCTACAAATAGTCTTGGGGAAAGGGCTTCAGTTCTGCCCTTATGCTAGCTTTATCTGCCCACTCCACACCCTGTGTGAACCGGACTAGGCTTAAGGTAGACTCTGAAACTCACCTGGGGCAGAAAATTGAGAGGTAAGTTGGCCTTTGTTGTGTAGACTACAAATTTTTTGTCTCCCCCTTTGACTTATTTATAGAGCATAATGCTATTGAGAGATCTCGGCTGTCTCCTCTGTTCTCAATGTCTCTAACAGACTTTTAATAAATGTGTATTTCAGGGGCATTTCCATCACTGCCCGGCTGCCTCCTTCTGGAGTCATTTCTGCTGGTGGCCGCTCCCAGGGTGAACCGGCCGTGGGGCCGCGGCCTGCGGCTTGCTTCAGCGTCCTTGTGCTTGCGCTGTTTCTTGAGGAGATCCCTCGGCCTCCCCCTCGGACATGCCCCGTCTTGACTTCGTACCTGTGGCCTTCCTGTGCACTTCTCTGGCTCATCCCTCCTCCTTCAGCCTTTTTGAAAGTGTTGACAGCAATGTTCCTAGACTTTGGCCTCTGGAGTTTTGTTTCCTGGGAAGTAGCTTCTCCCTCCTGAGAGTCCCCATGGGCTGGGGCCAGGGGACTGGCATCACTTCTTCAGCCTTTAGGGGCAATTAACTTGCCAGGAAATACAGTACAGTGGGAAATACGTTGCAGTGGGCTTTGCCCACTTTCCATGATATTAAGTACTTTCCATGATATTAAATTTATTTCAGATTTAAGGTTCTGGTAGGAGGTAGCTGGAGAAATGTAGCAAGAGAAATGGAAGAAACTTGAGACTTGAAACACCTAAACTTCCCCTACCACAGAAGGCTCTCCAGCTCTGTGATAGTCCTGATGGGAATATATAAATACATATTTACACAGAACAATATGAGGCAAGGGAACACCTGGTTACAAACTTAGGCTTTGGTTCTGAATTCCAATGTGGACCCTTGGCCTCGAGAAGTTACCTTCCCTTCCCTTCATATTCGGGGGCCTAAGTGGTTGTTTCCTCACATGAGACCTCCCTGTGCTTTCCATTGGGTTTTCAGTGTGGAAGGGCCCTGGAAGTTCCCTGGGAGCGGATGGCAATTTCCAGTGCAAGTAACAACTTACAGGCACAGTCTGGGACTCTGAAATCTGCACATTTTCAAAGAAAGGCATACTGAAGCCTAGGAACATTCTGTGACTGTGATAAAATAATGTCTTATTTTGTTGTAGTAACAGGGCTAAAATAACAAAAAACAAAATGTATATTTTGAATGTGGATTATTAAATTAGAATATCAGATAAAGTTCTTATTTTGCTGCTACTCTTATATAAAATTAGAAAATTGTTAGGAAAAAACAGCGCTCCAAGAAATGGAATAGGGATTGGTGGCAAGATGTGGGTGATGTTGTGCCCGAATCCCCAACCCCACACCGAATCTGCCTACCCAGGGGAAAATGACCCCTCTTGCCCCATCTGTTGAGGCTGTTCTTGCTTTGCCTGGGGCTCCAAAAGGTCCCTCCTTCAAAGAGGGAGAGTTCTCCTCAGCCACACCCCTCAGGCCTCCTTCCTTCCTCTTCCCTCCACGGCACGCCTCCCCACCCCCAACATTAGTTTTAGTTGGATGAAAATGAATTCTGAAAGAGTTCGACCAAGGAAAAAAGAATGTAATGAAATATTTGGATAAATTACCAATATGCCCTTTTCAGGAGTCTGGCGCTCAGCAAGCTAGCGGGGCAGACGGCAGCAGCCTCACTCTGTTGGCTTAATGATTGGGTGGCTGACGCTTGGACTCCACAGTGGCTTATGCTAAATCAAGATGACGGGAAAGGAATGGAATGACTTGAGAACTGGAAATGTGGAAGAGGATTTATTGTAAACATGCCGCCTACCCACTCATGGGCAAACCATGTGCCCCGAGAGAGCCAATTATTCCCTTTACCGAGGCTCTAAGAGTTGTTGAGAAAGGTTACCATAAAGAGCCAAGAATAGCAGCTGGAACTGATTCTATTGACATGAGCTTTTAATTCTTACAATGTTTTAAGGATCATGAGAACCAGGCCTTACCTGCCAAACATGAGCTGGGGAAGGTTATCAGGGTGAGTCGTCAGAGCACTGTGGTTGTCAAACTAGCAAATAATTCTGCCAAAGCAGAAAGTGCTTCCCTCATGGTTATTACAACAAATTCCACAAGGTCTCATAATGAGAGGCCCCAGCTGAGCCGCTGGGAGGGCCATCGCCCTTAGCCAGCTCCTGGTTGAGTCCGCTCACTGCTTCAGTGCCACATTAGGGAAGGCAAGGACCAGGGCTCACCCTACAGCAACATCAGAAGCTTGCCCGGCATATTCTTCCCAGTTTTCCCCAAGTAGACCTGTGTTCCTACCATGGAGTAACCAGTCAAGGAAAATATCCAGACTCTTTTTAATTCACTAAACTCTGGCTTTGTCAGGTGGTAAATGGAGCTCTGAATCAAGTCCACATCAGCAGAGTGTCAGCTAGCCTGCAATCATTTCCTCTGTCGGGGTGTGGAGCTGAAACTGGTGTTCTCAGCAGCTGGGAATCTCCACACTGGTGTCCTGACCCAGGATGTCAGTAGGGACTGTTTTGATAAAAGAGCCATGTGGAAACCCTCGGTCTTCCTACTTCCAATAAAAGAGTCATAAGAACTTCTGTGTCTTTGGGGAGGATCACAGAGATTCATACTACTATCAAAGACCTGAAAGACTCCGGATGAAAATTTTTTATCACATTCCCATTAACTCTGCTGTAGGACAGGTGCAGATGACAAAAAACTGTAAGTTCGATGATTTAGATGCGGTCTTAATAGAATAAAACCGTACAACCTTTAGTATATTAATCTCCAACTGATAAATGATTTCAATTTGTGAAAATTTTCGGATACAGTACAAACTGTTATACATAGAAATTTCCACATACAAAAAACATGCATACACACATATAAGTAATATCATAATGAAATATGTGTAACTAAGATCCAGTATAAGAATAAAATGTTACAAAAGCCACTGCAGCACCCTTGTGCTTTACTCCTGTGGCACTCTCTTCTCTCCCTATGAGAAATATCTGTCTTGAAATTTCTGCTGATACTTCCTTTGGCTTTCTTTTATAAGTTTACCAATTATTTGTTTATTCTTATTTTGAACTTTGTATATATGGAATCAGTCAGCAGTATTCTTACCTAAAAATTCTGTTTTTGAAACTCACCAATTTATTCACTTTTCTACCTCCGTGGTATCTATTTTATGAATAAGGCACATTTTTCTTTCATCTCTCTATCTTTTTACATCTTTCTTTTTCTAGACAACATTTGAACTGTTGACAGTTTTTTGCTATATGTAAGCAGAGCTGCTATAAATATTTTTATATGTGGTAGGAAATGCGTATGTAGAAGCCTTATAGATTCCTGGAAGGCGCTGCAGGACCATGGGGTACACATATCTATAATCATACTGAAGATCTAGTGTTGGTATCCAGTTTCACATTAACTAGCAGTGTAAGAGAGCTCTTTTGATTCACATTCTTGCGAGGACTTGGTATACTCAATTTTAAAATTTTATTTCACTAATATCAAAAGTATGAAATTATCTCTTATGTATGTAGTTTTAACATACAGCTCCATGATTACTAATGAAGTTGATCATGCTTTTGTTGGTCTTCAGCCTTTCTTGTTTTCCATTCTCTGAAAAGTCTGCATGTGATTTTTGCAGTGATTAATGAGGGGTACCCTGTTCTTGCAGAGTCCCCCAGGGTTGCTGTGGATGGAGGAAAACAAAATAAGTCATTCCAGACACTTCTCAGTCTGCCAGGAAAAGAGGGTGGTGATTCCCTTTAGTGGAGAATGCCACCAGCCCTTCTCTTGAAGTGGCTTTTATTGAGAACAATGTGCACAGGGGTATACAGTAAAGCTCATCAATCAACGTCAAAAGGCTATGTTTACAGAAAACAGAGATCATAGACCACAATCGAAGGAACACAGAGATTTGCCTCAGGTCAGGGTCTGGTAGACAGGGTGGCACCCATTCAGCCCTGAAACCTGGGAAACTGATCTCATTCTATGCTCAATCCCAAACACTAGTACTCATTAACTCGAGGGCATTCTTAGCAAAGTAAGTTTGATAGGATTTAATACATTCCTTTTCCAGGCCTAATTGTCCCTGGGAACCGCCTGATCCAGTTTAGCGCTGTCCCTGTCTCTAGCATTGTTTCACTGACCTGGTCAGGCAGGTCAGCCAGGAGCAGGCAAGAGATAAGGAGACTTCTTTCAGGTAGAATGAGGACTCCGGCCATGACAAAGCCGAGGGGCGAGGGTCTTTTGCCCCTTCTCTGTGTCCCCCGAGTCCTTCCCTGACGGCCCCCATGTGACTGTGCCTGTCTTCGGTTGCCCCTGCCATCGAGCGGTCTTACCCATCATTGACTAACCAGCCATCCTCCGGGGCCCAGCAGGGTGATGTGAGGGAGGCAGGGGTGCAGCTTTTGAGGAGACCGGTTCTGTCTCCTCAGTGGCCCATTCTCCCAAGGCCTCTTTTCTCAGCTCCAGCCTTGGGGCCCTCTCACTTGTTGGTGAGGCTACAGTTCCTGAAACCAGGCAGGATGGTTCCCAACAAGTGACTTTATTTTTTATTTTACTTTTTGATTTAAATATTTTTTCTATATTAAAAACACTAATTTCTATTTTCTCTTTAGTTTATGGGAGGTAAATATCTCATGTGTAACTTCATCTTTTTTCTTTATCATGCCTTTGATACTTCAATCATATTTAAATTAAGAATTTCTATTTACTTTTCTTTGTCTTTTAAAGAGTAATCTTTCACTACACCTTGCATTTATTTATGCAAAGCTAATTTTTTATCACCTGTGTGACGGGTAGTATTTTGGACATTGGTTTTTCAGTAACAATTTAATCAGTCGTAACTTTTCCACCCACAAACATAGGATATTATGTTGGTTGACTATATTGGTAACACCGTGTCAATAAGACTTGGTACATGGAAAATATTAAAAATATCTCAGTAGCCTTGCCAATTCACATCTGTACCAAGTTGTGGGAGAAAAGCCTAGGAAAACAAGAAACTGTCCCCTCAGTGACATTTCTGGTAATGTGGTTGCCTTGAAGCGAGTTAGGCTGGCCCACAGAGCCTAGTCAGTTTTCCTGAAGTTCAAGAACGACAGCCCGCCCTGCGCTGAAGGTTCTTTCGCTTCGCAGGACTCCTGGCGCCAAGGGAGGCTCCACGGACCGTGTCAGACGCTGACGCAGGGCCGCTGGCCTCCCACGCCCCGCTCTTTGCGCAGGGAGGGCTCACCGAGGTTTCATCTCCTTGGCGCACTGCTCAGTGAGAAATATCCAGCCTGTCATGCCAACACAGAATTGTGGAATTATTGGCTTTTATCCCCCTACTGAACAAAATATTTGTCCTGACGCATAAGCAATAATTTTGCTAATTAGTCCTCTACTCGGTGCATCTAGGTAATTCCATTGCATGTGTATAACGATATCCAGAGGTAAAAATGAATAATAAATGGCTGCCACCTAAATTGGCAGGATTCAAACGTGTTTGTATCTTGCAAAAATAATGGTTTGATTCACCCCATTTGGCAACATTGACATGCTGTGTTTCCTGATAAGAAAATGTGTTCAAGAAGACAGAAATGAATGCTAGCTATTACCTCATAACAACTTGCAAAATAATTACTGTAACTTTATGTGTATTTTCGGCATTGCTTTGGCATATATGTATCTGCAAGTTTTAATTTTCTCTCCTTCATGCGCTCCCTTATTATGTGTAAGATGTATTAACGTTGCTGAAGGAAATAGGATTCTTCCACGGTATCACAGGAAATGCATTTCAGAGATAGACACAGAAGAGAATTTGAGCTACAGTGGCAAGATTTCTCGGAGCAAAAACAAAGGGAGGGCTTAGGCGATGTCCCCTCCAGACCAGGAGGCTCAGCTCCCTCTCGCTGCGGAGGAAGCCCAGCTTCCGGGACAGCAGGTCTGTGCTCGGCCCCATCCAGCCCAGGAGGAGGCCCGGGCCGCCCAGCACGTTCTCCGTTCCCTTTCCCTCGCCATCAGCGTTGCACTTGGGCCCCCACGGCTGCTGAAGAGAAACAGAGAGCGTGAATGTCTCGGGCCTCCGTCAAGCTTTGATTCTATTCCTTGGACTCCGGCAGGAGCAGGCTTTCTCTGAACCTGTGCAGTGCCTTTCCTGGATCTCCCAGGCCGTGCTGGTGCTGCCCCAATCCCTTCTCCCCGGACGGCCTCCTCCGGTGTATAGTGGCCACTTTTGGCTCCCAGTGCATGTGCCTCAGTGGAGGACTTTCCTCCCTCACTGTTTCTCCTCCGCCTCCCTTAACAGGGAAGAGCGGGCCAGTTGTTCCCCCGGGGAGACTGGAAAACTGGCCTTTCCTGCCTCCTCCGGGATTAGCATCCACCCGCCCGTTTGGCCGAGGATGCAGTGTTCCCCGCAGGGTCCGCGAAGCTACGTCTTCCTAGCTGATCCAGGGTACTTACATACCTGGCTCCCTCTGTAGTGTTAACGGTAACTTTATTATAGTGCCCACAGTTAACATGATGCCTAGTTAGAAGTCTCTCAGAACCAGAGGTGTATCTGACGTCACTCAGAGCGTCCGGGTTTGGATCTGGATAAAGAAAATGGGATAGTGATGTATTGGCATGGCAGTCTCTTGAAGGGAGTGAGCGAGAATAACGTTGCACTGCATTAGGCGCTGACATTGCGCGTAAACACGGGGGGAAGGGTGTGGGCAGATGCGGTGCGGTGGGTGTGGCGCACTGTCACGGGCCTTCCTTGGCATACTTACTTACTCGTGTATTTTGGCTGGGTAGCTTTTCAACTCTTCGGTAGGCGGGACTCACTCCTGCGATAGAGGCTGAGATTCGCTCTAGCAAATACGGAACGGGAACGTGGGATCCAGACGTGACCGTTACAATGTGAATGTATCCACTTAGACTTCAGATGAGACGCAAGCAGCAGTAAAAGGCACACGCAAGAGAGGACGGACTGTCTCGTATGATGGCAGTGACGGTACCGGCAACAGAGTTTTGACGTGCAGGGCTGACGACGTGCCGGTGGCGCTTTACGGGGCTTACGCCTGCGGCCCTGGTGGGCCCTCCGCGGATTCCGTGGAAACAGCGACCGCCCCAGATCCTGAGGCCTAATTTTTCAGTAATTCTGCCAGGCCCTCAGGTTTCCTGTTCCTTTCACAACTTTGATTGTGTGGCTGTTCTGGGTTGTTTGACTGCGCAGGGGTGTGTTTTAATTAAATATACACTTTTGTTTAACTTGCTTTTCCACTGAAAATAAGTATTATGGAGACCCCCACAGGTCAGTAGGTCACTATCCAATTATTTTATTTTTTTGGTCTCTTTATGCACACGGTAACGCATATATTTTTAAAAGTAATTAGATTATATCATATATGCTACATTATTTTCACCTTTTAAAATTTTTTGTCAGTTTAGCACCACCACCCCTCAACCAAAAATTAATAATCTCATTTATGTTCTGCCTGTTTCTCTTTGCATCTGTACTATACAATGGCCATTGTTTGTTTTACAAAAAAAATGGCACAATGCAAACCACACTTCCATGCATCATGCTTCCTCCCATTGAAGGTATCTCATAAAATTACTCAAAGTTAACTAGTGTAGTTGTAACTCAATTTTTTAACTAGTTGCTTGATATTTCATGATGTAGAAGTACCATGATTAATTCAACATTTCCTTTTTAGAAATATTCACTTGGTGTTCAGTTTTTTTTGTCACTATAAACCATGTATGAACACACATTTGAATAAATATACTTATGTATTGGTGCTTTTATTTTCATGATATAGACTCCTAGAGTGACATTACTGGATTTAAAAATACACACACCCACTTACACCTGAGGGGAGACCCCTTGAAAAAAAACAACCCTGGAATTTACTTTAAAAAATGGTGTATTTAACATGTTTACACTTCAGTCACCTTTAAAGTACTCTCCATTTGATAGAATATACCTATCAAGATGTTTTTTCCACTATTCAAAATAGTTTTTGAACTTGTTGATTTTGATTTTTTTTAGTGCTTTTGCAGTTGTTTGTTTCACCTCTTTCACACGGACAAAACATTTTCCCTTGAGGACTTTTTTCATCTGGGGAAACAAAAAAAAAGTCACTCTGGGCGAGATTGGGTGAATAGGGAGGGTGGGGCACAGGAGTCATGTTATTTTTGACAAAAACAGGAGTCATGTTATTTTGGTCATGTTATTTTTGGTTATTTTTGGTGAACACAGCGCCATGTGGGCAGGTGTGCTTGTAAGTTACCCATCATGAAATGGGCAAAAAAAAAAAAAAAATTCACTGAAGCTGAACGCAGCCTCTCACAACGCCAGCCGGTGCCCTGACACAGATGTGCTCCCAGAACGCTCACCCAGCGGGGGAAGCCTGTACTGCCAGGGGCCCGCCCTCCAGAAGACAATTCCTTTTTGTTTCTCCGTGTGTGTGTGTGTGTGTGTGTGTGTAAAATTCAATTACTATTGTACTGCTTTCCTGCAAAGGTACTCTAAGTATACACACTGATTCCAGTAACATGTGAGATAGAGCCCACAATAGATTCCGATGTTAGCAACTTGAATTAGTACCCTCAATTTGTAAAAGTTAAGACATGTCAATAAGAAAAAGACCATTACATTGAAAGAAATAAAGTTTATGAAAAGATGATTTATAAAATAAGATATATTATGAAATACCATGTGTTACTTATGCTTATAGAAGCAATAAAAGTTGAAATAGCAATGGAATCTAATTATTACTTCTATAACTGGGAAATAATTATGTATCCTTAGTATTTCTTTAGAAAAAGACATTCTAAACCTTTAAAAAGCAAAACAATAAGTTGGGAAATATAAATGTTTTAAACCACCTTTAAATATTGTGAAGGCGTGATACTGAGATGGAGAAGGCAAGCCAGCGACGGTTGTTTATGGATTCTGGACAGTGCCAAGTGTGTCTACCTGCATCGATGGTGGGGGAACAACGCATTGCGTCCTCCTCCTTTTCTCTTAGGTGTAATTATTAGTTCCAGAAAGACAAGAAATCTCCTCAGGAGAGTTCAAATAACAAACACATAGGAAAATATATGCATGATTATTAAAAACTTTTAATTAGTCTCTCCGTTATTTTTCTGCTCATCAAGGGCACCTGAAGACCCAGGAATAACCCTGTCCTCTGAGACACTAAGTCAAGTTAAGCGTCTATGTATGTAGCTCTGTTAGTTTCCATTTCCTGCACTTAAACTGCTCGAGTCATTGAATAAAAATGAACTACTCTGCCTCACCAAAAATAACAGGTGTTATCTATTTTTTGAGTAATTACTTGCAAACTAGTGCCTCATCATAACATGTAGAAAGTGAAAGACTTGGGAAAAAACACACAGATGAGCTATATTACTGACATTATTCATGTAATGTAAGGTGCATTCTTAGAAAGCTAGAATTGTATTATTTCTACTTGCTTTTCTCTTAAACTTCCATTCAGAGATAAGACATTTGGGTTTGTTACACTTCCTTCCACCTTTGGTTGTCTAATCCCTACCCCCATACATATATTAGGCCTCATAACAGGCAGGGCCACATATTATTCATGCATTTGGGTGTGGCTGGTGTAAGCAAACCCACACACTGCCATTCATATAAAAAGTAGAGCGCATGCAGTTATGTACATAATACTTGACAATGATAATAAAGGGCTATGTTACTGGTTTATGTACTTACTGTACTATGTATTTTTTATTTTTTTGAGTGCACTCTCTCTGCGTAGCAAAAAGTGTGCTGTTAAACAGCACGCTGTGCCATGCTGGCACACTCACAGGTAATGCGCTTACTATGACTGACTGAACCATTTTCTCTTGGGCGCGATTCAACCTGATGTTGTTTTATAAATTTAGTGTAGCCTAAGTTTACAGCGTTCATAGAGTTTACAGTGTTGTACAGCCGTGTCCTGGGCTCCACCTTCCCCCTCCTCTCATTCAGTGACGTACCCAGAGTAAGGTCGGCCCTGCAGTCCCCACTCAGGGCAAGCACCCTATCCAGGTGCACCACTTTTTACCTTTTATTTTCACTGCACCATATTTTTATTGTACCTTTTTGATGCTTTGGCATGTTTAGATGCACACATGCTTAGCATCGTGTTCAGTTACTCACAGCATTCAGTACAGTGACCTGCTGCGCAGGCTTGCAGCCCAGGAGCAGTGGGCTTGACCATGCCGCCTAGGTGTGCAGCGGGCTGGATCACCTGGGTTTGTGTAAATGCACCCCTATGTTGTTCGTGCAATGACAGAATTGCCTAAGGATGCATTCCTTAGAGTGTATCGCATCATAAAGTGGTGCTGGCTACACACACACACACACACACACACACAGAGTAAATGAGGCTACACAAGTAGGGGCTAAGTTATTGCAGCAGGGACACAGAACTCAAACACCTCGGACTGGCGCTCCTGCCTTGTCTCAGGCTGCCTTGCAATTCAAACGAGGAAAATTTTCATATTTCATCTAATTTGAATGCGAGATTATACTGATGACGGGATTTGGCTGGTGCAGTAACAATTTCAGAATTATATGTGCTCCATTTTTGAGTTCTGATATCCATGTAGGTAGTTAGGGTAATTCTGTCTCTGTTATTTATTCTCTTATTTGAAAAATATAGCTGTAACAAAGCTTATGCCACATTGCCTGGAGACAGGATGCATTTTGTCTGAGCAAAGATCCTTGTTTCTCTCACATAACAAACGATTAAATTCTTGGTTCTTTAAGTTCCCTCTGAACTGTGGGGAGAAAATAGAATTGCAAGTAGCCTCTAAGATCCCCACTCCCTGTTAAATTGTCTCCCTTGGAGTTAGGGTGGAACCTGTTGATATAATGGGATATCAGTCTCTTGATTACATTCTGTTACACAGCACGTTGTCACAGTAGGCGGCAGAGAGATTTCCTGCTGGCTTTGAAGAAGGGAGCTGTCATGTTAGCAGCTGATCAGGTGGCTAGGACTTGAAGGGGGCTTCTGGAAGCTGAGAGTGATTTTCTGCTCCCTGACAGCAGCCAATAAACAAAACAAAACAAAAACAACCAAGAACCTTAATCTTAAAGATCCAAGGATCAGAATTCTGAGAACAACCTCAATAACCTTGGTAGAGGATCCCAAGCTTCAGATGAGATTGCGGACCCAGCAGACAAGTTGATTTCAACTTGGTGAAACCTTGAGCAAGAGGACCCAACTCGCCTGACTCAAAAAATGGAAAATAGTAAATTTGAATTGTTTTATGCTGCTAAATTTGCAGTAATGTATGACACACCAGTATAAACAAATGCAAAGGATTTCTTCTACTTCCTTTTGCATATATTTGTGTGTCTATTGTGTGTGTGGGTGTGGGAGAGAGAGGAGGAGGACGATGATGAAGTCATTTCAATCAACTTTACTAAAGAAGGCTTGGGATAAGCGAAGTCAAGTATAACTCTAGGATTATCTACCACAGATGGTGCAATTGCCGCAGGGAGAGTGTTCTTTATATTCTCACAGGGAGAGGGAGCAAAGGTCAGGAGAAACGACAAACGTGAGCCACGTGCCCACGTTCCCACGCACCAGTACTGGACACCCCTCTCTGCAGAAACGTCTTGATCGATGTACTCACTGTGGTGGGGAACCTCCTCGCTATGCTGGTGATCGCGGTGAACACCCCTTTCACGACCCCAAGCCCTGCCTCCTGACCAGCCTGTCCTTCTTTGACACGTGGTTCTCCTCCGTCCCTGTCCCCGAAACGCCGATGACCGGTCTCCCCAGAGAGGCAGAGCTCGCTCTTCCACAGCTGCGTGGCCCGTCTCTAGTGCCCCACCTCCTGAGAAGCCCCGAGGCGCGTCCTGGGGCCGCTCCCGGCCATCACCTGCCCGCGCAGGTACGCCAGCCGTCGCGGCCACGGCCCGCGGCTCAGGGCCGCCCGCAGTCCGCCGTCGGGACCACACCGACAGTTCGCCTGTCCTGCCGTGGGCGCCGTCGGAGCGCACCGCTCGTCCTCGCGCGGCCCGGGCAGGTACCTCCGCCACCGGGGCCTGGCCGCGGGCTGTTTTCTAGGGGTCGGCGTGCCCCGCGCGGCCATGCCTGCTGCGTCCCGGAGACCCGCGCCTCGCGGGGCGGACGCGGCCTCTCACGCCTGCGTCTCCCGCCGCATCGCGGCCCCCCGTTCTGTCGTCCCTGCGTTTTCCTGGAGCGGAGGCCGCGGGCGGGGCCGCGGCGTGTCCACACCTCGCGGACCGAGTTTCCAAGCCCTGCGGCGGCGCCTGAGAGCGAGGAAGTGGAGCAGCCGCGGCTCGGGCTTCAAGGCGAAGCACCGCGTTTTCAGGAAGAATAAACGCGCGAGGCAGGTTCGCCCATTTTCGTCGACAGATGGGACCGCGCCCTGCGGTGCAGCATTTACAATCTAAATCAGGTGGAGGTAGATGCGGTGCTTTTCGTATCCCGTGCGGAGAAATAAACGTGGTTTGAAAAATTCTGCCTTTGGCATGTGAAATGCACATAACTGCATAAAAATCTAGTATAGAAAATTTGGATTAAAATTTGCTATAAAAATACTAATATAATTTAGTCATCAACATCAAATGTATTAACACCACCAACTCAGAAATACTATTTTACAGGTTTTTCTGAAGAATTTTTTTAAATCACATTTAAAAATTTTACTTTATGATGAACATCCTTATATTGATTTTTAACTCATTTGTCTGTAATAGGCTTATTATTCATTTCTCCTGTTTTATTGAGATATAATTGACATATAATGTTTTTACCTTTTTAAAAAGTATTCTGATTGGACCTCAGGTACAGAGGGTCGGTTTCGTCATACACCTGAGTTTATGATATGCTTTTAGTTTGGTTGTTAATGTCTTTTGCACACACGCTTGAGAATTCAGTCAACAGGACGCTTTCCACGGTGAGCACCTACTTCGGCGGTCACTCGACGAGGTTGCGGCTGCGCGTCTGCCCTCCCAGCTCCTTTAGGGTGTGAGCGCGGGCGCTCCTTCCCCGAGCGCGCCCGCACCCCGCTACTGGCTCCCACGCTGAGCCAGGGCTGAGCTTCCCCTGCGCAGCTTGGTCTCCGTCTGTCCGCCCGCAGGTCTGCGGAGACAAGTGGTAACACCGGCGGCGTCTTGTGCGGGTCCAGCAGTTCCTCTGGTTTGGTGAATCAGATCTGGACAAAGTTTGGTGAGTCAGATTTGGATGAGTTTCCATCACATATTCTGACCTTGAAGTTTTTGCTGCCCGACCAGAGGCCCATATTTAGCACAGAACCAGCCTGACCTGGGTCCTTTTACTACAAATGGTCGGGGCGGGGGCGGGGGATGGGGGCCCAGCTACGCTGATAGCTCCTCCTCCCACCATCTCCGAGTCTTGGGAGTTCAGCCACACCGAACCCCGCATTGCAGGCTGGAGCCAGTGCTGTTTCCTATTTGGAAAGGAAAAAAAATTAAAATATGATTAAGTTGTTGTTACGGGATTTCAACACATTTATTTCGTTTACAAATTAGGAAAAGAAGGTCTGATAAAGACAAAATAGCCTAAGAAACAAACAAAAACAAACAAAAACTAATGCGGAGCTACATAGTCCGTACCTGTGGGCGTCTGCATGTAATAAGTGGAGGGCTAGAATCTCATGCAAACAAATAAAAATATTGACTCAGATAAGTTTAGAAATATTTTTATGCTCTGCACCTCAATTTGCATCTTTCACCTGCATAAATATTGGTCTGATTTCTTTAGAATGTTCTCCCAGCTGCACAACCTTCCAATTTCCATAAATGCTAATTTACTTTTTGAAGGACTCAACTTCTGACCTATACATATTAGTAGATACCATTCCTAAATAGGTGCCTTACTTTTCCACCCATGAAGTTCCTATCTTCTTTGTCTAAGTCACTAATAATTTTAGTTTGTTAAATACTGCCATTTTGAGATAAGCCATTACAGTAAAATCTGTGGGTCTAAAATAAAACTTCTTTTGTCTTCTTCAGCATTTCTCTTATATACTATTAGAGGCCCAATAAAAGACATCCCAGAACTCAGGGAGTCTGCATTACCAGTACTGTTTTCAAAAGGGGAAAATAAAAATAAAATAACTCAGAATTGATGTATGCATTCCATGTAGGGAACACTTGAATCTAAGCAAATCTTTCATCACATCGTGCCACATTTCGATGTATCCTTTTAGGCTGGGTCTCGAAATAGCAGCTCCGGAGACCTGAACTCGTCCACTGAGTCTCAGGTGGTGGTGTCATTACTCTGTTCATCTGCATTTTAAAAATATTGTGTGATCATTGATTCCCTGGAACTCTGTTTTCTGATTTAACGAGTAGTTGAAAAGTCTGACATTACAGAGGAAAAGAGCTAAATTGCAAGGAATAAATCGCTCTCAGAGAAGGAACCCAGCTCAGGCCCAGAAGAGAGTGACTTCTGTAAGAATCACAACGCTAACCCTTCTTCATCGATTTAGTCCTGTTTCGTTGACAGATTAGTTAATGTGATAATTCTTTCAATAACTTTAATTAAGTGACCTTTATATTTAAGGAACAGGAGATACATAACGTCAAGACAGTGTTTTTGTTACAGAACTCTGGAGTCCAATGGGAAACGTATAACTAAACAAATCTGACCATGTCATACAGAATATCTGAGATACGTGGTAAGCCGCCTGCCATCTAACCACTGGGTCCAGCCAGAAAATAGAGAAAATTGCATAGACAAATAACAAAGGCTTGTGCCAATTACTTAACTCATAATAATTAACATGCAGAGTATGAATAATACAAAGATAATGTCCATTCATGTGTTTGGTGTCTGTTTCAAATACACAGAGTTTCTGTATTTTGAGCCTTTTAGTTCTAACAAGAAGAAAATTTTGAATATGAGAGTAAATCCAAAACATTTTACATTTCTTTTTATTCTCTAACCATCTAAAAATTTGAATATAAGACTAAATCTAAAGCATTTTACATTTATTTCTATTCTCCAATACATTTGAATATGAGGCTAAATTCAAAGCATTTTACATTTCTTTTTATTTTCTAATATTCTCTGATAATCTAAATGCACACATTTTAGCCAGGACCTGCCCCCACCCAATTACAGGAAGGCCAGAGGTGCAATCTTATATATCCATGTGGGAAATGGAGTTGAAGTATGAGGTGCACTGTTCTGAGGTGTTAACTAAAATGTGTATGTCGTGACTCTATTTTTCCTACTGTGGGCAAAACTGATACAAAAGCCTATTTCCTTCTCCTTGGTAAAATAGGTGGATATTTTCAAAATGGGTATTATCATAGCTTTATTCAAAACTATCAGTAAAATATTTCCAAGAAAATTTATTCTCATATTTTGGATACCTATCCTATTAAAAGTGACAAGGGGACATGTAAATTAGATCAAAGAAGACATGTGTGAAACCTAAAGATTCAGCGTCACTCTACCCATCTAATTCATGCACAGAGGACAGGGGAAGTCATAACGAAATGCTGAAAATGTGGTTGAAATTTGTGCAGTAACAGTCTGAAGTGGTCAGATGCTCTAGCGATAGCACTTCTGATTATAAGACAGAAATAGAAGGGACTGTCCTGGCGTGAAATATTAATAAATAGGACATATGTTTTTTATGTATCAGAAGCGGCTGCCCAATGGCTATATATTTACATACTTGATGATGTGGTGATAGAGTGTTTGAAATCATTAATAGAATGTGCCAAGCCACTCACAGCGCAAAGTAAAACTAATAATCAGCTCAGAACAGCAATGCCACATAGGTCTCCTGCTGCAGGTCTGTTAAACATCACAGTCGGAGGCCATATGAAGTTCGCTAGGCACAATGGGTGCAGCTCAGGGCCACTGAGGTACTTTCGCTCATGCGCCAAGATGCGGTGGCAGTCTACGAGAATTCTCTGCCACTACTTGTACTCACCTGGCATGACTTGAAACTTACCCAAGACTTGTTGACAAATGGGACTTAATCTTGAGCCTGTGAAGACATTCTTCATTTCCATTAGAGCTTTTAAAGAATTTTGGTTTTTGCCAGCTTTCTATTCTCTTTTATATCTCAAATATTCCTTACAGGATACCTTTTATTATTTTTTAAGTTCTTTGGTAAGGTTCTATCAGTGGTAAGTACATTTTGGTTTTTAATATTTCCAAATACGGTATCATTATTTCACATTCTTGGTAATGCTTAGCATACAATGGGGGACCCCAAAAGAACTGGAGTAATCTTCTGGAGGGCAGGCCCTTGTAGTGCAGGCTTCCCCTGTTAGAGAAGCATTTGAGGAACCCATCTGTATCAGTGCACCTAGGCATGTGCCTGGTCCAGGAATCGAACCCACAGCCTTTCAGTTTATGAGAGGATTCTCCAACACAGCTGAGCCACACCAATGAGGGCAGCATACAGTTCTTAATTGAGACTTATTTTCTTACAATCTGTGCTTTATATTGATATATATTGATTTGTATCATTGCTAAGGATCCATAAGATGTTAAGATGCTTTTTAAAATTAAGAATGACTAACTAATAGCAATTTTATACCATATATTTTGAAGCTATTTTACTAGGTTCATATGAATATGGGATTTTAATATTTTCCTGTTAAATTGACCCTTTTTTATTTATTAAAATACCTTTAAATTTTTTCTTTATATAATGACCTTTATATATAGCTCTCTTTTTTTTTTTTAAAGGAAGCGTGACTTTATTTTTAAAAAAGATTTTATTTATTTTTCGAGACAGGGAAGGGAGGGAGGAAGAGAGGGAGAGAAACATCAGTGTGTAGTTGTCTCTCGCGCACCCCCTACTGGGGACCTGGCTGGCAACCCAGGCATTTGCTCTGACTGGGATTCAAACAGACAAGCCTTTGGTTTGCAGGCTGGTGCTCAATCCACTGAGCCACACTAGCCAGGGTGACCTTTATGTCTCTTAATTCTTTCTTTAAAATTCACCTAATCTAAATAAATATAGACATACCGAATTTTTGTGGGGTTTTTTTCAGTGTTTTTGTGGCATACATTTTTTTCTACTCTTTCTCTTTTACTTATTTTTTAAAAAATTTATTGAATTTATTGGGATGACATTGGTTAATAAAATTATATGTTTCGAGTGTACAATGCTATAATATATCATCTGTATATTGTACTGTGTGTTCAGCGCCCAAATTCTAGTCCCCTTCCGTCACTATTTATCACCCTCTCTTTATTTTCTATCTCCCCCCGCCTTTCTTTCCCTCCAGTAAGCACCGTACTGTTGTCCCTGTCTATGAGGTTTGTATTTTGCTTAATCACTTCACCTTTTTTGCCCAGTCCCCCAATGCCCCTTCCCCTCTGATGGCTGTCAGTCTGTTCTTTGTAACTATGGGTCTGGTTCTTAACTTTTCCTGTCTGACTTATTTTGCTTAGCATGATATTCTCAAGGTCTATCCATGTTGATTCAAATTACAGTATTTCATCTTTTCTTATCAATGATTAATATTCCATTGTTGTAAATAAACTCATTCACTGTTGGTGGGAGTGTAAACTGGTATAGCCACTATGGAAAATGGTATGGAGATGCCTCAAAAAAATTAACATTGGAGTTACCATATGAACCACCACTCCCTCTTCTGGGTATCTAAAAGAAAAATTTGAAGACATTTATTTGAAAATATACAAAGTCTGTCTAGAAAATGTCCAGTAATTGTTAACATAACAAGAATGGTTCGTGTGACATCAATGTAACCTGGCAGCCAAGGACAGTGGACTGGAATGCACATGTGTGAACAATGATGATTTCACTGTACTGGTCGGTGGGGGCGTTGGATGCCATTGAACGAGCATGTGTACTGTGTGACTGTCATATTCAAAATGGAGAGCGAGCAGAGCAATGAATCTGCATTAAATTTTGCATTAAGCTTGTACATTCCTCCACAGAAACTATTAAGATGATTCAGAAGGATGCAATTATGGGCAACTGGTGATTGGCAGCTTCATCATCACAATGCACCCACTCATGCATCACATCTTGTGCAGAGTTTTTTTGGTGAAACATCAAATCACCCGGGTGACTCAGCCCCTCTACAGCCCAGATTTGGTGCCCTGTGACTTCTGGCTTTTCCCAAAACTGAAATCACCTTTGCAAGGGAAGAGATTTCAGACCTTGATGAAATTCAGGAAAATACAATGCAGCTGATGGCGATTGGGAGAACTGTGTGAGCTCCCGAGATGCCTGATTTGAAGGGGACTGAGGCATCGTTGTCCTGTGTACTATGTTCCTTGTATCTTGTATTTCTTCAGTAAATGTCTCTATTTTTCAAGGTAAATGGCTTGATATTTTCTGGACATATGCGTTGTATATGCACCCCTTCACTGCAGCATTATCCATGGTGGCCAAGATGTGGAAACAACCACGGTGTCTTTTGATAGATGATAGAATAAGGCATAAAATAAAACCTTACCATTTACGACAGCATGGAAGGATCTAAATAGTATGCTTAGTGAGAAAAGTTCGAGAAAGAAAAATACCATGTTTTCACTTGTCTGTGGAATCTAAAGAACAAAATAAACAAAAGAGAAACAGACTCATGGATATATAGAACAAACTGATGGTTGCCAGATGGGAGCAGGGTTTGGGTGAAAAAGGCAAAGCTTTTAAGAAGTACAAATTTGTAGTTACAAATATTCTTGGGGGTGTAAAGTACAGCATAGGGAATATAGTCATTAATATTGTAATAACTATGTGCCACGTGGTTACACTAGACTTATCGTGGGGAATATTTCATAAATTATATAAATGTCTAACCACTGTGCTCTATACCTGAAACTAATATAAAATAATATTGAATGTCAATTGTGATTGAAAAAAATGAGCCCTGGCTGGTGTGGCTCAGTGGGTTGAACACCAACCTGCCAACCACAGGGTCGCTGGTTCGATTCCCAGTCAGGGCACATACCTGGGTTGTGGGCCAGGTTCCCCAGTAGGGGATGCATGGGAGGCAACCACATGCTGATATTCCTCTCTTCTCTTTTTCCCTCCCTCACCCTCTGTTTAAAAATAAAATAAATAAAATCTTTAAAAAAAAGAAAAAAGAAAAAGAAAGCAAATAGGGCACACATAATGTTAAAATTTAATAAAGTTGTGAGATCTGCACACAGGTGTTTATTATATTATTTTGTATTTCTTGTGAATGTTGGAAATATTTTACAATAAAATAAAGTATATTATATATTACTCTAAATTTTATTATATTCTAAGATATTTTTGATGTTTTAACAAATGTTATTAAATGGTGAGAACAAATAGAAGAAACTGTTTAGCAGACAGGGATTTTTGAAAAGCCACATTCTGGCCCTTCTCACAGACCCCCACCGTGTGGCAGTCATTTACATAATGCCAGACACAGACAAAATGGTTGGAGACACACACAAACCTGTTTTCACTAAGATGAGCATGTGGGAGTGCTATGCTATCGCATCAGAGAGCCCAGGTTACACGGCGTTTCTGGGTTTCTGGTTTCTCTGGAGAACCTTGCCCTGAATTTTCGGAGTGTATGCGGACAATGCTCCGTGGCTTTGCAGTGCACTGTGGTAATGCGGTGACTTGGGTATAGCTGCTGGATTGCTGTGCAGCGGGACTTTCTCTGGCAGGATTCATGAGTTGCTTGTACTGCAGGAGACAGAGGATTCCTGGGGGAAGGAGAGGCCAGGAGAGAGCAACGAAGGAACAATGGGGAGTCACAAAAACAAATCCCTCCGTGTCAGCAGAGAGACCCTGATCCCAAGCCCAGGAGGTCTCTTTTGAACTGTCCCAAGCCATTCGGAAGGTAGTGCTTTAGTGTAAGAGACCAAAAATGTATGCAGGATAGCTTAGGTGCTTCTAAACTAAACAAAATTGCGGATTCTTTTTGAAAAAGGATGTGCTTCTGGGTTAGAAATTTCTAAATACAATTTTAAGCTTTTTTTTTTTTTTTTTTAAAGAAGCCTCCAACATTGGTGCCTGTACATTCAATATTAGATACTACTTTTCTCGGACCTAAAACTGCCTTGGTCCTACACTGCCCACCCAGGGTGACCTCTCCACAGAGAGAGCCTCCCCGCTTAGCCACTCTCCTCACGCCTGACTTTGATGGGCGTCTCTTCCCAGAAACGGGGAGGCTGCGAACAGCAGTAGAAAAGGCAGAAATGAGGAGCTTCCCTCAGAGGCAAGCATGCTGAACAGTTCACACGGTCCTCATGCCCAGCTGTGTCCCTTACAGGACCGGTCGCCAGGGGCTGAGTCCGCCTGAACTCCAGCCCTTCCAAAGGCAAGGGTCGGTGCCTCTTCCTTCACTCCTTCCTGTCCTTTCATTCTCCCTTCTCTCAAGGGTAGACTGGTTCTTATCACCAATCAAAGGCCCTGAAGACACTCACCAGAAGCAAAAAGGAAGCAAACACTTAGGTAGGCAGTGGAAATGACCCAGGTGACCTTGTAGCCTGAGTAGTACTTGGCGAGCCCGCGCCGGAGCCGCAGGTGGTACAGCAGCAGCGCACAGAGCAGGAGGGCGCCTGAGGTCCGGACAAAGGGAGAAAAAGCCTCTTCTGGGCAACCTGGGCTCCTCCACTCGTCGGAACTCCAGATATGCCAGAATCCTAAGCCTCCATCCCGTACAAATGCACCTTAGCCAAGAACCAGCCCCGCGTCAGTGGTCGATTCAATTCAGAAGCTTTGTATCTGAGCCAGAAATCTGGGAAGGCCACGTTAGTCAAAAACTGTCGGCTGGGCCCACAAACCGAGTTCACCTTCAAGCCCGTGTTAGGGGAGCCAGGCCGTTACCTGTGGAGAAACTGAGGAGCACAGTGGTGAGGAGGATACATTGAGTTTGAGGAATCATAAAGGTGAATTCCAATCCCAGGAAAATGTTATGGAAGAAGGAAAAGCTGACCACCAAAATCATCATGGTCCTGACCACTTTCAGGTCATCTGTTGGAAAGCAGAAGCCATATTGAGAGAAGGACAGATGTTTCTTCTAGGCTCATTTCCACCCGAGGGCCACAACTGTGGCTCTAAGTAAAAATGAAAATGGGGCGAAAGATTTGATTAAATAATGAAGAGAGATGGGGGAGAAATAAAGAAGCAGGGAGCCGTGAGCCAAAGGGCAGCGAGGGCCGAAAGAAACCATTTTCCTTCTCGGTTTCTCTGCAAGCTTCTCTGTCCTTTCGCCTTTACTCCGAACTCATTCCCTGATTTATCCTGTTCACCCCTGTTGCCGCTATAACCTGCTTTCCTTGTTGGCAGTTACCTTTCTTTTATAACCTTATGCTCCTGCTGTGCTGGTCACCCTGCTCCTACTGCCAAGGCTTCTCAACTGTCCAGCAAGTAAGTCTGCAAACGCCTAAACTTTTCTCCAAAACAGAGACATGGTGCGGTTTTGGACTCTGCCTTGGCTGTGGTGACTACGGAAGAGGGAAGCTGCGGTCTGAGGAAACTGCCCCGACAAGAACGAGTCGCCCGGTAAAGCAAACGAAGTCAAGGAGAGAGGAGCCCGCTGGCCCCGCCCATCTTCCCATGGTGGCGTTCTTACCTTTTGGCCAAATAGTAGTGTGTATCCACGGACTGTGGCTTTGTGTATTTGCTTGTGTTTCAAAATTCAGTGTAACCCAGTTGTCGACCATAATCCCCAACGACAAGAAGATTAGGACCCAGGAGGAGAAAAACATGCTGAGGACCTGCGTGCTTTTGGTTGACAGCTGCACCATTGGAGTGGAGATGCCACCCTGAGAGCACCCACTGCCCATACCTCCCGTGTCTCTTCTCTGATTTGAGGAGTCACAGGCAGAGGGGAAATTTAGGCTCCCCGTGACTGTTGAGGCGTTTGCCGGGGCAGGGGCTGAAGCAGCCCGTGGGACAGAGGAGATCAATCCCGCTCCTCGCCATGCCTCTGCCTGGGCCACGCTGCTATCCACGCTGCCAACTGCCATGGAATCGTCTGTGGGCTTGACCCTTGACCCTGGGGCCTGGTGCAGTGGGAGTTCCTGAAAAAGCTATCAGATATAAAGGGAGATATGATATCACATGTAGTGAGGGCTATCAGATACCCGGACAGCTAGAGGCCTTGAAAGAAGTTAAATGTGCAAGACTAAAGAGGCCTAATTTTAGAGCTAGAATTACATGTCCCAGGAGTAGTTGATAGGTAGGGATCCGTGAAGAGCAGAAGGAACTCAGATCATTGAAATGAGTAGTCAGCTAGCAACATCGCAAAAGGGAATGACCGTTCAAAAGCCAGGATGTTTGACAGAAACTTCGCTCTTCATCTGGAGAGCCTGAAGCAGTTTAATCAGATAGGCATCTAGGAAATAGACCAGTTCCTTGACACCAAGAGAAATGGACTGATACACTGAACTACGGCAGTCCAGTATCATTTATAGGGTACAGACAATCATTTGTCAAAATAGCCTTTGTATCTAGGCAGAATAAACATTTTTGGATTCCTTGAAGAGGCAACCACGGAATGCACTAAGCTCAGAGTCAGAAAACTTGCTCTGAAATCCAAAAAAAGCCTTTTCCTCAGCTAAGATGAAAGTCACCTCCAAACTTCTCTCTGCCTACTCTGCAGAACCTGAGAAGGCTGGGTTTCTCTCATCGTCTCAAAAACATTAGGCCTTTCAGACCTTTGTGTACATCTTATTTACCTTCTTAATTTTTAAAAACAATGCTCAGTATATTTCATCTTACAAAGGAGGCATTTTGCTGAATGAAATGGGCTCAGGATTCCGGTTTCTAATCCTGGTTCTACCACTAAGCAGCTTTGTAGTCTTAAAAGATAATGATGTTTCCTACTACATAAGGATTTTATAAGGATTAATGAATTTAGAGATGTAAAGCCCTTAACAGTGATCCTAGCACACAACGAATGACACAAAAGCAGTCCCCATAGCATTAATTTGGATTCCCTGGGAAGGAGGTGCTGGGGCAGAGATGTGTATGTGGGGAGGTACTGGGGAGTACACCCAGGTACCACGCCTGTAAAGGGTTTCAGGGAATCCGGCTGGAGCACAAGTTGAACTGAGATGCAGTTGCAACACAGGGAAATGTTGGCTAACACCACTGAAAGCTCTGGATCTGAGGTGGTCCTTCGGAGTCGTCCTGAATGGAGCGAGACCGTTCAGTTTGTTACGGACGCAGGCTGCCCGTGGACGATTCCTTCATCTCGGCGACTGCAAGCCTCAGCAGTCGACATTTCTGGGGGCATGGGAATGAGTCCTCACCCTGCATCACCCCTGTAGTAGGCCAGCTTGCTGTTCGGGCTGCCGGCTGCCTTGGCGTTTTCCTATTGGTTTCACCCTTGACCCTTGGGTGAAGCAAAAGAACCACGAGGGCAATAGGGAGACCACCACAGCACAACTTACGTTATTATATTCTTACATAGTGAGGCTTTTACTTACATGCACTAGATCCGTAGGGGTAGGATTCCTGGGCTAAAAGATTTATGTCTCTTAAATTTTAATAGGCAATGACAGCAAAAATATACAGATGTAGCCAGGTTAGAAAAACTGATAAAAGGTGAGAGATTTAGTGAGATACAAGTTAAAAGAGAAATCCAGTTTCCTGCCAGGGAGAACAGTAGGCAATGATGCCATTAAATAAGATGCAGAATAGGAGGAAACACAAACCTGGTGAGCAAGAAGTTAGCTGGTACTAGTGTGAGTTACACAGTATATGGCGTCTATAGGACACGCAATAAATGGAATTTAGTTCAGGAACCTGATAACAGATTAGGGGTTATCAGCCAAAGGGTGGCACTTGAAACATATGTGAGAATGTCACCGTGTAGGAATTTACACATACTAATAATTTTGTTTACAGATACAGAGAGTTTATTTCTCTTTTATAATCTGGGTGCCTTTTACTTCTTTTCCTTGCCTAATCATCCTATCTGGAGACTCTGGCGCCATGTTGAATAGGAGTGGTAAGAGTGGACATTCTTGCCTTGTTTCTAATCTTAGGGGGGAAAGCATGCGGGTTTTTACTATTAAGTATGATGTTAACTGAGAGTTTTTTGTTTTTGTTTTCTCTTTAATAAGTTGAAAATAATTCCTCTATTTCTAGTTAGCTGAGAGTTTTTATCAGATGGGTATTTGAATTTGTCAAATAAATTTTCTGCACCTATTGAGATGATCATATAGTTTCTTCCCTTTTAAAAATTTTGTTACTGTTGTGAAATATGTTGCTTGAGTTTGGAATGTCAAACCCAACTTACATTTCTGGAACCCACACCACTCAATCATGATCTATAATCATTTTTATGTACATTGAACTTAATTTGGTAAAATTTTATTAAGAATTTTTGTATCCACATTTATAAAGAATATTAATTGATAGATTATTTTGTGTAATGTCTCTGACTAGTTTTCATATCAAGGTAATGTTGAAATCATAGAATGACTAGAGAAGTTTTTACCTATTCAATTTTTTTGTATAAATTTGGCATTATTTCTTTTTTTTAAGATTTTATTTATTTATTTTTAGAAAGAGGGGAAGGGGAAGAGGAGAGGGAGAGGAACATCAATATGTGGTTGCTTCTTGTGTGCCCCTCACTTGGGACCTGGCCTGCAGCCCAGGTATGTGCCCCGACTCAGGCACATGCCCTGACTGGGAATTGAACTGGCGACACTTTGGTTCACAGGTCGGTGCTTAATCCACTGAGCCACACCAGCCAGGGCCAGCGTTATTTCTTAATTAAATGCTTGGAAGATTTCACCAGTAAACGTTGTGGCCTTGATTTCTAAATTAATTCCTTTGTAGTCAGAAAGGACATACTCATCACGTTAAGCTTATTGAGATTTGTTTTATGGCCAAGATGAAGGCTGATACTTCTGAATGTTCCATGTGCATTTGAGGGAAACATGTATTCTGTCCAAGCAAGACCTGGTGTATTCTATAAATGTCAAGCTAGCCAATTTAATTCACAGTATTATTCTAACCTTCCTGGTTTTCTCTCTAGGTTCTCTCAGTTATTGAGAAGGAATATTAAAGTCTCTAACTATAATCAGGAATTTCTCCATTTCCCCTTCCTGTTGTATTAATTTTTACTTCATGTGGTTAAAATTTAATATTGTGTGCTTACACATTTAGAATTTTGACAGCTTTATTAATGGATACCTTTACCATTATAAAATTTTCCCTTTTTATATCAAGTAATATTTCTTGTTCCGAAGTCCACTTCATCTGGTATTAATATAGGCGCTAAATCTTTTATAATCAAGATTTAAATGACATAGCTTATATTTTACTTAAAACTTGTCTCTGTATTATTTTTAATATATGTATTTTAATGATTATGCTATTACAGTTCTCCCACTTTTTTCTCCCCTTTATTCCCCCTCCCACCCTGCACCCCCCCAGCTCCCAGCATCCTCCCTCCTCAGTTCATGTCCGTGGGTCGTACGTATAAAGTTCTTTGGCTTCTCCATTTCCTATACTATTCTTCACCTCCCCCTGCCTATTTTGCGTCTACTATTTATGCTTCTTATTCCCTGTACCTTTCCCCCCATTCTTCCCCTCCTCTGTTTTACTGTTCATAGTTTTTGACCTTCTTCTTTTTCTTAGATAAGTCCCTTTAACATTTCATATAATAAGGGCTTGGTGATGATGAACTTCTTCAACTTGACCTTGTCTGGGAAGCACTTTATCTGCCCTTCCATTCTAAATGATGGCTTTGCTGGAGAGAGTAACCTTTGGATGTAGATCCTTGCCTTTCATGACTTTGAATACTTCTTTCCAGCCCCTTCTTGCCTGCAAGGCTTCTTTGGAGAAATCAGTTGATTGTCTTATGGAAACTCCTTTGTAGGTAACTGTCTCCTTTTCTCCTGCTGCTTTTAAGATTCTCTCCTTATCTTTAATCTTAAGTAATGTAATTATGATGTGCCTTGGTATGTGCTTCCTTGGGTCCAACTTCTTTGGGACTGTCTGAGCTTCCTGGATCTCCTGGAAGTCTATTTCCTTGGCCAGATAGGGGAAGTTCTCCTTCATTATTTTCTCAAATAAGTTTTCAATTTCTTGCTCTTCCTCTCCTCCTTTTGGCACCCCTAAGATTCGGATGTTGGATCATTTAAAGTTGTCCCAGAGGTTCCTAAGCCTCTCCTCATGTTTTTTAATTCTTTTTTCTTCATTCTGTTCTGGTTGAATGTTTATCTCTTCCTTCTGCTCCCAATCATTGATTTGAGTCCTGGTTTCCTTCCCTTCACTGTTGGCTCCCTGTATATTTTTATTTATTTCATTTTGCATAGCCTTTGCTTTTTCCTCCATTTTACGACCATACTCAGCCATTTCTGTGAGTATCCAGATAAGCAGTGTTTTGAACTGTGCATCTGATATGTTGGCTATCAGTTCATTGCTTAGTTCTATTTTTGGAGCTTTGATCTGTTCTTTCATTTGGGCCATATTTCTTTGTCTTGGGAGGCCTCTTGTGTTGAAAGGGTTGGAGCCTTAGGTACTTGCCAGGGCAGGGCCACTCAGGTCTCTGAGTTGTGATGCTGTGTGTAGGGGAAAGGTCCAAGAGGGAACAACGCTGCTTGCTTGGCTCTTGGCCGGCTTTCAGTCACTTCCTCCGCTACTCACAAGCAAATTGGGCCCTTCTGGTGCTGATTCCCAGGTGGCTGGGTGGGTTTGTGTACATTCTAGGACTCTGTGGTCCTCTCCAACGGACTCTCCTGTGAAGCTGGGTGTTTCACCTGCTGCTGCAACCCGCACAGGTTTTTACCTCCAGAGGTTCTGAGGCTTTCTTTTCCCATGCTGGAACCCTGGGTTGCGGGGTCTGTCTCGCTTCCCAGCTGTTCGTCTGGTTTATCCGCATGCAAATGTGGGACTGCCTGGTCCTCCAGCACCGCCTTGCCGCTGTCCTCTCCGCCCTGGCTGCCTGTGTCTGTCCTTCCTATGGGTCTGGATGGATGTTTCTTCTTTAGCTCCTTGGTTGTTAGACTTCCATATTGCTTGATTTTGGGGCAGTTCTGGTCATTTTTTGTTTTCAAATTTTTTGTTGTCCTTCTTTTGGTTGTGCAAGGAGGGAAAGTATATCTATCTACACTTCCATCTTGGCCAGAAGTTAAGGAGAGAATCTTAAAAGCCAATTACTAAGTATTTTAGAAAAAAACTTTGTCTTCCTCCTAAATAAGCTTAGAGCCCTCCCTGTCTGTGTTTTAAAGTGGCATGTAGTGTTGACAATATCTGACTTTTAAATAAAATGTTCATATCTTTTACATATACTCATTGATAAGGCTGATTTAGGTCTACCATCCTGCTACCTGCTATTTTGTTTACTATTTGTTCAAGATATGTTCTTGTATTTCCTTGTTTTATTTTTGCCTTTCATATTAATAACATTCTTTATTTTAATTTATTTTTATTGTTTCAATTTGTCTTTATTATTTGATTATTCCTCTGCCTTATTTTTTGGTAGTTGTTTTAAGTATCACAAAATACACCTTTAAATGACTGAATTTTACTTTCAAATTTTACAATTTTACATATAATGAATGACTCTTAAAGTGGTATATTTCCCATCCCTGTGCTACTGTTGAACTTTTATAGATATAATAGACCCAATACTTCGTTGCTCTTATTTTTGCTTGAAACAGTGAATTTCTCTTTTCTCACACTCCTGTCTTTTTCTATCAATTCAGCCTTTCATTTGGTTTCATTTTCCTTCTGTGAGAAAATCTTTGAATGCATAGCATTGAAGTTTATATAATATTTGACACACAGAGAAGAATGCATACACACATATATCTGACATGTTTTGTAGTCATGTGTGATACATCTGGAGAAGATTTAGATAAAAGGGATGGAATATTTAGAAAAGAGGAATGAACTATTTTCCTATTGTGACATAATAATATACTTTCATGATTTTGAATAAGAAAAAAAAGAAATGGATTGTTGACCTGATAAAAATCTCACAGAAATGTTACCCAACATCTCAGGGCATAAAAATACAGTCACACCTCGGTTCTCGAATGTCTTGGTCCTCAGACAATTCCGTCTTGGCCACAGAATAAATGTCTTGGTTGCCTACAAAACATCAGGTCTTGATTCTCTACCCAACAACCCTTTCATGCTGATACCTGAAACACGTTTCTCAGGAACAAAGGAGGTTCTGTTTTCGAGCAAATTGCTTCTCAAAGAGTTTTCCAGAATGAATTAAGTTTAAGAATTGAGGTTCCACTGTACTTTGTTCCCATTTCATTCCACCTATTGTAGCTTCCCATATGACACTCTTTCTCCAGGCCTTGCCTCCCCACTTAATAACTGATTTTAGTCACGCCAGAGTGAATTATGCAGCACGCAGAAAACCGAAATGAAGGCGCTTGGACCTGAAAGGTCTTTGAAGGTTGCCCAGTTCATGTGGCCTCCCCGTGGGGGAGCCCATGCTTTTGCATCTTGTCTCTGGTGTGCATTTCACCGCCTACCCTCAGGCATGTGTCTTAGAACACCGGTCCAGTCTGTGCCCTGGTTAGTGAAATCACACACACACACACACACACACACACACACACACACACACTACCTTACATTTTGGAACAAAATGAAGTCACAAGTAAATGTATTTAATTATGTAGACATGAGGTTTAACTACTCACTTTTTTACTGTTTACTTAGTTCAAATTTGACCTATAAAATTTTTTGTCAAAAATTTTAGAATTCTGTTTTTAGATTAGAATAAGTTCAAAGAAAAGACCATAATGATATTGTAAATGATTTTTATTTAGATGGAATTTTCCGTTTTTAAAATATTTCATTTCTCAGGAGAATTGCTGATGATAGAAACATTCTTTTGCAGCAGCGTGTGTATGTGCCTGTTACTGCTTATGGTAGAAGAACGTAATAACAGTAGTGATTTTTTCATGAAATGTATCGGGGTGACATTGGGTACTGTAGGTGTTAAGCGTACGTACAATTGTACGATACATCATCTGTACATTGCACTGTGTGCCCATCATTCAAAGTCAAATTTCCTTCACCATGGATTTGACCTTTACTTTTTACTACTTCCTCTACCCTTTCTCTTAGTAACCGCCATACTGTTGTCTGTGTCTGTGTAAGATTTTTTGTTTCTTTTTCTTGTTTGTTCATTTGTTGCTTTTCGTTTTATATTTCACACATGAGTGAAATCACATGGTTCTTGACTTTTTTGTCTGGCTTATTTTGCTTAGCATGATATTCTCAAGATCTATCCATGTTGTCACAAATGGCAGTAGTTCATCTTTTCTTATTGCTGGATAATAGTATTCTATTGTACATATGTATCACATTTTCTTTATCCACTCCTCTATTGAAGGACACTTCAGTTGTTTCCATGTCTTGGCCGCTGTGAACAATGTTGCAATGAACACAGGGAGAGCACATGTCTGTTTTCTAGGCTGTACTAGTTTATATCCTCACCTGCGCTGAATGAAGGTTCCTTTTTCTCCTCATCCTCACCAGCACTTGTTATTATGTGTCTTATTGGTAATAGCCATTGTAACAGGTATGAGATGGTATCTTATTGTAGTTTTTATTTGCAATATCATAATATCTAGTGAAGTTGAACCTCTTCATATATCCGTTGCCACAATAAGAGTCTGTTCAGACCTTCTGTTCATTTTAAAATTGGATTGTCAATAGTAGTTGAGGTAGTAGGAAGAGTAGAAACGCTTTTTTTAGCTACATGATAAAGTGTAAAATTAGGAAACAGAAATACCAAGGTCATAACAGTGGTTCCACTAATAATGTTCTTTGCGTGGCCCTCAACAAGTCATCTTGACTCTATGACCTTGACCTCCCACATTTAAAAAATAAAGAGTTTGGATGAGATCATCTTTTTTCATTGAATTTTTTGGGGGTCAAAATATGGCACTGGTGACACTGGTTTCCCAGATCACACAGGTTAAAAGTGTACAACTTAATTAAACATCTGCACACTGCACCCCACACTTACTGCCCCAAGTAAAGTCATGTTCTATTTCCGTGTTTGTTCCTTGGCCCGCCTTCACTTACGCACCGACCCCCTGTCTCTCTGGCTGTCATAACACTGTTGTCTGTCTGTATGGGCTGTGTCTCTATGTTTTTTGGTTAATTCATTCTCCATCTTTCAAGGTCCCCCAGCCCCCTCCCCTCTGACAGCTGTCAGTCTGTTCCATGTGTCCATCTCTATTTCTATTTTGTTTGTCAGTTTATTTTGTTCATTAGATTCCACATATTGCATCTCTGGGAATATATCCTAAGAAACGTGAACACTAATTCAAAAGACTATATGCACGCTTATGTTCACTGCAGCATTATTTACCCATAGCCGAGATCTGGAAATAGCTCAAGTGCCCATCAGTATTTGAGTGGATAAGAACACGGTGGTACATTTACACAGTGGAGTACTATGTGGCAATAAAAAGAAGGAAATCTTGCCTTTTGTGACAGCATAGGTGGACCTGGAAAGTGTTATGCTAAGTAAAATAAGCCTGTCAGAGAAAGACAAGCACCAAATGATCTCATTTATATGGATTAGATAATCTTAAAAGGATTCTTTCGTATCTAAAAATTGTGTACCACTTTAGACACTCTTACTTAGAAGCAGCAGGGCATGGCCTGGAGAAGTAGTTTCCAGAGGTCTAATACTTTCTGATTTTGATGGGGAAATGACTATCTCCTGCAGTACTATTTTTTATTAAAATTTTTTTTATATAACATTGACATATAACATTGGCTAAGTTTAGGATGTACAATATGTTAGTTGACACTTTTATATATTGCAATATGATTATCACGGTAGTGTTAACAATTACTATCACATCGAGTAATTATAATTTTATTTTTGTGGTGAGAACAATTACTACTCTTGATTTTGAATCCTGCCCTTGACATTGGATGCTGGGTCAAGGCGAAGTTCTCCATACTGGCCAGCAGGTTGCGGTATTGGACCACTGACAAGCTAGATTTCCAATCCTTGCACTGACAAGGCTGCAAAAATGGACCGTTTCACTCAGTTTCCCCAGACCCTCCTGTCTGGCAACCATCAGTCTGTCCTCTGTATCTATGATTCTGTTTCTATTTTGTGTGTTCATTAATTTTGTTCTTTAGAGTTCACATACAAGTAAAATCTTAGGGTGTTTGTCTGTCCCTGCCTGGTTTATATCCGTGAGCATAATACGCCCCAGGACCATTCACCCTGTCACAAAAGGTGAGATTTCCTTCTTTGCCACAGCCGAGTCGATCGCACTGTGTAAATGCACCACAGCTTTTTTATCCACTCATCTACTGATGGGCATTTGGGCTGCTTCCAAATCTTGGCAACAAGCAAACAAACCAAACATACAAAAACCTCACAGAGGGGTGAAGGACAAATACCATATGATCTCACCTATAAGCAGAACCTAACCAACAAAACAAAGATGTAAGGAAAATAAGACCAGCAACACTGAAAGAAAAAAGAAACCAACACAGACAAGAGGGAAGGAGGGAGGGGTGGGTGGGGGAAAAGGAAGGGAAGGGACCAAACAAAACAAAACAAAACAAAACAAAACAAAACAAAACAAAACCCTCATAGACACAAACGGGGTGATCACTAGAGGGAAAGGGGGCAGGTGCAGGTAGGAGAGGGTAGAGGGGGGATAAATAGTGTCAGAAGGAGACTTGACTTCGGGTGGTGAACACACAGTACAGTATACAGATGATGTATTATAGAATTGTACAATTCAAACATATATAACTTTATTAACAAATGTGACCCCCATAAATTCAATAACACTATTTTTTAACAGATCCTGAAACTATATTGATAGGGTAAAGAGTGGTTGAAAAGATTATTAGAATTGTGTGAGAGGCTTGTGAAGCTCATGGTTTTCTGAGGGCACTAGTGTACGTGGACATCTGTCTAGACAAACAGCTTGACATTTTCACGGGTGGGTGACACGATCTTCCACTGTTCTTTCTCTGCCATAGAGATTGGGCACAAGAAGTACTTTAGGTAAGAAAAGAGAAAGTCTTGAATGAAATATGGCTAGCAAAGGTCACAGGACCCAGCATTGCATTTACAGAATACAAAAGAATCTCTCTTTGCTAATGTACGTATCTATTCCCCCTCTCAGCTACCAGAGAAGGGAACTGCATTTCATCATAGGGAGGGGCTTGATCTCCTTCATCTAGGAGCCCATGGGATCAGTTTTGCTTAGAAATTGTATGGTAATTTCATGATGCCAAGTTTTAGTTTCAACAAAAGGAAGCAATGGAGAGAATTTCCTAGCTACAGGGTATTATTACTGTTCCTTGACATACATGTTGGTAAAATCTGAAAGTTTTAGGATGTGAAGAGAGAGAGAGAGGGGCATCATTTTTTAATTATTATTTAGTTCTAGAGCTAGGAACTGAATTCGTTCTACTTCTTTCACTGCCTTTTCCTGTTTTCCCACAACCCAATTTTTGTTTTGCTTTTTCTAAAACATCTCTGATACGTATCTTTCCCTCTCTACACCAAGTTCAAAACACTCAGTAGAGCCCTGGCCTGTGTGACTCAGTGGACTGAGCACTGGCCTGCAAACCAAAAGGTTGTGGGTTCTGTCCCCTGCCAGGGCACATGCCTGGGTGGCGGGCCCGGTCCCCATCTGGGGGTGAACAACAGACAACCAATCAATGTTTCCCTCTCTTTCTCCCTCCCTTCTCCTCCCTCTGAAAATAAATACATAAAATCCTTTAAATAATGCTGAGTGGACTTGAAACTGATAGATGTAAAATAACTTACTTCCTCCTGCATTTAATCCTTGGTTGTAAGTAAACACAGAATACTATATTTCTCACATTTTGTTTGTTAAAAATTTTCTGGTTTTTTTATTTGCCATATTTCAAGTTTTAAGAATCTTTTTATGGTAACTTGTTAAATTCTCAAGCTTACCTTAAAAATTCTGCCTCTTCTATTAACAATCACTAGCAAAAAGAATCCCAGAGAAAAGAGAGAGGAGTTTTCTCTTTCTCTGTAACAGTAGTGATAGATACCATTATGAATTGTAAAGCCCATTTTGAGAAAATGGTAAATAAAAACATTCACAAAATTCAGAATCTTAAGAAAATTAGTGTTGTGTTTGTTTTTGATTTTTATAAAATTTTTTGGTTCTTATAAAAATGAACTTAATAATGTGAACTTTTAGGAACATCCCCTTATACTGGATAAATTGTACTATGTCATCTGAAATGTAATTTATTTATATATTTTTTAATTGAATTATTGGGGTGACATTGGTTCACAGAGCCATACGGGTTTAAAGCACACAACTCAGCAAACGTCCTTTGCACATTGTGTCGTGTGCCCATCTGCCCAAGCAAATCTCTTTCCTTCCCCATTTTCCCCTCTTTGTACACTTCTACCTATCCCCAACCTCCTTTCCCTCAGGCTATCCCTACTAATGTGTGTGTGTGTGTGTGTGTGTGTGTGTACACACACTATATATATGTAATGGTTTTTTTTTTTTTTTTTTTTGCTTAATCCCTTCACCTTCTTTCATCCAGTTCCCTAACCCCTCTTCTCTCTGGCAGCTTGTCAGTCTGTTCCATGTATCCATGTTTCTGTTTCTGTTTTGTTTATCAGTTTATTTTGTTCATTAGATTCTACATGTAAGAGAAACTATATAATGTTTGTCTTTCTCTGTCTGGCTTATTTCTCTTAGCATAATACTCTTCCAAGGTCCATCCATGTTGCCACAAAAGGTAAGATTTTTTTTCTTTTTCTTTTTGTTTTTCTTTTTCTTGACGGCTGAGTAGTATTCTATTGTGTAACTGTACCACTGCTTTTTTATCCACTTATCTACCTATGGGCACTTGGGCTGTTTCCACATCTTGGCTATGTTAATAATGCTGCAGTGAACATAGGGATGCATATATTCTTTCAAATTAATGTTTCAAGATTCTAAGGATATATTTCCAGAAGTGCAATTGTTGGGTCATAAGGCAGTTCCATTTTTAATTTCTTGAGGAAACTCCACACTGTTTTCCATCGTGGCTGCACCAGTCTGCATTCCCACCCACAGTGCATGAAGGTTCCATTTTCTCCAATCCTCGCCAGTACTTGTTTGTTGATTTATTCATTAATACCATTCTGACAAGTGGTGGTGGTATCTCATTGTGGTTTTAATTTGCATTTTTTCTGATAATTAGTGATGTTGAGCATTTTTTCATACATCTATTAGCCATCTGTATGTTCTCCTTGGAGAAGAGTCTATTCAAGTCTTTTTCCCATTTTTAGTTGGATTGTTTGTTTTCTCAATGTTGAGTTGTATGAGTTCTTTATACATTTTGGATATTAACACTTCATCATATGAGTTCATTGGCTAATATTCTCCCATTAGGTGGGCTGTCTTTTTTTTTAAATTGATATTTTTCTTTATTGTGCAAAAACTTCTTAGTCTGATGTAGTCCCACCTCTTTATTTATTTTGAGTGCTTCCTTACCCAAGGAGATACAACAGAAAACACATATTGCTAAGAGAAATGTCAGAGATTTTCTTGTCTACAGTTATTTTTTTCCTAGGGGTTTTATGGTTTTGAATTTTAAATTTAAATCTAATCCATTTTGATTTTATTCTTATGTGTGGTGTAAGAAGGTGTCTTAGTTTTATTTTTTGCATGTATCTGTCCAATTTTCACAATACCATTTATTGAGTAGATTGTCCTTACCCCATTGTATGCTCTTGCCTCCTCTGTCAAATATTAATTGACCGTGTGAGTTTATTTCAGAGCTCTTAATTCTGTTCCTTTGATCTATATGTCTATTATCATGCAAGTACCATGCTGTTTTGAGTACCATAGTTTGTAGTATAGTTTGATATCAGGTAGTTTGATACCTCCAAATTTGTTCTTTTTTTTTTTCCAAAAATATTTCCAAGATTGGTATGGCTATTTGAGGACTTTTGTGTTTCCATGTAAATTTTTGGATTATTTGTTACACTTCTTTGAACAACATCATTGGTATTTTGATAGGAATTGTGTTGAAATATTGATTGCTTTGGGTAGTATGGACATTTTAATGATGTTAATTCTTTCTATACATGATCGTGGTATATACTTTTATTTATTTGTAACCTCTTCAATTTCTTTTTTTCAGGGTATTGTACTTTTTTGAGTACAGGTTCTTTCTCTCTTTGGTTAAATTTATTCCTATTTATTTATTTGAGGCAATTATAAATAAAATTATTTTTCTAGAGTTTTCCTTTCTGTAGTGCATTATTGATGTATAAAAATCCTACTCGTTTCTAAATATTTTGTATCCTGCTAATTTCATGAATTTATTTATTAGTTCTAGCAGTTTTTTGGTGGAATCTTTAGGGTTCTCTATATATATGTAGTATGATGTCATATGCAAATGATGACAGTTTCACTTCTTCCTTTTTAATTTGGTTGCCTTTTTTTCTTCTTGTCCGATTGCTGTGGTTAAGACTTTCAGCTATGCTGAATGAGAATGGTGAAAGTTGACATGTCTGTCTTCTTTCCGCTTTTAAGGGAAAGTTTTTCCCCATTGAATATGATGCTACTTGTGATTGTATCAAAAATGACCTTTATTATGTCTAGTTGCACTTTGCTGGGAGTTTTTAAAAAAATTATAAATGAGTGCTGGATTTTGTCACATGCTTTTCTGCATCTCTTGATATGATCAGATGATTTTTATACTTCATTGTGCTCATGTGGTATATGACATTAATTAATTTGTGAATATTTTACCAAACTTGCATCTCAGGATTAAATCCCACTTGCTGATGGAGTTTTATCTTTTTAATGTATTGCTAAATTTGTTTTGCTAATATTATGTTGAGGATTTTTAATCTACCCTCATCAAGGATATTGGCCTAAAATTTTCTTTATTTGTACTGTCTTTATCTGGTTTTGTAATTAGGATAATGCTGGCCTTGTAAAATGAGCTTAGTGTCATCCCTCCTCTTAAATTTTTTTGGAAATATTTGGAAGGAGAGGTATTAGTTTTTCTTTGATTGTTTAGTAAAATTTAACTGTGTAGCCATCCAGTCTAAGACTTTTGTTGGAAGTTTTTTGATTACTGTTCTGATTTTGTTAGCTGTAACCAGTCTGTTCATATTCTGTGTGTCTTAAGTTTTGAAAGATTGCCTATTTCTAGGAATTCATTAATTTCTTCTAGTTTGTCCAATTTTTTGTCTTATAGCTATTGATGATATTTTTATAATCCTTCATATTTCTGTGGTGTCAGTTATTAATCCTCTTTCACTTCTGATTTTATTTGTGTTCTCACTCTTTTTTCTTGATGAGTCTGGCTCAAGGTTTATTAATGTTGTTTAATTTTTGAAAACATCAGCTCTTGATTTTATTATTATTTTTTAATTTTTATAGATTATTTTATTTTCACTCTAATCTTTATTATTTCCTTCCTCCCACTATCTTTTGACTTTGTTTTTCTTTTTCTAGTTCCTTTATGGGTAAAGTTAGATGTTTATGTGAGATATTTCTTGTTTTTGGAAGTAAGCCTGAATTTCTATGAATTTCTCCCTTAGGACTGCTTTAGCTGTACCCATAACTTTTTGGTTTTTGTGTTTTTATTTTTATTTGTCTCAAAGTATCTTTTACTCTTTTCCTTGATCTCCTTGTTAATCCATGCATTCTTTAGTAACATGTTATTTAGCCTCCATGTCTTTATATGTTTTTCAAGTTTTTTTCTTATAATTGATTTCTAGTTTCACACTATTATGATCAAATAAGATGCTTGAGATGATTTCAGTTTTCCTAAATTTATTGAGATATGTCCTGTGGGCTAACATGTGGTCTGTTCTAGAAAATGTTCCTTGCGAGCTTGAAAAGAATGTATATTCTGCTGCTTTTGGCTGAAGTGCTCTGAGAATATTAATTAAATCCATCTGGTCTACTGTGTCATTTAAAATCTTGTGATTTTCCACCTGCAAGATTTATTTTGATATAAATGGGATGTTAAAGTCACCTGATGTGCCTATAATCTCTTCCTTTATGTCTATCAAGATTTGCTTTATATGTTTAGGTGCTCCTATATTGAGTGCATACAAGTTTACAAAGGTTATATCCTCTTGATGGATTGATCACTTTATCATTATGTAATATCATTCTTTTTTTCTCTTATTATTGCCTTGGTTTTAAAGTTTATTTTGCCTGATATTGCTACTCTAGATTTTTCTTTCATTTCCATTTGTATCAGATATTTTTTCCATCCCTTTAATTTCAGTCTGTGTGTATCTTTTGTTCTGAATTGGGTCTTTGTTCTAAATTGGGTCTTTGTAAACAGCATATAATTGGGTTTTGTGTTCTTATCCATTTAGTTACCCTATGTGTTTTGATTGGATCATTTAATCTATTTACATTAAAAGTGATTATTGATAGGTACATATTTATTATCATTTTATTTTTTATAATGATGTTTCTCTTATCTTTTTTTTCTTTTTAAAGAAGCCCCTTTAACATTTCTTGTAATACAAGTTTGGAGGTAATGAACTTCTTTAACTTTTTTTTTGTTTTTGTTTTTCTGGGGAGCTCTTTATTTCTTCTTCAAATTTAAATGATAATCATGCTGGGTAGAATAGTCTCAGATGTAGGTCCTTGCTTTTTATCACTTTAAATATTTGTGGCAATCTCTTCTTGCCTGACATGTTTGTTTTAAAAAAATCAGCTGACAGTCTTATGAGAGCTCCCTTATAGGAAACTATCTTTTTCTGCTTCTAGGAGTTTTGCCATTTTCCTTAGGATGTGTCTCGCCTTGGCCTTTTTTGGGTTCATCTTGTTTAGGACTTTCTGTGCTACCTGGACTTGTGTGACTTTTTCTTTCACCAGGTTAGGATTTTTCAATTATCATTTCTTCCAACTTGTTCTCAACTTCTTATTCTCTCTCTTCTCCTTGTGGAACACCTATGTTGCAGATCTTTTCATGCTTATACAACTTAACACCAGGAAGACAAACAATCCAATTAAAAAATGGGTAAAGGAACTGAATAGACACTTCTCTAAGGAGGACATACAGATGGCCCACAGACATACAAAAAATGGTCAACATCACTAATCATCAGAGACATAAAAATTAAAACCATGATGAGACATCACCTCACACCTACCGAAATGGCTATCATTAAAAAGTCAACAAACAACAAGTGCTGGTGAGATGTGGAGAACAGGGAACCCTAGTGCACTGTTGATGGGAATGCAGCCTGGTGCAGCCACTGTGGAAAACAGCATAGAATATCCTCAAAAATCCAGAAATGGAACTGCCTCTTAATCCGGGAATTCCACTGCTGGGAATGTACCCCAAGAATCCCGATTCAAAAGAACTTATGTACCCCTACATTCATTGCAGTGTTATTTACTATAGCCAAGTGCTGGGAACAGCCTGAATGCCCATCAGTAAATGAGTGGATCAAAAAACTGTGATACATTTACCCAATGGAATACTGCACAGCAGAAAAAAGGAAGGAATTCCTACCTTTTGCGACAGCATAGATGGAACGTGAGACTATCATGCTAAATGAAATAAGCCAGTTGGTGAAAGGCAAACACCATATGATCTCACTTAGAAGTGGAATCAAATGAACAAAATAAACTAGTGAGCAGAACAGAACCAGAGGTACAGAATCATGGAACAGACTAACAGCTGCAAGAGGCAGGGAGGGTGGTGGGGACTGATTGAGGAAAGGTGAAAGGATTAGTCAAAGAACATATGAAAAAGACCCGTGGATGTAGACAACGGTGTCAAGGTTAACTATGGAAGCAGGGGGCTTGGAGGACCGGGAGGGGAAAATTGGTGCAGCCATAGTAGCATAAACAACAAACAAAAGAAACAGTAAAACTATTTTGGGTGATTTTCAGAGCTAAATCTTCTGTTTAGCAATCTGTTATTCTTAGTCTTTTATTCAGTTATATATCATATTGAATTTTTAAATTCAATATTTTTATGACTTTTATTGGTGTCTTTTTATAACTTTTCTTGCTATTGTTTCAGTATTTCCTATTCTTATTTCATAATAAAATCTCTTTAAATACCATTTTATTTTATTGGGGGAGGGGGTTGACAAGCTTTTTATTAAAGGACCAGATAGTAAATATTTTAAGCTTGAGGGCCCATAGATTTGCTGTTTCAACTACTTAATTCTTCTTCTGTGATAGCTCAGAAAACAGCCATAGACAGAATGTAAACAACTGGGTATGTCTGTGCTTCAATAAAACATATTAACAAAAACAAAACCAGCCGGCCCTTGGGCTTTCATTTGCAAACCCCTGGTATACTGAATAGATGAAGTGCATTTTAAATATAAAGATGCATGTAGATTAAAAGTAAAATGTACCATGCAAACACAGATAATCAGAAAACTGAAGTGGCTGGATTAATATTAAAAAACCTAAATATTTGGACAAGCAGAAAGAAATATTTACCAAAAATAAAGAGGAAACTTCATAATAATAAAAAGACAACTGGTTAAGAGGATATACTGTCCTAACCGTGTATGAACCTAACAAAGATCTTAAAAATATATGAAGGAAGAAGAAATAGAGTTTAAAGGAAAAATAGAAGAATGCATGGTTATAATACATTATTTCAACTTTCCTTTCTGAACAACTGTTAGAAAATGTAGACAGAAATCAGGAAGTAAACGAACCTTGACGACTATAAAATCCAGCCTGCCCTAACTGACAACTGCAGAACATACTCTCAGTAACAGCAGAATGTACATTCCTCACCACTATGAGTGGGACATTCTCCACGAGGGACCCTGTGCTGGGCCATAACACAAGCCTCAGTGAAGTGTAAAAGGCTGGACTCATTCTGAGGACGTTCTCCGGGAAAAACAGAATTGTTTCAAACTAATAACAAAAATGTATGAAAAATTCCCAAAGACTTGGTAATTAAGCACCACATTCCTAACTCACTTGAGTCAAGAAGGAATCTTAAGAGACATTAGAAAATATTGTGAACTGAGTGGTGAAACACAACGTATCATCATCTGTGGAATGTGCCCTAAGCAGTGCTTAGAGGGAAATGTATCATTTAAAGAGAAGGAAAGGCAAATGAAATCCATTCGTAAGTAAAAACAAGGAAATAATATGAAAGCAGAAATCAGCGTTTAGGAAATGCACAAAATAGAGAAAGTCAGTGAAAGCAAAAGGTGGTTGTTTGAAAATATCAATAAAATGGATCAATCTCTTTCCAGACCGATCAAGGGGAGAAAGGTGAGCTGGGCGGTGGGGAGGGTTGGCGACCACAGCCTTCGCCTCCTCGAGTCACGTGAGTGCGGTATGGCCCGCGGCTGTCCTCGTCCCGGTGGAACGGATATCATTCTGGGGTCTCTCTTCCTCTGGCATGGGATTCCCTCTTTCTGTTTCCTGCGTTGAAGCTGCTGCTGCTTAAACCTTTTCTAAGCTTTGCTCTCTCATTTCTGCGGAGCCAGTCCATTTTCACACTTACATTTTAAATGCATTTAGGTGCCCTAGCATTTTTATTTCCTAAGCTACAAGTTCTTCTGATTTTTCAGTTTCGTGTATGCCTTTTAAAGATGTTGGATTCCTTCCCGGTCTAGAACAGTTCTCAGCTGCGAGCCCCTCCGTGTGGGGAGGATGTGCAACTTCAAGCTGGCCCTTCGAGAGGGCGCCCCCGCCTGGAGCGCGCGCGATTGTGCAGCTCGGCCTGCCCCCTTGGCCCAGGGCTGCCCCGCTGAGCAGCCTCGGGTGAAGGCGACGCACGCCGCCGGGACTCAGCGTTTCCTGTTTCTTGCTCCCAGAGAAATCCTTAGAAACCTTGCCGGCAAGAAGGGGCTGGAAAGAAGTAGTCAAAGTCATGAAAGGCAAGGACCTACATCCAAGAGTACTCTCTCCAGCAAAGTTATGCTTTAAAACGGAAGGCAGATAAAGTGCTTCCCAGATAAAATGAAGTTAAAGGAGTTCATCATCACCAACACCTTATTATATGAAATGTTAAAGGGACTTATCTGGGAAAAAGAAGATAAAGACTCTGAACTTTAAAAAGACAACAAACTCGCCACTGTCAACAACTGAAACTAAAAACCAAAAGCATAAACAAAATAAGCAAACAACTAGAACAGGAACAGAATCACAGAAATGGAGATCCCATGGAAGATTATCAGCAGGGAGGGGGAGGAGGGAGAATGGGGGAAAAGGTACAGGGAGTAAGAAGCATAAATGGTAAGTACAAAATAGACAGGGGGAGGTTAAGAATAGTATAGAAAATGGAGAAACCAAGGAAATTGTGTGTACGACCCATGAACATGAACTAAGGCGGGGGCAGGGAATGCTGGTGGGAGGGAGATGCAGGGCAAAGGAGGCATAAAGGAGAGGAAAAAATGGAGCAACAGTAATAGCACAATAAATAAAATATACTTAAAAAATTTTAAAAAAGAAATCTTTTTTCTTTGTTTTCATCTGTAGTTCTATATTTCATACAGTTTTTTTCCTGTAATTTCTCTGTGTTTAAGTAAGGAGATCAAAGTTTCAAGATGCATTTTCTCTTTCCTCTAGAATTAGAAACTCAAGGTTTTATTTATTTTATAGTTTGCATTATAGCTTCATGAGGTTTCACACTCTTGCTTTCCCATCGCCCTGCAATGGCCAGAGGTCAAACCTTTGGGCTTAAAAGGAAGTAGAGGAAATGTCTGACGGCCGCATGAAGACACTGAGGCATTTGTTCCTGTTCACACTCTGCCCAGAGAGAACCTGTCCTACATGGGAAAAGCAAACAGCGAGAGTTGGAATAAAAGGACACCACAGGCTAATTCCATTGGGCTTTTTCTTTTCTTTTTCTTTTTGATTTTCTATATGTTTATTTTTCTATTTCATTGATGTCTGATCTGAAAATTGGAGAAGTGACTACTTCTCTTTTTATTAGGACAACATTACTTTTCTACCACAAGACAAAGACATTACAAGAAAATTACAAGGAAATTCATTAACAAAACAATATAATTTTAGCAAATCAGATCTAAGAACGTGTAAGAAGGGTTAAACAATCTTTCAAATAAAGTTTACCTCAGGAAGGCAAGGTTGTTTTAACATTCACGGATACATCAATGTAATTCACCATATTAACAGGCTAAAAAGAAAAACTATGTGATCATCTCAATAGATGAAGAAAGAGCAGTTTTCAAAAACAACATCCAGTTTTTGTTAAAAAAATTTTTTTGTACAATAGAAAGAGAAGGGACAGCCTCATGTGGCAGAAAGAGGAAAAAAAAAAAAAAAAACAGAGAGTGAAGCCATACTGATTGGAAAGAAAAAAGTAAAACTCTCAGGTGACCTAATCATATATGTAGAAAATCCTATGGGATTTACATGAAGCTTTAAAACTAGTAAGTACTATATAAGATTAGTATACTAAAATAATTGTATTTTTACATACTAACAGTGAATAATTAGAAACCGAAATAAAATATCATTTAAATATAACCAAAATATCAATGTATAAGCTACTTAGGGAAACTATGATAACACATGTACAAAACTTGGTCACTGAAAACTATAAAACTAAAAAATTAATGAGAACTTTGGGTAAATTGAGAAATATTCCATGTTTATTAATTGAAAGACTCAGTATTATTAAGATACTCTTTCCTTTCAAACTTAATCTATAGATTAATTCAATCCCATTCAAAATCTCAGTAGGCTTTTTTTTTGGTAGAAATCAACAAGTTTATTCTAAAATTCATATGGGATTGCAAAGGACCTAAAATAGCTAAAGCAACTTTGGAAATATACAAAATTACAGGACTTAATATTACCTGACTTCAAGACTTATACAAAGTTATAGTAAATAGAACAAAATATCAGGATAAACAAATAGGTTAATGAACAAAAGAAGAACTAAGAGATAAATGCAAACAAATATGGCCAGCTGATTTTTAACAAAAATGTAAAAGCAATTAATTCAGTAGGGAAAAGATAATCTGGAACAATTGACTATCCATATAGTTCTCTTTGTGCTCCACTCCTGCAAAAAAAACTTTGAAAATTTCATTGCACAAAAATTAACTTATAGAAGAAAACAGGACAAAATCTTTGTCTTCTAGGGGTAGGCAAAGATTTCTTAGATATGAAACCAAAATCAAGATCCATAAAATTACAAAACAATTGATTACAGATATCTACTGCTTTTAGAAAGTGGCATAACCCAAACTTTTAGAAAGTGGGGGATACTCTTCGCTTTACGCCATTTTGGCTTTTATAGTAATGTTCAATTACCAGGTAGTAGTGGGAAATTGCAATTAGATTTTTTTATCTTATTCAATTGTTTTTAAATTTATAAATCCTGTTTATTCTATTACAGTTGTCTCAATTTTTACCCCTTGACCCCCCTCACCCATCCCACACCAACCCCCCACTCCCACAGTCAATTCCCACTCTGTTGTCCGTGTCCATGGGTCATTCACACATGTTCTTAGTCTAGTCCTTTCCCCTTCTTTCCACCATTGGAAAATGGTGGAAAGTCCTCTTTCCCCATCCCCTCTGGTCACTATCAGTCTGCTCCATGTTTCCATGTCTGTGGTTTATTTTGTTTGTTAGTTTATTTTGTTGAATAGAGTCCACTTACAGGTGAGATCAAATGGTATTTGTCTTTCATCAACTGGCTTATTTCACTTAGCATAATCGCAAAGGTAGGAGATCCATCTCTCTTTCTTTCTTTCTTTCTTTTTTCTTTCTTTCCTTCTTTCTTTCTTTAATGCAGATTGATTTTATTTATTTTTTAAAATGTCAAAGTTAATTATAAAATATTAAAAACTTTAAAACCATTATAAAGTCTCAGCAATTAAACCAACATGACATCAGCACAGAAATAACCAAGTAGATCAGTGAAAAATAATGAGCATTCTAGAGACAAACGCATATATCTGTCTAACAATGTAATATATTTCAAATCAATGGGTAAAATAAGGTTTATTCAACAAATAAGGTGCATGGACCACTATTTAAAATAAAACAAATATAAGAGCCCTATTTCACACATTATACAAAAATTTTCAGGTGAGTTAAAAAATCAATACTTAGAATCTAAGGAATTTTAGGAGAAAATACAAACTAATATTTTTCTTACCCTAAAGTAAAATATTCAAGCCCAGGAGCTATAAAGAAAAATATTGACAATATAACTCTATTAAATATTTAAGACTGCACAGTAATATACATATAAAAAAGTTAAAGGACAAGTAATAGAATAGGAAAGTATTTGCAACACATCTAAAAAAGGGTTAATGATTTGTTTTGTTTTATATTTTATTGGGGGGGAATTCTATAAACATTTAATCAAAAATGGAAAAGGATTACCAGTCATTTAAAGTTTTTTAAAAATAATAGAAATAGGCAAGAAATATAGAAAAACAGGTTTAGTTTCAACAAATAATAAAGGAACAAATGAAAGAAAACATCATTGTCACAATCAGATTAATACATATTAAAAAATATTGGTAATATCAAGTATTTGCAACTGTGAAAGGAACTGGGTATTCATAGACTCTTTTTCTTCATCTTCAAGCAGTCCCTTTAGCATATTTTGCAGTGCTGGTTTGAAGGAAGTGTATACTTTTAGCCTTCTTTTGTCTGGGAAACTCTTTACTTCATCTTCCATTTAAATTGAGAACCTTGCTGGGTAGAGCAGTCTTGGTTGCAGGCCTTTGCTTTTCATGGCTTGGAATATTTCTTGCCACTCCCTTCTGGTTTGCAGTGTTTCTGTTGAGAAGTCAGCAGCTAGCCGTATCGGGGCTCCCTTATACGTTACTACCTTTTCTCCCTTGCTGCCTTTAGGATTCTCTGTTTGTCTTTGCTATTTGCCATTTTAAATATGATGTGTCTTGAAGTGGGTTTCATTGGGATCCTCTTGAATGGGATACTCTGTGCTTCCTGGACTTGTGTGACTTTTTCTCTCCTCCAGTGAGGGTAGTTTTCCATCATTACTTTTATAAACAGGTTCTCTATCCCTTCCTCATCTTCTTCTCCTTCTGGTATCCCAATTGTTATGTTTCAGGTTGTCCTGCATTTCCCTAAATGCCCCTTCATTCTTTTGGAGTCTTTTTTCATTTGCTTGCTCTTTCCAGGAGCTTTTTTCTACTTTGTCCTCCAGCTCACTGATTTGATCTTTGATGTCATCGAGCCTGCTTTTGATTCCTTCTACTGTGTTCTTCAATTCAGAAATTGTATTCTTCATTTCCTCTTGTCTTGTATTGATAGTTTCTATGTCCTTTTTCATGCTGATATAGTTCGCAGTACGTTCCTTGTAGTTTCCCTGTAATTTTTTGTAATTCTCTCTGAGCTCACTGAGCTCATTGAGCTTCCTTAGAACAGTTGTTTGGAACTCAGTATCTCATAGTGTCCTTGCCTCTACTTCGTTTAGTTCTCTTTCTGGGGATTCCTCCTTTCCCTTTGAGTCAGGGGTATTTCTTTGTCTTCCCATTATTTCTGAGACTCTTCTTTCTTTACTTCTGCTTTTTAAGTGGATCTGTCTTGATTTCCTGACTTTGTGGTATGAACTTCTATGATAGGAGATCGCTGTTTTTACTTTCTGGATCTGCCTCTGATGATGTCAGATGTCATCCCTGTCTGACCTTAGGCAGTCTGTTTGAGACTTCCAGGAATCTACTGTTTGTGGCTGTCTCCTTCAGCTGTTAATCTAGTCACTCTGCACTCAGCAGGCTGCCTTAGACAGGTCAGGGTGGGGCAGAGTCCCTCCTGGGGGTGGGGTTATTGGGTCTCATGCTGCTGCTGTATGGGGGAGGAGTCTGCAGTGGGATCCCGCTGGCTACTCTCTCCGTTCTCTCCCCTAGCCTCTGTCCCCAGTCTCTCCTCAAGTGTCTCCAGACCCCTCTGTGCCCCCTTTAGTCAGGGACCTACTGTCTGTGGCTGCCACTCTGCACTCAGCAGGTGGCTTAGACAGCACAGGGTGGGGTGGAATCCTACCTGGGGGCTGGGCTATTGGGTCCTCTCATGCTGCTGCTCAGGGGAGTGGTCTCTGCCTGAGCAAGATGGTGCTGCTGCATGGAGCATGAGTCAGCATTGAGATCTGGCTGGCTATTCTCTCAGTTCTCTCACCAAAGCCTCCTTCCCCAGTCTGTCGTCAAGCATCTCTAGCCCACTCTGTCCCCACCTTTGCTGGAGACCAGGGTAAGTGGCTGCAAATAAAAATGTATGTATTGGCCCTTTAAACAGTTCTGTGTGTCTCTAGCTGCCTGTGTCTAGCATAGAGCAATCCTGCCGCTTTTCACAGCTGGCTGTTTTCTGTGTACTTTTTGGGCTCTGGTGCTGTAGGTTAGAGATCCCTGCTTTTGGTTTAGACCCCGCTCTTCTCAGGGGGATCCAACGGGCCATTTCAATTTCCTTCTGGTTTTGCTGCCCGTGGGCACCCAGCCCACCTTCTGGAGTCTCTACCACACTCCTGACCAGTTAGATTGAGCTAAAGTCGATTCTTCTGTCTCCAAGGTTACAAGGCTCCTCTCTCGCTATTGTTCAGTTATTTGTCCCAGGTGATTTCTCCACAATATAGTTGTAATTCCAGGTTGGTTGTGAGTGGACGTCAGTGTGACTTCCACTCCCTCCTCTGCCATCTTGATCCTCTCCCATTGGACTTTTAAACAATTTTATTTGAAAGGGTGTGGAGCCAGCGAGGTCAGGATCAAGGAGTGGCCACAGGCAGTGCCCATGAACTGGAGGCCAATGTGTGTCCCTAAGAGTAGATCATTGGGAACGCAGCATTATCAGGCAACTGTAAGAAAATCGCGGGTCCATCTTACTGAGAGGAGAGGAGCTGACCCACATTTCAATTCAACTTTTGCTATTTGACCAGGTATCTCACTCCCCATGTTATTACCAATTATCTCTGAGGACCTTGAGTTCCCTTAATGACAGTTATGATTAGGGAATTTTATTTCTGACCCTGTCTCTGGCCTTTTTGTTACTATTTAGCTGCCTCTGCTACAATATTTAAGAGTTCCTGGGCGAATTCCTACTGCTGATCCCATAACTGTCATGAAGAGGACCTGACTTTGGCTCACGTTACAAAAAGTAAGTTTTCCTTTGAGGGCAAATGACAGGCATGTATAATTCTCCTGTCTCATATTATCCTCTTCTGATGAAAGAATGCGGCTCTACATGAGCTCATACATTGAAGGCTGCACTGTTCAGGTGCCTTGTTTTTCCTGAGTCAGTTTTGATGTTATGATTTATCCAGAAAATTGGACATTCATTCAATTACGTGGCTCATTGGGACACACTTCCTGATAGTACTGTCTTATTACTTTCTGTCTAGGCTGCATCTGCAAATATGACCCCACTTTTTGTTTTCTTACTTCCACCTTTGTTTTTAATTTCTTTTTCACCCTTCCTTCAGCGCAGACAGCCTAGTTTCCACTGAGAAACTCTGCTAAGACCCTCCTGGGAAGTCGAAGCTTGAAGCTCCTCTGCTGGAGGCAGCTCCGCGCTCCTGGGCCACAGCGTCCCCGCAGCCTCTGCTCTGACTCCTTGGGCCCCACTCCCCAGGGCGCCCTGGCAAAGGACAGCCGTCCCCAGCACCGTGCGTCCTCCCGGCGGCTCTGAGCTCTGCTGTGGCCTCCGATCATCTCCACAGCTGGAGCTCCAGGGCCGGGGTCCCTCCAGGGCCTTTCTCCTCCAACCTGGCGTCGGTGGAGGGGAAGGCGCGAAGGGCCGACTGCCGCCAGCCGAGCTGCCGGGACATCTCGGTTTTAAGGACGCGCAGGACACTGTTGCTGGGAAGCCTCTCTCTTCCAGCCTCACGGGCGACGCCCAGGGGACGGCACAGCCCGCAGGGCGTGCACTTTTCACCTGAAAACACGTGAAAACGAGGAGCCCCGCCCGGCTTCCAGGCCCCGCCCCTGCTGTGGGGGTGGGGCCAATGCCCTGGGACCCCTGGGCACAGGGAGGCCGGCCCCCTGGTCACTCACGCCATCCTTCACGGGTGCGACCCGCCCTCTCTCTTCCTGCAGGGGGTCCCATGAACTGTATTAAACCACAGAGGATCTGGCTGCCCTGAGAAGGTCACCGAGACTCCGGCAACAGGGAAACCTGCCTCTCTAGGCTCAGGGCCGCCTGTGAGCATGGCGACCACCTTCACCCCTGGGCCTGGAGCGAGCCGGGCGCTGCGGCTCCTCCTGCCAGGGGGACTGTCCACACTTCCCTGAACGGCCGTTACTGCTGTTTTGTTCATAATATTCCCCACGGCGTGGTAACGCTATCCCAGATCTCTTGATGGCTGGGCTGGAGGGATTTAGGACACCAAATATGCACTTGAATATGAGTGTTTTCACGGCACAAGGAAAATTCATCCAAGAAGTTAAGTCCTTGGCCCGTCAGTCGCTGCCCTTCGGACGCCCCAGTCCTTCCCCTCGCCCCATCCCCTGAGGCGCGCGCCTTTCTGGGCAGCGCAGCCCTGGAACTGGTAACCACGGTGCCGCAGCCTCAGCCCTGCCCTTCGGGAGGCGCCCTTCTCCCGGTTCGTCCCCCTGCGCCCGCAGCACTGTCTCCCGCCAGTTTGCTTCGCCGCGTCTTCTCTCTTTATCTTCACGTCTGTCAGCTCGTGGTTGGACTGGAGCCTGACAGGTCTCCCCAAACATGAATTTTCAGGATCAGCATAGTCTGCATTGAGAAGGAGCAAGATTGTCTCTCACACATCGAAGCCAGTATTTTGCATTATTAGGACATTTGAATTGTATACCCTACGCTCTCCCTGTTAATTCTGTCTTTATTGTGCATGAAAGGAAGCCGCAGACGTGGCAGCGAGCTGGACACCCTCCCGTGATCTCAAACTGCCCGCTCTGAACGCGTGGACCGAATCCTCAGCCGCCGGCGGCCAACGCACTTCAGCAACGGAGTCGGCACACATACAGAGACCATTTTCTTTAAAGAATATTCTTTGAGTTTTGCTCTTTTTAACACATAAGGTCCAAATAGAAGATAATTTAACGTAATTTTCACACATACAAGCACAAAGAGATGCTGTCCCATTTTGTCAGTTGATGTGAAAACCGTAAGAGAACCGGTGCTCTAAGGGGCGGGATGCGTGCTGCTCGGGGAATGTGGGGAATGTTTCGCGATGCCGTGGGCTTCCTCCCTGTGCTTTGTCCACAGAAATACGAACAGATGTTTAGTATGGGGGTAATCAAATGATAAATAGCAATTGAATATCTGCTGTTCACCGAAGAAACTCTACCGGCTTGTAAAGCATGAGTGCTAGCAAATATTCACAGTGGGGTATAGAATTTAAGAAAGAAGGGAAAGGTATAGTGCTAATTAAAGCACAATTCCTTGAAAGCTGGTAAGAAAAGAATAATGAGGATTTCTCTCTGGTGTACTTTATATCCTCATGACTCCTTTCATAGCTTGCACTTTATACTTCTTAATCCCTTTTCTTGTTTTCACCCATCCCCTTCAACCTCCTACAGTCAATAATATTGTAATATTATTGATGGGTACCAGGCTGATCAGGATGATCACTTCATACGTTATAGAAATGTGTAATCACTATGTTCTACACCTGAAACTGATATAATATTGCTGACTGTAATTGAATAATAAAGAGGATTCCTCTAGAAATTCTAAGTTTTGACATTTATTGTATAAGGAGAATGAGGAAAGAAGAGACAGAGAAAAGGCCGGCCCGGGCAGGACCCACCCTCTGCGTTTGCGCAGGTCGCGGGCCGACGTCGGGAACGGTACCGCGGTCAGGGCTCCGCGCGGGGGCAGTGGATTAGGGCGACTGCGAGGGGCAGAGCCGGGACGCGGCCACGTGACCCGCCTTCTGCCCAGGCCCCGGCGACGAGCCCGGGGGAGGGGCCGCGCCCCCCACCGCAGGCCGCGGGCGAAGAGCGTCGGTGCGGCCGGGAGGCCGGCGGGGCCGGGGCCGCGGCTGCCGTTTCAGTCGGGAGGCCGGCGGGTGCGCAGGCCGTCGGAAGGGCTGGTGGCAGCTCCGAATGGCGGAGGGCGATGACGAGGAAAGCACAGCGGAGAAATAAGGCTCAGAACGTGGGGATGGTCCGCTGAGGGTCCGTGCGAGAAAGTGAAGTGCTCTCAGCGTCCGCCTGGGGCACTTAGGCGTGTCCTAGTGTCCCGGCTGCAAGGACCGAAGGGAGGAGGGGAAGGGCGTGCTCGTCTGGGGCAGAGGAGCAGCCCCTGAAAAAGGCTCCGATGTGTGATATAAAAGTAATCTTCTGTGCTCAGTAGAAATAATAGCTTGGCATACACTGGGAGAATATTTGTAATGCTTCCTTATCCAGGTTAGGCTGAGGTGATGAAGAACTGTAACCCGTTATCGCGTTACGCTGCGGACGTCCGTACCTTTGTCTATAAGCAGCCTGGGCTGGCTAAGGGGGCACAGCACCCCGAGGACAGACGATGGAGCCATGGGTACTGAGGGGGCCTAGTCCTTCTGCCCACTTCCTCTTCTCTAGGGACAAAGTTAGTGAATAAATTTCAAAATACGATTGGGGGCTAAAAGAACGTGTTGGTTCCATTACTACTAAAGCTGGACGAAGAACACGAGAGAAGAATCTGTCTTCCTCCTTCCAAGGCCTTAGAACCAGCCTTGTCTTGATTTGCCCTGGCCCTTCCATGGGTGGGAAGCAAGACATTGAGCTCAGCCCACTGGTTGCCAGGCAACCCAGGGAGCTCGGCCTGGATCAGCCGGCAGATGCCTGCTGCTCTCTCTTCAGAACAGAACATAAATTGATTTAGTACCATGACACACTGCACCCCCAGCCAAAAATTCATTTTTTCTTCCTATAAATTCCATCTAGCCACTTTTTTCAATATAGCTCAACAGAAGAAGACATAAAAAGGAGCACCCTCAACAGTGTGAAAATTGCTAAACAATATACCAGCACAACAAAACTGCATATGAACAGCAATACTGAAAACAAAATTTGTGACTGTTGAAGATTTAGAAAAAATTAATGTGTACATATGAAGTATGATTTTGTTATATATTTAAGTCCAAGAATTAAAAGTTCAAATCCACAATTTCATACTGATCTAATTCAGAGGGTCCTTATCTGGGGTCATGGTTCCTTGTGTGTGTGTGTGTGTGTGTGTGTGTGTGTGTGTGTGTCAAATTTCTGGCCTCTTATCGGATGAAATGACTTGAGGCTCCTTTAATAGTTCACACTTTGAATTGCTCTCATACAAGGGTTTTAAAATAATTTCCACTTTCCCAAATAGAAAATGTCATTTTCACAAAACCAGCCTGATCCCTAAAATATTAAAAACAAAAGGAAGTTCTTTGGCATGCGGTAACATTCCAAACAGAATAATACAAAGTGGGATTCCCCAAAACACCAAAAATTATGTTCTGGATGGAAGGTCCCTTGTAGCTCAGACTTCTCTCGCTGGGCGGGTGTTCTGGGAACCCATGTGTATCAGGGAACCAGCTGGCGTTGTTGTGAGAGGCTGCGTTCTGCTTCAGTGATTATTTTTGAAGACTCTTTCAACGCATTTGCCCATTTCATGATGGGTGACTTACGGAGAACACCTGCCCACACCGTGCTGAGTGTTCAGCAGCTTTTGACTAAAACCAGCAGGACCCCCATGCCCCACCCTCCCTATTCACCTGATCTCACCGGGAGCAACTTCTTTTGTTTTCCTGGATGCAAAAAGTCCTCAAAGAAAGGAGGTGAAAACAAAGGTGGAAGAGGTGAAACAAGCAAACAAACAAACAAACAAAAGCAGAAGCACTAAAAGTGATCAAAATTGGTGAGTTCAAAAACTGTTTTGAGCAGTGGAAAAAAATTCTCAGCAGGTGTATTGCGTCAAATGGAGAGTACTTTGAAGGTGACTAAAGTTTCAACATGTAAGAATAAACACAATTAAAAAAAAATTCTGTTTTTATTGGGGTTCCCCATCGTATTCTCAGTACATGACATCATTGTGGCCTAAGTGCTATTCCAACCCAGAACTACGGGGACGGCCTGGTCACTCTGGGCCGAGGGGCACAGGCAGAGAGAAGTGAGAGAGAGGAGACCCCCCTGACGGCCAGGAGGCTGCTGAGAACCCACCCGCCGTGGACTGAGATTTAAAGTTCGATTGTGAGAACACGCCTATGGAGGGGTTGATTACGGCATTAGGCGGCCACATCCTGGGGAAGAATTCGCTTATTCCCTTTAAGAGAGCAATTCGAGATATTCCAGATTTTGGCAATACTCAGAACTGTACACTGGTGACACTAATTTCCCTTTCATGTGATATTTTGTTTTTCCCCACGTTATTGAATTTATTGGGAGTGACAGTGGTTAACAAAACGATACAGGTTTCAGGTGCACAATTCCACGACACATCACCTGTATATTGTGCGGTGTGTTCGCCACCCCGAGTCGAGTTTCCATCCATCACCATTGATCCCCCCAGGCCCTCCCCCACCTCCACACCTCCCCCCCACCCTCACATCTCCCACCGTCCCACCTCCTCCACCTCCCCCACCTCCCTCAGCCTCCCACGGCCCCTCTGTCTGGCAGTCACCTCACTACTGTCTGTTTCCATGATTGAAACTAAATGCCGAAGGGAGATGAACGAAGGAATTCTTGACGAAATTTTGGGACACAATTCCTTTTCCGATCCTGCTGCACCTCGCTCAGGAACGTGCTCCCAGGAGACTCCATGGGTGTCAGGGTCTGAGCACAGTAGCTGAAGACCCTGTAATGACTTCAGTTTACTGTGACTTCTGTCCTGTAATTGTATCGTGTACACATTCAGTACTGAGACTGAGAAGGTGGATCTGTCCCCGGCTGAGGTACTTGGCAGGACGTATATGCAGGAGCGGCCTAGCCTTAGGCTCTAGTCCCCACTCGTTTGGGTCTGAAGGTGATCAGAGGTTTTTCTAGAGGTAAACTTACTTAGTCCCCTATCATGGCAAACATCCCTGTGTTCAATGGTGGATTTAGGTCCAAGAAACTTGTATCTTTTGTCTTGAAAATATCACTGTTGTCTCTACAATGTATCTTGACTGTTCCCATTGCCTTTTATATCCTTATGATAAATAAATCCTGTTATTTGGTTGACTGGTGTCTTTGCCTAGTTTTTCATATCTAGTATTTGCAGCTAGCTGTCCCCAAGCAAGTGAAAGAGGAATAGTTTTTATTTGGTGGGTAATGTAACAAGAATTGCATGCCAAGAAAAGAATGTTTCTCCTACTTGCCTGCCTTGCTCGACCCCTAAGGCCGTCTCCTCAGCCAGGTGTGCTGGCCCACGGCTATGGGACAGCCCACGGAGCGCACGGCTGGTTTTCCGAGTTGGAATGGAACTAAGAAATCACCTAGTCCAGGGGATGAATCTTCTTTTGAGATCTTTTCCACTTTCTGTCCTAAAAAGGGCCGTTCCTCCCCACAGTGACGTAAGGTCCTAGTGTGACCATCTTTCCCCATGATTCCAGCAGACAGCTTTTGCCATATTCTTTTCTAGATACGTATCATGGGCTTTACTCAGGTTTTTAAAATGCCATTTGAGATAAATAAATAGAAGCAAAAGTAAAACTTTTCCTTAGAGTAGAAAGCCAATTCGTAGCTTTCGTAGGAATGATTAACTTGCAAAATAATCACTTGACAACTTTACAATAATGGATTCAGGCAACCATCATCCATGAGATAAAACTAGCAGGTAAAGATATGTGAGGAGTAACAGGTATTTACACAATCACCAAGTACCCCTGCTCCTAAAAATGTCACGATTAATTGGGAAGGTGAAAACTAACTTTGTACTGGTGTAATTCAGCAGAGCACCAAGTGGTCAACATGAACCTCACTAGTAATGGGATAAATCCATAAATATATATATATTTATATATAAAATAAATATAATTTATTTATATTTTACTTAGCAAACCCATGCATTCTGTCTTCTATTTTCTTCAGTGGATGAGCACATTAAAAAAGTAATGGTGATGTCTGACCCGTGTGGCTCCGTTGGTCGGCATCATACTGCAAAGTGAAAGGTCACCCATTCAATTCCAAGGGTCTCCTGATATGATTCACGGGGAAGAGGAAAACATTTTTTGTGAGTGAGCCCTTCCCCAAATCGTAGCCTGAATCTAATGTGGAGGAAACATCACCCAAACTGAAACCGATGGATGTTCTAAAAAACCAGGCCTAAAACCTTCAAAAACATTAATGTTCTGGAAAACAGAGCATGACTCAGGAACTGTTCTACATAAAAAGAAACCAAGGAGAGACAACTTGATGGAATATATAATCCTGGGTTTTGGGGTTTTTGTTTGTTCTTTGTTTGATTGATTGTTTTTGGCTAAGCAGGCATTGCTGCAGGAACGGGAAAGCCGTCTGTGGCGAACGACGCGGAACCCCCGGCGCGGCGCCCAGTCAGCAGCGCCTAATCGCTCCCTCCACGCTCAGCGTCCTGCTTGCAGTTGTCACCTGTGGGACTTCTTTTCAGTCACTTGTGTTGATAGACAGGGAGGCAAGAAGAGGAAGATAGTCATTCTACTATTTAAAAAATGCAGTTTTACCTCTATAATAGAGCTTTTGGGGGTTTTGTTTATCATGCATTATTTACTCTGTTTCTTTCTAAAATGGACTTAAGGACTAAGGTGGTTTACCAAAAAAAGGCATATACAACTGGTACATAAGATATACACAGAAAAAAATGCCCCCGAATCTGGGGGGAAAGCTAAGAATGAGATAAATTGATGACAACATAGCTTGTGGGAGGGTGGGTCTCAGCAGACCCAGGGGCCTGGGCAGTGTGACCCTGGGCAGCCACCGGGCGTGGCTCAAGACGAGGCCACAGCAGGAGTCAGCCTCTGCCGCCTTTGCTCCCGTGGGCCTCAGCTCCAGATGCTTCTGTGATCTCGTCGGCTGGGTCGCACGGCAACCTCTGTGGCCAGGACACAGGGCACAGTGGAAGGGAGATGGGCAGCTCTCCAAGGAGTAGGGCAAGGGCCTATTGCCAGGAGAAAGGAGGAGGCAGAAACACATTGAGAAGCCAAAAGTAGTCTTAAGCTATCACTTCGAGTATCTGCCTTGTGCTACTTGGCATCTTAAAACTCTTCACTTAAATGCCTTGCCTACTCAGTAAATACTTTGGGGGGAACAGCCACATTTCTCATGGAATACATTTATTTGTGTTTGCTATTTACGCATAGATGGATGTATTTATTCCGGTGAATGCTGAGGACCAGTCGCGTGGGCAGGGCAGTGATTACTTACCAGGGGAGCCAGCGAGGTTGGGTTGGGGGTTAGATGCAGTCCCTCTGCTAAAAACACTCCGTGTCTGTGAAAGGGGAGGAGTTGTATCTAAACCTCATAAATCTCATAAACTGTTCTTCAGCAGAGGAGGAAAGTTAGCATCAAAGAACCTAAACGATTTGTCCCAAATCATGGAGTCTGGACGGAGAAGAACCGGAATTGGGTCCTGCCTTAGGACTTTTGGCCACACGGTTGTCAAGGTTCAGGGCTTCAGGAGTGTTTAGGTGGCGGTATTATTCCAGCGCCTCTGGAATTTTGCCTTTAAAAGCAAACTTAATGTTCTCATTGCATGTTGAACTAGTGATAAAAGGATATAAAAGTTAGTAATTTAAAAGAATTTTCATTTATTTATTGTTAGACAGAAGAGAAGGGAGGGAAAAAGGGAGGGAGAGAAACATCAGTGCCTCTTGCTCAACCCCCACTGGTGACTTGACCTACAACCCAGGCATGTGCCCTTACGGGAATCGAACCAGTGACCCTTTGGTTCCCAGGTTGGCACTCAGTCCACTGAGCCACACCAGACAGGGCTTGAATATATTAGTATTTATATTTACAAAAATATAAATGTTTTAATTAATACGTTACTTATAGTTTACTTAGCAAAGCCATGCATTCTGTCTTCTATTTTCTTCAGTGGATGAGCACATTAAAAAAGTAATGGTGATGTCTGACCTGTGTGGCTCCGTTGGTTGGCGTCATCCTGCAAAGTGAAAGGTTACCCGTTCAATTCGAGGCAGGGCACAGCCGTGGGTTGCAGGTCAAGTCCCCAGTGGGGGTTGGGGAAGGGGTTTTATCCTGGGTTGGGGTGCGTATGACTGGCAACCAATTGATATGGCTCTTCCACATTAGTGTGTTTCTCTTTCTCTGTCCCTTGTCCTCTCTCTATAAATAAATAAATGAATAAATAAATAAATAAATGTTTTTAAAAAGTCATGGTATATTGTACACACAGTACAATATACAGATGATGTACTACATAATTATATAGCTATATAATTTTATTAACCAATGTCACCCCAATAACTTCAATAAAAAATAACATAACATAATATAATCATACAAAAAAGGCATTTCATCTTTTAGGAAATTTAACTTATTAAAGAATAACATTTATTGAAAAAGGCTTTGAAAGGATGTACAAACACTATGCTTTGTAGTAAAGGTCATCAGGCAACTCAGTGATAGAAGAGTGTGCTTGATCATGGTTCTTCTCAGCGTGGGCCAGAGAAAGGGCGAGCGGTCAGGGCACGGGAGGGAGAAGAGGCCCACCTCCCCTTCTCCCCTGGTTTCAGCTCTTCCCCCTGTGACTGGAGGGTGGCCAAGCAGCTCCTGCCCTGCAGGCCCTGCTGCCTCCATCTCAGCTGGGAAGGAGGAAGAGTCTTTGCTGGGGCTCAGGTTAAGCCACATTTTCCACCCCATTTACCAGAGAACCCCTGGTGATGACCTCTGAGACCTTGCTCATCTTTAGTTCTCGGTTTGCTGTTGAATCCCATTTTTGTTCTCATAAGTTAGAAACCAGGAGTTGAGTAGAAGTCTTAGGTCTCAATCCCTCATTAGCAGTCAATCCAATGGGGGCGTGAAAGCAATCGCAATGAAAAAAACTAATAGGATTGCCTTCGAGGTAGGTATTCAAGAATTTATAGCTTTGCTAAGCTGCCTGGCTCCTGCTTTTCTCTGAGGCAGCCTAACAGGATGGATGGAGGAATGGAGGAGGCCGGTGGGTTCACTGAAGAGTGGGCAGGGAGATAGGATGAAAGGTAAGATTTGAAAAATTTGGAATTAGCTATAACAACAATGAAAATATCAACACAAGGCAAGAGCTACAAAGAGTTTCCAAGAGAAGAGGAAGTGATGTGAACAAATAAGTGTTAATGAAGTCAATTAATTCATTCTTCCAACACCTACAGAATCGAGATGGTGGAGCCATAAACTCGGACAGAGCAGAAGAATCAGCTTTTGCTCAACCTAACTGGTAAGGAGTGTGGTAGAGACTCCAGAAGGTGGCCTGGGTGCCCACTGGCGGCAGCACCAGAAGGCTACGGAAACGGCCAGTTGGATCCCCCTGAAAAGAACGGGGTCGAAACCGTAGCGGGAATCTCCAGCCTAACACTAGAGCCCCAAAAGTACACAGAAAAGAGCCAGCTGCGAAAAGCAGCAGGGTTGCTCTTTGCCAGGGACGGGCGGCTGGAGACACAAAGAGCCATTCCAAGGGCCAATGCATAAGTGTTTATTTGTAGCTATTTACCCTGGTCTGTGGCAAAGGCGGGGGCAGAGTGGGCTAGAGACGCCTCAGGAGAGACTGGGGAAGGAGGCTTTGGGGAGGGAACTGAGAGACTGGCCAGTGGGATCCCAGTGCTGACTCATCCTCCATACGGCAGCAGCTATTGTGCTCGGGCAGATCACTCTCCTGAGTGGCAGCAGCGTGAGAGGACATGATAGCTCTACCCCCAGGAGCGACTTGGCCCTGGCCTGGTGGTGCTAAAGCATGGCTGCTAAGTGCAGAGTGAATAGATTAAGAACTGAAGGAGACAACCACAGAGAGTAGATTCCTGGAAGTCTTGAACAGACTGCCTAAGATCAGACAGGGTCAGTATCTGGCATCATCAGAGGCAGATCCAGAAAGAAAAAACAGTGGTCTCCTACCATAGAAGTTCACACCACAATGTCAGGAAATCAAGACAGATCAATTTAAGAAGCAGAAGCAGAAAAGAAGAGTCTTGCAGATAATGGGAAAAGAAAGAAACACCCTCCAATCAAAGGGAAAGAAGGAATTCCTGGAAAGAGAACCAAATGAAATACAGGCAAGTAAAATATCAGATACTGAGTTCAATACAATGGTTCTCAGGGAGCTCAGGGAGCTCAAAGAGAATTACTAAAAACTACAGGGAAACTATGAGGAACTTACTGCAAACTCTATCAGCATGAAAAAGGACATAGAAACTATCAATAAGAGACAGGAGGAAATGAAGAATACAATTTCTGAATTTAAGAACACAATAGAAGGAATCAAAAGCAGGTTAGATGAAGCCGAGCATCAAATCTGTGAGCTGGAGGACAAGGTAGAAAAAATTTCCCAGAAAGAGCAAGAAAATGAAAAAAGATTCCCAAAGAATAAAGAACATTTAGGAACATGCAGGGCAACTGAAACGCAATAATATCTGTATAATAGAGATACCAGAAGGGGAAGAAGAGGAACAAGGTAGAGAGAACCTGTTTTAAAAAGTAATGATGGGAAACTGTCCTAATTGGAGGAGAGAAAATGTCACACAAGTCCAGGAAGCACAGAGTATCCCATTCAAGAGGTTCTCAATGAAACCCACTTCAAGACACATTATATTTAAAATGGCAAATAGCAAAGACAAACAGAGAATCCTAAAGGCAGCAAGGGAGAAAGAGGTAGTAACATGTAAGGGAACCCTTGTACGTCTAGCAGCTGACTTCTCAACAGAAACACCACAAGCCAGAAGGGACTGGCAAGACATATTCCAGGTCATGGAAAGCAATGGCCTGCAACCAAGACTGCTCTACCCAGCAAGGCTCTCAAGTAAAATGGAAGGTGAAGTAAGGGTTTTCCCAGACAAACGAAGGCTAAAAGAATACACCTCTACCAAACCAGCATTGCAAGATATGCTAAAGGGACTGCTTGAAGAAGATGAAGAAAAAGAGTCTATGAATACCCAGTTCCTTTCACAGTCGCCAGTACTTGATATTACCAATATTATTAATACTTATTAAGCTGTGACAATGATGTGTTATTTTGTTACTTTATTAGTTGTTGAAACTAACCTTTTTTAAATATTTTAAAATATTTTATCAACCTTTTTTTGTATATTTCTTGCCTATTTCTTATATTTTTAAAAAGCTTTAAATGACTTTTTGGTACTCTTTAACCATATTGTGATTAAATGTAGAATTTTTTCCCTAAAAAACAAGATGAAACAAACCATTAACACTTTTTTAGATGTGTTGCAAATAGTTTCCTATTCTATTACTTGTCCTTTAACTTTTTTATATGTATATTACTGTACAGTCTGAAATGTTTAATAGAGTCATATTGTCAATACTTTGTTATACATTCTGGGTTTGAATATTTTACTTCAGGGTAAGACAAATATTAGCTTGCATTTTCTCCTAAAACTCCTTAAATTCTACATACTGATTTTTAACTCACCTGAATATTTCTTGTGTAATGTGTGAAATCAGTCTCCATATTTGTTTTATTTCAAGTAATACTGGTCCATGCACCTTATTTGTTGAATAAGCCTTATTTTACCCATTCATATGCAATATTAACTTAATCATATATTACATTGTTAGACAGAAATATACGTTTGTCTCTAGAATGCTCATTTTGTTTCATTGATCTACTCTATTATTTCTGTGCTGGTGTCATGTTGGTTTAATTGCTGAGACTTTATAATGGTTTTAAATGTTTTAATATTTTATAATTAACTTTGACATGTAAAAAGGAAATAAAAGCAATCTGCATTTAAGAAAAGAAGGAAGAAGAAAGAAAGAAAGAAAAAAGAAAGAAAGAAAGGAAATGGAACTCCTACTTTTTGCAACAACACGGATGGAACTGGAGAATATTAAGCTGAGTGAAATAAGCCAGTTGATGAAAGACAACTACCATATGATCTCACCTATCAGGGGACTCTATTCAACAAAATAAACTAACAAACAAAATTAACCACAGACATGGAATCATGGAGCAGATTGAAAGTGACCAGAGGGGATGGGGAAAGAGGACGATGGTGGAAAGAAGGGACTAAACAAAGAGCATGTGTGAATGACCCCTGGACATGGACCACAGTGTGGGAATTGACTGTGGGAGCGGGGTGTTGGTGTGGAGTGAGTAGAGGGGGGTAAAAAGGGAAAAATTGAGACAACTGTAATAGAATAAACAGGATTTATAAATTTCAATTAAAAAAAAAAAGAATGCTGTCTTCCCCATGCCTCAGTTCGTTCCATGTTACTGCTGATTTCAGCAGCTTGGGTCCAGCGACCCCATTTCTCCTCCTCCCTGTCTTCACTCTTTCCTCCGTGATGGCCGGCAGTATTTCTGTCTGAAATAAAGCTGTTTGTCTTTCCATGTAAACTAGATGGCACTGGTTTCTAAAAGTACTTAAATGTAGGGTAGATTTTTTTCAGTCCATCTTACCTATTATTCATCCATCTATGATAAGATTCTGCTGGGCTCTGTTTTCATATCTCTTTAAACAAAATTTGCAACTTACCAGTGAGCATATGAAAATGATAACTATTAATGGTAATTGCTATCTCCAGTAGGATAGGCAAAAAAATTGCTTATAAGACTTGGGTACATTTATAACATTTGTTCGTTTTGATATCTGTCTTAAAATATCTCTAGCAAATAGCAATCATAAGGCCTATGAGTATGTATAACTATCAAGACTTATATGCATTTATTATTAATCAAATAATTTTAGATACTTGAGCATATTTTACTTAAAGGTTTATAAGTGTTAGGAGTACATGAAGGGCTCAAGTATGAAAACAATACTTGGAAATCTTAGATGAATTGCTATGGAAACATCAGAGGAGAGACAAAGAGCAGAGCAGAAGAATTAAGCGAAACTCCATGTTGATAGAGAAGGGCAGTAAATGAGAAGACGAGGAAACAACTCATTAAAAGCCTGTTCCAAACCAGAGCCACATATTCTGTGTGGTACCACGACTAGCGTTTATTTCAGGAAGGGACGTCTCGCAGAAGACCTGGGCGAAAAGAGACAGCCTTCTGTGCTCGGTGTCCGCTGGCGTAGCCTAGGGCACATGAGCTACATGGCTGGGGGCCGAAGCAAGTTGGGGACTGTTCCCGTAATGCACAGATCTTTCTCCCTGTTATGCAAATATGCTTCTCATATTCAACGGGAGGTAGTTTCCTTAAACTTTCATACTTTTTATTGAGTATAATCAGGTAGGATAAGGATTGTGTGGCACTGAGCCCAGTAACAGTCACAAATCATAGAAAATACTTCTTCTTCTTTGTAAAGGTCTATGCTAATACAGCAGTTCTACTCCAGCTAAGTCTCAGGGACTGAGGGCCCTTTTATCTTGTTTCTTCTCCATTCCTGGGGTATCATCATAGTGCTCATGGCCCGAAAAGGCTCAGAAGACGTTGGCAGTCTCTCCAGTGAGTGGGAAGAGGGCACGTGGAGCGGAGGCCGCGCTCTTTTCTCTGGAAGTGTGATGACCTGCTGCGCACACGGCTTCTTGGGCCCTGTGGGCCGGGAGGTAGGAGAAGGTCACACCCAACTGTAAGGAAGATGAGGACATGTCTTTATTCCGAATGACCATAAGCTTGTTTCAACTTCGCTGAACTTGAGAATCAGTTTTGGAGAATACTTAGCAACATTAAGTTGCACGGGCAGGTTTTTGGGTGGCGATACCTAATCTAAAGTAGCCTCTATTCTCTATTATACCACATGTTGTATTCTCTTTAAGCACTTGGACTACTGCACATTTTCTTGTTTCTTTATTTCCTTATTTGTTTATTGAATATTTCCATCTCCTGCAATGTAAGCTCCAGGTCAATGAAAATTTTTGTCTTGTTAGTACCATAGTACCAATGTCTAGAACAATGCCTTGCATATAGTAGAAGCCTGGTAAGTACATGTTGACTAGGAAAAGGAATTATTATATGTGCTTCTCTTTTAAAAGTTTGATCATTGGGTTCATTAAATAGTTTATACAAAAAGGGTAAAATTATTTATCATGTTTAAACAAAATATGTATAAATAGTTAAAATGCATTCATATTTTAATAGCTATAAATGTTTAGTTGTATGTGTGTATATATGTGTGTGTGTGTATATATATATATATATATGCTTCAGAGACTTTACATATAAATGCCCTTCCAAAAACCAGCATCGCATACATGTTTCCTGATCCATACATACGTGTTCTTTCCAACCAAGCTGCCATGTCTGATCGGTGGCAGGCTTCTAGTTGTCACCTCAGCAGTCGAGCTGGATCAGATGACAAACTCTGCCTACTTTTCCAGCTTCTCTCTGTTGTGGCCCAGAATCTTCAGCCAACAGAAAGCAGTTGCAAGCAGAAGAAACAATGCTGGATATGGTCTCTATCAAGAGAAAAGGATTGTTCCCTTTCACAATGAGCTTGATACATGTAAAGAACATGGTTCCAGGGCCTAGTACTAATAAAACAGAACTTGGGCTTGTAGTGTGCTTTAGTGTGTGTGTGCGCGGAGTGGGTTACTTTCACATCTGTTGAGATCCGCTGGATTTTAAAAAACAGCTCAGGGAGGTGTAGGTGTGTCCTTATCCCCATTTCACAGAAAGAGAACAAACTCAAAGACAGCAAATGTGTCACAATGAGTGAATTGCAGAGACCGAAATCAACCTGAGTCATCAATACATACATTCTTTCCCCTTCACAGATTCTCAGCAGTGCTGTGACTTTCTTTAAGCCTCCGATTTAATCAGTCATCTTCAAATTGAAAAGACATAGGGAACTTCATCTCTAGAGTCCCTGAGCCAGGAAAATAAGCACAGAAATTCTCTCAATTACCTACATTATTTGCCCCCTGTCCCCTTCCCCCACCACAAGGTTTAAGATTCTGATGAAAACCCGTGATGAAAAACCCCTAAGTGGGGGAAAAGTTGTGACAACTGTAACTGAATAACAATAAAAAAAAAAAAACAAAAACAAAAACGTAAGAGACTCATGACTCAAGACTTGATCCCTGTGCACAATGTCCTGGCTCCTCACCTGCCCCTCCCCTCCCGCCACCCATGCCCTAGAGAGGATACGATCTTGGGAAAAGTGACTCAGATCAGAGATAAAACAATGATACAGAGCCCATAAAGTTCAGGACCCACACACAGTATTTCTAGGAGCGCCTAGAACACAGCCCCTTGGTAATGAGGTCTATTACAGAAACGTAGTGTGTGATGTCATTGTTGATGATACTATTACAGCATTATCACTTGGAAAATAATCCATTCCGTTTGCTTGTCCTCTGATTGTCCCTTGGCCTAGACCAGGCAAAGGAAAAAGAAAACCTTCCCAGTCTTGAAAAATTTTCCTTTGACCCAGAGGAAAGCGAAAGCTAGAATATTTGCTTAGGAACTTCCCCTCGATCCCTTAGTCATGCCGTCGCACTTTATCACCGGTCCCTAAAAGTGGGCAGGCTGTCCCGGAGCTTTGGACTGCAGTTTTTTTCTCTTCACTGCGACTCAGCTGGAAGCTCAGACTCTCACAAGCTCCGGACCAGGACGGACACGGAAGGTAGGTGCCCAGCGGCAGCGCCGGGGCTGGATCCCGTCTCGTCCCTGACGCCCCGGACCCGCCCCTCCTAACCCCCCTCTCCAGCTGCAGATCTGCGAGGCAGGGTTGTGCCGGCCGGCCCTCGGGGCACAGAATTGAGTCCCTCGTGCGAGCCCGCCCCGCCGGGGGCTTCGGCGGGTGTGGCAGGTTGGGGGAAGCTGGTGGGGGGCTGGAGGTGGGATTTAGGCATCGCCTATAATGCCAAGGCCCCTTTTCCCACTCCTCTTTTCGTTCTGTCTCACTCGTCTTCTCTTTTTGTCCCTCTTTCCTGTGGACAATCGGTGTTTCCTCAGTTTTATTTAATTTTGTTCTGTGGAAATGGAGCTCCACGCCGCCCCCCCCACCCCCATCTAATCGGAGTGCAGCCCCCACACCCTTATGTATAGAAATTCAGGGGAACAGCTCAGACCCCTTCTGTCGATACCTGGATGCTGAAACTCTAGGACGGAAAGGGTGAAAGTTAAGTCACTCCCGGGTCTTACGGAAGCGGCACTCGGCGCCCAGCTGGCCTCCGGCGTCGCATCCCGGGTTCTGCTTCGGTCGGGCCCGCGGGCTGCAGGGTGTGGCCGCTGTGCCTCCGGCGCCCCCGCGGGAGGACCCCGGGGCCGGGCCCCGGAACCGGAGGGTCCCGCCTGGCGCAGGCCTTGGGTTCGCGGATCCGCCCCTGTTCTCCCAGCGGCCTGGGGTTCAAGACTCCGCTGCTGTGGCCGGTCTGCCTACGCGAGGCCACGTTCGTTTCCGAAATGCTACCCTGACCCGGGAGGACTAACTCAGAGCCAGCAGAGGGTGCACTGGGAAGAGTGGGGGAGCCGGCGCAGGAAGGCACGATTCCCCCTTGAGGGATGTGTTCGGTTGGAATCGGAAAGGAAGCCTATTTCTTTGCAGGACACACACCCCTTGCTCAGTCTGTTCACCTGAAGCCACCCGTGGCCAGTGCTGCCCAGAGACAGATCTGGTGGCTCGGCAGTTTCTTCAGGTCCGCACCCCTCTCTCCTTGTCTTCCCCTGCTTGGAGCTCCCCGCTGGGGTTCCTAGGGTTTCTTCCCTCCCCCAGGCACAGCAGGTGTTACCAGGGGACATACCTGGTCAAGTGTGTGCAGGGAAACCCTGTGCCTGAGCCCGCCTTCCTCTCCCCACAGCCAGGGCGGCCCTCCCTGTGTCGATTCCGTAGGAGCCCTGCTGCCCAGTCCATCTTTACCCAGTTCCTCAGAATAGAAACAGACACAACACAAAAAGCCTGATTTACTGGCGCTGACCTGTAGATATGGGGCGTGGTGTACAAGACACACCATTGCTGCCAGATGGGTGAGCGCGGGGCCTTTGCTCCGGGCTGATTGAGTAGGGCCCACATTTTATGGTGGTTGGGGTGTGCACAGAGGGCCTGAGATAGTCCTGCCACAAGCTTAGGAGCCCCTTAGGGGGCTGGGGGGTGCGGGGTGGTTGCTCAGGGAAGGAAAGTTACCTTTCTCAAGAGCCGGCCTGCTTTTCTGGCCTGTGGGCTCCTGAATGATAATTTGGGTCCCCAGTGGGACCCTGGGGCTCCAGGTAAGTGCATTAGATTCACTTCCGCATTCTCTCTGTTCCTGGCAATTACATGTTGGTTCCCTAATGTTTATTTTCAGTAAAAATCCCCCCCTGATGGGTGCTGGAGGTTGCAGCTGAGGTCAGCCTGCGACAGGCAGGGAGAGGCAGCTCCCTGATGACTCAGTTCAGAATGGTTTGGAGGGCGGCTTCCTGTGACTTCAGGGCCAGAGACTAGGACCAGAGCCACCTGTTGATTGTTTGGATTCAAAGGTTATAAAGTCAGTTGTAACCCATGTGCATACATTTTGTGGTGCTATATCACATGAAATGGTTGTCTAAGAGAATAATAAAATTTGGAAGGTATGTGTAGGATGGCCTGACATAAAATAGAGGACATGTTGAATATATGCTATATTAATATCTTGGACAGAAAACAAACAGTGCTTTCAATTATAAACCACAAAGGAAAAGGTATGAGGTAAGTTATCTAAGTTGCATGGGGCCCTTTGGTATCAGGCAACTTCTTAAGCGCAGGTCTCTGAATAGCATGATGCAAAGGAACAGCCAAGTTCTATTCGCAATAGTAAGAAGAACGATATTAATGTGCATTGTCATTGATTAAAATGCTTCCTATAGGCCAGGCCCCATTCTAAAACTTCATACGTATTAGTTCACAGATGCATATATGATGTGCAGGTTATTAGGATTTTCATTTTCGAAAGAATACTGAGGTTCAGAGGGGATTAAGTTAATCACCTACTGAATACACCTACGGACTGGTATCGTCAGTGCACTTCCGAAAGGCGGACCTGGTGTCTGAACCAGCCTTAGGGTGTTTCAGAGATTTCCTGTTTAGCAGGCACTTGGCGACTTTGACAGCTTTCAACCTGGGCCGGGCATTGAAAACGAGCCTTACTAGTGGCACTTTGTCCCCTTCTTTTCAGCTACTTTCTCCTTCCTAGTTCCATCATTAGCCCTCTGAATAGAGTTTTTCGCCCGAGAGAAGCACACAAGGTACTGGTGTTTGAATAGATAACCCCCACCATGGCCCTCTGTTCACGATGTGTCTCTTCCACAGCAACGCTGTGCCACCATGGTGTGCGCCTGTGGTCTAATAACGCGCCAAAATGAGCCAGGTGAGTCTGATTTGTGAGTCGTCCTTGCCATTGTAGCTATGGCACCCAACACGATGCTGGCCCGCAGGAGACGTTGTATTAAATGCTGTTGAACTCTTGAACTCCGGTCTGTCTCCAGTGCCCCTGAAGAGCATCTCTGTGACCGTGTCCATTCGTGAGTTTGTGGCTGGTGTGTCTGCTACCTTAAACTATGAGAACGAGGAGAACGTTCCTTTGGAGGCCTTCTTTGTTTTCCCCATGGACGAAGACTCGGCCGTCTTCGGCTTTGAGGCCCTGGTGGACGGGAAGAAAATAGTGGCGGAATTACAGGAGAGGATGAAGGTACCAGGGATGAGTACATTATCGCTTCCCTTTTTTCCCTGTGTTGCGTACCCTTCAGGATCCGTATCGGACGGGCTTTACGAAAGCGCTGATACCGAGTGCTTTGTCCGGCACTGCCCTCCGACTGACGCTCCCCTAAAACCATCGGAGGGAAGAGTCACTCAGAGGCCCTCGAAGTGCAGCTGTGAACTTGGCCAGACCGGACGTCTCACCCACCAGGCTTCATTTCTGTGCCCCTCATCTCCTCATCAAACACGTCACCTGTGATACCGCCTTTCTCCCCTTGGTCTCCTTAGGCCCACGCCAATTATGCGGAGGCCCTCAGCCAGGGCCACCAAGCCTTCCTCTTGGAGGAGGACAGGGACTCCAGGGACATCTTCTCTTGTAACGTGGGGAACCTGCCCCCTGGGTCGAAGGCGGCGGTCACCCTGAAGTACGTGCAGGAGCTGCCCCTGGACGCAGACGGGGCTCTGCGCTACGTGCTCCCGGCCATCCTGAATCCCCGGTACCAGCTCTCCAGTGAGTGCCCTCCTCCTCAGAGGGTCGCGGGGGTGGCGCCCTGGGAAAGCCCCTGAAGGGCGTAGGGGTGCCAGAAAGGGTGGGAAGGGAAACCACAGTACGGTAACTTCCTGTAGGACGGCCGCAGGAGAGGGGGATTCCTGTAGTCCCTCTGGGGGACCTGCCCTACACGCTCAGCCTGGTCGCCACCGTCAGTTCCCAGCACGGCATCGAGAGGATCCAGTGCAACTGCCCCTTGAGTCCCATGGAGTACCTCGGAGATAAGACTTCTGCTCAGGTGATTAGTAAGAGAAAAGTGTTGTTGCCAGCACCCTGTTCTTGGGTCCTGATCTTCTTCCTCGCTCAGGCTTTCCTCACTGTTCCGCGCTTTCCCCCAGGAACCCAAGGGGATCACCCTGTGTTCCTTGTCCTCCACCGCCCTCTGACTGACCCTCCCCTAATTTTCCTATCTGCATTAATCTCCAGAGCCTCCTCTCCATCCTTGCAGGCATCCATAGTGCTAACGTGGCTTCTTTGCCTGTCCCCATCCCAGGTTTCCTTGGCTGATGGGCACAAATTTGATCGAGATGTGGAACTTCTGATTTACTACAGCGAGGTGCACGCCCCCAGTGTAGCTGTGGAGATGGGGAGCCCCACAGCAAAGCCAGGTGTTTTCTTCCGTCCTTGGTAGTTACCTCCTATGGGGGAACCCTTGTCTTTAAGTTACCCTCAGATTAACCTCACTTTCTTTTTCTTCCTTCTATCCAGTAGTGGGTAAAAAACTGAAATAGCTTACACTGAGGGATGCAAAAATGGTTCAGGTCAATGAATATCATGTCCATGTGACTATGTCGTACAGGCAAATTGAAGTGAGTTAGTAGATAATTGGACAAAGGACATGAAATAGAATGCACAGGGAAACACGGCTAAGTTATGAGCATGTGACAATAATCAATCTCTACAAGTATAAATGAAAATACAATAAAAATAATGATGTAACCTTTTTACTTTTCCAATGATCAAAGATTTCCAAATCTGGTAAAGGCTCGCGCTCTAAAAGATGAGGTGAATTTGGTGCCCTCATAGATTGCTTTAAGCAAAATACTTTGGTATCAAGCTTTTGCGAAGGAATTTGGCCACATGTGTCAAAATAAATGTTCATTTTGGTAATTCCAATTTTAAGAATGTCACCTAAGGAAACAAATTTAAATGTAAGTAAAGGTATTCACTAAATGTCCTCAAAATATCTTAGAGGAGCTAAATTCAGCATGCTAGGATTACTTGATGAGTTATTTCGCAGCAACCAAAATAATGTATTTTCACAGGTTGAAATAATATGGAATAAAAGGCTTCCAGAGTTTGTTAAATAAAAGTAAACAGACAGATTACTAAAAGAATCCAACCTATGGATTAAGAAAAACATTTAAAACCACATGAGATATGCAAGTATTAATTGTGATTAGATTAAGACCCAGCTTATTTTCTTAATTTGTTTTATCTAATAAATAACTTATGTATTGATTTATCAAACCAACAAGTATTGTTACCCAGAATTCTCTTTTTGTGGTAAAATTTATGACATAAATTTTAAGTATATGAAAACTAGTAATTTGGCCTAAATGTGTAAAATTTAAAATTAATAAAATTTATATAACCGGTGTTTTACCATTATAATAATTTTACACATCTAGTTCTGTTGCCTGACACACGTTCACCTTGTGGTGTATTTGTCACCACCATCTGTCTTGAGAGCTTTCTAATCTTATCCTGGGGTCTTACTTTCTAAGTCTCAATTTAGTTTCCTAATAGGCTCAGTGTTCACATTTCTTTAATTTTTCTGGTGGTCTAGATTTTCCTTAGTGTGTATGCACTTTTGATTATAACTGGTAGAGCACATGTCAGTCAGTTGCGCCCTTGGGGCTTCCTGGGCTTCCTCTTCCTGCTTGCAGAGACCCTGAGGCGTAACCGGGGCGGGGGACACTGCCCCTTCTGAAGCGTGGTCCACGTTGGTGGCACGGACGCGTGCTTGGGCAACATCACGGCCAAATACTACGTCTTGGGCTAGGCTCGTATTTCTGTAACTACTGCTGCTCTGAAGACAATTAGCTATAGTTGGTCTTCCATAGGCTGTTCTTCTATGTCCTTGGGACCCTTCGGCCGAGCTAGCCTCAGCCCCGAGCTGAGAGGTTGGAACTCCTTAGCCTGCCCTCACTCGTTGCCCCGTCGTTTCCCGGGCAAGCTGTCCCCGCTAAACCTGTTGGAGGCGGTCCCGGCCTCAGCCGGTGTGCTTCGCTCCCGTCCCATGGAGCTCCCCGCTCTGTCTTCTTCGCACATCAGTTGCCTGGCTTTCCCCTCCTCTAGCGAGCTCCCCTTGTGTGCCCCTGAAAGGCTCCCAGAACAGTGACCCAGGTTTTCGTCAGGATTATTTGAATCCGCCAGAGAGAGTTTTAAAATGTTGCATCTTACAAGGTAAGGATTGAGGTCTCAGTGCCTGTCCCTCCAAGAAGGTCTGTCGGCCGCTTTGCAGATTGCGCCTTTGGTCCCCAGTGAGCAGCTGTGTAGACCAGGGGACGTCGGGGGCAGCCTTGAGGAGCCTCGTGAGTCCCCTGCAGCTGGGCCACTCAAGGCTTGCTTTCCAGATCGTGTGTGTGTGGCCAAGACGGCTTGCTGCTCCCACCTCTACTCAGAAGTGCAGAGTAGCTGGCAGCGCCTCAGCCATTTAGCGCTTTGCCAATGGGGACGTTCGTCTCCGTGATGAAAATGCAAAGTAGACTTCTTAAACTTAGAATGTACTCACCATACTAAGAACATGATTTTTTTTAAAAAAATTATGTTTACAATCTAAAACCAATAATTGTATCAAAAACTTTAATTTTATGAAATTATAAGCTTACTCTGAATCGAGCCCTAGATTGAGTTCCTTAAGTGAATTATGCCACTTAATTCTAAATGTACACTTGACGTAGGTAATTACTACCTTGACGAAGCAAGGATACTCAGCTACCTTATATCCAGAGACCTGGGTTATGTAAAAGTCATTCTTGAACCGATGTGCTGTCAAATATTTGCTGAGCCTCGCCCTTGTAGTCGGAAGCAGTTGGGCTAATGCAGTACTTTGTGTGTAAGCGAGTGGACTCGGTCAGCCCTGTAGTCACGGTGAGTCCCGGGCCCCTGAGAAGCTAAGCCTGCCGTCCGGGGAAGGCTGCGGCACAGACAGGATGCTGGCGTTCGATTCTTGTCTGCTCCCGTTCTCTGAACTGCGAGGCTAGAGTTTATGTAAATCAGCCATCCCCGTTACACCTGTGTCTTAAAACTAGCATTTCCATTCCTCAGTTTTCACGTGCTCCTCAAAATAAAATCGTAACCATGGCTTTGACAACGTGGTGACACGGGCCCGCTCCCACGGTCTCCTCCATCCTCTGCTCGGGTGATACTATCATGGTTCCAGCACACATCCCGGTGCTTCTCTCGTTCTGGAGGGTATCGGGAAGTGCGCCGTACCCCAAGCAGACGGGCTGTCCTTGGTGTGTGCGACACTCATTTTGCGGTCAGCTCTCATGCATTGTCAACCAAAGAATTGTCCACATGGCCCTCATTTCTTTAAAGCTGTAACTGGAGAGCTAAACAAGAACCCATGTGATAAATTTCCTGTTGATTTGATTTGAGGAGAATGTGTCTCTGCAAATCAGTGAGGTTGATTCTTCTGGCAAATGCTGGAACATTTTAACTTAATGTATTTCACTAATTTGCGTAGCTGCTGGGAAACTTGCACCCAATTATAGTATTTTAATGTTTTCTTGTTCCCGGTAACCTCTAACCTCTTCATTCTCTTTAACATCTGTGCTGCTTCTACCACTTACATGTTTCTAACTCACCTCAGAACCTTTGCTGGAAGTTAGAGTACAAAGGTGAAAGCGTGGTTTATATTCGGGTTTTCTCAGCTTGCTCTGTAAGTCACTACAATCGATTCTTGGTGTCGTTAGTGTGTATGTTTGAGTTCCTTTTCTTCTTACAGTGTCCTTTTCCTTCCCGAGTAGGTTGTCTGATGGGAGATCCATCTGCGATGGTGAGTTTCTACCCAGATATCCCAGAAGCTCAGCCGCCGATGATGTGTGGAGAATTTGTCTTCCTCATGGACCGCTCAGGAAGTATGCAGTGTCCCATGAATAACCAGGACAAGTCTCAGCAGCGCATACAGGCAGCCAAGGTGAAGCTAGTTCTTTCTCTTTCCGGTCATGTGGCCACGTGCTTACGTGCGCCAGTGAGGATGAGACTCAAGGGCTCAGCTAGAGTCCATGTGGAACTTTGGGCCTGTTTCCAGCTGAACTACAGCTAAGGAGACACTGTGAGGCTGGCGTTGGAACACAGGGCCTGGAGGAGGGATGGGGGTGCACGGCCACACCCTCAGGGTTGGGTTGGCATCTGTGCGTCTGAGAGGACCCTCTCTCACGGGCTCCTCCTCCTACTCTCTTCCTTCAGGAAACACTGATTGTGCTGCTAAAGAGTTTGCCTCTAGGCTGTTATTTCAACATTTATGGATTTGGATCTACCTTTGAGGCATTCTTTCCGTAAGTTTCTAGGAAACTCATAGAGTTCAAAAAGGTACTCTAAAGAAAGGGCTCGATTGTTAAAGGGGTTACAGCAGAGTGGACTTTGGCACTGGGGTTTTCAGGTGAGGTTGTTTACCGTGGGGCTCAACTGGACGGAGGAACCGAGTGCTGGACAGTGTGGAGTAGCTTCGTCCCTGAGCGCGCGCTCTTTTCAGGAATAGTGTGCAGTACACGCAGCAGACCATGGCGGAGGCGCTGGAGAGAGTCATGCTCCTGAAGGCTGACCTAGGCGGCACGGAAATCTTGGCGCCACTCAAGAGCATTTACAGCGGCCCTTCCATCCCGGGCCATCCTCTGCAGGTACGAGTCGGAGCGGAGCCGACAGAGGGCGCCAGAGAGAGTGCATTTCTGTTCAAGGACGCTTAGCCCCGAGATTCTCTGTAGGGTTGTCTAACTGTGGCATGCCATTCAGAGTTGTCTGCTGTGTAGTAAGGAGGGGAAGACGAGGGGCATTTAGTGGGATTCCTCTTCCTCAGCAGCGTGCTGCGACGTGTGGGCGATGGACATTCCTCGGTGGCTGCCAGAGCAGCTGTAGGTGAACCTAGCAGTGGAGGGGGCGGGGGGTGATCGAAATGCCCAGGGGCTCAGTACAAACCACATGACACAGTGCAAGTGACAGTGTCCCATTAGAGATTTCACACCTGTCTGAAGAGGCATCAGTGTCTGTGGCGTGGAATAGTTGGGTTTTTGGGGGCAAATTTTGGTATTTTAAAAACAAAGTCCACAGAGATTGATGAATGGCTCTTGTGTTCAGCTTTTTGTTTTCACAGATGGAGAGGTTAACGACACATTTAGTGTCATTAAAGAGGTTAAAAGCAATCGTCTGAAGCACAGGTATGTAGATAAAGTGATTTCTGACTGACCCAAGTAGTGCCACATGTAATCTAGGGCCTCATGAGAGCAGCGTTCCCATTCCTTTTAGAGGACGGAATGCTTCAAGAATTTTAGTGTTGCCAGCTGACAGAATGTTTTCTACATCACCGTTTCCTCTCTACTAAATAATAAAAACAGTTTTCTAAATAACATCAATAACACAGTGCTGTCTTTGTCCCATATTCTATCTAAACTGCAGTGTAAAAAGCATTGAATAGTAAGACTCTTAAGAATAGAAACATTTTTATCAAAGTAGACAGAAGGCCTCACCAATGGGAAGTGTGCAGCTGAGTGAACTACCAGCGTGACCACGCGTGTCGTCATCACGCAGGTCAGGAGCCGGCCTGCCACTGGTGCCTCTCCTTCTCTGTTCTTTTCGGTCGTGTCCCCAGTTTACTGCCTTTTTTACCTCTCCAGAGAAATAGCTTTCCTGAGTGATATCACCATGGATTATTTGTACTTGTTTTTGAATAAGAATAAATATTATACACTATGTTTTTATTCTGTGTATTTAGGTTCTTTCCCTCAGCAGTGTGTTGAGGTTCCCGTATATTTTGCATGAAAATACAGTTAATTTTTGTCGTTTTGTAGTATTCCACAGGATGGTTATACCATAATATGTTTATCGATTCTATGGCTGATGGACATCAGTTTCACTGTTAAAAATAATGCTTTTGTAAATATCTTTGTATTCTTGTACATGTAGTTTTTGCGCGCACACGTGTATGCACATATATAAGCATGTATACATATTATTTTCACATATGTTCACACATTTTTTTGAGTTGGCATAGTTGTGGAATTTATTGTGAATGCCAGTTTTCCAAGTTATGTTAATTTCATTCATGCCAGCATTGTATGAGGGTTACAATCACCCCATTTTCTACATAAAATTTGGCATAGTTTGTTTCTTTAGATTTTAGCGAATTTTGTGGGTTTGTAGTAGAATCTCCGTATGACTGTAATTTGGATTTTTCTGATGACTAATGAAGTTGAGCACCCTTTTATTTTTTTATTGACCACTTGGATGTCCTCTTTTGTGATGTCCATTAAAGTTTTTTTTATATTTTCCTCTTTGCTTTTAGTTCTTTCTGTGGTCTAAATATAAGCACTTTGTTCATGTCACTTGACATGAGTTTTTCTATTCTATAGCTTTCCTTTTCCCTGTCAAAGTATTATCTTTTGATTAATAGTTTTTCTTGGATTTAATATAGTTTAATTTTTTCGTCTTTTTCTTTGCACTTTATGTTTTTTGTGTGCCCTGTTAAAAAGTCTTTATGTACCGAAGATCAAGAAGCTATTTTCCTTTGTTATTTTCTAGAAGTTTTGTTATTTTTTGCTTTACAGTTAGGGCTACAGTTCAGCCGAGATTTATGTTTGTGCCGTGTGTGGAGTGGGGTCAGGCTGTCTTTCCTTTTTTCCACGTGCACATGAAATTGATACTGTGCCGTTTATTGGAAAGCGTTCCCTTCCTTACTGATAGGCAATGCTGCTGTTGTCACAGACCAGCACGGAAGCCTGTGGGTTGTTTCTGGAGCCCCTGTTCCATTTCCGTGATTTATGTGTTAGACGTGTGCTAGAGCCACACCTCGTAAATTAATGTCACGTTCTGAAAAATAAGTAATTTCCATTAAAGTCCTCAACCTCGGTCTTTTTCAAGATTGTCTTAGCTACTCTTGACATTTTGTGTACGTATTTTAGAATTAGCTGGTCAATTTTTACCACAAAAGAAAGTCTTGGGATATTGATTAGAATTGCATTGCCTTTTTGTATCAGTTTTGGGAGAACTTAGTATTAATTCTATTGAGTGTTCCAATTTATTTAAATGGTCTATCTTTCCATTTATTTAGGTCTTCTTGACTCTTCTAAATGTGTGTTTCCAATATTTTCTTTCAAAAACTAAACTTACACAGAAATTGTAAAAATAGAACAATAGACACTCATACCTTTCACTCAAGTCTGCAGTTAGCAACATTAGCACATTTTCTTCACCTGTTATTGTTTTGTTCTGTTTTTTCTTTTTTTGCCACAGGTATCATAATCCTTCACATGCAAATAATTATGCACTGATTGAAAACATTTCAATAAATAACCGGAATAAAACTACTCAATTCATGATATTTAATGTTGAGATAATACCATTTTATTAATACAGGCCATATGGGCCCATTTATCTAGTAATGCTCTTTATAGATTTCTGTTTGTTTACATTTTGTTCCAGGAGCAAATCTCGGCACGTGTTTTATTTTATTGTTAGGCCTCCTTAGTCTTCTCTGGGATAATGTCTCAGCTTTTCATTATCTTTCATGACATTGACATTTTGAGAATTCTGGCTAGTGTTTGTTGTAGAATTTGAATTCATGTTCAGCTGCTTAAAATCATGTTTAAACTAATATGAAATATTTTGGAAGAAATATTCCAAACGTAACTGGGTCTGGTGACCAGTTTGACCACTCAGTTGAAGACGGTATCTGACAGGTCACTCTGCCATTTTGCAAACATCCTGCTCTCAGCAGTTTTTGCATTCACTGATGATTATTGCCCAAGTGTTATTCCTGTCAGTGGATATGAAATGGTGACGTTTAATCTGTCAACTTTTCCATATTTATTGTCATCGTACTATAAAGAAGGACTTTGTCCTCCTCCTCCTCTCCCTTTACTTGTATCAACATACACTTTGAGTTTTCACCAGTTTTCAGTGTTTTCAGATTCATTAGTCTCATTATGCATTTAGATCCTCAAAATTTCCAGATTTGGCCAGTGGGAGCTCCTTTTAACTTGCTCCTATGTGGTTTCACATGTCTCTTTGGTTTATGAATATTTCCTTTTTTTCTTAAAAGAATGATTCAGGCTCACCTGTACATTCCCATTCCCGTAGGCAGTCATTTCTAGAATGACCCCTGTTCCTTTTAGTGCAAACAATAAATAGAAGTCAGTGTTGGAATGTTAGGTGTCACTCTTTGCCACTAGCCTGTTATTTAATGTAGGCATTTTCAGCAGACAGAACTAGCAAAAGGTTAAGAAAAACATATTTTTTACTGATACTCCTATTTCCAAAGTATCAATATAACATCTTTATTTCTCCTATTTTACATTTGTGTCTTCTTTTCTCCATGATGAGAAACTTGATTCCCCCAAAATATACTTATTTCCTTGATCTAACAATACACAAAATGTCTCCGTAATATTTTATAATTCTCTGTATAGAGGTCTTCATGAACTTTTCCTTAGATTTTTTTCCTAGGTGTTTGATGCTAATTTAAAAAATTGAAATATATATGTGTATATATTATCCTTACCTGAGGACATGCTTACTGATTTTAGAGTGAGGAAGGGAGGGAGAGAGAGAGGGAGAGAAGCATTGACGTAAAAGAGAAACATCGATCAGTTGCCTCTCGCATGCACCCCAACCGGGATGGAACCCACCACGTAGGCAGGGATCCTCACCAAAAATTGAACCCGCAACTTTGGTTTACAGGATGACGCTGCAACCAACTGAGCCACACTGGCCAGGGCTAAATCGTATTTTTAAAAGCATTTTATATACTGGATGATTATTTCTACATAGAAATTATTTATGATGGTTTTTTAAATTTATGTTGACCTTGCCTAAGGGAGGTATTAATTCTAATAGTATATTTGTAGATTCTTTTAGATTTTCTGCGGATAATTATGTTTGCAAATGATGTCAGTTTTTCCTTCCTAATCCTTGTATTTTAAATTTTCTTCCCTCCTGTATTGCCCTGGAAAGAAGCTCTAATAGCAACCTGAGTAAGAGTGGTCATAGCTCACAGCCTTGCCTTATGTTGCATTTCAGGAGGAGCATGATTAACGTTGCTTTAATAGTGTGCGTGTTTGTTCTAGGTCCTTCTGTAGATGTCCTGTGTCAGGTTAAGGAAATTTCCTTCTATTTGTGTTATGAGAATTCGTTTTCTCTTTCCTGACATTTAAAACGATAATTAATGGTTGCTGAAGTACATCAAAAGTGTTTTATGTATCTGGTGAGATGAGTGCATGATTTTATCCTTTATTCTTTAGCATGTGAATTACAATGACTATTGGTATCTGTTAGACCAACCTTGCATTCCTGAAATAAACCCAAGTTAGTTGTGATCTATTAACATTTTTCATATATTTTAACTCAGTTGGCTCATAATCACTCAGGATTTTCAAATCTGTTTTCATGAGAAATACTGACTTTCTTTGTCATTCCTGTTGTGTTTTACTGTCAGTGTTACAGTGGCTTCCCGCAGTGGACTGAGAATAATCGCCTGTTTTTTGATTGTCTGAGAGGTTTTCTTTCGTGTTTCCTAGATGTTGCCGGGAGAATTTTTCTGTGGAAAGGTTTTCAAATCTCTTTTTTTGAAATAAAACTGTTTTTATTTTTATCAATGTTGTTGATTCTTATGGGTGTTGGTATACTTTATGTAAATTTTCAAATCTCTTTGCACGAAATTGCCTCTGATGTTGCCAGACGCTGTGACTGACGGAAACATTGGCAGACACAGAGGTGGTATTTCCTTTTCATTTGTCAAGTTGGTTGTGTGCGTCTTCTCTGTTTGTTTTTCTTGCCCTCGTGTTTGTCAATTTTAATAATCTTTTTAAAAAACCAGCGTTTTTGAGTGTATGGATCCCCTCTGTTCTATGATTGGTTCTGTATTAATGTTTGCTTCTATCTTTGTTATTCTCTTTCCTTTGACTTTTGTGGGTATACTGGGTGTTCTTTTCCTAAGATCTGGAGATGGATGCTCAGGTGGTTGAATTTCAAACTTTTTTTCTAATATATGTATTTAGAATGAGAAATTTAAACATATATGTAGCTGAATCCTAAATTTGGATATGTCATTTTCTGTTTGTGGTCACTTGAGAACATTTTCCAACTATCATTATGATTTCTTTTAAAACCTATGTTATTTAGAAGTATAGTATATAATTTCCTAATCATTTGTTTTTTTAAATTTTATTGTTAGCAGTCAGATATGGTATATATAAAATTCTGGAAATATTTTGGGCCTCTAGATGCTGCTGTCTGTCCACTAGGAAGATTCGCTCTTTGCTTCTGGCAGGTTGCTAGACAAGAAGCAGGTAATCCTGCTTCTTAGTCCAGTTAGAGTCTAAGGAGTATCAGTCATTCAATGGCTGGTTTCTTTTAGAGTCACCTCTCTAGAGTATAGTTCTCCGGGCTTCTGTTAAAACACCTGAGTGTCTCCCAGGGCACTCTCTCTTTGGGAAGCCTCAAACTGAAGCTGCTTCGCTTTCTAACCCCTTCGTTATCAGTGTGGACTGGGCACCTGCTTCAAGGTGTGAAGGGATAGCAGATACCAGGCTCATCGCTCTTCGCTTCCCGCCTCTCCCTCTTCTCAGCCCACAGTCTTGGCAGCCGTCTGAGGTTTTCAAGGAGATGATTAAAAGTATTGTTTAGCTTCCTGGTTTTCCACTGTCTTGGAACAACTTGGTGTGGCATGGCTGTGAGCAGAACTCTCCCGGGCTGTTCTACTTTTAGTCGGAAGCCATATATTTAGGTTCCAGGTCTCCTGCTTGTCAGCTGTTTGGACAGATCAGTTGAGCTCTGTAAGCCTCAGGTGCCTCCCTTGAGAATGGAGGTAAAACTGTACTCATCAGTTGACCATGAGGGTTAGAAAGGAGCGCGCCCAGGGAGAGCGTCAGGAGCCCGGCTTGACCCAAAGGGCGCGCTCCGCAGAGCTGTGCCGTTAATGCAGTTACTGCTCTTAGCATCGTCTCATGGAGCAGTTAGGCTGTAGACATCTCGTGAGCCATCAAGAAATATTGTTATTGTTGATAAAACTAAAGCCAGTTTTCATTTTATACATAACAACACTTAAACATCCACTTTATAAGCCTTAATAAAGAACCCAGCCTTCAGGTCAAAAGCTTGTTGGAAATTTAAAGATAATGAGATCAAGACGCTGGCGGGCTGTGATCTGTAGGGAAAATTGTCGCAGTTAAGTGTCAGTAATTAGCGGTCTGGCTTGGCCTTCCAGGTTCAGAGCATTAGTCCTGGTGCCGGTGTCCCTAGACACGGGGGTGACGATTCGCACGACCCAGGTTCAAAAGGGGCCGATACATGTGCCAGAAGAGCGCGGTATTTGTTTGCAGGAGAACTACCCTCGTCCTGCCGTCTAGAATTGCTGGGATTACTGGTACTGCCCGCACCTTCTCTGTGTACAGACAGGTGTATTTGGGGCGCCACACTGAGATTAACGAGCTACTTGGTGCCCGTGGCGAGGGCAGGGAGGGGCTGTCCAGTGAGAGGAGCGGCAGGCGCTGTTCCCGTCCTGCGAGGAGCCTCCCGCCGCCCCGGGCGGATGTGGTCCCAGATCAGTGTCAGTCCTGCGCTGAGGGGGAGCATCTCTGACTTCCTAACTCTCCCGCTTTCTTGGGACTGGTTATTAAAAGAATTGATGAGGATATAATCCTATCGCATGGTTTTCTGTGCTGCTAGAATCGGTATAATAGGTAAGGGTTTGCAGAGGGCCAAGGAGTCAAGCAGATCAGCACTCCAATGCCTTCTGTGCCAGCGGGTCTGTGGTCTCGGACAGAGTTCTAAAATCCTTTGGGCCTCAGGTGAGCTGCAAAATGAAACAGTAGCCTGCCTCTTCGGAGTCCCGGGGTGATGAAACTGCATCATTAATTTAAGGCATGTGGCCTTCTGCAAGGTAGAGTATGCTCAATGAGCGGTAGCTCTTACGCTTTTGGTCAAGGAAGTAGACTATTCCTGTCTGTATTTTTGACCGCTATGTATGATTTCATGATTTTGCCCTCGAGTGTCCGTCTGTGACATCCACCTGTTTTACACGTGCAGGTGTTTCTCCTTTGGTATTGGAGAAGGAGCCTCGACCAGCCTAATAAAAGGCATCGCCCGGGCAGCGGCGGGCACGGCGGAATTCATCACGGGCAAGGAGCGGATGCAGCCGAAGGTGCGGCCGTGGGCGGGGCCCCAGAGCGGGCGCGGCAGGGCCACCCGCCGGGAGAGCGGAGGCAGCGCAGCGCCTCTGGGGTGCGCGGCCTCTGTCCCCAAGCCTTGGGCTGTGTGCCTGCTGGGCTCCTTTTGGCTTCGTGTTGAAGGGCCCACTGTAGTTTCTGGGGGAATGGCATTTAGTCCCAGGCCTTGGCAGCCCAGAAACAAAATGGTTGACGAGGTCAGGGCTGTGTGTTTAAGACAAGAAACAGAAACTAAGAATTTGACTGTCACGACTGGCGTTCCAGGTGTGCACCGTAGGATCTGGGTGGGTCCTGTGCTCTATCCTCCATGCAAATGATGTGCGGAAAATAAGGGCAATTGTAGTATGCCTGGCAGGGGGAAGAGGTGGGTAATCGATAGTCTGTTTGATTCCTATGCACAGGGGAGGGCACCTTCCCCCGCTGGTGGTACTTCTAAGTTCTGCTTTCCCAGCTGGTGCTGTTTCTTATGTAATGCCTAGTTCTCTAGGGTCTCTTTCCCCAGACATTGCCTTCCTTCACATTTATTCAATTCCTCTGCTTTACCTTCCTCATGTGTAAAGCAAAAGTAATAACGCCCATCTCCTGATGCAGTTTAAGGAATAGGTATAACATATATCATGCTGCATAGCACCTGTGCGTAATGAACATTCCGTCAGTTGGAGTATTTGTTGCCATTATTAGTATTGGTTATTATTCTGTTCTCTTTCTCCCTCAGGTTCTTAGGGCCCTGAAACGTTGTCTACAGCCTGTAGCAGAGGACGTTTCTCTGAGCTGGGAGTTGCCGCCTGGTCTGTCTGCTAAAATGCTTTCCTCAGAACAGACTGTCATCTTCAGGGGTCAGAGGTCGATCGCCTATGCCCAGTTGACTGGGAGGATGCCGGTGAGAGTCCATTCTTGTTTGTTTCTCCATTGAGAGTAGCTGCTGCCCTGCACTCTGCTCTGGGCACTCGCCGGACAGACTCGGGCTGCCCCCTCCTCCGGCAGGTCGAGCCTCCGGTTTCCTGCGCGGCCTGGTCTCCGGTCAGAAGTGTCAGCGTGTGGGGTTGGGGAGCTGCCCCAGCTCTGACGTTTCCCGAGGTGCATCTCCCTTCCGTCATTTCTACTCTTCTGTAATTTCTAGGCAGCAGAGGCAACAGGAGAAGTTTGCCTCAAGTACACCCTCCAGGGCAAGAGCTTTGAGAATAAAGTGACATTCTCCCTACAACCCAAGTCTGATGCCAAGTGAGAATTCAGTTTTCCTTCTGCATTTTCTTTTTCCACTTCCTACCTCCATTGCTCCCTCCCTTCCTTCTTTCCCTCCTTCCTGCCCCTCCCTCTCCTCTCTCCTCCCCTCCCCTTCCCTCTTGTCTTTCCTATTTTGGTCTCGATTATTTCCCTAAAGTAACGTTTCCTTTTTAAGCCCCTCGGTTTCCTCTCTCCCCACGTGGTTTCCTCCGGCCGACCCTGCCCGGCGAGGCTCCTGGGAGCCGGCGCGCAGGCTTTCCCCTGCGTCACAGGGGTGGTTCTCTTTCAGCCTCACCGTCCACCGCCTGGCCGCCAAGTCCTTCCTCCAGACCAAGGACATGGGCTACGGGGAGACTCCAGCAAATGATAAGAAAGACGTGCTGGCAGTGAGCCTCGAGTGCGGAGTGATCAGCTCCCAGACAGCTTTCATTGCCATCAACAAGGATCTCAACAAGCCGGTTCAGGGACCCGTGGTCCAGCGTGACGTTCCAAGGCCAATGCTGTTTGGTTCTCCTGCGATGTGTTGCTCTCCTGCAATGGTGCCCTTCTCTGGAGCTCGTGAGTTTTTTTCTATTTCAACTCACATAAAACAAGGGGCCCTGGATGTCTGGATACATGAATTAAAGTAAATGCCTGTGACTGGTCCTCTTGTCCCCCTTGTCTCTGCACATCTAGGATTTCGGACTGGTATCAAACTTTTCTGTCCTAGAAACCTAGAAAATATCCCTTTAGCAAGAAAATTTAGAGCAATCCAAGGGGATAAACATGAGGAAAAGTAAACAAAAGCATACATAAACACTGAGTATTTATCCTGTCTAAGTGGTCAGTTGTGCCGATAGATGACTCAGGACCACACAGACGGCCGAGGGGCAGCCTGGCCACGTCGGGACAGGCCGGTGACATGGGCCTGCCTCCGCCGCCCGCCGTCTCGGTGAGAGCTCCCGACAAAGGCTGGCGCGGCTGTTCAGAGGGCAGGCACAGGGCGAGGTGAGAGCGGACGGGAGTGGAACGCGGAAGGGTATCTAGGGATGGACGCGCCGAACCACGGGAGAAAGGAATAAAGTAGCAAGAAAAGAAGTGGGTGCAGAGGAGTGAAAGTAAAACTGAAAAGGCTGGGGAGGAGGGATCGAGACACAAAAGAGGGAGGAAGAACTCACAGACACAGACAACAGTGTGGGGATTGTCGCGGGGGGTGGGGTGGGCGGAGGTGGCAGAGGTCATAGGAGACATACATGGTAATGGGGAAATAAAATTTAAAAAAAAAGGGCATATTGTGTTAATATGAAAGGAATGCTTGCAACTCAAACCAAGGACAGTTCCGTGGGCATAGAGGAAGAAAGCATCTACATTCCAATGTTAAAGAGCAAATGAGAGGTGGGAAATGAGACGCGGCCTGTGCCTGAGCTTTTTATAATTGTTGCAAAGGGGAAGGAGCAGAGAGCGGTATCTCTGAGAGAACCGTCAGGGCTGCTGTGCTGTGGTGTGTGTGTGAGTCTCTGTGTGATTGCAGGACAGAGGGACCTGAGGGCGGGGTGCTGCTGACGGGGCAGTGCCCCTGCAGAGGGTCAGCGTGGGCAGGGCAGCCGGGGGAGGGGGCGCGAGCGAGGAAGCGGGGCAGGATGCGACCCCGGACAGCAGGGGAGGCTTAGCCTTTCACAGGACAGGACAGGCGCTGGGACATTCTTCCCTTACTGCCAGCGTGTGGAAGGAAAGGGGTGGAAGTAGACTTCAGTTCAGAGGCGGTGAGGCAAGCTTTGGACTTTCTGTCTGATCATTTTCTGTTGTTTTAGTGAGAGACAGCAAGATTCGCGAATGGGCGTGAGAGCAGAGGTGCAGAGCAAGCGTTTGAGCTGAGGGTTGGAAAAGGCCCTGCGGCCATGTGCAGAGCGCACTGCTCAGGGAGACATGGAGCATTGGTCAAGGAATGTGGACGGTCCAGTTTCATTGTGATATGTTGACTTTGAAATGTTTCATTTCGATATGTTTTCGTAGCGGCACAAACTACGAAAGGGAATCGGTTCATGTGACTGAGTTCAGCAGTGCGGAACAGCTTCGGTCTAAGAAAGATCGAAGAGAGGAGAGCGTTGGCTTAATTCTGAGGTTGGGTTTTGTCAACAGAGGTGGTGAAAAGGAAGCGAGGGACGCGGAACTGCAGATGGCAGTAAAGGAGTTGTGGAGTGTTGAACCTGAGATTTCGGCTGAATGGAAAAGAGACTAAAGATGCCAGGAAGGTTTTCTGTAGGAAAAAACAAAGGAGACAAAGACTTAAAGGTCCAGATGAAGTGGAAGTCCAGGTACAAGGAGAATCTGAGTTAGAAAGCTGGGAAAATTGGGTATTGTATTTTAAAAGTAGATTTCTTTTAATTAATTTTTTTTCAGTGGGAGCAATTCTGCGTGGTAGCCAGAGCCTGGCTGGGGAGGGAGCGGCTGGGGTAGAACGGAGCGGAAGCCCTTGGACTTGAGCCTGACAAGCAGCTTTGAATCCGGGCGTCAGATGGGTCACCTCCGTGGGCCCTTCTCCTCTCGGGGCGATGGCAGGCTTTGGCCTGAAGGGAAAGTCTTTGATCTGGTTTTCAGATACCTCCGTGAACGGTGGACAGGGACAGAGAGGGCGGAGGTGGACAGCAGTGAGGGCCTGAGGAAGGTAGCCCGGTGAGGATGAAGGGGAGCGATGTGGGTGTGGCAGTGGGGACAGAAGAGGTCGCCAGCCGCACCGACCCCACCTCGCAAACCTGGGTGCCTGGAGCAGCCGCCATGCGAGGAGCAGAGAGGGAGCGAAGATTGTTAGAAGGAGAGCGGAGATTGAAGTGACGTCGTTGGGGGAAGCCTGCTGTACTGACACTAAAGATGCACAAGAGGCCGCTGTGGTGTGTCAGAGTGGGCGGGTGTGTGCGGGATCTGGGCTCGTGGGAGAGGAAAAAGTGCCCAGGGAAGAAGGTGACTGAGGCCGACAGGGATGGGCCACCCCGCGCGTGTCTCCAATTCCCAGGGCCCTTCGCCCCCAGAGGGCAGCACGGGGAGGGGCGGGGCAGGTGTCAGTGTCTGTGCTGGACTTTCTCTGCTCTTACAACGGCCCCGACCTCCCGCTGTCCACCGGCGCCTCCGCCCTCAGGAGCCCTTTTTCCTGCGTGAGCGCCTCGTACCGGAAGAACGGTTACGACCCCCATAGGCCCACGACTAACACAAGCCGGGACCCCCTAGGTGCGCATCTTTCTAGGGACTTTTCTCACCAGTGCTTGTCTGTCACACATATATGTCTAGGCCTGTGTCGATCTCCTGGTGCTGCAGTAAGGAAGAAAGGCATGCTTCTCGTAGCGGCCGACGCCGAGCCGCCAAGGGCTGATTCTTACTCCGAGAGCACCAGCGTGGGAAGCCACTGCACAGGTGAGGTGGGCCTCGGGTCTCCCTGCTGATCCATGGGGACTGCAGCACTCATCTTTGTTGCTCTGCTACCTTGTGGCTCCCTCTCCCCGGGAGGTAAGCTCTTTGAAAGATGTCAAGGAGAGGGTAAAATGTCCCCGTGTGTGCCAGGGTCTGCCCAGCTTCAGTGGTCTGCGACGAAGGTCACGGACCCCTCCCCCGGAGCCCCTCGAGCTGAGCCTGCCTTAGACTCACCTCCTCTGCCATCGCAGCTCGCACCTCGCCTGCAGGTGCGCCCCCCTTGGGCCCCAGCTATATCATCACCCTTTAAGAAGCTGGGTTTGGAGACAGACCTCTGATGCTGCCCAATGCCTTTCTCTCACCAGAAAACGTTCCTCGGTCCTTCCCTTTCCTTGTGTTCCGAGCAGCTGGGCTTTTGTGACTTAGTTGGCAACTGCTGTGGACAGGGAGCCATGTGTGGGCCCTCCAGGCACTTTCCCTTTTTTCTCATGGGTCAGGCTTCATTGGCTCCAGTGCAGAGAGAAGGCTGAGACTCCTGCCGATTAACTGACTGTTAGATTGTGCATGTTCGCCAAGCTGTGATTCAGACTCGGACTTTTGAAACTCAGAGCCGTAGATTTGTTTCCCATTGGAGCAGATCTGTTTTTCTGGCGGACTACCTTTTAAGTTGCTCTATGTATATCATCCCATGTGATAAACAGCGAGATGTGAGATACTTTCTATGAATATTCTGTGATCTTTAAGCAAGTTCCATACCACTAGCCTCAGACACTAGACTGCTCTTAGGGGTGAACTGCTAACGGCTTCCTTTGTATCTGCTTTTTTTGATAATTAAACTTGAAGCTGTACTTGCTTAGACTTTTCTTCATATCCCTAATGTGTAAAGGGTCATTTAGCAGGACTGGAGAAGACTTTAAGCAGCACCTCCGTGTGGGTCCTGGGGTTCCCCCTACCTCTCTCTTGTTCCTGAGTTTCCAAGTGCAGCGCAGCCCTGGGGCGACCCTGCCCTGTCAGAGAGAGGACGCGTGTCCCCCAGGGATGGACCAAGTGGGACCTTGGTGGGATCTGCTGAGCTCTGCACCCTTTCTGCAGCCTGTCTCTGTATTCAGACCTCTCTCGCTCAAGTATGCCGAGGGCCAGAAGCTTCTCAACTCCTCATCCTCTTTTTTTTCTTTCTCCCCAAAGACTCTGAAGATAATAAACTTGTGCAGCTGATTTCCCTCCAAAGGGCAGATGGTTCCTGGGATCTGAATGAAGGTCTGGCCAAGGTCCTCGGGATGAGTGTGGAGGATGCGGCGGCCGCACTCCCTGGCGAGGTGAGAGTCAGAGAGGAGGAGTGTGTATGCGTTTGCGTGGCTGGAGTCCATAAGGAGAAGTGCGGGGAATCGTGCGTCGCCTGAGGAAGGAGAGTGTAGGGGGACACGGACTAAGTAAGTTTCCAGTGAGTAGAGGTCGAAGGTTTTTTTCCGGGTAGGTTAGAACAGAAAGTACAAGGGACTAACTTACTGCCTGGCTCGCGGGAGTGATGGATGACAAAGGGGAAGCAAAGATGCTCTCCTGCTTTACCTGATCCCCTGCCAAGCATCTTCGTTATGATCACAGCCGTTCACTGAGCGACCACTCTGTGCCCAGCGCTGCGCTAAGCACTTACCATTCCCAATCTTAGTTATTCATCACAATGAAGTAAAATAAATCCTGTTCATGTTGCTGTTTGTCGATGAAGACACTGAAGCCCGGAGGAGTATAATAATGTGTCTGAGTTGTCTCACCAGTTAGTGGCAGAGTTGGATTCAATGCTAGGACTGTCTTCAGAACCCCCATTATTGCTCCTCTTCTTCCTAAAGGAAGTGGTCCAGAAATTAGCAAAATTTTACGGAAGCTTGGGAGGGCGAAGTATTAGTGGGGGTGGCCAAAATATTTCAAGTGTGTTCAGGTCTGCTGATGAAAACAAATTACGTTCCAGAATTTCAAGGTAACTTACTAAATGTTCTAACTGAGACATTGTTAAATATAAGACAAATGCCAAAATCCTGAAAAGGAGAAATGTCATTTTGAATTTACAAAATGTGGAAGGCGATTAGAAAACTTCAGATATCCAATACTACAACACCAATGCAGCATCTACTGGTCAGATGTGGCTATTAAGTTGTTAGAATATGGCACATGCAAATGAGGAATACATTTTTAATTGGATTGAGATGTGGTATACTTGTGAAATACATGATCATTTTAGAGACTTAACGTGAGAAAGAATGTAAGATATTTCACAATTATTTTTATATTTATTATATGTTAAAATGATATTGTAAGCCCTGTCTGGGTAGCTCAGTTGGGTAGAGCGCCGTCCCTGTATGCCGCGGAAGCAGGTCTGATTCCTGGTCAGGGCACATACAAGAATGAAACAAAAATGCACGAATAACGGAAACAGCAGGTTGATGTCTCCCTCTTTCCCTCCCTCTCCTCTCTGGAAAAAAATTCAATCAATCCAAATATTTTAAGTATATTGTTAACTCAAATAATATTAATAAAGGAATTGTGCCTTCCTTTATACTTTTACATATGGCTACCAGCATACTTCAAATTATATGTGCATCTAGCACTCTATTTCTATTAAAAATACTCTTCTAAAAGAGATAATTAAAAAGAGTCATTTTAAACCATTATACATTGGTTAATAAGATTAATGTATAAAACGTTAATTGAAGATATTGAGCATCATGAAGTTCTAACTTGGTTTCACTGAGAACAAAACATGGTAGACTAACGTTTCCTTTGGGCCGGCGACTCGGCCAAGAAATCAGAGGAATCGGGAGCCCTGGCCCCGACCGGTGGCACTCTGTTTTGGGCATCGTCCCACATAGTGGAAGGTTGCAGGTTCGATTCCCTGGGAGGACACATGCCTGTGTTGGGGCTTTGATCTCCAGTCGGGGTGCATTTGAGAGGCAACCAAAGGATGTTTCTCTCTCACATCAGTGTTTTTCTTGCTCTTCTTTCTCCCTCCCTTCCCCCATCTCTAAAAATAAATAAGGAAAATCTTTAAAACCCTAAAAGAGCCCTGGTGTATCTGAATTTCAGTAAGGAATGTGAATTTTTCTTTTTTAGAAAAATTTTAACTGATTATATTTATCTTTTATTATTTTTTACTTTCTTACATTTATTTACTATGTTATTATTAAAAGATAATATGCGTATCTTCATGAATTGGTACCCTTCTTTCTGCAAATTACATTTCTTTTTTTATATTATATTTTATTTCTTGTTTATTCTGACAGTTGTCCCAGTTGTTCCCCCCTTTGGGCCCCCGCCCCCGCCCCCGCGCCCGCCCCCACAGCCAATCCCCTCACTGTCGCCCATGTCCCTGGGTCATTCCTACCTGTTCTTTGAGTCCTCCCTCCCCCCTTTCCTCTGGCAGCTGTCAGTCTGTTCCATGTTTCCATGTCTCTGGTTCTCTTTTGGTCATTAGTTTATTTTGTTCATTAGAATCCTCATATCACGGAGATCGTATGTTATTTGTCTTTCCCCGACAGGCTTATTTCGCTTGGCATAATCCATACTGTCGCAAAGGGTAGGAAGTCCTTAACGATGAGTATATGGACTGATTACAAACTAGTTCAACAGCCATCGTACTGAATAATGAATTTGTTTAACTTGAAACCGATGTTTAGAGCCACCGGGCTCTGAATTCCCTGGAGGTGCAGATATTCGATGGACATGTCGGTGCAGATGTCCGACAATCCTTTCCTATTTGTGTGTGACAAAACGGGGAGGTAGAGTGTTAGACAGGAAAGTCAGGGTCCCAAGAGACGCGAACCATGGCTTGAATGAAAAGGAAATGAGCAGGAACCAACATACTGGTTTTCATTCTACATTCTCAATCCTACAGGTAGAGAATAGCTACCAAGTGACTTAGGAGCCGTTGCACGTGAAACTAGACGTTTTTCATGACCACGAACATGGTTGTTGAGGGCAAAGGATGTCAGAAAAGGTCTGTGTGTTACAGAGTGTGGGGCTGGGGCCACAGAAAGTTACAAGTGCATGTCCCTCCTGATGCACCCTTGAAAGAGGTAGATTGTAGACACCGCTGTGCTTGTTTCCAGACCAGGAGAGCCAGCACGGGGACTCCTACTGCTTTGATACAGATCCTCACAGGGAGAAGGAAAGGGACTGAGGATCTGGATATGGAACAAGGCTACTCAGAGGACAGGAAAGCTGCTTCCAAATTGTAAAGGTCACGATAAAAGGGGACCTGTTGTCTCTAAACACTGGAATTGCGGGTCGTGGCTGAAAACTCACAGGAGCCTGTTTTCTGTTTTTACGCATGAGGCTTTCTGTTGAGCTACATGAGCACGATGACTTAAACCAGAATATTTGCTGTCCGGCCCCACTTCGTTCACGTGCTAAAAGGCTGACTTGGGCAAATCGTTTTCCTTTTGTAAGCATCAGTTTTCTCTCCTAAAAATGTGGCTGTTGATAATCTCTCTCTCTCTCTTTCCTTTTTTTTTTTTGTGTGAGGGTTCAAATACCAAAACACCATCAAGATGCTTTAGAAGATAAAAGGCAACTGTACTCCTGTGTTTCTTTCTGTAGTTTGTTAAATTTTACTGCTCACCTAAGACATAGTCATTGATTTTAGAGAGGAGGGAGGAGAGACACGTCCATCAGCTGCCTCCCGTACGCACCCTGTCTGGGGATGGAACCTGCAGCCTTCTGGTGTACGGGATGATGCTCCAGCCAACCGAGCCACCCAGCCAGGGCCGCATGCGTTTCTTTCATCACAGAGGGCTAATTCCTGTTTGGGGTGTTGGGGACTTTCAAGCGCTGTCCAGGGGGTCACACTGGCTTTCAAATTTAAGGCCTTTGCACCCTCGGACGCTGTGGGTCCTCCCCTCGGCTTCCGGGCGGAACTGCCTTGCGACTCATAGTGAGACATAGGGAGGACAGGCAATGTCACTGAGCCGCATGGCGGGGGGCGGGGGAAGTGAGGAGGAGTGGAGGCTTCAGGGGAGCCTCTGCCCGTTGCAGGGTGCGGATCCCTCAGCCTGGGCCACAGTCCTGGCCGTGCTCTGGCTGCATGACAACCACAAGGACCTGAGATGTGAGTGGGAACTTCTGGAGAGGAAAGCTGTGGCCTGGATTCACACCCATGCAGGTAGGAGCTCAACCCTCAGACCCCGCCTCCTTCCCCCCAAGGCCGCTGGGCGCCTCCGCAGACAGGCCACGTCCGGGCCTGCGAGAGGGCGGCCAGGAGAGCGGCGCCGCCGTCCCCTCCCGGGCCATCCTGGGCCTGGCCTGTCCCGGTCGCCCCGCCGCTCGCTCCGGGGCGGCTGAGGGTGCGGTGCGACGCTGGGCCGGGGGGGGGGCGGGACATGACGCGGCAGAGGGCCCTGGACGCGGAGTGTGCGCTGCGCAAAGGACGTGCAGTGGCGTTGGCTCACCGGGCCAGCGCTGTCCTGAGTGTGAGCCTGTCCCCCTGGAGGTGAGTGTCTCGCCGCTGCCCGCTGACTCGGGGCCGGAGGCGAGTGAAGGGAATCTGGGCGGCCTGAAGCCCGCGGCCGGCCGAGAGCTCAGGGCAGGACTCCGGGCGATGCTGGGAGGCGCAGGGGAGCCTGGGAGAGGCACGCGTGCTCTCGTCGTTGGTCCGGAACCCGCATTTTTGTTTTCTCTCCGTCATAGGCTCCGCCGTGCAGGTGCTTGTTGAAGCCGCCATTGCTCTTCTGAAATCGTCCGTGGACCCGGCTGTCTTTGCCCCCTGAGCTCGCTGTCCGGAAGCTCAAGGGCCCCTTTTATGCTGCTGTCCTGGCCTTTCCCCCTTTTTCCTGCGCATGTGTCTGTTCCTTGCCATTAAAGTAAAGGGTGCCCAGCCCTCCTTGCCTGTGTGTCCCAGGTTCTGTACGATGTGATTCTCCTTTGCCCGGCACGTGCCCTCTGAGTGACAGATGGAAAACAGGTGACAGGGACTCCAGACTAAAGGTCGCAGCACTGCTACTAGGAAATGCCTGACCTGGAGAATTGTCCGCTTCATTCCTGTGTGTGCACTTTTGATTTCATGTCCTTTGGCGACCGGACTGGTGAGCGATACAGGTTTCGCTTCTTAGGCAGGATGAAGAGCTGGAGGGAGGCGGGGAGACAACACTGGGATTCCTGCCCTTGGGGAGACTGAGAGAGCCCCAGGGGTCCGCTGTGAGAGTGGGCGCCATTGGCCGCCTTCCGGATGACGGTGCTGGGCGCTACCAGCCTTTCCTGGCGCCTGCCCTCACTGCCTGAGGGTGGAGTGGCCCCTGTGGGAGACAGGTGTTTCGTCCTGTGCAGGGAGCATCTGCGTAGGGGGCGATGACGGCTTGGCGCCCTGGCGCGGACCCATGAGGCCCCCAGGCAGGCTCTGACCCGGTCGCTGAACGAGACCGCAGGCTCAACGGCAGCTTTGCCTGAGCCCTGCAGCCTGGGTCACTCACGCCAGGGGAAAGGAAGCAGCTGACCTCTGCCCACATACCCTGTCCCAGTGGAAGTGACCCTCCTTGATGCGTTGTTTCCGCAAATGCTGTTGTATCAATAATAAAACGATTGTCTCTACACTATACTTTGTTGTATCTGATCTTTTAGAGATTTAGTCGTTGGACCTGCATTGGTTTTGAAATTCTTTCCCTCCCAACGTTTCTGATGCCTCCACAGGTCACATTGTGTCCTGTCCTCATATCTTTGTTGCAGGCTGATTTCCTGTCTCGTAGGAATCAGGAGAAGGGCCCTAGCTAGAAATCCCCTGCTGGAATCCTGACCATGCACTTAAATAGTTACAGGGAAATAAACGAATGATTCCTCCCCTTAGGAGCTTAGTGTCTCCATCTGTAAACCAAGATGATTTAAATCAGAATCTTGTTATGACTTTTCACCCTGAGCACACAGGAACTGTGACGGGGCCTTAGAAACTGTTCCGTGAATCAGAGGATAGCTGAGGTGCGGGCTCCATCAGATTGCGGAGGGAACTGGAATTGGGGAGATTTGCCCGTGTTTCATGTTGGAGACTGATCTCCCAGGACTCTTCCTAGTTTGCTCGCGGCTGAAAGTGTCCTGTGCAGGGCTTGTTTTAAATGCAGGCTTTCAGGCAACCCCGAGAACTCCTGTATTAAAGTCTTCACTTTAGCAAAGTCTCCAGGTAATTTACATGCACATTAAAGTTGAAGTGAGGGCTGAGCCTTTTCATGAGATAGGCTTGTATCCAAGCCTACCATTTTGATAGGCCACACTGATGGAATGACAAGGGACAGTTTCCTAAGGACCATGACATGTGTGGAACTACCCTCTGTCCACAAGGAGAGCCCTTTACATTTATAATTCCGAGTAGGTATTATATTTTTTTATTGATCTCCTCTTTTCTTACCCTTCAGCTTCCAGAATAGGGTTAGGCTTGGGGATTTCTACAGCAAAAAACAAGATGAACAAAAAAAAAAAAAACAAAACAATCTTGATCCTTTTTCTCAGTGCAGATTCAATTAATTTATAAAGTAACGTGGTTTTAGTTTTCCACTTGAGCTCTCCTGCTGCAAATCGACCAACTGTGAATTCCTCAAATCTAAACAAGTGTCAGTCTTCATAATCAACAGACACGTTTATGGAAGGCCACATTCAGTGCTTGTTGCTTCACGTGTCAAGAAAATACGAAGCAACCGCGGTGCTTTCAGGAACCAATGGTCTGGGCCAGGAGACCACAGGAGAAGCTGTGTCGTCCCTCCCATTCCTTGTCCTCCCCTGGCAGGGGTTTCCGGGCTTCCTCAGGCTTGGCTACAAGAAGGACGTCAGGCACATGGCATGGCCTCAAGGGCCACCTGCCCAGACTGAGCCCCGTGCTTCCAGTTCAGGGCATGATGTATGTTCTGCACGCACTGAGGAATGAAACCCATGGCCGCGTTGCCCCAATTCCAACATAGCTGTTCTTCTCCCAACTTGCAGCCATTGCTTCCTGAAAAACAGTCCAGTTTGAAGATTCTGGTGTCCAGAAAACCGAGAAAAAGGCCTCTGCTAGTGCATTAACTCTAGATTCTGTTTTGTTTTTTTTTTTGTTTAGTTTTGTTTGTTTCTGCGTCAGTATGTTTATGTTTTCTTATTAAGGATATACATATTTAAAATTATGGTACCTGAGGCTTCACGGAGGCGGAGGAAGAATGGAAGTCACACTGACCTCCTCCCAGGACCAATCTGGAATTACAACTAATTGTGGAGAAATCACCTGGAACAAACAAGTGAACAATATCAAGAGAGGAGGCTTTGCAAGAGAGGAGCCTTATAACCTCAGACAGAAGAATCGGCTTTAGCACTACCTAACTGGTAAGGAGTACCGTAGAGAATCGAGAAGGAGGGCTAGAGGCCCACAGGCGGCAGCACCAGAAGGATATTGTAACAGCCAGTTGAATCCCCCTGAGAAGACTGGGGCCAAAACCGTCAGCTGGGACCCCAGACTACAGCACCAGAGCCGAAAAAGTACACAGATAAGAGCCAGCTGCGATAATTGGCAGGGTAGCTCTCCGCCAGAGACGATCACCTGGAGACACAAAAAGCCATTTAAAGGGCCAACACACACATTTTAATTTGCAGCCAGTTCCTATGGACTCTGGCAAGAGTGGGGGCAGAGTGGGCTGGAGACGTCAGAGAAGAGACCGGGGAAGGAGGCTTTGGGGACAGACTGAGAGAGTGGCCTGTGGGATCTGGGTGCTGAATCCTTCTTCATATGGCAGCAGCCACCGGGCTCCGGAAGACCACTCCTCTGAGTTTCAGAAGCGTGAGAGCACCCAATAACCCACCCACAGGAGGGACTCAGGCCTGCCCCGGTGGTGCCTAAGCCTGAATGCTGAGTGCAGAGTGACTAGATTAACAACTGAAGGAGACAGCCACAGGCAGTAGATTTCTGAAAGTCTTGAAAAGACTGCCTAGGTCAGACAGGGTGAACAGCTAACATCATTAGAAGCAGATCCAGATAGAAAAAACAGCAGTTTCCTACCATAGAAGTACACACCACCAAGTCAGGAAATCAAGACAGATCAATTTAAGAAGCAGAAACAAAAATGAAGAGTCTCACAAATAATGGGATGTCAAAGAAACAACCCCCGATCAAAGGGAAAGGAGGAATCTCCAGAAAGAGAACTAAATGAAATAGAGGCAAGGGAACTATCAGATATTGAATTCAAAACAACAGTTCTAAGGAAGCTCAGTGAGCTCAGAGAGCTCAAAGTGATTACCGAAAATTACAGGGCAACTTCAAGGAACTTACTGCAAACTATATCAGCATGAAAAAGGCGAAAGATTCATATGATCTGAAGAGAAACCAGAGTATTAAAAAAAAGAAAGGACATAGAAACTATCAAGAAGAGTCGAGAGGAAGTGAAGAATACAATTTCAGAATTGAAGAACAAAGTAGAAGGAATCAAAAGCAGGCTAGATGAAGCCAAGGATCAAATCAGTAAGTTGGAGGACAAGGTAGAATAAAGCTCCCAGAAAGACCAAGAAATTGAAAAAAGACTCCAAAAGAATGAAGAGGCATTTAGGGAAATGCAGGACAACCGGACATGTAATCATATCCGTATAATAGGGATACCAGAAGGAGCAGAGGAACAAGTGATAGAGAACCTGTTCGAAAAAGTAATGATGGAAAACTTCCCACATTGGAGGAGAGAAAAAGTCACAAAGTTAAGAAACACAGAGGGTCCCAGGCAGGCGGAACACAATGAGGCCCACTATAAGACACATCCTCATTAAATAGGCAAATCGCAAAGACAGAGACTCCTCAAGGCAGCAAGGGAGAAAGAGGTAGAAACATAGGAGGGAACGCTGATACGCCTAGCCATTGACTTCGCAACGGAAACACTGCAAGCTAGAGGGGAATGGCAAAAAAATATTACAAGTTAGGAAAAGCTAAGGCCTGCCTCAGGGACTGCTCCACCCAGCAAGGTGCTCAATGAAAACGGAAGGCAAAATAAGGATTTTCCCAGACAAAAGACAGCTAAGAGAATACACCTCCACCAAACCAGCACTACAAGATATGCTAAAGGGACTGCTTTAAGAAGATGAAGAAAAAGAATGAGAAAGAGAAACACAGGTACAAAGGGAAAAAATGAGTAAGTGCCTATCCATAATAGCTTCAAAGGTAAGTATATTACATGCTCCAATCAAAAGACAGCATAGCTGAATGGATAAGAAAACATGACCTGCGCATATGCTGCCTACAAGAGACACACCTCAGAACAAAGGGCCTACACAGACTGAAAGTAAGGGGAAGGAAAAATTATTCCAAGAAGATGGGCAGGAAATAATAGCAGGGGTAGCAAAACTTATATCAGTAAAATAGATTTCCAAACAAAAGCCATAAAAAGAGACCCAGAAGGGCACTTCATAATACTCAAAGGAAGAATCCATCAAGAAGACATAAACATTGTAAACTTATATGCACCCAACATGGGAGTACCCCAATATATATGGAAAATCTTTGAGGACATCAAGAAAGATTAGACAGCAACACACTGTTAGGAGGGGATTTTAACACCCTACAGTCAACAATGGAGAGATCTTTGAAACAAAACATCAACAAGGCTCTTGTGGAACTGAACGACGCATTAGATCGAATGCACTTAACTGACATATATAGAACTTTTCATCCCAAAGAAGCAAAATACATATTATTTTCAAAAGCACGTGGATCATTTTCAAAGATAGACCACACGATAGGACACGAAACAAACCTGAACAAATTCAAGAAAATTGAAATCATAACAAGGATGTTCTTGGACCACAAGGGTTGGAAACTAGAAACCAACCTCAAGGAAAAACTCAAAAACTTTCAAACTCATGGAGACTGAATAGCATGATATTAAACAATGAATGGGTCAATAAGGAGATCAAAGAAGAAATCAAAACGTTTCTGGAAACAGATGAAAATGAACACATAGCATTCCTAAACCTACGGGACACAGCGAAGGCAGCCCCGAGAGGGAAGTTCATAGCGATACAGGCCTACCTGAAAGAGAAACATTTCCAGTAAACTGCCTAACCCGAAGTCTTCAAGAACTGGAGAAATAACAACAAACAAAGCCCAGGGGAAGTAGATGGAAGAAAATAATCAAGATCAGAGTAGAGTTGAATGACATAGAGACTAAAAGAATAATTCAAGGGACCAATAAGTCCAGGAGCTGGTTCTTTGAAAAGATAAACAAAATCGACAAGCCTTTAACAGACTCCTCAAGAAGAAAAGGGAGAGGACCCACTATCAGAAATGAAAGAGGAGAAATACCAACTGATACCACAGAACTACAAAGGATTGTGAGAAATTATTATGAACACTTATAGTGCAAGAAATTTGAAAACCTCAATGAAATGTACAAATTTCTCAAAAAATATAACCTTCCAACACTGAATGAAGAAACAGCAGAAAGCCTGAACAGACCGATAACAGCTGAAGCAATCCTCAAAAAGCTGCTGGCACACAAAAATCCCTGGACCGGATGGTTCATGGGAGAATTTTATAAAACAGTTAAGGAAGAGCTAACCCCTCTCCTGCTCAGACTATTCAAAATATTCCAGTAGCGAGAAGACTCCCAAAATCTTTTCTATGAGGCCAGCATCATCCTAATCCCAAAACCAGATAAGACACGATGCAGAAAGAAAAATACAGGCCCATATCCCTGATGAACATAGACGCTAAAATCCTCAACAAGATATTGGCAACCCCACCCAGCAATACATTGAAAGATCTTACGCCATGATCACATGGGATTCATCCCAGGGATGCAAGGATGGTTCAATAGTCACAAATCGATAAATGTAATACATCACATAAAGAAAAGGAATGACAAAAACCACATGATCATATCAAGAGATGCAGAAAATGCATTTGATAAGGCATAGCATCCATTTATGATAAAAATACTCAGCAAAAGTGGGACTCAAGGGGTCATACCTCAACATAATAAAGGCAAAAAATAGAAAACCCACAGCCAACATCATACTCAATTGAGCAAAAACTAAAGGCTCTCCCAGTAAGGTTGGGAACAAGACAAGGCGGTCTGCTTTCACCACTGGTATTCAATGTAGTATTGGAAGTCTTAGCCACAGCGATCCAACAAGAAAAAGAAATAAAAGGCATTCAAATTGGAAAGAAGGAAGTAAAACTATCATTGTTTGTAGATGACATGATAGTGTCCATAGAAAACACCACAGACTCCACCAAAACTCTCCTTGACCTAATAAGTGAATTTGGCAGAACAGCGGGATAAAACTCAATATTCAGAAATTGAAAGCATTTTTGTACACCAACAATGAAATATAAGAATCAGAACTTGAGTAAAAATAATCCCATTTGCTATTGCAACAAGAACAATAAAGTACCTAGGAATAAACTTAACCAAGGAGGTAAAAGACCTGTACTCAGAATACCAGACAACACTGAAGAAAGAAATTAAATGGAAGCATATACCATGTTGATGGATTGGAAGAATGAACATCATGAAAATGTCCATACCACCCAAAGCAATTTATAAATTCAATGCAATCCCTATTAAAATACCAATGATGATATTTCAGATGTAGAACAAACATTAAAAAAATTATATGGAACCATAAATGCCCCTGAAGAGCTGCAGTAATTTTGAAAAAGAAGAACAAAGTAGAAGGGATTGTAATACCTGACATCAATGTATATTACAAGGCTATGATAAAGAAACAAAGAAAGGAAGGAAGGAAGGAAGGAAGGAAGGAAGGAAGGAAGGAAGGAAGGAAGGAAGGAGGAGAAAGAAAGAGACAGAGGGAGAGAGGGATGAAGGAAGGGAGGAAGGAAGGAAGGAAAGAAAGGGAGAAAGAGAGAAAGAAAGGGAAAAAGAGAGAGAGAAAGAAAGAACTCCTACCTTTTGCGACAACATGGATGGAACTGGAGAATATTATGCTAAGTGAAATAAGCCAGTCGGTGAAAGACAAATACCATATGATCTCACCTGTAAGTGGACTTTATTCCACAAAATAAATTAATGAACAAAATAAACAGCAGGTAGGGAAAGATGGAGCAGACCGAAAGTGACCAGAGGAGATGGAGAAAGAGAACAATGGTGGGAAGAAGGTGTAGGGAATAGGCAAGGAACATGTATGAGTGACCCATGGACATGGACAACAGAGTGGGAATTGACTGTGGGAGTGGGGCGGGGGCAGGTGGGATGGGTGGAGGTGGGGAAAGGGGGGAAAATGGAGACCACTGTAATAGAATAAACGACTTAAAAATTAAAAAAATAAAAATAAAAAACTTAAAAAAAGAAAAAATGTAACCAGCAACTTTGAAAGAAAGAAACAAAGGGGCAGAAGTGAGAGGGCAGGAGGGAGGGCCGTAAAGGGGAAACGAAGGGGACAGGTGGAGCCCCACGTATGCAAGGTTCAGGTATGAAGGACCGCTGCGACCCGCGCGGGGTGGCGGTCCCTGAGTGGGAGCGACGGGAGCTGGAGAAAGGACAAGACAACACGAAGACTCAGCACACGGCAGTTTGGAGAAAAGCGGGGCCAGGTGGAGCTCTGTCCTCTGATGGAGAGACATTGACAATGACCACGGTCTCCGCATGTATTTTATAGGGGTTGGTTAGATAAAGCTCAAGGGAGTTTTGAGACTGAGGGGAGCGCTGTGGGTACGGATTGTTCCGTTCCCGGCTGTCTGCAGGATAACACTTTCTTCTGCAAAGGTTGCAGTTGTCTTCAGTGGGAGGTTGCAGGAACCTACTCCCTTCTCAACCCCCCCCCCCCGACCCCGGGCTCTGGCTGTCACCAGTTGCCAGGTTGCTCTGCCTTGCAGATGACAAGCGGTTCAGCGTGGCCTTGCCAAGCACTTAACCTGGCTTTTGAGGTCAGCCTTCACAGTCTTCCACAAAGGACCCATGGACAAAGCCAAAGTGGGGACGGATGGAGGGTGGGAGATGCGGGTAGATGGGGCAGGGAAAAGTGGTGGCGGGAAAATAGAGACACACGTACGTGAACAATAAAAAAATTAACACATTAAAAACAACAAATTAGTAGCTACAGAATAGTCACAGGATGTAAAGTACAGCATTGGGAATGTAGTCAATAATATAGAAATAACTATGTATGGTGTCAGATGGGTACTGGAAATATTGGGGGGAACACTTTGTAAGATATACGATTGTCTAATCATGATGCTGTCTGCATGAAACTAATAAAAATACCATCGAATGTTAAAAAAATGGAAGAAATGATTACCCTGCTAAATCTAGCCTCCATCTGACACCATATGTAGCTATTATATTGTTATTGGTGGTATTCCCTACACTGGACTTCACATTCCTATGACCATTCAGCAACTATCACTTTGTACTTCTACATCCCTTCCCCTTTTTATCATTCCTCACCAACTCCCTTTCCTCTAGCAACTGTCAGAATGTTTTCCATCTCTATGAGTTTGTTTCTGTACTCCCTTGCTTTTTATTTTGCTGTTTAGATTTCACATTTAAGTAAAATCATCTGGCATGTGTCTTCCTCTGGCTGATTTCACTGAGCACAAGACCCTCTAGCTCCACCCATGGTGTTGCAAATGGCAAGATTTTATTTTTTTCATGGCTGAGTCATGTTGCAGGGTGTATATGCACGACTTCTTTTTTATCCATTCACTTATTGATGGACATTAGGTTGCTTCGATATCTTAGCTATGTTAAGTAACGTAAGTGATGCTGCAATGAACATCAATGTACATGCTGTTTTGATTGAGTGTTTTGGGTGTTCTGGGACACATAACCAGAAGTGGAATTGCTGGTTTCTTTTTTGTCTCGTTATAACCTTTGTTTTAGTCTTCTTTGTATGGTGTAGGTACCTCAACTTGTTTTTTTTTTCTAAACAGTTAATTTATTTATTTCATGAGAGGAAAATGGTGGGAGAGGGAGGGAAACATCAATGTGTGTTTGCTTCTTGTCTGCCGCCTACTGGGGACCTTGCCTGCAAACCAGGCATGTGCCCTGAGTGGGTATCGAACGAGTGACCCTTTGGTTCGCAGGTTGGCACTTGTGTTGTGACCGTTCACGGCTGGACAGGTTCATGGGATTCGTGCCATATTGAAGAATATTCACGGAGCTGTTGGCATGTTGGACACACTTTTATTCAAAGGTGGATGATCCAGGCACGCTGCAAGCTGCGTGTCTACCTGGCCCCTCTGTGTGACACGCAGTGTGGGCCCTTGCGTTGCCCCCTCCATGTCTATGTCTGCGTGCACACTAAGAAGCCCCTACCTTCTTAAGTTCTAGAAGGAACAAAACCAGCCAGAGGCCAAATTCTTATGTAACAGCATGAGCTGCGCTTGCGAGCCAACTTCATGTTATGGGAGCCGTTTATCGGACCCAGACTCCGAGCCGTGAGACCCAGTGTCAAGGCTGGGAGAACACGCCTTTATCAAACCCCTTCAAGATTGCGAGAAACTGCTTCCCTTAGTTACCCAGACACCTGGGTGAGGAAGCCACACTGTCTCCACTTACCCTACACACTCCATCCACTGAGCCACACCAGCCAGGGCTGTTGTTCTGTTTTATTTTTATTTACTGAAATACCTTTTTTCATCCCTCTACTTTCAATTTGTGTGTCTTTCCATGTGGAGTCTCTTGTAGAAAGCACAGTGTAAGGGTCCTGTTCTGTTATCAATTGCGTCACAGTGCACTTGACTGGAGCATTTAATCCATTTGCCCTTTAAGCAATTGTTGACATATGTATTTATTGCCATTTTGTTATTCAAATTTTTTATCCTTTTTTAACCTTCTTCTTCTAAAAGGAATCCCTTGAACATTTCTCGTAATACTGGTTAGATGGTGATGAACTTCATTTTTTCTTGTCTGGGAAGCTGTTTATCTGTCCTTTGATTCTAAATGATAGCTTTCCTGGGTAGACTAGTCATGGTTGTACGTCCTGCTTTTCATTACTTTGAATGTTTCATGCTCCTCCCCTCCGTCTTCACATTTTCTGTTGAGAAATCAGGGGTCAGTTTTCTGGGAGCTCCCTTGTAGGTAACTAACTGCTTTTCTCTTGCTGGTTTTCAGATTTTCCTTTTTTTTTTAACCTTTGGCATTTTAATTATGATGTATCTTTGCTGTGGACTTTGTTTTTTGTTTGTTTGATTTTGTTTTTCTTGGCTGGGGAGATTTCTGTGCTTTCTGGACTTGTATCTCTATTTTCTTCACTAGATTAGGGAAGTTTTTCCATCATTATTTTCCCTAATAGGTTTTTGATT